>NC_069141.1:9487500-10852500 GCF_943734755.1 Anopheles moucheti | reverse complement strand
ATGATCAAGAAGAGGGCAAGAACTCAAGGAGCATTGGAGGGAGGATGCATATCTAAACCACCCGGCATAAAAGTCACTTTGCTGATGGAAGTCAATTTGTTTGATATACATCTTGAAAAGACATGTTAGACTCGTTTTGTTGCTGTTGTTGTTGTCGTCAATCTAAAAGCATTTAAAACGTTTTGCGTCCAACGCTATCGATATGCGATCAATGATGAAGAGATCCATTGGAAGGTTGGTTTTTGAACGGCGAAAAATATCGTTGCACAAATCTTGATATTTGTTTTTTTGTTTGTCGCCCTGTATGTTCTATATGTTTTCTCATTACCACGACGTTAAAAGCTCCCGGAATTTTTCGGTCGACTCTAGTGTGTGTTTACTTTGTTTTTTCTTCGTTTATTATACATTTGCTTGCTGTAAATGTGTGCTTTCTTGTTCCGTTTTTTTTTGCAATCCGTGTTTGCGTATTCGTCCAATCATTCAAATCAATCCGGGTCGGCAATATTTATTATCTAGTGCCGCGCCGGGTTAGCAGCTCCGTTTCCTCTCGAGAGGAAGGAGAGTATTATCGCCCCGCAACACCAGCTCGCTTGTCAATCAAGTGGCGCGATAATGATACAGCCATAATGACGTCGATAGCGAGTGAGCTTAACGCGCATCGTGCCGCTACTGGCCACTTCAAACCCACCAAACAAGCCAGTACAAGGCGTTGGAACAAAACCGTCCGATTGGCAGAACACGTAGACAGTTGTGGGTGCACCGAGTGTAGCGCGATGTGCTTCGGTGTGTTTCGGTTACGACAACGTGTTGGCCTTTTTAAGAACCGGCCCGGAAACTGTTGCCTGTGGCCCGTTTGGTTCAACTCTGCAACGATTTCATGAATAATTCGTAGGGAAATGTAAAGCAAAAAAAACCCCCAAAACTATATCTGCTTTTGCTGATTTTTTTGTGTTGTTGCACCGTGCACACTTTTGCTTTTTGCACAGAACAAAACATTGTGTGCCATTCACCCCCCCCGTTCCGTTCGGAACACACACTAAACGGCCGTTTATGGTACGCTGTGCTGCGCCGAAAGACAAAAGACGTCAACGGTGGTAGCAGCGACGAACCTCGGGAATAAAAATCGCCAACCAAGCGCGCCCGCCTAAATGTGTGTGCGACAGAAGTGCAATGAACCTGCACGCTTTTCGCCAGAATATATCTTCAGGCCCCAGTCAGAAGGGTTGCCAAAAAAAAACACACACACAATAAAAAGAGGACACAAGCGCTTTCGCGCAGAAAACTTGCACATCCCCCGCCCTCAAGCGGAGGTGTGTTTAGCGGGAACCGGACCGAATTGTTTCAAGGTTGAGACGGTTTTCCTTTTTTATTCGTGCTGGCAGGCATGAACGGTCGGAAGAACTAGCCAAAAAAGAAAAGTAACCGGAACTGAAGCTTACATTGAGTTTAAATTTCTACGTCCGTAAAAAAAGGCAACGAACGTTGTAGCAAGAAGGCATCGGCGGCATTTGAGCTTGATCATACTGCAAGATCGCAACCTGTAGGAACAGTGCCGCTCGGGGTTCTTGTAATAGTTAAATTGGTTGTAAATTAAGACTACGTTTGATGGATCTCTAACAAATCTAGCTTTCTTTTTCTCTCTCTCTCCCTCTGCAAGATTCCATACTTGGTGTGCAATTTTCCTGTTCAATTCTCACTTTTCTGATGGGAAAGCACCAAACCTGGCTAGCGGAACCCATCATGAACATCTTTTTTCAGGTTTCGGCTTCGTTGCGTTCTACTGGCGAGGCGAAATTGGATGGCAGCGTGTTCAAACATCGAAAAAAGAATGTATTATTACGACAAAGTCATTACAACCAGGCTGGAATCAGAACTTGAATGAGAATCTAACTCGAACGCTTCACAATTACACCAGGGGTCGTTGAGAAACGTTCCTTGGATGGGCAGCGTGATGTTGCCCATTAGTTGCATTTTTTTTACGGCTGTTCTGCTGTTTTTCCGAACCATGTTCCGTAGATAAACCCTGGTTATCGTCATTAAAATGCCAACCAGCCTAACAATCAGTGCTAAATGGCCTGATCGACCGGTGAGGGGCGGGTGAATAGAAAACGCCAAGCAGGAATATTTTATTGTGATAAAATGCTAAAATCTTCCTCCCTATCCCAACCAAATGCTCGATTGCTTATTGTGGTTTTGTCTTTTCGTTGGTTGGTTTTGTTTTCCCTCCGCTGAAAGGTTAGTATTGTTTTTTTTTGCGTTTGAACTGTCTAAATTAACGCAACACGTAGAACGCGCTACCTATTAGTGGTGCATAATTCATTGGTAGCCGGCTGGTCGACATTTGGCTTAGAATGTCAGGGCAGCAACAAATCGAGAAACGTATTTTGGTGTGATATTTTTTCCTGAAACGTTGTTCATCGTATTAATACCGGCTATTTTTCACAGTTGCTTATTAGAAGTTGTTGATTTGGGGTTTTGATTTTGAATATGCTTATACTATAAGGTCATATGCTATACTATCTAGCTATAGCGATCATCCTGATCTTGATCTTGGTAATTAAGAAAGTGTTTTCCTTTTTGACCGTCCACTGGAAAAGTTAAAAAAGTGTTGGAATTAATGGAGCACGATTGAACAAAAGAACCATGCTAGGATATTGAAAAATCTCACCACTTACAATTATCTGAAAGAGCTCGACATGATGAAGATGTTTGATTACTGCCTGAATTGTCATCTAAAAAATAAGATAGGAATTGTTCCAGAAACGGAATTAAATTACTCATCTCTGGGACGCCAAATAATGGGTGATGAAAGATTGATCAAGTGCGAGCATCAGACACGAAAACGCTTGAATATGAAGAGTTGAGAATCTACACAGTAGTGCTGAGAGTATGCGCTTCTAGGTGTAATTCGATCTGACCGTATACAATTCGCCTTGGGTTCGATCATCGCAATCCGACCCCGAGTTCGAACCGTGAAACACCCGGATCTCAAAAAATCTCAATTTGTTTCGACTCTTGTTTCGAATGCCAACCTCAAATTCCAATCATGGCAGAAGATCCGGGACCCGAAAGATCCTAACCTAATTTCTTCCAATTCCTTTCTTTCGATTCCATGTTCCACTTCCATTGCCTGATCCAAATCCTGGTGAATTCAACTTGGTATCCAATTGAAGAAGGTTGCCAAGGTAAATCCGGTTTGCTTTGATCGAAGGATTCAATGTCAGCGTTTCTTGTAGATCCCAACACTACTTTGTAAACCATTGCAATATCTTGACCTAACGCCCACTAGGATTTGTTGCATTATGAGATTCTGAAATCTAACTATCAATTCGAACTTCTAATGTCAAGAACAGGTTCGGTTGATCGAACGCCATGAATCTTGAACCATTATAACGCTTAACTACCTCTTTTTTTTAATCTTAACAATGAAACAGGGCTAGTTCTAGTTGGGAACAAACTGTTGAGAAGCACATTCAACAGTGTTTTAGAGAACAAACACCCCGCAAACTGATCAAACTGTGCAGTTACATCACTAAAATACA
The DNA here is from genome assembly GCF_943734755.1 of Anopheles moucheti. NCBI lineage: Eukaryota > Metazoa > Arthropoda > Insecta > Diptera > Culicidae > Anopheles > Anopheles moucheti. The sequence goes on along the minus strand of NC_069141.1, from coordinate 10,848,958 downwards.
TGAAATTATCAAACTGAAATTCACTTAAATGATACTTTATCGACAATCTCTGATGAAGTAAAGGTTACAATTGTACCACATGTTCGCGCGTCGCTGCGCAGTGCGAAAGACCTCAACGATGGAAAGAGCAACGAACCTCAATCGTTAAATTTTATTTTCATCTCAAGTTCTAACATTAAAAAAAACATCTCGTACCGTATCACAAACCCTGCAGCGGGGGTAACCTCGGTGAAATACTTTTCACGGCCTCTTCTGGATCGGGGTACCATTTATCTGCCGAGAAGAAACGATAACCCTTTGGTTGCCCTGGCGGGAGGTCAATGCACCCGTCGTAAGATGGTATGCAATCGTGTTTGCTTCTTCTCCCTGCATAACCCAGCTTCTCTGCACCATCCGAATCCGAATCTTTCGACGCCTTCAGTTCGTGCAATCGCAACCTGCAACACCACCGAACATAGACCCCAGACACCTATTGCTGCGCGCGGGTTAATGCGAGGGGGAATCTTTTCTCAATTATAATATTTCGCGCTCCTTCTCCTTCCAAACCAATTTTGGTCTGTGTTTTTTTTTCTTTAAAGGACTTGAACTCTTAATTTTCCAAATTCGATAATTACTAAACCACCACCCCCTTTCAACGGGAATAGGCGGCGTACCTGTTGCTAACAATTTTCCTCCCGGCCCAGGCCCGGCCGGAATTTCGCTCCCTAATGATGATCGTTTCCCGCACCCTTTTCTCACCCTTCCACCTCCACCGGGTGCGTTGCGTTATGCCATCAGCATGCCGTTTGCTTCCTTCCCTCCCAATGCAAGGCCGATCGTTGTACCGGTGTGCGTTTGCGTTACGCGCGTCAGATTTTTTTTTTCTTTCTCTAAAGAAAACAGCTCACCAAAGCCACCCCACAACGGGGCGGTGTGTACCGTTCTTTGGTTGCGTGTCTCGGTACAGCGCGCCCCCCGTCTGGTGGGTGCATCGCGGCTGGAGCGAACGAATGGTTTCTTGCACTGCCATCGCGCAATTACTGTTGGTTACGGCCGGGAAAAAATGCACAAATTTCTTCCTCCAGTCACGAAGTTTTCCCGGACGCCAGCGAGAAAATTGTAGCCGTGCAAGCAAGCAACACTCTCTCAAGGTCGTTCAGAGCAGCGGGGTGGTGGGTGCGTTTGTACTCGTCGTTTTTTGTTTTGTTTTGCTGTTCCCATCACCACCTACCAGGGTGGTTACCCTGGAAAGGAGGGAGGTAACGGTTATATTGGGGCGGTTTTTATTTTATTTTGTGTGTGTTTTTTCCAACTCGTTTCAATATCTGCCGGCGGATGTTTGATTAGTTAGTCGAATGATAAAGCGAAGTTTCGAAACACCAAATTCGTAACCCCTCTCACAACAACAACAACAACATTAGCCATTATGATGGGGGTGGGTCTAGGTGGGGGTGCTTTTTTCGGGTTGGCGTTTTTGGTGTTTAAAATAATGGAAACGGTTCCATTTTGTTGAATCCAGTAAAATGTTTAACAAACCGACCATATCAACCCGCCGGAGTGGCCAAAAAATGCTAATTGACGGCAATAGGGAGCAGTCACCACTACCTACACGTTGTTTGGTTGTGTATGGTGGTTCACGGTTCCCTTCGAGTATTGCCTCATCTGCGACACAATCAACTCCACTTGCAGAACTTGTTTTAAGCCCTCTTTATACGTTTGTATTTTGTGTGCTTTTAAAAATAAAATATGTTATGCTACATTATTGATTTTTTAGTCAAACGGTTATAGTTTAATAATCATGAACTTAAATAACTTTAAACATTTTATGCTCATAAATGCTGCTGAATTAAATCGTTTATTTTTTTATTATTATAAAAGACCTCTTTTGTTTATATATTTCTATTTCTCACCTTAAATCGTTTTCCTTTCCTATGCGGTACAGTACCATCATAAAGCTCGTAAAACCGTTGTAACTGATAAACATTTCAAATGTTTCAATTGCATCGCTGTAAAACGCACATTAAATGCTTTATTGTTCCTTCCTGTGGAGGTTTTTAGTTGCATAACGCACAGCAGAAAACACTACACGAGACGCCGACCTTCGCGGACTGGGCCCGAGTTCGGCGAAGGTCGTTAATGGAATCCAAGAAAACACACACGCACACCCTTTGGGTACAAGAAGCAAGAAGGCAACCATCATCTTCCACCATATGCGACTACAGTCATATGCTGCCACCCCGTTCCGTCACGGTGACATACGATGCTAACGACACTTAATTAAACAATTATATCTACTCCTCGGTACCATAAATGTCACCCCAGCGCCTGCTTTGCGGTATTGCTTGAAAGGTTACTTTGATTGTTTTCAAATAAAATCGTCACATAAATGCGTCGAATGTTGCAGCTCACTCTATACCGCTACAAATGTGTTACAATTTTTTCCATAATTGCAATATCATAACGTCAGCAAAGTTAACTTATTATTCGTCTATTTATTAGGCTCTCGGTTAGCTTCATCGACCTCACCTTGGGCACAGCAATAATAACGATAATTTAAGTCCTTCTTTTTCAGCATTTCATTAGCCGCATCATCGTTTTTGTTGGCTTGCTGGCAAAGATGCGAATAAAGATGACGCTGGTGGCTGCTAATGATAAGACAAACGAGCTGCCATTTACATTCTACCGCTATGTTTCGATAGAATCTCACTTCATTATGAGCGCCCAAATGATCACCTTAAACTACCCCTATAAATATGTCATCAATGTGAGAATAGAATTAGAAATGAAACAAATGAACTTAAAAAAAACCGCACACAAACAACACAATCAGGGATGATAATCGATGATGGGAGGGGGAGAAACGAACCGATCACTATCTTTCCACACTGTGCAGCAATGCTGGTGCGGTTTCGGGATAGGGGAGGGTGAGTTTTTGGCAAGAAAAGCCACCGATAAACATCGTCACCGAAGCCGTTAGAATTTTTCGGACCTTGTATGATTCATTTTGTCTTCTTATTTGGTCTGATCCCGTGTGACCACCACGGGCATCTCAGCGGAATGCCAGTGCCTTTTTTCTTCCCCCCCCCTCGTGCGGATCATGTTCGATCTCGGGCCTGATCGACCGTGACCGATTCGTTCGGCCATGGCTATATGCGTTGTTTATCGGCGATCGGCTCATTAATCTAGGAAAGTTTGACTTTTCGGACGTGTGGGCCTGGGAAAGAAATGTTCACCCAGGCACCTTGAAGAGTACGCCCGCTTGTCATATTCCACCGCAAGGTTGGGACCGAGATGTGGTTATTAGAGTTTCCGGAAGAAGGTTTTTTTTGTCTTGTTTGTTTTGGATAGCCCCATTTGTTTCGCTATCGTCCAGCATCGCATCCCATCCCACCAGAACGTTGGAGAACTTCATCGAAAAAAGGGAGTTTCCCGTTAGTGCAGACCATAGGCGGACGTAGTAAAGAAGCGTATGTTTTTTTGTTCGCTTATACCCCAATCAGAACTCCAACTTCAACAAGTGTCTCTATTTTCGGTTGGAATTTATAAGATTTTTCATTTTGTTCCCCACAACATTCTCACTGTGGAGCCACAGGTGGATTATTTATCTATAGGGAGCTTTTTTTTTGCGATGGGACGATTTATGGTGGGCAATTTATCGCCATTACGTTTCGGGAACCGTGATCGCGAGCCCATTCTAAGTCGGTTCTAATATGCCCTCGTGGGGAAATATGCAAGCCGCCTAAAGAATGCAAATTTTCCCAACCCCACCATCACATTTCGTTCGCAGGGTAGGAAGCGGACGAACCGGGAAGCTTTAAGGTTAGAAATTATTAATAATTTTTATTCTCCTTTGCTTCGCGTTCGCGCGCACGCTCACCACATGCACACATTCCGGCCGGAGAGAAGAAAGGTGTACGACCCTTTGCGTAGCAAGTCTTCGAGGTCTGGAAATCACCGTTATAGGGCTGCAGTGGTCGTCTGCCGTCTACCGGTGGGGTGTGGGGTGTGTGGTCGTGGTGTAGGTAACGGTGGTAGTTGTAAGGGACGTCTAGGCGAGACTGGTCCGCTCTGGTCACGTTCTTACACGGCACGTCTGGTGCCTCCTGCTCTGGAACACCGGTTGAGGCGAACAGTCGCGCTGGGAAACAGACTTCGTCCATTCGATTACATTACCCAAAGGGTGCCGGAAAAGAGTGGAGTTGGTGTCGTTTACCCGGCGAAGATGGAAAGCCACAGTAAAAAAGGGTTGCTTTAGAGAAATTCTGGATCGAATGATAGTTTTCGGAAAAGATCCGAAGAATTAAGCTTATCTCCCGAGATGGAGACAACCCGTCCGGTTTGGGGTATTCTCGTGCAAGTGAGGCTTATGACCCACAAAAGCAGGTTATGGACGGCAACTTAACTACCGCAGACAGTCACTTTATAAGCGATTAGTTCCCATTTAAATACACATTTTATGTCTCCGTTAAAAAGACACCTTTTCTCTGCGTACCCTAGCAGGTGAGCCCGTGCTACGTAGATGGGCCCCAACTTTATTGACACAGTTCCAATAAACATGCCCGATGTAAATGTCGAAGGTATTTGTGTTATGACAGCGTGGTTCGCCAAAAAAAAAGCACCACAACAACAACTGGCCCCTCACTATCTCCGATCTTTGGTGCACAATTATCTGCACAAAGTGAGCGGACCGCAACAGAAAGGTTCCGCCTGTCCCTGCAGACGATTTGAGAGGAACTTTCAGTGAAGGAAACACACTCTTCACAGCGGTCATCACTGTATCGTACCATCGCTATCTCGTGGTTGAACATCGGACAAGGTCCGATACACCGTCGACTTCGGTCGCGATTTCGTTGCATTCGATCAAACAAAAACCTCCAAACGCACGGAATCCAGCTCGCAGTCCACTTTCCGGGCGGGATGTTCAAGCTTATCTTCAAGCCGGGCGCACAGATATTGCGCCAACCACAGGAAGGTGACGCCACGCGAAAGCCAGCAACCTTCACCCAAGAAGTGATCCGCATCATCATCGTGCACCGTCACACACTCTCATTTCCTGCCACACGGTGGAACCGTCTGACCAACAACAAAAAAAAGAAAACTACGGACGAAAAATGGAGGCCATTTTAATGGTGCGCTTACATAATTGGTGAATATTTCGACCGGAGCACACTTTCGGGGCGCCGGTGCCGATTGAAACACCAAAGGTCTTTGGTCGGTAAGGGATCGAGACGATCGAGAGATCGAGCTATATTTCGTGCACATTTTCAAAGAAATTACATAGCCGATCATGGAGATGGAGACACACCGCGCCAGGGTGTCGTCGGTAACGTCAACGACTTTCGTCCCCGTGTTGGGTTAGGGTGTGATGAGTTCACGCTGCGATGGACCGTCGCCCTCCCGCCCTTGTAAGCTGCTTTTCAGTGAAATATTTCATGTTCGGTTATCTGCTGGCGAATAACACTTTGCTTGTACGCGATACCAGTAACAACGTGCGAGCGATGTTTTACCGCATCCCAAGATCCCAGTCCGGTACAGGTTTTTTTATCGTTCCAATAGATATTCCCACAGTCTCTCGAAGATTAGAAGGCACTGAGGGTCTGGGGAGCCCACGGGAAAGTCCATCTCTAAGAATCTCCCGATCAATGTAGCTACTACAAGTACTCTGGCGGACTTCACAAGACCGGATTTTCCCGGATCCCTTCCAAAGGAACCAGGAACTCCTGAAATCTCCCGCTGCGTAGTGGCACAGGCACACACACTGGCTTGAACTTGCCAGATAACCTTGGATCCGTTAAGTGACAACAGTTGTACACCGGCCACGGTACAGTGAAACAACGTTCTTGAGCCTCTGATGATGCTGATACGCTCGTGGAATTCGCCATGCTCCGTGGTCCATGAGGTCAGACTTAAATCCAGTGCCGGTGACGTACCGGTAGATAACGTGACGTCTACAAGAGAAACTTGTTCTTTCTTAGAATGTAGCTGGTGTGTACGTACGGTGGAGAAGAGCATTGTGGAGATCCGAATAATCAATATTGCTATCATCTTACCTTGGCAGCTTCTTGGCTGATGAGAGTATGAATAATGCTATCGGAACGTGGACATCTTATATGATTCGTGGAATATCAATTGGCGTGCATTAGTATAATGGTACCCCGCCTCGTCCCATCGCACTGAACAGATGTCTGTTTGCTGACTTGTGTGCATTGACGTCATCTTGGTGGGTTTATAGGAAACAGGAAGGAATTTCTAGAATTCTTCAAAGTTTTAACAAAAGGTTGGCAATTTACGAACTGTTGACAAGCAACTCCCTCTAGCGGCTTTTACCTCGGCAAAATTAACCGATTTGTACGTACGTGTATCTCCCCTTTTCGGAAGTGGCCCATTTCCGTACCATTTCACCCTTCGGTATGTTTCCCGGTTCGGGGGAGCCAAACCGGGCGGTAGCACCATTCCCGAAAATGTTTGTCCGCAATGAGGTCAGGCAATTATTTCGCTCTTGCTTTTTTTTATTTTACCTTTCCTTCCCGCTCCCCGTTTGCGGTACAGACCCATTCCGGTTTTAACAATCGCCATGCCTTGGGTCGATGCGACTTCTTTCGCGTTCTCTCACTGTCCGTTCGTCCGTTCCCCCTCCCCACTCCGATCACTGGCCGATGCCCGGTTTCGGAAACAATTCCTTTCAATCGTAATGGATGATTGTTGTTGTGTGCGCGCGGCCCCGGCTGACGTGGAGGAGGTCGCGAGTCAAAACGTGACGGAAATTGGGTGCGAGATAATAATGCTACTGGAATCTTGGGGTCCGCACATCGGTGCTGCGGATTGCGTGGCTTTAAACGCGACGTGTATTACGTCTACGCGTCGGAATAGGGACACGATGGTAAAGAAAGGGGCACCGATTCGATTAGACTGAACCGAGGATCAGCTGTGAAAGCTACATTCTACACAGCTTTCGTCACATTCGACAGAGTTTCCGAAGTGACCTCTAACGTGCGGATCGCTCACATACAATCGAACCCGTACAGCTGTATCTGGATGTACGGGATGCGGACCGTTCCACCGTGCATGTTGTCTATTTGCTCAACAATGGCTTTACAGTTACAGAAACCCTCTTCTTTCACATCTCTTTGGGTGTTTGAGGTGCGTTCACTTCCACAAAGCACAAAGCATCCCCACGTGTGTTGTGCATCGCTCCGAGGTGAGGAAATGGGATCGCAAACTAGGCTGACCTACATCCGGCGAGTGAATGTGACAACGACGGTAGACGATTCTGCCTGGAACGCGACTTACGCAACCGGGCGTAGCAATGGCACCAAATCGTTGAATAACTGGATGGCACGCTACAATTATCGGTATAAACGTCACTTCCCTCGGCCACTTACGCAGAGAGAGAGAGAGAGAGAGAGCATATCGGCATGGAAAAGCGGGCGACAGTTTTGCCTGATCGCCGTGTAAACTCGATAAGCAACGTGATCGCAAAGTGTTTTAGCGACAATCATCTTCACGGATGCATGCGCGCGCACGCCCACCGCTGCAATGTCGTGAGCAGCGGTACGCTACTCATACGCTAATCAAACGTCAGCGATAATGCTCCGTTTTGTACGTGCAGGAATAATCTTGCCGGAGTACCTGAGCGTCGTGAACTCCCACGATCGGGTTCGGGTTGATCTTCCTACAGGCTTTGGCGTAGGAAAAACGTAAAACCGCACACGGCGTCCTCTGCGCTCTGTCAGGAGTGGCTGCCGTTGCGCAGGAAGGGAGTGCGAGCAGAGCAATTAGCCAAACTGCAGCGCTAATTACTGACATTTCGCTATCGTGTAAACCCCCGCAAACAGATGGACTCGGGCGCAGTGCTTTATAAACTATGTGCTAATTTCTGATCGCGTGCATCGCACGATTCGCACGTCCCTCCGCTGGAAGCAATGGTTTCGTTCGCACGCCTCGCAGATAGACGAAAGCGAGGTGGGAATTGCGGTATTTCGCTGGAAGTACTGCACCCGATTACCTTATCCGTCACCTTCCAGGACACACTCTCACGTATGTTTCGTAAAAGCGAAAGACCCATCAACTTCTAGAAGAAAAAACACGGAGAGTTTGAAATCCGTCAACGGGATGATGACGGCTTGCAGTAGAGATGGGAAATTTAATTCTTTTCAAGGATTTAAATCCGAGTTAAAGAGTTCGAACGAAGATTGAACTCTTAACCTCACGCTTCTTCTGCGCCTTTTATCTTAAAATTTAAATCGTGAGTTCCGAGTTCCGTGAGACCATCGTGAAGAATTAAATATTAATTATTTTGAATGATTTGATTCTTTGTGAAAGAGTTAAATCGCAAAGAGCTATCAATACTCTTCTTGGAGATTTGATTCTTGGACTCCCAAGATTTAAACCATTCATTCATTCTGAATCATTGTGATCACATCACTAGTTTGCGGTGACAGTGACATGTATCGGCTTCCCTGCTTCAAGGAAGACATCTTCCGAATATCCACCTTCCACTTCGGAGCTATATCCCCGTTGTACTGGACAGACCCCCGGACACAGACCGTGACAGTAGTACCATTTCACGTCGTGAGGGCTTCTTCCTCCCGACAAACAGCAAACACCGTCAGACGGAAAGCCTTTTTGCGCCGTAGATACGACCCGGCCGTATCGGCTTCGTCTAACCGGTTGTGGAGCCTCCGCGTGTACACGTGTACGAGCCTTGGTCGTTGGAACGTGCGAGACCCCGATCGCTGGGAGCCCACTTAACTGTGCCACGTTAGCGCACCATCCCAGCAGTAGGTTCGCAGAACTCGGGAAGGCAGGCGGCATCGATTGCATAATGTCTCGTGTCTCCAACATCCATGCGGCCTTCCATGAGTGGCGCGTGTGTGTGTGTCTGTCGTTTTTCTCTCTTCTCTTCTCGTCATCAAGTTTTTATTTTGTATCTTGTCTATCTGCTGCTCCGAAGCGGTAAGCTGCCCGATGCAAACCACTTCTCAAGGTTGTTTTTGGTGTGTGGCTAGTGATGCAGCTGTCCCAGAAGACCGGGCTGTATAGGGTCCCCGCCGTTCCGGCTGTCGAAAGCGCCCCTTTTGCGGTCGACAAAATGGCCTCTCCGGAGGCGGAGTGCGTAACAGAGTCCCTGTGAGAAATCGAAGGGGAGAGAGGGACAAGAGGTTGGTCTTGTCTCACAGAGACGCTGTAATGTTTTGCCAAGGAATTGATGATGGTTAGTAGTACCTACTTTTTTTTTTCTTTCGTGCCAATGTTGATATTATATAGCGGACCGTTTCATTTATTCGTTCCATGCGAAGGTTACTTTTCTTCGTTTTACAGAGCCATCAACAATTTTAATAAAGGCACACAAGGTCTTCTTTGTGTGTATCACGTTCTAAGTACGCCGAGGTATCCATTAGGGGCTAGAGAAATTAGCTTTCTGTCAATCGATGTCCCGCGGACCCATTCGCATCGATTCCTCTTCCATTGATGTATGATTTATGACGCTGGCAGGAACAATATTTTGTGAAACATAGCCAAGAATATTCGCCTCGTACATCTTCGCCAGAGCTCGAAGCCGGGGATGGATGTAATGATATGGCACTCACCGCAATGCATGCTATTTTAGATTGACCGCGTCTATCAGGTTGATTAATGGGGTTTTCTGCAGCGTGTGTCATTGTACGCAGCCATCGAGAATCCCTATGGGACTCACATGGGACTCTCTGGTAAGCTGTTAGAAATGACGTACGACACATCTACATTCGAGATACCCATATATTATCATTACCCACACACAGTCGAACGGCAGTTATTATGTCACCCGTGTAATACACTCCCGATATCATCGTTGTCCTAATGCTAACTATTGTCGTTTAAAATTACATGCCCAACCTATACTTTTTTCCCCCAGCTTCATATCGCAGCGCTGCTGCCTATATTGCCACTTGTTAGCCGATGCTCTTTGAACTGCCTGCTCGTGTGGGACAACCTCGAACCACTCCTCGCTCAATGCTGGATTGGCGCATGGCGATAATGTCATGTTCGGATCGTTGTATATTATACAAAACGATGGAAGTGATAGTATAACTCGAAAGTCCCTTGCTTCTTCAGTTTCTCCCCAGCCTTCTTCCAGGGGGAGAACCACTTGCGTTCCACTTAGTTTTCAATTTGTACCACCACATCGATCGATAGCAAACGTCGCTGCTTTAATAAACTTATTAATTTCACTAATCTCCGAAGCTAGACGGACGTACGCTAGTGGCATGGGTCCATTAATCAGCGGCTCGTTGTGTGTGTGTGTTTTTTTGTTTTGGAGAGTCTGTTGCAGAGTCAGTGATCAATCTGGCGATGCTGTTAAAAACTTACACCCGTGTATCGCCGTGTATGCATTGAGCCCACACATATACAAACATTGAATCTGTCGACGATACTTCCTACTTCGTAGGGCTGTGGCAGCAAACCATTCGGTAGGGTCTTTCTCCGCCGTCTGCTGCGTGTGTTTGTTCCAGAGCGTTGGCAAGCGAGAAGATTGATATCTTAATTACGCTATCCAATGGCAGTTCATGGTATCCAGGCTCCAACTCGATCCCGTGGACACGTACCTACCTATTGGTTCTCGTACGACCCCCGGGTGCAGAATGTAATGTTGGTCTGTTGGTCGAACATTTACCCTACAAGATCACTTTCAGCGATCGCGCTTTTCGCCATTGCCTTTGTTGGTGCCTTTCGGTGCACGTTGGACACAGTGTGGACCTCGCAGGAGGGACCGCAGGTGAAACAGCAACGATAGACATGTGCTAATAAATATTCAAATTCAATTTCAAACCAAACCTACTGGCTGGCTACCGGCTAGCCGAGCCCTCCGCGGGTACTTGGTGGATTGGTGCTTGCGCTTACATGCAACTTGCCAGAATTTGCCAATTCGTACGCCGGTACCCGGTACACTTATGGCCAAAGTTTATTGGATGCTCTGCGCGGTGGTGCTCAGATTACATCATCTCCCCTGTACGGGTCCTTCAAAACCAGCACCGTTCATGTACGAAAAATTGAGTGTGTGTTGTTCGGGATTGGAACAAGAATCCGCATCCCAGCCGTACCCACCACCATCCGACTACCAACAAAGAGCGAAAGTACCGTAGGCTGGGTTTGGTGTAGTACCCCGTAATGCAAAAGGAGTCCCGGTCCTCCGTCCCCCCCTCGGTTATCGGCTAGATTTATAGACGCGTCCGATGGTAAGCCCGACCACAGACCCAAGTGCAGCGGAACCTTTTGCTTGGCCGGTGGGTAGAGAACAACCGTCCGACCGGTCAGGAGGCAGCGTTTTATGGACCAATTTGACTAAGTACTTTATTGCACTTGGATCGCGAACCTATTATTCGTACCCACACCCGCTCGAACCCCGCAGCGTCCATCGCGAACGTGGTTGGTTCTCGGGACCTCTGGCTCGGATCTCTCGCGCGGGCTCCCCAGGCCGATGGCAATGGAATGAGCTGAAGGAGCGACAACTTTACCCGGGGAATTAATTACTGACGTTTAAGTGATTTTTATGGGTCCTATCGATTGTGTACCGGCACGGGGCTATCCACGGTTATGCGGGTGACGACCTGTTTTGACTTGCATTTTATTACCGGGTCGGCTTTCCGAGAGGTTCTCGCCGGTGTATTGTGGAGGTGGCTTTTAATAGAGCAACTGGTGGAGATCCTTACTAGACCACTGTTTTTTTTCCGCTACGTCTAACTCCTCAAGGTCTTTTGTCCGGAGATCCATTTCTACCCTGAGACTCGCACCAGAGTCTCGCGTTCCCTATGAAATTAAGGAAATGCATGAAGAGCTACGACAAATATGTATCACAAGCTTCAGCTACTATTGCGCATTGTGCTTGCTTGAAGTTGGAGCAAAACATCTGTTCTATCCACAGCCTCCTACGATCGTACCTTCCCGCTTCGGGGAACGAGTCTCCACATCGGGGTGGTGTGTTTTGCTTGTCTAGCAGCACCAGTAATTAATGTTTCTCATTATCGACCACTGTCGCAGTCACTGCTACTGTCACTACACGTTCTTGTCCCCTTCCGAAAGGGGGGGGGGGGGGGGGGGGTTTCACCCCTACGGTAAGAAAACAACATTTGGCATCAGTTTGACACCTACACGGAATCTCGCACCGTTTCGCACACGCCCGCTCAGAGACATTCCTTGCCGGACGCCTGGCGAGCGATACACATACGTTTGCGGGCTAAATTGGTGACTTAATAAATGATCCAGCCAACTAGCGGATGATTTATGGAGCACTCGGCTCAAGGCTTCACCACTGACCTATCCTAAACGCGCCCGCAGCTCGCGCACCTCCACACTATGCACCTTTTGGATCGTGTTCCGGAACCTCCCGTTGCCACCCAGCGGGCATCACACCGGTCGATGGTAGCGCCAATTAATGGTCACCATCGCATACGCAAAGTGGTCAAACAGAAGGCCCGGAAGGTTATTGTGATTGTATGGTAATGGTTTTTGCGATCGCGCACGAAAGTGGTTCGCCCGGTCTCCAGGATACACGGTCCATTACGGATTGCAAGCTGTAATGCGATGGATGAGTGATGCATCTCTCCAACTGGTGAACCTTTTTCTTTTTTTCTTTGCAGACGAAAGCTTTCTGCTCTGATCCTTAGCCTTATTTGGCTCGGATCGTTCACTCATCCCACCTCTCCGGTTTTCACCCGCTTCGAGTTCCATTTAGCGATGGTGCCATTATTTTTCCTCGCTTTTCACATTTGTCGTTTTCTTCTGCTTACAGACACTCCGTGGACGCGTATCGCGCAGTGAACCAAACACCCAGTGTTGTGATCTCGAAACGATCGACCGTCAACCGAATTCGGACCTTCCGTTCCCGCAGCGGCCAAACCCTCATCCTGTCTCTAAGGTCAGTCCGCTTTTGGTGTGTGTGTGTGTCTCTCCGTTACAAAGGCGAGACACAGCACAGCAAAAAGGAATGGGGCGAGAAAAAAACCCCTCAACGCCAAAACTCTCACCTATCATCTTGCCCACCCTGTGTGCTGTAGGTGCTACACACTGCGCACTTTAATGCGTATGCGCGCGATTATCCACGGACCAATTTTCGTTCCCCCGTTCCCTCGGTCGATTGCCGGTGCCACCGTCCGGCCACAGAGCATCGAGTCACCACAACATCTCACCACACGATCCATTATATAATTGTACCTCGAAGGGGTCGTCACCACCGAGTGGCCGCCGTGCCATGTTTGTGGCCTCCATTTTTTCGCCACTGGCCACACACACACGAGTGCCTGCATGCCCACCGCACACCGATCGACGTTGATTGGCATCGACTGATTTCGTACAATTATGTCTAACGGTGATCGCCGAAGAAATGAGCTTCTGTTTCATTCGAGATCTAGTTTTTTTTTTCACTTCGACCGCCTGCTTTTTTTTTTCTTCTTCGATGATCTGAGTTGATTTCCCCGAATGGCCATGCAGCGGCCAGGGATTACCTTGGCAGTTTGTTACTGAACCCTTGGCGATTTATCATATCGTTGCTCGCCCCAAAACGATATGTGTCGATTGCTGGATCGTGTTGATGCTTTATTTTATTTATTTATTTCTCGTATCTCACCTCGCACGTGGCGTGAAATGGTACGAAATCAATCATCCGATTAGTGCGCGCCGCACAATCGCAAGATGAAGGAAGCTTATTGATCTGTTTTCCAATGTTTAACGAAACTTTTTTCCACAACCTGCTCCGAACCTCGCCTATTGCTATTCACCGAGAAATGGTCCAGCTTCTGTACGGAAAATTCGACAACCCCCCACCTGAGTTCTCAATCTGTGTCAGCGGCACAATGCAAAAGGGACCGCCGTGTACCGTGATAGTGTGGTGCGGTGTACGTTCGGGTAGCCCTATTTGTACCCTGCTTTCATTCAGCATCCACGACGCAGCACGCGCTATGATACGCGAGCGCGGAATGCATTCGTACTCCAATTAAATTCCGTTACCCAATGCTCATGAATATTCAACGGTTCCGCGCCACAGTGGGACCCGCGTCGGCCTTGTCCGGGACAGAAGGGTTCTATCCCGCATATCCCAATATCCGATACCATTCGCGATGCCCTCCGGTGTTATTAATTTCATCATTAGCAGCAAGGCACACGCAGAGTTTATATCACGTGGCTACGGTGTCGCGGATGACCATTTGCTGGAGCATTAGCCCACTGTGGCAGGTTATTGTTTCAGCGGAATGGCATAACGTTTTTGTTTTTCTCGAAGCCATTTGTTTCGGTTCACCTGCTGGCTGACAAAACTATTTCGGCCAGTAGATTAATCTAGCAGTGATTTTTATGTTACGTTTGTCTGTTCTAAATAGACCAAGCGTGCAGGAACTTTTGTCGTTATTGCTTTGGTTTATCGGCCACAACATTTTCATAATTCAAACATTAGTTGGTAGAGAAACGAAACCATTCTTAGCAACCGAAAAGACTCTGTTGATCCATTTTCCATTTCTTCTGTGAATGATCTTTGTGGTGTGTTTCGCTTTATGCGGTGTTTCAAGTAAAATCGTTGCAATATTATTAAATAGCTGCTTCCTCTGTGGGGCACACAAGCTTGGTAAGGTCCCGTGGTGCAGGATTAATTTCGCTGAAGATGGTGTCCGTTTTTGCCTTAAACTGAGAAGATAATTAGTTGATGTTTCGCAACCCTGCCTTGCCACACTTTCCAATTAGAAAAGCTACACGGGAGAGATTTATCGGGGACCACCGGGGACGAAAAATGAATTCTTTGTTTAATGAGTACAACAGCCACAGTTTTCCGTGTGGCGAATTTGATATTTCGATAGGCAAGAATAATGATTCTCCTGTTGATTTTACGACGCACTAGATCATGTCTGTCATATAATATTTATCACCAATAAGTTTCACCAATCTCCTAGCGAGTGGCCAGTTTAGTCTAGAGGCTGGGACCTTGCGACTTTGCCCTCCTGGGGATAACGATTATTTTTGACAAAATGGAATAGCTGATTTAATGCATAATATTAGAAGAGTTCTTGAATGAACTTGCTTTTCCTCATTATAAATGCGGAAAAAGTTATACCATTTTGCTATGAGTTGTATTACAGAGATCTAAAGTTTTATTCTGTAAGTGTTCTCGGTCCCGGGCGGCTATCCAACTATATAAATAAGTCTAGTAATATGACAGACTGCAAGGGTTTGAGAAGAATAAAGTTTAAGACATTTTGGAGATTCATGAATCTCCAGAGATATTTACACATCTCTGAGAAGATCCCTTAGGATTTTTGTACATTCATGAACCTCCAGATATCTCTGAAGATCTCTGAATCTGTGAACTTCAATTTATTTCAAACAGATTTATTTCTTTAAAAGATTCTTTCATAATCATTAATGTGAATCAGATATACTCAACGCTAACACAGACCACAACGAGTTCGCTATACAAATTAACATTAAACAAAAAAGCCCAATTTACGATGCACTAAAGTGCAATGAATCGTTACGGTGTAAGATGAATTATAGGAATTACTATCCCGTTTCTAACGATTTCTATAGGCATTTGTCCAGGCTCCACCCAACGCTCGTGAACGCTCATTCGACCCATAAATGCAGCCCATTTTTCGGACAATTATACGCTCGTTTAGCTTTACGTTTTACCAGATACAGCAGGAAAAACTCCCATCTACCGACCAAACCTACAATTCCAACGTAGATCCGTACCGTAGCGTACCGGGCGGCAAAGGTCGACTGACGGTGTGAGGATCTCTAAACACCGCGTAATCGATTCCGCTGGTCTAATCGAATAAATAAAATACAATCCGCCCCAAAACCATCGCCATCGCGGTGCTTCCAGTCACGTGCAGAGACAGTGAGTGAGGCTACAGATAGGGCTGAAAGCGAAAAAAAACGCATAAAAGGGGAGGGAGTGGGCTCCATATCAAGATTGAAGCTCGACAGACCGACGGGGGAGGGTAACCATGTATGTGCGGCATCGGTTACGGTGGCCGTATGAACCACGACGTGAATGTCGCGAACGTGGGCTTCTCCTTCGGCTGTGGTCGACTGACTTAAATGTGCAACCAACCGGTAACTCCCCGTACTGCCATGGCTCTTTGGTTTGTTTTTGCTTTGGTCCATGTGTGCGTGAAGAGGCGAGTGCGAAATATTAGATTTTTGTGTTTTTCAAATTGATTTCGGTGTTGAGCCCACGATACCACCACCACCCGGCAAAGCTGTGTTTCACCCTCTTTGGGGTTAAAAATTGCGCAAATGCAAATCGCACATGCTCAACTTCGCGTCGGTTGCAAGTTGGATGCATTTGCGCGGCACTGCTTGGTTGCGATTAGCATTATGCTTAGCGTAATTGAAATTGTTTTTTAAGATTCCTTCGGGTCAGGGTAATGGCACGGTCGGTTTCACTTCGCCAGAAGACAGCCAACTACTGTGCACACCGTTCTAGCGCGGGGAAGGGGCGTAGACATGTGGAATAGATGACTAACGCAAGCAAACGTCAAATTGATGGATTAACGTCATAGGTGGTTCAGTTTTATGACCATTTATGAGAGAAGGATGCTTCAACACGTACCGCGTTGACAGCTTTATGTTTGAAGTGGTTCCGCGTGGGGGCCAATCGACCCAACATCTGCTGCAATCCTCACAAACTACGGTTTCCCAGTGCGCGCTTCCCTGTCGGGAAATTTACCCCATGCATGGGAATTAGAACACTCCAACGCACACTGCGATCGATATTGTTTTGTCGGAAGAGCCCCTATTGCTTGCACCATTGCTCATATTGGTATAGGGTGGGTGGTAGGTGCGATGATGATCACGTATTGTTTGCCCACTCGTCAAACACTGTGCGCACTTGAATACACGCAATCAAACTACCACAGCAGTTACACAGCAGTAGCAGCAGCAGCAAGTAGTAAGCAAACCGTAAACATATGTTTTCCTAAAAGCGTGAAAACTCTCCCGTACTGTGCGGGGTCCGTTCCCGAGTCTATTCGTACTGGTGCGAAGTTTTTCTTTCCGCTGGCTGTGGTTTTTAAGCAATGCAAACCCTCCTCCCTTACCGCAACAGTGTTATCTGTTTGTTGGAAGAAAAACGTAGCAAAACATTAAGATTCGAACGGTTTTGAAATTTGTTGCAGTCAGAGTTGCATGATTGGGTGCCGTGTTGATGTTGGCAGGTGTGAGCTGAGAGTGTGCCGAAGAGGAAAAAAGATAAATTGTGGGTCAAGTTACAAAATGTTGCATTTTGTTTTTTTTTTTCTGTCAGTGTTTTTTCCCTCTTTGTGCATCCCAGGTTGCTTTAATTGTTTTCATTTATTTTGTTGGCTCTCCTCCAAGGGCTTAGTTACGTGTGGTTTGACTGATGTTTTGCTTATATATCACACAGCTCTTGATCTGGTGGCACATTTTTCACATTTTGTTTTGTATGTTTTATGTTTTGCTCAATTTAATTTTCCTTTTGTTGCATTGTATTTCGTTAATTTATTTGTCTTTTTCGTCTTTTTTCGTTTCTTTATTAACGCTTTACATTTTTTTTTATTATTCTGTTTGTTCTTTACCATTTTTGATTAATTTCTCCGTTTTATTCATTTTGTTTCAATGTTTATTGTGATCTTGTCATGTTGTATTACCAACTTTTCTTATATATTCTTATTCCTTTCTTTTGCAATTACCTTCATTCGAGGTAGTTTTAGTGTTTATTACAGTTTTTTCACAACTTTGGTTGTTTACTCTTTTACTTTAGCCATGTCATTAATGTGTAAACTTTCCATCCTACTGACACACTCCCTCTCGATCGAGTTGGCATGTTACTTCCTTGCACCTTTTATGGGCAGCTTGACCAAATACACAGCATGAAAAAGAAAGAAGTTTATCTAACTCCAAACGGGTCATCAAATATTATATTTGCCTCTACCATACCAATTTGTCTTTGGTGACCTTCCTATACACCACATCCAAATATATGCGCATTGCACAAACAGCCACCGCTTCTGATCGGAACAGTCTACAGCCCGCGAGCGTTTAAATTCGCCGTGGCGTATGTACCCAAAGGGGGGGGGAGAGCATTTAAAGCGTGATCATTTCCGTACCCCTTTATACCGGATTGTGCCTACATCATCGCACATCCGACGTCGACCTTGGTGACCTTAAGAAGAATGGTGCGTTAATACCATACATGGAAAACGCCCGCAAGCCTAGCGAATGCTCGGGGGTCCGGACAAACACACATTGTTGGGAAAAGATTTATGCGCACGTCCTGCCATGCCGAGACGAGACCCCGTGCGCACCGCCGAGTGTGTGTTATAGGCAAACGAGGTTGCGCGTGTACGTGTCTTTTGCTGCCTTTTGCGCTAGCGGCAACATAGTGAGGCCAATATTGGCAGGATTGTTTTTCCTCATTGCTGGTTTGTATGAAAAATGTTATTCAAACTAGCATTGCTATAGCTTTATTCTGTATATCAAGCTGCTGCCCAACAGATAACAGTATGTTTCCAGACGCATTGTGCCAGCCGCATAATTATCACCCATTCCATATCGATGTAATCGTTCGCGTATCATTCAATCAGATTCCGATCGAAGAGCACTACTGGTTTGTGGTGCTCGGTTCTCCAGATGTTCTCGGTTGCGTAGAACTGATTTGATTTTAACTACCTCCAGCCCATTCGTTTCCGTACGGCGCGAAAGATTTTATCGAACCGCCGCAGTCAATCGATCGTCGACTTTGCACTCAGATGAGCTGAAACAACTCTACGGCGCAACGAGACGCGAATGGATGAGGTGTACGTCTAGCAAATATGCAGTTATACGCCGTTGCCCGATCGATAATGCTTTTCGACCGGTTGCTCTGTTGAATTGTTCGTCCATCGGTTTTTAGACATGGAGGCAAAGCCAGATGCCCCGTTACGATGCCGCCTAGATCGCGGTTGTCGGCGCGAACTTTTGGCGAACGTACCGGGGAGGACTTCAGTCAACGTCAGCTGGATCGTCAAATTGATGGCCCAGCGGCGAACCGGCCGAAAATGTTGCCGAATTGTTTGCCATGTTTTTGGAGTACCAGGCCGCTTGGTCTTGCTTAGTCTTCCGCTGCTTCTGGTGCTGTGGCCCTGCGGGGCTTTATTGAGAGGTATTGATTTTTGGCGAAGATGCGATGTGCTTGTCTTTCTTAATAGGGGGTACCTATCATTACGCGCGTCTCAAAATGTTGGCCAGATTATTGGGCACGTTGTGTTTGAGTGTGTGTGCTTTTTTCCTATTGTTTCGTCCAAGTTCTGGACCAACGTTGGACCTACATTAAGGGGCTTTTCGGGGGATTTGCCAACTTCTAGTGATGTGGCGGTTTTTTGTTTTCTCGAAAGCCATTATTCAAGCAAAAAAAAACCCCTCACCGCGTCTGAGAAGGGAACAACAAGGAACTCCTATTGAGTTCGGGCAGGATAATTTATGGGCAAATATTGGGGAGCATGGAACTCCACCCCCTTCCCGGATGTGTCAGGGGGTGCCTGGGAGTAGCTGTGGGCGACAGGAAATGTCTTCCAAGAAATTTCATCCTCTCTCGACACCGCTCCAGGGCACCCGAAGGAAATGATCATCCTGCTCTTCCAAGGCTAAACAGCCGTTCGAACCGTTGACCTCAAACACTCCTCCCGGGTTTCGTTACGATCAGCCACCGCACTATAACGGTGGCCTCCGTTCGTTCGCTTACTAGGTCATAGGGTGAAGATGGCCCCGAACTATCGGATCCGTCACGTCACACCGGGGCCCGATGGATGAAAATTGAAACCACGCGATCGCGATCGGGCCGCGTACGCGAACCTTATTAACTAACTATTTAATTTGTGGACCAGCGGGTCGAGTGACGGTGGAGTGGCGTGTTCCCCTCCCGGTCCAAAAATGGGGAAGGTTTTTCCATCGCTGCAGAGGAAAAACCTGAAAGCCGCACATCACTTCCTTTTTTGTTCGGCTTCCATTTTTTCCCAGACGGTGATGAAAGTTGATGATAGCATCGTCTTGTGTTGCTTTTTACCTTCTTCAGCTTTTTTATTTTGGCGGGGGGGAATCTGTTTTTATTGTTACTTTTCGTTGTACTAAAACCGGCCACGCTATTCATCTGCAACGTTTTTCCTTTCCTTCTCATATGACCGTGTTTTTTTTTTGCATTGCGCTCCCGCTTGGACCACACTCTTTAAATTAGACACACTTTCATGGTCGATCTTTGTCGAGCGAAGCGGGAGGAAAATAAAAATCCGATCGCCCGACGGTGTGTGTGTGTGTGTGTACTTGCCCTCCTGGGCTCAGATTTTGGGGTTTTCAACGTGTTTTCCAGGGTGAAAATGAGATCACACACCGTATGTGTAACGAAAATAATGCCCTCCCGCCGATCAAAACACCTTCTTTCACCCGAAAGAGAAGAAAGAGCCCAAGATCTAGGTTAGTGCAACTTTCGGTGGACACTCCGTTCAATAGTTTTCAATGTTTTGGACATCAAAACTGAATACCCCCGAGCGCTCCAGTATTTATTGTGCACTGAGGCAATGGGGAGATCTCATTTATTTCCTAACCTCCTTTTATGGGTGCTTGCCGTGGTGTGTGGGATACGTTCCTCAGAACCGAAGCCCCACGAGCTGGGGCTCGTCGAAACTCCGACCTTGTCTTATCGGTCAACCGATCCATCAAAAGCGGCGGCGGCATGTAATCAATTCCCGATGGTGCGGCCCTATCATGTGTTATCTAGTTGGGTAAGGGGGGTGCTGTGTTGCATCGTGGCCGCATGATTGACTGCAATGCAGCTGCAGCTGCAAGATCGGATCGCGTCAGTTCAATGGACGGCCTTCGTGACCCGCTCACTCGTGCTCGCACGCGTATAATTGAGGGGAGTGTTTTATTATTACATTTTAATCGTTCACCAAATGAAACCCTCCAGATACATTTTAATAGCGGATTGGATGTAAACGTACACGTGTGCTTGATCGCACTCACAAGTAATGATTATCAGTGCTGAAAGTCTTTGAGAGATCTGAAGCTGAAAGAATTCTTCAATTCTCCAAGAATTCTTCAATTCTCTAAGAATTCTTAAATTCTCCAAGAATTCTTCAAATCTTCAAGAAACCATCAATTCCTCAAAAATTCTTCAATTCTCCAAGAATTCTTCAAGAAACCACTCTCATAACCACCCGACATTGCAGCAAAGTTCAACTCCCGCAAATGATTGATAGCGGGTCCGGGATGGAAATCAAATTCGCGATATCTTTTGATGCGTTAATAATCGTTCCCGGTTGGCTGCGGGGCATTGTATGATGGTTAAGAAACCTTGTTGACAAGACATCACATCCCTTTTAGTGCTGGCTTCACAGCGCGTACCGGAGCCCTACAGACTACGTGTACCTCTTGTGCCCTTTTATTTCTTTCACCTCCATACTCCGAGCTCCAGTTCCGCAGCAGCTCGTCTAGCTGTGAAACAAAACACCCATGTACAGGGCACTCGCGACCATAAGGAGGGACCTGACAGAAATAAGGTCAAATTCGGAACCCTCCTCCGAGGCACACCGTGGAACGTGTTGCATTTTCCGGCCGACAAACGGTGATGGAAACCACCGGACAGCGGTCTCCGGCGGTCGCGTTCAACGTAACCTGCTTAATTTGTTGACGTAAACGGAATTTTGTTGCTTCCTCCTCTCGCTCTAGCGCGCGCGTCTCCGTGTGTCATTTTGTAATGCGATCGTGTGATTCCGTGCAATTTGCGCCATACCGGAAAGATCGCGCGAGACTCGCCAAGACGCTTTGTGGATGCTTGAATGCTAACGCATTTGTGGTGCGCTTTACATTTGCCTGTTTACCATACCTAAATGGGTGTGCTTTGCAAACCGAGCGACCTGGGAGCCTATTCAAAAGCGCAAAAGATTTTCACTTACCGCTAAAACCCTCAAAATCGCTCATTTTCTTGCTCACACAATAAAAGAAAATCTCTACACCGAGCGAGATACGGCTCATTACGGCCGTGTGCGAAATTGCACCGCTTCCTACGTTATGTGCGAGTGCGCTGGGTTTTATGTAATGCTGCTATTTAGTTGCACCTGACTTAAGTTACAAGCGCTACAGTTCGGTGTGCTCGACTAAATGTACCCGAACAAATTGCTCCGTATAAATCACAAACCGCAGGCGATTTTACAGGACACTAATACTTCCGATATTGCAACGAAACGTTTTGCAATTGCTGCAGCGGCGATTAGGTAGGGCAAAGAAAACGGCGCTCCCTCCTCCCGGTAAGTTAGTCTTGGAGTCTTCGAGACCGGCAACAATGTATGCTCGCGTATTGGAGCATATGTCTCGGAAAGTAGAAGTGATAATATGCTTTACATTCTACGTAAATGGGCAAAACCCTTTCGGGATGGTGAAAGACTTCGGTACTTCGGTTGGCCCACTGGTCTGTGAGTCAAGTAGCGTAATGCGTAGGACCAAACTGGTCCACATACGAGTGTGAAGGTTTTACGGTACTTTCGATAGAGCAAAGCAATCTGCCTACCTTACTTATTTGTTAATGTTGTTGTACGTCTTGGTCAGTGCTCTTCAATGTTATTAGCCGACGCACAGCGACTCCCAGATGTTCAACCGAACCAGAAGGCGGCCCAATGCCCAGATATCTTCCCAACGTGTACATACATTATACGGTTCCTCGGGATAAGTGTGATTTCATTTCTTTTTGGTAAGCTCTTGCCCATACTTACCTCCCCTCTCCCCCTCTAGCGCATGGGTCATTGACATATGTACACGAATTGCCACTGGACTAAAGGTACTTTGGTCCACCATGAAGTTGGTGAACGAAAGCAAAAAAAAAAAAAGAAAACAGAACAGCAATCAAACGGACAGAACCCAACTAGGTCAGGGCAATCGGTCCGGATTGATTCTGCCAGTTCTTGGTTTGCGCGTGGAGCCATCGATCAAAACCCCCTCCGATCGAGAGTGTGTGTGTGTTTGTGTGTTTGTGTGCGAGTTTTGGTAGTTACTTGAGCAAATGCTCTAACCTCTGTTACCACGTCCGCTATAGTGAAGCCAAGCAGGCGAACGGAAAGCAACATCAAAAGCAAACCAGAGTCGGGACGCGGAGTACGCGCACGGTCACACCTAATTTCCAGTGCCCCAAAACCTCCTCCATCTCGTAACCCTCTCGTGCACAGCTGGCTATTTTTTCTTTTGCGTCTCTTTTGCTAACGCTTCGATCGCTTTGCAGCTTCTCAAACATTAGTTTCCTTTCTCAAACAATCATCCAAAACTGCCGCTACACTACTACACCGCGCGCCGGTTAAGAAGTTTGCGCCGAGCCGAGCGCAGGTAGGCTAATCGAGCGCAGGACGACGCCCTGACCAGTGCCGTTTTGGCGTGCCCTGGGCGAAACGGGGGTCAGCAAATTTACACGCTCGGGTGGATGTGGCGAAGCCGGGGTGGCAAGCAAACCGGCTTTTCGAAAGATTTTTCAAAAACCCAACAAAACGAACGAGAACCCGGAGCGTGTTGTGGTGCGCACTGACACTGGTCAACCGAGCACCGCGCAAGCCCCATGATGAAGGAGGCTCTGATTTCTGACCTGCCCGGGTGAGGTTTCGGTTGGACTGACGTATCGCTGTGGTCAGAATGTTGTTTTGTGCGGGAAACTGGTTTTTCAGCGATCACGTGTTGTTACCCAGCGGTCCACCGAGTGAGCAACGGAGTCCACCCGATTTGCGCTTAATCCGGTGTGCGTTTTTTTTTTCGTACGTTCGCTTAGAAGTCTTCGCACCACGGGTCTTCGCAGCATCCTAAAAGGTTTTTGGGGAGGTACCACGCAAAAACCCGAAGTCTGTCCAACGTGAAGCGCGCTAGAAAGCGTGAGAAGATCGTAAAATCAATGGAAAACGCTTTCTTGCGTAGTGTGCTATCGAGAAGCACCCCGAGACTACTTGGATGGGGCGATAGCATCATCTCCGAAGATGTCTTCCAGCTGCTACACTTCATTCATTAGGGTCTTCTGGTTCGACCACGCTAAGATAGTAACAACAACAACAGCAAAAAAAACAACCCCATGAGCCCTACGAAAAACCCCTCACGCCAAAGCCACCGGTCGCCAGCGCGCGAAGGGAACTGGTTTGAAGGTTAGTGCTACCGGTAGCTAGCGACCGAGCTACTGAACCGCACCGCCGAACCGAAGCCGATGACATCATAGCACCCGGTGTGTCTCACGCACGTAATCCAACGTAGTTTCGTCCCCAAAGGGAAGAAAAAGATTAGTTAATTTGCCTACACCGGGCATTCTCGTGAGTCCGTACCCGTGATTCGTCCGAGCGATTATCGGCAACAGGTTTCGCGCGCCTCCTCCGGTCTCCCGGTTTTGCTCCACACAAACTCCATAACGAAGAGTCGAAGTACTGAGCCGGCTCGGAAGATGCCTCCTCTCCCCCTTTTGTTAAGCAGGAAATGTCAATAACCCCTTTGCCGAAGGAATGATGCTGGCCGGGATTTGTGCAAGGTGACGAAATGCTCTCTCCACGCCACCACGTCATATCGCTTGGTGTGGAATGTGGTTTCGCTGTTTTGGTAGCAAAAGTAAAAACCAAACAGTCCATCCAACCCCCCCGATGATCGGTAATCGAACATTGACTCACCCAAATGCGGATAGGGGGAGGGTTATATCCGTGGAAGGAAGGAGGAAGCAAGTTGGAATTTCACATTAGCATCCCTCCCCCCGAAAAAAACGATCCTTCAACAAGCGAAGGTGAAATTGTGTCAACGTTCCAATTGGACCTGGACAATGGTTTCCTCTTGTGCCCTCTTCGGGGTGCTTTTCACCATCACCACTGCGAACATGCGAGTAAATTATGGCAGAATGAGTAAACCGGGCTAGACGTGTGGTCCCGCGTACCGTTGAATCATCGTATGCTAATTGAAAGCACGTTAGCGTGATGGTTTTTTTTTTTTTTTGCTGAGGTTGCTGAGGTTCTCCATGGTGGCGGTGTGATTTAAATCACAACCATCGCTAATTTAACGGCCAGATAACGCGATGCGAGATAGACGGCAGAAGAGAGGCAGCTTTTTGTGCCGTACGAAAATGGACCAATTTGAGTGTTATGCGTGGAATCGTTGAAAAAGTTAGATCGCGCACAAAGAGAGTGAGATGTTAAGCGTAGCAGACAGCTGCGGAAAGGCAACGCTTGCTGCGTTATTACAGTAGACCGTCCAACAGTAGACGCAACGTTACTATAAACAACCGTTTCAGAACCGGTACGGTAGTTCGGTTTTTAATTCTGGATTATTCGGACGAACGCAGAGATCTGCAAGATACACGGTACACAACACTGTTGGGGCTGGGCAGAATGTAACTGTCAGAAACTCTTCAGCATTCGTTAGTCAGATGTGCTCGATGAGCTTGATTATCTCGCGGTTAGCATAGACAATTTGCACGGTTGCATGGTTTCGGTTCTGGTGCTGAGAGTTTGTGATCATTTTTTGGAACCTTTCCGATTGTTCCGTTTCGCTTTTGAGTCTGCCCGAAGAAGCCTTTCAATGTCCTTGCGGTTATTCATTCGCTGTGCAGAGCCGAGATTCTTGCTCACACAAATGCTGAGCTGGTATTCCGTGAGGTATTTCCAACCGAATGACTGAGTCGCAGTATTTGCAGTTCTTCGGAAACGTCAAACCAAAACTCATCGCGAATTCCCCAAGCTCCATCGACTCAAGGCTATCCGGGGCTGTTTGCGTAAGGTTTTATCTGTCATTAGTTCATTCACAACATGGCGGCGACTCATACGGTGTTCCTCCCTTTCCGTCGTAAAGTGCATTTCATGCTCGTGTCCACAGTGTGGAATTCACGGAATTGTACACGTACTATGCGACGTCTTGGAGGAACTGGATATGGTGTGACCATATTGTGCGTTGCATACCGGAACCAAACCAAAAACCTGAAGTGTGACGCTTGAAGAAAACTCCTTTAGAAAGATCGAATAGAGTGGCGGAAAACTTCAAGCTCAATAAGTGCACAGCGGCCCGATGGCAGCGATAATGGGCAAAAGCATCTCTCCCGCTTCGTTCGATTATGGCATCAGAGCCATCCACGTGGAGAACCTAACCACCATCCGCTAGGGTCCCTCAGCTCTCATGGGCGTTGAAGTTTTTAATTTTCCACGACGTCATACAGACAGTGCAGCTGTTCCAGGTGCCATCGCCTCGGACCGCCGAAGCTGCAGTCATGGAGTCAATTCAAATTATTACCGCCCTATTGCTACCACCACCAATCTGAAGCGGGTATCACTTATCGGGAAGTGGAAGATCTTAGCGCAAATCCCGTAAGGGAAACAAACTACACAGTCGTCAAGATGTCGGCACACGCCCCTGTTGTGGGACACGTTATGCATGCTGCCGACCCTGTTCGCTTGCCCGATGACGGATGATGGGGTTTATTTCATCTCATTCTTCACCCCGTGCCAATTTGACCGACCGTTCGGTTGCGTCATAACTTCTCCGCCCGTGACGCGTGGAGAAAGTTGTGTTGGGAGATTTGGGAACTGTGCGGCCCTGAGACGGTGTTCGAAATTATACCTTACAGTATTCAACGATGTTGTTAGCACGATGCATAATATCAATAATCATTTTAGTATTTCCAACCGAGCTCCAATCAACGCGCGTTATTGCGTTTTAGTTTGTTATATGTGATTTATTTATTCACCTCTTGCAGGAGCAACAAACAGAGTCGATTTAACATCCAACCTTTTCTTTGCTTGCAGATATGATAACAGCAGGATCGAGCCTTCCAGACCGAGCTTAGCTTGTGTGTTAAACCATCCCGACTAAGGTAAATAGTACGATCCAGTACCAGTCTAACTTCGCGATACCATCGCGCGAATCTTGTACCCCTGTCAATATTAGCCCACAACAGGCTCTAAACTGTCTCAGGACTACTACGATGACATGTTCAAATATTGGTCCAACCGCGACAATGCATGCTCTTTGTTCGTGCTTGTGCATTTGCTGCCCTGTTGCTGCCATGGCGACCAACTCGCTACACCGACACTGGCTACAGTGTGTCTGGGACCGAGCAGACCCTAACGATAGACGAAGCGAAGAACCTCTCCACCCTGGTGTGTGTGTGTCGGTAAAGTCTGGAAACTTGTTTGATGCATGGCACGGTGATAAGCAGCGCAGTCGAGAATGCACTTCTGCGATGCGATAGAGATATCCTCCGTGTAGCCCCCGTGTACCCGAAAAGCCTATCGCACATCGAGACGCGTGCGTGTGCGACCTTGGTATGGGTCGTTGGGCTGCGCGCACGTTTCGATACATTCCGTTGTTTCCGTCGTTGTTGATCCGAAATTCGAACCACAAATGAGGTCATCCCCGTGGAGGAACGGGCGCTGAAAACATGCTGTCATATGGTGTCGGCGCACAATACTGGGCGAAGGGTGGGATATCGGGTGCCGGGATTTCGCACGAATGTGTGGTTGTGTGCTGCGTGAAATATTACATTTTGGCACATCAATCAAACTGCCCGGCGAACGCGGCGGGATGTCATGAGCGAGAGTTTTATTGTATTTTGTGTGCGATAATGGTGTAGTAAGATCACCCGTAGAATGATCTCATCTTCCCACACTACGCTCATTCCATGCCGTTTCCGTCTAATGATAGAAGCTTTTGCATAAGCAACATCGAACGGGCGCAAACGATCGAAATGTGAGGGAGATGTATTCCTCTGCCGGTTTGAATAGTACCCTAAGTATGGTTTATTTGGAACCGGTTCCTCATTTCCGGCCCCAAGGGTTTATGATGTATTGAATCGCGGGCTTAATTCGCCGAAGGGACGGAACAACTCCGAATCTCGGAAAGTATTATAATAGGATGATTTTTTCCTCTCTTGATTGCTTAATTAAAGCTACTGATCAGCGATGTCCGATCCCCGCGTCAAGGGTTCGCAAGTGACCTTGAGCAACGATAAGTTCCGCGGTTCGTATTCCGAGGGATCGAATTGCGCCTAACCGTCTCTGTTGGTCATCGATAGCAGCATCACCTTCAGCCGGGTTTATGTCATGGCCATGCGATTCATTCGATACGCGTAGGGATTAAAGGGAGCCTTTGCATGGGTGTCTCTTTTTCGGTTTGGGGTACACTCTGTAAGATTGTCTGATTGGTTGGTCTGAATGAACGAGTCTAAAAAGCCATTGGGGAATATCAAATTTCATCCCTCCTCCCCAGTGTCTGAGGATCGTTCCGATCGCAGTTGAACGGAAACCATGTGTAGCTAGCAGCAGGAAACGTATTCGTACGTTGCTGCCCCTGTCCCGTCCCGATGGTTGATGAGAGTTTAATATCATAAGTTGACGATGGACTTACAGCAGCACGGCCACTTTTCGACACTCTCAGGCATTGCTGGGGCTTCTTGCAGTGCAGCGCCATCTGGACAACAGCTTTGTGCCGCACAACGCGATCAGTCATGGGAATTGGCCACAATGTCGCAAAATGTAGATGTGATGCATTTTGGACGCTAAACTAGACCTGCTGCATGAAGTTCACTCTCGCTTTTTTTTGTTGTTGCGAGGGAACCCAAAACCGACGCAGGTCTTTAACAATTCGACAATTAATTACACGTTTTTTCGTCACATTGGCGTAAGCTTCAGGCTGCGTAACGCGTAAACCAATGCGCAAATGAATGATGTCGTGCGCGCAGTGGCGGCTTGTTAGACGCTACCGCTACGTCTTTAGGTTGTAGGTTTTACGAAAATTCCATTGTCTCCGACCCACCGTGGCAATTGATGGCTGAGAACCACGCAGGTGACGTTTGTCCGGCCTCCCTTAATGTGCGGCCCCCTCCAAAGGAAGCTGCCCGTCGTCGTCAACGCCGTGTTTCGCGTCCATATTGCACCACGGGCAACCGTTTTGCTGTGTTGCGTTATTTGCCTAGTCGGGCCGGTTGCCCGTTTGACGGGCATCTTCGCGATGCCGCGTGAGATTATCATTAGCACCGTGGGCACGCGAGTTTATTTCTCACATGCACGTGTACCGATGGGGTGGCAACAGCCGCAAGATGCCGCCAGCGTGTAGCGAATGTGTAGCTTTATGCCCTTGCATTGAGACACACCGATTACACACAAAACATCTCGTTACACGGCGCAAACTGCTTTTATCTCACGACTCGTTCCATAGGGGGTACTGGAGCGGGCGGATCGAGGTGTGCAAAGAATTTCATCTCCGGATTACCCGATCCCAAATCCACCCACGGGTCCGCTGTGCTCCGGTTGCCCTCCGGTCCGGTGACAAAACATCAAACGCCCGTGGAACCCCCTCGGTCGCGCGAAGATTAATTTCTGACTGTCTATTGTTTAACGCGACGCGTTGCGCGACGCAGTTTTCATTAACCTCGTTTCCCTGCCGGATGGGTAAGAAACACATGCCACTTTGGATTTCAGTGCGCGCGCGTTCCGTTGCGAAAAAGGGAGCACGATGTTGCAGTTGAAGTGTCGGTGTCTGAAGGTGTTTATTTTTTGCTTTACCTTAGTGTGCTTACCGAATGAGCCCCGGTAGGTATACACAGCGTGGAGCGTTATCCCCCATGTGCACATGCCGGAGTGCTTTGTACACCTCGTACCTCGGTGTTCTTAACGTGCGGCGTCGTAAAAAATGTTAATTTTAATTACATGGTGATTGAATGGGCTGTACGTGACACACGGCGGAGGCTTCGAGGGGGGAGGACCGCAAAATTACAGCCCATAAAGCGCATGCAAAAGGATGATTGTTTGCCTTCGGGGATGACGACCAATTCGTCATCACACTCAGCTGCACTTTTAAACATCAGCGCGATCGCGAGAGAACTTTTATATCACGCGAATGTGCAGCTCCAGTTTTTGTTTTGTTTTTGGTTTTGCGACGTATAATGTCACTCACTGTCTGAGACAAGTGGCAGAAAATTGCATCAATTCGCTCGTAAAGCTTGTGACTTGGGTAGACCCTGCATTAAAGTGATCCAATTCAAGATCTCCACAACAATCAACCAAGTGCAGTGGGTGCCTCTGTTAATCCGGTTGACATTGAACCATCCACTTGTGGACGCAAGAATCTCTCCGAAATTATTCGCAATTTCATTTCCCATGGCTTCTCAGCGTTAAGAAAAAAGGAGCACCCCCAGAGATCACACGAGGTCAGCGTATTTTCATATGGGCAAACGACTTCCACCTCATTAATTCCTTCCGTGGCTCCGAATTGGTTTGTCTGACTTACGCCACACGACCGTTTCTCGCCCCGATGATGGTTCAATGTCGAGTGTCCAGGTGTCGATGACGCGATCCGTGGTGTAAGTGTGGCTGCCAATATTGACCATTCCATGAATATTTACGCCCATAACGAGTGTGGGTACAAGTTCACTTACCAGAAGGAGTTTTGACGTTTTGACAGAAAAGTGACACTTTGGGTCATTTTCGGACAAGTCGGTTGAAAAATAGTCCGAATTGGGGCGACCAGGCGGTATGATGGTAGCGGCGACGGTCTTCACACGAACGGACCGGACCAAAATCCCATCCGGACCGATCCCTCGTAGCAAGGACAGTATATCCAGCTACGGGTAAATAAAGTGACAGAAAGCCAGAAATGATGGGCCCCGAGACCCTCTTGAGGTTGTTGTGCCGATAACGAAGAATAGTCCGAACATGTCAGTTATATGTCTTCTTCTTCTTCTTCTTCTTTATCGACACAACAACCTTAAGAGATCTAGGCCTGCCTTTTCTAAATCTCTTTAACTTTATTTGCCCGTACTAGAGGGCGGCCCCATGGCATAATGGTAGCGGCGACGATATCCACACGAAGAGACCGGACCAATCTACTGTACGCAGGACTTGATTATCCGGCTACGGGCAAATAGAGTCAAAGCGAGCCAGAAATGACGAATCTCCAGACCTCTTGAGGTTGTTGTTGTGCCGATAAAGAAGTATAGTCAAGTCCTTTGTGGGTCCGGTATGTTGGGATTGATCCGGATGGGATTTTGTAGGGATCCTGTAGGGAAGACCAGCGCCGCTACCAAAACACCACCAGTCCGGTCCCACCACGTTGTATGTCTATGCAATTTAATTCCAAAACAATTCAAATTGAATTATTTTCATTCAATTGTCTAGTTATGGCTTGGTTTAAAAAGCTGTTCGTGACTATGATTTCCAAGGTGTGTGATCTTTCACAGCTTCCGGTTTATTTCGTTTGCGCTTGAAAGTAAGAGAGTATGCTTACTGGAATGAACACATTTAAATACATTATCCCCCGGTCATCGTCCTAACTGTGCGAGGATTATAATCGTACCACTTTCCATTTCAATGGAATGCTCCCAAATCACCTTTCCGGTAGAACGTCAATCCCCAGGACTAGGTCTCTGGAAGCATTCAACCTACGGTTCCCTCAGCTCCCGCTGTACAAGGAATGAATATTCATGTACGCGCATGCGCCTTTTGATGGCATACGTACGGATCAATCCTGTGCAGGTCGATTATTCCATTACATCGTCCACAACGGTGCGCCATCTGGCCAGGCAGTATAGCAGTCCCTTGTGCTAGCCACAAATCCACCCTGTTGCGTTCCGCGAGATAATTAGATGGATCGTACAGCGTGGCGGCGTGCTGGAATTTATTGAGCTCGATAAGGTCCGCGAACGCGTTCCTCCTTTGACGCATGGGCTATAGGGAGGTCTCCATCCTCATCTTGCCGATGATTTGTCACCTTCAATTTGTCATGCCACACCGTCTCGTGCATTTGTGCGTCGCGAGTCGGATTTCATTCTGTCCCAGAGGGGTATGGCCTGTCTCTCTCTTTCTCTCTCTGACCACCCTATGCGACATGGACATGTATGGCCGCATGTATGGGCAGCTTGCATTCTGCATGCTGTTGGATTTTATGAGCGAACACGACGTTGTGCGATGTTACGAGAGGACGTTCCGTGCCAAGGTTCTCCACCTGGACCGGAGAATTTCCCTATACGGACCCGCAGCAATGTGGCAAGAAAATGTGATCGAGTATTTCCGAAAATGCCACGCGGTACCGGTGGGTCGTGGAAATGCACGCCTCTTCCTCACAACCCCCGAAAAAGACGTACGCTCCACTTTCGCACAGATGGACATATTGTGTGCGCTTTGAGTTCAAGGATCGGGCCGCAATTGCTGCGTTGTTGTACATCGGCACAATATTATGCTGTTCTCGGTGTTGGCTACCGTCTCGACGTTAGGATGGTAGTACGGTGTACGATGTTGTTTTCATTAACCTTGACACCATCGCATCGGAAAGTTGCCTTGGCAGTGCAAATTGCGGCTAATCGATCAAGGACCGCGCGCAATGCGCATAAAGTAGACGAGTGATCGAATTCGTAAGCGATCTCGCGCAGGTTCCGTCCGGGGGTGATTATTCGTTTAATTATAAAAGACATTTAATTTAATTACACGTTGGATTGGCAGCATTTCACATTTGTTGTAATAAATTAGCATTGTTTTCGCGCAACGGCAACAAGAGTGAAATTTCGCTCAGTGACTTGGTGGCGTTGCTTGGTGAGAGGCGAGAAACCTTACCAATTGAGAAGTTGAGAAAATGGCATCGCACAAGATAATTGCTACAGCAGCAGTCTCGCCGAGCACCGCCAATGTCAATGTTCGACCATATATTTTCCTTTTTTTCCAACACTGGGTTTTTCTTTTTGCAACACTCAACCTCATCTCGTTGCATTGCTGTAGTATGCAAAACTGCGAGCACAGCGAATGTCTGGTGGCATTGTGCGAGACTTGCCCGGCCAAACTCGCACGACCAGACGTAATAAAGAAATTTTTAACAAATCTTCGACTCCTCTCGCACACGATCTCTGCAACGATCCTTCTTCCTTGTGCCTTCCGTTCGTTGGACACTCGTTTTGCTGCTACCACTGCATCATCATCCATTCCGAGGTTGCTCTCCACACGAAGGCGAAACCTTCCGAAACGGCGCGAAAATGACTTCATCTCTCTTTTTTTCTGTCCACAACACCGCACCACCGGTCAACGCCGGTATCGATAAGTTATGAAATCATGCTCGCGAAAGGTATTAATTATGGGAAAAAGGCGTCTAGCGCTTTAGCTCTCTACACAACACCCAGCGTTTGGTGTTTGGGTATTATTTGTTGTGGGGCGCTTCGTATTTCTGTCGAACCCGGACCACAAATTGCATCCCTTACCGGGGTGAAGATGATTCTCAGCGTAGCTGGGCCGCTACTGCCGAAGGTCAACGACCAATTGAGGCTGCGCGATGCCGCACGATGTTGGAGGCAAAGGAACGCCCCGGATCTAACCAACGAAATAAAAAAACAAACTTCCCAAAAGGGAAACAATCGGGTGCGTGCAGCATTCGTGGCAAAAAATAATGATAGCGCTGAGACGTAACTGACGGGGAATCCATGATCAATGTTGAGGTTATGTTTTTTTTCTTTATTATGGAACTTTGTAAGGTTCTACACCAAGAGCACTTCTTCGTGGATGAAAGCTTAACTTTTAGACCACTTTTAGAAGGGGTTTTTATCAAGATAATTGCAATATGCGACTTGGGACTTGAAAGAATCACGCAAATTCTCCAATATCCCTTATTGTACAACAGTAAAAGCAATCCTTTTACGCGCCCTACCTTGCTGTGGTTCAGTGTTGTAATTGTAAATTGCCATCCAAAATGTCAAATCTGCTTGCGGGGGCCCACTACTTGCTCAGCATGCTCGTGTCTCAGTTTGCAAAGCGTTTTCTAATAAGCAGGGGCACATGCAGGTTGCATGTGTAATGCGTGCGTGCATACGTCCGTTGTCGATTAACGTCTAACGCGCCCGCGACTACGCGCCATGCCGATCACGCCACTAACGGTTATGAATTTATGCTGCCAAGCAGTGCATCGTGCACCACCGGTGTGCTCAAGGTTAGACAGTCAGGTTATGACGTAATCAACTAATTTCCTTTCTAACGCAAAAACCATACCCTCGTAACCCCTTCGGGGGGTGGCACCGGGTACTCTCGTCTAAAACCGGCATGGTGTTTTTTTTGATATCATTATTATTAGATTGTTTTATAGTCCGTTAGTAGTGACCGTTAGTAGTGAATTCATAGTGCCTGACGTTTGACATGCAACCTTTCAAATGGGCGGGAGGAGCGTAATACGGGAAGCTAACTGTATGTCCCGCCATTGCCTCGGATCTTCCAATGTGCGCTCGCGTGGTGCATAAGCAAACATTGATTTATCGCCCATTCCACGCACTAGGCCGGCGTGTTGCATTTGCGAAAATGTACTGCTAAATTATGCGGGAAAAACGTCCCAATCTTCTGGTGAAAAAAAAAAACATGCCCACCCTGCAGAAAGCGGTGTCGAGGTTAGAAGTTGGGTACGTAAAGGAACACTCACCTTAGCGTACGGTTTTATTTCAGTTCGTCACGGACACCCGCCACAGTATGCATGATGAGCGAGTGAGTTGTAAAACGGTTTATGAATCCATTCTCAAACCTCCGACGAATGTGACGACCACACCACCCCGCCCTTCATGTCAGAAGCAGAATCCGTTAGGCTGTGTGTGTGTGCGCTTTTTTGTACGAGAATTCGTACATCTGATGTGCCGCATCACAAAAGCGGCAAAATCTTCCAGAAAAACAACAGAAACCCAACGGTACCAAACCGCCTCAAGGATTTCGTCTAAGATCTGGTGTTTAGGCATTAATTATTATGGGTGAAATTTCGCGGATCATCGATCGATCGTTTTGGTGATGGAATACCCTTTTTCATTAGGCTTTATTGTTGAGATTGGGAGTGGTTTTTTTTTGGTGGGACGCGAACTCTGGACATAATATCCACGCACCAGCCCTAGAACCCTTTTTCCCGCGATCGCGAAGATGATCCCCAACCACGTACGTTAGCGTGCTAATAAATTGATTCGCTAACGATCGGCACTGTTTTTAGCTCTCCCTGCCCTGTTGATTAGAATGGAATGTTTGCGCGAGGCTCGGTCTCGGTCAGAACGGTAATTTACTCGCCGATATCATCCCCGATACCGGTGCGATGGGTCCTAAATCTTTCGGAACCAATCTTGTTAGCGAATTGTTCACTATCGCTATTCTTGACCGTTATTGCAACGTCTAAAATCCGGTTGAAGCTGTATATGAATAACACCCTATCGAAGATGCAAAACCACGCAAGCTCACACCACTTCTGCGTATCCCGACACGATCGCCAAGACCTTGAGCGATTCTGCGCACTGAGGCATCGATTGGAGCTGCCAAACACCCGGAGGGGGGTGAGATGTATTTTATGGCTATCATAAAGAAGATTTCAAACAGCACGAAAACAACCTCCAACACACCCTGGAGACGTGAATAAAACACTTTTGGCTGACGAATCGGGGCCAACGATCACGATCCCGGGCAGGCGAGAGACCGGCTCGTTGAGGCGATCATTGTATGCAGATGTCCAGGGGTCGGCCGAGCGCGAGATAGATGAATTCGGAGCTCGAAGCAGTTGCGCCTCATTTTGACCACACCCGGAGGCTAAATTGGGACGCTTCTTTGGAAAGGGTCACTTCAGGCGGTGGGAGTTACATAATTCATGGCGACCGATGTTGGGCTCTCTCACCGATGCACTGGTGTTTCGGTGGGACCTTTTCTGCCATGCCTCCGGTATCCTTAGGTGTTGTTTGCTTCACGGTTCATTTTGTGTTTCACTTTCTACCGCGCCGGTTTTGTTTGTTTTTCTTTTTCGGTTGCATTGTTTTGCTTTGTTTAACCTCTCTTTTGGTGGTGGTGCGACGGTGGGTACGTTCGTGATGACACCGAGGTTTTGCGGGTCTACGATCCGCTTCCTGCTAGCCTGTGGGGTTGTCCAAAAAAGTGGTTTGTTTGGGAGCTTTGGGTTGGGTGCAAGGTCATGAGAAAAAGAGCATTTTTTTTTCACTTAAATAAATGTGTTGTTTAAAGAAGGCTGCGTTATGGTTATGACCAGCTGTCACATTAAATTTATTAATGGTTTCTCGTGTAGAGACCAGAGGCAGACCCTCAGTGTGCTGTATGGGGATGTTAAAGGTGAGCTAAAACACACTGAACAGCCAAAGGAGCCTTTATTTTTTTGTTTCGTTTTCGGGGCTCGTATGTTAAAATTTGTCTCGCAAAAGTGGCTTGTCCGTGTCGAAACTGAATATTGCAAAAAACATTATCATATTGTTGATGTGTAACGACTGTGCGTAACAGGAAGGAGTTGTGAGTTTTTCGATGTCGCTTCATTACATTACATCCTGTTTGTGATGTTTTTTTTTTGTCTTATTAACTTTGTTACGTTTCATAACTTTCTATCGATATTCCATTAGCTCCATCAACTTATTTAGTTAAACACATTTCTGTTTAGAAATTCAAGTTCTTATACATCCGTTGAAGCTCTCCATTTCGTTAAAGTTCCTCCATCGATTGGGACTCTTCGGTGCGCATCAGTAATTATCCTTCCTCAAAACAGATTCCTCATCAAAGTGCACTGCACACAATTGCCACCGCTGAAAGACCTTACATTGTACCGGTGGACAAACGCTTCGGGCACGGTTTCCCCAACCGCGGTCACCCAACCCGAGGCCGAAGACCTACCCGCAACCTCCGCCAGTGTCATTGCCAGGGTTTTCGCGTCATCATTAAGCGGTAACTCTCCGGGGCAAATATTGACAAAGAGCGCGGCCCGGCACTTTGCATCGACAGAGGGGCCTGCACAGACGTTCTCAAGAACGTGCCGCCACCCTGCTTCACCGGTGCCACCCAACCGGTTCGTTCCGAAATATGAAAAATGACACTTTCAATTGCTTATCTATTCACCACCCAGCGCAACGAGAGCCAGTTGTGTGACGGTCGTGGGCATCAGCGCACCACGGGGTTGGGCGGGTTAACGCTAGAGATAAAACACCACTCTCCCCACCAAGTGTGTGTGTACAAAAATAGCGACAGAAAAAAAAAGCGGAACCCAGGACGACGTGTAGTTGGACGTTGAAGAAATCATCCCTCCAAGAAGGTTCGCGGCTGTACTCTTCGGTTCCCTGTTGCCCTAACCTGTTCCCATTCTAACCGATAGGAATGGATTGCGAGTGCCACGCACAGTCTCCACCGTCATTAGCATACGACCCTTGAAGTGGCCCGCAGCTGTTCGAGGCGCGACGACTTCTCGTTCCGTTGTACACCTCCTCAACCTCGAGCGGGAGGGGGGGGGGGGGGGGGGGGGGGGGGGAAACGATATGCCAGGCGCGCTATTTGCCCAACGAGGAACATCTCGCGCAAGCTCGTCTTCGTCAGGTTTTTTTTTTCTGTTTTGCAAATTGCAATAGCTGGTGCACCCGATGCAACACAGCCGATGGATACGTCAGATTTTTTTTTCGCATGGAGGAGAAACCTTTTGTGGAAATGTATAAATTATAGACCCACCTAGCTTTCGGTTTGGGCTATTAATCTCTTCTTTGGTCTAGACGTAAAAAGGGTTGGCCGCGAGGCAAAGAAACCCCTCTTGAGGGGACACCACAGTGTGTGTGTGTGCCTACCGGCAAAAGGCTCATTATTTTTTCCACACATTTCAAAAGTGAGTACTTTTATCAAAGTAATACATTTTAATCTTTGCCGCCAGTATTAGGGTGGCGTTCTATTCTGTCACTCCGCCCGTTTTCGGTTGTCAGTGCCGCCGCGCGCCTTCCGTGGAAAGCTTCGCCTTAAAACTCCACGCACTGCACCGGGTGGTTGTGTGTGGAGTCTGTTCGTTATCATCGTTCCTGTACCGGCATAATTTTCATTCTCTCCGGTACCGCCTCTGTTTCTCATTAGCAGA
The DNA here is from genome assembly GCF_943734755.1 of Anopheles moucheti. Lineage (NCBI taxonomy): Eukaryota > Metazoa > Arthropoda > Insecta > Diptera > Culicidae > Anopheles > Anopheles moucheti. The sequence continues at coordinate 10,811,161 of NC_069141.1, read as the reverse complement.
CGAACAACCATCGGTAGAATGTTTTGAATTGTTGCTTGTCGCGGCGTAAATTATTCTCCCCGTGCCTATCCTGAGGGGAAAGTTTACTAACCCTACTTAGCATGGCATTAGCCTCTCTTAGAATTCTTCGACGCGATAGCTCTTCAAGAACTGTTGAGGTTGAAGTTGCAAGTCGTCTCTGTCGATTAAAGCGGGGTTTCTTTTTCCTAACTTTGTGCGACAGATTAGCCACAATTCTTCAACCTTTAATTACTTTGTTTGTTTGAAGAAACGATCGTACGTTTCATATATGCATCGTTGATGGTGAAGGTTGCAACATTTTTGTTTTCAACCAAACTTTATGAAAAACAACAAAACAAATTATGCACACAACTTCGCACACACATCGAACACGATCAATCATTCCGGGGGTTGCCTTTGGCATTATTTAAATCGAACAAGTTTCACCGGATCCGGCAATCGGCCAGAACCATCAATATATACGCCAAGGTCGCGTAGAGACCAACCCGGGGCAACAATTCCATCTCTGGTCGGTTGCAATACAGGAAGGCACCGGCGTGATCGGTTGACATTTGCTTGCACGCATTGCATCCACAGCCCGCCTACTTTCGCGCCCTTGCCTACCATTACCATCGAAAAAGACACAAAACCGAACCGAACGGTGAAGATAGATAAAAAAACGGATGTCGCATAAACATCCGATTTCGGCATGGCCATAGGTCGGCGAAAAATCATTTATAACATAACAAACACACACACGCGCGCTCGCGGCACCCATATGGCTGCCATAAAATGCCACCGACCGCGACCATCGGATCGGAGCTAACGGTTTCCGGAGTTTTATCGCAATAAGACGCGCGGTCCTTCGAGAGAACGAAAAACAAAAAGGAACATAACACCAAAAGGTCCCATAAACCGCTCTGCTGCCGGCAATGTGCAATGAAAAGCCATCCCGCAAAACCGCAAAACTGCTCCCCGTGTCCCTCCCCCCCATGTCCACTGGTCGGTAGAAATGGCTTTTGAGGTTGGTTGGCGTTTGATTTTATTTTTGCCACTCAAACCCATCAACCGATCTCGGTCGGTTCTTCCGAGACGGCCGATGGCAGAATGCGCCCGACTCTGTGGTCGACGACGCGGGAATGCATAAAATGCATTTGCCTTTAAAACCGCATGTGGCGTGTAAAACTGGCAGATTATTATTGTTTCCCGATCGGCGCTGCCCACTCGCAGCTCGCTCGCCTTAAACCGCGAGCCGCTCTAACGGAACCGATCGGTCTTCGAGGTTGTAAAGGATGCAAAATGTTCATCTTCAAATTTATGGACAAGCTCAATTCTTTCGATATTAATTATCGGCTCGCTAGAATGGTTCATTTCTACCTTTTTTTCCTCAGCTGCTGCCGGGTAACTTCAAGGCACTTCAAACGCGGCAACCCCACCGCTGGACGGGTCTGAAGTTGTCCGCTACCAAATGAAGAAGTCTCGAGTTATATGACACTTCATATAAATGTGTGTTGGCTGTGAAGTTGATGGCTCCACTCTCCAGCCAGCGCCCTCTCCCTCCTTCCTCCACCGTGGATGACCGGCATAGAGAGGCCAATGCCGCCGCGATGCTGGCTCCTATAATTTCGCCCGGCCAGTGCCGAACACGATTGCTGTGGCGCGTATAATTGAAAACGAAAACCTTGTCGCCTACGCCACACGCTTGCCACGGGTAATTGGTAGTCGATTCGGTTTGCGTATATTGAATATTGATTATAGCCATCCGGAGTCCCACCCGCTGGTGGACCGCTTTTTGCGCAAATGGTTTCTGTTCTGTTTGCGCGAGGAGTTATTCTTCATCGGAGCGCCAAAAGAGCGTCGCAACCGGACCGGAGTGTCGGGCTTACTTCCCGACTACGTACGACATTGCAAGGACGACTCTTTTTTTTTTTCTTCGCCGGTAGTAGCAGCAAGTCATCTCGCTGGAGGTGTTAAATTGGATTTGTGGAGATTTCGAGAAGGTAATCCTCAAAGGTAAAAGAAAAAACGTCACAAAATTGTGATATTTGGAAGGGAGGACAGTAAGATTCACGTATACACGAAGGACACACGGATCCCCATGACAACGAGTGGGTCGGTGCATATGTGATCCTTGGTGGACGGCAGGATAAACCGTAGGAGGACACAATGTGCGAAATGCATGCCCTTTACAGCAGCAACGAAACGATTTCTACCAACGAATGGATATTGCGGCAATGGAACCCGGTTGTACCTTGTGTGTTTTCCGGTTTTCGGACAATTTGTTTATCAACTTGAGCGAATAAAACATCGTGTTTATGGTGAGATTATTCTCGTTCGTAAAAGCCGTCGGTTGATTCGGTGAGTGGCGTTTGGGCTTTTGCTACATTTAGAAAGCTCAAGGTGCGGTTTTTTTTTTTGATAATAAAATATTCAAAATTACGAAACGGAACTACGGCCACATACTCAATAAAGCACAGAAAGGCCTAGAAAATGGTAAAAACAGAACTATTTGCTATCAAACCATCAAAGGTACTTAAAGACTTAGCTAAAGCTAGCGGTAATCTAATTGATTCCGCCCATATCTATTCCCCCATCACTATGGCGGCTAATCTTCTTAATAGACAACGGCATTTCAAGGACAAACAAACCATCCGGCAAGGCTTACCCGCTGGACGTATTAGTTTTAAAATAGCATATTGAAATGAAATGATTTACAACGGCATAATCCGCTCGTAAGAAGCCACTACCGGGCCTATAAAGTCGAGCTCATGTGCGATAAATCCCGCATGCCTCGATGACAGACCGGACCACGTATTAGCGCTACTAATCGTTGGCCGCACGGCACTGGGTAGCGGAAAACCGGCTTATCATAAACAAAAGCGCCCTCCTACAAGGAACTTCAAGCAGCTCGAGTGGTCCTGATTATATCACCACCGGATTACCACTACCGTTTGTGGTTGGTTTCTTTTTTTTTCTCGCCCTCTTTTGTTGATTGACCGATTCGCGCCCACCAGCTTTTTCGGAACATTCGAGCGGCGCACCATGGCCACATTATAAAGGTGTCTCATCAAGACGCGGTTCCACACCGTGTATGCCGGTAGTGTGTCCACCCCGCGCATAACGTAAGCTGCTATTAATTCTCATTCATCTCGTGCTTTCGGACGCTGGAACCGTATACCGCGGCCTTTAATAATAAACGGCCACAGCATTCCGGTTGCGGACAATTATTTCCCCCTTACCATAAAAAGAGAATACCCACCGAATGTGGATTTGGAAAAAAAATGGTGTGCGGGTTCTGCCAAAAAAGGGCAATCTGAGTGTGAAGACGAGACGGTATGGCACGGTTTTTAAGGTGGCCATGAGGTCATGAGTTGACCGAGGCGTGTAGACGTGTCGTCGCGCACAGAACCGTACCATCTTCGTCGGCTGACCAGTGCTGCCCTCTGACGGCATTCTTCGAGCCGTGCGTAGGTGGACACCTGGTGGACGTAACGAATGACTTCTCGGGGCGTAGGTGCGCTGTTATTGCAGCTGGCGTAACTACCTGTACATGTCGAATGCGGAAACCACCGCATCGACGATCGACGCGGCGAGGAAAGGATTTGCCTGTGGGGATCTTTCTTCACCACCAGCCATCAAGGCCGTGCGGGAGGAGTTCTCGGACTAGCTGCAGCCGTACACGATCAAGGAGCTTTCGCTTTCGCGGCATAGACATAGCGACCAATAGGTTTACTTCCTGATTTTATGTTCCTGTAATTCGATAACATATCCACGTCTCTATTGCCGCTTTGTCGGCTTCGTTGGTGAGCTCGACTGCGAAAGTGAGATGCTCGGTAGGTCTCTCCAGTAACGCTTCTGGAAGTCGCGATCGTTTGGTCGCGTGCCTAACCACCATTTAGCATTTCTCGCGCGTGATAGACGATCGGGTGGTAAACCGAAGGATAAATCCATCTCGCTGACGGCGCCAGCCAGCTGTGACGTTTATGTATTCATAAAGCATAATTAGCCCCGGACACTGTCACCCAGCGCAGCGCGTCGGCTTTCGGTAGCAAGCCGACTGTCGGTGGCGCACCGAAAGCGTTCTCTGTTGCGCTTTGATTATGCAGCGTTCGATATGCGTTATGGTTCCGAGTGTTCAGCAGCTGTGATCCGAACTGACAATTGAGGTCGCCTTGCTGTAACGCCGACGCCGATTTCACTTCCGTTCACCACCGTCCGGTGGAGACTCCAGGACCTAAACCTAAGTCTCTACGCTTTACAAACGCGGTGCGTCACTGCGTGATTTCGGTGACCAGCTACGCGATGCACATCAATGTGTGACGGAGCGCTCAGTCGCTGGGTTTTCTTTTTTTTTGCACCGAAAACTTTCACCGCCACCAAATGCCCACCAAACAGCGCGTAGTGTTAAACGAAGTAGAACCAATTTCGAGCGGTGTTCTTTTCACTGACCAAGCGGCAGCGTAAACGCGAGTGCTGCACGCATCCATTTCGTCCCAAGGGCTTGGCCGTACACTACAAAAGTTTTTGTTTTGTTGTGTTTGTTTTCCTTTTTCCGTTGACCTAGTGCTCCAACACATTGGCGAGGGGGCGCGGGGGTTTCATTGACGGGGTAGCTCTCCAAAGCATTTGTCTTCTCGACGATCCCGCCGAGGTCACGGGCAGCGTACGTGAAGTGAGCCATTTTGAACCTTAACCTCACAAAAGCCCCACCATCGTCGAAACTTAGGCTTTCAAGGGTCTTGACCAAATGACCATGGCCCGTGAAGTACCCTCGCGCACCGATCGGAACCATGTTTTGTGCACGATTAATATGCGGTAATAATGTGCCAAATTACCGGCCACAAAAAATAATGCAGACCACAAACATGAAAAGTGTCCTGTCATCAGCGTATCATAACCTCACAGCGAGTCGTGGACATATGTTGGCCGGGTCGTACGACTGTCCCAACTTGGAACATTTCATGTTCGTTGGCGCCGATTCTTAACGACATGAAGAGAGAGGGTCATGCGCATGCTCAAGAAGTGCGCGTGCTCTGGTGGCAAGGTTAGGGGAAGTTTCTGGTGCTTTGCCGATGCGGCTTTTCGAGGCTCCGTCATGACAAACGTCATTTTTGGGTTAATTCTTTGTTTTCCCGTCCCGTCCCGCTCCGTCCCACCGGAGTATATCTCCTAGTAGACATGAATCTCCGCTCCTTCCCATTCTGCCTGAAGGTCATAGACACAGAAAGCCCACCGAGAGCTGAAAGGAAACAACAAGAAGGAGGCTGTTATGTAAATCGATGTTAAACATTTTTATTATTCTTAGACGGCCAACACGGTGGACAAGTGCGTCCGGGCGCGTGTTTCAGACTGGTCATTGTTACTTCCGCTGCCATGGCAACGAGATATTCTCACCGACGGTTTGGACCGATCGTTTACGCTGTAATTAAATCGCAACTAAAGTTTGTGTCTTCAGGCGTTACATCCGTGTCATGGCGATGTCCTTCAGATGGGCTAGCATCACTAAATGTACTTTATTGTTTTAGGTATTTTTTTTTTTTTTGCTTCTGGCAGCATTGTGTGCACAACATAGTAATTTATTTCTTTTTGTATCTCTTTTGCAGGTAATGTTCATAGACAGACGCATAGGCTGGCGATTGAGTGCGTTAGGCGGAATCTCGATCTTCTCGAGCATCTATGAGGAAACTGAGTCCGTAAACGTTCACCTTTAGAAGGATTAGCACAAACGATGCTAAATTAGTAAACTAAATAGCTGATCATCATCAAAAGAGTTGAGACGGAACATGTGATGAACTCCCTAACATTGAAGCACAAGCAGACGTTGAAACGTTGAAGAAAGACAAACGTTTGGCATTGTTTTTTTTTTTGGCAAACCAATTTCAGAACATTGTGTCCCTAAGCTCGGCGACACCGACAATCGCCAGCAGCGGTGCCAAGGGTGACTCCCACGATCATGTCGTAAGCACGTCGCGATGCAAAGCGTGCATAAACGGGTGGTGCCGGTATCAATCACTTGTGGCAGAAAGGCGCGAGAAGCACCGTCATTTGCCGCGCATAATACGCTAGTTAGTGCCTAGCTGCGGTAGCCACTTGCTGATTGTCAAAAGGAACACGACACACGGTTGGCAAACCGTTCCCTAGCATCACTCGCCACCAGCAATGGCAATGTGTTAAAATGAAACTCCAACGAAAAAAAAACAGTTCGCATCGCAACACAATCTAACGTTAAGTGGGCACACAAGAGCGGAAAGAATAGGCAAATCAATGGGCTGTGACATTGCCCTGCTGCCAGTGTGGTGCGATTGTCTAATAGTAATGTACGAAAAAAAAAACAACCGGGAGCGAAGGTGATCGATTAACCGTCAAACGAAGCGGGTTCCAAAGTAATGCTGTGCACATACACGCGGCTTAGTTGCAGTTGACGTACTGCAGGCACAAAAGACACAACAAAACATGCTTAAACCGTATCGCAAATTGCATAATTTATTCAGCAAACTGCCCTCTCCAGCCTCTGCTCTCTGACCAGTTGCATATTCACCACTTCTGGGCGACCAATTTCGGTTGGAAGTAACGCGTTTTTTACTGAACAATTGACATTTCGGTAGCATAACTACGACAACAACCAAAACCAAAGCCAAAGCCAAAAAAACGCACTCTCCAAAACTCCCAAAGCGCACCCGATGTGGCAAAGTGTTTGACAATCGGGTGAATGGAAACGGTTCGACATGTTTATTGTCCATTATTCGGTAGCTGGTTCGGTTGGAAATGGAAAAGAGGCGAAAAAAAACGCGTCACAGCATAATTTATTGCCGTTAAGTTACGAGATACGAGGGTCAGCAAACTGGCTGCCGGTTCGGGAGTTTGACTCAATTTGAGTGGCACGGTGACAGATTTAGTTTCACTTACGTTTTCTCGGTGCCTTTGAAAGTATGCTCGGACTGCTCCTTCCTTGTGTTAATAGACCGTACTTGGTAAAGAAGTTCCCGCGCAACATCATGACCACTGGTACTTTGTGGCGGTGTTGAAACAGATTCGCAATCATTCGTCGATTACGCTTAAAGCCGCTCGTAGAAGGTGGCCAATATTTCTCTTCACGCATCATCACGCACATTGCCACCGACTCCGCGCCATTAGCACCTCCGAACGGGTAAGAGATGCTGCACACGGTCAAAGTCTCGCGCGCAGTCTTATGCAAAGATAAGCTAGGTTAAGCGACCCGGTGGCCACCCCCAATGCTGACGACCATAATTTGTCCAACCGTCATCCGCCATCCATTCGATTGAAGCCCTGCGGCGCCAATCGACCGGCACGCAATCGGACGGCCACCCTCGGCCCTCCCCCCAGTACCTCGCCAACCGTTTGCGAGGCATTCGAGGAAGCTTGTCATAATAATTGAGCAAGATTACGATCCATCGTTTCGCCGATCGTAGTAGCCACAGATTCCCGTTGGCAAATCGGGTGGCAGCGCGAGTGAGTTCGATGAAAATCGACAAAAATTTGAACGGTATTCGGGCGCGGTACTCGCCGCGTATGATGCAATACTGTGGTGAATGTTAAAACGAGAAGCTAAACCAGGGCCCACCAGGGCATTAAACACTCTTCATCCTTCATACGTGCGGCCCTGGCGGTTAATGCGCTCCAGGGCGTATTATGGTTGGCTTTGCTTTCTTCGAGATGTTTTCCTTCTTGATCGTTTCCACTCCTTGTCGCCCGACGATCGATTGATCGTTGGTCGATCGAACGTAAAGATAGTGTGAGATAATCAGATCATATGGATCTCGAATTTGTTTGTGTTGACGCTTAGTCACCGAAGGTATTGGTACGTAAAGAAGGTAAAATTAGTGTGCTGTCACAACAAGGCTGGGTGCGAGCTGGGTGATAAATTGTACTTCGGAACGCTTACAGCTTACTCTTGACGTCAGAAAATTGGCTCGTGGTTTTGGAAGAACTGTTGCAACTTATTTATGGTAGCCGAGTATGTTTGAACAACACCAGTGTGGGCTTTTAGTATGAATAATGATGTTTGGTTTGCAATTAGTGCTTGGTTCATAACGACGGACCCGAAAAGAAAAGGTTTACCAATCAATTTTAGGTCATCGAAGCAACTACAAACCCAATCAATTGCCCAAATAAGTATGTGAACCAGGGACATCAAACAGTGAAGCTTATCGGCCTTGCAAGAATGACTTTAATGGGGAATTATAATCCAGAAGTGGTAAAGTGGCTGATGACAAAGACAACTTCGGAATAAGATTTGTCTGGGGAGTTTACCAAAGGAATTGAATTTCTTGAATTGAATTGCTAACCTAAGAGGGGACGCTATTAAGAATAACGATGATGAGTCTACCAAAAAGAACAGGACCACTGATTAACGAACGATTGGCAAATGAAAAAAGCTAAAATTACCTAAGAAATAGAAATTCATAGACATTTAATGTCAATTAACTTTCCAAATTGTTGACCGCACTGATGACTCTTTGCTGCAGAAAAAGTGCAGACTCACTGCCTCGACTTAATTCAACCGCCCTTTAATGCCTTTCAACACGAAAATAATTCACGCGCATCAAAATACACCAGAACGTACGTAAAACAGTCACGGAAGCAGAAGATTTCCGTTCTACATTGTTGCAACAGTAGTAGTAGTACGGCCACCGTTTCGTCTCCTTGTGAGGCGATGAGCTCACTTCATTTGCATACCAGGAATACAAAATCCAACCCCATCGATGGTGAGATCAATCATTGATTTACTGCATTTCATTTCCGCACCATACAGAAGTGCCCACTCGTCGCTCGGTCCCAGTCAGTGCCAATAAACCGAACGTCACACACAAGTCTCGGTTGCATTCTACGTTGGACGGTCCGTTTGGAGTTCGGGGCGGGACACTCGGTGTTCTTTCGCATAAAAGTGGCAAGAAGCGACTGAAAGGATTCATCATGCAAAACCGCTTTCTGCTGTACGCTTCCAGCAGAGATTATGCAGTGAATAAATAAGAAAAAACGCTTGAGACGGGAAAGGCCGACGAGTGCGCGGTGATGAACCCCCGTGCGGTAGACAGCGTTCCCTGCCAATGACCCGCGAGTGGAATGCTGTGCATCTCGTTAAAATTTCATTGCGGAACAAATATTTTTATGGTACCCATAAATTGTGCGTCATTTGGTCACCCCCGTCAGGCCGGACCGGTGAGTGTGTGATTTGTGCACCTATAGCCGGCAATAGAATGTGAAACAAAATTAGGGTGTTATTGGTCACCAGGAGGGACACTTTCCGCACTCGGTTGTGGGGACGGTAACTGCATGATGGCGTACCTTCTTCTTGACCTCTCCGGAGTGACCAGTGCCGGTAGTTAATTATTTGCGCTAGATTCCACCGTCACACCGAACGCTCGTCGCCATTACCTGGGCCTAACGGTCGGGTCAGGTTAGTGCCCGAAGGTAAAAACGTTTTGCCTGGTTTCCGTTTCTGTTGCGCCACATTTCGAGCCGTTTTATAGCAAGTGAGGTTCGATCACGCCGATCAAATTTTGCGACCTCCTTCGCCAGAGGGCAGCACCCATTGCGCCGAGTTCCTTGAAGATGGTCGGTTTGCGGGACCATCTCGAGTTTACGAAACATTCGCTACTTACTATTGAGGTTAATGGTTCGATTCTTTGCATGGCACACACAGCATCGGTGACATTCGATTGTCAAATTCGATATCGTCTGCCTCACGAACCGCTCACGATTCTGTCCGCACTAATGCCCTTCCTCGATCCGGTGTGATCAGTTCTTGGGATTGTTGTGGTCTCAGCTATTTTACTCTCAACACAGGCACAATAATAGAAACATCATAATCGCAGCTAAAACAACTTCCCTCGACATTCAAGCATTCGACACTTTGTTGCTGCATGTAAGCCGATACATATGCTGCATCGTGCACCGTTCAGGCACGTTCCGAATGTGTTATGGTTTCTTGCCAACAGTCTCCGGTGGAGCACACGGCAAACGGAAAAATCTAATCGAGGCCGTACGGCTACTAAGATTTCTTTCCTCGCAGCGCGCTCGTACATATGTTTACGATAACTGTCTCATAACAACATCTCTCTCTCTCCTACTCCTTCCGGAACGGTGTTCGGAGCGGTTGGAATCGTTTAGTCTAATTCCACTGCACTGCTAATCGAAACCTCCGTTCCGAAAGCATTAATTCCGCTTATGCTTCTGCTCCCGGTCTCCCGGTGATCGCGATCGCGGATTGGTTGGGTTTCACCACAACAACACCGTTTCGCGGGCTAGAAAACAATAGGGAAAACGAAAAACGGTAAAGAGCAATAAAAATCCCTACCGATGGCTGAGGTTTGCCCTTTCGAGTCGCTAACTAAACTGCAACATAATTCCAAAACTTGGCCACTATTTGGATGTCGTTTTTTTTTTTTTGCTCTCCCCTTCACTCTCGCTTGCTGTAGACTCTTTTTCCCCCCCGTTGTGGTCAGTGCGCTTGTGAACTGAAAGGAGGCCACTACCATTGGGCAAAAGCTGGGCAAATGGTTATGTTTGTACGTGGTCCCAGAACCAAACATGCATACACATTCACCGAGCATAAAGCGTGTTTGCATTTTGCACACTTTCGTTGGAGTATTCTGCTTTATCGCGTGTTGCGATCGCGCACATGATGTTCTTGGTGGTGTGAAGAGGGTGATTCTAACCACCCAAACAGGGGCCTGCCTGATAGGGCGGTGAGTATTATTTGTCATATTGCCTGCAGTTCCGCTTTCGATTGCAATTTTTATGACCCTGACTAAATACGTGTACGTGTGCGCATGTGTGCTACCGCGTGCTACTAATACCTGATCCACTACTAGAGAAAGACAGCAACAGAAGAAAAAAACACATCTCTACCCCCAAACAACAACAGGGGGTTCTGCTGGTGCTGTTGCCTTTGGTGCGGAGGGATTTATTTTACTTTTCCACTGTAGTTAAGCATTATTGTGTCACCTTTAGTTCGCGCGACGTCAAGCATGAAATTGTACATGCTTCCACCGAACTGCGCGGCAGAATAGTTTTGCAAAGCCCCTGCAAGAAACGGTATGAGCGGGTGGTCCTTATGGACGAGAACCACTGCCCAAGGTCTGCTTCCTGCTGACGTGACATTGTGCAACAAATCGTCGGCCCTCGTCGGGCGCACAACATTTGCACAAAAACCCACCCTGAACCGTGTGTGCGAGTGTGTGTAGAGGAGATTGAGACTTAAGATTATTCTACTACACCACGGGCACGGGTTCGTTGGTTCGCTTTGATATATTTATGAAGCATAATTATCGCTTCTTAGGTTTTTTTCCCCCCCGTGTTGCTGTTATTGTCGCGCGGAGACGAAAAAGGGGTTTGCTTCAACCAATCTCCCAGCAACGGTTAGGAAGGTAAAAGTAAATGTCCATAAAAGCCAAAGAGAGCGCAAGAAAAATCGAACACCCTCGTCAATATCTTCAAGACATGCGGCCGATGAGCCGCTGTTCTGATCGTGTCGGTTTTTGCGCAATAATGTTTTGCAAAGTTAGTCTTCAGCGCGTTTTGCAAGGCGTGGTAGATTTGCTGGAATAGGTGTGTCGCATTGCGGCGTGCATCTTCTAATACGCGTCCGCGTACGTACGGGATAAGTGTTGGGCGAATGCTTCATGAATCGCTGATCGTGCCACCTTTCCCATTTGTTTTCAACCCGAGCGTGCCCGATCTCCGATGGTCCAGTTTTCGATGCGGACACACCGCTAGACCAAATTAGCTGCAAAAGGTCGATAGGTCAGCGGTTGGATCGTATCGGGATAGATATCTTCACATACTACACACCCCGTCAGGCCTTTCCGTTTGCTTGCTGTGGCATAAACCCGAGACGAGAAACGGTGGTCCATAATGGTCATAAATCATTCCCGGAGGGTGGTGGTACTGGTGGCTGGCAACACATGGCGATGACCTTCGACTGTCTCGCAACATTGGTAAGGAAATGTCTGACCGGGACAGCGTTCGATCCCGGAGGGCGTTTATAAAGCTTTCGGTGCCTTCGATTTGGTGGTTGCATTGCGCGCGATCACCCGCCTGACATTTCAATTCAGTGGCCACGGAACGGTCCAGCGAATGCATTCGATCGATTCTTATCATGATTGAAACTTTTAAGACCTAAAGTAAGCCAATTTAGACAGCCGTCTATTGCTAGAATCCTCCCATCGCTTGCCTAACCTTCCACTAATCAGAAGGATATGCATTAATTTGGGTTTCAATGCGCATTTGTCAAACCCCCCTGTCCTATTCGCAAAGACCTTCACCTGCAAACCCATATCACCAAATCGATCAACTCGGATTAGGTTCAATCAACGCTGATTAAGCAACGTAGCTACCGGCATTAGCAGTATATCATTTTATGCATAGATTCACCGGGGAATCTGTCTGTCGGCTACATCTGTCCGCTTAGTTTTTTTTGTTTTTTGATCAACAAACACCACAAACTTATGCCACGCTACATTTCACACACGTTCGCCAAGTGATTAGCGCATTTTGCTGCAGCTTTTCGGATGCGACGATGTGGTAACTGCACCGTGCGACATGCTTTATTTTCGTTAACTGCTTCATAAATCGCACGGTTCGAACGGTCGTCCCGGTGAATGCCGGTTTTAGGGCACCGTCTTACGAATCTGTCATGCAGAATCATTAAAATAAAGCCGCCGTCTCCCAGCGATCTATAAGAGGCTGCTTTTGCTGAGGTCTTCAGCGGCAGAAGTGATGGTGCAGAAGGCGGTTGCCACGAAGGGACATTTTTTCAGCCGTTCGGAAGGGTTACGCAGCCACACTAACAACTTGTTTTGTGTAACACAAAACAAAAAAGTCTACTCCACTAATTATAACGGGCAGATTCACCCGGGCCGATGGTATCCGAAACCGATGGTAATCATTACCAGCTAACGTTCCTCCTTCTCCGGCAGCTGCGGTTGTTTGGAATTTCAAACGGAGATAAAAAAACACAGGCAATTCATGTCGAACTCACAACCTAAAGGCGTCACCTTCTCTGTCGATGTTGCCACAAGAAAATGAAATCTGCGCACCACATGGCGCACTACTGTGGCGCTGTGCTTGCGGGAGGCTACGCGATCTTCACAGGAGAGTGATCGCGAAGCGCAAAGGGAAGGAGAAGAAAACGACATGCCTGAAACAATTAAAACATTTTATTACCCCATTAATCTTGCCGCATTCGGCTGGAACTGGAGCAGCCGGCGATGAACCTCCTCTCCTGCACTTGGACACAGTACGCGTCACAAGGCGTCGCACGTTTTTATGTTTTCGCCTGAATCGTACACATTTGTATGACATTCGGATCAGCAAAGATCGTACACACGGGAGTCGAATTTAGAGTCTTCCGTTGGCAGGGGTTCGATCACGATAAGGACAGAGCGTCGAATCAGGAAGGCGGAACTTATCAGTTTCATAGGGTTGTAAAAGTATTGATAGGACAAAAACAACTTTATTTTCCCGGAAGCGCCTTTCATAGAGAGAGGCTGAGAGTATTCCCTTATAATATCATATTACAAACAAAACTTCAAAGAACAGCTCAATTCAAATCGTTTTACGTGAGGGAAAATCACTTCCACTTCCCTTCCGTGATAAGGTCCTATCTAGATTTGAACCCCGATCGAATGAGATGGTTCAGTCTCGCATTACCCTTTTTGGCTATTTGATCGTCCCGATTGCATCATGTCAGATCATATATAAAAGCTTACTACGCATGATGTTTGAAACCACAATCTCTCATTTGATTACATTGAAAGAAGTTTGAACCTTGTTTTGATCTCCTCAAAATTGCATAACTACAATTAAACACGATCCTACCGCGAACCCGGGCATACAGTGGAAAAATGTACACTTCTAGCTTCTTACTTCTTACTTTGAGACCGGAATTTAAGCAATATGAGCTTGTTGTTCGTATGCTTCTAACTTAATTCGACGCCCTTATTCGGAAACTCAGTGGTTTTCAAATTTGAAACCATCCCAAAACAAACACATCGCATTCTTTCCGCAAACATAAAACTAACACTCGATCGTACAATAACAAAACACCGCAAGGCATGAGCTTATTATTTGCTCGCAGCTTGTTTTCTGGGCATCGGATGTAGACAAGTAGAATTTCCATCACCCGACACCTCCGGCCCATTGCATTGGAAACCACGCACCGCCAAACCAATCAAACAAAACCCTCTCCCCCCTTCGCGATCGAGTGGAGAAGGTCCGGCTTACGCAACGTGTGTGCACCAAATTGAAAACAACTTTCCTCCTTTAGCAATGCGCGGTGTGTGCTGTTGGTGCACTTTCGCCTCTCGCACGGTTCGAATCATTTCCGCTATTCGTCGCCTCTTCGAGCGCTATCGCGATCACCTATTCTTGCGCGGACGGGAAAGCATTTCGATACGGTTATGCGATTATGATCGTCCTGCTACCGATCCGATCCGAACCGCGACCGGGGACGACGGCTCACGTTTTGCTTACATATGCTCGGCCCGGTATTATCAGCTCGCGTTCGTTTCTTGTCGTCAGGCCTGACCGTATGTAGGTGCGTTTGTAACTGTCCGCCTTCGCGTCTGCAATTATGCAGCTGCAATTATCTGCACAGTGAAAACGCGCCTTTCCACCGCGCCGGTGTGCGGTTGATGGGTTTGCGAGGCGAAAGTATTTGGCGCTTTTTGGGCGAAGATTTGTTGCAGAGTATATTAGCATAATCACGCTCCCAGCTGATGCTCGCATCACAAAACAGCGGCCACATTTTGGTGTGTTTTTAAAAGGAATATTCGCCTTCCAACAGCATACAGGGCCGGGTCAGCAACACAGTTCCTCTTCTTAATGGAGCCCCCCTCGCGAGAGCGCTTTCAAATTAGCTCACCCGCCATGATGGCATCGGGCCGCCGGCGGGTGGACGATGATGGCAAGCGTCTAATTATGATATAATTGTAGCACCTTCAAACACGGCTCGGTTCGCCCTCCGCATAATGATGTCAGCCCGGGGATTGCAGCATCCGGGAGAGGGCGAAAGTGAAGGCGCCCGAACGGCGAGGTGATGTCTCATTCGGAGTGCAAATGATGACGGATAAAGAAAAGCCATCATGAAGCATACATAAATATGTTTTTTTCCACTCAACTCCCAGGGAAGGAAATGGGGGAGATAATTGCTGCCACACTGCTAAATTGAATTAACGTAAGAGAACAACGAAAAAATACAAACACAAAATAAATAAACAATCCACTTTTGATGGGGTCCCGTGTGTGGTGGTCACCCCAAATAACAAAAAAGATGCATGTCAATTGTTAAGTGCGCGAGAAAAATTCATTGTAGTTGCCGTTGTTGTTGTTGCAAACTGTAAGCGCAATATTATGCGCACAATGAGACCAATAGAGAGCAGCAGAAAGCTCCAAAAGTAAGATATTCGTCCACGCACACACACACAAACGGGGGTCCTTCACCATGGCGTGGAGAAATGAAGCCGGCCTCAAAGAGGCATTGATTTTGGGGGAGGTTATGTAAATGATGATGATTGATGAATTGAGGGTGCAGAATCGAACGCGAAAGTGAAAGTGTTGCTTTTGTAGGGGGGGCTGTGGTTGGACGAAGATGGCCGACGCAAGTGTGCTCTCGCAGTTTTGTGTGGTACTTGATGGTTGATGTGTGGAAAAACATTCTCACGCGTGCCACCCATCAAATGTTCCCTTCTTGTCTTGGTCTTGTCTTTGACACGGCACAGAATGAACGATGGTGATGAAGGTCTTTTTTATCCGTTTCTAACTAACACATAAAATTGTTAGATTTTTTGTTTAATTTATGTAGGGTTTTTGTATTTAAATTCCCTGCCAATGGTAATGATTATATCCATTGATGGATAGCAAACAGCTGAGTAAGTAAATTGGCTTTTTTTGAATATTTACTATAGAAAAAAAAAATCATTTTGTTTCCAATTCCAATCATTCCAGCAAATATTTCTTTCTCTTGGAGTCATCGTGATGTTTCTCTCAGTCATCGTAATGTTTCTGAGTCATCAATGGCTGTCACACGTTTATGAAGTTATGCTCAGCTTCAAGGATGTATCGAGGTTATTCGAGTTTAAGTGATAAAGTTGGAGACATTTCTGGAGTCTTTTCAAATTGAACTGGAATAAATTTGTTAATATTTTGTAATATGTTTGGAAGATATAAGGAAGATCTGTAAACCACGCATTGAAGCTCAAATATTTAAAGTTACATTGCAGCCAACATTTCAGAAAATTCGTATTCAAGTGCCGTAAGTGGAACATTTTTGGATTTTTTTCAAGTTAAACTGGAGTGTGAGATAGATCTGTTAATATGCTTTGATATTTGAAGATATGCAAAAGATCTAAAAACTAAATATCGAAAGTTATATCGCATCCAACATTACAAGATTTTTGAGTTCAGATGATAACATTGATATGCTGCTAATATGCTTGTGAGATATACAAGAGAACCTAAAAACTATATATTATATCTAAAATATTGAAGATTATGTCGTGGTATAGCTAGAGCCAATATGGTTGAGAGGTGTCCGGGAAATCTCAAAAACAGTTTAAGCTCTAATATTGAAGTTTATTCGAGTTCGAGTGTTAAAGTTCTCACATTTTTAGATTCTTGTCAAGTTGAACTGGAATGTGTTGAGGCTGAAAGCTACTAAAATGTCTATACTTTCCCATGACTACACTCCTTTAGTAGAGATGAAGTAGTGTTCCTTCATGAAAAAACAACGAATATTACCTTTTTGATGGAGCTTCTGAGTATTTATCACCCGATTAGGTAAGCGTAACTCTGTTGTCTCATCTTGTTCACCTGATGACACACACGGGTGAACGCACGGACATAAATTTGCCACCCCTCCCCACAAAACACAACAATTCCTGCACGTCACCCAGCGTATGATGCGAATTTTTTCGTATTCGATCTAGCACCCATCGGGGTTTATCTGTTTTTATGTAAATTTTATACTTCACTTTTTGCCACCCTACCGTTGTGCGAACGGATCGAAATGGAAAGTTTTTGGCAGCGCGCACAGTGTGTGATTCAATTGCGCCAAATGCGTGCGTGTACTGGTGGATGATGGGACACATGGGCATTTGAAAGCGAAGTCCGCGGAATGATTTATTCATCGACGCGCAAAACACAACCGTTGCATTTATCATTACCCAGGCGTGGTCCATCTCATCCCGCAAGCCTCACACCAAATCAATAGCCTTTTAAGATGCGAATTGTGAAACGAAAATGTTATGCATGTGCGCAAGGAACAGATCTTCAATTTCGCATGTTATATCGACAGAGGTGGACAGTGGAGTGGACAGCACCCGACCATAACAACAACAAAAAAGTAATCCAACTCCGATAAGCTTAATAAGCGTGCGATAAAGCCTTTAATTGCGCTGTTTGTAACAAGCAAAACCAAAAAAATCGATATGGTTTATCACAATTCACCCCCTACCCGTACCAACGCATCACGAACCGAACCGTTCATCATCGTCATCCTCATGCTCTCGTGAAGTTCCCGCAAACGAATGCAGTTTATTGCATTTGAGATAACAAAAAAACGAAGAGGCGAAGAAATAAGCACGCAGAGACACTCCGTACACCCCGGGAGATGCATTTTCACTTGCCAACGGGCTTATCATCATAAACTATGATGATGGCGAATGCAATGATTAATACGCACCGATAGAAAATGCAACCAAATGCATCGACCACAACCGACGTCCACCAAGGTGCGTGATTCATCACAACGGGAACGAGAACAGTCAAGGAAGGAAAAGGATAGAATGAATGAGGCTCATTAGTAGTTGCAAATGGTTCATCATTTTCTTTCCTCCCTGGCAACGATCGGACCGTGCAGCAAAGCTCTTCCGCCTAGAGCTTTGTTCCCGGTGGCGCGGCGCGTACACCGCGCCACGATCACATTTCACGCTGATGAATTGCATCGGGACGGCGGCCCATGTAACGAGACAACCCGACGCGCGACGATACCCTTTTGCCGTTCGTGTGTGCCGAGCGACAGAAAGCTTACCTTTTAGTGCTTTCCTCTAATTGGCCATTCATTAGATGTGGATGCAGATGGGCTGCTCGTGTGCGGGTGGGTTGTAGCAACGGATGAAGGTGCTGCCGGTATGCATTGCAATGCATTCGGCCCTATTCGCGTGTGTAATGGATGCGTGTGCTCGTTAATCAATGCGGACGAATCGTTCATCACACGCGCGCGCGCGCTGGTTGGTTGGCGGTAATCGAGATCCTGCCCGAGTCCTTAGCGTCTGGACAGATCAGGATAACTTCTGCCATGAAACATGGTTTTAAAGTTTTTCCCTGAAAAAAGTTTAAAAAAATAGAATGTTTGCTCTCGAAGGTTGCAGGTGTTTGTAGGTTATCGAATTTCAAACACGCAAAGTTTTATCTCATCGACTTTATTTCATTACAGCAATGGAATATAGTGCTTGTTTGCCTATAAAATTTATTATTCCGTAATAGTGCTGGTCAAATTTTCTCTTCAGATATAAATAAGGAAATTTTGTTGTGCAAATTGCATACTTCAGGCGCAATGTTGTTGCATCGTTAGTAGTAAGGGGGTAGTAACACTCTACCCTCCTTCAAAGTAATAGTTCGGAACTTGATTTTTTTTATTTATTTTTTCACATAATCAAAACACGCTGCTTTTGCACTAAAGCAAAAATAATATTTTTATTCTAACATCAACTTTTACAATGAATCCGCCGATTCGCAGGTTTATGTCGGAGGAGCCATATAGGACATCCCATTTATTTTTGGGATTTACATATCTATTCTGTATTAAGATTTCATAAATTAATTCTATTTTTCTATGTTGAGAACAAAAATTTAAGCCCGCATCCCGCAAGTGTATTAGTGTTGGGTGAATCTGAGTCAGATTCATGAATCTTTGAGCGGAATGAATGAATCTAAATCTCTATTTAAAAGATTCATGATTTGATTCACTAATTATCCAAGATGTGTTACCTCCAGCTAGTTCGTCATGTAACCTACCCCTCCGGTTCATTAGTTGCCAAAAGTGGGCCAACTACCATTCCGTTTAAGGTCGCTAAGGGACATGATCTACCATCTTGCTCTGAGAATTCACGAATCTTTTGAGGAATCGACTCCCTCTTGATTTGATTCTCGATCAAATTCAATTCTGGAGAGTCGATTTGAGAGTTCGATTCGAATCACTCTTCTTAAAAGATTCATTAAGCACTCAACGCTGGTTTGTACTTTTTCTTAAAAGCATTCCACAAAATGTTTATTTTCTTATAACTAAACATTAAGCGATCGTTAACATAAAAATTGCTAAAATTAAAATACAAAAAAAAACCCACTTTAACTCTCTTTGAAATCTAACTGTTTAAACTGCGACGAAAGAGAAAAAAAACCCTCCGTGAGCGCATTTGCAATTTTCGCCTGCGTCAAAAAAAACCATAAATCATCATCGCATCACTACCGGCGTTTATTTAGCCCGGCTTGTTTGGGACTTTCGTGCGTGCGCCCGTTGTACAAACAGTGGGACGATGGCGGGAAATTGAAAGCCAACAAGTTCGGCAGTACGCATGCATTATGCATCGGCCTGGTGCGGAATTCGATCACGCTGCAGAGCACGCGCAAATCCGTAAAGAAAGGAAAAAAAACAAACAAACATAACGCTCTTAAATAAATGATACACCTGTGCGAATTCCTGCGGCGTGCAGTGGGAAAGCAAATGGAACTAC
This sequence comes from Anopheles moucheti, assembly GCF_943734755.1. NCBI lineage: Eukaryota > Metazoa > Arthropoda > Insecta > Diptera > Culicidae > Anopheles > Anopheles moucheti. The sequence goes on along the minus strand of NC_069141.1, from coordinate 10,791,407 downwards.
ACACACCAGCGCTGGTGAAAGGGAAATTATTTATTTCTAACACCTTATTGGCGAGCCACGCTTTAGCCGCCAACGACAGTTCAATTGCGTATTTGTTGATAAATTGTGGCCCACACTATCGGAGTCAATTTTCGGGGTGGTCCTCGGTATCAACTTGCTACATCTTCAATATTCCTTTTCCTTCCCATCGTGGAAACGATTCGTAATTCGATTCGCGCCGAGTGTGCGCCACAGACGAGGCACGATTTGTGGAGTCGCAATAAAAATGTGCAATTAATGCAGCTTTTTTTTCCTCCCTGTCTGTGTCTTCTGCGTTTTACCTTACCCCCCCAAAAAAAAAACAGTGAAACTGAACCGTCATTTGATGCAGCGTCATTCGGCTGGGGGCGCCACGGAGTTTTGCAAACCTGAGCCGCTTCGATGAAGCGTTGGCCTGAAGGTTGTTGTTTTTTTTTCACCGCGTGTTTTCCCTCCTATTTTAATTTATGGTGGAAAAAGGAAAAACGTGGTGGTGGCGACCAGCAAACCAGCAGTACTGACGCAAAAGCCACGAAACGGTGGTCACGCTGGGTGCAATATGCAACTGCAACGAAAGGTGCGGTGAATCATCCATTCTGAGATCGAGTCTTTTTTCGCTCGCCTAACGAAAGGGTGTGCGTATTGATGGAATGATTTAACTTCTTTCTAAAGAGAAAAAAGTGGAAACCGATTCGCATCATGAGCAATTGAAGCAATCAAATTTATGTTCAATATTTTTTGTTAAACGATTTTTGAAAATCGATTTGATGATGGAAATGATGTTTTTTTTGGTGTAATAAATTAAAATGACTTTTCCTCACAAAGAAAAGCTGTATTTTTTTGTTGATGTTTACATTTTTATCCGAGTTTGCATAATAACGACAACAATTTAACGGAATTTAAGGCTTTCTTAATACACAATTCACTCACTAAGGCTTTTAATCATTTCAAAAGTATGTCTTCGATAATGGCAAACATATTGAGGTTTAAGATGTTTTTTTGTTGTATTTTTGTTAATTCCTTTAAACTCATCTTTTCAACCAAACCACCACTCTATAGCGAACAACAATTAGGTACGGTGTAAAGTGTAACTATTAAACTGCATTTGAAAGCATCACGATCGATGGGTTTTTGATTCGCCCTCCTCACACCATCAGGTTCCGCCGATCAAACCCGATATCAATTTCCACTCGCCTTTCTTTTTGAAGGTCGCGATTGGCGAAAGAGAGAAAAAAATTATTAGTTTGATTGCTTAAAATTAACCATCGAAATAATAACCCACTGAAAAACGGGGCCACCCTTTCCGTTCGCACTGAACCAGGTGTTTACTCATCAACACACATAAACACGGGCACACTGTGTTTCCGAAAAAGGGCCGCGATAGAGATGGAACAGAGTAGGCTGGGGAAAAGAAGGACTGTCATGTTGGGGTGGGGGGAAGGCGCTCGATGGTCCGCGAAACGAGCGCGTGAATAAATTTGCAAACGAAAGCAACAAGATGCGCCCCGTTTGCTGTTTTTTTTTTGTTTTTGGTTGTTGTTGATGTTGCTCGTAATCGCCGCTAGTCAGGATCGGTAGTACCCTACCCGGTGTGGTCAGTCAGTGTCGTGAGTTCGTGGTGGTGTGGTCTAAAAGCGCCACAACACAGGTCCGTTTAAGCATGCACGTGGTACTGCTGGTGAATCTTGAAACGAAGCGCAAGAAGCATGCGTCCTTCTTCAAGGCCATCGCAACCGGCGATACGAAGTGTAAGGGTGTATTCTATAAGCGTGAAGTATTCTTAATTAAACTGAGCTCAGTAATGTGCAATTAAGGAATGATTACAAGGACTCTAAGTGACGTTTATGTGTAGTGCTTATGTGAAGTTAAAACATTACACTGAAGTGAATTATTTATCTAAACATCTGCAATTGTGACTAGAAGAACGGTATCATATGGAAATACTTTCACGGTTTAGCTTAAGTGACCCCTAAGAATGCTTTCCTGAAAACATTAACGAACCCAACGCCCGATGACAAACAAACACAAACGCCCATAAAACGTGACGGCTCAATTCCATCGTCTTGCCGTCGTCGAAAGGCTTAATTGGGGAGTGAAGAATTGCCAGTAATGTGTGTAATGTCTGGGCACTGGCAAACGACACCCCCAGGAAAAACGTGGCACCCCCCGGGTGGGGGCCCTTAAAATGGCGTTTATCCTTTAGTGACTCGCTTTTCTCAAAACTCATACTCGCCTACTTTTCCATATTCTGTGCGTGGGGTAGTTTCGGTTTGTGGCTGTCATCATATACACCATAACATCCCCCGAAGCGAAATATGACACTGATGCAGTTCCACTATCTCGCATTAGGCATCACTTTCACGACCCACCGTTACCATCGGGAATATATTTGCAATTTCCAATCTTAGAATCAAACTCAAAATTGGATTGTGAGGCTGAAATCGGTGCGAAGGTGTGGCGTGAATATATTTTAATAAATTTCAAACAATTTATTATACCCCAACGATCATCACGACAACAACACGTGCAGAACGCCATTAGGGCCTGGATATTGCTCCGGGGCACCCGACCGCGGCACAATTTGGTCCTTTTGGGGGAGTGTGCCCCAATGCGCAATGGAAAGTGGCCTATGTTTGATGCGGAAGTACATGGGTTTAGTTGCGCGTTGCTTTCTTTGGGTTTTGGTATTTGAAATACTCTGGTGACTTGTGAAAGTGGTGCGCACGACAATAACGAACAATGTACGGCGCCACCGAGAGGACATTGGGTTGGAAAATTGAGGAAACTAATTTCATCAAATAATGAGCTTTTATGGGACGTATTACCAAGATATTTGAAGAATTCTTGCATATTGCAACTATGATTTAAGACTCTCAAGAATACTTCTACTAAAGAATATTTTATATACCCAAACATGTCCACGGTGCATACCATAGTGTTCGCCCTAGACGAAGAAAGTGCTACGGACACAAATTGATTAATGTTGCCACGTGACGATGGTATATAAATGGTGTAAACGTGAGAATTCATTTCCTTTCTCCTCTCCCTCTCGTTTCAGTACTGATCATGACGGACGCACTCAAGATGACCGACATGCAGCAGCGGGCCAGTATCGAGTACGAGCGGCAGCGCCACCTGGCGAACTGGTTGATCGAGTCGAGCCCGCACATGCCGAAACCGACCGCCGCCCAGCAAAAGCAGCTCCAGCAACACCAACAGCAGCTGCAGCAACAGCAACTGCAGCAATTGGCCGGTGGTGCCATCACCACCAAACAGTCCAAAGCGGCAGGGAAGCTGAAGCAGAGTCCCATGTTTCTGCTGGCAAAGATTGGCCACAACATGAACCTGGCCGTGGGTGGAGGCGGCACTGGAGGTGGTGCCGGCGGAGGTGGAGGCGTTACCCCGGCGGGTAATTCACTCGTTGCCGGTTCCACCTTCAACTCCCAGACGAACCTCCCGCTACAGATCCTGTCCCCGGGTGGTGGCCGTGAAGGGAACAAACCGAAGCTGCGACGCTTCAACTCGCACGACACCAGCGCCAACATGTTCTCGGTGGCGGAGTTTGAGAACGCCCGGATGGCACGGCGCAACGAGCTGGAAAGTGCGGCCCTGCTGCGTCAAAAGGCTCGCTACAAGCTTAACTCACTGTCCTCTGGTGGTGGTGGTGGTGCCGGTGGAGGAGGAGGTGGAGGAGGCGGAGGAGACTGCTCAACGGGGGAAAGCAAGGGTTCGAAGCTGAGCTCCAGCGAGTCAACCACCGAGCCACTGTTTGCGGAACAGTTTCTCGAGCGATTCTCATTGCCCCGCGTCATCCGCCTGTCGTACACGTCGTCGTCCACCTCGCCGATGCCCGGTGGTGGCACTGGTGGCCATCAGGGTGATCAAACGATGACCTCGTCCAGTTCGGCAGAATCGAGCAGTACGGCAGAACGGCCGAGCAGCGGCTCGAAAGCTTCCAAGTCGAAAAAGGGCAAGGGTTCGGCCACGATCGGGGGCGATCTGTTTCTGCTGTACCGGTACATGCGCAGCTACCGGAGCTACCACGTGTTCAACACCAAGGCGGGAACCAGCCGGAAGAAGGGCTACAAGATACCGCACGATTTCCCCGGTAAGTTCGGTGTGTCACTGTGTCACGGGGGAAAAGGGTGGACCCACCCGAACAAGGTCAATTTCTTTACCGGGTTTCATTTTGCACGCCGCCGACTTCAACTGATTAATGGATTTTAAATGTTTCAATCTGTTTTAATATTAAAATGGTAAATGCCCGAACTGGGGCCCCTTCTGCTCTCGGGCGTTTGGAGAAAGTTTTGCTGAATGCTTCAATCAACTTAATTAGGATTAAGTATCTGCAGATACGAAACGAAGTCACTCACACAGCCGTTGGTCACGCAAAATGATTTTAACTGCGGGTATGATAATTTTAACCGTAGGCGGTACCACACGCCTGCTCAGGCTGAGTTAAGCTGGGCAGTTACTTGCACATTATAGTTAGGAGTTTCACTTTTAGTTTTTAATCCTACCTTATAGTAAACCCTTTAATATAAGCTAATTAACTATAGATGTTACCTGTTGCATCTTTCTCACTTCTCCTCACTGGTTTAATACCGTCTGTAGAAGAAAGGATGCTCTTCTATCGCGTATAACAGGGTGAAGTAGGAATTGAAGCGACACGCGTCCGGCTTGGGTTCAAATCCCAACTAGCCATCTTTTGTATATTTTCATTTAGACGCTTACTATGTCTGGATGTTTCTTGACTCTTGTTGAGATAGTTAAAAGAGGCTCGCTTACCAAAGTACAGGCAGTCCCCGAGATACGCGGTTTTTGGAAATTTGACAGCTGAGCTAGTACACATTAGCACATAGCACAAAATTTAAGCAAAATGGTGAAAAACTGGTCGAAAATAGCTTTTATGTCACATAAAACATTTGTTTTTAGCTTATTTTAATGTAACCTTTCCAAAAATCGCCTGATCCGTTGCATAAATCAAATGCAGAGAAGGAAGTCGACTCTGTGACTTTGAGGTATAAAGGAAATTGCACCAGGATTCGACTCACGCGGAAATTCGAGTTACGCGGATTTTTCCCGGATTATAGCGGTCCGCTATAATAGCGTATCTCGGGGACTGCCTGTACTCTAAAAAGCCTTGCCTTGTAAATGAGGGATAAATTAAATCGCACTCCAATGTCCATAGATGGAAACTATCAAAGCGAAATTCGCTAGATCCGGATCCGGATCGTCTTCACCAATTAGCTGATCCTGGTGGAAGATGTCATCCAATTGATTTATGTCATTAGAATGATACCGTACAACCCAGAGTCCGTAGAGACACTTTTTGTTAGAGCAGGCGTTGACTCTAATTAAAATGGAGTGAGGGGCATTGAGATGTACCTAATCATTTAGTAGTTACTAAATCAAACAACCAGCCAGCCATTGTTAAAGGTGTCGAACTTTATCAAATATTGGAAAAAAACCTTTTATCCGAGGGTTTCAACAACGAAAATTAACATCTTCACAGCATCCTTTTCCATTTGGGAATGATCGTTTTTCCCCGCTTGCTTTGCTTTTCGGGTGTGACTGACACTGTCTGTCTTTCGCCATCCATTCGCATTCCCAGTGAGTCTTTAGTCAATGAACGCTCATCGTACCACTGATTTTCACACCTTCGCTGGTTTTTGGGGTGGTGGCGGAACGATGGTTTCCCCCAAACCCACCCCAATCATTGGGAGCTGTGGGCCCCAAAAGGGAAAAACAAAACAATCGAACAAGCGCTCACCCAAATCCCCAGCCTCTTCACGCGTATCCGAATTGCGGCACGGTACGCGCGTAACTTGGAAAATGGTTTCGATCGTTCGCGCAATAATTTTCTACGCTTCGCGCTACAGTTCCCTTGCGCGCGGGCGACTGGGAAACCACCACCGCCACCGATCGTATTTGCATAATTCAGCCTGAGCGAACGAATGTGTGGGGCGTGTGGTGCTGGGGCCCTGCTGCGGGTGGGCCTCTTCTGTTTGTGGCAATGAAAATTGCATTATTTCACCCGGCGCGCCGAGGTTTGTTGCAGCGTTTTTTTTTTCTTTCGTACGCCGTTGCGGAGTTTAAGGGAAGCAAAAGGGGGGTTTGGAAACAATTGGGCTGGTGCGAAAGGGACGCGGACTCTCACCAGTCCGTGCAGAAGATGGTAGATACCGGTCGCGTTAATATGCACCACAAACACTCCCAATCGATCGCTTCACGGGGGGGGGGGGGAGGCCCTTTTGCTGATTGCATCGCTTCGGAAGAGCAAAAACCCTTCCACAGACAGTGTGCCCGGGTACGTTTCTGTCCCACACGCTTCAAAAGAATGTGTTCTGAAAAGTAAGCAAATAATATTGGGTTGGTGTAAAGTCTTGGGAAGAGAAAAAAAAAGCAAACCCATACACACTAAGCACATCTGTTTCCACGTGCATATGACGATGCACTTTTAATTGAATGCTGAACAGCCCCAGCACCAATCTGCCCAACGCTAGAAAAATGGCAAACCAACTCTCTCTATCTCTCTTGTACTGCATGTGTGGCACCATCATTTATTACCCCACGGTGAAGATTCCTGGTCTCCCGTACAGGCCACCCTTTACTTCCACCCAGCAAAAACCATTGTTTAGTGATGCATTTCGGTTTACGGGGAAGGTTAAAAAGTGCACCGTCAAACTCTCTATCGTTAACATTGCAATTATCGCATCGTACGATTGCCGGACCACGGTACCGCGTAGATGTGTTGCTAGGGCTGGGCCAGAATACCAGAGGTAAACCCGAAAGCCACGCACGGTGGAACGGGTTGTTTGTGGAACGAGTTGAAGAATAAAATCAACACCTCCCAACCACAGCTCGCCGTCCAATAGAGAGATAGCAAAATCAACAAAAACAGATCACCAAGAGAAACCAAACGTGACCGAGAACCACCATGGAAGGGAAGGAACCGCGTATGGAACTGTATCAGAATCAGAATCTTTTGCTTCGGCCGTGTCATCATTAATCAAACATGGCAAGCCAAGCACACCAGCGTAGCAACATCTCGCCTGCATCTGGCTGGCTGGTAATCTGCATATTCATTTCATCCGGAGGAAAAGAAGAACCGGGAGAGAGGGACTTTGTGTACGGGGAACGTGTGTCAAACGTTCCGGCGAACGTTCGCAACTTCTACTACGTACGGTCGTCGAGTACAGTGCGCTGAATCGTTGTGATCGTGAAAATGCGGATTCCTTTTCATACCGGGGTCTATTGTTGGCTGTTGGCGATCATTATCTGATTCGGTTGTTAACATAATGCTGTTTAGAATTAGCAATTCGGCATGTACCAGAAGTGTTATATAGCTTTAATTTACTTAACAGTAAAGTAATAACTTTGCTCCTTTTCCACATATTTATCGTCTATTTGGAGCCTCTGCCTGGTCAAACCCAAACCCGCATAAACCCGCTTACTGGTGGGATGAACTTGAACCTTGGAAGAGGGGGTCCTGGGTTTTCATTCCACTTCTTCACTTCTCTGGTACACGATGTCTACCGTCTGTGCTTGCATATTCATAAGGTGCGGGTGATCTAATATCTTGATCGATCAATCTCTTCGACATCGGATAGACATCGGATATGGATCGCTCGAGTTGTGATCCGTTTATCGTACTTTAAACAACCATTCTTATGGTTTTTGAGATACTTCAATAGGTTTTGTAGACTATTCAACCTTCCTTATGCTACTGATATCTTAATCTAACTTTAATTTAATGAGAGATGAATACACCCCATTTCTTCAGCTTTCTTTGACGAGACGGTTAACTGTAAGAAGGTTATAATTTCAACACATCATTAAACAAAAGCTACAATTTAACAGAGCTGCTACAAAAGCGTTTCCCACCGGTGGACTGCTGCATACAAACCAGTGCCCACATACGCCAAAGACCGTGCGGGGAATGAGCGGTATTTTGGGATGCAATTCTTGACGGTCCAATTTCCCACAGCCATTGCGGTCGATGTGTGTTGCATTGTTTTGTCTGGCCTTAACTCACGCCCTAGTCGTACTTCGCATGTTTTGAAACAGTTGCTTTTTACGATATTGCGTAGTGCTAATGCTAAAGCCTTTTACGGAGAAAGACGATTAAATGCAGAATCAATAAGAAGCGTTCTATGCTTTAGAAGTCTCTTTGGAGAGTTGTATTCGAGTATATTTCTCTAAAACGTATTAATGTCCACCGTTTGTATTTTAATTTAGATTTATGAAACCTCAATCAATCTGTAGCATTCCTTATATTTCAACATTGTATCAGGTCCACAGTCATAAGAGGCAAAAATGGCTGACATGACAAAGAGGTATTCGTCAGTGTTAGACAAATATTCTTGTACTCAAAGGTGTTTATGGACACTAAAATTACTGAGATTACTGCTTGAATTCTTCAGTGGATCAGTAATCACTATTTGTTTCTAATATCTATTAACAATCTAGAGTCTATTCTTGGAATAGGATCCTCTTAATGAGATCCAGAACAGGTCGCTGGAGGAGTTCTCTAAATATCTGCTATAGCTTTGTGATAAACTGCAATTCACTAATTTATTGAAGTTCTTGGTGCTATTCCGACAGTTACTTCTTAGTATGATGATCTTTCAACAGACCTGTAGTTACATCATTCGCTCATACTCAATCATTATACTCAATCTTTTCTACTCGAAAAAACCCGTTTCAAACACGAACAGGGAATATCACACCCCATGATAGCAGATTAAGGCGTAATGTCCTAAAATCAAATTCATTTACCGCTACTGTGGACGCACGGAATCTCCCTCGATGGACCGAAAGTCCAAATCGGTCGGACATTAAAGCTAATCACTTTTCGGGTCCCAGCAACTCCCACTCCCACACGATCATTTGATCCGATCGCCGTCTCGCCGGCGTTGCAGCGTCTAACACTGCCCATTTGTTTGCATGTTAATAAGGTTAGGTGCTTCTTCGTTCCCCGAAAAAGAAAACCGCCTTTAACGATCCCGTATCTTACGATCCCACGATCGTTCATCCCTGCTGCTGCTGCTGATCGTTATGCAATGAGCACAGGTGACTACCGGTTTTTTTTTTTGCTGAGGCCAGTCCCGATTCTACACAAAACAATAACTCAATCGAAACAATTCCCCGAGTGGCGGTGCATCGTGGAGGATGAAGAAGGGAAGGAGAGAGAGAGGGGGCCATATCGTTCGTATGCATTCTTTAATTATCTGTCACTTTTTAACTGACCGCTATGAAACAGTGGCAGTATAATGAAAAGCACACCAGGGCCCTTCCTAGCCCAACTCCACTAACTGTTTGATATGCAAATATGGGAAACTGGGCCCCCACCGGGGCCAGAGATGAAAAAGGGAATAGAAAAGCTATAATCAAGCGATAGCGCTCGATGTGGGAACTTCAAGGTGGATGGCCCACGTTCATATGGCGGAGACACGGTACTTTACGGTTTTCTTTGTTTGCTTTGCGTTCTTTCCCACTCGTCGTCGTCCCACCCACAGGTTACTTCTCCTTCATCAGCGACAAGGGCGCACCGACGGCAACCGTGTACACGACGATCGTACAGCTGGTCCGGGACCAAGTGTACAAGTTCCTGTCGCTGGACAACCTTTCCGCGTACACCGAATCACACGGTAGGTGACAATTAGCCACAGTGCCGGAATCGTGCCTAACACCGCAACCTTTGCTTTGCCACCGACAGATAACTTTAGCCACAAAACGCACTACGTGAAGGCGACGGCCAAGGCGGGCCAGGTGTACCGACTGTTGGCGGTGTTCCAGGACGGAGATCACAAATCGGCCACGTCGCCCTCTAGTCACAAGGATGCGTCCGCGACCGGCAGCGCTAGCGTTGGTGGCCGAGAGAAGGAACGGGGCAAGTACGCGCAGCTGCTGGATGACAATCGTCAGGTATGTCTCTTTGAAAGGAGTCGCAAACGTTATATGGCCTAATGAACCTCAATTTTTACTCTATCTATCTCACACCAGATCTACTACGTATCGCTGTCCGCCAAAGGAAAGTTCTACGAGATCGAGCAGCATAGTGCTCCGGTGCTGCAGAAGTACACCAACTTTGGCAACCACCATCAGCTGCACAGCCTCAACGGGAACAACACGAGCAGCAGTAGTGTGGGAACGAACGGGAACCAACCGACCCAACAGCAACGGAAACCGAAACCGTTGAGCCGGGATTGTGTGCATCGGATCGGGTTCATTATGCAGTCGGAACCGTGTCTACCGTTGAACCTGAAGCTCATCTCACCGCAGACGGGTGCAAACTCCTCCACCATACCTGGTAAGAGCGCGTCCCCGCTAAAACCTGCTCAATAATGCGATAATCTCGGTGCCTAATGTCATCTTCCTTTCGTCCATTTCCCCAGAGTACGTGACGATCGCAAAGATCAGCGAGGAGAACTTCCTGATCGCGTGCCCGCTGGATGAGCAACATCTAACGACGACACTGACGCTAACCAAGCTACACCTAACGCCCCAGATGAAGTTCGCCAAATGCACGATGGGTTTTGAGAACGAGCAGCACATGTTCCTGAACGCGAACGTTCAGACCGTGCTGAAGTTTTGCCAGTTTAACTGCGACAACTTCCTGCGGGTAGTGGACCACGAAACGAACGCAATCGAGCTGCAGCAAATGACGGCACTGTCCATTGGGCAGCAGCAGCAACAATCACTAACCTTAACGTCAAACGCCACGACAACGACCGGTCCGAGTTCGCTTGGTTCGAGTGCGAGCGGCGGTGGTGGTGGTGGTGGAAAGCACGAATCGAAGGGTGGTTCCGAGGTGCTTCGAAGGTTTGGTCGCCTGTTTGGTGGGGGTTCGGGTGGTGGTAACGATCGGAACGGGTCGGGCCACGAGAAGGAAGATTCCATCATATTTTTAACTAAAAATGATCTGGAAAGTCTCGAATGCGGTGGTCGAGAACTGGTCGGAATGGATGACCATCACCCTTCGCTGCACCAAACACAACACCACCACCACCACCACCACAGCCTGGTGGATGATCGAACGCTCGGCGGACGATCGGAGAGTGCGACGGAGCCTCACTCACTCCCAATGCCAAGCTACCGGAGCGAGAAGATGAAAGTGTTTGCCTCACCGAATGGTAAGAGCAAGAACACCCCGACGACGGCGGCCACAACTTCCTCCTCTAGCCGATGGTTCCGTGGGTTCGGAAACCGATCGAGTGCGAACGAATCCGTATCGGCGGATGATGAGTGGGACAAACGGACGAGCCTTGACCGGTACCGGGACATGTCGAAGTTGATCCAGGAGCGGTTCGGTACACTCGGTATGCTTTCGCTGTCGTCCCGTGCGGCCAGTACCGATCGGATCGGTACCTTCGACGACGGTACGATCGTAAGCCACGATCCGGGTTCCTCCGTCGCTAGTGTCGGCGCTCGGGAAAAGTGTCTCTCACTGCAGCACATCGAGCAGAAGAGTAAACCGGACTTGGTACCACCACACCATCGTGTGGTCACCAGCGGTGACGAAGCGATGCGGCGGCCGCTGGATGATGACGATGACAATGGTAGCGTGCTCACCGCATCCGAGCTGGGGGACACCATATTCTTCCCGCTGCGCCACAGCACCAACCAACAATCGTTCATGACGCAGAAGCTGTACAGCGAGTTCCACGTGAAGACCAAACAGTACAGCAAATCATCGTCCAGCATCCAGCAGCTGCTCCATCTAGCCGGCAATGGCAATCGGTCCGGCGGCGGTGAGCTACCGGGGAGCAAAAAGAGCGCACTGAAGAATCGATTCCGCGGCGGCGGAACGAATCATGATCGTAATCACGGTAGCGGTGAGGTGGTGCTTTCGTTCGAGGATCTTCGCTACATGAACAGTGTGTGTGATGAGGCGGAGGAACGGATGACATCTCCGTCCCGCCCGTCATCGATGGTGGTGATGAAGGAGAAACGCCCGAAGACGGTTTCGTTGCGGGAACCAGCAACGGCGGCAGCGAGCGAACGGACGATTCTGGACGATCTGCCGTACAGCAGTGTGCGGGACTCGATCGTGCTGCAGGCGGGCGATTCCGACCAGGACAGTAGCAGCTCCGTACCGGCGGAGAGCATTTATGCGGAAATCTGTACCGAGCATGCGGCGGCCAACGGTGGTAGCAGCCCAACGCCACCATTACCACAGAAACCCAAACCCGTACACCAGCAGCCGGAGAAGCGGTTCGTCAGCATCCGGATCAATGTACCACCGTGCGATAGTGTCGCCGCCGGGCCGGTGTGTTTAAATCCGGCCGGTGCAAATACTGCTACCAACACCACAAGCAGCAGCACCGCTACCAGTAGCAGCTGCAGCAACAGCAACACCAGCAGCCGCTGCTCGTCGGCCGTTTCTAGTCCGATCGAAGACAACATTTACAACACGATCAAATGAGAACGTGTGTGGTTTGGCGATGTTGTGTTGGAACAGATGACGACCAAAGTATTACCGGAATTTGTGATAAACTGCCTCCGTGTACGGGGATATCAAAGCGGGGTGAAGCCGTAAAAGGATTTGGTGCTGCGGAATAGCGAATTCCATACCACAGCCAAATTGGTGGTAAACAGAAGCAAAACAGGTTGGGAGATGTAAAACTTTTAAAACGTTTCAAAAACGATCTAGCGCGTTATACAAAGAGGGTTCGGAAGGTAGACGTTCAGGAAATCGTTTGTGCGTGAGAGAGAAAATGAAAATGATGTAGAGTTTATTAATTCTAGCGATTATCACGAGCAGCGAGAGTTGCAGTTACTTAAACAAAACCAATCGGTCTCCATCAGTGCGTGCTCCATACATCCATTTCAGCTCTTCTGCCCGATTTGTACACCGACTCTCCTCACCGATAGGGTCCGAAATTGAGATGCAGGGGTATAATAAGAAGCGGTGATCAAATCATACGAGATCGTCCGGTTTTTTACTGCGTAAAGTAATCGAATTGTAAAAAAAACGAAAACAAAACAAAAAAGCTACTTAAGAATATATTGAACTTACGATATACCAGCACCAACAAACTACACGAAAGAAAGCAAATTTTGAAACATGACAAAAATGGAGTAAAAAAAGGGGAATAGTGTAGTACGGCGTAGAGATTGTAAACGTGGTTAAAATGCACATGTAAAATATAAAACTACACACGCGCGCGCGCGCGCGAGTATTGTTTAAGGAAGGTGAATTATTTAATAGAAGCGAAGCAACGATCGAACGGATTGTTAATGTAGCTCTGTGTAGTGTGTGAAATGTGAGGAAAGGCCAGGCCGCGGGAAAGAGGAATGTTAGTGCACCTCAATAAAAATGTTCTTGATTGTAAGAGTGTAATTAGTCGGAGACGATGTTATCATTATTTTTTTTAACCAAACCAACACTGACAATTACCCTTAGTTGATTATAAAAAAGATCGATAAATACCATCTGTGCATTCTTACATTTGTTCGTACAGTTTCTGTAGCAAATAAAAGGCAAAATCATAATGGGAGTAATTGTCGGACAGGTCCTCCATGATACGTTTCAGCAGCTGCAGCAGCATGTTGAACTCGTGCAACAGTATCCCTTGCTTCAACAGAACGTGATCCCCTACGTCAACATCATCTGTAAAAGTAAAGAAAGGTAAATGAATTGTATTTCGGCAAACATTAGTACGAAGGCCACACACATTTCGTACGGGACAGCAGTTCCGCCTCATCCGCCTGACATAGCGCGGTGAAGATTTTGTTCATTTTATGCGTTAATACGGGCTTGTCCCGAGCGACCTGTCTTCCAATCGCTGCGCGCAATGTTTTCAGCGACGATTTCACGACATCATCCTCCGTGCGCATCATTACCAAGTGTTCCTGCTGTTGCTGGTAAAATGTTGCCATCTGCGACTCGACGTACTGCTTCGGATTCTCCAGCACGGTGTCGAAGTTGGGCAGCCCGAACTGTGCCAGGAACTGTTCCTGGGTTTGTGTCGGTGTGTTGGCTACTTTCCGCTTCGCACTTTTCGCCTTGCCGGTGTTCTCCTTGGCGGGCTGATACTTTACGATCGCATCCAGCGAATCGACCGGTATGCCGCTCGGATCGTACATTTTGTAGCCCATGATCTGGAGCGCTATATCCGTCAGATCCGATACGTTTATGTTCATTGTAATAATTCACCGCTTTCGGCGAGGTGCGAGGTGACACTATAAGCACAACAAACCACTACACTTCTGCAAAAGTTGCAAAACTTATGAAAATTGTCGCTGGAATGCTAGTTTAAAGCAGAAAACGCTTGCAGGTGCCGTATATTCCGGTGATATTTGTGCTGTTTGGTGTTTACTTCCGCACACGAGAACTGTCAAATGGTTTGTTTATGTTGCGATGCGTTTATACCACCCAAACTAACGATTTGAGAAAGCTGTTTGCTTACAAAATTTATCAATTTTATGCGTTTTTATAACAAAACAGCATGTATAAATTATGATCTCACGATCCACATAAATCCAGTGGTGTCTCAAGCCCTCAAGAGGCCATAGGTGGAATCGTAGTCGGGGTGCTGTATTTCAAACGATGATGATGGATAGAGAGATGAAGGATACTTCTCATTTCATCCATCTCACTTGCACTAGCGATCGTTCTCACGAGTTTGATGGTATGCGACATGTGTAGCCAATGTATTAGAAGATCTGCTATCACGTTCGACGATAACATGCGAGAGCGGATGAGCTACATGGGGAATTGATGGTACCTCTATGGCTTGGATGCTCTCTTGGTAGCGCAAATCTGAAAACGGCTCGTTTGTATGGCATTTCGTATGACGCTCGATGATAACATGTGAGAGCGGAACAGCTGTGAGCACGCTGCAGGGGAATTGATGTTGCCTCTATGGCTTGGATGCTCTCTTGGTATCGCAAATCTGAAAACGGCTTGGCATTTCGTATCAGAAATCTGCTCGCAACGGTACAGCATTTTGTATTTTGGATGATCGTGCGGAACGCGGACAGGCCAGCCGTGTTCTGGAAGCTCTCTTGTTACGCCAAATGAAGAAACGGACCGAACTTTGTCTCATCACCGACGGAGAATTGCAAAATTAAAATTATAATACTTACTTTCTATTAGAAAAAGATACCCAAATAATAAAGATCTTCAAGGATCCCTTTTAACCACTTTGTAAGTTGAACTTGATTCGTTTATTTTCTGTTCGATTGTTTACAATTGTTTCACTTTACACTATCGCATCTTACGCTTCCGTTTTTGTTGCTTTCCGTTCCACTATTGCTGTTCCACTGCACACGCGTGCCCCCCTACCAAAATATCAGCTGAAGCAAATGTATACTCCAATAAATATTAAATTAAAAACTACAACAAAAACATGAAACGAAACAAGTGGGAAAGTTAACAATATTCCTACGCCTTCGCGCACTGTTTACAGCTTAAATTAACTCTTTAGGGGGAGGGAAATTCATTACTATCTGATACTTTTGATTCCTATCCCAACAATCTACGTACGATCGGTACGGTTTGTCCTGATTCTTTTTTTTTTCTTTCCACAGCAGCAGGAAATACGATCAGAACTTTTTGCCACCATCAAAATCGAACGGTCGCTGCAATGGGACGCTTTGAGCTAGGATGGGATCGGAAGCAAACGTATTATCGCCACATCCGCGCCTCGGTGGATGATGGTGTTCCTGATCAACCGTAATTCCTCCGCTGCTAGAACGGGTCGCTGTCTGCTGCAACGGATGGTGCCGATTGTGCTGATACTGTTTTTGCATTTGCTGTCGCCTGTCCTGAAACCGGTCTGGGTAGTATTCAACCGAGCGGGAAATTCTGCTGGAACGTACAGAAAACAATTTTGAGTAAACTTTACAATCATTCCGAGTGGTGAAAATCGCTCCCCTCCTCCTCCGCTTACCTACTGCACGATGGACTTTCCCGAAGGAAGGACCCACTGCTGCTGCTACCGCTACTGCTTCCACCGGCCGGTACCGGTACGAACCCGGGCGACATTTTCAAATCGACCGCAGATGATCCGTACATGGAGGCGGGTAACATCTGGAACGGTTCCTCCAGCTGGCGGTTTTGCAGTGCACCGCCACCGATGCCCGGGATGGTGAGAATGTTTTGCAGGTTGACGAGTGTGGCCCGTGGATCACCGCGGCTCAGCGAAAGCGAATGCTTCAGCTGGGAAATGTTCTGGTTTAGCAGGTATACACCGTACAGCAGTGCGTTCGGTGCCGGACCGGACCGACAGTGCAAGGGGAAGCTGTTAGGAGAGAGAGAGAGATTAGAACACGGAATACTCCAGCACGCCGTTACACGCCACAGACTTACTCTCGATCTATCGTTGGTAATAGCTTGATGTGGTCCACTATTTTCGAGCGAGAACCGTCGTACTTTATGGGGTTTCTAAAGGAAAAATGAAAGAAAGGGTGGATTAAATCAACCCTCGTTCAAACAATTTTAGAACGAACTGTAACGCACCGTAGAGGAATATCTAAAAATGAGGAACACATCATCACAGCGTGAGCGACAAAACCAAGGGCAACGCTAAGGGCCAGTGCCGGTGTTGAGTCGGTGTATGATTCCGCATTCGGCAAAGGTACATCATTAATGGTGTAGATACCTTGATTCGTCTGAAATGGGAAGAGTTTCTGTAAAAATGTCCTGCAAACCGATTCCACTGCACTGATCGTATGTCCACTCCAACACGAAGAGGAACTAAAACCACCCACAACAAAACTTACCGATTTGATATAATAAATTTCATTCAACCCCTTCAACAAACGATGCCGCACCAGTAACATCCTCCCGAACACTTCCCGCACGCTGTCCTTTTGGCTGGCGTACGCCATCTTCTGCTGATACAGCTGTTCCTTCTCGCGCCCGTACGTTCGGTACCGCTCCATCAGTGCCGATTCCCGCTCAATGTTACTATCACAGGCCGCATTTAAGCGGTTGCGCAGCTGTTGCATTCCAACGCCCATCCGGTCGCGTTCCTGCGCCAACAACCGGCAGCGAAACCGAGCCCGCTCGATATGTCGCCGCAGTTCCTGGCCACGCATCAGCACCGCCGGATCGATCGGTTCACGCTCCTGGTACAGCAGTTTGCTCAGCTGCTTTCCCATACCACCCGTCCGGCCCTGGTTGCCTCCGGTCCGGTACACCAGATGCTTGCTGCTGAACAGTTCCATATTGAGACAGTAGGCACTCTTCATGCAGATCCGCTCGGTTAACGTTTTGGCACTCTCCGCTTCGTACCGAATGCGCCTTTGCCGTTCTTGTATTGCAAGTAAGCGCGCAACATCGTAGCAAGGGCGTACTTCCGCCGGCAGAAACTCCATCACGAGGTAGCGCAACTTCAGGTTCGTTTCGGTCGGTTCGGTCCAACTGATCGGTGTTGATGGGCTGACGGATCGGGGATGTGGAAATGGACCCGTACCGGTGCTGCTTCCACCATTGCTAACCACCGGCGATACGGAGAGTTTATCGAGTCTGCCCTCCACACCCAGCACCATGCCACCGTTCGCGTAGTGCCACTGGTTCGGAGACGCCGACGAAGGCGTCTGATAGGAAAGGTGAGGACCACCAGACGCCAGTGGGGAGGAATTATTGCTAGTATCACAGTGTAAGACGTTCTCGGAGGTGTTTGCGCGTCCACCACCACCACCACCGGTCAGACCACGCCGCCCACTACCGACTATGGGAATCGTTGCCGAGGGCGAATAGCTTGTCACTTGTCCAGCAGAAGTAGTAACATTCGGCAACGTTTTTGGTATGGTCCCGTCGGACACAATCGTTGAAACCATCGGTCGTCGTTGCTCCGGTTCGAGAATGCAGGCAGCCGAAGTGAAGTAACCGCCGTGCAGCTGAAACACGAGCGTATTCGACTGGAGACGCTTTTCGTTGCGCCGTGCCAGTGGCACCAGTCCGGAGAAATATACGCCCCATGCAAACAGCATCCGATCGGTGTTGTTGGTCGTTAGTTGGTTGGGTTTATCGTTCGGATTCTGATGCTGCCCATCGCACTCCTCTTCCACGCTGCTATCGCTTTCGTGAGGCACTTTCGTTCCGGCAGAGTTTAACCCTCCCGTGTCGATCATGGGCACACCCGGTACATCGGACGCACCGTTGTGTTGCCACACTCGCACACACACACTCCGCAGGGAGGATTTGATCGTGCCCGGGCAGTCGATTTCCGCCCACAGCACGTTCCGGTGTAGGTCATGCTTTTCACTCGTGTAAAACGGGGCGGAATGAGGTGTCTGGTGAAGCGTAAAGTAAACGGTACATTTGGATCTTCCTCCGTCTGCCGATGACGTGCGGGTTGGGGCACGCTCCGGTACGATGATGTTGTGTCCGGATATTCGTATTAAGCTGCGCAGCCGTAGCTGCTGCGTCGATAGTGGACTCCAGTCGCGACATCTCGGACGGTCAAACATTTTCTGCAATGAATAAAGAAAACGCAACGCATCAGTAATGTAAACGATACGCCTTCCGAGAACATTTTTAATCTTTATAATAAATGTGTGGTATCGCTCTGCACATTGACAGCACTCTACAAACGCATGGGCACGGCTTTATCGTACAAAGCAATCGTATCCTACCGTATACATTCCATGTGTTTGCGTAAGCCGTAAAACTATTTTTCGATAGCCGAAATCAACATGCGTAACATACTGTGCTATGACTTTTCCTTGGATTCCGTTCTCCGTAGCAAACGGAGGGCGACGGACGCCCCGAAATGAGAAAAATCCCCATGGGAATCAACACATCACAGTAGCACTTATGGCAAATGAGGCGCCTTTCTCTCCACGCACAATCAGCTTGCTCTACATTTCCTTTTTTTCTGCGTTGGAGGTTTTTCTGGCCTACTAATCGCATAATTAGCTTGCAGCACGGTACACTTTGTTCGCTGACGTTGAGTTTGTTTCACCCTGCTATACCCAGGATCTTTTAAGTTGATCAAAATCGCATTCGCTAAACAACCCAATCGATGACCCTGTACCGAAGTTTACGATGAGTAATTAGATTAGGAAAGAAAGCTAGGCACCGTGCATCTTGGTGCATCGGTATACAGCTCCATATGTTTATGCTCCAGCCAATCTTCCGTTTCGATGCAACCAAATATCTGTACTTTGTGTTTTTGTTTGCTTTCAGGTTGTAGCGTTATTCGATGCGGCCGTTCCTGGTGAACGTTCTGCTGGTAGGGTCATTCGATATCCCAACGCATTACCTCATTTTTTCCTGCTTCGCTCGATTGGAAAACGGTTTCACGAGGAAAACACACCACTTGATACCGTCACAACGATTTGTTTCGATGCGCACACAACACGATACGCTGCTGCTTCTCACTGTACACGAATGGCTACCGGAATCGAATGGGAATGCCAAGCTATAGAAGAATCATGTTCAGGGAACGTATTTTCAACTAAACTTTCACGAAGTGCGTACTATCACTGATATTACTTTACTGTGTGGATTTTTTTCTTCTCCGTTTTGCACACTTCCAAATCGTTTTCTCGCTTTGTTTGCATCGCTGACTTTGCACAGTGGGATGCGCATGGTCCAAGCGAATTGACGACAGAAATGTCATCCTTTATTTTTTTTATCATAACCACCCTGTGCCTGGTAAACGAAATCAAACTCCCAAAACGGATTTTTTCAAAAATATACTAATTTTTACTAAAGTATCAAAAAACGAAGCGAAACGAAACTAGCAGTTCAAATTTTATCTATATTTTTTATGTTTCTCAATATTACTTTCCTAGCAAACTCCAAACCAGCACCTGTTCACAACGACGTTGTGGTTTTGTTTCATTACTCATTTATTTCTGTTTTATTCATTATTATCCAGGTTTTTGTGTACTTCTTCTTTTTTTAAAATAAAACAACTTTTTCTGCTTTCTTTTTTTTAACACAATTGTATGATATATCTATTCAACAATATTTATATGTATAGAGCTTAGATTATCCAACCTGTTCACAAACAAATCTACAAATATTACAATGTTTTTTTCTTACTTTTCACTTGCATGAACGGATGGGGGGAGGGGGCGTGTATGTGTGTGTGTGTGTGTATGCATGTCGAACGGTAGTATCCGAGAGGTGTACTTTTTACGGGGGGGACTTATATATGCACTGCTTTACTCATATGCTCGTGTTTAGCCGCTTCTAGATTGTGTGTAACCGTTGTATTATCATACTTACAATGCTTACTAGCTTATTTACCATTCGTCACTTAAAGGTTCTGCTCTCTCTCTCATTTGCATTTCACTTTCCGCTTGCTTATGCGATACATATATATACATACGGTACATGGTAATTACTAGCATATACATATGTATAAATATGCACGAAACATTGTTTAAATTATTCCTTTCCGTTTCCGGCTGGGGTTGGTGGTGATAGTGGTGTAAGGAGGGAGGTTATGTACGTTTGTCGGTCGGTATGTGAATGTTAATTATCTTCTTTGCCATTGCATTACGTTTTGCGCTTCCTGAACTTTTTCGAATCCCTTTTCATGCCCGGATGTCGGTTTGGAGGTATGATCTTGATTTTCCTGCACACCAGAAATCAATGCTCGAATTGATCGACAATCGGCAAACACATCCGCGGATGTCTCTCTTCCTTTCTTCGCAACCTGTGTGACTTTGCATTAAACTATTCGGCGTACGATGCGCTACTATCGGACCGTGCCTTAAGTGCTTTTGCGACACTATTGTGTTTGTATGGCAAAGGAAATTATATTTTACAGCAACATATAAAAACTCCGATGAAAATCTACAAAGATCAACAATGTACACAACGATGAGACAATAATGGTTTCAAAAGCCGTAGGGACCTCACGATCTTCCTCTCCTCGCTAAACTTATCTAAATGCTTCCACAGGTGTACCTGTTCTTTTTTCTGCACGCCGAGCTTCCAGAACCGAGTTCCAAAGAGAAGAGGTGAGTACTATCGAATGTATAAACCCGTTACCACCGTTTGACTACAAACAGGGCGCACGCATTCGTCTACTATTTACTTCTATCCGGGTGGCTTGGTTTCTTCATTCCGAGTTTTTGGTCCGATCTTACCAGCAAATGGTTATGTGGCAGGGGGCTTACAAACACACATAACAAGTATGGCTATACGCAATATTTGTGTTCATAAACAAAACAGCAATCGCAAAAGTATCGAACAACTGCAACACAAATCGGGGAAATTGTTCCGGGCCGGGCTGGAATGCTGGAATATGCAAACCATTACGGAAAGAAAATTACGAAACTGACGATCAAATAGGTTAAAATTAGTGATGGGTCATACGATTCCCTTCATCACGACTCGATCCGGAATCGATTCCGAACCGAGAACGCAGCGGATTAACTAGGTCCGAATCGGAATCGAGTCCGACCCGTTGGGGCAACGAGTTCGGATCAGAATCGGGTTGAATTAGGTTCAGTAGATCCGGTAGATACAGGAAAGCATCGGGTCGAACTAGTTTTGGTTAGTTGGTTGGATGTTTTCTTGCACCTTCTTGAACCCGGCCGTACCTACTTCGACACAATTCCGGTACAAACTCGCTGGACCCATGGGTCAGAGTCGCTTACGTTTTCTTGCTTCAGGTCAATTACTGATGGCTCCGACCCGGTAGGATTGGGTCGACTCACTCATCACTAGCTAAATATATAGAGAGCACTACATTTCGCCAGAACGGTGTGTGATGCGTTTCAAACACGCACACAGGTAAAAGATAACCGATCATTTCTTTTCCACTAACTGAGAAAGTCTACACAAGTAGTAGAGCACAAGGTCACAAAAGTATGAGAAAAACCGTCATTGGTACAAGACTCCTTGCTACAACATGATTGATCATTCTTCTCCTGCTTATTTTCATGTTATATGTAGCATCCTGGAACAAAATACGACCAATGGAGTGTGATGGAAAATCTTGTTGTAACTTCTTAACTAAGAGAATAACCTACTACTTCTTTCTTATCGTCCTATAACGTTATCCACCCATGTCATACATAAACACGCATCTGGATAGATGTGTACGAGTGTGTTGTAGTTGTCCTGTCTCTGCACGTGTGCACTAAACTGCGCGAAACGAATTATGAACGGTTTTGTCTTCCTTTTTCCTCTCTTGAACGTCGTCCACATTCAACATATACTCCAAGTGCGCACTTAAGAGGAGTTGTGTTGTCGATGCAGGAATGATGCACAAAAATCCTCCACATCACCACCATTATTCTCATTCTCCGCCGAACTTTTGTTTTTAGTGAACGAATGGTTTAATAGTGTACGTGTGTAGTAGTTGTAGTAGTAGTAGTTATGAAGCGCGCCTTGATGGTGTTTGTCTGTATACTGCTGGGGTTTACTAAACATAGATTGAAGGAAGGGTGATGGGTGGAAAACTCAGTGTGTCCGTCCTTGGTACGGATGTCCTGCACAATTGTTATGTGTTGTTGTTGCTGTGCACCTATACTTGATAATAATTTCTATATATACAATCAAATTTTAAGCTCTGCAGCATTCCTGCATTTTCATTAGCATTATATCTCTCCTGCTTTCCTTCCTATTCCGACCCCCCCTCATCCGCTTTGTCTTTCATCGCCATACACCATACATCAGAACGATCCTTGATCACTCTCTTTTGCTCTCTACTAGTTCACTGACTGACTGACTAACTGATGCACCGACGAAACCCGACGAAACTAATTCTACATCCGCTTGCGTTTACACCACCATACATCAAAACTAGCTTCCGGGCAGTACCCAAAACGCACACACACACACACACATTCAACTAAACATAATACGGATAAATTATTTTAAACTATCATTTCTTCTCTCTAAATCGCTCATTACAGGTGCACTAAACAAGCAAATCTCGTGTTGTCTTGCCCTAACACTGGTGTGCCGGAGAATAGCGAATATTTAAGGTGTGTGGGTTTTTGTGTTTTGTTGTGTGGTGGACGTGTTGTGTGTCGGTGTGTGGGTTTGTTATTACAACTTATTTATATTTTTACCTCCTACGCTTCCTACCCCATTTTACTTTTTGTCACACTTTCAATTTTTCTGAACCTTTCCTAAGCAACTCTTCCTTGATCCTTTGTTACACAGCTCTATTCCATCTTGCTGACACAGACGCCCTTGCTATGCGCGCTCCCAGGGAGTCTGTAAAAACATCCTCCACTATCATCTTCGTCAACCAGAGTTCCCATTCAACCATTTGTTGGATGGATGAAGGTTTGTGCTGGTTTAAAAGGTAGCGATATTGCTGAATAATTTGGTACAGAGGCACCTCAAAATATCGTTCGCATACACAAACAAGATGGTTCTTCTTCGCACGGCAGTTGGTTTACAATCTAATACCTCGCCCAAATTCCCGGGGATTTCGAATCGAAATTTCCCGTGGACTATTTATTGCACATGGTTCTTCGTTATTATGACAAACGATTCGAGTAATTTTTTTTTCAAGCAACAGTGCAACTTTTGTTAAACTCTTCCAAACAGCTCCTTTGCAATGGTTTTGCATTGTCTTTACATTATCCGGGGTGTGATTCCGTAAGAATAGTTCTTTTCCACTTCTCCTGTATATAATATATCTGTGTGTTTTAGAGTGTGTTCTGTATTGCTGAACCAAAAACATTAATCCTCTAACATCCTTGAGATCAAAACGTAGGAATTAAAAGACCTAAAGCATAAAGGGAGTTCTAAAACAGAGAGGGCAATGGAAAATCGAAATACAAGGAAGTTCAACAAATTGAAGCCTTTCAAAAACAACGAGATGTAGGATTTTTGCCAAAGCAAAAAGAAAACAATGGCTCTTCATTCCTTCTTCGACAGGTACGTAAACAACACATCAAAAGCAAAGCTTTTTAAGTCGATAGTCTGTTTAGATAAAATAGACCAAAAATTACAAACATTAGTGCATGTGTGCAAAATAATAAATAGTACATTTTGTGACATCTACATTCGTGCAATCACAATCGTGACCGTTACAACAAAATAGAAAAGAAAGAAAATCTCCACGATAGTATTTGTGTTCGTCCTAATTTGTCTTGGTTCATGTGCAGCACATTTCTTTCTCTTTCTCGCTCTCTTTCTCTCTCAATTCTTATTCCCTAATCTGTTATATATAAGACACTTTTTTTAAACCAGCAACATTCTTATGTTTAAGCCATATGTTTGCTGCCATTGTTATAACGCCTATCCAAATTTTGTTCAAAAGTTTTGCATGTTTCGACTTGTTTGGTGTACATCCTTGCGTTCATTAACCTCCCCAAAAATTCATCTTCCTCGGATAAGATAAGCCGATGTTGTGTGATTTGGGACCACAATAGATTCGAGAACGATGTCAATTTGTCGTAAAAAAGAAGAAACATAAATATTTAAAAAAAAAGCACACAAACACAATCAAACGAACAAAAATTACCAGAAAAGAAATGAAAATCTGGTGAAAATTGTTACAAAAACAAATTGTACGGAATCACACTACACAACAAACATCTGGTGACACACAGTGGTTATTTTTTTAACAAAAGAATGAACAAAAGAATGGAAATTCACCCGCCGGTTTAAATATGCAAATAAACGTTTTGTCTCTACTCATTCAACCTTGCGACAAAAGCCAATTTTCTGTTCCGCACCGCACTGATCCACACCAGCTCAATACAACGAAATAGTTACCACCGATATTTCCAGATTGCTGTCGTCATCTGAAGACACAAACTCATCCAAACTGCAGTCGCTGTTGGTGGTGAGAATAATTTCACTCGCATACGAATCATCGTCCTCATTACCACCGGGTTCCTTCGTGGCTGATGGTGTTGCCGGTTGTGGTGGTGGTGGTGGTGGTGTTACTTGGTCACCTGTACCAACTGTATCACCGCGTATCGCCAATGCACTAGTGGCGTATTCTCCCGCCGTGAACGAAGCGTCACCATTCAGCGGCTCATCCACGTTGCTGGTGCACTGTTGTGGAAGTTTTTCCGAATGTTTTATGTCCCGTTTTAAGACCGCTTCCCGTACTGGTAACTGCGTCTCAGCTGTATGCATTACGTCGACAACATCGTGTAGGTTCTTACCACTACTACTGACATGCCATATCCCATCACTGTCGTTCCGATCATCATCATCGTTCGACTCAGTACCCGTTACTGTGTTTCGTTTGCTAAAGTACTCCCCATTTCCAGTGCCATCACTACCATGCACGGCAACGGCTTCCGGTGAGCACGGTTCGTTTTCGATAGCAACAATACAATTGTCACGATGATGGTCATCCAGACAGTGGTAGGAAGAATTTGTGATACCTTCAGGCCTACGCCGATAGTATTTGTCATCGTCACTAACGGCTGAGGCGCAAGCTGTTGGTCACTTGCTGTCTCGGGAGATCCTTCTTCGACGTCCCTCAGTAACTGTAACTTCGAGACCAGCTGTATATAAGAGACACAAAAAAAAAAAAACGCCATGAGTTGTATTATTTAAACCCACAATAGTTCCCACAACGTTACCATACCTGCACTTCTCGTTTTTCGGCGCAGTTCCGTGGCGGTGGAGCTGTTTTCGGTTGTCTGTGCAGCAGTACCGCTGGCAACGTTCGCCAAGAGGGACGATTTACCATCAACACCACCAGAGGATCCGGCGGCTCCTTTCAAACTCGTCCCGACGTGATGGTGATTCACATGGTTTGCCACCTTCCCAGTATGGTTGCCATTGGCTCCGCCCGACATTATTCCACTGGACGCAACCGCATTAGCAGCACCGCTAGATCCACCCGAACCACCAACATGACCGGCTACACCAACAGACGCACCACCAACTGCGGGTGAACCACTGCCAGCAACATCACCGATCGCTGCATTATTATGGACGGCAGTACTAGCGTGATGGTTACTATCGATGTTGTTGGATGTGGCTGGTGTCGTGGCGTTCTGAAGCAACAGCGCATTTGCGGCTGCTTTGGCCTTATTGTTCATTGCCGCCGTGGAAAGTGTCGATGATGTCATGCGTACGCTACGGCGAGTGCTGATTTTCTCATCGGTAACCGACGCAGTCGTAGACGTTGTCGGTGTTACAGTGTTTGGTACCGATTTCTGGGTACCTCCTCCAACGTTGTCACTGCCGGAATTGGTGTTGTTTGTGGGACCATTGCTACCAGCAACATTGGCGGTAGCGGTGGAAGATGCAACCGTTGCTGAACTCGTGCTCACCTGCTCAGCCGTTGCTATGGAAGACGAAGATGCGGCACCCGCATTTGCAGCCTGCTTGACGCTCGATCCACTCTTACTTGGATGATTGCGATGTGACTTTTCTTTCTCACCACCACTCATCAACGCTGACGACTGATTCGTTGTGGACGTGGCCGTGCTTTCACTGGTACCGCCGAGGGGCACTGCGGACAAAACCGTAGTTCTATCTCCTGCAGCAGCAGCTGTTGCTATGGTTTTACACGAGGAGGTTGTGGAAGATGAAGCAGAATTTGTAGTCGAAGTATTGTTGTTGTTGTTGTTGGTGGTGGTATTGTTGCGAATAGTAGTATTGATGGTCGTGGTAGCAGTAGCAGAGGTGAGAGTAGAAGTAGTAATAGAAGAAGTAGCGGTAAGAGATTGTATGGTGGTAGAGGAAGTAGAAGTAGCATTGCTAGTGGTAGAAGTTGAGCTGATTTTGGAGGTTAGTTTAGAATTTCGAGCTTTACCCGCAATTTCAATCAACGGTTCGTCGCTGTCGGAGGAGTCCGCATCAATAGTGACAGTTGCTGGTGCTGCTGTGGCGGCGGCAGCAGCTGCAGCAGCCGCCGCAGCCGCTGCGGCCGCGTTAGCCGATTTTCTCGATATGCGACCCTTGGCGAGAGTATTGTCCGCGGATCTTCGTAACGCAGGTTTCGCGGTGTCCGAAACGGTCGCATTCGCGTCGGCAGCCGTCGTCGTTGCTGCTGCAGCACCTTTACGGGACTTCTTGGCACGTGTCGGAACATCATCGCTAACACCGGACTGGTTCGAACTTTCCGATCCCTGCCGTTTCCGTTTATTCGCAGCAGGTCTAGTAGACATTGCAGCCGCTTTTGGACTTTGACGATCATTACCACCACCGGCAGTGGTTGAGGCAGCAACAGCGCTGCCACCGGTAGCACTACCATTGGATGATGCACCAGATGCATGCTGCTTCACATTGACAACCACTGCGGTAGCACCAGTTTTCGATGCTGACGTTATTGCATTGCTTCCTGGGCCGCTGCTGGAGGAGCTATTACTTGCTCCGGTTGGTACAGAAGAACCATGCAAATCATGGCCCATTACCGAAGCCGAAGGACTCTGACGCGGTGGCAATTCTAGAGGACTCTCCAATTTACTAGATGCACGTGTTCGAATTCGATGCTCTCCACTATCGGAGTGTGATGGAATTTCGATCGATAGTTGAGTTAACATCTCTTTCCCTTGCTGCTGCTGCTGCTGTTCGGCAGGTAAATGACCATCGACACCTTTGCCCGCAGCTGTCGACTGTTCGTTGGCTTTCGCAGTGCGTGTAGTACAGCCCGCACTCTCATGTTCAACGCAGTTCGCTAGCGTCCTTTTGCCACTCGAAGAAGAGGAACACTCATTCTCCGAATCGACCGCAGCATTCGTTTCACTCCCCTCGGCAGACGATGAGGCAACCGAGGAGTTCCTTCGCGATCGTACATCACCTCTAGCGACACCGTTTCCCGCCTGAATGCCATCGCTAGCCGCGGCAGCCGTTCGCCTTTCGCGTGCTTTCTCACTGGAATAGCTGTACAGCGGTGGTTGTTCGTGGCGCGGTTTCAGATCGATGTGTGGCTCAGCAGTGTCGGGACTTTTGGGCTCCACTTTCAATTCGCCCACAGCAGGCGACGTCGTCGTTGATGCTGGAGACGGTGGTGTTGGCTCGAGCTTCACAGTAACAGAAGCAGTAGTAGCAGCAACAGCAACAGCTTGTGTGCTAGCTGTGGTGACAACGGTAACTGACTGCCGTTCGTCAGAAGATTTTCTTAAACTCTTCTTTACACTACTAACGATAGCCTCGTCGGGATCAGACTTAACTAAGAGTTGTTTATCGTCCACTAACAACATTACCTTACTATCACATTCGCTTTTCACACTAGGGATATCTTTACTATGGTTGCAACATTCATCAGCAGACTGCGGCGGAACAGCGCTCCCATCATCATCAATACCATCGAAAACTATCGCATCGAGATCTGACGTAACGGCCGGAAGCATTTTTCGTTCCTCTTCCGGATGATTGTTGTTGCTCGCTGGTACCTGTGCGATCAATTTGCTCTCCGGGTTGATGGCATCGGACGGCAAATGCTGCTGATGTTGAGGATGTTTTTGCATTTCTCTATCAGCGACATTGGACGTTTTTACAGCTGTCTTATGTTTGCCCCCAATGGAGTCACGCTTTTCAATGCCGGTCTTCTTCCTGCCCGTCGGGGATTCTGGAAGCTGTTGCTGCTGTCTGTGCTGCTGTTGCTGCTGCTTCTGCTCTACTACTTGTTCATCGTCTGCCACAGTATTCACGTGTGTAGCTCCGTCGAGAAGATTTCCCGTGTCAATAATACTCTGCTGTTGCTTTTGTTCCTCTTCCAAGCCCATGTCCAGGATCTTTCTCAGATTCGTCGTCTGGTCTATGCTCTCCAAGGTGGTGGTTTCGTGATGATTGTGATCGAGAAGCATGTTTGACGGTTTCAGGAGTATGGAATGATCGCCGTTTAGCTTTGGATCCGCACCACTACCACAGTTCATGGCTACCGCAAGGTCATTTAATCCTTCCATCTTTGCTAGTGCCGCCTCAATGTCATTGTAGTCCTCCATGTTTGCATCGAGCAACGGTGTACTGGCCAGTTCCTTTTGGTTTTCGGGTGTGATTTTCTCTGACCGCGAATGTTCCACGTCGCCAGCTCCACTTCCTTCCCGCACCTTTCCGTCATCACATTGGAGACTATCGACCGCAGGCATTTGCTTTCCCTCGAGAATGTTAGTACTTGTACTGCTACTACCGCTACTGCTACTGATACCGCCGATGCTACCAGCAGTCCCACCGTTGCTGCCCGCCCCGCCACTGCTGTGCGAACCCTGCGGGCTGTGCGTCGAGAGTTGATGGGGACTTTTCTCCGACAGTGCATCCATAGAGTCTATGCCACTGTCCTCACCCTGTGCCTGAGATCCTGGTGAGCCCCGGACATTCGAATGTCCGAGCAGATGATGGTTTACTCCAACCGCAACACCCACCCCTGTGGTGCTTGTCGACGCCGTTGTCAATGCACCCGTCGTGCCACTAGCAATCCCAGCCGCGTTTGTCAACACGGGAGAGTGTGGGGAACTGGTGCCAGAACCTTTTCCTGCTGCGACAGTGTCGGCTGTAGTGTCGGCTTTACTTTTATGCCCATCCTCCTCTGATGGCCCGTCCGCCAGCAGTTGCTCCGGTGGTCGATTTTTACTATGGTGTTCCTGCAACTGATCCGGATGATGATGGAGGTGATGCTGATGATTATCGTGATGTAGGATGGTGTTAATTTTGTTCAGCTCTTGCTGTTGCTGGGAATCCTCCTCCTCTACGCACGGTCGCTTCGAAGGATGGCTTTCCACGTTTAGGGAGGATTTCTCGCTTGAGGTAGATGTTGGTGTGGTGGTGGTGGTGTTGGTGGTGGTGGTATTGATGATGGTTGTAGTGATAGTGGTGGTGATGATGGTGTTGCTATCAGTAGTGTGGCTTATGGGGTTTATTGAAGATGTCTCCGTTGACGATGCTAATGCTGCTCTTTCACCCTTACTGCTGCTGTCCGTCGATGCATCAGACAGCACCGAAGACACGATTGCTGGTTGTGCTGCGGTCACCGTTGCCGTGCTCACAACAACAGCACTATCCATCGATGCTTTGACGAGATTTTTCTGATTCTTACCATAACTGCCACCATTATTGTTTATGTTGATATTATTATTGTTTATGTTATTGCCGCCACTGCTGTTAGCATTATTCGCACCGGAGCTCTTGGAGTTTTTTGTAGCCGACTGGAGCAGATTGGACGTCGGTACCGTACCGACGTTCGTCGAACCAATCGGACCACTTGCGCTGGTCGTTACTATCGATTCGTAGATATCGTTTATTTCCTGCACGCTGGTAGTGACGGTAGTCGGTGTGGTCACCGGTTCTGTGACCAAGATGTTGCTACTGCTACTGTTGAGAGACGTGCTCAGTGCGCTGGTACCACTTGCGGTTAAACTAACGCTGCTACCACCATTGCTGAGCCTTCGTTTCTTTTCCGGACAAACGTATCCGTTTGGACAATGGCCGGTGGATGCTGGGCCGCTACCTGCATTACCACCACTTTCATTCGTTCCATCCACCGCCGAACGCTTCTGGGAACTGAAAGGTGCTTCACCTCCATGGTCCGGCGACTCGGTACCACCTGTACTTTTTAGTGGCCCCGTGTCAACTCCGGTGTGATTGTGATAAGCAGGGGGTGATGTTGTTGAGCCAGTCGTCACAGTACCGGAGGCCGGAGCGTTTAACTCAAGCGAAGTACGTTTAACAGTGGAGGATCGTTTCGCAACACCGCCACCATCACTGCTGTCCTCCTCTCCACCGCTTTGACTCTTCTTACGATCCTTACGGGAATTCTTTATAACTACGGAATTCTTCCCCCGCAGGCTTATGTGCAACGGTGGCACACGCAGCTCTTCTCCCGCACTAGCAGCAGCAGCAGCTTGTGCAGTAGTGCCGGTGGTGATGGCGATACTGTTATTACTACTGTTTGTGCTACTACTGGCAACGAGTGACGTAGATGTGGTGGCAAAATTGGTTGCACTACTAATGGAGCTACTTCCCGCGTCCTGACTGACTATTGCTGACACGGATGTAGCCACGGGCGACTGCTGAACATGGGAAGCGGGATTTAACTGCAACGATGTCATTAACGCTGTCCCATCGCTTTCTGGCGTTAACCTTTCAACCGGTGCGATTGCGTTTACAAACACTGCAGAGGTACCGGAACTCGTGGAACCAACCATCACCGCCGATGGTAAAATGCCCATTCCACCTACACGCATACTTCCACCTTCCCGTACGGCCATAGATTCCGGTTTTTCTAGCTTCAAACGTAGCTTCAACTCGGTTCCATTCTTGCTTGGCGAATCCCCGGATCCTGCCCCATCGACAAGCACCACTGACGTGGAGAGCACTTTTGCTTTCTGCTTCACGACGGTCTTCAAAGAGGCTTTCGCCTTTTCCTTCGGCTTGTCCTTTGACGCTAGCGGTGATTTTAGTTTGTCCTTGCCCTTGACTGGTTTCGCGCGTTCCTTCTTAACCTTGGCAGGTTTTCCTGTACCCGTTGCCGCTGTCAGTGGCATGGTCATTATGCCACTACTATTGCTAGCAACAGATGTTGACGGTGCACTGCCGTAAACTGCATTGCCCATAGCGGTGTTGATACCACTTCCCCCCTCTATGGACACAATGCCCGATATTGGTGAGGGACGATCGGAATCGCTCGCATCCGAAAAGAACCGTGACGACGAAAGTCCTCCAGCGCTACCGGTTGTATCTTCATCCGAATACAACGAATTCGGAACCTCAGGTGGGAAATCATTTACACGAACCATGTTCAGTTTTCCCTGCCTTCCTCCTGCTTTACTGCCATTCTCCGCTTCTTCCGTGCCTTCTTCCACTTGCGTTTCTTCTAGCTCACCCGTGAGCGGGTTGATTAGCAGTTGCGCCTTCCACCGTCGTTCCCGTGCCTGTACATCGTTCAACATCGCGCCAGTCGGTGCTCCCATTGGTAGACCGGTGAGTCCGGCCACTACAGAGCCATTACCGGATGCACCACCGCCAAGCAGTGTGCCGGCGGCCGTTGCAATATCACCTGGTTGTGGAAGCGTGCCCGCACCTAGCAGCGTATGATGGTGCTGATGCTGCTGATCCATTAAATCCAACTCGTCCAGATCCTCCAGCTTCGTGTCGAGAAACACGCTACTGTCGAGATCGCTCGGTAGCAACGAGTCTAGATCATTTTTCGCCAAATCGGGCAGATCCACCAGACAGTTGCCCAGTTCTAGCGGATCGGAGCCAACGTTGGGCGATGCGCTTGCGGTTGTTACGACCCCATCAAGCGGTTGTGACTGTTGTTGCTGCTGCTGCTGCTGTCCCAGCGATGCAGTAGGCTTGTTCAGCTGTTGCTGAGTGAGATTGTACTGCATCTGAAAGCGTGCGAACTCCTGGTAGCCGGATTTGGTGGCCGAATCCATCGGCAACGTTGGCCATCGTTGAGCGTAACCAACAGACTGATGTCCCGGCAGTAGTTGCTGTTGCTGCTGTTGTTGAGGTGACGGAGAAGGCATTGGATTTGGCTGTCGAAACGGTAGCTGTTGCTGTTGGGCCGGCTGCTGCTGCTGCTGCTGAATCGGGAAACGATTCGGTTGCTGGGAATGTTGTTGTGGTTGTGGCTGCTGCATTTGCAGTTGGTCCTGCAGCTGGAACGCTGGTGATGGAGTTTGGGGCGGTCGCATTCCCTGCGGATGACTATGAGACGGTCCCATCACAGGTGCTCGATTGTTGCCGGACAACACCACGCCGCTAGGTGCCGTGAGTTGCTGTGATGCCCGTACGGCTGGACCCAATCCCACCGCTACTCCTCCCGCTCCCACCCCGCTCGTAGATGGACCCGCCACGAGACTGTATCGTTGCAGCTTGATCGTGTTGAAGGTGGAGGAGGAGGTGGCGTTACTGCTGCTACTGTTGCTATTTGAAGGCACTGACAATGGTGGAGTTACTAGAGAAGAAGGCGACACATTCAACGCACTCTGATTGTTACCGTTACTGTCACTACTGTTGTTCGCGGGCGTTACAGCGGTCACCGCTGCTACTGTCATTGAAGTCATATTATTAATTCTATTCACACCACTACTAGCACTGAGCATCGTGCCCGACACACCCGGCACTGTTGTGGACGCAGTGCCACGCAATGGACTATTACTATTCACTAAGGTCAGCTGCTGCTGCTGCTGTGGAGCGACGGCAGAAACTGTCGCCCCTCTTGCGGAAACCATGGACGTGGCCATCGTCGGTGCCCCGCCAATCACTGGATGATGCACTAGATGCGGTTGCTGTTGGTTTACACTCGACATTTGATGGTTCACAGAGTTACCACTCTTAAGGTTTCCGCCTCCCGTTACAACACCGTGCACACTCGGATCATTGTCACTCATGTTCGACACCGAACTGCCACCGACAACACTTTGCTGTGTCAACAATGCCGTTTGCGACATGTTTGGAATGACTCCACCTTTCACTACACCACCACCACCTCCATTTCCACTAGCTATCAACAATTCCTGCTTCAAGATGGGTTGTTGTCCTACACCGCGCATTAATTGCTGCTGCTGCTGCTGTTGCTGCTGGGGCGAAACGGTTTGTTGTGGACTGTTCTCATTTTGCAGCAAGTTTACCAGCAAAGGGCTCGACATGGCCACATTGTTGCCCGCACTTGCTGTGCCCACTGCAACCGGTATCGAACCCGACACAACCGTCGCCGTCGTTGTCGCTCCTGATGGTACAACTAGACCATCCTTGGCTACAATCCCACTTCCCGCTCCGACCGCAGATTGATATGGTGGCGGTGGTTGTATTGGACCAGCACCGATGGGTGCTGCTACGAACGGACCATTTGAAGGTTTAGCCGCCAGCCCAACACCGACACCGGCAACTGTGGCGATGGAGGGACCAGCCGTTACCGCCACACTACTACTGCCACTCAGTCCGAGCGTATTCTCGCGCCGCTGTATCACCCTTGCCTGTGTCATACTTTCGAACGGATACTCGCAGGCATCGACCACATTTGGCACATGGGCGGGCACCTTGCCGTCCATCGGGCAGATTGTGTTTGGTGACTTGAACATTACGGGTGGCCCGTTTCCACCGACTCCACCGCCGACCACATCCAGCGGTACTGGACCATTGCTGAGAGTTTTCGGCAGATTCGAGTGCACAATCTTGGAGGTACTGGGACCGGGATTACCATCGACTGAACCATGCAGCAGCTGCTGTTGTTGCTGCTGTTGCAACTGAAGATGGTGCTGTTGTTGCAGTTGGATGAGATGTTGTTGTTGCTGCTGCTGCTGTTGCTGTTGTGGCGGAGGTATTGGTTGAGTATAAACGCCTTGAGGTTGATGTAAACCCGCAGGATGTGGTTGGGTTTGATGTTGCAAACCAGCTTGATGCTGTTGCTGGGATAGAACACGTGTTAATTCACCCAAACCCCCAGAACTTCCACTACTGCCAGCAACTGCACCATCAACTGTGGAGTTATCTAAAAGTATAAACCAAAGAGTTCAATTAGCAAGCGAAGTAAGGTAAGGTGTGTCGCATCTTCGAAGGGCAGAAAACACTAACCCGTCCGCAAAACAATTTCCTGCTGGCCGGCTAACCGCAACGACAGTACCGTCTCACCTTCCAGCTGTACGGATAGGATGCCAAGCGCCCGGAGTGCGCTGTTTCCTTCGGCAGCAAGCCGCCGCAACCGTACGGCCGCCTCCTTCGGTATCGATAAGGTAACGCGCACACTGTTCCACGGTTCCACCTGCAAAGTCCAAATGAAGCAAACCGTGTTTAGCCTGTTGTAGTGGTTCAGTTTCATCCCACTTCCCTACGAACATACCTTATCGACCGTAAGCTTGCCGGTGGTGTCCTGTTTCTCCTTTCCGCCATCGCTCTCCGGTTGCTTTTCTTCCACGAGCGTCGCTAAACTTTCTACCAAGCTTTCGAGTCGCGTCGGAAAGTCAGGATCGTGCAAGTTGCCTTCGCATATAACAACCGCCTTTAGAGTGCTGCTATTGCTTTGATTTTCACTGACACTACTGCATTTGCTGCTGTTGCTGCAGCTCTTGTTTCGGTACCCTTCGCTTCCGGCATTTCTACGCCTGCTGCTACTACTACTGTTTGTCCGTTTCTGTTGATCACCGTCACTATCGGCCGCCATTCTGTACCAATTGGAAGAGCGCAATCTTCAAATAAGCATCATCCGCTTTGGGGTTATACGAGGTGCAGTTTCTTTTGATAATTGTCGACAAAAGGGACACATTTTTTATGAACCAAAAACCCCCCGTGAGGATATTTAAAGTGTTTACACGTGTGTCCATGGAGTGTGAGTACGCGGGTGTGTGTGTGTGTGTGCGTGTTTCTGTGTAAGAAGCAATGGCTACTGCTATCGCATGAAAAGCGATACGCCGGAACGAAGAGACGAGTGCCTTGATTATTTTTACACGAAACTTCATGCTGACCCTGCGACCTTTAACATGGTCTGAACTTTTGATATTACTCTCCACCACACTTTAAGCTTATACAACATCTCGCCTCATTGCTGAGATGGAACAATACTCAGTACGGCAAAAAATGAACAAGTAATCATGCACGCACATTTATTGTTTAAACATCCGGTCAAAATGGTCCATCTTCATTGGAAGACTCCCTGGAACCGGCACACAACCTGTTGCACCATTGATTGTATCCGTATTATGTCGTTCAAGAATATAAGGCGACTGTGGAATGGGCGAATCGTAACGTTTGCCGGCAAGATTCAAATCTTCATGCATGCCCCTCCTTCATAAGTTTAGATCTTCCCGATCATGGAACTTTAATTTCTCTAAACCGCTAACTATGTACCATAAACATACAATTACCGTCAAACAATTGATACTTATTGATCGTAAACAAATCGTAATTTGTGGTGTTACTTTTTTTACATCACACCATCTCAACGACTCAATTACACGCGGGATTTAGAAATGCTCACGCCCGTATCGGCGCGGCTACTCACTCGCTCTCAGCTCATCTCATCGTGCTGTCCTTCTTCAAATGTTCCCGCTTATGTTTCCTCTCTTATCAAAAGATAGGCGTGCGCGCATAATGTACTTGTCAAGAGCAAAAATTCCAACCAGTGTTTTGCAACCCACGTTTGTAAAGGCGGGAACTTCGGCGAAATTCGCACTGCATGCTTACATTATTATGGTTTAGCCTGAAGAAATATTGCAAAAAGGATATCTTGCGAGAAAAATCATAATGCATTCGCTATGTACAAATATTCTACACTTTGTTGCTTTATTTCTATCGCAGGAATCGCTGGAGTTCGTACACCAATTTGACGTTTCTCTCTCAAACCGGTCGCAATAGGGAAGCTCAGATTTTGGGGCGCACGCGATCAGAAGCACTTTGTGGAAGAGTTAAAGAAAACCTACTCCTGGAGCTGCCGCGGTGGCGCTCTCCTTCGTG
The DNA here is from genome assembly GCF_943734755.1 of Anopheles moucheti. Lineage (NCBI taxonomy): Eukaryota > Metazoa > Arthropoda > Insecta > Diptera > Culicidae > Anopheles > Anopheles moucheti. The sequence continues at coordinate 10,755,136 of NC_069141.1, read as the reverse complement.
ATATCACGCATATCGCTTGACTCCTTTGCTTTCATGGCTAACTCAGCATGAAACATATTTGCATTGGTGTTGGTGCCACAATGTCATGTTACCTGTCGGGGGGCACACTAACACGATATATCGTGTACACGACACGCACAGCAAAACAAGCGAAAGAGAGAGATATAATTGAACTAAACGTGTGTGTTTGTAAACCGTGTATGTGTGTGCCGGAAAGAGATAAACACAGTACTCAGAAAAAATAGCTTAAGGACGATGTTAAACCATTGTATGTTAACAGAAATACGGCAATTTTTCTTTGCGAGCGACTTTTTCATTCAAAGCGAATAGTTTCTTAGCTTTCTACTTCGTGTTCTAATGGTGCTACTCTGAAAGTGCTTCGAAGTTTGCTTCACTTTAGACCATAAATCGGCATCACAATTATGTAACCCAGAATCACGAATCGCTACTCATTCTACGTTTGCAATACATTACTGGCATGGTTTGCTCGTGAAGTGCTTCTAAATCTGTTGTTTCATGTACAGACACTTTTTCCAAAACAACATAAATTCTTTTTCAACAAGAATTCAACAAACTCCGCAAGCAGACAAAAATGTGAGAAGCAGCCATTTTGATTTTAAACTATGGCAGGAAAGGAAAATATATTCCTTTCATCTACGAGTGACTGAGACGGACAACATATTTTTTTTACACACAACATCCGCACACACGCTCAGCCCAACCTGCTGTGAAACTGAAGGCCAACAAATTGGCGCTCTTTGTCTCCCGCTCACTCGCACGTGCACTCGTATCCTCCCTTTCACTCAACTACTCCAGTCGACACCACACACGGAATCACTTTTTGCTTCTTCTCGCTATTGCTTTTCCTACGCACGCACACATTGCTCGTACACGCGTTATAACCCCACTCACGCACACATCTCCGGTGCATGTACACACACGTGCACGGAACACGGTGCAAAACCGCTCTCCATAATCAGAGAGTGCTGGGTGAAGATTTCCTGTTTTTCAAGTTATTCCTCCCGATTGGGTATGGTGTGTCCCGGAAAACGGGACTTTTTCATATTAAATTATCTGCTCTGTTGCTTCCTCTTTTTCTTACAGCGCCGTTTCTTGCTGTGCAAACCCGTACGAGGATGTGCGGAAGGCAAAAACACAAGCTATACGGGATCGCATTTTCTTGTGGCGTTTAAGGAAATGTTTTTTTTTTGCTCTCCTTTACGACACCACACACAAGCCAATGGCGACGCACACTAAGCTCCAAACGCGCACACAGCACACATACACACGCACCGGACACTGTTCTTTGGTAGAAGAAAAAAAGCGCTCAATTGCAGCTTCTATTCGGCGTTAATTCGAACGCAAATGCTTACTTCAAAGATAGAAAACACATTTTCACCCATTTTCACAGCACGATGTTTTCGTGTGGGGGATCGAATTTTTGTTTCGATATGTGGGACTACCGTATGTTTTGAGGCAACAGCAGCAGCAAAACGAACGAATTTCCCATCTCAATAGTGTAGGATCTCGCTTTGTGCATGCATTGGTGGAAGTGAGAACAAGCTGCCCAAAACCCCCTAACCCCCACCAATGAACAAAACGGGCGCCTTCGTTCCCTTTCTCGCTTACTTACGCACTACATAACCCTCCCTCGCGCACACACACACACGCTTGCATGGAAATTAACTCATTTCATTTACAAGGCATGAAGATCACACACAGAGTCGTGTACACACAACGCGCTTTGATTGGGAAACTGCATTTTCACTAGCGGCAACCCGTCCATAATAGCACTTGGGAATTTGTGCGATTTTTTCTATTTCGCTCCATCTGAATCAGTTTTGCATTGTTTGACAACGTTGATATGGCCCTCACACGCGACACGCACGCAAAGAGGCAAGCACGCACGACACTATAGCAATGTGGGTAAATTTTGAACCAAAGAACCGCATCCACGCACCGCGCCACCACCAACACACACACACACATTCATGCGCTCGTACACTCTTCTGTGTAGTATAAACATCTTCACCGTCGTAGAGTAGGACGGCAAACTGACACCACTACACGCACACATGCCAAATCAAATCAACAAAACACACACGCACGCACATGGTGGGGCACACCAACGTCGAACTCCAGTGCACAAACTCACGCACAATTCATCAAACTGTGTGACAGAGACGAGACACAATCCCGATTGGAAAGAGAGGGACGGTCACGACACGAAACACGAAAAAGAACTCCCAGCAGCACTGCTTCTTCTTGCAGCTTTTAATATTTCAGGGCGCTCACGGTTTCCGTTTTTTCGAGGTTTTTTCAGTACTCGTGAAAATACAACCCTTGCCAAAGTAGATTCTAGGGTTTTGCATAAATTCAGGCGATGAGGAAACTTTTTTTTCGGTTGGATCAAAGCACCACAACCACATGAATTGCCGAAAGGCCAAATTTCCATCGAATCATTCGATTATTTTCTTCTCTTCTTCACTGTCAACTACTTCACCACACCACCACCACCACTACCACTACACCACAAGAGCACCTCAAACACAACCGTTTCTATCAGAATAAAAGCTATTTAGCAGCTAGCTCTGCGACGTAGGACAAACATTTCGACGCACTTTACAGCAGGAATCACCGAATGCCTTCCCTCGCGGGGGAACAAAAAAAGGTGGACAACAGCTCCCACACTTTGGAACGCCAAACGGGGACGGAAGTTGTCCCGCTTTTCTTCCGACGGGGGAAGTTTTTGCAAACACACATGCACACACACACACACACACACGCGCGCACCAACGAAACATGGAAATGCTAGCAAATTCTTCATTATTCTTGCCCGCCCCAAATCGGAAAACGCAAAACCCACGGCACAGAAAACCGCGACCGACGGGTCGAGTTGCTTCGATGGCCTCCACCGTACGGTTGTCGTACACCACACACAACTTTCTTACCCATTTGAGCCTTGCTCAGCCGAGAAGCCGAGGGTGACACACTTTTTGCGACGACAATAATCCACTTTACACGCTCAGTTGCCGCCAAACAATAACGAAAACACGATCGCCAGATGCCAAATAAACATAGTTCACTAGTTTACGGACTGCACTGTGCGTGGAAAGTTTGCATTTAGCGAAAATTCAGTACGTTTGTTACAATCGAACAATAACAACGACCGCCATTTGCATTTTTTCCCATTTTCTTTCTCTTGTATTTTACTCGGTAGAGCGAGAGTGCGTGTATGTCCGATGCGCGGTGGTGCAAGCGAGAGCACAAATCCACCACCGGAGGGCGAATTGCGAAATTCCAGGGGCGAAAATTCGGGACGTTCGAATGGCGAATCATGATTTTCGAACACACATTTTTTCAACTCTTTTCTTTTATCGTTGGACGTTCATTTGCGTTTTAATTGCTTTGTTAACAAACACTGCTTTTTTAATTTAACTTTATACATGATTGTTAACAGGGCAGTTCTAAACCGCGATTGCAATTCGTAGAACAGTGCTTAAGCGAAAAATGTTGCTGTCAATTTGACGTTTTGTTGTTGGCATCACAATTGCTGCAGCTCCTCTGCACGTAGCGCACGTGGCGATGTACGTACTTGTGACAAACTGTGCTACAAAAACGTATCTGGAATTCTGATAAATCGTGGGAGCAAGCCAAAGTACCTAGGAAAACTGTTTTAGTTTGAAATTCCAGCGGCTGGTGTTGACTATTCGGCTGCGAAAAACAAAGAATGAACTACAAGCATGCTTAAGCAGTTTGGCGAACCAGATTCCTAAAGATGGCCATGGCCGGAAGGATACGATGGCTGGGCACTTGCAGAGAGTGCAACCTTTAGGGCTCATTCAATTATTACTTAAAGCAAAAATTGCCAATTTTCTAACCCTCCCCCCTATGGTAACAAAACGTAACACTGGAAGCCACCCCCCTCCATTAATTACTTAGCATAAATTAATTACGTAACGTAAATTAGGATGTTTAGATTGAAAATTCGCTGAATTTTTGGGGTTTTTGCATGCTGGTTTCAGGGAAATGTATATCTCCATGAGCTCAACATTGAAAATAACGCTGGTTGTAAAGATCCTCAATACTTTACTTCTCGTTCCAGCACTATACAAATTCCCTAACACCAGAAAAGAAAGTTTCCTCCATAATGTCGCATACCATTCTACTGTTCCAACTAAATAAGGATATGGAAACTCGCACCTACTGTGATTACGAAAGCATCAACGATTGCATGGAGGATGTGTGCAGAATTTACGAGGAGCATCTGAAGCGACGCAACCCAAACTTATCGACCATAACCTACGAAATTAGCGAGCTTTTCGACTTTATCGATCAGGTATCATATTTTCACGATACGAGATGGTTCTTTCGAGAATGCTCGTGTACTAATACACCTTTCAAATCCATTCACAGCTGATTCATCTTGACTGCCTTGTGTATCAGAAAACTACCCAATCGTATGGTGCGTACAACAAGAGCTGGATAAAGGAGAAGATTTACAACCTGATGGATCGGTTAGCCACCACGTGCAGCAATGCATCGTAATCCCAGATTTATGACAGTATTATGTTAATTTCTTCAGAGTTTATTTATTTTTAAGGGTCAGCCAATAATAGGAGTACAGGCTGAACAATTCGGCAAATTCTTGAAAAATAAAATCTCTATTGCCCGGTACTCCCCAACGGTTGAACCAGTTAAAGCAGACTTTAACGTTCTGCACTATATTGCATTTAAAAGGTTGTTAAAGGCATATCACACAAGAGAAATCGTATCGTTTATGTTATCAGCTTTCTTTTCATTATTTTTTGCTGCTACATTTTCTTTCTACTCCTCATAGAATTAAAATGAGAACATTCTTTAACTCTGCATAACACGTAACATTTTGTTGACCCCCTCCCCTTTGTTTGAAAACAAAATAAATTTTCTTAACTAATAATTTATGAATGACACCGGACGACTCTGTCCAAAAAGCTGTTTTAGGTCGTCCTCATGGACAAAGGAGGCTTGGTAGACCCAAATTACGATAAAGGACCCTTGCAGCAGGTCAAGACTACGAAGCGCAGGAAAACTCAAAACTGAAACCCATTGTTGTCATTTAACACCCAATTGAACATCATTATATTAGAATTTCAATAAAAAAATTGCATTTTGTTAGGGAAAAAACGCTTACATTGAATTGATAAGCATCGTAAAATTCAGCACCATTAAAATCAACTATTTTAGCTGCTATGCTGACTTCAAACATGGCCATACCGATCGTGATGCAGTGCGATGAATGTGCGACCGAGCACTAAATGATATTGAGTAATGAACTGACTTATGATGCAAACTGAAATTCTTTGAGATAGCGGAAATCTTTGCTGCATCACGTGGCAATATTTTTATAATTTTGAACATTACTTTGGATATATGCCAGTAGATTTTGAAACTTTTGCTGCATTAGCTTAAACGCAAGGGAATCTGCAACTATTTAGAGCTCTTCAAGACAATGGGTATAAACTGCATCCACTACTACACACCGGAATTCAAAATCACCATCTGAGTGGACATCAGTATCAATGAGTTGGTATCAGAAGATATCAAGAAACTTGACCTTTAAACAATCAACAAGTAGATAGATAACATGGAATTTGTATAAAAATCCCTAAAATAAGTTAATTTTTCATGCATATACTATGAAGCGGGAATCTAAGTATAATCTTATCGTATGTTACGTAACAAAAAGTAAACCCCCCCCTCCCCACTATGTAACAAATCGTAACGCAAGTACTAACCCCCTCCACCCCTCCCCCTCATCCCTATCAGCGTAATAATTAAATGAGCCCTTATACCCCATCAGAAAGGTGCTCGTCAACGACCCTTCCGCACGAGACGTGTAGAATCACAGAGAGTTCGTTGACTGGTTCAAGTGAAGCTAAACTTGTCGAAGGTGGATCAAATTCCCTTCAAACGGATTGGTGACCTGGTTATGCCAGCAGGATACACTCTGAGCGGACCAAGAAGATGATAACCGCCTCAAAACGGCAAGTACACCAGCTTGATGTCGGTCACGTGTAGAAACGTTGTTATACGCTTTGCGCTATACCCAGATGCAAACGCTATGCACAGTGGTGTGTTTGCATGAAAATTACCACCGTTGGTTTTAGAATTTTCGTGGAATACATGGAATGCGTTTTCAACATGATATTTCAGCATTTGCATAAATAAATGTTGCCCTTCAAGTAGATTATTTTTTATATTGCGTTTATATAGATTGTGCCTTGCAACATGTCTACGCGATTGTACGATCAGACGACCGCAGTGCGTTAAGAAGATGCAGGAAAAGGCGCGTGCGTGTTTGTTTTGAGATTGATCCGTTAATCAACAACGCACAAAACTCGTAAAATGGAAGACTCATCAGCTACCGTGGAGAAATTGTATCGCTGCTTACGTGAAGTAGAAGAAAAGCAAAACCTCAACGGCGTGGATGAATTGCGCAACTTAAACTATTTGCTTTACGCGGAAACTATCGAAATGTTTGTATTGAAAGCACCTTCCCTTGATGTTCGAGTGTTTTAAATATCTCTTCTTTTTGTTGCAGAAATGATGAAAAACTTTCGGCTCACGTGCTGGAGGATGGCATACGCAAGTACCAAAATCTGATGATAGATCCCGAGGGTGTGAACAACTATTGTGACGATGTAATCGAACTTCTCAACAGCCAGGCTCCGGAGTTCGATGACGATTATGAAATAACAGACACCACACTGGATGATCCACTTTCTTATCTAACAAACGAAGACAAAGATTGTCACGGACAGTACGAAAACTGTTCAACGAACGAATTAACTACAGCCACACTTGCCACGATTCTCAACCATTCCGAGCGAAGTGAAGATCCGCGCTCCGTAGCGAGTCGAGAGGGTAGCAAGATATCCTCGGCTGTCAATAGTTTTCCCGCTACTGAGGGTACTTCTCGGCAAGTGTTTGCTTCCAGTGGTAACCTAACATTCACTCCGAAAATTTCCATTTCTAAACCGCCTCCTAAATTTGTCCCAACATTGCCTTCAGTATCAGACAATAAGGCCAAACCTGCTCATCATGATAGCGATGATGGGAGTGGTAGCGGTGCTTTTCGAACGGCAAAAGATGAGCTGCACATACAGAATATGAAAGTGAGTTAAAAGCAGTTATGTTGGTAAGCTCGAAAGTAACATGTTTTGTAACAATTCCGCAGAAATACGGCACATCGAATATCTCCGGCAAAGCACCCCTATTCGCGTATGGCCGTAAAACACTCGGAGGTCGACGAACGTTGGGTAGTAAGTTTGTTTGTCCTGTACGATCTGGCAATGATGATCGGACAGTAAGACAGCAACACAATGGATCCGAATATGGTCGAACAGTGGACGGCCAAGACACCAGTAGCAACGACGATAGTCAGGAGGACGAGATCGACGAACGGCTGAAGAACATTGATCCGAAAATGGTGGAACTGATCCGGAGCGAAATTATGGACCGATTTCAGCCACTTTCCTGGGACGATATTGCTGGACTGGAGTATGCCAAAACCATTATTAAGGAAGCGGTCGTGTGGCCGATTCTTCGCCCCGATATTTTTACCGGATTACGGAAGCCACCCCGCGGTATACTGCTGTTTGGCCCACCCGGTACGGGCAAAACCCTGATCGGTAAGTGCATCGCATCGCAATCGAAATCAACATTCTTTAGCATCAGTGCCTCATCGCTAACTTCCAAATGGATCGGCGATGGGGAGAAGATGGTACGGGCATTGTTCGCAGTCGCCATCGTACATCAACCGGCCGTGGTGTTCATCGACGAGATTGATTCGCTGCTATGCCAACGATCCGACACGGAACATGAAAGTTCACGTCGTCTAAAGACGGAATTTTTGGTGCAGCTGGACGGTGCTGCAACGGCGGAAGACGAGAGAATCTTAATTGTCGGTGCAACGAATCGACCGCAGGAGCTAGATGAAGCCGCACGACGCCGTTTGGTGAAACGGTTGTACATTCCGCTGCCGGAACGTTTGGCACGCATTCAGATTCTAACCCGATTGCTGGAGCGAGAGCGCAACAGCTTGGTGGCGGAGGATGTTGCTCGCGTCGGAGACCTTACGGAAGGGTTTTCGGGCGCTGACATGAAGGTACTGTGCCACGAGGCTTCCATGGGACCGATTCGCTCCATACCGTTCGAACAGCTGGGAGATATTGCGAAGGATCAGGTTCGGCCGATATGTTACGAAGATTTCCGGCTGGCGTTAACTAAGGTGAAGGCAAGCGTTTCGCCGGATGACCTGCAACAGTACGTCGTTTGGGACCGAACCTATGGTGCAGGAGCAACTTAATGTTGAACAAGTCAAATAGGGACAGATAATTTGTGCAGTGGTTAAAAGCTGTTTCAATAAAGCACCAGTTAAGAGAATGTGTATGGGAAACGTATTATCACTCTACTTACACGGAGAGCAGAAAACTTTTTCACACATATTTGGATTAACCGGAATTTATTTTACTGTACGATTCCCATTGGTGTCCAGATTGCAATCTCAAGCACCCTTCTTCCAAGGGATCATACATTGTATTCTCTCTCGCTCTCTCTCTCTCTGTTACTAAATAGTACTTTGCTGAAGGAGCCATTTCTAATCCTTGACCGATTGCAGCAGACCGGCATCCTTCATGCGCTGGAAAGCCTTATTCGCGTCATAGGTCCTGTGGAAAGGTGGAAATAATCGTCAATGCTATCCAAACTGGAGGACAACACACCATACTGCACACTCACTTATAGAACTCGGCGTAGTCCTGCACCTTGGGGTCGTTGTGCATCACTTTCATCGCAATGACGGCAACGGTGCACAGAACGCTGGACACGATCAGGTTGCGCTTGATGGTGGCATTGTGGAGACCGCGCAGCACCGGTTTCGAAATTCGGCCAGCAACTTCAGACATCTACAACGAGAAAACCCAAAACATACCGATTTTATATTACGTAATTTTGGCACACCATCTAAAGCTGTTCGTTCATCAATCCCGCACGCTGATTAGCGAAACTTTGTAGCACTTTAGCGTTCTACCATTTTCCAAATATACTATGGCCATATAATGCGGAACGGGTTAAATAATCGGGGGTTTTACCTTGATCGTGTTCTGTTTTTTTACAGCACCCAAATCTTAATTCCGCAAAACCACAGCAGTGTGAAAAAAGGCAAAACTGACAGCACAAGTGTACTCAATGGGGTATAAACGTGCGACCAGCCTGACAACTTGATGGAAAACACGATAAGATGGGGGATGGTTTAAATTGCAAGAAAATTCATTTAACCAAGCAATAAAACCGTTACAGATAACTTGATATTAACTTTCTAACCAATCTCATCGATTGGCACGAACTCGATCATTTGCAGATTGAAATAGAGGATTTGTGTATCTCTTGGCTAACTCGTAACTCTAATCGTAACTTTGATTTGGTCAAACTACTCTGTTCTTTATCTCTTAACTGGCAGTTGGTCATTATGTGCAGTCTCTACCCATAAACGCAGACGAAAAAGGAAGCTGAATAGCTGAAGGTAATTCAATGTGTCTCAAAAAACCGTTAAAACTAACCAAATAAAAATTTCCACTACCTACGCTTGGTACTGGTTACTCCTCCTTTCTTTTCCCATTAGAATCAGAAAGCATTACCCCTACGCAATAATGCTCGAATACGTTGGAATAATACAGGTAACGCAGGGTCGTATGAACATATCCCTCAAGAAGAAGTTCATTGCAGAACCAAATGACCCATCAGCTGACCGTTGATACCCTTGACGAATATAATTCGCTACCCTTGCCGTCATAGGGATATGGTAAGATTTTTTAAGTTATAATTTATAGAAAAGACAAAGAGCTTAGCAAACTCTGAACTTAAATGTTCGCTCTCTCTCGTTTACCGGGTCAACATTAGTGAGAAATTCGCTTGGCAACGTGTGTTAGTTTGCATGGTAGAACGGAATGTCTACGGCACGACACGACCACGGGTACACTAGTGATGCCATTTGCCTCTGATCGCGCGAATGTTCGCCAAGGTACCCTTGCGCTCCATGTGCGCCTACTCGTGTGAGTGGGGTAAAAATCCTGGTAAGTTGAGATTAGTATATAAATCAGGGACAGAACCTCCATTGCGTTTATTACCGTTCGTCCTTCTTTCCGTGCAGTCTGGATTGTGCGAGTTGCGGAACGTGTCCAATCGCAAAAAAATTGATACTCTGTCCTGTGCTGTGGAAAAGTGCCCCTAAAATTGTTGCGTATATTCTTTACAGTTTCTGAAGCTAAAACAAAGAAAAGGTAAGAACATCCTTTTCATATGTGTAGATGATCATGTGATCATTTTAGCTAAAATTAAATGTGATCGTCCCTTGTGTTTCGTGTTGGCTGGATGTCTCTTGAGCGTATTTGGCACTGCTATGATGTTTGTATAAAGTAGTACGAATACGTACGGGAGACTTCTGTAAAACTAAGTTCTGGAGGAACGATCGCGTGACCAAAGTGAATAATACAATCGCTGCATCAGGAACGGTTGGGAATAGTTTCGGATCATGCTACTTTTCTGTACCATAAAACCAGGTTCTGGTCCGATCCAATTGTATAGTACGGATAAGTAACACACTTCGAGGCCATTAACATAAATTTCAATGGCGAATATCTTCCCCACACACAACCGCCAGCGAAACGTGTTGTGATGCGTTCATTCCCCATCCGCATTCGCAGACGGCGTGTTTCCGCCGTTGCAATACGATCTCTGCTGATATCGCGCAAAAGCGTGTTTTGTGAAATGAATAGTTCAATTCTGTAGCAAGTTGTCTTTGTTCCTGCTAAAACATTTCGTTTGCTTTATCACGCTCTCCACTTGCAGCCATGACGGACTTTGACGCTGCATCCGCGCTCCTAATGCTGAGCACTGGATATCAGCAGTACATGAACGAGAACAACAATGTTCACACGGTGAAGAAATCGAATAACTCATCAACACCCAGCTCCGAATGTTTCTCTCCACCAAAGAAACGCGAACGGAAGAACGGATCACCTAAACAACGGAAGCTACAGCCAGCCCTGCGCATAGCTTCCCTGCATGGCAACTACAAACAGAAGGAGCTGCTCGGTCGGCTATCGGAACCACTAAGACTGTCCGTTTCGCCACCATCCGCGTTGGAATCGCTGCAGTTGAAGCAAAACAACCGAAAGATGCAGATGCGAATGGAGGCATCTTCACCGGAAATGGAAAATTGGGATAGCAGAAGTAATCTGTCTCCGACACTGAACCCCCATCAGGAATCGTCCGGTAAAATAAACGGTTCAATGCTGTACACCAGCCCCGGTATGAATGGGTTTGCCATGCTGTTGAAATCGCAAAACAACCAATACACCAGTTCACCGAAACCTCCCTCCGTGGTGACTACATTCTTGGATGATAACCGTAAGAAACGGTTTCTGGACCATCCGGTTGTAGAGGAAGGTGCAAGTGCGATCGTCGCAGTAGCAGCAGACAAACCCGCCCGTTCGCCATCCGATTCGGGTGTATCATCCATTCACGACGAACTGCACCAACCGCTTGTGGTGCTGCAGCGTTGGATCAAGGAACCGGATGTGTTGGACAGCAGTAGTATACCGGACAGCGTGCAGGAGCAGTTGGACAACATCAACGAAATATCGGCCTACAACAAGGAAATCTTCACCAAGGCCAAGATGGCTAACTTCCCACTGGAAATGAGTAAGTAACCCGTTGCAGTGTAACCGAACGTTTCCACCATTTGTAATACCTGATTTTTGACTGAATTCTTTCTCCTCCCGCTGTAGCGTTCAATCCCGCAAAATCCCGGATGCGCAAGGAGTGCTCAAATGAGATTGACAACCAAGACCGCATCAGAAACAATGAAGCGTCGCGTCGATCGCGCCACAAGAAGAAGCTGATCACGCATCTGATGAACATCAGTCTGGAGTTTGATCGGGTGGAAAATCGGCACCTGTACATGGAGGAACGCAGGTTGCGCGATTTGATTCTGGAGCTGGAGGCGAAAGCACTGAGCAACGGCATCAATCCCAAGGTCGTGCAACATTTGCGATCGTCGTGCGGATTTCAGTGAGGCTCGCAGACAGCGGACCTGATTCACCGACCGCGGGATGATGGTCGGTGCGCTAACGAAGGGTTTAGAATCCTGATATGCATATATCACTTTGGCGAAAAAAAGGAAAAATAGGACGAAACACAACGGCCCACCCCCTGTTTAAAGTTTTGCATGCTTCCAGTGTGGGGGTTGTATTTATTGGTTTATAGATGTATTTGCCGTGCTTTTAGCGTATCGTTCATATATTTTTTATGACTATATATACGTAAATGAATGTACCAACGATGTGTGTAACTGAACTGTCTTAGTTATATATTGTTTTAATAAACGTAAGAGTTTACGACCTCTACATTGATTGACGATTTGTTTAATTCTCTAAACCGCATCCAGTCTTCACGCTATTTGAATTTGGGTTCACCACTCTTCTGTCCTTCTATCCTTACGAATGACTTAAAAGAACTTTACGGACAGTTTGTCATTGTGGTGAATTGGACTGATTATATTTGGTAAGAAGCAATTCTTTCCTACATTATAAAGACTCATAACCAATAAACAGCAAAACAAACGCTCACACGCGTGCATTTATTGACCATAATTGCATAGCTTTTCCATCATTTTGTAGAAACAGTAGCGTGCATCGTAATCCATGTCGTACCAAAAGTTGACCGCAATGCATTTGTGGCTTTGTCGAACATGATGATACCACAGGCTCGGCAAGTACAGCATATCACCGGCGTTCAATCGAATTTCGTACGTCGTAGCATCGGCATAATTTGGAAATCGTTCCAGATCCGGTTCAAGCGGATCAACGCTAACCCATTCGATAAGCCGTGGTTTACCTATTTCTGCACATGAAAATACATTAGTTCGTATTCTAACTACACTGGTTCTTGTCTCTCACCATCAAGAATAGGTTCAATCACTATTTTGTCATCGTTTTCCTGCATGTAAATGCCCATCGGATAATGGCGCCGAGGCACATTGTGCAGATCGATCGGTGGAATCAGAATGAAGTCTTTGTATCCCGAAATCACGCAGTAAATATTTTCGTACGGATCTTTGTGCACTGTGGACAATGAGCATTAGGATTAGCATCGGATTGAGCTGTGATTCCTCCCTTAGTACGGTAATACTCACTGGATGTGATAGCCCTTTCATCACCCATCCAGAAGTTAATGGCATCTGGTTTCTTATTGAATGCTTCGGATGCAAAATCAAGGCTACCTTCATTCACGTCCATCCAGAGCTCTTCAAAATCTTCGGTAAGATTTGAATTTTGGCGTTGTATGTAAGGAACAGCATCGGGACTAAGCATGGAAATAATCTAATGTAAGAATGTGACCTGTAAACGTACTGATAATCCATCTTACTCACTTCCTATGATCCAGCGCATCCAAGAATTCTTCCATAGTTATGCTCTCTTCTAGTGGAAGGACGAAATATTCTTCCTCCTCGTGAAAAGCCAAACCGTCGGCATAACCGTTGGGTGTGATCGCTACGGTTACCTCTTTGCCGGGAAGTGTTTCTCTGTGGAACTTACAGAGGGTAAGAGATTGTTCGATCTCGGGTTATTTTAAGCCATTCACGTGGAAAACAATTCACGCCTATTGCAGCAAAACTATTCTAAAGGCTTCAATCCAATCCATGCTCTACTAAACAGCGTGTGTCCATTGATGCACTAGCTTAACAAATTACAAAAAGGCGGTTGATTTTAGGTGCTCAAACAGGTGCATTGTCATAATAGTTTTATCATTCCTCCAACAAACGGGAAGATAGCAAACGGGTGCGCACAGACGGGCAACGCGTTCCTGGCCAATAATTTCATGTTGCACAGCTGTGATGGTTTGTACGCGCGCAGTCAATGAAAGGTGAGATGATCGTCCAATTAAACTTTCCTCTCGCGATGACTGTATTTGGCCGTGGTTCAAAAATGCAAACAGCGTCTCAGTTTGGTTGCCAACAGCGAGATATGACATACCGCTTGGTACCACACAAGCAGCGGCAACACACGCAAAACACAAAAAAAAAAAACATGATGTGTACAACAACTTCATTCTGCAGAAGGTCACAGTTTATGCTACTAACCGAAAGTACTTGGAGTTCCATTTTTCCACCGCCGGCCAATCGTTTATTGCTTCGCGCATTATCAGAGGAAGATTTTTCGCTACATTATCACGAACAAACTCCAACGAGCTTGGAATCCCGAATGTTTCCGGTATGCTAGCAGGCAGGAACAGATCTAAAGCAAGTGAGAACGGCACGTTAAGTGAGGACGAGTTGATAGGAGTAACGCAAAACGTACCTTTGGCTTCGTTGGTAAGCACTTGAAAAGCATCTCGCAGGAAAGAATTGTTCATGCTTTGAAGGGCGAAAGAGTGTTGCACGGTTTCAAAAGTACACTGTTCCGCCAGACACCGTTCTGCGTTCTGTTTGTAAATTTTTGCTCTGTTTAGTTGGATTGCGCGCGGCTGTGACATTTGTGCGAGTTGTCAAACGGCGGTTTTGTTTACATGAAGCTCTGTACAAAGGGTGTCATGCGAATTCGTTAGCATTGTGCAATTAAATTACCACAACTCGTTTCGAAAATATATCCAGCAGGGAATGTGCTTAAACACAACTTGAAAAATGCATAGTCTTCCCATTGACCTTCACAAATTAAATGATTATTTTCATTACTTCGGATAACGTCCAAATCAAACAGCGACAAAGCTAGAATCCCATCTGTCAAACTGGTGCAACTCAAACCAAGTGTCGTGCTGGTCGAGATGAGGTAGCCTTCCAACCAGTTGGTTTTTCGCACTGTTTTCATTCTGCGGACCGCAATAGGGGTTGGAAAAATCTTTGCTCCACGGATGGCTCGAATGGCCGTGGCACATTTATTCCATCCCGGTACGCGCTAGTGTCCCGTCGGTGTCCATACGTCCTGTGAGTGTTGAAAGGACGCTGTGAAAACAGCAATTCCTTTTCCACTTGATCATCTTGCCCGCAGTGCATGCTTGGTTTTAGGGGTTCAGTTAGCTCTCTTCTCGAAAAAAACGGAACCTAATCTAGTCAGAAGTGAAAATAGTAATTTACTTGTACCACGTACCAGCAAATCCGGATGATGCATAAGGGAATGTGCGTTTTGTTTACAATAGTTGTGTAAAACGGAAGACCGGGGTTCGTACGTGCCACCGACGACGATACTAATTAATACCCAAGTGGGAAGGTAAATATCGTACGCCTGATAACGAACGTGTGGGAAGGGATGCACTGGGCACGCATGCCAGGATTTAAAGCAAATGCAGTACGATGGAAGTGATCATAATCTATATCGGGTGTTTTAAAGTGTGTGTGACCGAGTGGAAGCAATAGTAAATTTACTTGCACTATGTGCATGTGACACCTGATGAAAAGGGGTTGGTGAGATGCAGGCACTTCTATTTGCAGTCACACACCAACCCCCACCACGTGTAAACAAATAGCCCTGCTGCCCTAGCAAAGGAGGGGGTTCGGTACAGAACGTTGCCATTCGTTTAATAATGTTCATGCGGGATATGCTCATGTGATCACACCTTGAAACAAAATAGTGCGACAGCTTCAGTCCATTCGAGTGCGATTTCTTGGGAGTTAAATCATCTTATCAGTTGGTTGGTGGTTCATCTTTATAAGTCATACAGATGTGGCAATGGTGGAACATACCTCGAAGCAGAAAATTAAAAGTTTGTGTCAAGTGATGCATAAAATGTTATGAAGTCACCTCCTAAGACAAAGGATAATCCAAGAAAAGTGCCAATAACGTACAGCATACTTTTCCATTGCCGGTCTGGTCCATCAATTTTACCCCACCGATAATAAAGCAAGCTGTTTATTGCCCCTAGATTGATTTGATTCACTCTGTGCAACGTGTATCGATCTCACGCCTCCTATGATCTGCGACAGATAAGGGATCATGACCGCGTATCATAGCACTTGCGTATGCCGTTCATCATGTGCTCGTGGTTTATTTCTTCCTTCTCTCTCGTTGCCTCCCTTATTTTCGTGCCCAAATAAGTAGATAACGCGAACGAACGCAATTTCCTACCAGTCCGGGGTGGTGGTACTCGATCGTACAATAAACAATTTATGACACCCCAAACTCCACCCGATAGAGTCCGCAAAAGTGGTTCGAGTGTGACAATGGGTGGAAAAGATAAAGAAAACCCTCGTACCAATAAGTCCGTATTCCTCTACCGTCCCTAATGTTTTAGCGAGTTTCCCGATGGTGGCTGCGATACGATGGTTGATTCATGGTCTGTGACGCTTTGGGGCAGGTTGATCGATGAATGAAGTCTGACGGTGATGATTTTTGAAGATAACGGACCCGATGATGAAGTCCGTATGGAAGCCATCGAACCTCGGATGAAATATTCGTTTGTCTAGAGATTTGTACAGTTGAAAAAAAATAAAACAAAGCAAAACTGACCGGAAGTGGGTTACGGTACCATATTCGTTTGCCAATTATACCGTTTTCTAATATCTTTTCTCATTTCACATTTCTCTGCAGCGTGTCTCCATCGCGCCTCATACCGCAACCAACCAACCGCAACACGACATTAATGCGTCCTGGTGACGCTTTTTAATTACACACCGCGCGCAAAAGCGACAACCGAACGATGGGCAACTCAAGTACAAAGCTGGCAGAAAAATGTTCCCTGCTGGCCAAAAGTGAAGTGCCGGTGGTGGCAAGCTCCTTTAAGCTAGTCAGCAAAAACTCGGAACGCATCAAGGAGGATGATCTCATGGTTGGTATTCGGGAGCGCGCGCTGCACTGTTATTTATTTTACATGCTTCCATGCTTCTGCCTTGTAATTCCCGACCGTTGCCTTACTGAATTAACTGGCTGCGTTCCATTTTGTTGACCCTGTTTCCTTGTTCGTTTTGTCCATTTTGGCAGAAATTCTGGGGCTCACAGATGGATCCCCGGTTGGCACAATATATCACCAACTTCCTGTTCGGACCGCTCGGTGCCCGGTCACCGGTGGTCGAATTTCAACGGTTTGCCGAACTGTACGTCTACTGCGTTCGTGGCACCATCGACGAACGCATCAACGTGCTGCTGTGCAGTCTCGGCCAGCAACCCGAATCGGAATCGACCGAAATTGCTTATCCGCTTATCAAAGAGGTAAGGCCGCACGGGGCGAATGGAATCGATTCTGTTATCGCAGCATGGGTTTGTTGTATATGGAAATGATCCTTCCATGCTTTGCGGTTTTATAATTCCATGCACGTGTACCACCCCGCAGTACGTGGAGGCGGTCGTCAGCAGCTACATGAGAGCGATTCGTCTAGAAGGTGGCCCCCAGTTCAAATCGTGGGAATCGCGTGGTTTCCGCGTCGTTAAGGACTGCATTCAGAAGCTGGCCGAAAGTTTAGCGTACGATGTGGTACAGCAGGGCACACAGAAGGTAACGCGGGCCGATGCGGAACGATGGTAAGTGGAATATAATCGATTGGTAGTGGACGTGTCACGAAGTGGGCCATGATTTTTTTTTTGAATACGAGAATACGAAGATGATGCACTTTTAAGTGGATTAAACATTGGCTCGTTGGCTTCTCGAAGAAAGGATACATTTTGCGATGAATAAAACATTACTGAGATATGCGGAATTGAAGTTAGAATTGATCTTTGTGTTTGACCATAAGTTGCTCAGTTGATTATATTTTGAAGACCAAAATGGAGATGGCAGGAGTGTTGTAGTTGTGATCTTGTAAAAAGATATTTTTGGTGGCGACACTTCAGCAAATCGATACGCACTTTCGTTGTTTGCGTTTTTGTACCTCTTAGTTCCTTCTTATCTCCCAAGAGACTTAGTCCTCCTTGGGATATCTTTTGCCACTGTATGGACTCGGTAAACGAAACAAGCATGTATTATCAATTGGCAGGTTACATAAAAACCCAACCTTCCTGAAGATGCTGGAACACGTGTTTTCCCACCTGTATCATTACCGCAACGTAAAGAACACGTCGGAGGCGGAAGGAAATGCGCGCAAAAGTATCATCCCGCAGGAGGCGCTCCAATCGATGCTGCCATACTGCGAGGGCCTCCAGTACGTACCGGACTATCCGGCCTTTACCGATTTGTCGCAGATGCTGTTTATCAACTCGAACCTGCCCGGAACGCAACAAAACAAATGGCGCTTTCTGTTTTCATCGCAAATACATGGCGAAAGCTTTTCAACTTTGCTAGGTAGATATAACTCCCCTTCCTGTTTAGGTCAGCTATTCGGAAAACACGGAATGTAACTCTTTATTTTACGAAGGTCGCATTATGGATCAAGGATCTACGGTGGTGATTGTGGAGGATGCGAACGGTTACATTTTCGGTGGCTATGCAACGGATTCGTGGGCCCTCAGTCCGAACTATGTCGGCAACGAAAATTCGTTTCTCTTCACGCTTCGGCCAAAGATGCGATGCTTTCCCAGTACCGGCTATAACGATCACTATCAATATCTGAATCTTCACCAACAGACGATGCCAAATGGAATGGTAAGTGGGATGGGGTGTGATATTGTCAGCGTGATTTAATCGTATTTTTTCACAACTGTCCCTCCACAGGGTATGGGAGGACAGCACAGCTATTGGGGATTGTGGCTGGACAGCGAGTACGGAGCGGGCGAGTGTTCCGAGTCCTGCACGACGTACAAAGGCTATTTTCAGCTGAGCGCCACCAAGAAATTTGAAATCAGAAATGTTGAGGTTTGGGGCGTCGGTGATAAACCGGTGAAGGAAGATGAAGCGGTGCGTAATAGTCGAGCCGAACGTCTAGCAAACGTTGTTTACTAATGATTCGTTTATTGGCTTAATACATCCACTCGTCACAGGAGGACGAAAAGTCGGGCGCGCGCTCCGTGCTGGATGGCAATGCGGACAGTAAGGCGATCCTGAAGATGAGCGGACGGGAACAGTACTCGGACGGTTACCGGGAGGAGCCGAAGGATTAAAAATTGCGTAAGCACGCCAGAAAGCAGAAGTGTTTCGTGCTGGGCCGCTCGATGGAGATCAACTTGGTGGATGTAACGGATACATTCAATTTCAACTTTTTGTAAACGTGTGTGTTCGGGCGTGTGTTTTGAACAGTCGGTTCGATCGTGGTACTGGGATGTTTTTTTTTTTCGGAGGATGCGACCAAACAATCGTACAATCGCAAACGGGTCTGGCATCAGGCGCCTGGTAAAGGAATGTAGCGTTTTGTAAGAATCAAAGTCTGAATAGTTTCCACAAACGGGTTTATCATTGTAATTATTGCGTTTTTGTTGCCACGATTTTTGATCGAACTTCTTCACTCTTGCAAGAAAGCGGTATTTACTATAATTGCATCAGTATAACACAAACGAGATAACACCAACTTGCACCAAGAAACCATCCGTACACCCGCACTACAATCACGAGACTCTTCATCTGGCGTGAAGAAGGTATAAGGATAATCGATACTAGTTTTGGGTTTCTTTTTTCGATTCGCCGTACCGATGAGGCAATTCGTGTCTGTAAGCTCATTGGTATTAGGTAAAGCGAAACAGAAGAAACGCACAGAAGCGAAGCAAATCTTTGCACAGCAAATTTAGCGCTAATATCATGTAGCAGTATCCAAGATACACGCATAAGCTCTAAAGGAATAGGTCGCTACCGAACCGATACAGGCCGATGTAAATTAACACAGATAGTTAACACTAGAACTACCAAGCGTTTTGAGTGACCTCTGTTATTGGTGGAAACTTTGAAAAGAATTTTGACGAGTTAGATTATGTTTTAATATTTGGTTTCGGATGCGTAGGAATGAGATGTGCAATGCATCAAATACGGTAGGACAGTCAAAATGATTGGTCCGGTAGATAAAGTGTTTTTATATTATTTAAAAAAACGGCCAGGCCGTACCGTTTAGTAGTTCTAGTGTTAAAATAGTGGAAATAGCTATATTAAAAGATTGAACAAGCAAAAACCGCTTAGTACACATATTTGCAAAATTTATGTTGTTTTCTCTTTCTACTTCACACACGTCGTGCAATATAGAACAGGTGGATCTTCGCATCTGTAATCACATCCCTTTTAGTAGTCAGTAACAGTAACAGTCAGGCTATACCGAGTGTTTATGTAGCTCCGCGGCGTAAGAATCTATCGATCCATGCACCTAAAACACAGCAAATCAAAGGTATTCATAAATAGTGCAAAATGTTTGTATGCGTTGTTGCGATGCTGGTGGCAGCAGATGTACGAGATGTAGTGTAGTATCGATATATTTATTTATGTATTTTTCTTTCTCTCTCTCTCTCTTGTTAAACAATGTATACATCATGTGAAGAATTATGTTTCTAAACTTGTGCCATATAGGCTGCGGTAATCGAGTGATGGTCGCGTGAAGAATCTAAATTAATTTCGTTTCCGTTTCCTGTGTGTGCATACATAAAACAAATGAGAAGAAAAAAAAAACACAACCGAAAAGCAACAAGTATCCCATAGTGGGAAAATCCGTTTCCTGTATGCTGTGTGCCCCCGCAACCGTTGTTTGTCAGTCTCTTGGTGTGTCTTTGTGTGTTTTATGTAGGCCACATTGTCGTCGTAGCTGGATAGGTGATGCACGGATTTGAATGAGTACGGAAATACAAAAGCATGTGGATTAAACTCTATAAATGGTGCGTATATGCGTTTACTGACTTACCTACTGTTCGTTCGCATTCGCGACTTGCTGCTTGTAGCGATTGCACGATGCAACGGTGTGGCGTGCTAAAAACCGACCGTGCGCGAACCGTTTGCTGCACTCCTTGCAAACCACTGCCCAGTTATGGTGACCGGCAGTACGCTGATGGTTTGTCAGTTGATAGGGAAACTGAAAGTTAACGCCGCACGATGCGACGGGACACACGTTCAGCTGTTCGCCACGGTGTTGATACGCTTTATGATATTTCAATTCAGCTGGCCATCGGAATGTGGCCTTGCATGTGGCACATCGATGGCGGCTACATCTGGCAGTACCGAATCTTTTCCGCGCACGCTTCCGTTTCAACGATGACTTCAAGGGTTGGGCATCGGCTTCGGCGAACGGCTTCCAAAATAAACGGCAAAACTCGGCTGATTGGAGAAATGTGTTTAGAAGTAATTGTAAAGTTAATTTCTCACAGCGAATAACACTCACCATCGAACTGTTCATTTTCGCGCAACAAATCAACGTTATACCGTTGAGACAGTCGACTACGAGGCATGATGATATGCGTACGACTCGTGGCACATTCTTGTGAACGTGCCGAATGGAAATTTGAAACGAAGCAACCTTTGATTAAAACAAACCAATTCACGAAGAACTGGAACAAAGAATTCTTCTATCGGAAGATCGGTTGTGATGTTGCTGAGAATGCACAAACGAGTTGCGGCTCCACACTGGGGGGGAGTTTGATGGGCCATACCCTCTGTTTGACAAATCCGTGTCCCACTGTTCATGATTTCAGTTTTGAAACGCATTTTTATTGTTGGAAACCTCCCCCCCCGTGTTGTATTTGCTACTCGTCAACAGAGGGCGCCACTCGTGGGAGGTCCAGCTGGATCCAATTGCCGAAGTGGCCACGAGGGGGTTGAAGAAGATGGAGAAAGAAGGAACGAAGAAGGGGCAGGAAGGGGCTCTCATTCATGGAAGCGGTCTCTCACGACGGGATTGTGCCTCCGCCACAGCTGTTTTCGGACGTGAATAGAAACGCGCTATGCAACATTTTATATTTTATTTCATGCACATTTTCTAGCAAAATAAATGGAAATTAATGCTTTATTTATCAGAATACTGCATTTAGCGTACCTCCCAAGAAAACATTTCCGACCAAACGCCATACAAAAGTTGCGAGTGCTCGCTCTAACAGCTATTTCCCTCTTGTTAGCACTGTCACGGTTTGCAAACAGCGGTTTCCATTCTGTTCCGACTTTCGTATGCGAAATGGTCGGAAATGTTTCCTTGGACCAAGTCTCGCAAGAGCAGGAAGGCATAAGAAGGGGCGTATTGTACGAAAGGGATGGAGCGATATCTTATCGAGCGCCGTTCAGTTTGTGGATTCTGCCGGTGTGAAACGCAGCGCAGCGTTGCTGGGTAAAAATTGCTCCCTGGGTATTGTACCGAACGTGCGGCACACATTTTTCACTGCGCATGCCCACCAGCAGTGATAACCTGGAAAATTTCTACTTGCCTTTTGCAACAGCAAATGTGTGCGTGCATTCTGGTACCAGTGACAGGGACAGATGTGCGTCCTCACCGTGGCAAAAGCGCTAGGAAAACAGAAGTATTATCCGAACCTACCACATCTCCGAGGGAAGGTCAAGCTGCTTCGCACACGCACGGTAATTTTGTGTGTTTTTCGCCTTTTGTGCAGTGATTGGAAAAGCGCATTGAGCGCCTAGTTAAAGTGTGAAGAAATCCTGCCACCTAATAGTTGTGTGCGGAACCGTGGTGAAGTGATTCAATCTTGGTGTTCCGTGTGCAAATAGAGCCTGCTCATCCAGCTGCGTGTGGAGGGTGTGCAAAAGAAAGAAAACCCCTTGTGTGTGATAAGCGAAAAAGGGGACAAAGCAGATTTTCCTCCCACCAAACCCCCTATTTGCAAGAGGGGGCTTGTCAATCTTCATCGGGATGTGATTTTTCTTCCGAACGCTAGTGAAGAAAATACAAATCATACTTTCCTTCCCTCGTACACCACTTGGGGGTTGGTTTTTGGTGTGCGTATGTGTATGTGTGCTGATATATAAAATACAATGAAAAAAAAAATAGGCAGGATCAGTCTGTGAGCATTACAACCAGCTCCTTCTATTGTGGTTTGGGTCTTCTCGAACCCCGCGTGAGATGAGCGGTGAGCAGATCGCAAAAACTCGGCGAGAATGAGAAGACTTTGAACGACTCATCTCACCCACCGTTCACGGTGTTGGTGTGGACAATCTCACACGCAACACGTTTGCCAGTGTGTGTATGTGTATTATTGCATCGGAAACGTGTGCTCATTTTCTCACATTTTCCCATACGCTCGCTCACCGTCCAGATCTGGTGCTCACGTCTGGTTGAATCCCCATGCGGAATGGTTTTTCGTCGCAGAGAAACGAACGGGGCGCTAGGGCGCTGAGCAACATTTGCTAGTTATCGCGCGGATCTTCACCGTAGATGTCCCGTCGGCCCGTCGGCCCGTAAGTGCGTTAAGTGCGGTGCCACCATACTTACTTGTTTTGTGCTGATCTGTTGTTTGTGCAGCTGGAAAATAGCTGGCTCATGTGCGGGTTGTGCAAATTTCGTGCACGTGCAATATAAGATTGATAACTTTTACCCAGTTTATTAAGTGGTGTATAGAAGGAGGACTTTAACTAATGCTGTAGTGGTTTTTAGTCGTGTAGTTATCAGAATCAGAATATCTTCAAACAGTCAGCTCTGTTCAGGCGTGAGGTCCCTTTGCTGGGATTCCGCACCAACACCAAATGAGCAGACTCCAATCTGTTGTGTCCGAGGTCGCCGTGCGTGATCTTGCTCTGACCTCGACCGCCAACCATAGGGAGACAGACCGCGGGTCCGGGATGGTTTGGAAAAACGGAACGGGAAGAATGTCGAACCGGGCCACCATATTATCACCCAGAATCTCTCAACATTCTTTATCGGGCCACAACTCCCTCTCTCACTGTGCGCTCACCGCATGGTGTTCGCATGCGAGAGTATATTAAAATGCAGTGTTGTGTGCGCGCGGATTCCCAGATGCTCCCCCAGCATGGCTGTGTGTATGTGTGTACGTGCCCGTGTGTTTACACTGTAAAGATCTCTTTGCTACGGTTTCCACCCCCTTGCAACACAACACGAAGCAGATAAAAATGCATTGCTGGCTGATTATCTGATAAGAGAATCTTAAACTTTGTGCGTAAAAGCTACATTTAAGGAACGATTAAGTGACATATTAATCAATGTCAAGGCTCTGGTCTTCTGGCAAGGTAAATGGGAGATAAATGCTGGCCAACTAGCTGGTGAAATCTGACGCTTCCCTCCGTAAGCATAATCTAATTTCGTGACAAATTGATGGACTAATTTGGCTTGGGTGTCAATTGGATGGGCAGATTGTTGTTTTTTTGTTTTATTTCAATCGGAAAAATATAATTTTAATAACTGACCTGGCGCGGTACCAAACCCCAGGGGACATTAGTATGGGTTGGGGAAATGTAGTTCGAACTGAAGTACTGAAGTAGGGGGTGACAAATATAATCATGTTCGAACTGGCAGTGGGATTTAAGTGAAAATAATGTTAAGGAACAATTTGTCAAACGACATGGACGAACGGAGGCTTCTTGAGTGGAGTTTTGGAACGCTGAAAAGACTTTTTATTATTTTTTCTTACATTGGCCCATGAACGTCAAGAGGACTATGTCTGTCATTTCAGGAGATATTTTTTCCGGAAGGGATTTTCTACCAATCCTGTCGGGTGCAAACCGGCTCCGCTATCAACACACCACTGGGCGGCTCCATTTAGTTTGTTATCTATATATTTTTGATGTGTAGATGGTTTTCATACATGAAGTGTAATTACAAAGACGTTAGATTTTTAGAAAAGACAAAGATTTTTAGATGATAAAAAAAGAAAAAAGAGGATTATTTTTAATTTTGAGATGTTTAGACATTAATTTTATACAGACATTTAGATTTCTTCAAGACTTTTATTTCGTTTATTTCCACATGTGTGTAGTTCTTTTGTCGAAATCGTTCGCAATTTTCCCCTTTTTACTGATGTCCGGCCATTACTACGGCCGCTACTCCAGGATTTGGTCCAGGTCGTGTCGTGTGGTCACTATCAAGTACACCACAGGGTCTATTAAGGGCATGACACCTATTGCAATAAACATTGTGCTCTGAATATGTGATATAAACGTATGTTTTATATTATCTTTGAAGTAAAACAAATTAAATCGATTTTATTTAAATTATTTAAGTTGTTTTTACTTGCCCTATGCGTTTGAAGTTGTTTTTATTGTGATAGATGTATAAATATAAAACTTCATCCCCTTGACTTAAGGAGACCGAAATAAGTTAACCATTTACAAGATAACGATTTCGACCGACGACACACCACCAAGAAGGGGGGCGAAGCGGACACAAAAAGTTCAACCTGGGAGCATTTATCATCAGAACAACATTGGCCAAACAGAGTGCGCGAGAAGAGCATAAACACATCGTACCGCCGCGTTAGATAGGACCGTTTTTTGTGTGGATGGTATGGGGGAAGTGTGCGGCAAACGATACAAACCAAGTTCCAGTTTCAGTTCGGGAAAAGAAGCAACAGCAAAAAAAAACGCGTCATCCAAAACAACTATCTGGCGTGCTATTATTAGCCGGGGGAAAAGTGTCGTGCACGGCATGTGTAAGAATAGGATCCAGGGGTAGAAAATCCGATTCGAATCGGAATGGTTTAGGGGTAAAGGAGGGGGCGATGAGTGAAGAAAGTGGGATG
The DNA here is from genome assembly GCF_943734755.1 of Anopheles moucheti. NCBI lineage: Eukaryota > Metazoa > Arthropoda > Insecta > Diptera > Culicidae > Anopheles > Anopheles moucheti. The sequence goes on along the minus strand of NC_069141.1, from coordinate 10,729,574 downwards.
GGAAGTCTCTGGTGGCCATCCAGAGATTCGATTTTATTTTGGACGTGAAAAGTGAAACCAAAGCAAGAAATGTGTGTGTTTCGCACTACTTGAGCATCATCGTACGTCGATCAAGGCGATTAGAGTTGTCCAATGCAGTGAATGGTATCAAGAAAAGCATGATAAATATGTTATACTGTTAGCTCTTCACGGAGATCGCCATTTCCATTATTCATTTATTTGGAATTTACTTTAGAAAAAAAGTAAACGCTCGATCCGTAAGAAAAAAAGAAACAGATCTTCGGGCAGTTTGCTCTAAATATTTATCACATTTAAATCCCATTCCCCACCAACCAAACCGTTTACCCAAACCGGTCGTTTAATTGCCTTGTCGGCGTCGTCAGCCAGCGAAGACGCAAGATTACGGTTTGGACAGATGTGACGTTGCAGCATGAGCGTCATTGGCGTCGATTGGGATCAATTGTAATTTTGATCGTTTGTTGGTTGTTTGTTTGCGGCACAAACCATACGGTACTTATCCGGCATCATCAGTACGAACGGGCAATAAAAAGCAACCGGTACCGTCCACACCGTCCACACCGTCACCGTCATATAGCCAACTCATCGGCTGATCGGGTGCTGATAATTATCGTCAACCAAATTCTTATGCCGTCATCGATGTCGTGTAGCGTATTTGCTGTGCTGACTTGAGTGACGCACAGCGCTCTCGGTCGATCAGTATTTTTTTTTTCCGTTTGCCGCTTGGACAACTGTTTTGCAGCGCACAAGTGCTCTCATAATTGTGCTGTGCTGTTTGCTGCACCCAACCACCCCGTTGTTGTGTTGGTGTGTGTGGGGGGGAGTTGAAAGAGATGTCGTCAAATGGTAAATTAGTTTCGATAGATGACCGCTATATACCCGAACACACACGGCTAAATACACTCTGCAACAACCACAGCACACTACGATTCGAACCGCGAAGATGAATCGCGTCCGTTTAGCGCGGACACAGAACGTTATATTTTTGGACACTGTGTGTGTTAGTGTTCCTCTCTTTCTCTCTTTCTCTCTCTCGCACACCGTATCGCTCTCGTTACAAACACATTAACAACGGGGCAGAAGCAATAAAATGGTTCCGCTCGCTTGCTTCGTTGGCGATGGAGGCGCGACAACAACGACCACGGCGGGACCGGGATATCGGTAGGTCAGTGTTTTAGTTGACCCGATAGTGGTCGCAGCGTGTCGGTGGGACTCTCTTTTGCTTGTCCGCCAGTGTCCGCGGTGCATAGCTGTGCGGTGCACACGTATCTTCGGTTTGCCGCACTGTCGACTGACGTGTTGCACGCGCTACGCTACACGGTTCGTTCTTGTTGCGTGTGGTGTGGTGTCTTGTGCGTCTAAAACTGACTGTTCGTGGTTCCAGTTTCATGAAGTTAGTGCTTCACGGACCCTTTGCTATGAAGTGAGCTGTGCACTGAGTGGTTCTGATGTGGTTCGATTGCTTTACACTCTCCAGCAGCACGCTGGAGACAGAAGGGCAAGAGTGATGCACTCGGGGACGGATAGTAATTATTTAGTATTCACCGCACGAACGCTTCGTTTCGAGCGCGCTCGCCACCGTAATTCGTTTGCTGTGATCTCACCACTCTGGAAAACCGAACCATCGTGTTCAATCCATTTCAAACACTTCTCCAAGCGGGGGAGAGTGATTTGCGCACCGGGTTTAGCCCGTTTTGCTGCGTGCGACATAAGCGTGCAACAGCTGTGTTGGCTCATTGCCTCCCGAGAGCACGCGTGTGTTTGTTTGCGTGTGTAGTGGCTTTCGAAAGGTAAACAGTTGCTTATCCATTCCTCACATCCACATCCTTATCGCCGACGGTAATGTAAAGCCCACCGCACCGCACTCGCGGCACATTGGCAAGTGTCGGTTTTGCTATAATTGAATCCGGCGATGCTTCTAGCCAGAGCCAAAAAGTTGCTCACTAGCCCCGGCTGTATTAGATTAGTTAGGTGACGTTGCGGAGCTTGTGTGTGTGTGTAGCGAGCTGGGGACTAGGTTTATCTACCGAACGGTTATCGGTGCTACCCATATGCTGTGACTGCCGTTGTCGCCAGACCACAGCCAGATATCAACCTAAAGCTACCCTCCACTCCCCCAATGGATGTGCCGGTCGTTCGTGTGGATTCGCAGTCCGCGATGCAACCAAAACCCCGTCGCTAGTTTGTATCGAGTGCATTGTTAGAAATTGGCACTTTGTTGCTTAGTTGCTTAGTAAGCAAACAGTTAAGCCTTCCATTTCGACGACGGGCGTGATTATATGTGCGAGTTCACGAGCGTGTAAAACCCAGTCCACCGGCAGCTCCACCGTTGCGATAATCACATCAGCTTGAGGTTGAGGTTTTAAAGTTGTAAGCAAACTTAGTGCATACGCATCGATAAGACTGCCTCTACCGGACTTCGCTTGGATTGAGTTTTATTAGTGGCAGTAGGCGCAGTGTGATATACTTGAAAGTACATCTGAGAAGCCTGGGAGTTCTTGATGAGTTTCGTATGATTTGGAACTCTTTATAATTCTTCGGTGACTTCAACTGTCTAACATTAAAATATGTTTCTAAAGCTTATCCTTAATATCCCTATTTGCAGGGTTCTTGCACTAATATTGCCATAATGGATAGCTTGCTATAAAAGGAGACATAAGCTATAATTATGCTTTGCAATATTTTGTATAGTTATATGAATGGTTTATGTATATTAGTTTTTGTTTACCAAAAATAAACCTGAATTACGTTTTTAAATAAACATTTCCTACACGAAGAGCTGTATTATTGAATATAAATTCAATTAAATCATTTACCATTTTGTTAAACGGTTGGAGCACATGCTTTGTGAAGTTAATTAAATCATTAAGAGCAATTAGTGTGAGTGTAAGCATCCTTCACCGGTTTTCCATGCACTAAGCTCTTTCCACATTCATTCCGCAGCCCTTCTCCGACGTAATGTGTGCTTCAGCTGGGAAGGGGTCGAAAAAATACGTAGCAACATAAATAGATTAAACGACAGACAAATTGGAACGCGTTTGATCGTCCTGGCCGATCAAACGAGTGATAATTAAAGAAGTGAAAAATGACGTTAAAGTGTTGAACGCATTTAGCTTGGAATGCCTCGGAATCTCGTCCATGGTGGGCGTCTCGTGAGTGGCAGCAGTAGTGCGCGGGAACCAGTGGTTCGTCCGATCGATCGCTTCTGATGACGGAGAGTCCCGTTCAAAGTGTATGTGGTGAATGTGTGTTTGAGGGAAAATCACAACGTCCAAGTGTTTGAACCCATCGTTGCAGAACATTAAACCACACCGGAAGCTAACGACGGAACGCCAACGTGTACCGTGTAATGGTATTTCGGTTCGATGTGTGTATCCGTACACACGGGTGTGATTAAATAAAAGTTTAAAGTGAACATCCTGTAGCTGTGTGGCTGTGTGTGTGTGTGTGGGTTTGGTGTGTACATAATGCATCCGGTGTGGAACAACGGTGCAGATAAGGGCTCGTCTATCGAGGCAACGCTACGGAAGCATTCGATGCAGGCGGTAAAACCATTGCTAACGGGGCAATGGTACCGATGAAGGCTCCCAGTACAGTAGAGCGAAAGGATCCGTGTTCGGCCGATCTGACAAACAAACCACATTGTGTCACAATAGTAGCGAAAGGAAGCGAAGAAATAATTGCACAAAAGTGATAAGCACTCTGCAATAGAGACGTCAGCGTCTTTCTGTTAGTCTTTCTCAGTGCGTGTGAGTGTGTTTGTGCGCTTGTGTGCATGTGTGTGTAGAGAAAGAGAGGTTCATAGTGTAAAATGGGCAACTACTGTAGTTCCGGACAGACGAAAAAGGATAAGGATAATGTTTCGGAAAAATCCGAAGAGTAAGTATCGGGAAATAGCTGATCTAATTATCAGTTCCTCTTAAATGTTAAATGTTTTTGTAATTTATGTTAAACTGCTACAAATGTCAGATTTAGAGCAAAAAGATCGAACACAGAAGATAACTAACGTATTGTTTTGAAATATTCAAACAGAAGAAAAGCGCCGTGAAAAGCGGTACGGAGAATATTAATGTTGCGTCGCTACCGTGTGCCTGGTGTCACAAAATGCAACCAGACAGCCTTTGCTGGCAAACATTATTCACACATCGGTGCAATATGGGCCTCCGGTCGACTCGAAGGGGCCCCATCCTGGTATCGATCCGTTCCCGTTTTTGTAGACCACCGTGCGCGCTGATGATGCGAGACACATACTATCGGAAAATTAAATTTTATGCCACCATAATAACCCCTGTGCTGGGGCGATGATTTACGTGACGATACGGAAGGTGGGCATGGATATTGCCCGTTGGGCCGATAAGCGGCCCCTTTAGCAACATGTGGTTGTGTGTCTGCCTTCCGGAGCTACCTGGAAGCTACTTTCACCTTATAATTTGCTTGCCAGGCCGGGCTGAGTGTTGAATAAATTTGTACAAAAGAAGAATAGTGGTTTGTACGAATGGATTCGATAAACAATACTCCGTTCCGAGATCCTTTTCAAATGAAGCTGAATATAAGCGCACGTGACGTTGCAATGGAGGCGCATGGTGTTTTATGACGATTTTTTAAAAATGTTCATCAAATGGGTAGAAATAGTTAAGGAGACAGTTTGTTGTGGCCAGAAATATGTTATATAAACTCTCAGCAATACGTACCACCCATACCGAAGTCGATTGATTAGAATCTGTTCAAAAATTCGGCTCATTTACCGTTCCGTCCCATAATGGAGGCGCATGGTGTTGAATGACGGTTGAGTGCGCCGCCGATTACTTATTGATGCAGGAACACGTTGGCACTAGCATCAACTGGTGCGCTGTTTATCTTGGCGTAGGGTGACGTCGCGTGTGCGCTGAATTTTGACGTCAACCTAGTCACTAGTCACATCATATTTAATCTGCGTGGCCACTGTATCCGGATCGTTGGTATTCGCAGCAAGCGTGGGGCCGTATGCAGATAGGTGGTGGCTTTTGTACCGCACATCAATCACACACCGATGTTTATTTGCCAGTTGAAGTATATTCAAAACAGAGGCAAACTTTCAGTAACGAGAATAGAGCTGAGTTTGTATGAAGCTAAGATTTTATAAACACCCTTCGCGCTAATTAGTTTCTAATGCCATTTGTGTTATTGTTGTTCGCCATACTTTCAGATCGCCCTCTTATCAGCTGGCGGATAAGGGAAAGAGCAAGGTGAACGATGTGAAGGAGGCACCCTTGGCGGCGCCGGAAGTCACATCGGACGCATCCGGCACGGGCCAAATCTCGAACAGCTCCAACGCGACCAATGGGTGCAACGCGTCCAGTGTGGCTGGCGCGGGAGGAGGTGCTGATGGGGCCAGAGCACAACCGAAAGCACTCCAGAACGTGCAATCGATGACGCTGTCGGGTAAGATGAATAATTAATGCTAGCTGGTACACTGTGGGGAGATTTAATAACGATGGTTTTTAGTTATGTTCGTAGTGGTATTTAATACATTAAGGTTATTGTGTGAAAGACTTTGAAAATATAATTGAATTCAAAAATTAAATCCGAGAATTTCAGGTAAATGTTCGAATTTCGAACCCATATTAAACCCTTTACCGCTTAAATAAAGCTCCCCAACAGTTGTGCCACTTGTGCCAGTGTCGAAGATAGCAATTTTTCAATCGCCAATCAACTAACCTATCAATCACAATTTGTTGTCGCCCGCTTTTCATCAGATTCCACCACGAACAGCCCGATGACCGTGTCGCCACCATGTGATATACCGCTAGTGCATCAGAACTTACCGCAAAACCTAACACCACTGTACGGCAAACCGACAACCAATAGGCGGACGGATAAGTACAAAAAGATCGTCCTTTACATACTGGCCGCGGACGATGGTAAGCATTCTGCACGGGACTGCAGCACGCTACAGTGTGGTGCATATGTTTATGGGTGTCGAGTTGGGCGAAATGTCTTTTACTGTTACGTTAGCTTTTTTACACTTATAATAAGTTTTATTGAAGCTCTTAATACGTGAAAATATAGTTTAAAAGATTCCGTGAAGGATTTTTTTTTCTTTGGTCATTATAAACCCCCACTGTGGATCAGAAACGGACGTCCAAAAAAAAAAAACAACTAAATCCAATATTGAATATGTGCTCGATGGGGCTTGCAACACCATGCCCTGATATGACCTATTTTCGTCTCCATTTGGTACTCGCTTAGCCGTCCAACCAACCATCCTCTTTCTCCGCAAATCTCTGAACGGAACGTTCGGGGTAGCGGTGATGTCGATTCGTTCACCTACTGGATTTGATTCCCTTATGTCAATTATGGTTCCGATTTGCACTGGTTAGTTTATTTTTACTTTTACATAGAGCCGGTAACATGCTCTATTGCCGCTAGTGTACTTTACCCACTCCCCCCCCACATCTTATGCCACACGGTTCAGTGAGCTTCGGTGACCCGACCCGGTCGTTGAAACCGACGTAATATCCTCTGGTGATCGAATTGACCCTTTCCGGGCTCGGTATGAGCGTGTGCTGCGAGGGTTACGAGATGATGAAGATGAAGTTTACGACAAATAAACGGGAAAGAGTTGGAAACTGTTTGCAAGAATGGGATTACACTTGCTAGCCGATTGATTCGTGGAACCGATGGAACCTATTACAACCGATTGATTTGTGGCCAATCCTGTACACTTTTTTGCACAGGCTTCCAGACGGAGAAGGCAATGCTGCGGGAGGTGTTTAAGGCACTGAACCAGAAATGCCAGAGCCGTGGGTTTGAGCTGCACGTGGCCGATCTGCATGTGCTCCAGCCGAAAGGGAACAGCTTCGATGTGAGCAAATGGTTCAGTGGACCGCTCGAGGCACAGGGTGGCCATGAGCTGGCCGCCAACTGTTTGGCGGAGATTGCCCGCCAGTCCTGTGACTCGTACCTTATACCGGTGCTGTTCCTTGGCGGTACGTTGGGTGATCCGCTGCTGCCGCTGACGATCGAAAGCCAAGACTTTGTGGCGGCACTGCAGATGGCCGAACGGAATCCGGCGGAACGAGCGATACTGGAGAAGTGGTACGTGCTGGACGACAAATCGCAACCAGCGTGCTATCGGTTAAATGCTACAGCCACACCGGTACGTATGGAGCATAGCGGGGGAAAGCAGTTTGTATTGATTGTTTTGTGAACATTTACTTTCAGTCAATGTCGGCGGAAGAATCGCAGAAGGAACTCGCGTCGCTGCTGCAGACGTTGATTGATATATTCTCGAAAGAGCTGCGCGACTCTTACTTAACCACCGTCGTTGAACAGGTGTGTAGAATTGTCATGTTAAGTCGAGATCATCTATATGAAATACTAAATCTTCTTATTGCTACAGGAAATCAACAATACCGTGCTGATCAGCCAAGAGCTATCCAAGCGTTGCATCTGGATCCAGAGTGCAGTAGCAGCACCAAAGTCGGAAGGGTTATCCTCTGTCGAGGCGGAAATGGTGCGAAGGTTGACCAACATACAGAACGATCTGAAGGTAAGGGAAGACACTGTCACGTGCCCAGAAGATGTCCACACAATACTCACTGACCTCTCCATCTATTTATCCTTCCAGAATCAACTGTCCGAGAAGCACATCATTCGCATCCCGGCCAACATTGCCCAACAGCAACAGGAACAGTTTGGTACGATGCTGGACACCTGTCTGGCGCATGAGATAGATTCCATCATCGACGAACACGTCAGCAAGTACTCGATACCGCACTGCACGTACGGCGTCGATCGACGACTGCTCAGTGAGCTGGAAGAGGTGAACCGCCATTCGCGTGTGTTGAACGAAAACTGCGCCAACTTCAGTACGACCGATCGTGTCCGCGACTATCTCACATCGGCCCGGGGCAAACCGCTCGTTGTGTACGGCTCGATGGGTGCGGGCAAGAGCGTCTTCATGGCGAAACTGTCCCAAAACCTCCACACCTGGCTGCCGGAGTCCCATCTCGTGATGAGGTATTTGTGGTCGTCACGAACAGTGCAAAAGTGGAACCTAAAACACGCTGCCTGTCTTTTGTTTGCTGTTTACAGATATGCGAACCTTACCATGCAAAGTTCGGATGTAACTGGGCTGTTGGGATCGATAACGGAGCAGATATCAGTATTAATTAAGGGAGTGCCGACACGCTGCCAGCATGTGAGTAATGGAAGAAATTCGGCGAACTGGAACCGTTTTGTTGAACCTTCTCGCTCGATGTTCCCTTCCCAGACCATTCCATCATATGGCGGTGTGCTGAAGTCGCTGTTGGAGGGTTCGAAGCAACAGATCACCATCCTGATCGACTCGATCGATGCGTTGCGTGACGTGGAGGAGCTCGATTGGCTACCCGTGACGCTGCTGGACAACGTGAAGCTCGTGCTGACGGTTAGCTCTGCCGGCACCGGTCAGGATCTAGCGACTGCGGACAGTGTTGTACTGCAGCGTCTGCGGGAACGGGTTGGTGACGATAGCTGCTTCCTGTGTCTCACCCCATTCACCCAGGAGCAGTGGGAGGACGTGTTGTGCTTCGGTGGAGGCGATATTTACGCCGCCAACGGTGCGTTGCAGCTGCCCGAATGTTGGAAAAAGTCGGGCGAGAAAATTTCTATCCAAGCGAAGGTGTGTTTGAAGTCGTCCAACGTTTCCAACCAGCAAAGTGTACTGAGAACTGGGGTTTTCTTTTGGAACTTTTTTAGATTCTCTGGTGGCTTGGATGGCTAGGCATCACCAACCTTTCCGACACATCCGTATCGCACATCAGCGAGCGTGTGTTTGAGATACTGGAAGAGAAGTTTACTGCCGCCATCGTCAGGCTGATCGTATCGCTGCTGCTAGCCTCCCGGGAAGGTTTGCTGGAGACGGAAATCATTACACTTATAAGGAACTCTAATTTAGTTACCGGTAAGTGGCATTATGACTTATTAGTGCAACATTGTCCTACAACACACTATTCCGTAGGATCAACAACAAAACTGTGGACGCACTTTTGCTGGAAGATGGGACCACTTTTTCTGCACAATAAGAACATTATCGTCGTCGATCGGACGCTGCGACAGGTGGCGGAAAAGCGGTACGAAGCGGACATTAAGCAGGCGCACCGAATCCTGTACGATTACTACGAGCTGCAACCGAACGTGTTTCTCGACAAGAAGGGCAAAGAGCGATGGTGAGTTACCGCGCACTGGTGGCGTATGTGTCGCGTGCTAATCGTTTGACAATTGGTTCCGAATTGCAGTTTTAACTATAGGAAGATTGTCGAATTACCCTACCACAAGTACAAGCTCGATGCGGTAGCGACCGAGAGCACCTTTACCAACTCTCCGTACCTGACCGATCTGGCCTGGTTGCAGGACAAACTGATCGCTACCGGATGTGTTCATATTTTAAACGATATTTGTCTAGTCGATGGTGCCGCTAGTGCCGGTACGCATGTGGCGCTGCTAAAGTCATTCATCGAGGTGCACTTTAAGGCGCTCAACTATGACGGACATCAGCTGTACTCGTTACTGCGTCCGGTGCTGGTAGCGGAGCGGCAACGTGCCGGCTCGCCGTACGCGAACAGTGTGATTGTGCAGCAGTGGCTGGAGACGATCGATAACAGTGCCGTACCGTTTCTGGAGAGGTTGACACAGGCCGGAGAGGATGTAGATGACCGGGAGAAGCAAACGGGCGACAAACCCGGCAATGCTGGGTTCGATCTGATGATGAACTTGAGCATTGAAGGGTACTTCGTCATATCGCTCAGTACGGAACGGGAAGAAATCTGTGTTTGGGATGTTGCAAAGTAAGTAATTCTGGTGGTGATGAAGGTGAGACTGTTACTAACAATGCTTCTTACTCTAAAAAAATCAGATGTCGAAAGGTACGGACCCTCACGGGAGTTCCGCAACCGTCTGCGATTTGTCCGGTCGGTGACTACGGTGTGGCCGTTCTGTGTCGCCGAGAGATTCGCATCATCGATCTGAACGAGGGCATGTTTAAGGTGACGCTCAAGGGCGTCATGAATCAGAAGATGCCATACTTTGGACTGCACGATCCGTCGCACCTGGTGTGTCTGTCCCGCAACCGCATGTACGTGAACCTGATGAACATCGAGTCGGGTGATTGTGTGACCACGTTCAAGGCGGGTGAAGATCGGTTCCTGAATTCACTCCTCGTATCGGGCGATGGAAGGTACGCGTTTTTCGCGGTGTTCGCTACTCATCCCCAGAGATGCTTGACGAATAGTTTATCCCATTTCTTTCAGAATTCTCGTGTGCGGTGATGAAACGCAGAAACCTTTCCCGTTGCTGGTGTGGCATCTGTCGCAGAAGAAGCTGCTTTACGATCTGCGCATACCGCACCACGATTTTATCACCTCGTTGTCCGCCATTACGCACGAAGGTTCGTACGTGTGTGTGGTTGCGAAGGAGCTGGCGGAACCGAGCCCCAACTTCATCGTGGTGTACGATCTGCAGAGTGGCACACTGTTCAAGAAGTGGAAACCGTCCTGCAACACGGTATCGCTAGCCATCTCGCAGACCAACACCTGCGTGATTGCGGGGCTGGAAGATGCGAGAATTTTAATCTGGGACTTGGTGACCGGTAAGATCGGATAGAGCTTCTCTGGAGCAAGCGGGGATTTTATTCATTGCTTTGCATTGGTTAATTTTTAGGTAACTGCCGTAGTACACTGGTGGGTCACAGTGCTCCGGTGACCTTGCTGAAGATAGATCCAACTGGGAAAATCTTGCTCTCGAGCGATAAGGAAGGGCGCGATATGTCCATCCGGCTCTGGCAGCTCGATAGTGGCAACCTGCTGGCCGTGTACACGCCGGAGGAACGTATTACGACGTGCGAAATACTCAGCGGTGGCTCGTACCTGGCACTGGCGCTGGAGAACCGCCACAATCTGATCACGCTGAAGCTGCGGTCGGGCAGCGATGGCTCCACAGCCGGGGACGAACGTTCGTCGATAGTATACGGTAACTCCGAACACGACGGTAAGCAATTCGATTTGAAGCAGTAGAGGCAGTAAAGCGCACAGAATGTAAGATAGGTCGCTTCCTTCTATAGCTGGAATGAATCTCCCAACACGCGCGAACGTTAGATAACGAATTGTGTTCATATGATAGTGTACGAATAGCACCGACTTGGTGTGCATATTCTGCACCACTGCACCACCCACTGATGTCAAGCGTATAACCACTCGGTAGCGCAAACAGATAAATGATAAAGAATCCGCTCGTAAGCGAAGAATTGAATCCACACCCGTTGCACATCCATCTTCTAAGGTTAACAGAATGGCCATTGTAACACGGAGGCGAAATGTTTCCCGTCGCAATGCATTGCATGAATAGCTGTAAGAGTTCGCACACCACAGAATGCGTGCGTGCATGTAAAATAGCTTCCGGAAAGCAAAGCAGGCACAATATGAGAATAAAACGCACATTAGCAATCATTCTGGCGCAGCAAAAACAGATCAATTGCGCGATGAAGCGTTCCTAACCTTCGTTCAGTGCGGGAGTGGCAAGTATCGATACGATTATCTTCCTTCATAGAGTAAATGTTGACACTAGGGATGAACCATCGAGTCGCGTTGAAGTGTGCAGCGTTTAGCAGATAGGTGTTAGGCTCACTGGTACTGCTCAGATTACTACTTAAATTTATATACTTTCGTTGGTGAGTTAGCTCGTTTTTTTCTGAGGGACTCGGGCTATTATTGAAAGGAAGCTCACGGAACTATTCCTTCCTTGGTTTCCGTTTACTTTCGAACTCAGCAAACGTTTATTGACAGGTTTACACTATTCTGTTATATGATTGTGATCGTTTAATTGTTGTTAATTATTGTTTAGTTAGGTTAAGTACGTTTGTAGCCATGGTAATAGTACGCACAGACTGGGAACACATTGGACAAAGAATTGGATCTGGTTTGAAACTAGCTTGGATATTGGCAGTTTGTGGATTTATTTATTCGTACACTACATTGCAATGATTGGAATTGCAACTATTCATAAATCGTTTGGCTGTTTAATTCATAACATGACATTACAAAACAAACATCCTTTACTTTGGTTTCGAAGAAAATGTTTAAGTTCCTCAGAATCTTGTGGAATTTACTGAGCTTGGGGTTATTGTTTTTACAAGCCATAAGTAGTGAGCTGTGCTTAGTTACGTTACGACAGAAAAAAAGGCGGAAGCGTTATCGGAAAATACCATATATACATTACGCACATCTCCTAGCTAATCCTGCATAGAGCAATAGTTGTAAACCGTAACCACTTAAGATATCAATAGACGAAGTAATTAGCAGTTGTCCTATCTATACCGCAACCATGCAACATAAGCAACACGTCGAACAGTGAGAAACCACCAAAAGAAACCCGTCTAAAATAGTAACATTCAATTGTTTGACGTCACACGCCGAAGCGAATAGTCACAATTTTGCGAAGCTAAGCCAACTGGATACAATGTAGCAAATCCACATTTAAAAATAGTAAAGCCATTGCCATAGAACCATAGATGCGCATACAAATACGGTGTTAGTGGTCCTTCTAGCCCACCTACAAGCCTCAGATATTGCCACCTGAAAGCAGCAAGAGTATAACACTAGATAAAATATCTCATCTGGCATGAGACATTAAGGCTGGTCCTTGATGATGATGAATTCTTGCAAGCTATAGAAAAACCAACCCCACGGTCGACCACGATGCTTCTGAATCAATTCAGCTGTTCTCAACGCTTGAAACCACCTGCCCCCGTAAATACAGCTGTGAGACCAAAACCAAACCAAAAAGAGACAAAACAAACATCCAGGTAATATAATATGTGGTAGGGATAGGGCCCGGCTTTGCGGTTGGGCCATAGGCCGCACAATTTCGGTGGTTTGAGACTCGTTATAACATAAGTGGGTGTGATAGTTTCCGGATTTTAGTTACCGGCAAGAGTACCGTAGGCAGTGAACAGTGACGGAAAGGTCATCCACTCTATTAGGCAGTCTGCGTGAAAATGTGTATGTGTGTACGTAGTGCGAAATGGAGAATAGTGCGCCAAGTACTCGGACGGCGATCGCACGCATTCAACCAATTAATCGCGAAAGGACTAACATCCAAATCAAAAGAAACAGCAACAAAAATTGAAAGTTTGTTGGTGGCTGGGAAGTGAAGCTCCAAAAACGCACAAAAACATATAAAAGCTATACATATATGAGTAAAACGCACAACTAAAACAAGTAAAACATAAGATACGGAAGGAATGGATGACAGTGGATAGCAGAAGAAGCAAAACAGAGGAGAGAAAGAAAGAATTAATCTAAAGCAAACAAACGCAACACAACATATATGCGATGAAGTACTATCAATTTTTATGTAAAATCTTTTAAGTAATATTGTATTTGTTACTTTTGATTTATATATAAAAAAACATGTATGTGTGTGTGTGTATTTTCAAGATGAGAACAAGCAGAACAAGCTATTATACGTATACATAAATATATATATCACGAAACAACAAAAAAAAACAAGAAAACCACGGAGACATTGTAACAAGAGCAAAACAGTATAAACTGATAAAGAAGAAAACTGAATATTGAAAGCTACTGATGAAGGGAGTGTTGTTTTCATTCATCTTATGGTGCTGGTTTGAAAGAAAACTTTATGCAATGAATAAAATACCCGGAACCTGCGATGGCGTTCAGTGAGATAACATTACCTTGGCCAACATAATTCACCTTTCGTTTTTTTTTTCGCACACCGGACACACCCATCTTCTCTATGCGGGCGTCTCTGCTACATACCGGTATGCTTTATGGTCAATAAATCTAAATTTAAAATCCACCACTTAAAGGCTATCCTGTCAACGGCAAATCGTTTATCATCCGTCCACTACTGGTTCGGTTGAGTCAGATGTGGGAGATAACACTGGGATCATCACGGTGATAGTGAAATTCTATGTTGAATAAGGTGGAAATTTGTTCGCTGAACATTTACTAGTTCCTGCTGCGACCTTTTGAATTTATAATAATTTATTTATAATAATAAAATTCCCAAACTAATCTGTTCCAAATCATGAACATTTTTTCTTGGCTTACAAGCACTATCACTTAATCCCGTAGTTAATCACAAGGATAACAGCGCAACGCACTTACATTCATTATGTAAACAATTCGGTGTGAAAGTAGCCGCATCAATAAAACCCATCACCCACATGAACTATTTTAGAAATGTCTCCCGTGAGCAGTGGTGGAACTTGTCGTTTACAGACCCCATTCATCACGAGCATGGTCGTGCTGAGTAGTACCAGTATCATTGCGTCCCGGGTCGTTGTCGTCAGAACGTCTGAGCTCGCGCCACTGTTCAACGGGTAGACAGAACGACGGCAAACGATTTCTTTGCGAGTGTTTTTAAGCGAATTGTTGATCAAAACAAGCGTTATTTGAAGTAACGTTCGGTGAAATGGGTTCTAGTTGTCGACTAAAGTGTTTTGAACTGTGGACAGTGTGAGTGCGTGATGATAAAACTATGATAACAACTTACGAAAAGGTGGAAAATAATGCAACATTCGTGATATGCCCGTGATATGTCTGTCCTTCCGTGAGCGTTTTATTGCGTATTGCATACTTTCTGGCGGAAAACGCTTCAATATTTGAAAATTATCGCAACAAAGCAACCCTGCCGAGACCACGTGGTTTTGAGATTTCGTTTGTGAGATGTGATAAGAGAAGGCAGCTTTTAGCTCTATCTTGAGCGAAACGTGTAACGATGGCAGTTGAGAGAAAAAATTACAAATTGTTTATTCATTTTAAACAAATATTGTTAGTGAAATAATTACTTCACGTTCGCCACAGCTACTAAACTGACAAATCAAAGCGTTTTCCAAGCGTTCGCTAAGTTGTCGAACAAGAAAAAAAACTAAAAGGAAAGCAACCACCCCCAACGATTTACTGCAACAAACTCACTACACTCGGCAGTGAGCGGTCAAAGATGTTCTAACCAATATCGCTGAGCGCGCTCTCTTTTTTTGCCAAAATAATTCCGCTCCGTGTGACAAAAGGCTGCTGGCAAAACAGTAACATGAAAACAGTTCAATTGAAAGCACTACGCCAAACGGGGTGGTTCGGTGGTGGCAGGAAGCAGGAAGCGCTGGCATAACACTGGCAGGATCGGATCAGCCACACGGGACCAGAACACACGGGCGACCGAGCGTTGTGAAATCGTTCGCGTGAGAATCGACCCGACACTGTTCGCGAGTGGAAGTGTGTAACTCTCGGGCGTAGTGTTTGCTGCTTTGCGCCGTCCAAGGCAAGAGAAGCACCACCAGAGAGGCAGCGAAAAGTGAAAGAAAGGAAGTGAAAAGCGAACAAAGAAAAGAAAAGAAAAAAAAAAACGCACACCCCACAACGCGATTGTACAAAGTACGGGCGCAAGTACCCTGCCAAGTGGAAGCTGCAGCCCGCCAGCAGTGCAGTGCCTACTTGGTGTGTGTGTTTCTCTGTCCCCGGAAGCTGTGTTTGGTGGAAAATCGATCCCGCTGGTTGCTGCGAGCTGCTGTATCATGTGCGGTTAGGGTGTTGCAAGGTTGCAAAAAGGTCGCAAAAGTGGCCATTCCCCACATGAAATTGTGCATCGGCTGACACGCAAGTTTCGACAGGCGAATTTTTGTACGTACGAGTGTTACACACGGGCGCGAACGGCGAAGAAGCGAAGATGCTGCTGCTGAGGAAAAACCTTCTCTGCTGGCTGCTCCTGTCAGCCATATTGGTGAAAACGGGTGAGCCTTTTCTTCGGCAATCGGTGGCCAAGTTCCTTTGCGGGAACGCGCTCGTCCCAGAGTGGCCACTCGGTGGTGTGTCTCGGTGGTGTCTTCCGTTGGGTCACGAGTATTCGACATACGGTCAACAGTGTCAAGCGTGTAGTAGGGGGGGATTTTTTCTCGTGCTAAAGTCTCCACAGTTTTTCCAAACCAGGCCATGACCTTAACATACCCGATATGACAAACCAGTGCAGCGGGAGAAAAAAAAAGTGACATTCCAGAACAAGCCAGATTACAGCACCACACTCGCATATCCTGTGACATATCCGTTGCCCCCCAAACCTCCCTCCATCTTCCATGGCCCAGGCGTGCGGAGCTCCTTTTCTCCGCGCATTTTCACCCAACCATAGCTCAAATGGAGACGGAGTGATGTACTAGCAGCGCACTCTCCCTTATCGGTCACACGGTACGGGAGTTCGGGTCGCATTCGGGACCAGTACACCCGGAAGGTCGTTCCTGTTGGGGAGCCTTTTTTCTCCATTTATTTTGTTTTTGCCACCCAGCCAACCAGCAGTGTGCGTGCGTGTGTAAGTGCTCCAACGCGCCCCTTCGGAGTGTGTATCGGTGAGCGAACGGACGGCTCTCACGTGTTCTCTCACGTGCGGCACATCCGGACCGGATAGGGCGGATAGGGTTTCGCTCGCAAACTATTGCTCTGCCCATCCCGACGGTCCGGACAGCTGATTTTGAAATGTTTACATCTTTATGAATGTCGCGTTTTGTTTCATCAGGTGTGCGTGCGAAGGTGGCGAATATTTGTCGAAAGTGGAATGTCCATCAGGAATCGTTGAATGTAGAATCAGGAATCGAATGCAGCAAGATTTGTGATTCAGGAGTAGTCAAGAATTTTTGAAGTTGAAGGTTGGATGTACAAGATTCTTGAATTCCTGAACCATTGGAATAGTGTTATACGGTATCAGGAATCGAATGCAGTACGAATTCTTTCCTGTATAGTAATAAATTACCTATTTTAAGTCAATTTTTGTAAATTATTCTGAATACTTCTTCAAACTAACAAGTTCCTGCAAGTTAAGCTGTGATAAATGCTTTCTGCAAGTCTAAAACCCCAACGTTACTTAGCGTTATATATATCAGTATAACAGTAGAAATTTCTATAAGTTCCAGTAGTGAATTCCTATAAGTACTACTGAATACTTCTTCAAAATACGTAGATCCTTTAAGTTAAGTTGTGGTAAATACTTTCTGCAAGACTAAAATCCCAAGTTACTGAACGTTATATAAGTCAGTATAACAGTTGAAATTTCTTCTAGTTCTAGTTCTAGTAGTGAAGTTAAGCAGTAGTGAAGTTAAGCTGTAGTAAGTTAAGCAGTGCCAAATACTTTGCAGAAGACTAAACCCCCAACGTTACTTAACGTTATATAAGTCAGTATAACAGTGGAAAAACAACAGCCCGAACGATTTGTGGCTCATGCAACATGCGACCTGACTCATACGCAGACACGAGTGCGACTGCACTCCCTGCACGGTACGGCTCAGTTCACCTGGCGGCAATAAACGAGTTAGTGACCTTTCCGGTCAAACCAATCGACCGGGAGCGCGTGCGTTTTGTTTTCGTGCACTTTGCTACACGCTTTGCCCTACAAAAATAGCCCTCACCGTTCAGCCCGGCACAGGGCGCACGGGGTGAAGCACGGGCCCGATTCTGCCGCCACAGCCATGCCCGGTGTCACGAATCCAAAAGCAAAACCCTCCCCCCCCCCCCCCCCCTCCAAGTGCACGTAATCGGTCCGGCATTTGTCATCGGTGTGTGCATCGTGGTACGTTCGTCGCCCTTCCGTGTAGGGTGTTGCGCGCCGCACAGGATCTGTTAACTAACCTTAAGTAGATATTTCTGTGTCATAACCGCTCAACTAAATCGTCGCAGCACTGCAATTTGCGCGACCGATCCGCCAACAAAGTGTCGCATGCCCCATTCCCCACCCCTTGCGTGGGGTCGCTCCCAGTACGACGATCAAACAACTCCACATGTCCTGCGGCGGATGACGGGGAGGTTATTGGAGATGGCTGTGTCTGACTGTCTGTCTGTCTGTGCCCTGTCTTTTCGTGCACCGTCTAGCCACGATGTCTGCCAAATTGGCCCGACAGTGTGTTTGTGTGTCTGCGCGCGCGTCTTTCGCGTAGGCTTTCGTCACGGTCTAGCAAAGCGCTGGTGCACAACGTACGCCACGCCACACACCCGGGGGGTTGGTTATTTCGGGATTTGCGGTCGCGAAATCTTGCGCGCCCCCGGTGTTTCGGTGCTGCGATCTCGCTCTCTCTCACTCTCTCTTTCTCTCTCTCTCTCTCGTTCTCTCTTCCTGCATTGTCAGCTTGTTCGGCAACGCAGCAGCTGGTGAATGCAATCGCGCGACCCACCAGTGCAATGGCTCCAACAAGTCTCGTAGGCGCAGACAACGATCGTACGATCGGTAGACCACTCTCTCTCCCCCCCCCCCACCTCTGGTGGGCCGTGTTTGCCGGGGTGCGTAAAAGCCAGCGGAAGTACGGCAACTACGGCTGGTCTGGGCCGGTTGGACATAGTTGGCTTTTCCGTTCGCAGACTGCACCAGACATCGTGTCTGGGCCACACTCGGTACGGCCACACACACACACACACACACACACACACACACACACACACACACACACACACACGCCATCGCTCGTGGATGGCTTTTTTTAGCCGCCGGCCCGGTATGTCACACCCGTTACGGGACACGAGATGGCGTGACATTTTTAACGCACCGTGGACTCGTTTTCGACCGCGACTGATAAGGAGAGGAAACCAGCTGCGCCGTACGTTACCGATCCGTGTTACCGATCCGATACCGAAATGACGATTTATGATCGTTTTGTTGCTTTTCGCTATTCGCAAACCGGTGGACGAATGCGGAAATTGAAGGGTTTTTTTTGGGTTGGTTGGTTTGCCATCGTTGAACAATTGTAAGTACACGTACAGAGTGTAGAATTCTGACGGTTACAACACCAACAATAAGCCTCTCGTAAGGGGGGGAAGGACCTCCAAAAATAGAACTCTCACGTGTTGAGATGGCATCGGATGTATGTGACCGGTGGCGTAAACAAGCATCCACCGATCAGTTTGTAAGACTCGCTATTTAGTTGCCAATGTGGAGGAATTTCATTATTTCCACCTCAGAAATCCCACTCTCGAGTACCTTCCACGAATTCGGGCGGGTTCACTCGAAGCGGAACGGGAAACTTAAAATAAGTACACGCGAGGGTGTATCGCACTTGCCGTACAAAACAATGACAACATTGCGTTGGAACGCGGCCAGAACTCACCGAGTCCGTCTTGCCGCGTCGCTGTTCAATGATGTACCTGTAGTCCGTGTGGAGGAAATATTTATATTGTATATCTGCATTCTTCACATTGCGTCCCCAGTGTACTGTGTGCCGACCGCAGCCGTCACCGAGGCGGACGACGAGAACGATTCCGAGTGGGACGAGGATGAGGAATCGTCCGAAGCGGATGACGATGGGCGAGTCTACAAGAATCCCAGGAATTCACCCTCGACCGAATGTCCGCGGGACGAGGAACAGGCCACGCTGCTGGTAAGTACCGCCGGATCATGTGTACATGTGTGTGTCATCCGTTTCTCACCCCATCCGCGGACCCCATCCCTGCAGGGTCAAAAGTGTTTGCGCAAATGTTCGTCGGATGAGGACTGCAAGAGCAAGAAGAAGAAGTGTCTGTGTGATGGGGCGTGCGGTATGTCCTGCATCAAACCGGACCGGGAGTGTCCGGATCTGACGCAACCGAGCCTGGGCTCGGTAACACTGTCCGGCAAACATTTTGGATCGCGCGCCACCTACACCTGTCCCCATGGGTACCACGTGGTTGGGCTGCAGAGCCGGCTCTGCCAGGCGGATGGGAGCTGGGCGGGCAGTGAACCGGTGTGCAAGCAGAACAGTAAGTAATTGGCCATTCTGGCCTTCGAAGTGGTTTTGAAGCTACTCAAATTGAACTATTCCACGCAGTCTACTGTTTGGAGCCACCGACCATCGAGCACGCAAGACATTCGGCCCTCCCGGAACAGGCCACGTTTGATCTCGACTCCACCGTTCAGTACCACTGCCACACGGGATATGCTACGGCCGGGTTTCCCCGTGCCAAATGCTTGGCGGTAGATGGACAGGCAAGCTGGTATGGACCGGACATTTCCTGCGAACGTAAGTAGCCGATGTCGGGAGTCGTTGGCGTTGAGAGGCGCTCATTGAGTGTGTTTTTTTTTTTTTGGTAAACGGTTTCCAGCCCGTTCCTGTGGACAGCCACCGGATCCGGCCCATGGCTGGCATGCCGGGGAGAGCTACACGTTTGGTGGCAAGGTAACGTACCACTGTGGCGAAGGATACGAGCTGGTAGGACGTGCTGAGCGCTACTGTCAGGCGGATGGATCGTGGACACCCAAGGAATTGCCGACCTGTGTTCGTAAGTAGCTTGCGAATCCCTTTTGAAAACTGTGCTTGAATGTGAAACAATGCTAAACTGCCGAAGATCGCCCTCTACTTCCTGTTATGAGTTTCATGCCAAATGTACTTCCGCATGTACTAACATTTCGTGCACCTGTGTTTCTTTTTCCTTCCTCTACTAACTAACCCATCATTGAATGCTGCAAACTACTAAGCGCTACCCGCGGCTGACTAAGATACACTCGTAATGGAAACCCAAACAAAAAGTTGGAACCAGAGGGTCCAAGTACGCTAGGGCCGTGATTCAGTTCGTTCGATCATCGCGTAGTAGCTCGGAGCTTACCAGAAAAAAATCCCATTACTAGTCGTGTAGCTTTGACACACTTGGCCAATGATAAGGACAGTGTATAGTGCCCCTACTGACACACACAAACACACACACACACGTACTCACCTGAAGATTAATGAAATGTCCTACCGATGTTGATGACTCTTTGACTCGTACCCCCTCGTGGAATGTACGCGACACGATTCTGAGCTCGTTGCGCGTGTCCTATCACAGGGTGGTGCAGGTGGCGGGTGCAGTTTTTAGTACATTAAAATGACCAGCAAAAACAACAAACAACAGTATCATAACTTACCCAGCAGTGTGTGTAGGGTGCAGATAAGGGGCACTACCGCATGGCAGTAAAGGGAAGCGTACAACCCCGAAATTTATCACTCTTAAGGAGCGTCCAGACTGTAAGCGTAACATACGCTCGAATGGTTTTCGAGCAGAAAATCGGCGTTTCTGGCAACCAAATTGACATAAAATTGCGTTTTAGGATGATTTGGCAACACTGAACGGACCGTAACAAGTGTGGACGCAAAATCCCCCGCGTAGCGTAACAAGAATCTATTTTATTGCTGAAATACATTATTTAGGCAACAAAGACCATGGGAAAAAGTTTAATTCCGTGCTTAGATCAACCGCCAATGTTTAAAAATTGTTTCCGGTGCAAAACAACTCGAATTTGCTAAATTCGAGCATATGTTACGGTACGGATTCAACATTTCGCTATTCTGTTTTTGTTACGCGTAACAAGTATAACATAACAAAATTTTGTTACGTATAACTGTTATGGTCTACAGTCTGGACGCTCCTTTAAAATTAGCCAAAAACTGTCGGCACGGCGTGGCTGTGCTTCCTCACAATCATTTCACATTCAACACCGTACTTATTGCATTGCTTTTTTGTGGCGTATGTGGGTTAGGATTTTATCGGAGCATCAAGCAGGAGGTTGGGACAAAAGCAGGAAAGGACAGACGGTGACATATATTAACGCAAATATTTACGCAGCGAAGAAGAACAGAGCAAAAACCAGGCCCAGTAGAATAGAGTGTCTCACTTTGACGTTACTAGAGTCTGTGTGTGTGCGTGTTTACACGTCAAGTGTAGAGGGGTTGAGATTTAATGGATCATGAAAGAAAAGCACCCTGTTGATGGGGTGGGGGGTTGAAGGTTTGAAGTGTGCGAGGGACGAGAGGTCAGGGCGGAACGGATGGGACAGCAAAGGGGGATGGAACTCGCATCAAACTGTCACATAAGTCTTGGCACGCGATTAAAATTGTACTCAAGTGTGACGTTTATTTCTTGAATAAATTCATTGCCGCAATCTCTAATACTTGTTTCATTTCGTTTCATTTTGTTTAACCCTGTTTGTACGAACAACAGCAACAACAACGACAGCGAAAAAAAAAAAAACGCGAATAAAACAAAGGGGTGGGGGTGGTGGGTTAAGGAACGTGAGAAGATGGGATGGCCGGGTTGCTTAGTTTTATGTTGTGAAGATTGACGGGGCGAAGCTTTAATCACTTGTACCAGTTTCCGGTACCGAGGGGGTTTCCGGTAGTTATGTTCCTTATGTTTTGCTTATCAGTAATGGTTTTGTGTTGTTGTGTCATTTTGAGTTTTATTTCTCATTTCCCGGGGTTTTGCATAATGCCGAGGCAAGCAGCGATGCTTCCGTTTTAATGGTGCTTTTTGGTTATTGTCGCTCTTTTCTGTTTTACCAGGGCAATGAAACGGTAGAAGAAGGTGTTAAACAAAATGAAGCGATTTGTACGGGTATTAGCGATTGGCGGTGGTGGCATTTATGTGGTTTCCCTGTAAACTCCCCAGCAACAACAACAAAAAAACACGGGATGACACGCGTTTGAGGTTAGGACGTAGTGAAGCGCGCGACATAGCACGATCGAAAGGGAGGACAGAAGACTCGCTTGAGGACATGAACCGTTTGGAAAGCGCTCATAAGTCATGCGGTACGGTGGTAGAAGCTTCTGTGAAAGGACCTTCCACCCGGTGCTAACAGCTAACAACGTCCACCACCGCATGCATTTTACCTGTAGAATACGCACACCTTCTTCTCCTATTTCATTCATCCGTAGTATGTAGGTTGTTTCGGTTTTCGTTCTGTTGCTACTATTGCTTGAGATGTTTGTTGTTAACACACAGATGGGGCTAAAGATCGGAAAGAAATTAAACAACTTTTACGTTTGTAGAACAGAGTTCGCACAGGTGGAGTATAACAGATGTGCTAACAGAGTATAACAGATCCTTATTGGGCAAGATCTACTAAACCACACAATTGTTTACATTTCAGTCGTGACTTCGGTACAGTGTCCATCGCCGGAGAATCCGAGAAACGGCAAGGCCATTTACACGAGCACCTCCTATAACTCCGTGGTTAGTTACGAGTGCCGCTACGGATACACGCTGGTCGGCGAAAGTTCCCGTCGTTGTGGTGCCGACAAGCGCTGGACCGGAACGCTTCCAGCCTGCAAGGGTACGTAACCGCGATTGGAAAGTCTTCCGCCTAGGTCTACCTCTAACCGATGTATGTCATCTCGCTAGAAATCAACTGTGGCCATCCGGGCACACTGTACAACGGTTGGCTGGAAAACATCGAAAGTGGCACCGGGCTGGGGGCGAGCATTATATTCCGCTGCCATCCGGAGATGTTGCTGGTCGGGAACACGTCCTCGGTGTGTCAGATTGATGGGCGTTGGCGCTACCCGTTGCCGCAGTGTTTGGCACCGTGCGTCGTACCGTCCATCTCCCAGGGGCAGGTCATCCCGATCGAGTTCGACATCGATGTGAACGCGACGACCGTGGTGCCGACGAGCGGTAGCAGCTCGAAGGTGAAACACGGCACGGTGCTGGAGGTAATGTGCGACGAGCACTACGAGTTCCCGTTCTCGTCCCTATCGCCGCCGACGTGTAACAATGGCACGTGGAGCGTGATACCGCGCTGTGCACCGGCACGCTGTAAGACCATGCCCAAACCGCCCAAGTTCGGGATGGTGTTGGCCCCGAAAACGGAGCACGGGATGCGGGCGAGGTTCAAGTGCAAGGATGGGTATAACCTGACCGCACCGGGTGGAAAACCCATCCCGGATCCGAACAACTACGTGCTGATCTGCTCGTTCGGTAATTGGACCGGTGAGATGCCGCAGTGTACGGAGGTGTACTGCCAGTTTCCGGGCTACATCCCCAACGGGAAGGTGTTGCTGGTGGGCAACATGGGGCTGTACGACTACCGGCCGTACGTGCGGAAGGTGATCAACAACAAGCAAATCATGTACGAGTGTGACAAGGGTTACGTGATCGAGACGGGACCACCCGGAGCGACCTGCATCGGTGGCAAGTGGAGCCCGACCGAGTTGCCGATCTGTACGCCCGGTCAGCATCCACGGTTGCGCTGGAACCGTCGACGCCGATCGTTGGATCTCCGTATGCGGTTCCACCGATCGAACCAGCTGAAGCAGCATTACCGGTATCTGCAGCGTAAGCTCGAGGAGCACGACGCGTATCAGCAGCATGAGATAGTGAAGCGTGCCGCTGCCTCACCGTACCGGGGCCAGATCCCTGCCAAGCGCCACTACACGTTCGACGACTTTCAGCGGTTTCGGGCGAAGCGTAGCGTCGAGGCGAACCGGCACGCAATGCTGAGAAGCGCTTTCCGCAGCGCAATGGTACGGGAGCGCCGAGAGCTGTCGGATGTGGACAAAGCGTACAGCAAGTACTACGAGCGGATAAAGGCAAGGTATCGCAACTATGTGCAGAATCTGCTTGGGTTTAACAAGGCACGAACGCTGCCGACACACGACGACATTCACGTGCAGGACGGCCGCTGGCATTCGTATCCGGAGTCGGATCCGGTAAGTCGCAACCGGGGCATGCAGAATGGGCGCGAGCCGGAACCGGGACAGTTGGCCGGGACGTCCGTTCCCTCACCGACCGCAACGCGACGGCCTCGGCCACACAAGGGCAAGCAGGGTAAGGCGCGCAAACCGAAGCTTCCGCCACCGATTACGGTGCCGGATATTAACGAACAGTCGCGCTACCGGTTGGACTTTGTCGAGAGCACCGAAAGCAACCGCACCACGGATCATCTGAACGAGAACGACATCTACAGCAACTACTTCCCGCCGCCACTGACCGGGCGGTATCATACGAGCTGGCAGTTCGCTTCGGAGGTGACGCCTAGCCATCGGAACGAAGGGAACCAGTACCGTGCGACCCAGTACCGGGGCCGCAACCGAACGGAACCACCGGTGGAGGAGAACCCGTTCGCGCTGATGGAGAAGCTCCAGTCGCAGATCATCAGACGGAAGCGGGACACGCGCGACGCTGGCAGCTCGATGGAGGAAACGAAGCGGGGCCAGAAGGCGAACCGGAAGGCGCTGAATCAGACCGACGTGGACAGCATGGATCCGGCGCGGAAGGTGAAGTTTAAGGGACCGTGTGAACCGTTGGCGAGTGAACCGTACGCCCAGCTGGAGATCGTACGACCCGGCAAGGATCCGAACGAAACGTTTGGCCCCGGTACGATTGTGCGGGTGACCTGCACGAAGGGCTACGTGTCGAACATTGTCAACCCGAACGCGACCGCCAAGTGTGTGCGGGGTCGATGGAAACCCACCAAGCCAACGTGCAGCATGAGTGAGTGAGGCGTCGGAAGTGGGATGGGTGGCGTACTGACTGTTGACTCTTTGCTATCCGCAGAGCCCTGCTTGGTGCCATCGACCGAACACGGTAAGTACTACGATGCTTCGGTGGATCTGACGACGCTTGATGCAGTGCGTCCGACCACCGCTTCCCTGACACCGATGGAGATGATCGAGAATGGGAAGATGATTAACTTCCAATGTGACCACGGATACAACACGCAGGTTTGTGGCTGGGTTTTTGCTGAATACCTTCAAGAGGGGTCGTTAGATGTGTTTTAATCCTATCCTTCCTATCCTACAGGGTCCTTCAAATCTGCGCTGCTGGAATGGTGAGTGGGCAGTCAGTTCACTGCCGGAATGTTTGCCCGCACCCTGCGTACTGCCACCGATTATGCATGCAATGTATCAGGTAGGAGGACTTCTAGTGAATCTTCACTGTATTTTAAGCTAAAATGTATTTAAAACAAGCGATCCTGGCTGTCAATTTCAGGGAGGATATCGCGCAGGACTGACTATTGCGCACGGAAGTTCGGTGATGATCCAGTGTGAGAGTGGCATGGGAAGTGCATCGTCCGTGCAGATGGGTAAGCAATCACTATTGTCCACAATTGTTATACACTTCTGCAAACTTCTGCGACTTCTTTACTTCGACGCCAGATTGTGCTCTCGGTTCCCTTACGCCGGAAACGATCAACTGTGGGTACATTTCGTCCCGCAAATCTCGCGACGATGACAGCAGCTCGATCATCGTGCTCGATGGCAACAACGTAACGTCGTCCGAGGATGAAAACGATGGCCGTGAGTGTGGTCCGCCCGGGAAGATCCATGGCTCGCTGGTGTACAAGAACGGCGAACAGATGGACGAGGGCAGTGACGAAGGCTTCCCATCCGGTACGGAGATAACGTTCGATTGTATCGCATCGATCACGGGCGAGCAGACAACGTGGAAAATAATCTGCGAAGATGGGCAATGGATCGGACGGTCTATGAATTGCGGTACGCACATTAACCAGTACAGTTTATTATTATTATTTGAATCACACGAAAAACAACGATAGCAATATGTATGCTTTTGTAGATGATGATGATCCACTGTTTCACCGGCTGCCGTCAGCGAATGGGTCGTGCATGTTCCGCAACAATGAACCGCACGTGGTCAGCTTTTACAACGATCTGGAAATACGGGAGGATATTGTGGAATTCCCACCGGGGACGACAATCATATCGCGGTAAGTGACCACTGCAGCTTAATCGTATTCGGCTCCCACGGTGATGCTGATCGGACCGGGCAGGACATTCGTTTTGTGGTACCATTTGTTAGTGTCCAGCACAACTACGCGAAGGAATGCACAAGAGTATGGGGAATTGAGATAAAATGTTGCCTAAATATTTCTGTAGCGTACATACTTGTCTCTCCAGTTTGTACAACGACGGACAGGAATTCGCACTGGTAGAAACACTCCGGTGGTGGTGCAAGAATCCATTCCTTGGCACCTTTCAGCTGAGCTTGCCACGAGGGAAGGCGGACATTGTCGACCTGTGAAAAGAATTTGTTGAGAAGGTATGAAGGTGAATGCTTGATTTTTGGACCATCTTTTAAGGACTGTTTTAAGAGCTGCAGTTGAGCCACTCACATGCATGTGTGCACCGAGTCCTGGTCCACCCATAAACACCCAATCGATGGCACTGTTTTCCGAGTCGGCCGGCAGAAAGTACGGACGCTGATAGTGCTCCCGCAGCACCCGCACTATCGCCGGATCACAGTTGCTCCACCCGAAGTACCACGGTTCCGTGCCTGGGTCGTACCGTACGCGCGCTTCCGGCAACGATAACGCCTCCCGTATGTCACGCAACCCGGTCTTGTAGGGGAAAAACTGGCAGCGTTCCGCTTTCGGGCCACTGCCGTGCGTCTCGTACACACGCTTAAAGAACCAATAGTCGAAGTGTTCCACCGCAGTCCAGTTGGTGGTGGCATCCGTCACAATCACCGGTCCACCACGGTACGCGTACTCACGGGCAAACTCCACCGGACGTACGCCGGACAGCCGTGGGATGGTTCCGTGAACTGCCCGGCAGAAGCCACAGCTTTCCGGTGGTCGGAATGCTTTTTGCAACTGCGCCGGCATAGTTAAAATGCACTGGAAATAAACGTTGAGAAAGAGAGAGAGAGAAAGAGAGAAAGAAAGAGAGAGAGAGAGAGAGAGAGAAAGAGGAAAAAAAGAATCACTTTTGATTCATTTTTCACCGAAACGAGGACACCATTTTTGGGGGAGCGGAGGTTAGAAACGTAAAGTGAAGCTCGTGGTGCGCACTTCAAACAGAAAAAGCGGTTCCACGAAAATATGTAAACACGCGAGAACCGTTCATTACGCGAAATTAATTCCATTTCTCATTTACATCTTCATTTGCAAACAACGTTGCCAGCAGTGGCCACCGCCGTACTCCGACAGCCGTGCGGTCGCCCACGGTGCACAGGGTCGCTGCGAAGAGCACGGCCAGCACCAGCAGCACCAGCAGCGGTACCGCTTTCCCTCGGTTGGCCAAACGTTGCCGTAGCCAGTGGCCGCTGCCCGGTGGAACCAGCGTAAGATACGGTGCGATAATGGGTGTGGGGTATCGCTGGTTCGCTAGAAACTCGCCCAGCTCGATGCCACTCGTGTCGGAATTAATTAAAAAATTCTTCATCTTTTCGTGCACTTCATCCATGGCAACGTTGGCGCACCGAAAAGTTTAACTATTTTATAGTTGGTATAACGAATTTCCACCGCTGGTGTATGTGCTTTTGTTATTCGCCTTCCCGCTGCTGGGATGCTGGGCCAGGAAAATCGTATTAATTCCACACTGAGCAATCACTTCACTTGCTGTTCATTGTTGTTACAGGCAGGTCCTTCACTACCGCTCGCTCGAACCACTCCAAATCGAATAGACCAAGCGGTCTATGCGCCAACCAAACCTCGCCCACCAGGCTGGAGTGATTTTCGATGCAAATTTTTCACCCAAATTTCCCGTTCCGTTTCACTTTCCCGCACTCGGCCACTCCTCCTCCTCCTGCTCGTGTCTGGTAGACGGATTGGATTAATTTTTCGTACTCTAATTGAGCACCGGGCACAGTTGGGGCGTTGCTGAAGTTCGGGAAAACCCTGGTACAGTAACGTTTTTGGAGTAGCACACTGGTTCCCTGGACCGGGAGTTTGCTTCCGGCCGTACTCGATGCGAAATCTCTGCTGAAGTGATGACTGTACAGTGCACGAATGTGCGAGGACCTCTTGTGTTTAAAAAAATGGAATTCCACCGGGACGAGTTCCAGTTGCGTTAGTTGTGCCGTACGGATTGATACTGGAAAATGGCTACGCTGATCCGGGGATATTTTCCGGTGTTGGGAACCTAACGGGAAGTGGGATAACACCCGGAAAACCAATTGAATTTTTCAATAGACCAGGCTGTCCAAGAACTATGGGCGTGTTTGATTGTGCTTGTTGGACAAAATCAGTGGGAATTGGAGATTGCTCTTAAGTGAAGTAATAGCCCATGCGATAATTTCATTCTACCACCACAATGGATCCTCCAACAGGAGTCATAATCAAAAATACTCATTCAAGTGGGCAAGCACGCTTTTTTCTGCCACGAACCACGCAATCGCCCTAGTGTATGATTTAATTAACTCTGCACCCAATATGGACACTTGGGCAAACATCCAGCAACTTCAGTATGAAAAGATGAAACGAATTTTTCACAGTTTTCCAGGAAAAAAAGCGAAAAAAAGCATAACTTTAACAGGATAGATGACATTCATTTGATGTTGTGCCCACCTGTTCCCCGAGTACGAATACAGTTCGTTAGTGCGTTCATTTGTGCAAACTTTTATCCCCCGAAAAAGCGGAACGCCATTTTTTTGTCGTTTCGGACGAATATTTTTGTTGTTCAGAACTAAATTTTAAACACTCTGACCAACGAAAGCAGCGGCCATCGTTCCGGTGTGCGGTTTGCAACAGGATCAAACGTTTTGCAGCTGGTGTGCTCTCACTCCCTGCACGCTCCTTATCAGTGGCTCTGCAGCCGCGCTCGGCGCAATTGTGATCGTTCGTGGCGGGGATGGGCGCGTACTTGCTTGGTCTCGATCCGTCTCGATGGTGACGCCTTCATGTTGTTTTTCAACCACCCATTGCCATTACCATTATCGAATAAAGTGATTCGCCTTCCGCCTTCGGTTAGGGGGGGGTTGTTAGTAAGAGCTTTTCTGCCCCGCCGAGTGCTCTTCAAGATTTGTTCTCCGTCCCGCAGCTCATTGTAATGATGTGACTATTTATTTCCTTTTTTTTTCTTTGCTGGAGCAACATTTTCTTCAACTTGAAGCAAAATTTCGGAACGTGGAAAAGTGCGTAATGAAGTAACTTAAGGTTTGAAGTACATTGGGAAGTTGCGTTGTAAAGCGCGAGTTCCAGAGCTACTCTCCCTTCTCAGCGGCTCAAATTGGAATGGACGATTTTTGTTGAGTGCTTATGAGTGGCTTTCGATTTCCCTTCGGTCGCATCCTTTAAATCGAAGTAGCCCATTTCATCCCGCACTCGTGCACGCGCTCTCCTTTTCAAGCAAAAATCTTCCACCAAAGCGAGAAGCAACGGTGAACGGTTCGTTAACTTTTGTGTCCGAGATTGAATAAACATCACACTTCGATTGCTAATCGACATAAAAATGGCATTTGACGGACGTACGGGCAGAATGGGAAAGCGTCCTTGCTACACCGGCATCGCACGACGGATGCCGGAAAAGTTTATCTGATTAAGAAGCCAAGATGCCGTGACGGCTTGCGTGACGGTTGAAGCTGGGTTGAACTCGTAATTTCGAATGAATGAAATGTGGCCCTTTCTCTTTTTTTTTTTAAAGCAACCTCCTTTTTACAGCGAGTGGTGTGTATGCGAGTATGAAACTATTCGACTTTCCTTTTCTGGATGCTGAAAAAGGTGCTTGGCTTTTTGCCCGATGGGCTGTGCTGATTGTGTACACCGCCTACACCGAGGTCCGGTCCGTTGATGAATGCGGGAAATGAATGCGATTTAATTTGATAGACCCAACCCCCAATCCCACCCCCAGTGTAAAAAGGTATCATATTGCATGATTGAATTGAAAACGAATCGTTCACTTCGGTCTTCTATTGCGCAGTAGGCTGTTTTATTTTTTCCAAATCTTGTTTTGCGCGAGCCTTTTTTCCACGTGCTGAGCTCGGTGCGGAGCGACGATTTGTCAATTTTCCAATTAATAGCATTTTCCACCGGCTGGGACTGGGGGAGGGGCGCCTTGTTGAAGAAGGAAATTTAAAACTGGAAATTTGGCACCAGCAAACCAAGGCCTGCTACTGTTGATGCTGGCGGCCTGCCAACAGCGCGTATTTGTTTGGCGTACGTTGAACGTAAAAATTGCGCTGTGAATAGATGCGATATTATCGGATGAAATTAGAGTCAAAGCGCTTATTTTCAGCGGGCTTTTCTAGGAAACACATTGTGTTTTTATTACTTCACTGTTCATACAGTTTATTTTAGAACTGATCGAACGGGAAATTGAGACACGATGGAAATATCCATGGGATATAGATTCCATTGATATATTAGCTTTCATAGTCGTTTTTCTTCTTGAATTAAGTTCGCCCTTCATGCGGTAATAAATATTGCAATGTGAATGTGTATTGGTTTAAACAATATTTCCACTACAAAATATGTTCGAACAATTTTCTTTAAAGATGTGTTGATATCGGAAAGTACGCCATGATTGGTACCAGCGTCCGCACGTGCGTTCGTTCGGAGTGGAGTGGCCAAAAGCCATCCTGTTTTGGGTTGAATCAGGAGAACGACTACGCAAGTAAGCTTTGCCTTTTTTGGCCCTCAGAACCATTTTTACCGCGCACTGTAACCGAAAACCTGCTTGACCCTTTGCAGTGGAAAAACCCCCAACCATATTGATACGCCACCAGAATGGTCCGATTGCGCAGAGCAACGATGGTAAGCTGATCGTGTACCCGGGCACTACCGTGCATCTCGAGTGTCTGTGGATGCGTCGGTTTGGGAATCCAAAATGGAACGTCAGCCACGACTATCGGTAGGTTGGATGAAGTTGGGTTGGATTTACGCAAAGGCTACAATACATGGAACACCTCGCTTTTATCGGCAGCAAGTATCCGGAAGGTTGGAGCTCAGACGAGGGTCGCGATCCCCAGTTGGAGTATCGCATCAGTATCATGCACGCGGTGAAAGATGACTCCGGTAGCTTCACCTGCGTCACACCAGCCCGTCACACACACACGGTCGAGGTGATCGTGAAGGTATGTCCGCTGTACGGGGAAAAGTCTTCCATTACTGTACTCGTCTTTATCTATTCCTCCTGCAGGCAGTTCACTGTAACGAAATTCAGGTACGCCGAGGACTTTCAGCCAGCACCGGTGAAACGATGATGGGCACGCGGGTGCTGTTCTCCTGCACGAACGGGAACGCATTGATCGGTACACCGGAGATTAGCTGTCTGCCGAGTGGCAACTGGAGCGCACCGTTGCCCGTCTGCGAGAGCGTCGAGTGTGGCGAGGTCCCGATACAGCCGAGCAGCAATGGGTCGGCTCCGCGAGTTGCCATCCTGTCCCGGGAGGTTGGCGGACGGGCGGCATTCTCCTGTCCACCGGGGTATGGGTTGAGGGGACCCAGTGAGGCCATCTGTTTGCCAACGGGTGAATGGGGTGGTCCATTTCCGTCATGTGTCGGTAAGTTGTGCCGTTGCGGGGGGTTTGAGCGATAACTCGAGCGAGTCTTTTCAAGTTGAGGTGGAATATAAAAGGAGGAATCGAAATTGAAGCTATATATTGCTTGCACATCTATCAGATCGTTGGAAAAGCTGGACAAAGATGAAAAGATCCCACATCTTCTTTCACATTTTCCACCTCAACTTGATAAAAACATCCAGAGAAGGCTCCAAACTTTATCATATCTTGTCTAAAAGCCTCCAAAGCAGAAGATCCTAACAAGAATCGAACGATTTGTGTAATTTATTCTAAAGAGGTACAGTGTTTCCATCCGGGAGCACCACAAAATGGTTACGCTCAGGGAACTCCACCGTATAGGGCCGGTGATGTGGTACAGTTCAACTGTAATCCGGAGTACATGATGCAGGGTCAGCCAATCATCGCTTGCCAGGATAACGGACGCTGGTCGGGTGGTTTACCAAAGTGTGAGTGTGTTTTTTGCTTTAAATTTGAAGACAATTTCCGTTCTTTATTCTTGATTCACATTAGATGCTGTTTGTAGCAGTTTGAAATGACTTTTCCCTTCTCTTTGCGCATTGTTCTCACGTTGCAGGTGTACAGGCCTGCTCGTATCCCGGTACCGCCATCAGTGGTCGGATGTCATCGGTAAAGTTCTACTACTCCATCGGTGAAAGTATCACGTTCACCTGCGATGCGGGGCTGGAGCTGCGCGGTGCCAAGATGCTGAAGTGTCTGAAGAACGGCAAATGGTCGAACGCGATCCCGACGTGCGTTAATCCGGACGCGGTAAATGTGCGCACCGACGCGAAGGGCGTGTTCAAGCGGGACAATTAAACGGTTTCAGTTGCCGGGTTTCGTCGCAAGGAACGTACAAACGACCCCACCTACTAGCATTGGTGGATGCTGTCACACATGTTTGCCGGGATGGTTCCGTTGGCAGCACCACCGCAAGACACGAACCCCCTTTGAAAATCGGTTTCGATGAGAGAGTCACTCAGCTGAACAAAGGCGAAAGTAAGCAATGGTAATAGCAATTAGCAGCAATCACAGTGAACAGTTTAAGGAATTGTTCCAGCATAACAGCACAAAACATAAGATGATCGTTATAAGCGTACTGGTGAAGGTGGAAGTGAGTTTGGGTGGGACGGTAAAGGGGTGTAGCTACTTAATAACAGTAATAAGATTTAAGCAAGCAAAACCATACAATAACAAACTGCATAGAGCAAATGCAAACATAATCATAATGCAATTGATTGGGCAAAGTTAATAACAACATCACTCACACACACACATCATTAATAAGCAACTCACGTATCCAAGCTCAACGGAATTTAATTAATCAGCAGATAATAACTTCGGTTTTTTTCTCAGAATTATAAGCACGAAGGGGTAGTACATATCGCGCTGCATTGACAAGTGTGCTAAAAGCAAGGGAATTACTACAGCGATACGAAGATGGGAGCATTAGCAACGTTAATTTGTCCTGCAAGATCCTGCTGCCTGTTTGCTTTCCTTCTTCGGGAACACGGGCAAAATGGGGTCAAAAAGAAAAGAAAATCAAATTCAACATACTCGTTACGTTAAGCGATGTAAGATGTACGTATGGATATTTATGCTACACGAATACTATACATAAATGCTATCCGGAAGCAAGGGCTTTGATTTACCAGCAGGGAACAGGTACGGATGTTAACGACGGGTACAGGTGACCATTATTAGTATCCTTAAACGCGTCAGTTATCCCCAAAAAATAGGGAAGAAAAAAGAACAACTCGGAAGCATCTCCATGATTCGATTCGTTAATACCGACTGTCCTGCTTAATGCTTGCATCTTTTGGATGGTTTGTGTTGATGGTGCAACAACGCTTCGCACATTCTTACCGTTGTCACTGTGGATGATGCCTCTGACACGGTACTGATGCTGTCCGTTTGATGGATTGCACGCACCGACCGTTCTGACGTGCAAGCTTTTGTTGCAAAGAGCGATCCGTGCGTGGTTTGACGCTTGACGCACATTTCATTCTATCGATGATCCCAGCACCCATTGGGATGGGCGGTGTGAAAGCATCGTTTCAAACGCCACTTTATCGAAGTGCTGCGTGCTTACAATCGTACAACTATCGCCAGCCAACTTGGACCGGGTTTGGTGGTTTGCGACTGGTGAATAAATAATAAACCAGCAAAACATGCATGATCCTTTGATGCATCGGGACATTGTTGGGGGGTGTTTTTTTTTCGTTCGTAATTGTTGTTGTTGTTTGGTTCCATTTAATTGATGCGTTATGTTGCAACACAAAAGTGACCGATTTATCGACCGCACCATAAACCGATGTACGTTCGTGTGTGGGTGTGTGTTAATTTATGCACAACTTAATCGCAAATGTAATATCAACATGGCGGCACCGTTGTTTGCTGTTGCAAGCGCGTGAATCCTTGTTGATAAGCCTGTTTTTTGTTGTTTTGTTTTTTTCGTCCATATCTTCGATAATCTCCACCCTTTGTCATTCGTCAAAGCGAGTGGATTGTTTTGTAGCGTTATGTGCAAAAATGAGTTTACGGTATAATTGCTTTCATCGAAGCGATGAGTGTTTTTTTTTTTTTGGTTGTTTGGCCAGGGATAGTGGACAACGAAACATCCTGCCTGTAAGTGGAACAGTGCTGCTGGATGCTGACTTCTTTTTTTAAACGTGCGTGTGCGTTGCCGTCGATGGATGTGGCCCTCCCCAATCAGCAGAGTAATCGTTTTTATCGCCCATACATTAGGTGCCTGTTATGCGCACAATTTATCCTCCCCTTCATTGGCGTTATAGTGACGTAAACTGTAAATAATATGCAGGTGGAATTTATTGAACATATTATATATTATATACTTACAAATGAAATACATATAAATATATATCAATGTTTTACTATTTCGATGAGCGCACCGTTATTTTTGCTAACCCACAGTACGCAAGGTTTTGGTCCGGTCGGTCCAGGTTGGTTGTTGTTTTAATTAATCCGAACTTACGCTGGTGGCGTACTGCTTTTTTTTTTATTGCGCTTACGCAAAAGCGTGATGGCTGGCATGCGGTCACGGTGGGTGACAGATTTTAAACCGCCAGCGTCGTCCGGTAACAATTCATTTAATGAGTACGATTCATTTTAATGAGTGTGTTTTTGTGTTGCAGCGTTGCGTTTATCATAACCATTTGTAGGCCAATCTAACATTAAATTATGAGTTTATGTAGCATTCATTTTAATTAGCGCAAACAATCGCAAGCCATCGTTAATGGGTGTTTTTAATTAATTATTTAATCATTTGGCTACCCCTTTTTTTGTGTAACGTTTTTCTTCATAGTGGCGTTGATCCTTTGGAATCCTTTTGTATTTGTTTTAGTTTTCTTTTGAATGAATAATTTAGTTCATTATTAGTTCTCACGTCATCAAGGTAAGAACGAAAGAAATAAAATAAATCGAGAAATTGGTATTGTTTTTTTCAAGCTTGCTTAAAGATGATGATGATCACGAATAAAGATGATAACTAGTACCGTTTCTTACATTTCCTATTGGTATCTTATAGGACTATTGCTGAACTTGTTCTTGGCTCCTGCTAGACTTCTCTAGGACTTCTCCTGGATATCTATTTGATACCAACTCGATTCCTATAGGACTCCAGGAGTTTTAACTATTGTAGCGTTATAAAAATATAGTATTTTTATAAAAATTGTTGCAAATTGAGTTAATTAGTATATTACAACTTTCTCAAATTTCTTGAACATTTATATGACATGCAAATTTATGAATTTTACAACGGTAAAAGTGGTTGAAACATTGGAGAAGGTTTTTATGTCACTTGGCGAATTAGGCTGCTAATCAGCTTTCGCAGCTCGGCACCTTAGCAAGGTTCTCTGTTACCACATTGAGATCGTCACCGTCAATTTATACATTGCTCTCTAGACGAATCCTTTTGTACATCAATAAATTATGGATCCTCAATACACTCTTTAATTCCTCGCATTTTGGTTTAGTTTCGGTTTTATTTCCTTAAAATAAATACCTTGAACAAATGACTTTTCCGGGAATAAATTTAACGTTTTATGCTTCACTTGTATAAAAACATTTTCTCAAAGTACTCGTGTATGAAGCATCACTAGTTGACGGACTCGTTTAACATTTTTTCGCAGAATGTTGGTGTAATTCACGCAAAAGAAATCCCACACACAGTGAATTCTTCCATACGTATCGCACAGATTGCTCTTGGCCTTGTGACATACCGAAGGTTATT
The DNA here is from genome assembly GCF_943734755.1 of Anopheles moucheti. Classification (NCBI taxonomy): domain Eukaryota; kingdom Metazoa; phylum Arthropoda; class Insecta; order Diptera; family Culicidae; genus Anopheles; species Anopheles moucheti. The sequence goes on along the minus strand of NC_069141.1, from coordinate 10,693,310 downwards.
TCGTTCCTCCCATTTAACAGGTTTGTGCAGCTTGACTAACAGTGAAACCTTGCCATCGAATGTATGTTAGGGAGTGTAAAAAAAACACGGTTGCCATCTAAGAACATAGCAATGAAGAACTGGTAGTACTGGAGTCTGCAAATGGGCGTACAGAACCGGACGTAAAATGCATTATCGCTTGCAGTGCTAGCATATTCGTCTGAAGGTGTCTCTTTTTCTATGCCACAAGGCTTTTGCAGACCCGAGGCTAAATGCACGCATGTCAATCAGCATCGAATAGGTTTCGGGCCATTAGAATGGAACGGCAAAAACCCATATCAACTCATCCATTTGGATGTGTCGTTTCCGGCGACACGTCGGCTCGTTGCCTTCGGTTGCAAACTTGCTGTCCGTGTCCGTGGACATTTCGTGGAGGAGTATGTGAACGATGTTAAAATGTTGCACCTCGGGGGAGTTGTTTGTTATCGACATTTTACCTTAATGGAACATGGTTAAACCTTTCTCTTTTTTTCGGTGCTAAGTTGAGCTTAATTTGAGGAATATTTTAAAGAACTTTGCTGATGAATTGAAAAATTTGGGCATACATTTCAAGAGGTGGGAAGAATGGCCGTTATAATTATGTACTAAAAACAAAAATTATTACGGACTACTTTCTTTGACATTCTATGATTGCTCAATTCGAATGCAAATTTGAGGCGTTTTTCCCTAGAGATAAGTGCCTACCACAGCAGCACAGTTTCGACGCCGACATCCATCATTGGCGCATTTACGTACCGAGAGGGTGGAACTCCTCCGGGTAAGGTACGGCGGTGCATTGATCGCACATTTTCCATTTGATTGCCCAAATATGCCCCCCAGACAGAAGCAACGAATAGTGCAAATCGCTTCGCACTTCCATTAGAATGTGAACGTGAAATGTCCGTAGCTTGAGTGGTGCTATTTTTAGATTCCATAGCCCACTGGATGAGCAGGAAATGAAGTAAATTTCAGCCTCGCTCTCTCCCCTTCTGTGTCGATCCATACATGGAGTCGATTCATTTCCAATTCCTTAATATGCAAATAATGCTACAGGAAGCCGTTGTGTGCGGAAATGCATCCATTCGGGGTTTTGCGCATTCCTTGGGGAATTTTCTCCGGTGGTGAGCACCAGCTCGGCTTGGCCCATTTTTGCATCTCGGTGCGTCGTTTACTTTCCCGGTTTGCTGGTTTCGATGAGATGGCGCAAAGAAGCACACCGTGACAATGTGTCCCTCGGGTTGCGGGATGCTGGTTGTTGTGTGGAAGTCGAAAAAAAAAACACGATGTCGGTGACCTAGTTACCGTTGAATAACTTTGCTAATTGGTTCTGTTGTGCAAATCGGTAATTACAGCGCATGGGTTGGAGGTGGGCGCCGAGCAGGTGGTTTGGAATTCTTCAGGTCATACCGTCTGCTGCTTGACACCATGCACCGATGTGTGTGCATGCAGAGTGGACTGTAGTGTTTAATTACATGCAAATTAACGATCTTGGTGATAGTTTGGCACCAGCAAGGGGTTAGATGAAAGAAAGAGAAATGGAAGGGAGTGGAATGAGCATAAAACATTTAGGTGTTGTCGGCAGCACGGATGGGCACTCTACGCCTTCGGAGGATTTAGACAAAAACCCAATGAAACCATGATTGCTCATTCCGTTGGCATTTATGTTTTACGACGAAGGACACCACACAACAAGACAAACATTGTAACATCTTCTTGCAATCTTCAACGACCAACTCTTGCTTGTTGACCATTTGCAATGCGGAAGGACTGGAGCGAAAATAACAAAACAAAAAAAACAATTCCTGAAAGTCATTGCAACTTACCAAAAACAAAGAATAAGATTTTATCTTTCAATTGTGCGGAATGTACGTGCGCTACATAGTAAACATCGAACAGTGGTTAAAACAGGTAAAAGCAGTTACTTTTCGCTCGGGCACAATTTGATCCAACTCGCTCGTGTAGCTAAACTTTTAAAAGTTCAACAGAAAAGACAAAGAAACAGGAACGAAAAGAAAAGCACGAAAAGTGCATGAGAAAAAGGGCGAATGCAGTGCAGGGATTCGTCAAACATTGCGCCACCGTAGGTTGGAAAGTTTGTGTGCTACTTTTACTGCCGGAAAAGTGTGCTCGACGGTCGTTCCACCATGCTGGTCACACGAATTTTTTGGCCGGATGTGCAAAAATATTTCTTGTCCGGATCCAGATTTCTTCGCACTTCGCACCGGAACGAACGCCTCGCTTGGTAAGGGTCGTGACTGGCATTGGGGCGGGTGAAAGGGGGTGTGAAACTACAGCTAGGAATTCGTGCCGGAATCCGGAAGGATGTGTTCTGGCAGGATAGACAACGCGGGAAGGATGTGTCCCGACAAAGGGAAGATCTTTTGTTTCCATTCGGTTTCTGGCGTTGAGCTCAAGGGGGGTAAAGATAAACTAGACTTGAGGTACTGCGAGGTCTGGCAACACTGTTCTTGACATTGGAATTCGGACCCGCTTTTGGGGACGGGAAGTGATGAAATGATTAGACTTTAGAATAGTGTTTCGTTTTTAACAAAGTTTCTGTGAATGAAGAACTCAATTCTCGTCAGAATTGATCAACAGGATCTTTGACAAAACTTAAATGGTTCTTTAAGGACAATTGTCTTCTGGGGTAAGTAGGTACGTTAGAAATACATTCTATCAATAAGACATGATAATGTTAATCGTAAAATTAGCAATTGAACACACACTGCACTAGCGATGTAAAGAAGGATTATTTATTTAGAATGTTACGTTCTACTCGATTGCCGCCAATAGTCACCAGGCGAGCCATTTGCCAGTTGGAACCAAATCGTACACCGAATTTATTTCTGCAGCAGAAACTCCAATTAACTGCACGCCCTATCGGTAGTGCATGTAGCGTACCGCATCCCGGGAGCGTTTGCACCGGCAAAAGTTGAATTACCCGATGGTAATTTTCAGAGATCATCTTCAAAGAAGATCACACTGTGGGTTCCGATTGCAGACAAATGCAGGCAAACCGCTCATATTCATTGGTCCGGGTGGAAATTTCGTGCCCGGTACCCGGTACGGACTGGTGACTGGTACGCTTCTAACTTTCACGTCTAGATTGCCAGCATGTTCTTCAGCCGTGGCAATGTTTATTACAAATGCTACTCCTGAGACACGCTGGCTGGCACTATCGGGCAATGGTACGGCCGTAAGCTTGGCCGTAAGTTCCCTTTTTTGCTTTCAGCAGGGTTTCCTTTGCGCTGCAAGTTGGACAAAAGGGTTATAGCTACTGTATTTCTTCCTGTTCTTTGTGCTCCACGCTGTCGCACTCGATCCTACGACCCGGGGAAGGTTTTATTTGTTTCGTACTCCGGGTTGGGACGATGCGATACGTTGCTTTGTAACAGCTGGCAACGAACCCTACCGGTGCTTCATTCATCGTGCTTGCCACCGTTGCATTCTCCCGGTGGGTATTTGGGGTTAACCAGCAGAAGAAAGAACCCCCCCTCCTTGTATGGGGTGGAGAGGGTTTCGCTGGGCTCAGATGCTACCGGATCCGGTCGGTTTGTTGCGAGGCCTTTTCGAGGCTGCCCGGCGAATGTCGTATGAATAACAATTTCTCGTAATTAAAGTAAACCCGTACGGGTGGTGCGGCGAAGTGCACAAACTGTGAATATTCTCCGAAACGGTGAGGATCATGTTGGCACCAGGAAGAAATTTTAACCCACACAAGCACGGAACGTGTACGGTGAGCCGGTGCTTGGAAGGAGGGAACGATAGTGCAGCAATAAGACGTTGGGGAAGAGTTGTAGCGGATCGACCGATGGTGGTTCCAACCGGCCGGTTCGTGTAGGGGGGCGAGAAAAGTGGGCGATTTGGTGGCTTTTCCCGATGCCCGCCCTGTGCACATTGAACAAGGACTTGTGCGTCGTAGATGAGCAGGAAGAAAATTATTATCCTTAAGAAACGGGTCGTGCATAAGTTTTGCATCGTGCAGCGTGGAAGTGCAGAGTGTGCAGGAATGGCGTTTCGCTTGGCAGAAGCAACACAATGCATGTGCACGCGACCATGTGTTGTGTCGCGTTTCGCGCAGTGGAAAGGACACCGGCCATAAAGGCATAATGCTGTGACTTACTTACTCCACTTACCCGTAATTATAGGCCATGAAAGAAAGCTCTTGGCGGGACTTGTAAGTCATCTTTCGAAAGTCGTCCACGTGCCAGCTGCATTATTTTGATCTTTTCCTCGCGGGTAAGCCCCACACGAAGCGGTACGGAACGACATAAAAGATCCGCTCATGTGAAATGTGCAATTTGTAGGGTAAGGATCAACCTACCGGAAATGGAGCAAGGGCTCGTTACTGGGTCGGTACTGACGGCATAAAGATACTTTATTATGCCGCGAACAGGGCAACAGCGACACAAGTGCATCATTTGAATTATGATGCTTTTAAACAACCATCAACGCGACCCTACGGCATCGAGCTGCAACTGGAACGACTGGGTTAAAGCGAGCACCTGTGTGCATTCGTGCGAATTTGTTATAAGTATATCCTTTTTTTTAAGTGTAATTAGTACTTTGTTTATCATACGCTCTCGTATATTAATTAGTGGCGCTAATTAGTAAAATCTACTCACAAGAAGTACGAGAGCGCAATGTAAATTTTAAAATATAACTAACTTGTTTTCTGTCTGACACAATTATGATCCTGGTCCTGTCCGCCTGTGTTACATATTCCATGTGCAGCTAGGCGCTTTGATTTGTGAGTGCGAATTATTTTTGTTATATCCTATTTTACGTAGTTGAGAATGCCTCTAGTAAGATTACGATTTTATACTAGGAAAGCACAAGAAAGAAAAACGAAGAAAGAAGAAAAAAGAGAGAAGAAAGAAGAGAGAAGGAAGAAAACAAAGCTAAACGAAAGAAGAAAGAAGAGAGAAGAAAGAAGAAAGCAGAAAGAAGAAAGAAGAAAGAAGAAAGAAGAAGAAGAAAAAAGAGAGAACAAAAGAAGAAAGAAGGAAGAAAATAAAGCTAATCGAAAAAAGAAAGAAGAAAGAAGAAAGCAGAAAGAAGAAAGAAGAAAGAAGCAAGAAGAAAGAAGAAAGAAGCAAGAAGAAAGAAGAAAGAAGAAAGAAGCAAGAAAAAAGAAGAAAGAAACAAGAAGGAAGAAGAAGGAAGAAAGAAAAAACCACCCTAGCAAAAATGAATTTCGTTACGAAGTAAGTTGTAATAATTGCAACGAAACAATCCGTTGTGATTTTCCACGAGAGCGTTAAAATGGCGATAAAAACCACTCCCTCTCGCCATTATTATCCACGCAAAACAATCAAACTTGTCGCCGAAACCCTCTAACTGGATTAAACCATGGTTGCAGAAACTTATTTTCACTTTACCATTCGTTCATTAGAATAATCTGGCGCTCTCGCCACTATCACCGTGCGCCACACGAGAGCAGTGGGCAAACAACGCCAAAGAAACCAAAGATAGGAAAGAAACTTTCGAAGACTGTGTTGCCACATTACCGGAGCGCACATTGTGCGGGCATGTGCACGGTGAGAGCGGGAAATATATTAGTTTAATCGCTTTATAAATGAATTTGTCCTGCGGGGATAATGGTTTCCCCGCATTTTTTCTTGCGGCATTCGTACAATACCGGGATGGTGGTTTTGATTCACTTTGCGCTCTAGTTTTGGCGCGTTTTTTCTTGCGCGTGGTTGTATTTGAACACATCGGAACGAGCGTGCGAAAACTGTGCATGGTGGCTGATAAGAAATGTTCATTTGCATAGTTTCGGCACTTGTTTGGGTACGAAGAGTGTTGTTTGGGCACAATACCGCTGCCGAGTGGTTGTATTGAAATGTTGCTGAATTTATGATGGTTATGTTTCATCGGAATAAGTTTGAGCAAGCGACGAACGGTCTTGCCGCTGGCCGTTCCAGGTGGGAAGATAATTTAGAACGAAACTGTACAGAGCGGAGGGGAAAACCATTTTAAAGTTTCCATTTCATGTCGAATGGAACGTACGTATCACCTTACATGAGAATAAATAAGAAATAATAAAAGAAAAGCGGCGTTTTCTTCTCCGTCAAGCCCGTTTTTTTTTTGGGCGGCGTGGAAACCACGGTGTGCATGTTCCAGAAAATTTGTTACTTCACATAAAATATAATGAGTTCCGGGGTCTGTTCCACTAAATTTGCACTGTTTCGGTGCGCCTTTTTCCGGTTGCTTTTTTTTTCTTCCTCTCGCCCAAAAGACGCCCAAGACGGAGGCCCATTCGTTTTTTTTTGTGTTGGTTCCAATGCCACCGGTTCGTGGCGGTTGTGTTTCGGTGTTTGGTAAGATTCCAGCGAAACTTTTTCTCACCGCTGGCTGCTGGTTTTGTGCCGGTTCGGTTGTTGGGCAGTATCCTTTGCCATGGATGCGGAAGCACCCAGCAACGAACCACGTGGGCCGGAGAGCGGTCCAAACACATCGGGTCACAGGATACGCTTGGCTGGTCGGGCGAAAGCGACAACGAATGTGGAATGCTCACGTTTGACGCTCCCCGGGTAAGAAGTTACGATGACGCGTGTTGCGTAGTCCGGGTTGCTCCGGATGCTGGAAAGATGGGAACGCGAAGCCCACCATGGTATCGTTTTCCTTCCGAACGCGTTCGAGGCACGCAGCGCGATGCTTTAGCCATTTCGAGCGTGTGGCTCACGGGCCGGCATTTGCTTTCCATTAGCATAAATAAGACTCATTCATTTTCGTTCCTGCTCGTTCCACACGGGAGTATCCCGGGGAAGGCCCGGTAATGAGTGCGGGGCGGAGGGCGGAGTAGTGGCGAACGCTTCGGCATGGGATAAATCAGCACTTCCAGTATCATCTGGTTGGCTGAAGACATTTATTCCACGGTCGGTTGGTGCCAGGAATCGTCCTGCCGTAACTGTTTCCATATGATGGGTAGCTTCATCATCGACGTGGAATACACTCGATTGCTGCGTGCTCCTGGCCGTGTCCACACGGCAGCGAGGGAAGTTTTCAAATATGCTAGAAGTAATGTTCGGAAAATTTACTCCCACCAAACCCATAGTTCCGTAAGCTACAGTCAAACGGAACCCAAAACAACCACCGAATGGGAATGAGTTAATTTGACAGAATGGTACTCGGTATCCGGCCGAAATATCCTTAACTCGCTACAACGGGCTACATGTCGCTTTGATGTAAGTAAGCGACACTTTGTTAGCAGCTGTACACGCGCGACGGCGGGACACGAACGTGCGGTGGGATAATGCTTTCCGCACCGTAAGACTACCGACGGCTTCCAATTGGGGAGGGTTAGCAGTACACTCTAACAGCCGGAAGTATGATCCGCTTCCCTGAGCACTAATGGTGTTAAAAAGTGAAACGCTACCACTCGATGGGACTAAACTAAATGACTGGAAGTAACATTTCGGCACCGTTGGGTTTGTGTAGCCCAAAAAAAAAAAAACAATAAATGAAACCACACCGAAACATGTGTGTGATAATAACACTGGTGTGGCTTTTTGAAAGAATGTGGCGAGTAAGTTAGGTTTTATTTCACCCCCTCCCGTAAGTGATGTGTATTTGTTGAATGTTGTACGGTATTATGCATAATGGACACAGGACGTAGTGCACGTTTTCAGGGTCATTGCACAGATAACCGTTTTGCTTTATTTTGCACCGAGGTGTTATTGTTTTGTGCGCCGTTTATCTGCAAGCATGGTGAAGTTGTTCGGTTCGGAGCAGCGCAATGAAATGGCGCCAATTCTTGCTAAGTAATTACACAGCGGGAAGCATTAGCAGGGTTTTATTTGACGAGCGATTACTACACGACCATAAACGGCGGTTGTGACATTTTACAGTGTAGTTTAATAAATGGAGCATAGGGCTGGTGGTGATTGAAAAACTAAAGTAACAAAACATAGCTTAAATGCTCGTTGAGATGTATTTTTCTTGTTAGAACTAGCTTTTTTGCTGTTTAATAGGCTGCATAACGGTAGCAGTCTTAAAGCGACGCAGAAAGTCTCCAATCTCCAGTAGGAATCCCTGCACACAGAATAGAAACAAGTCCAGAAAGTCTGTTACTATAAGGCAGACCCTACTATAATGACCCTAGAGCAGTGGTCGGTAAACTTCTGGGCACACGCAATGAGATTCAAAGAGCCAAACATGTGGAACAAATAGAAAGCGATCTCCTAACGAAAAAAAAGAAGTGAAAATGAAAATGAAAACTAGATGAGGCATTATTGAACATTTGACATTTGAAAAGGGCGCTACACTGAGCAGCGAAACCGGTCGAGCCGAGGACACCCGAGCTAAAAGGATCGGCTAACTCGGCTAACGAGGATATGATTTTTTAGCTCCTCTGTATATCTTTAAGGCTATCTCTAATATTTCACCAAGTTAACACACAATAATTGAATAGGTGAATAAAGATCGCTCAAAAAAGTCCTTCTTGGGGAGTGATTGTTTAGATGTAGTAAAAAAAGCTGTTGCTAATCGCCACAGCCATCACGATAGATCGCTGCAACATACTGCAACAAACTTCAAGTATCCATGGCGACCGAACACAACGGATATACGAAGATCGCAAGTTCGGCGCTCTTCTTAAGCAAGACGAACACAGTCGACAGACGCAAAGTTCTCCAGGAAAATGTCGACAATGTTTAGAACTTATTTACACATTCTCATGAATTAACGATAAGGTTTCTTAATGCAGCTACAATTTGGATGTGGGATGTTTTCGCGAGCCATACTTTGCCGACCACTGCCCTAAACGGTCGTTACGTCAAGAATAGAGATATCTGGATAGGAGTGTGGTGAAAATAGTTCCAACATTTCAAGGTTATTAAGTAAAACACGACTAAAGCGAGAGTTCCTATAAAACGAAATGAATAAACCGCATCGCTTTCTTTCTGCAGCACATTAAATCGTGCAGTGCATTCGTGAGAACATAAATCGGAAGGTAAGACGACTGTTGACAGCCATTGAAGAAAGCAGTTTCGTAAGTACTTCAGCGGTTTTCCGTTGTAAAGAGCGTACGCACAACAGTCACAGCTGTGCAGTGCGCCAGCGAACCGGATAACCGAATGAGGGAAGGTTGTGCCGAAAAGTTATGGCCTGACGTGATTTGTTTGAAAAGTGTTCAACACCGTTTGTCGCGATGAAGTTTTTAAAGGCACGTAAGAATGTTCATAACTGGCTGTGCATGGTTACTACTGCAAATGTGTCCGCTTTCGAAGTCAGTTTGGGGAACAATCAGTCAGCCGGGAAGATGTTTCCAGCCGGGTACGGTGCGTTTGCCGCCGCTTTTTCATTACGTTTCGATGGGTCTGGGTCCGCGCCTGACAGTCAACCTGTTTCCGCGAGTCGCAGAAACAAATCGCGCCACGAGCTACTAGTCACGGTGTAAAGCCAACTTTTGCCATTAGAGTTAACGGATACGCGGGTAGTGCTTTATTTGCGGTTTGCGGAGGGGGGCGAGCATTTTTAAGAAGGGGGGGGGGGGAGGGGAAAGGTATTTGCGAAATTGTCAGGCAATAAAACGGAACTCAGACATAGGCTTTTGTGCCAAACATGCAGCCATGTCAAAACCGTGCTCCATGGGGCTGGTTTTATAGTCGGCGAAGAGTTTAATTAAAATTTTACGCGCTCAAAAAGACACTTTACAAAAAGACTTGGGGGAAGGGAGACTTGGCACCAGTTGTAGACGGTTGAGATGTTCCAGGTGTCCGTGGGTGTCTGCATGTGAGGGAAACAGAATGGCATTATGATGCCGCCTGGTTGATGATGGTGACGAAGCGATTTGTTCTCATTTGCGTCGTTGCTACTGGTAACTGGTGCCCCCGTTTGCTTGGATTGGTGGATAGCAACAGGATATGAGAGCAGTGTGGGTGCAATTGACATCTTCTGGAGAACGGAACGGACGGTAGTTGTTATGAAAATGCGAAAAAGTTTGTTTTCCCCCAGAAAGAAATCGAACATTCAGATTTTCAAGGTATTCTGGGTTTTTGAGGATCAACGCAGCAACTTTGAAGTTAGAATATTGTCAGGACAGTCCTGAAATCCTTTTTACTTTCTAGAACTTTTGCAAGACGACAAACAAAGCAAAAATTCGAGTTTCAAGTTCATGTGGTAAAGTTAGAACCTCTTCTGCACTCTTTACAAGTTTAACTGGACTGCGTTGAAGTTGATGTAGAATGCATCAGTTTAGTAGCTTAAAACTCGCTAGAACTCGCCAGAAATTCCATGAGAAATATCCCAATAATAAATATAAATACAAGCTCTATTGGTGCAAGATAAAAATTAGCTGCCATAAAAGACATCCTGGTTGCATAATGGCCGTGTTACACGAAAACAACCAAATGTGACAGCACTTGCGGCCCTGCAGTTTGGAGTTATTGTTTCGTGCTTAACATTGTATTTGGTTAATTTTACACTTTGTCACCATCCAAAAGCACTCTCAACTATCCGGCCAAACACGTTCGGCTCCTAACTCATCAAATTACAGTTCAATTAAGAACACTCCCCCCAACCCACACACACACAAAAACCGTACGCCGAAACGTGTCCCGGTGTCTACTTTTCATCCCTTTATAATTGGAGTAATTTTTGCAGCACGTTTAGCTAATTGCTATTAGCGGCCCCTCCCAAAAAAAACGAAACACACAAATACAACAACAACAACGACATTACCCGCTGTGGCCATAATGGTAGCCGCACTGGGTTTGACCCACCGGTGGCACCGGAGCGACATGTACATGTGGAGCCGCGGTACGGCATAACGGCAAACATGGATTGTAAATGTCCGATTCGGTATTGTACAAGGGTGTTTACATGGCAGTAGCACGGTAGCAGCTGCAAACGTCGTTTGACGACAACACCAAAAACCACCACCCATCGCCAAGCGTCGGTAATAATGCAGTGGGCATCCCCGGGAAAAGCCCTGCCCGGGCACCAACATGGTGGCAACACGGGATGGTGTGGATAATTGGTTGGAATTGATTTCCCTCTTTTGTCGCCAACCCGGAACGAACGATCTGGTTCGGTGGTGAGAATTTTCTTCCCTGCGGTGCCCCGGAGCATCAACCGGCCGGGGCTAGTTGGAGACCACTTTTTGAAGCTCTGAAGGGTTGAAAGAAATTAAAAACCCACCAGCCAACGGTCTACGGTGTACGAGTGCGATACAATTTTCCACCGTTCCGGGTTTGGTGCCATATTTGTGCGGTGACACTATTGTGGAAAGTGGACTTGCTCCCACTTGCTCCATTACACCGATGGGGCGATGGGCAATGGGAAAGGGAATTGTATGAGTGATTCTATAAATTTTAAACGTTTACCCCTGCCGGTGGAACTGGTGGTGGCGTAAAAGCAGCAGGAAACAGTCGCGCGAATCCCCAACCGAACCAATAATGGGATGTTTGTGGAATGTTCATTATTTGGGAACCGACCGTGCAAAAACCTAAACCGTCCCTACGGGTAGTGCACCATCTATCTTCACGACTTTCAAGCAAAAGTCAGTAACGCTTCCTCCCGGGCACCGACCAAACCCGGACCGCGGGTACCGTCGGGAGAGCCGATTTGTTGCAAAAGTTGCACCGTTTATGCTTTACAATTTGATTCCAGCTGAACGTTTGGCAATTTGCCAGTGAAATACCGAGCGTGAAAGCATTCCAGTGGAGTTCCAGCAAGGGGGAAAAAAGGATCAATAAAGGGATCGTTGAATGGTGATGATGATTCTTGTACGCTTGTACGCTGCTCCGCTGGGTTGTTCTGAAGGCGCTCCTGGCGTGAATCGTTCAGGGCGGTAACCGAGGGTATGTTTTATTGTCTAAAGGCTGATCGGCAATTTCCCTCGTAAGATATTAGCTTATTTATTAAAATTTTATTGAGCTGTTTGTTGGGTGCTTATTGAGCGAAATGATGGATTACAAAACTTTCCCGACGGGGCGGCCATCTTTTCGTGTTGGGCGCAATAATAAACGGGAATATTTTCCCTTTCCGATTGTTTTCACAGTGTCTTGCTGAACTGAAAGTGTTTAACATCTTTAAGAAGCGCATGGGATGTTGGAGATGTTTTAACAAGATGTTCGAGTAGAAGTACAATTTAATGATTGTGTTGAGCGCCACTCAAAAAGTGTTATAAATCGATCAAAATTTCTTTGAATTTGGAATATTAATTTAAATTACGTCAGCGTCACATTGATGACACTTAGTAGGCGATGATGACTTGATACCAAAATATCATCTCTTATCTTTACCGGTACAACAACCTTTAGACGTCTTAGGTCTGTTGTTTTGTTGCTTTCTCTGGCTTTGTTTAACCCGTAACAGGATAGTTAAGTCCTGCACACGAGGGATTGATTCGGATGGGGTTTTGGTCTCGTTTTGGTTGTATGAAGACTGGCATTTCTACCAATACACCACCATAGTCTTAGTACGGTTGAGCAGACATATATAAAGTTCTCTCCTATCTAAAGGAAGATCACAAAGCGAAAGAAAAGATACCTAACAACGGACGTGATTGTACATTGCAAAAAATTGGAGATCGAGGTGTAAGTGATCTCTTCCTTCTCTCTATAGGTTGAAGCAATCGGTCAAACAATGATGAAGTTACTGGACAATAAATACCAGGGAAATAGCGTCTGGCCAGCTGGCAATATCCTAGAAGGAGCAACGAAGGTTTCTGATGCTAAAATGCTTTCGAATGGTTACCTTCCAATTTTCTTAATAACTTCCAAAAGCTCAAAACTTCAACAGAAAATCAAATTCAATAACTTGTAGGCCATCATAGACTCACAGTTGAAGGTCATGAAATAGCGAATCCAAATGCTTACATTTTTGTTTTGGGCGACATTAACTAAGGTTCTGGACAGTTGGCGTATGGCGGTCCGATACGGCTTCGATGCATTTTTCTTGACACGACATCGCAATAAATAAATGCCTTATAGTTATTTCACGCACTGTAATAAATGGAAATCAAAACAATAACTAAACGAACATAGGATATTGCAATGTTAATCGCCATTTGGCAATAAAAGAAGTAGCTGATTACTTTGTACAAAGAAAAAAATATCTTTTCAACTCATGTAGTTAATAAAAAAATACTAAAACTCGTTACAATTTTCTCTTAAAACAATCTTAAAATGAACATAAGCTGTAGCATAAAGTAAGCCGTCGGAGAAATTGGTCATACGTCTAGTGGTTTCCAGACAGTGGGTAAACATGTACTACTACGAGAGTGTGTGTGTGTGTGTGGTGATGAAAAGGACCGCCCCAAACACTAGCCCGGATGAGAAGGTGAAACAACAGCGAACACACTGCAAAGAGAATCACGTTGCTAACCTGTAAAACCATAAGTAAAACCGTGCCGGTAGATGGGGTGACCATGCAACCGCTACACGGTACTCGAGGAATGCATAAAGTAGCAAGCAACACTTAAATAAGTAACGAACCGGACAGACAGCGGGTCAGGGGGAATAAAAATGAAAACATCCTTCAGCAAACAGACCCGGGACCCGGGACCCGCGCCCCGTGTCTTTACCGTGTTTTCTTCTTCAATACGGAACTCCCGGAAGGATCGAGTGCAATATAAACATTATATTTCAGCCGATGTCTTCCACCATTAGTACTGATCCTTTGCACACGCATTTTCCCTCCGGAGCGGGAGCGGAAAATGCAAACACGGAAAGGATGAAAAAAGTGGAAACCAAATCCGTGTGTGTGTGTGTGTGTGTGTGGGCACATGTTGATTGAGAAATGGAAACATTGGACATATCGCGGGCAGGCGACGAAGAAATTGGAGGCCAATCTTTAGCCTTATCTCCTAGCACGAGAATGGGTTTTGGAAACACATCCATTTACGGGTTTTTTTGAAACCCCATGGATGACATGGCCGGTATCACCTTATGCGTTCCGTTTCTGGGCGGGACAGTTATGAATAATTCAGTGCTATCATTTGGGGTGTTTTTTTTTTGTATGTTTCGAGAGCAAAAAAGCGCACACACAGCAGCGAAAGCGACAACCGTTTTGGCAGAGTGGCATACATAACCATCACGGTCACGTCACATCAGGGTTGCTGGGGTTTTTTTTTCTTGTCATTATTGTTGCACCATCCCATCAACCACTCACCGAATCAGACAGGCGACGTGTGAAAGGACTACGAAAGGATTGAAGCTAAAAGGAATATTGTTTTACTTTTACTGTTTTAAACACACAGCATACCAGTCCAGGGACGCGGATGAAAATGTTTGAAAAATAATGTCGGTCGTTGTTTTGTGCTGGAAATTGAGTTTTAAATAATTTCATTTCCTACCTCCGGAAAAAAAACGGATGAATGTGAAATATTTCACAAAACGTGTTTTTTTTTGTTGTGTTTCGTTTCGTTTCGGTTGCTGCGTTTGCACACTTTTTCCGCGAGATTTATGTGCGCTTGTCAGTGTTTATCCATCAATTGACAGCGGGCGCAGTGTAAAGAATGTTGCCACCGTTTGAATATTCGGTTCATTTTTGATTACCTGCCGTGAAAGAGGAGACAATGAAAATAAATACGAGCAAAATTGGAAAGCGCCAAGTGTATTTACTTTTGGTGGTGAATAACTGGCCACCATCAGTGGGAGAATTTTAAAATGGCTAATGGAAATATTTTTACTAGACCATTGTGTCCGTTTGTTGACTTATGGCCATAGTACAATGTGTTGCAAAGGCACTCCCACGCACAGCGTTATATAATATTCTGGCTTTTAATACATTTTACAACAAGATGTCCCTTTTATGTGGAAGTGAATACATTAAACATATTTTCTATTAAATCTCGTTTGTATGCTCATTATTTCACCACCCCCTGCCTTTCTCTGCGAATGTAATGCTATGCATATGAGCTATTTACATAGTAAAAGTTGATGCAAATAGCGGTGCGATAAAATTTGATGGAAGCTAACAGCGCTTGGTGGCAGCTCCGTCTGCTTCATCTTATAGGGCAACGTGCAGGTCAAACTGAACCGGGCAGCATACCGTGAATACGTTGTTTGAATATTAATCGGGCTTCAACACTCAAATCATTAGCTTGAGCAAACAGCTAACCGTGCACACGGTGAGGCTACACTGCATCGTGAGGTAGTTGCACTACGCCCGCACCTGTTGACGGAGTGGCGTTTGACTTCAAGCGGAAACGGTGGAAGCGGCGGTGGCAGGGCTTCAACCCTCCCGGCAGTGGGAGCGCAGGATCCGCAGCTCCAACCATTCAACAGATCATTACGGCATGACGTATCGCGGGAAACGGGACACTTGCATTCGAATGTCGTCGCAAATTGAATAGAATCTATAAGGCTAATCAGCTGCTAATCCGAGGCAGCGAGTGATGTGAGTGATTTGTCGCTGGGGTGTGTATTTAGTCCGGAGTGACGCTTTGATGCGGTTCGATGGCAAAACATTGCCTCAGCGGTGAGCGTTACACAATCGACTGATCAGTCACCCAGTAGATGAATCTTCCTTTGCAGGGATTTGTAATGAAAAGTCCAACAATGGTTTTGCTTTGTGGGTTTCGACAACAGGACCGCTGTCTTACCTGCCCGCTCAGCGGGTGTGTATCATTCCGCGAAAGGAAGGAATTGTTCATTATCATTATTGAACATCCTTTGGTGTGGAGGTTATTGGAGCTATTGTGGATTAAATAATTTCTCGTGTCACGGTTCGCTCATGTATTACCGTGCGTTCATTAGCAGTTTTGAAGCTAATTAGGTACCGACTCGGCAGTACCATTACGTTGCGCTATTGAAACTTGACCATTACATCAACTTCTATTGACCTGTCCGCAGTGATACAGCCGGGTGCAGTAAAATATGTTATAGTTATATCCTACTGCCTTTGAATGGCACGACGTTTGCTGGGAGCACCAAAATGATTCCTAATGTTAGCAACTAATTGCTTCCACGCAGCTCATTACCAACATCGATGCGTTGCGCTGTCTCAATTTACGCCGATCATCCGTTTGCGCGTTTCAACCGCGTAGCAGCGCTACCTTACCGCGACTGTTACACGGTAATCAGTTCCGCCCGTTTGATGGTCCAGTCGGCCGGAACGAGAAATGTAATCTGTGTAAAATATTTGTCTAATGAGGTGCCCGCCTCGTGGTGGTTGCAAGACCGCATGAGCGCACGACGAATGGAAATGATTATTGAGCTTGTGGGCGAACGAGTGGGGCTTTGATTATTTCGATGAACCGGTGTTTGATCTGGCAGATGGTTATTTATATTTTAGAATTTTACTTAGCAGGAGGTTCATAGAAGCGGTGGAGATGTTTTATGTGACTCTTGCTGGAAGTAATATGATTACTACTGTCCTCGAGATAGAGAGTTTTATCGGGAAGTGGAAGTATTAAAACATCCGACATATGCATTAGCAGAGTTCTCTGATGTTGATTCTTATTAGACAAGCAATATCCTTCCAACAAGAACTCCATCCAATTCTTCAGTAGGGGAAACTTCCTGATTTACAGCGACTTAAGGGTATGTAAACAGCTTAACCAGACAGCCCGTGCCCAACCTGCGTAAAACCGGAAATAATCCAATTAGCAAAACTGTACTGCCCTCCCCATCGGGTAAACCCCCTTTTTAGCTCCATCTTCAAATCACTGACTGTAGTTTGTTTCGCACAACTAATCCCTTTCAATTCGAGTGGGAACCGACTAAACGATACACGATTGCTGCAGCCCATTGCTGTCGTTTTCCGAGCAGAAGCAGGTTTCCGTTTTCCCTCGAGCCGTTTACACGACCGGTATGGGTGGTATGGTGATTATGGAGCCAAAGCCAAACCATCACGTGTGGCAGTAGACGGTACGACGCTGGAACATCGTCTCAGGCTCTTAATAAAAACAGCAGGTCAACTCGCACAGCAACAGGCAGTTAGGTTCGGTACGTTTCGGCATCTCAACCCCGGGTGTCCCGTCGATGCGTCGCACTCCCGGCGTATTACGTGCGTGTTGCTGAGATGTATCACCGCACCGGGTTTAGTGACTGCTATATGCTATGCAAAAGCAGTGCCAGCGAGAGATGTAACACACCAAAAACCTGCTGCTCATTTTCTCGAATCAGTGGCTGATTGTCGGTCGGTGTTGATGCCCGGGAACGGGATTATCCCATTCCCGAAGTTTGCACCTCCAGCACACGGTGCTTGCTTAATGTCCGGTTCAATTATCATTTTCCCTCCCTGTTAGTAGTATGGCAGGCAAATAGCCCGTTAGTCTGTGATTGCACGCAAAACTGGGATCTTTATTCGGAAGAAAAAAGAAACCCTCCCAAGCTAGACAGAAAATTCGATGGCTTGACCGGAGTGTGTCGGAGCTTGATTGCTTGTGGCAATCTGCATGAGTAACGCTCCCAGACGCTTCACCCCATCCGCAGCCGAAGCGTTTGCCGGCTAATGCCCGGCGGCATTCGGATCGCATTCCGAAATCGGAAGGCCAACGAAAGCGAAGGTCGCCCGGTTTTTTGGGGTTGGGAATGCCGCTCGTCCGGAGGGCAACCTTAAGCCGATGGTCCGATGGGAAATACGAACTTTGCAATTCGAGTGCTTCTTGGCTTTGGTTTTCGAGATAATGTTGATTTGAGCCGAAATGCCGAAAGGCAAACTCATCACCGAACAAATCAGTGGAAGATGGGATGCGTTAGCATTCGGATGCGGTACTTGCAGGAGGTCCTGAAGGTAGTGCAGCTGAGCATAGCGATGATAATGCTGCACAGAATCGTAAAATTTTATGTAAGTTCGACACGTAACAGTATGTCGTATGGACATCCGCTCTGGGTATTTGCTGCTGGAACAGATTTTCTAGCGAAAATGTCTTAATGAAGTAGAACTGTCCATCCTCGGGAGTCGAATTTTCAAATATTTTGCTATAATTACTTGAAATTCTGCTGGGGTTAAGTAGCAGCATTGTAGCCTTTTGCAATGTGTTTGATTGTTTGTTAAAATTTGTTCGTTAACGGTGACATCTTTACATGGGGTACCAATCTTGACACAATGAAAACATAGCAATAATCGTGTAGAAACTCCATAACCAACCATCCAACTGGACGTGATCCGAAGTCCGAATGAATCGGTCGAACGTTGCCCGCATCCAGCAACGCATTTTATCGGTGCTTACTTCACAAAATCGAAACCGTTGCTGTAAAAGTGACTTCTCCGTGTGAGTTGTGTTTCCCGACACCCGTTTCCCCCGAAATACACCAAGACAGCTGACCGGAAAGTTTATCGAAAAGCACAGTGGATTAATCAGCGATGGTGTTTGCAGCTGTGACAGCTTTTATAGAGCGAAGGGGCGTATAACTCGCACGTAAACGAGGGTCCATATAGTGACAGGTTCGAATCGGTGCGAGTTCCCCGGGCGGGCAACCCGGGATCCCGTTTGATCCATTAGTGCTGCAACTGACCCGATTTGGAGGACAGGGGGATGAAGTTGGTGACGTATGGGATAGATACGAAAACAAAACAAAAAATGCTTAAACCTTTATCTTCTGGCTGTTTTTCACTCCCCTTGCTCCCCCCGCTTTGTCGCCGCATTTAATCCCACAGTCAGCACAATTCACTGCTGTGACAGGGTGTTTTCGTTTTCAGGACGCGTCCGCATCGGTAAAAAAAGAGCGCACAAGACACGTTTTATAAATTTTAACACACTCATTACGTTGTCTTACTACATTCTTTTGGGGCGCTGTTTATGGCGCTAAGGGTTTTGGCGTGTCCGAACCAAAACAACAACAGCCCGCAAAAAAAAGGGCGCCTGACAAATGCCGGGAGCATAAAGATTAATTATGCAGGTCAAATGGATAATTATTGTCAAACGAAGACTGAAACAAAAAAAACAGACGGAAGCACACAGATCACGCATCCGGCAGGGATCAAACAGAATGTGCCACAAGGAAGAGAAGTGGGATTTTCAAAAGAATCGCTCCGGTAAGCGGATTTTTACGCGAGCAATCCGTTACATTTGGTTTTGTGCGCAAAATGGCTTCTTGATGCGATTCAGAGCTCGTGGAATTTTTGCATCGACTGTTCGGCGAGGTAACCTTTTGCTTGTTGTCATCCATCTGTCACCCACCGTACCGGGTTGGGGCAATGTTGTGTGTGTGTGTAGTTGTCCGCCTCTTTGCGATACGCACCTGTTTCGCACCGTTCCCGTTGGTCGTTGAAGTTTGCCGATGATTTATGATCGGCCGTGAAAATGGAGTTTAGCTGATTATTGCAAGGCAACGCCAAGGCAGCCAGTGACTTCCGATTTCAGGCATTACCGGGTCATCGGGCAATCGGTGTTTGGCCAGGCGGGTGTTGGGGTATGATTTATCCGGGCAGTATTTTCTTGCGGATTATCCGACGGGATTAATTTTTATGTGGCCATGCAATGGAATGGCAATCGGTCGTTGGACGTTGTTTGTTTGATACGTTTTTTTTTCTGCTGGGGCAGCTGGTGTTATTGTTGTAGTTGATGGTCACCCGCGCACGGTAGGTGGAAGGTTGATTTATGAAGCGATCCGTCCCGTGTATTCCTTTCCGGTGGCCTTTTTTTTCTTGCTTTTCGTAGCGGTTAGCTCAAACCGGTCTATCAAAATTTGATGAACCAGCGATTGGACACGGTTCGGCACGGAAGCAACGTGATTGAAGTAGGCGCTTTTTTCCTGTTGGTTTCCCTGTCTCCGGGGGGAGGGGTGGACAATAAATCTCATCAGCCCGTTAAGGGCTGTGGTTTTATCGGGGAAGAAATATGGAGGAGCATGATGATCCTTTTACAGCTCATCAGGTGTTTGTATCGTTAAAATAGCTGAATGTGATAAAGCGGCCGCTTTTGTGTGTGGTGATAAGAATGCGGATAATATTTTCATTACATTGCTGATTTTTACGTACCTTTTCCGCCTCTAACTTACACGAGGAATTAAGTGTACTAAGCGTTGGCGTTGTGAAATGTTTTTATTCTATCCACACAAAATCATTTTTCCGTACATCATGTGAAGAATGTACCGGCGATGGCAGGCGGCCCATTCATCTAACATGCAACGTTTCATTGGTAGTTGCTGTTCAAGCAGCACACTACCCCGAGGCAAGCAATAACGTTCTCCTTGAGTGGGTACGGGTACGGTTTTTAGGTTTTTCTTGCAATCGACGTCATCATCATCATCATCGTCACCACCATCGGTCAGGTCGGGCCAGGCCGGCTGTGCATACCAAAACCATCCATTCCGGGGCGTGTACCGCATGCGATACGCCCGGATAGTGCCGGCACTGGCTGCGAGCATATGCGACACTGATTGCATCCACCGCTTTCGGGCAGCCGGACCACAAACGGACCGGGGACGTCACCCAGCGAAACGTCACCCGTTGGTGGAAAGCGTGAAGTGACACGTACGACAAGAAGATCGCAATTGCATTCTCTTGTCACGTCCAGGCAGGCTGCCCCGAACGGCTGCTGGCAAAAGGAACCGTGCCATTTTCCTAGCAAAGGATCTTTCTTCTTCGATTCGCACAAACCAATGCCACCGCTCGGTTGGATTAGCCCGGAGGCGCAGCATCGCAGCAGTGCAACTGGGGGACGCTGGATCTTGATGGTTGGCCGGATGGATAGCAAGCGAAGGCCTACCGGTGCTTCGGGCGGTAAGGGCCCACTGATGAAAGGGCCATTAATTTGTGCAAACAATGTTGTGGTTTCGGTGGCATCGGTATATGCGGTGGGCACTGCATGCGGAAAGGACAACTCTTCCCGTGCAAGAAAACACATCCTTATAAAGCGGGTCATTGCCCCGGGGAACATTGCTAGTTCGCTAGTGGAGGAGGCAGGTAGAGTTATTTTTGGTTCTAAAACCCAAAAGAATTTTCTTTTATTCCACGGCTGTTGTTCGTAAGGCAGGGGTGTTCCACATGACGTTAATAGGATCGAGCCCACAGTGGTGACGCGCGTCACCATTGATGAGAATGACGCAATGTGAGTACGTGTTTGTTTTTTTTTGGATCGATGATATAATACTCGCTTCCCCATTAAAAACCATCACTGTCACGGTACGGTATTATATTTCCACAAAAAAAGCATTCTTTTCTTTCGAAAGATTTCGGTGATATTCTGGTCGAACAATGGAGTATGGAATGGCAAGAAAAGGAAATTATTCATCCCAGAATGATCTGACACACTTTTCGGGGAAAATATTGGAGAATAGAACCTCAAAACTATCACTCCCTCACAAAGTTTTCCAATACTAACCATTTCCACGCAATATCCATGCCACCTTTGATCGAGCTTTTTCCAAAAGCTTTGTGTCACGTGAGCAGGTTTTGCATCGACATGCTTTCCATACGTGGGGTTTTTGTCGGTTTATCCGGCATCCATCCGCTTCCGTCGGTGAAGACTGATTGTATGCCACTAAGCTGCAGGTTTCTTCGGTTGCCCGCATGGTCATACGGTGAAGGTGTTCATTGCCGCAAACTAGTATCATCAAAATCCCGGCATGCCTAAGCTGCTTACAAAGGGATCGGTCCGTTTTCAATTTAGCCTTTCTTCCGTCGTACGTAATGGCCGGTTGAACAGGGTTGGTGTTGGTGAACAGGTGAGAAAATAGGGGGAAGTGAGCTTTGAGGATTGAAAAATAATATTACAACAGCAGACGGGTGGCTTTTGTTTTGAGTTTTTGATGGTTGTTTAATTGAAGAGAATTCGTTTGCTTAGGTGGATGGTGGTTTTATAGTCCAGCCAATGGATTATGACAGTATGGATAACAGATATGGCTTTTAGAGGATTCTTTTTAAACCATAATTTTATGAAGAAATTGTGAGAAGTAGTTGAATGTATTGATTTTTGCTGTCCCCAAACGTAACAATACTCTTTTTTTTTGTAGAAAATAAAGAAGTTCGAGATAGATGCGTCGTTTCCAAGGATAAATGTACTTGACAAACAACTATTACTCAACAATGGAGACGCCTGGTCAGTTGTAATCGTACTGGATGCCAACTACTAGCCGTCGCATATCAAGGCACCACTTGCGAAAGAGATGGATGGTGATATCACCAACTAAGAAGTTATTTGCCGAAACCATCCTGCTGAAGCTAAGGTGTTAAGCAAAAAAGGCAAATTTAACACTACACACACACATACACACACACCGTCTCCATTGTGCTTTTATCCGACGCTCGGACGAAGATGAACGACGGGGATGAGTCGACGTGTCGACATGGATAACAAACGACGAATATTAATACACCATGGGAACACACGCAGCTGGTGTAAGGGAAAAGGCACGCGAGTGTCATTATTCCGTCGGTAAACATTCTCCAGCCGGCGTGCGACAAAGTGGAAAGTGGATGTCCCCGAGTGCTCGTCCGTGGTTCTTGTGCGCTACCGAAGGTGACAACACGCGCAGACAAATTTCCCGAGAGCATAATCACGGCCTGCTATGCGTCGGGTCGGATATGGTGGGGGGGGGGGGGGTGGGGGGAGAAAAAGGCATCAGAAAAAGGGATAATTGAATGAACTGTACCATCGCACAGGCGGTGCAATCAGTTTGCCGGCACCCGAGGAAACGATCAAGTGATTGGGAGAATGATTGTTGAGGGTGATGGAGGGTTGGTGGAGGTCGGAGAGGTTATGGGTAAATTATTTCGCAGAGATTAGAACCCGCCAGGATAGGTCACGAAGCATGTTCGCTTGTGATGGATGCGTTCTGGGATAATAGGTTTAGACATCGGCAAATGGTTCAATAATGATCGGGAAGTGTGTTTTTGCTTCCAATCTTGGTGATGTGTTTGCCCAAGGTTTATAGCGTAACGTGTACGTTAAGCGCTCGTTGCAATGGTGAATTGAACGCGACAGCGACTTTCTAAACCCTGGCGCGTTAGTTCAAGCGCTGCAACGATGCAGAAATTAAATAAGAAACAGCTTACACGTGTTTTAAATCCCGGAAATGTCTACTTCAACACCGT
The DNA here is from genome assembly GCF_943734755.1 of Anopheles moucheti. Taxonomy (NCBI): domain Eukaryota; kingdom Metazoa; phylum Arthropoda; class Insecta; order Diptera; family Culicidae; genus Anopheles; species Anopheles moucheti. Next base: position 10,670,354 of record NC_069141.1, on the reverse strand, counting down.
CTGGACTGGTTGGCACCGGAACGGGTTGCAAACAGCGCAACAAATGAACCAGGCAAAAGAAAGCGTAACGGGACGGTGTTTGAATGGGTCTCGTTTCGCACAATCACGCCGTGCCGTTTGCATGGTGCCACGCCTTCCACTACGACACTTAAGTGCGTGGCATAGTGCCATTTATCTTTTTCTCAGTCCACGCCGTGTCGCTTGGGTAATAGTTTTTTAAATGCGCTCTTGGCCACACTTGAGTGAAAAGCGATCCGTTTTTCCGTTTCTCGTGCCGTTACTGTGCTCTACCTCGCTTCGTTGCCCGCAGCACACGATGGCCCAAGGTGGTGGCGTTTTGGGTGTAATCAAGTTAAGTGCAGGTTAAGCCCGGGCTCAGGGCTAGCAGAAAGCAGACGAACCAAACGGGAAAAGGGCTAGAATAATATCACCTTTTCTTTGCGATCCCGTACACACGTACACTCACTGGCAAGAAGTTGCTCAGCGCTGGGTACGGGAGTTGCTTGGTACAGGGCAAAGCGGAAGCAGAGAAATTGTTCAGCATAATTATTGCCTTTTGCCAGCCTTCATTCCAACCAAACTGTGTACGGTGGAGTGCATGCGGAGAACAGGCTTCACAGGTCGGTGATAGAGACTGCCATTAGAAAATTGCTTACCATTTCTCGAAGAAATAAAGAACCCAGTGAAAGGCTTCACACGAACACACTATCTGTGTGGATCGGGAACTTAAGCTCTGTAGTTTTGTTGGTACGTAGAATAGAAGCAGTAGCGAAAGTCTTCTGCGATCCTTGCCTAGATATCAACCAGGAACTGGCCGGAAGATTTGGGAGTGGAAATAGTGCCACACATTGCGGGCTGTATGTTCCCGTTTGTGGAATGGTAGTAGATGAAACTGCATCCGATTGCGGTACTGCAGCGCTGAGGATGAGAAATCAATTATCAACATTAACCGATAGTCTGGCTGCAAACGGGCTGTTCTCGGGATTCGAATGTGTAACGTGTATTGTACTTTAGTTTCCTTCCATCCCGGCAGTGTTCCACCCGCGCCAGGACTTCCAGGAATGGAATAAGTAACAATCCATCAACAGGCACTGCAGGCGAAAGCGATGAAGCTGTTTAACGACAGAATACGAACGCTCCCGCAATAACACTTATTGTTTGTGTGGGTAGAGCAAGTGCTGTGCTGTAAATTGAGTGTGGTTTATTGGAAGGAAATTCCATTCTTGGTTTTTCATTCGTAGAACGTACAGTAATTCCGTGATTTACTAACCCCCTTATGCGGTTATTTGTAAGAAGGTTATATGGAAAACGATTTCCTTAAATTGCTACAGGTTTTAGGAAGGGCAAACTACGTTTTAGAAGAGTCTACTAGGTAAGGCAAGTTAGAATTGAATTTATACCATCATGTAGATAACACTTAACATCTTTAGCAGTGATGGTAAAGTGCTAACGGATCTGGTGAATCGGAATAGTTACATTAAATAATGCTAAAATTGAGAATGTACAATTAATTATGTCTTTTAAAGAAATACATCTACACTGTGAAAATATGTGCAATGAAATTTTCCCAGGGTAACGACCTGAGGTGCTGTAATTAAGTACTGAACCTAGTAATATACACGAAAAGTAACCGGGTCCAAGGCGTGATTGTATGTATCCAAGGTCTGTGTATGATAGAGGTCGAGTAATAGCCAAGATAGAGGTTCGCCATTTTGGATTTTATTTGACATTTCGTCGCCCGTGTAAGATTCCTTGCGTTTAGCATACTTGTTTACTATATCACGATTAATCAACACAACTACACACACAACATTTGAATGAAAAAGGGCGTCCAAAACGTCAAATCACGTGTAACGAACTTTTGGCTACTCTTCAAATTGCTCTATATTACTCGACCTCTATCCTAGACAGACCTTGGTATGAATCGTATGGTATGAAAAAAAGCAACTAGATAATCGATTTGAATAATCGAATGAGTGTGATAGAGAAGGGATCATATACTGGTCTCGATATAGAGAGTAACAGGGAAGTAATTAACACGTCTCCATTTGACAACCAGAACCAAAGTAACCTGGAATTTTGTAACGAGAACCAGGTACCGCTCCGTCAACAATTGTCGATCTTTTTACCAACACTAATCTTTAGAGTACATTCATCACAACAAGCATGAATATGGAAAAAAATGGCCCAATTCAGATCCAGATACGGATAGTCGTTTACAGTAATACTTTGAGACATTGCAACTCATGGTTGGCTAATGCACGATAACGAACCGATTGAATGAAAATTACGAAGCATCATCAATATTTACCTCCACGCAACAGCGAAGGAAAAATTGAGCAAAACGCGCGAAACTACGCTCCATCCCTCCACCCATGATGAATTGTACTTATTGAGTGAATTTGGAATCAATTCGAGGGTGAATGGTCGAAGAAAATAAAAACGAAAGCACAAAGCACGAAAGCAGCGGCAGGATCCAGCACCGCGAAACGTGTGCGCGTAAGCTTTCGGCTCACTTCACTTAACGACACTTATGTGCGGGAAAAATTCCGAGCACGAACGTATTGCAAAGTTGTTTCGAGCCAGCGTAGCAAATGGATGGTTGGTTGATTTTTCTGGGAGAGGGGCGAGAAGGATGCCACGATGCGTATACCGTACTGCTTTACGACACTTTGGCCATAGTTGAATGGATGCCGAATGGTTATGCTGCTTATGCGGTGGCTCGGGCCTGTGTTTCATGTGGTTTTTTTTATTGTTGTTGTTGTTGTTGTGGTGCGTCTCATCCATTTCGCATGGTGAAATCTTTGGGCACCGGGCATAAAGGAGAGACTGGAACCACACGGCCATAAATATTCATAACTGCCCACATTTGTCTTGGTGAAGCATAATTTTCGCTGATGTATTACATTTCAAACAATTTAATAAAGAGCGGCAGGGGGATGAAATATTTAAATTACACATCCTACACCGCAAATCACGTGCCCGTGTCTGTATCGGTCGCCGCTTTCATCGATCGCATGCAGTGAAAGATAATGGATGAGATGGTGCGTGGTTCGCGCTAAAGCGCCGTTTCTTGCGGAGCGCTTGAAGAGGTTAAGCTTGTTTGCTTTGCTGATGATGGGAGTTTATTAAGTTGTGTTAGGCACGGCACCGTACCAGCGGGATCGTATTCCGATATTTGGAAAGGAACAACGCGGTGCAGCAAGGAGTTCATTCATCCTAGATGGAAGGAGATAGTATTCCGCTTATTTACTAAATTATCCGCCTGAAAGTATACTATCTGCAAAGCATCTTGGTATTCCCCAGAAACATATGCTACAGGAACAGATATACTACTAAAAGTAATGCAAATTTCGCGAAAATCATTTCACACACACACGCATTCATGCACAAAAAGCATTGGATTTTGATGAAAATTTATAGCTAATTTATCATAGCGATTATAATGTACCCCCAAAACCGACAAATCATGACCGAATGAAGCGAACCGTGTGTTGAAGTAAAATTGCAATTTTGCTGCCGAATGCCACACGGCGCATAATTCACGACGCTAGTTAACATTCAGATAATTTCGCTGAAAGCAGATCTAGCCAAAACCACGGCAGCTGTGCGTACGGGTGGAGTTTCGCCGAAGCGCACGATGCGTTTTTGGGCAACGGGGGGCCCCGACATTGCGTTTGCGTTGGGAAATCTCATGTTTCTTTAAATGTGTTGCATAAATCAGCTGGAAAATAGCATGAATAATTGATGGCTTATCCGCGGTTGAAGCATGATCTGTAGCGTATTTCTGGTACTTTACAAGTCGGTTAATGTATACTTTTTTTGGCGCTTTGTTTCGATTCGTCGTACTGCTGTGGGAGCGCCGTAGGCTGGGCTGGAAACAAATTCAGTGCATTTGTCCACAGTCCCGCGCAAACGCTAGTAAAGCTCACTAGTACCACCGTAACGCTCCATTTTTTTTTCTATGTTACTCCCAATTGGGTGTGGTTTGTATCTGTGATTTTTTTTCGAATTTTTCCGTTGCCTCCGGTTTCGATGCCATTCAGCGATGGTTATCATTATGCATAAGCCAAGATTATGCAGATGGAATTCGTCATCATTCGTGAAGCGGCAGCAAGTAGCAACCCCGACAGCGTGATTGGACCGAAAGGCTAGACTTATCTATTCCGCTACACCCGAATGCGATCCATCGAGAATCATTCCTCACTTGGGCGTTTGGGATTCGGAAGGCCGTGCTGTGCAGTGTACGCGGATCGGGGGTCAAATTTTCCACGACACCGAATTCAATACTCGGGCGAAAGTATCGGGCACATTTCTCAATAATCAATTTCTGCGAAAAGCCCGATCCTCGGGCATTCTTTGCGTACGGGGTAAGGGATCATATTCTCGAACGAAACATAGGGTCGGAAAAAAAATTTCGCTGCAAAATGGTTTGCCAAACGATTGTAAGATTGTGCACAGAATGGATTTCTACGAACAGGATTCGCCATGCTGGTTTTTTTGTTGTTGTTGTTTGGTTTGGTTACAGCCCGAAAAGGGATTTAACAACTGTGGTCGAGAGCCACTTAATGGTCGATGCGTGGGCATTTTGGGTTTTTTTTCCCGTGGAAGTACACCGGTGCTAGGGTTTTATCGTATTGGTGGATTATTTTTGAAACGAAAACTAATCCCAAGGTATGCTATCAGTTTTCTGGTTGAAGCTCTTTAATCGTATTCTTTGTTTTTGTAAGATTTATGTCTGGAATACTTCTGGAATACATGGCGTTACTAAAATATAAAGATCTCCATCACCAGAAAGAGCGTACGAATAAGATACGAATAAGAATAAGATCACAAATCAAACTGAAATAATTAAATACTGAGCTCTAGTTAAGATTGTAATCAATCCTTTCAACACGTTATGTTTACATACAAGTGTGTCTCAAACGTGTATAGGATGCAAATCATAACAGCTAGAATACCCATAAAGAACATCATCGGGCAAAAAAAAAAAATTCTAGCAAAAGATGACTCGAACATGCCCTGAGGGAAGCAGTAAAGACACCGCACAGGACGGATAATTGTACGCCTTCGGGGGTTGCGCTGATTCTTTCCGTGTACTTATTCCACATACGATTCGTATCCACATATGCTATGGTACTAAAATATATTGAAATTTAATTTAACGAAACGAAAAGTACCGAAAGAGATAGTAAGTTTTATGGATAGTATAATCCTAGTATATGATATACTAAATTAGAATATTTTAGTATACAAATTAGTACACTTGAAGAACATGTTTCGTAAGTAATGAAATACAATAATTCTATTACATTGTTTAATGTATTTCAACATTAATGTACTTTTCAGTTATTCTGAAACATTTCTAGCGAAGTTCATGAGGCGTAGCTGGGTTGCTTTGATCTTTGAACAAGTACATATAGAATCGCTTCAACGGCACCATTGTGTTTTACATGCTTTTTGTTTTATTTTCCATTGTGATACGTCACTATTCCAGCTTTGGTATTGCGATATTTGAACATTGCCTGACGCACAGCTGCACTGCAAACAACGAAAGCGATATTAAAACCACGCTGTATGTTTGAAACGCTAACAGACGTAGTGTTTATGAGTAGTGTACTAGCTAGCTTGTGTGTTTGTAAGACAAAATATTCTGTAATGAATTGTTTTTTACTTTGTCTGTTTCTATTTTTTTAACGGTAAGTAATATTAAATTGTGTTTTATAGAAAAACGGTGATGTGTTTTACACTTGCTGTCATGCTGAAAATGTGCTCGAAAGGCTGCTATCTCAGCCCGGAAAACATTGTTAGCTTTTTGTGAACACATTGCCCATCATGTGTTGGACTAGTATTGTTTTAGCACGCTCGGCGTTCCTCGCCGAAGTATGCAGCTTCTTGGCAGTCAGCAGAATAAAGTGCCCCGAAACAGAGCGTCCTGCACGGTAAGCTTCGTCGCCGTTGCCGGTACTGCATTCCGGCGTGAGTAAAGTACAGCAGTTCATTTAAATACTGGTAAACATTTTTGCCGGTGGGCGATGTGGCGATGAGCGCTGAATAAATTTGACTACGGAACGCGGGAGATGCCGTAACATTCCAGCGCGATTCACACGTACCGAAACGGTTCGACGGTGGCAAATGGCTTCATCGTCACTTTCAATGCATCGCAATGAGCTACAATTTACGCCTTTGTGTGAAGCACCGGCCGTATGTGTGCAGCTTGCCACTGAAGCCATGGTTCCCATACACCGAGAAAACCATGGAAGGGAAGCCCACAGTTTTGCAAGGTGGGATGAGTTGCACGGCCATTCCACGGGCGGAACTGGTTGTCCCCTGTTGGGTGGCCGGATGGTCGGTTGTGTGTCTCGAAGGAGCTACATATATGTGCATGTGTTGCTAGTTGGTAGCGAAATGCGCCGATCGCAAGATGCCGCTCGGAAGCAGTTAGTTTCTCGAGCTGCAGAAAAATGTCGTCCCAAACGCCCCAAAAAAAAGGAGAAAAAGGGAACTGCTGAGTGTGGCGTAATTTATGGTGTTTTCGTATTTTGTAATATATCTTTTTATTTTCGAGTTCCTGCAGTTTGGCGCGTGAGTGTGAGAGCGGGTCGCACTGCAACGTTCGCCACTGCCAGGCTGTGGGTTCATTTTTAACAAATACTTTTTTAATGTGGAAAAACCCAAGCTCGGCCATGGAGGACGACGCAAGTTGCACTCTGCGTGCGCTTGGAGCTGGAGCAAAAAAAAATGCAACCATCAGACATCATAATACCCAGTGCGAATTGGGCACAACCGTGCACACTGCACGGCCACTGTACTGGGAAACTCGACGAGAATCCTTTCACTTTCCCTCCACCGTTCAACTCGGCCCGTGCCGTGCAGCGGTGGACTGGCAATATTTCATAAATAAATGCATTTGCCCTGGGCTTATAATGTTCCCGCAGCGTAACATAAATAAACACATGATCCAACAAACGGTCGCAGCCGTTCGGGGACGGGGCCCGAGGGTTCAGGCTGCTTTATCTCGGCGGTAAACCGGCATGCTCGGTGGGCACGGTTTTTGTTTTGCCTTGCCTTCTAAACCGCTCACCAGCAGCAACGTGTCGTTGGTGGTTTATTAGTGTGGTTTCATTTCTTCGATCTTGGTGCCTTGCTGTTGTTGTTGTTTGTCGTTGTTGAACTTTCTGTGGCCTGGCTCGTTTGGCCCACGCTAAACCTCCGCACATCTCCATTACTGTGCAAACCGGGAACACCGGGTAGGATGTGATCACGATATTAAAGTCGCCCGCATACGAACGATGACAATCTACGATTTATTGTGTGTTGGCTCCAGTTGGCACGTCGCATGAGCCTGTTGCTTGCGGATCGGATGCGCTCGAGTGATATAAAATAGATAGCGTTTTATTGGATTTTAACTCACTCAACAAAGATGGGGGGTTTCTTACTTTCACGAATTTAAGTGTGTTTTCCATAATAAATAGTATATTATTCTATATATAAATTGTGTGTAAGGAAATTTACAAATTAAACATTAGATGTAAGAGAAACTTAAAGCGAAGATCGTTAATCAATTGAATTCAATTGTGTTAAATTAAATTAGCATTAGATTAGATTATTAAAATTAGATTATTGTTCAAATTTCATCAAATGTTCATTAAAGCTTTCTTCCTACGTGGAGTACTTCACAACTTGAGACAAACATTGGTGATCACGAGACTACAAGTGATGCCTACTGTCAAACTACTACGACTACGAGACAAAAATTAGTGCGTTAGAAACAAAATTTGGTGGCAACGGTTGTATTATTTTATTAGCATTTATTTGCGATGAGAAGATTGCTTAATCAACAATATTTAATCAAATGTAGCATTTTTCAAGTTCAGATCTTAGACAGCGCGCTTAGAAACTCGATGAGGACTCGACATCAAGGACAAACGTTTTCTACTCGTCCTCTCTTTCTCTCGTACTTTGCGTTCTTTTTCTCGCTTTGAAAATAAATGGAAACCGGTAAATATAATAATACACCCCCTAAAAACCGCTATCATCATTTCCACCAAGGGCAGAAAAAAAAACAGCCTGCTAAGAAAAACATTACGACGTCTGTAACATCGCGTGCAACCGTATGCATGGTGCAAGCGTGAAAAGTGCATGAAACGTTTCACACCAGCACACACACATTCATTCATTCCCACCAGGCAACGCCCGATGCGCGCTCTGGCGTCCCTTCAGGCTTTTTGTCCTCGCGTGGAAAGCGCACCATTTGTCACCGGGCTGTAGAAAATGGTAGAAAATGATGGAAAGTCACAGTACATGCATTCGGATTTTCGCAGCACGGGAACGACTGGGGATGATGGATGGCTATATTTGGAAATACGTTCGATGGTGGGTTTGATTTCATGATTAAGTTGTTGAAGTGCCGCTTACACGGCACATCGCTGGGAAAGGGTTTTGCCGCTGTGGTTGGTAATATTTTCTTGACAGCAACTAAACCACATTACTACGGCGTGTAGCGTTACTACACTGGCTCAGCCGTCAGTATGCAAAAGCTCTTTGCGAAAGCTGTTCCTAGCGACACACACAGAGCGACGAAATGAAATGGTTTTGTGGCTTTGTTGTTGTTCTGCTAAACAGACCAAGTGCATCCCGCTGCAAAGCACCGGCACAGGAACTGAAATCCGTGCCAGCTCTGGGATGGGGTCCGGGTTTTGCTAATCTAACCGCAACGTCGGGGCAGTAAATGTCAAGGATTACTATTAATAATGGTGGCGTCTGACAATGCACCAGCGATGGGTTAGGTGCCTGGACGGGGAGGGGGGTTCTTTTTTCCTTCCCGGACGGTGTGTGTCTTCCCACCCGGGGACACTGACATTGACTGGCTTCGGAACATTCGTATTGTGATGTGAATGATGCGAACGGTGACAGGGAATGTGTGCAAGTTGCACAACACAAGTGCGGCCCAGGATGATGACGCGGTACATGGCAGGTAATGAATCTTCATTTCCTTCTCGAATACACCTCCGTTTCCCCCTCATCCCACCCAAAAAAAGGACGTTACATTGTTGCACGGATCCTGCACGGCGAAGCAGGCGCCCTGACGAATGGTTTGGCCCTATTGCTCAAGGGAAATGTTTGTGCTGCAGTTCATAAATCATGCTCCCAGAGCCTTCGCCCGCACAAAGGGGCGAGTTGGGACATTATTGGAGGGTTTTCGGGAATCGGCTTTTCTCGTTTGCTCGTGTTGTTCGTGCGAGCGTTTCAAACAACGAAAATCAAACGATTAGAAGTTACTGGTGATTTGTGCCAACGTGGGACTTCCCTGTCGAAACTGTTCCTGATTTCTGGTATTGTCTGTTCGGGGAAAAATCATGTTTTGTAGTGAAGAAAAATTCACAAGAAAATGATTATTATTGCGCACTGAAGCGCGAGACTTTTCGATAGCAGCAACAAACAAAAAGACTCATCAAGGTTTGCAATCTGTGTTTGTTTAGAAAGCTGTCGTTTAAAATATGCTACGATCGAAATCATGCTGATGGTGTCAACAAAGATCATTTCTTGGTTGGTTGTTGAAGTATTAAAGGTGTTCGTTGAAGGTTCTTTGAAGGAAATGGAAGCTAACGAGCAAACCCTTATGTAAAGAAAAATCACTTTCAAGTGATGTTAGGGCTGTAGTGGCCGTTGAGTACCATTTTTAAATCAACAAAACTTATGACAGAAGATCTTGTGAGCGAATAAATAAATGAATAAATGGCTGTAATATAGGGAGAGGAGTAAATCCCTTTATCCCTTACTGCTCCCCTGCCACCATTCGCAGTGATCTTTCAACGGTTCATCTGTCCACATCTGGTTGACGAATGTGCGAGCATATATTACAACCACGGCAAAGTATCACTTGGGTCGCGGCTTCATAACCGTGCGCGTGTAATATGCTAAGTGGATGGGATGGTTGAGAATTATCTGCTCCTGGGTGGAGAGCAAAAGCGTATGATTAATGTGCCCCGTACGAGCTGACCTTCGCGGGTGCGGGAACCGTTCCCTGGGGATTGGTGAGTCGTGATTTCCATCATGAGTGAGGCACACAGGCTCCAGCAAAGGTGCAGGAGAATAGGCCGACCTTGGCCTGTGTGTGTGAGAGAAGACCGTGTATTCCGGTGCGTGCAGGGAAAGTGAATAATTTCTTAAGACATTGTTTGTGTAAACATGTCTCGTTTAAAAGAAACTGGGACAGCGAAATAGCAAGAGCGAGAGATCGTGTAAGAAATGTTGCAAAAATCGGACGAAATGAAAACGGAACGGCATCATCCCGGCGGGATAGCGCTTTCCCAATGATTAATGGCGAACCCATCTGTGTGGAGAAGTGGAAAACCCCACATGGTGCGTGCGGCCAGGGTAAAAAGTTGTGAAAATAACAATTCACTTTGCGTATTTTGTTCCGTGCTCGTGGAAGGGCACGCACCGGTGGGGTAGATGATGGGAGCACATTTTATGAGTAAATCAGTTGGGTAGGTTCGGGCTTACGTTCGGGTGAAAAGTAACAAGGTTAGGGATTTGTAGCAGAATGTTCAGCGTTCCTTGAGCTTTATGTCGCCTATTAATTTCAATACCGGTTTCCGTTCCGGAGCCTTGCGCCGTTTTAGTGTGTTTTATTTTTAACAATCCGACCAGTCGGGGAACGTTCGCCCCGTGGAGTAGCGTACCGGAGTGGCAGCAATCGATTAGTTCACTAATCACTCCAGCAGGTGGGAAAGATTTTATTATAATGTTGGATTAGGCAGAAACTTTGTGTTACGGTTTGTTTATAGGCACACGCCGGGGCATTAAACCGGCGAACCATATTTTGTGCGGTTTACGTACGGCTTGTCTGTCACATTCTTCGACCCGGCATGACATTCACGAATGAGTCGTTATCAAAAAATCAACAGCTGGCCCGGTTGGTCCTTTTGGTCCCCAAAAATGGCACCCAAGCATGCAGTGGTCTCAATCGCCAAACTACTGCTCGATCTCGCAATCGAATCGTTCCGTTTCGAGACGTACGATCCCGCCCAAGGTGTGTGATAAATGGGATCGTCTTGCTCGATAAATGATTTAGATTTGCTCGATTGCCTTTTACCCGGGCCGGTGCGGTGACATTCTGTGGCAATTTAATATGATCGTTTTCGGGTTTGACGTGACAGGGAAAATTTATTATTGACGGGTGTATAGTAAATGTGTTCCGCTAGGCACTGCGCTGGTATACAATGTAATAAGTGGTTTTGGCAGGCGAACAATGATGTGGAGAATGGTATCGAGCCCCGGCAGGATTTGTATTTGTTTTTGGCTGATTTTGTCATATTGTTATCGGTTGAGTGAGTAATTTAGATTATAGATTTGTTTGGTGTGCAGGGAGCGGAAATGGACAGTTTGTATTTACTCAAGTAGATTCTTTATAATTCGGTCAAACTCATTTCACCATCGCTGATAGGAAAGCAAATTACAAACAACTGATTAATCGTGTTGAGAATGTATGTTTTATTTCCATCATTTACAGTGCTTTCGATTAAATGTGACTGTTCCAAATACAGTACGTACCAAGACTATATGATCACTTGCGTTTTAAGGATGAAAAATTCAATTGACAGACATAGACGATGTATTTTTTATTCCAATAAAGACGTCATGGCCGTATTTGTAATACACGGATGTTGTATAAGTATAAAAGGTTATATAGTTTAGCATATTTTTATTATGTCGATGTATTTCCATATATTATCCAAGAGAATAAGATTTAGAAGAATAATAGGAATAAGACTTTTACGTTACAATTACATAGCGTAATTGGTTTGAAATCTATCACGATGAAAGCAAATCGTAGTTAACATTGACAAACATTGACAGTTGCTCAAATGAATGTAGATTAGTCATGCATGATGAGTGCGTGATGCTATTGCTTTTCCTCATGTTTTGGAAATTCTATTCCACTGCCTAAGAATTTTTCATTTTATCTTATCAATTGAACTTCTTTGCTTATCAACTTCTATATTTCTATATTTTTTATTCTATATTCTATATAAAATAAACGGTTGCATAGTTATGTCACACACTGTAGTAACATCTGCACCATAACTATCACCGTGTTTAAACCTTTCTAATTGCATTTGTTTTAAAGTGGACTGCATCCATTCGCACTATTTGGGTCGGGTCACAACATAAACGGTGACCGAAATTAATTTACCCTCAAGTACGCTTAACAACAGCGAAGTGCATGTAACGCGACAGAAAAAAAAACACGCCCGAGCTTAATGAAGCACATCCTTCGTTCGGTGTTCGGTGCCGGTCCGTACAATATCATCACGTATTGCCACGTATAAGCGATGCGTGAGACATGCTTTGGTCTGAAGAAAAATAAAGAATTCCCATAAACGACACTGCAAGTAACGCCGTCACCCTAGCGCCAAGCGGCCAGAGGGTGTTAAAGCAACCAGGGAGGAAAAAATCAGAGTAGCAGAAAAATCGGTACATCCACACCGTAAAGCCACCTTCCCGACTACGTTCACTACACAGCTCATTGGCCATTAAATCTCTTTCGCCCGGAGGATGCCACCCGTGACTCTCTGGAGCAATTTCATGCCCAAAGGAACGCTCCGCCGGGGAGCGGTTTTGCACATAAAAATGGACAAAAAATGTGCTTTACATTACGGCTAGTGAGCGTCGTCGCCGGTTCGATGGGATGCATCTGGACACACCGTACGGCGGTACGGTGAATTGTAAAGCAAATAGAACCAGCGGTACAAGCTGGGGTTGGGGCCAGCTGATACAATGCTTAAAGCTTGATGTTTATGTAGGAGAGTTGCAGAGTGAGCATGGCACCAGCGGGCATGGAACGCAACAGTGGTTAGGGGAGTGGTGGCGCACGGACGCACCATGTCAGGTTTTAATAGAGGGATTTAAAATGGACAGTTTTATTTCGGCTCTTGACAGCGCAGGGGCTTTAGCCTAGTGGCACACGAGTGGCTCACATTTGGCCTTATTATGGTGATCTGCCGCTGGTTTGTGTCGGGGTAGGGCGGGTGGATAAAAGTAGAAATAAAATTAGCACTTGTGATTAGAACTTGAATCCCCCCGTGGTAATGAAAGTTTTCGCTTTCTGTCCGGGCGAAATCCATTACCTCCGACATGTGTTGGTCTTTGTTGGACTAGTTTTGGCATCTCTACATTTGGCAGGTTTATAGCGTTGTTTGCGTATTCCCCATAAAACACGAGAAGTAGATGCATGTTTATGACTGCGGGAAAAAAAACTGTGTTTAAATTGTTCGGTAATGCTTTTTATGGGCATTTTTCATTTAAATTAACTTCTCCCTTCCTAACCGGATGTAATGCTTTCGAAGGGAAATCTATTCGAATTCCAACGGACTTTCTCCCGGGAGAAATGGGATTCAAATGAAGCGGAAAGAAATGCGTTGGTGTTGTACAGTTTCCTACCTTCGCCGTTCGCCGTAGATGGTTGGATCATCCCGTTTGAATCCGGCAAAGATTAAAACCATTTACACCCACCTCAAACTCATTAAAACTCCTGTTAATAGGGAAGCGGTACCCTAATTTGGTAGCGAAATTTTCCCATTTATTAGCCGCCGATTTGTTTTTTGGCTGTGGGAAGAATGTTCATTAGACAGACAGAATCGCACGAATCGTTCGAGAGGCATCTAAGTAGCCCGGGAAGGACGCATGGTGCAGCCGTGTCTGACGGTGGTGGACATGAGTGGCAGGCGTGAAATACGCATGGAAACCGGGTCAAACCCGCAACTGGACATTGATTAGGGTACGCACTGTGTACGTTGAGGGAGTTGTTTCCCTCACGGGTAATGGCCGCTAATGACCGACTGATTTAGGTGCGAATTGGGCGAACGGGGTGATGGTACGGATCGGACCGTACTTGCGGTAAAGATTCATCGCTACAAGACTTTTCCATTTCGCCGTAGTTCCGCGCTTAAATGTCGTCTGCGTGATGCATCCGTTTTGCAGGTAGGTTCGCTCTGCAGTGGAAAGCGGACATCATTTTCCAGCGCTCTCGTGGAGGAAGTGATTCATTCGGCTTACCACCAACCGACCACCCGAATAAGCATAGAGAGCGGAAGATGAATTCGCTATCGTCAAAGTCGATAGAGCGATTGCGGTAAAGGAACGCACGTGTTCTTGCTGTGGCAGCTCACCCTGCACGGGACGCCATTTTAGGGGGTTAGTTTTGACATTGCCCGGGAACTGTAAGCCGATGTAATCCGTCCACGGTCGTCGGTCGCCGGGGCGCAAAAGGGGGGCTTAATTTTTCCCGATTCGCTTTCATTGCATTTTGCCATTACGGTAATCCGATCGCAATCAGCCGAATGTCCAGCGCATGCCAGTCACGGTTGGACAAATCACGACAAGGCGCTGTGCAGTTGGGCCGTGCTGGTTACGGCCGTTACATGTCAACGGCACACGGGAATGCCGGCATCAGGTTCTCCGCGGTGCGGGATCGGGATCGGGAGACTCGTAAGTAGAATTCGATGTTTTCCCATTTTTCATAGTTCACCGAGCGAGAAGCATGGAATGGTTTTCGAAGCGTCTTCGGGGGAAAAAAGTTGAGCTGGAATAGCGTCGTTTTGAACCTCTCCCTCACAACAACAAAAAAAACCCTCCACCGATATCTGGTCTCTGGGTCATACGGATTTCACGGTTCTTGTCGCATCGCGTGAGCGGTTGATTGAGATTCAATCCCATTACGCGCCAACGCGAGGGTGGTGGTTCGCCGTTTGGGTGAAATTTCTATTATCCTCTTCCAGGAATATGCTGCTCGGTGCTCAGTCGGTCGGTTCCGCCTTTCCGCCGCATTGATGGATTTCTTTCGAAATTTGAGCATTTGGTGGTGAAATATGGTGTTTAGTCGTTTCTTCCGCTTCTGGCAGGAAAATGGGAAATATGCAAAGAAGCAATGACGATCGGCTCGGCGGCGCTCGGTGAGCTGGAATGTTGATTTTAGAAAAGCACAGCCCGGTATCGATTGTCGCTAATCCACATTTAATTGAGAGTATAATTGTTTGCGAGCGGATTGGCGAAGTTCGAGAGTGATTGACATTTCAGCCATTCTTCCGTCAGTTGGGCAGGGTTGTAGAAGTGAGGAAAGCATGCCAAAAATAGGCATTTTGGTTCAGGGGCAACGAAACACATGAATGATTTGAAATGAATATTATGCATCCTTCAGTTTCAGGGTTGAGAATTGAGGCATAAAGTTCGTGAAGAAATTGTGGTTTCATTCGGCTCATGCCCAAGAGGTTCGGAAGATCGTCAGAAGCTGTAGCAAATGGGTTCATCACATACACAATCAAGCGAAATGCTTTCTTTCTCGATGCTGTTAAATTATATTTCGGCCAAAGCAAACCAACCGCATCTGTATTGAGCTACTGGCAACTAATCAAATCAAAATGTAATAAAACATATATGAGCTTTTCCACCACAGAATGGGCTACATCATCACCGATCGCTATCTGCGCGATGCGAAACAACTGCTTTGAAGTGGTCAAGCGGCGGAATAAAAACCTTCAGCCGGTTTGGCCGGGTTCAGCCCGACCAAATGATGCCGTTCGGTGGAAGCAGAGGCAGAAAAAAATGGAGTTGTGAGTAGTTCACTTCGCACCAGTGACTCTCGGAACGAGCTTCGTATTCGTTGCAACAAATCTTCAACATTCTTTTGATTGGCTTTTTATGATCGCCATCATCTTCTGCAACCATTACCAGCTGCTTGCAACGAAATGGTGTTCAGCGGTACGTACGGTGCCGCGGGAATCTCGGTCAAGTTCAGTTGTTTGGCGTGGGGTGTGGCTGGGGAAGGGGAACACGATGGGGGGGTGTTACGATGCGGGCACTGGAACATGTCACCACAATGGGTTTTGCAGCCGATTTTCACCAGATTCACCCGTCACCGATCCGGCATCACCCAGACGATCGAAATGTGTTCCCCGCAGGGATGGTTGCACGGCACCATAAGTTTGGGATATATTGGAAGCGCATGGAACTGCGAATGGCAACAGAGTATGAACACGTTCCTCTCGAGGCACTCAATTTTGTGCTGCGAATGAAGAATGGGAGTGAGGGGGGAAAAGTTAAGCTAGTCCCTGTTCGAATGAAGAAAATACCAAGAAAATCGTAATAGTTGGTCGGTTTCTTTGAGCATTCGAGGTTATCGTCATCATCATCATCATCATCATCATTCTCATGACCATCATCATCTATGTCAGGATTGACTTTTAGCAGCACCGTGAACGGCATCGCTTGATGTCAAGGTACAGATTATTTCTCTCTCCTGTTTGCCCTCCAGCGTACAGCTGCGCTGCTCCTCCGGGAACAGTCTGTCGACGTCGAGAATTTGTAACAACGGATTGGTGTGCCCGGATTAACCGCTCGGGTAGTGCGGTTGATTTTTTGCTTGTTTGCTATTGCAACCATACTGCTGACTGCCTTTACGCTCCTGCCCGCAAACATGCCGAACAAACTACCAACGTTCGGCGAAACGACAGATAGCAACTATTAATCATAACAGTGACGCTCCGATGGAGACGCCTGGTGGCGCAGTCGGAACGGTGGGATTCGCCTGCTATCTACTTGAAAATTCGAATCGATTCGGTGTCAGCACTATCGGGAGACTATCGCTGACCGGGACCGGGTGAGGGCGCTTGCCGTCGACATTGTAAGGCAGCAAAAATTTAAAATAAACGAGCGTTTGTTTTTCCATCCGCGGAAAAATGGCGTCGGCAATGCAACGGGAGAAGGTAGGTGGATGGGAGGATGAACCGGTCCGATATCTGCCACTCAGTGTTTGATCATAAGGTTGGACAACAAAGAAGCGGTAAGCTGAGTCGTTGATCCCGCTGGACAAATTACGCTTTTTCGATAAAAGAGTGTGATTTATATGCGGAATCCATTTCTTCTTCGTGCCCCATTGTGGCGGGGGATGGGGACAGCTATCGTTTTGTATTCGATCGGTTCCCGTGTGGGAATGCGGGTGGGTTTTTTTGGAATTTTGGTTTCAATAATTCGAGGAAAGGGTTTGTGGATCGCACGGTCAGCAGTAAAACAATCGGGGAAACATATTCCTTTCGGCAAAAACGTCGCAAGAACGAACCGTGGAAAGCGTGGAGTTTTGTAAACCACAAAACAAACTTGTAAGTGGCAATGTCGAATGGTCGAAAATAGCTTCCTTTTTAGAGTTAAAACACAGAAAAAAAACATCAGGGAACCACTTTCGATTCTGCTACGTGAAACTTTCCCGGGATGAAGCTGCTTTCTGGCGATTCAGACTCACTTCCGCCACTTTGGCGGTGCTATCATTAGTGTTTCTCGAGATAAGCTAGCTTTAGTGGATAATTACACTCATTACTCTCCCTTGCCGTCCCGTGTCCAACCCCGGTCCCATTCTGAATTTTATTCGTCCATTTCCGGGCAGAACGCCCGCAGGGCTTTTCCCCGACCGGGACCGTCCGAGTTTTGGTGCGAAAGTTAGCCTTCATGGTTGCTAGATGGAACGATAGCAACAAAAGGGTCGCTCGGCGCTGCAGTACGCGTGTTCGGGATGAGCTTTAGCGACCGAGCAACTTTCGCCGTTGATTAAATTGTTGATATTGGAAAAGTGTAATTTCTTTTGAAGTTCGATAAAATCATTCTCAACTCTTTAATTCAATCATGTCGTTCGGGAGGATCTTTTTTTTTCTAGGCTGTACTGGCCATGTTTCTATTCAATGTCGTCACTTCACGACGTTGTCTTTTTGGATACTTTTTAGCCGGTGAGCGGTAGAATCTTTTCATTGGGAGAGGGAGACGAGGAGTGATTTGCAGAAGGATAGTAGGGAAGAACGAATTGAATTTTCTTATCTTGTCGCTGTCCAGACCAAATGACGTTGAACTGAATCCACGGGAATCGGGATAAGCTTTGGTTGGCTGTCGAGAGCGACCTGCAGGTTGGTGGTTGAAGTTCACTCTTTTGTCTGAGCTTTTGTCACAGTCTGTGCTTTTTATTCTTAGAGAGGATTTAAAATTAGAAAGGGAAACATTTCTGTTCGATAAAACTTAACATGATAAATAGATTAGACCGTGTTCGACACAACACGGTTCACACGCAGTTCAAAATGAAGTTTTCCGAAGCGCAGGCCTGATGGCACCCATCATCAACCAGGCACGTCTTGATGGTGACATTTGTGTCACGAGCCAAACCATAATCTCTTAAACGTATAACTCAATGGATTTGCCAGTGACAGCACTGCATCATAATCAATTAATTTTTAGATATTCAATTTCATACGCGCGGCACAACGATAAACTATCGTTGTCCAATAAATTGGTTTTAATAAACGAACAACGGCACGCAACAGTGCCCGGCTGCTGCCGCCGTTAATTAATACAGCAACGGAAGCGTGCAAACACACGCGCGGGCTGATTGCACGGCCGGAGCGCTTGAAAATTGAATGTTGGCTAAAAGTTGGCGTCAAATTGACGGCCCAGTCCTGTCGGCACCGTCGAGCGGTTGAGTCGCTCCCCGAAGGCAGGTATTATGAATGCGCCCTTCCGACCAGCGCAGCGCGCCGGAACAGCGGACGGCGCTTTATCATAAACATTCGAGCATCGCCGCCAACGCGCAGACACACACACACCACACACTGCAGAGCGTATGCAAACAGGGCTGAAAATTTAATTTACCAGCCATACCGGAAGTGTAGCCGGCAAAGTCCGGCACGGTGCGGGCGGCTGCCGTGCCGGGGTTTGCGAAATCACTGCAGCACCCAGTGCCCGGTGCGGGCAAGCCAATTTATGCTTCCCCGGGTGTGCGGTAGTCGGTGTCGGCAAATTTCGGTGGGTAACTTTGTTGTCGAGAGGCGAAAAGTTTGCCGTTCTTGTACGGTGCTCCTTATTACTGCATCGGCGCGGGGTGGAACATTTAACTTTCCGTATCGTCCTCATCGTGTTTGGGTTTTCTTTTCGTTTGCTTTCTTTTCTTAACCTACACGTGTGTGTGTGTGTTTTGAAAGAACCGGAAATGCAAAAACCATAGCACATAAGAGCCCTAGCTCGGTGTAATGCGAGCACGAGGGCTTGGCAGTTTGTAATAAGCCTACGGTTCAATTTTGCTCGCCAAAGAAAAGGGTATGAACGTTTTCGCCCCGGCGAGAGCACGAAAGGGGAACGTTTATTCTGTGCAAGGTAAACTAAAGTCGCCTGTAAGTTAAACTTCGAGCAAAGATTATTATTTAACTTACCGGGTCTCGATTAGCTGGGACCGGGGGAAGGACCGAGCGGTGGGAGTCTGTCCTCTGTGACAAGCCGCCCTGCAAGGCCATCGTTGTGGAAAGTTTTCTACTACGAGTGGAAGATTCAGCAAACGAGACCTTTCCGGTTTGGTTAGGATCGCAGGGCATTGGAGAAAGTTAAACAAATCACACATTTTCGTCAGATTTGATGGGGTAGGGAAAGCCTTTGGATGGATTTGTTTCGGCACTGGGTGAGTATTATAAGACGCCGTACGAGATGAGGTACAATACCGGAAGGATGTTGAAACTGTTGCTATGGAGAGTTTTTTTTTGGTTGGGATGGTTAGATAAAGCTGCACAATTTTACGTTCCACACTTCGGTTGTGGAACGTAAAACTTAAATTTAAAGATATACCCAAGGGAATGATAAAGCTCATTATGTACGTGCATCGAAATATTCGGTAAATAGATACTTTAATTAGAAACAAAATATTTAAAAAAAGATCTTGACATTTAATTCTACTAGAGTAAAAATTGTTCTCAACTGATTAACTCGACTTCAGCATAGTAAAAAATATTTTTGAAGGCAATTTAGTAACGTAGATTGCATACTTTAGGGCGCCTATGTCAGGCGTTTAATTTTAAGGGAGCTATTCACTACGAAGCTCAAAAAAAGAGCTTTTCGAGGGGGTTTTATAATGCGAAACTATCTAATATATATACTACGGTAAAATAGTATACCCCGTATACTAAAATAGTATGCTCCGTATACTAAAATAGTATACCCCGTATACTAAAATAACATATCGGTATACTAAAATAGTATACCCCGTATACTAAAATAGTATTCCCCTATACTCAACACATGTAAATCAGATTCAATTAATAGGACATTAGTCCAGTTAGTAATATGGGCATTAGTCCATATTAATGGATTAATATGGAATAGGTGGTCGAGTGACCCTAGGACAGGGAATCGGAACAGGAATAGGACAGGTGCGGAATCGGTACAGGGCCGGGGTCAAAGGCCAGGGATGGGGAAATAGGCGGTCGACCCTGGCTGCTTTAGTATACCACGTATACTAAATAAGTGTACCTCGTATACAAAAATAGTACACCGTTACTAAATTAGTATATCCTTCTTATTCCAAATAGTTTATATATATTTCATTTCTGTCATTTCTGATCTTTTTTAATTTGTTTAATCAAGATAGTGAGTCCTGCGCTCACTTGACACATGGAAGCTTTGGGGCGGCCCGGTGGCACATGATGGGGGAACTGTATCACCGACCAAGATTTAAATCTTTTTAATTAATATCTTGTAATCTATTATTGTGAATATCTTGTATATCTTGTGAAGAATTCTGATAGAAAACGCGCGAATACCCAAGAACAACAATTGAAAACATTCTCAAATTGCGCGTCTGTGGACGTCGATACGTGTAAAAAACTACATAGTAAAATCATAGTATACATGGAAAAATAAATTGTTGACGAGGGGATTATAGAAGGCGTTGAAAGAAAAAAGTTTAAAGAAAAGACGTGAAATGAAAAACGCTCCACACAAAAAAATGATCCATGGCTGTGGGAAATAATGTTACCGTGGAAACGTTATGCGTCGCTACCAACTAAAACAGGTATATAGATAACAAATTCGAATGAAGCTTAATCGCCAAAATGACCAGTCCGATGATTCTTGTGTCACAACTGGGGAGAGACAAATGGCAATATTTATTTAAGCACTGTCAATCCAGCAGAATTTAAATAGAAATGACGCCAAACTGGGCTGTATGTAAGCTTATTTATTTTCAAAACCGTAGCCCATTAAAACGCTTAAAGTTAATTTAGCCACCGAAGCGTTAGATCGATGGCCATTCATCGTTTTGGCGCATCCCGGTAATGTATAGCCGTTGCGGCAATTAATTAAACTTGAACTAAATAATGCTGTGCTAACCGTAGGCAACACGCGGTACACATCCGCCTTCCCGTGCGATTCGACAACCCTAACCCTAACCGGTGGATGGATAATTTGCTGTCATTCATTTATATTTAATGATGATTTTTGGACGATGTTATGAATATCTAGTGCCTGCCAGCCATTTTTAAAACCATGCCAATGAAGCGTAAATCGTGGCCCGATCTCGATGCGTCCACCGCGTCCCGTCCGGACCGGCTTCGACGCATCCTTTTCGGCACGATTTGTTTTTGATTTACCGATTTCCCGCAGTCCTGTTTCAGCGCCATCGTCCGGGCTGGGATGGAGGCAACGGCAAAAATCCCTTCAACGTTTTGCAAAGACGTGCCTGTGCTGTCTGATAAATGTGGTGTGTGCGTTTTTGGGGTTTTTTACTGTTCATTTTTTCTCTCCTTTAGCTGGGAGGTTGTTTTTTTCGTGATTGTTTATTTGCTATTGCTGTAGGTTCACCTCGCGCTGCGTTCTCTGTTCATCGCTCAAACGGGAAACGGTTTGTTAGAAAAGGTTTTTAATTTGTGAAACGACAGCTTTCTTCGACATTCAATTTAATTTATATCGCCCATAATTTATCCAAATTATTTGCCGGATCTTTAATTTCATTTTCAAGTGGCTGGTGTTTTTCGTACACAACCCATAAGTGTGTGTGTGTGGTCGGTTGTTTTCGTGGGTCACGAGCTTTTCCTCACCAAAAAGGGACACCACTTACGGCGAATACGAAAACAAGTTTCTCGCGTGCGTATGTGCGTGAGTCGGTGTGCGTGCAAATATGCATTCACGCCACAATGCTTTGGCGTTTTCCCGATTATGGCGGTGTTGGTAAGTGTCGAGTCGAACGTCAACGGACATAAATTATTCACTTGATTCATTCACATTCCGCTCAGCTTCGGTGGCAAAATGGGACGACAATGTTGGCGAGACCAGAACCAGAAAGTCAAACCAGAAGGAAGAATGGACTTCACTGGACTGTGTAATGGGAAAACCGTCTCGACGCAGCAGGCCGTGCGCGGCAATCCCTTGGAAACAGTTTCACCACGGTGGTTTCGCCACACTGAGGGAGCATTCATCTTGCTAAATGGTGGTTAGTTTCATCGAAATTTTAGCGAATTGTTTCATATCAGCCCGAATGCTCCGGTGGCAAACCGCTAGAGTACAACATTTAATAAAGGGGAAGTGGGTCGCATGAAAATCGTACCGAATGGACCTTTGCTTGTTTTTGCGTAAATTGTAACTGAATTTTGGTGTGTCCTACACCACATCCTGGACATTTGTAATCAATGGATAAAACAACACGACAAAAAAAACTGAATTGATGAAAGTTTGACCAACAAGCTCAAGTAATGAAATTGTGGATGTCAAATGTATTATGCATGGTATGGAGGAAAAAAAGGGGTTTCCATCGACAAACTGTACAACAAATCCGTTACATCAGCAGCAGTTGCAAATCAAGCCGTACAGAAGCGGTGAAGTATGAAAACAGTTTCATTAGCACCATTTTCCTTTGCATAGAAGGAGACATTTGCTTCTACCACCTGATCCAACTCGGCGCAACACTTCGGCGCAATTTTGACGAGGGTTGTTGTGCTGGAGTGGTCTACGCCTGGGGTGTCCATTGATATTAATTAGGCCTTTATGCAACCTGAATTAATGTTAGACAATCACCCGACAAAAAGAAGACCTAATCGTGTAAAACCGACCGTGAAATATTTCGGGTTAGCATTGAATATCTAGCAAAGCGTTTTTAAACCAGCTGTGAGATAGTGAAATAATTACTCTTACAAAATGTTTTTTCCAACGAAATGCACAGCTCACAAATTGTAATTGCATTTTAAGATCGTGCAGCGCTGCATCGCGTTGGGGAGCAAGTGTCCAAAAGCGATGACGAACGAAACGAATGACGTCTGTTGCCGCTGTTGGGAGTTGCAGTTTGAGCAGTGGTCCGATTGGTAAGGGAGTTGGGTTACCTTAAGCTCGTTCCGAGTATCCTGTCCCAGTTTTAGCTCATTTCCGGGTCAAACGGTTGAAGCAAGATGCAATCCAGGGAAAATCCCCTGGCAGCGAATTCGCAATGCATTTGATCTTGTCCGTGAAAGGCCAAACGCCGTATGGAAATGAGACGTGGTCATTATGTTCGTTTCACGTTGTAAAATAAACTACGGTACCTTTTAACGATCCAACGAAGATCAAAAGCGTGGCAAAGGACACCGGTGTAGTATGATTTGTGAAAAGTGTTTAAAGGAAAGGGGTTTGAAAGATTTTTGAAGCAATGTAGCAATTTTTATTTACTTAAAGTTGAAGAGAAAAACTTCGCGCTGTTTGTGCAAGATGCACTTGATTCTTATCATAAATAAAGGATAATCGAATAACAGACGTCCAGATGAGGGTTGATTTGAGTAGGTTCATGGGTTGTTTTCTCGAGAATGTTGGGTAATACATTGTCGGAGAAAAGAAGGAAGGACACAACAACTATAACGATTCCAACGTACAAACATGACGAATTCGCTTACGGGTATCCACCGCTGTATTTCGAAGCGTAAACAGGGCACCGTGTACACCGCAAGCGATACCATCGACAAGACGTACGCTCATCCGAAGGGCCTGTCAGTGTTGCTCATAATGACGATGATGAGGTCAGTGATACACGATGAGCCCTTTCCATCCCACGGCCACGCAGAGAAGACATGCCGGCGGGAATGAACGGGCAGATAGATGAGAAGTCAATTCATCGCGATAGACGAGCAGCAAGCGTCGGTTTTTGGCGTGGTCGACCGTACCGGCCGACAGCGCAACCACAACCTTAGGGAAATTACATTAAGAAACATGGTCCGAAACCCAAGCAACACACACACACACAATCGGCACCGGACCGGCATGCAGCCAACGGTCCGGCCGGGCGCGAGACATCTTTCTCATTTATCTGAAATTATTTAGTGCCGCTGGTTTGTTTGCCCGAGCTAATGGGCGATTGTGGCGATGATTGCTATCTGCTGAATTTCCCAAAACCAAACGGCACTTGAAGCTGCTGGCGGCCTCCTATGGCGCTTGGTAATCGTTGCGGTAGGGCAATAATTCACACCAATCGGGCCCCGGCCAAGACGCCTCAGCAACGATGGATGGATGAATAGATGACTTCGTGGGGGCTTCCTGGCGAATGGAGATGGTTTTGGGGGCAGAGGGGGGCGAGAAACATGGGCAATTTAAATGCAAATGAATCGTAAACAGTGAAACCGCCCCGAATCGTTCATCTCGCTGCACGTGCAATGGGTCGGAAGGCAGTTGCCTTTGGATTGGTCCACGTGGAGGTTAAACTACTAGCTGAGGCTGTGCAATGAGCTCGCCATTTTGATTGTTTTTCTTCTGTTAAGGGCGATGATGATTAATTCAGGATTGTACTATATGAGACTCTTGAGGAGCTACTCAAAGCTTTCAACGGCAAATTAACAGTATTATAAAGATGGCAGTATATTATTACTAATGAAATTATCCAAATGATGTATGATAAACAACGATCAAGCTTAATTAATTACTAAATAATAGTTAAACACACAGCTGGTTCTCCTATTTGCTTACGCTAAACAAGGTATTTTTTTAAAAGCACTGCCATCAGGTTTGTCCTCCTTAGTAGTATTTTATACTGACAGCCTTCTTATTGAAAATTGCCATGGGATTATTATTTCATTCTCAGGAAATCTAGGCAATAAGACGGCTGAACTCTCTCATCAAAACAGGCCCAGAAAGCTTTGTTCATGAGCGAGCTATTCCTGAGTAGTCCAAGATCTTTCCCAGGATAGGATGTTTCTCAACTCACCTTCAAAAACATATGAAACTGACCGATCTTCTGCAATCCTGCGTGGAGTTTGAAGTTACCACATTGTCTTGTTTAATGCGGTTGAATCAACCGGTATATATTAATTCGTCATACAGGGGGCTGAAAAGATCGAAAGCTCATGTGACGCATTCGCCGCAAAGCACCAGGCAATGGTCTATTCCTATGACATCTTTTCCCTGCTTGAATTGTTTTGTATTTTGTTTTGACAACACAAAAGATAGCAGATATGACAGGGTGGTCTAATACGTCAATCAATAACCAATTGCTCTTCGTTGTGTTACATTCAAATACATAAATTTATGTAACAGTTCCTGGAATTCAGTAAACGATTACCAACACAAATCGCTGTAACGGTAAGGCCCATCGCCACTCTGCGGGAAAGATTGTTCAATGTTCAATAAATGACGCCATTTGCCTCTTCTTGCCCGAAATGTTTTCATGCACAGATTATCAAACATAAAAACGACGCTAAGCAACAGCGCGCGTGTTCGATGTTTTAGCCTTCGTTTCTTCGAACCTTAAAAGTTTCCCAGTTTGGCAAGCAAAACGAAGAAAACTCTTCTTCACTGTGTTGATGAACCGTTTGCAACTTTTACGAGAAAACGAAAGCAAAGCCAGCGGAAAAAAATAATATACCCAGCTTAAGCGTAATTAAATATGTTTTCGTTTGTCGGTTGCAGGGCAGCGGCAGCACACACCCTACGAGTCCCAGTGATGGGATGGAGTGCGTCCGAAGCGTGAGCTCGCTGATAAAACACGATTCTCACGATTCTCAAAAACAACACCATTAACAGGTTGCTGAACGGTGAAATACAAAACAAACTGAATTGCTTGACGTGACCGGAGAAAGATGGTTTCCTCGAACGGTGGTCCGGGTTTTGCGGTCCACGCTGACGGTGTTGGACAGCGCCGAAGTTCAATCCATTATCCACTTTCAATTACAGCATTAACTTTAGCAAAACGTCCTGTCCGCTTGGTTTGTCGATTCGCACTGGTGGTCGAAGTTGAAAGGTGATGGTATAATATTTTGCTAGTCGGAAAAAAAACCGATTGGGGGAGGGAAAAAACACCCACTCACAAGTCACATGGAGTTCGCGAGATGGAAAGAACAAGTTGGGTTGATGTTTGTTTTTTTTTCTGTTTGCCTTTTGGGTCCGGTATCTGATGAGATGACTGTAGAGGGATGGCTTAACTTTCGGTACATGGATTGGATGGGATTTTATGCTTCGTTCGGTATCCCTAAACCCTTCGACTGGGCGAAACTTTCACCCCGTCGGCGGCGATGATTAGCAAACCCGTGGGAAAACAAGTAAGTGGCTTGGAAAACATGTTTAGCAGAAAGCATATGCTTGATCTTTTTTTATATGATTCGAACTACGATGAGTCTGATTTTGCTTTTTGTGCCATTATTAGCCACCTTCCAATACGTCGAAGGTGTAAATAGGGTTACAGATGAACTATCGTAAAAAGTTTGCTCCGTACGTGCGTTTGGTTGAACTTCCCCGGACCAGGGACCAGTGGTAGGTTGAATGGGAGATTTAAAGTTTTGGCTTAGTGCTGGAAAGGAAGTTTGACCGCATCTGGTAAATGGTTGCGTGGGGTGCATTGTGCGGGTTGCACGAGAAATATAATTATTGAATAATTTATTTAAGGGCGAAGTTTGTGAAACTTTTTTTTTCTTATAAACATGAATAGCTTGGCCTTAAAACGGTTAAGTGTTAAACGTCTCCCTAATAAAAAAGCCTGCATTGTGCTATATGAATTATCCACGTGTAGCAAAAGGTGTTATAATTCTTCAAAGCGTCAGCGACTCACCGAAACCATTTGATTGCTTCATTTAGCTCTCATTCTGCTTTCCATAATCAACTTTCACCTGGGCGAAGATTCGTTACTCACTTCCTTTATGTCTCGTTCTGCAGCCATCACTCATTCACGGCCGACAAGCATAACAGCAAGGAAGATCAACTTTTAATCGGATTACCGCATTCGGGTTTCATCTCGACGATTTTACACCTTACACCTGCAACTTTCCGAAACGACATTAAGGGTCTGAGGGGCGTGATAAAAAAAGTGCGCATTAGCACCTGCTACTACTGCCGGCACGAAATCAATTTCAGGCCACATTCCATTCCTATCGGTTGCATGAATGGCAACCGTAGGCAGTCTGGCTGCCCGGTGGTCCGCCGGAACAGAATCGGAGCACGATCGTTCCGGGTGCCGTTTTGGTGCGTTTGAATTTGAATAATGCTTGCACTGTCGGCAATCGATCGGAAAACCCTTGAACCGCCAGCTGGTGGCCGGACGGTCCGAAAATAAAACGAGACCCGGATGTTTTGCGGTACCGGCAGCAAAAGGATACGTGTGTGGGGGTTTGGCTTTGGGTCGAAAATACCATTAGCATATTTCATCATCACGCAACCAGTGGAGCGTTGGAATGGTATCGGAGGAAAACCAACTGCCAGGTTTCAACTGTCAGCAGTTGTAAAAAAAAAAAAATGGAGGCCCAAGATATCGCTAATCATGCGATCGGAACCAAATCGCCGGATTCGATTGAAGATGGTTGTTTTTTCGTGCATTTTATGGAGACGGTTTGTTTGGGAGAAAAACGATAACCGGATGTCATGTGGTTCGTGGGACAAACAATTTTTAGTTTCATATGAAATATCCATGACAAGGGTGTATTTTGTGTTATGTTTAAAATGGCAGGTGGCATCATTGGTCTAGCTGAGGGACTATCCATAAATAACATGATGCCGATCTATTGAACCGTACTATAATGCTATTCCATGAAGTTGTGGTTGTATGTATAATTATAATAAAACCCTCGCCAATCTGTAGTAATTTTTGTGTTTGTGAAACACCAGGCGCCTCCATTGCCACACAAAATTTTAAAATCAGTTCTAACGGTTATACGATGTTTGTGTATAATAATGAGTTTTTTTCTTGTATTATCTGTTTCATGTTTAGTTTTAATTGATCGGTTAATAAAATGGTTATAGATTCTAAGTATTTTGTTAGGTGTCAAATTAGTTGCTACATAGCGTTCCTCGTGTTTAAAATGGGCCATAATATTTTTTTAGTTCCCATGCTACAGGAATTGTAATAAAATCATGTATTGTTGGCGTTGTTAGCTTCTAGGTAAAAAATAGCCCTTTAATTTGTACTGAACCTGCACGGTTACAATACAATAAAATTATAATTATTTCTGTGATCCACCAGGCGCCTCCATTTACATTCCATCACGTGGGTTGTAATTCAATCGTAATGGTCGTGTGCTGTTTTGGATTGCTTTGATACGATTTAGTGAAATTCCCCTTACTGTTTGAATGATTGTACATGACCTGTACGAGTATGCTTCTGTTTTATTATTTTGAAGCGTATCAGTAACGCTACTTTTATGCAGAAGTTTCATGCTTTATTATGATTTCATCATACGTTGTAAATTGTTTGCATTTGTTGGAACCCGGTAACGAACAAATGTATGAGTGTGTAAGTTGAACACGTTTTTCGTTACTGAGAATTCACAAAATAGCATCATGGAAAGTTAGATATTCTAGGTTGGATGTTTTCTGATGCGCATAAATTGCCGTACAACAATTTGTTTGCGGAAATTTTGAGGAAATGCAGATATAACTGGTGGATAGTTTTGATGTAGAACCACACACTTTTAATAACTCAATAGGTCATTCTATGAAACAATCATAATTACCGGTGTTCTTCGAAGCAACTCAATCTGGTTTAGATTATAAATGTTCTTTTGCTAGAAATATGTCATAATAGTTGCATACAATTTTTCTCAAACTATTCATAATGCAGCAATGTTCATTTTTTTTATGTTGCTGCGCAGGTTATGTACCTGATCAATCAATTGGGAGGATTTTAGGGGCGGTTAAAATTTGACGCAAAAAATCGTTATGGATTTGGTGCACCCCAAAACGTCACACAACGATCGATGCAGTTGCAGTGCCGTGCGTTCCACTGTGACACCAAAATACGTGACCAAAGAGTTAGTGTTTTTTGCTCTTCCAAAAGCTGAAGGATTTAATAGAAACCAACAAGAAAAAAAAGCGCTACCACACCCATAGTGAACGGTTAGCCGAAACGCGGTACGGTAACGTAACGAATTCGTTACAAAGACCCAGGACGACACACCGCGAAAAAAGCGAACCTACTGGCACATTGCATACCACAAACATTTCGCACCATCGGGTTATGGGCTGTGGGCAGAGCACGGCATTTGAGCGTCATCCTTTTGCACCGTCGACCGAACCGAAGGAACCATTTCCATTAATCCACCATCTGACAAAACACGAAATGGGTCACCATGGTTGGATGGTTTCGGGTGTGTGTGTGTGTGTGTCTAACGGACGCAGGAGTTTGGTAGCGGAAACAACATACCACGCTACCTTCACCTGTTTTTTTTTTGAGCCAACTCTCCTCCCGCACGGTGTGCCACTGGGGTGTTTTGTTTGCTGCCGAAGCGATTGCACTTTTTAACTGCCCCATGCACAATTGATGAGCGCCGAGCTTGCGACATTTTGCGGGTCGAAAAATTGACCAAAAAAGCCATCAAAATTGTATACCCGTGTTAACGGTAGCGTTGGACCGGATTTCATGCTGTGTGAGGAGCGTAGCTCTAAAACTGGCGCTATAATACTGCAACGGAAAGGGGGAATGTATGTTACATGAGAAATTTAGGGTTTAGTTGTGGGCACAATGGAACCCACGGAGCGATTGTTTGGTCGGTACTGCAAAATGGTTCCTGTCGGAATGTTCGTTAGTGAAGGTGCATACAATTGAACTGGAATTGTTATTACATAATCATACCCTAAACGGTTGTCATATGTAGCGGATAGAGTGGAAACTAACAGTGTAATAATTCTACCTTGGATGTTTAAAAGTAGGATCGAGTTTGAAATTGAAAATAAATATCCCTGGCTCAAATGTCTTTGACAATAATAATTCACAATCGTCCACAGCCTGGACATAATTAAGATCTAGATTTTACATCAGCAGCACGGCACAACAAGCAACCTGTCAGAACCATCGCAAATGAACCGACAACCGGGGATGGGAAGAATAAAATCTGAAAACAATTTTCCAGCATCAAAGTAATCATCTCCAGCCGGTATCCATCTGGTTGCCCCGGCAATGGGAATTGATTTTTAATGTCTTTCCCTTTCTGGCACCGGCTGCCCGGTCAGCATTATCGGCAAATTCAATCAGTTTAATCTCTGCAATTGATCCGATCGAGGTATGTACTCGGTGCAACATCTTTGCAGGAGTTTGTTTGCGAATAGAACACTCTTTTTTGAGGGGGAGGTTTTTTTTTGGCAAGTAAAGCGTATTACTGACAGCATTGCATTGAAATGCAGCACCTGTGCTGAGATAATGGGGACAGCATGACAGTAAGAAAGTGCAATTAAGCTCTTGCCGTAACGTTTGAGATAACGTCATTTTCAGATCGGATCAGGATGGAAGATTGTGATTTTTTTGACCCCCTCCCCCCCCCCCCAATGGGATGTGTCTGTGAAATTAATTTCTCTACAAAAGTCATTGTTGGAGATGAAACTGGTAGAAGAAGACGTCAAGTATGAATGACAAAAAAATCATGAACTCTTCTTCTAACTAGATGAAGATGATGTAATGAGAACCGTTTTCTTTGTGTTCAGAACATCTTTTGTGGTTGGACTTTAATTCCACTGCCTTAAAAGGAATTGATTCCATTGATGTGAGACGCTACACGTAAGATGGGAAGCTGAAATGGGAAACAAATCATTCAACCAACTCTGCTAACGAACTGAAAACCCACAACACTTCTCGTTCATTCATCGTTCCGTTTCCTACTCATGCTCCCTCCGTCGTCCGGTTCGACCGGTAGTTCCCGAAAGAAAATGGAATTCAAAAAGGGAAATTAACTACGTCCCACGTCAGATCCGACGGAACAGTCGGGTCGAGATGATTGAATGCGTTTTTGGTACGCTTTGTTTGGGGCCAGTAGGTTACGGGGTGAAAATGGCCACTTGGGATGGCTAAAAATAGGCACTTCGATGTCTAGCATTAGAAGCCCACAAACGCCTTCGATCATACTTTAATAAGGTAGTTTTCATGTAGAAACTTTCGTTATGCGCGAGAGACACTTTAAAAAGATCGCTCACTGCAACATGCAGATTAGGAAAGTATTTGAAACACTTCCTCGCGGACAAAAAACTGACCCGCAGAGGAAAAACTAGGTCGAAACACGCTTGCAAATCAATGACATGGACGTTAATTGATTTCACGCCTACTTGGAAAGCTTTTGGCGCAGATAATTGCGGAACTTGTGTTTAACTTTGCCACCCCCCACAACTCCCCGTCGCTAGCACTATCAACAGGTTTGAAGCAGCAAACTTTTTGACGCACAAACAAATAAGTGTCTGAAAGTGAGTGTGTAAGGGAGAGGTTAATTACTGTTGATCACTTCGTCGAAGATAATGAGTGGTAGTCATGGGTGGCGTACGGTGTTTGATGTCTGGGCGCTTGATGGTGTTGCCGCATGGAACGGATGGTATGTGTGTACCAGTTGGACGTTTGAATGTGTCGATCGATGGGAAGTGTTTGATGGTTGGTAAGATTTGCGTTTGTAAGTCTTCGTGTAAGCACCTAAGAAAGTTTGTTTTTATTTTCTTTTAATAATTAACCATGGCTGCCTAGAAAGTTTAAATATTTGCTTGCTTTTTTAAACAAACTATTAACGTTTCGTGTGCATACACGTCGGAAGACAAATAAAAGTATCCCGAAGGGAAATACGGCACCGGGAAAGTTTTGCCCAGCAAATTTTCTCCCCCCCCCCCCATGTCTGCTGATGGAAACAGGGAAAACCTCCGCCCTCAGGTGTTAGTAGCGCACCGCCCTGTTGAACTTTGTTTTTAATTTTTGCGAGTACGAGAAGAAAACGAAATAACCTTACCGGATGGGGGCGTGTTGTGGACATGGGGATGGGGTTTTATTTTTCGCCTCCATCAAAACCTTTTTTACACGGCAAAACTTTTCGCAACACCCGTGACGCTCGTGGAAACTTATTTTCATTTAGTGGACGTGAAAGGATTTGTTCGGCGAGGGCGTCTTTTTGTTCTTTCTCCCTCGCGAGGAAACTGTCAGTTTCACGATGTCATATAAAACACGATTGCCAGTTGATGAGTTTCGGGCGCATCATGTCAGCACTGGCGTGAAGATAGTGAAAGGGTAGTAGTAGTTTTTTAAATACGTTTTTTTTCACACGAGTAAAAATTGTTTTACACATGGTGGAGCACAGTTTACTGTGGTGTATGCGCTGTAAATCAACCTTACCTTAAAGTGTTGTGTCTTTGAATTACTGCAATGAATGGACGTTTTTTAAGTCGACTAAGTAAGATTGTGTTTGTTTTTGATTTTTTTTTCGAACCTTGGTTTGAATATCAATATTCAAAATAAAAAAGAAAACGTTTGGGGTGCGAATGCATATTTATTCTTCTGTTTACTATTCAAATCTTTGCAGGATAAACTTTAAGTTTTTGTTGCTGTAATCCTTACGGGATTTCCATTCGGCACGGTGGAATGCTCTCTAAAAGGGGTTTGATTCTTTGTGAAATATATATCCGACTTTTTGATTCAAGATAAAAGGGTCATTTGTTTCAGGCACTCTGTGTTTAGTTTCCGTGTATGAATTATTCAATAGTGGCGAACCCCTTTCGCTTGTGCGATGATTTCCATCTATTAAAGTTAGACCCTTCCATCAATAGCATGGAATTCGTTCGGGGCGCTCATTGGAAAACGGCAGCGGCATAGATATTCACCTAATGATATGAAACGAAAAGCCAAAGCCGAAATAAGCAGCAGATGCTCTCTTCTCGCATCACCCTTTGAATTGATATCGCGTGTGCTCTTTTTGTTTTTGTTTTTCTTTGGGAAATCTCATACAATCAGTAAGAGCTTTTGAGTTTATTTTAGCGCGAAGCAGAAATAATCTTCGCACATCAAACGGGCGCAACAAGAAATGGGAAAAACATAATTCCGTTGTAAAATTTCATTTAACGTCTTCATTAGTTCCGCACACGCGTCCCGATACGCAGCAGTTACGCCGCTCGGTGTCTTTAACATCCTTGCCCCCGACTGCATCAGGGGCTTCGCTGAACAGTGGTGCCATTCTTAACAGATAATTAAGCTCCAACAGGCCCAAAAGTCATACGCGCAGTTTCCACGGATGTTTCTGGCGAATCGATTCTGGGTGCTGGATGCTTTTGTCGTGGCAGAGAGTGGTTCAATCAATAGATTGTTTAACATTTCACCCGAAGCATCGTAATGAAATTCTTGGCAAATGTCGTTAGACAGTGCCGTAAGATGTTCATTAAAAGCTAATTTCGCGCACATCTTTCTTCGTTTTGCCTTGGTTGTGCAAGTGGAGTAATTAAGGTGTACGCGATGTTCGGCTGGTTTGATGGCAAAACATTATGCAAGCCTCCACATTAAGGGCGTGTACCATTGCTTAACTGCAAACAAATGATCGCATAATGCGCTGGTTTTACATAAATCGAATATAATTAATGTTTTACATAGAATGAATTCAAACTGATCGGATTTCGAACATGTTTAATTGTTCGGGTTTACATACTCAATTTCTATTACAATCTGTACATTGTACCACTGCTTAAATCTTCTTCAGGTGTGAAGAGGTAAATAATAAATTGGACTCCATATGTTATCGGGTACCAGTAAATTAGGCAAAGAACTTCTTCTGGCTAGTGGGCGCACGAAACCATGCACGACCGAGCGTTATTCCATTATAACTTTTCCCTACAAATTGGTGAATAAGGACGACCTACGACAAATGAACCTGCTAGGTTGTCCGGTGTCATTTTTTAGATCCTTAATCCAATACAGCGCCATAAATTTATATGAACATCATCTTCCTATTAAACGCAGCTAACAAAAATCCACGATCCAATTTGATACCTAATACTAATTTTGAATGGTTTCTATTTGCGGAATTGCTGATGTGCAATATGTCCTATCTCAAAAAAGGCTTCACATAACAAAGGACACCGCAATAACAGACATCACCGTAAAGTGTTGCATCACCTTAAGATGACGACTGAAAGAAAAGTGATCTCTGCGTTGTTTCTGAAGGTTGTAGCAATCGTCCAAACAACGAAGGAGTACCAGAGCAAGATGTGCTTTGTTTTGTGAACGCAACGTTTCGGAAGGAACGAATTGTAAAAATTACTTCGAAAAGAGCCAAATAAATGGTAACATTGTTGTTATAAGTAGGCTTAGCTAAGCTTTTTCCTCAATTCTAATTTAGCATTGGATTGAAGCGTAATTTATTGCAATAAATTATCTATTATTTGAATTATTATTATCAAATATTTTAAATTGCCGTTTAAAGGTTGCCCGTTTTTTAATGCGTTACCACTTGATATAGACCATTTAATTAAATGCCAAAAAAGAGCATGCAATTGATTACAAACCAGAATAAAGAAACAGTTCTTAAGAGCGGGGATAACTGAATATCAGAAATCAATGTGCTTTTAAACGCCATGCCATTTGCACCACAAATTTGTGAAAATTGTGAATGATATTTTGTTTTCCTTTTTCCTTTTCCCTTGAAACATTTTGTTTTGTTTTCCCTCACGGCTCGGCTGGCTTGAAAGCAGAAACCCTCTAAATCCGTCCGCTTCTCGGTCCCGGCCGGTTGCCTCGGTGGCGATTACGAACGGACAGGTACGTGTGCGAAGGACAGAA
The DNA here is from genome assembly GCF_943734755.1 of Anopheles moucheti. Classification (NCBI taxonomy): domain Eukaryota; kingdom Metazoa; phylum Arthropoda; class Insecta; order Diptera; family Culicidae; genus Anopheles; species Anopheles moucheti. Next base: position 10,635,556 of record NC_069141.1, on the reverse strand, counting down.
AGGTCTTACAGCCAGCTAATGTCTTGCGTGAAAAGGCATCGACCAGCCCCTGTAACGGGTCCATTCAGCCTGTGTACGGTGTCGGCTGTCGGTTATTCACTGTCTCTGTGTGCATTACGTTTGCTTGTTTCGGAAAGGGGTTAAGAAGGTAAACATTGGATCTCGGATAAGCGGATAGCAATTTTGGGGGGGTGGGGGTGGGTATGCCGTTGCCATTGCGATGCCACGCTGCGTGTAGCCGAGCGAAACTAGCCGCGTTGGGCTTCCTTTGGCAAAATATCCGTCTTACGCTTCGATTCGCTCTCCCCGGTCGCTTGCGTCGGAGGGTGAATTTGTGAGTGTGTCTGCACGGCCGGAGTTTGTTTAGCATTGCGGTTGCATTAGTTATTCGAAGGTGTAAGGGATGAGGGAGTAAGTTCTAGGTTGCGCAAAGGGGTAGCTGGGCAGGAAAAATACAATCCTCTTGATTTTCTTCCACCCCCCCCACTCCGGTGTGGTTGGCTATGGCCACGTTCAGCGGTTGGCCTAATCCCTTTTTCTGCGTCCTGCTGATTACCTTAGCCGCCTCGAACTCGTGGTCGTTTATATGCGTTTATACTTGCGCGGTGTTTGGGTGGCACCGACTGCCGCTGGTGACGCCACGGACAAAGCACGCCTAAGTGCTGAAAACCATTAATGGAGCAACGGGGCCATGGGTTTGAAAAATGGTTTCAGATTTACGTGCAGCCAAACACACCGGGCGGGCGTCACTTGCGGGCGTTCCGCTTTCCCCTTCCGGCGTTCCGTCCCACAGCCAACGTTCGGCCCCAAACCGCATCAACCAAGGGAACTGGCGCAACGGGTGGGGTGGGGAGGGATGGAAAAAAGGTTTTCTATTTGCGATATCATGCTGCTGGGTGGGTGCTCCGGTTTTTCTCGTTCTCGTCCCAACCAGCCCTTTCCTTTGATTGTTTTGCTTTTTTGTGTGTGTGTCCGTGTGCCTTTCGCACTTGAAATCCCCGTGATGGTGTGGGTGTGCTTCCTTTAACTGTCCGTTTGTTTAAGCAGCTCCGGTGGTTTTGTTTTTTAGCCACCCCGCAAAACGATACCCTGGTCGCATCGCATATCCCCGGTCGCTTTGCCTGTACGCCCTCCGGCCCAGTCGGAACCGGTCTCTGATTTAGTTCGGGAAACCTTTCGGTGGCCCACAAACCGACACTCACCAGGAGCATAATCGGTGTATGGCTACCCTTGGCTGCCGGTATGTATGCAGCGCGCTTTTCTTTTATGTTGTGTGTTCTTTTTTTTTCTCGTTACTCCACCGTTTGTTTTGTTTTCTGTGTGGCGCTTACTTTCCACCCAACGTTTGCCACGATGGATGTCAGGACAATGTCCTCCGGGTTGTCATAAATTACGCTTAACGAAACAAAACGGTGGAATAGGGAGGGGGCGAGGGTGAATTGGGCGAAGTTGCCACAAAATGGACCGGGTGGCATTTCGGCTTAAGCGGATTGGCCATTTTGGAATCTCATTTGGGCAGTAGGCAGGAATGTACACCGATGCCACTTCGCCCTTTGGTTGTGTTTTCTGGGGGGGATTTGTTTGGAGGGTGGAATGAGGGATTTAGGATCACTAGCCTTTATTTTTGTTTGTTTTTTTTTCGGGGTGGGGAGTTTAAGAGAGTGAGAGTTTCCTTCCCGTTATCAGGTTTCCCACCGGCAGGTAAAGCTTTCATCTCAGGGCGGTATAGAAAGGATAATGTTTTCTTAGATTTTCGGCAAACAACCTGTCTAGACACGCAACGTAGAGAATTGAAGAGGGGTTTCGCAAACTACAAAGGAAAACATACGTCAGAACCAACTGTCGACCGATAGGAACGGCCGTGCAGTCATTAAAATCGATGCTCACTAAAACGGTAAGCGTCACCGTTTTGGAAGCGTCTGTCTGAAGTGAACCGAAGTGGTCCGTTTGGTAAATATTCCTTCCTGTGTATTTGTTCTGCAATGATTCGCTTAGCACAGGGTGTGTGGCATTTGCTTTACTGCGAGATTCAATAAATATACGCTTACGCTCGCGACACCTAAGCTTCGAAACTCGCAACAAAACGATACGGGCAGGTGGGATGGACGTCGTCAACGGTAATAATAACTTGTTTGCCTAAAAAATAAAGGGAAGAAAAACCAAAACTGACTGCGTTTCCCAAAAAACCAGAACACACCGAACTGCAAAGCAAAGAAGAGGGAAGGCGCCCACTGTCACCCGACCGTGGGGAGGAACACAGAACCACCGGGAACACGCTCTGCGTTTCGGTTTATTCACGCTTTCCCAACTGACGCACCAGCTGCGCCCAAACGAACGGGGACGAACCGCGGTCGAAGATTAATTGTAATGGCTGTCGGAATGCGACAAACATTTCTCTTCGACAGTTACTTTCGCCCAGTTCGGTTCCGGCTGTAATGGCGGGAAGTGTTGCTGCTTGCTGTTTTTTTCTTCTCGCTCTCTCTGAACAGGGGCCACGTGCAAGGATACTGCGTGACAATTTTTATGATTTTCCGTCCATACCATCCACGTAGGCTTTGTTTCACTTTTGCTACTTTCTGCAGCGCTGAATGATGTTGTTGTTTGCTTAATTTCGGAAAAATACAGTTAAATTGTGGGTGGCTTGTAGTATGTAGTATTTAGAATGTTTTTTTATTTATTTGGTTTTAAAAAAATACTGGATGGATGCTTTAATGGAGTTAAATATAGCAAAAGGAAGCTTAGTACTTGTGGTGAAAAATCGTCTATGAACAAGAGCTTCCTTGTTAAAGCTTTTTATTTAACCTCAATAAAGAGCTGGTGAAAAAGGCGATAAGATTGTCACAGAATCAATGATGCCATACAAATTATCCCTAGCGCGTCCGGAGTTCAAAAATTAAGCACCATCGTGCCATCGTTTGGCCCCCTCAATGGAACGAGCCCAAATTTAAATATGCTCCTTTGCTACACAGTGGTTGCTTCCGTTCGATTGCATCCAACAAGACGTTGCCGCTTACTACATTCCATTCGGTCTCTGGTGTCCTTCCTCGGGCCTCGGGCGTTCTCGGTTCCCGCTGGATTTTAATGAACCCACGCGTTGGCCTTCCCATTTCCCTCCCCATTTCAATGTCAACTACATCCGAATCGATGGGTTTGTCGTTTTGTCGCCCGAGATAATCCTTCGGTTATTGCTCCCTAAACGAACCCGTAATTAGAGCTCGGAGGATTATGGTCCAGAAAGTGGTAGATAAAGAGGCGAGTTTCTTAGCAGTCGCCGGTCGGAACCGGCCGGTGGTTACGCCGAGCAGGACGAGAATGGACGACCGGCCGTGGAAAGCTTTTTCGGGAAGCATTACGGAATGCTATGCTGTCGTTAGCATCCGGGCCGGTTGATGATGAGGTTTTTCGGCCGGGCACACAAACAAAATCTTCCAGCGAGACAAGGCGTGAACGAGAACTGTGGACAATAGTAAATTTGGTATTTGAGTGTAATAAATGAGCGTTCGGAATTATGTCATTAATGCGCGCTTGTGAGCTGTGTGTGTCCCAGTGGGAACGGAAAGCTTTTTGGGGGGATTGTTTTGGCCAGTGTTTGTTGTAATTGAGGAATAGTGATACAATGGAGAGTTCTCACTCGGTTGATGTTCGATTTGGTCAAAGTACATTGTAATTGATGGTGCTCAACAACACTGATTGGTGCAATAAAACATAAATCGATCGGTGGCCTGTACGTGATTACGCGCCTGTCAGTTTTAATTTGAAACTTGAAGATGTTTCGAGAGAGTGCATTTAATTGATTCGCAGTAATTGCGCAACTTTCCAATTCTCGCCCGTTTCCATCATTGCGCTTTCACGCGAATGGAGTGCCTTCAATTCCAATTGAAACATATTTTAATATTGATCGCAACTATTGGAACGATCTCGTAACGCGTAGCTGTCGGAGAATTCTCATTAAAAGCTCAATCAATCACACCGTTGGTCAGATTGGCCAATTTTCTGGAGGTCGAACACAAAAACAAACGAAAATACGTTACGCGGTTGCCAGTTGCACGTGTTTTCCCCGTTGCGAAGCACCTGTTTTATGTTAACTTTTTGTTGTTGAGTGTTGTTGAGGGAAAAGTTTATGTTTGCCATGTAATCATGTTCGTTTGCTGGAAGTTATTAGGAGGCAATGGTTCGCGAGACAGATTATCGTTGCCGATGTTCCATTCTGTGACAGTTACTAGAACTGATTAACCTTCAGCTGAATGGTGCCCTGAGTAGTTCGGGTTCGGTTGAGTGGTTCGTGAGTTTTAGTACAATTCCCGGTAACTCTCGCGTCGGTTGAGTGCCAAGTAACTCCGGGAACACACTGAGCGGTACTCAGCCGAGCGAAATTGCATCCGTATCTTTTCGAGTGTGTTTCGCACTGTCCAAACGAGCCGGGCCTTTTCCTTTTTTGGGACACATTCCGCATTTCTGAGCCCATGGTCGTGGAAAACAATTTTCCCACGCAGACAGGTGAGTGTCGTTGTTTTTTTTGGGGGGAGGAGGCGTTTGGCTAAGGTTAGTGGTTTTTCCATTAAAGGTAGACGACAATCATTTCTTGTCTCTTTTGTAGCCGTGTACTAACGATAAGAGGTAGTTTGGGTAATTGTGCCATTCTTAAAGAAATTTACATTGTCCGATGTCAACTTTTGGGTACGGTGGTGTACGTTTGACACGGTTCGTACATGGCGTTGGTGAATAAAGCACCAAACAAGCTGAGAGATCCAAAGTTAGTTAGTTAGAGTTCCAATCGATTCGGTAGTGCCATCACGTACGTGAAGGTCAGCTATTGATTCGGCTATTAACTGGCGCGACTGGAATTTGAATCATCGCACAGCACCAAAATCATTCGACATCATTCCGTGGAATTTCATCAGGATATTGATGATGACAATTTTCTAGTGAATGAACGACCGTTTGCATTAGCGTAACGAGATTAAAAAGTCTTCAATGGCTTAAAATTCGCACGGCAATGAACGGTGGAGAATCCATTATCAGGTAATTATTGAAGATTTTATCATGCGAATTCAAAATAATATGCATTTCTTCTTGGAAATACACTCATATTCCATCTCACTCGCGCGTTATGTGAAGCAATGCCGCGTAAATAATTAAGCTGAACTAATGGTTTATGTCAGTTCAGCTGTCAGTTATCGTCGATTTTTCGAGAACTACTTGGATGATTTTTGTGGAACTATTGTGTATTGACGCCAACGAATTGTTTCCACTTAAATGTGTTTGAACTGAACCATATAACTGCAATGGTGCAAATAAAAAATATTACCGCTTTGGTTAATCGATATTATAGCAAGAAAAGTTAGCTCAGCACACATCAAATGTCATCGCCGGGGCATGCTATTGTCATCTGAAATGAGAGCGATTTGGTATGCAAAAGAAGTTCGCATGTGTTAAGAATCACATTTTCCTCGTATGAAGCGTGTATCTTTCCTGGCTTATGTAAATTAAGATGAAAAAGCAAGGAGACCTTCCATCCACATGCTGGATGCTGCAAATTCTCATCAGTGAATGGAACGGCTACAAAAGCGTTCCAGCCGAGGCAATGGGTGATGGTTCGTAACGTATCTCCATCTCGTTTCCGCTGTCCTGCTGCGTGCAGTTTACTAAAAGTGCGATACAAAATCAACGAACTCCAAAGAAACTGGAAACTATTTGCTACGCCACTTTAGAGGGTAGAGCAGTGGAAAGTGTGTTTGTATTGTTTTTATTTTATTTCATTTGAAACAATTTGTAAACGCAAATAAGCGTGCCGCATGCCGCATACGTTTCTTTGCGTGGTGCACACATTTGGTGGACGATTGTCCCGAGGTTTTCACAGGACGTGTCAGCGACACTTTCGACGGCACCTCGTTAGATTCCGCCGTAGCGCGATGGAGGTGCTCGGAATGTTCCGATATTATATTTATTGAATTCTTAGCATTCGATTCCCGAACTTCCTTGCGCGTCGCGAGGTTGAGAGCACGTGTTCTCACTCGTGTTCAATTATTGGTTCCGAAACCTGTTCGGACCACCCGGTTGTGCCTTTTTGGGGACGGCAATATGACGCATCTCACATACTGCCACAAAAACAAAAAAAGGGGGGCGAAGCTAGTACTTCTTGTCCCACTTGGTATCCCAGGCAATGTGGGCCAGCCAGCCACACGGTAAAATTGTGCGCGATTCAAGCGATCAGCTAAAAATTTATTAAACGAAGCGATAGGCTCACACATAAGTACGAGTGTGTGTGTGTGTGTGGAGCTACGTTAATAAACATTTATGATGCTGCGGAGAATTTCGTTATTAGTCTGTTTTGCTCAGTAAACGCTCAGTAAGACAAGTGGTTGGTTTTGGGGTTGGAGTGAACCAGAACGGGCTTCGACTTGTGTCTGTCTTTTTTGTTCGTTTTGTCTTTTGCACCACTCCCGTTTGTTCCCTTTTACTTTAAGTGTCTTGTTTTTGCCCGAGCACCCGATGTCAAATCCCGGGACCCTTGGCGGCACTGTGGCAGCCATTTTCCTTTCGAGCCTAGCCTTGCTTACAGCCAATTTAAAGCTCTGTCAAGCGTTCGGGGGGGGCAAGCAAGGAGTTGTCATTTTTACACTTCTTAGTAACGGTTCGGCTGTCGTTGATTTTACTTTACTGTTTGTTGTTTTTGATCTCTTTTTTGTGTTTTTTGCTGTGCGTTATTTGTTTCCCCTTGAGCAGGGTGTAACCGAGTGTTTGGCTTTTGATAATGCCGGTAGCACGATTTGCTTGAAATTGGAGCAAAATGGGAAGCGTTCCGGATGTTGGGCCATAAAAAAGAGGCTTTTTAAAAGTGATGCTGCGAAATGAGAACTATGTCGAGTCGCGAACATGCCAGCGATAAGATTGTTTCATGAGTAATCGGAGAGTTTGCTTTTTGTTGTGCGCAAAGTGTGGTTCATAACGATGGTAACGATGAAAAGGATTTATAAAGATCGTTATGCTGATGCGAATGATATGATCATTTAAAGTTATGAAACTGCCTACATACATGCATACAGAGTCGCTATTTTTCCTCAAACAAATGCATTTTTTAACGGCATATCAACCGAAATGGAAATGAAAGTAACGAAATAGTTACAGAATTGTAATATAAGTTGTGGGTTGGAAGCGATTGAAACAAGTTCCATAATTCTCATTCATCATTGCACAAAAAAGGACAGATTTCTCTCCCAACATATGACGATACTTGGCGAAGTAATTGCAAAACCCGTACTCTTTTTTTTACCAACTCGTCAGTGAGAAAACTTGCTCCATCAACCGAGGTTAGACTTGCGTAGTTCGCTGTTGCGCTCGTTGCGCCAAAGTTTGTCCACAAAATTTAGCGTCCATTTTCATTCGGAAGAAAATTTTCAATTACGTTCGTCACACCAACTGTTCCACGCAGGGGCGGGGGTGTTGGAGAGTCGGGGCCAATGGGGGCCAACATTGCTCGAGGGCTTGTGGACAAAAATGGAAAACTTCCACCGCCGCCCAGCACAACACAAACAATTGGAGTTTTGTTCGCTTTATCCCTTCCGAGTTGTTCTTCGGTTGGTGGGATGGTCGCATTTGATGATGGTGGTGCCCTGCCTTGATGGGTGTTTCGCACCGTCCCTGCCCTTTCCCTTTTCGCCCGCCACCCCCCCGGGTTTGCCGTGTGAAAGCGTGTCCACTTTCGGGGGTTTTGGGGTGCTCGAGTGGTATCGGGTCATCCGAGGGCGTCAAGAATCGCTGGTCGAGCGTTGCTTTCGAGACACTCTCAGCTCGTTAAGCGAATGATCAAATGCACAGCGAGCGTTGAGGGATTTAGCGCTGGTGCCACTGCTTTGCTGTTCATAAACGATTGCCTTCTAATGCCACCATCATCATCACGATGCTGGCTTTCTGAGCAGCAGGATTTTTGTGGGGTTTGTTGTTTTCTTTTCTCTTTTTTGTTGCGCCTGGCAAATGAAGCTGCTTGCTTTTTATTGTCGCATCGGGTGCGTTCGTTCGCATTCGGAGCGGGAAATTGAAAAACCGGCCGGCCTGTAATGGAGAAAGCTTAACGTAATGTACGAACTGTACGAGAGGATACATTTCGTTTTGTAAAACGATACCGGGCTCCATTACTGTTTCGCATGGTGCTTTGCGCTGTGGTTCTTGCTAACCTATTTAAACGCTTAAAACAGCAGGTGCATTCCATACAGGCAGGCTGAATGCTGCTGAGCGATGGCGTGGAAAATGTATCGATTCCTTGATTTCGACTGTGATCTGGACGCGGACCATCATCATAATGACATTACTTAGGATTCAAAGCATAGCAATGATAGCATAAATTTTTTTATAAATACACATTTACTATTCTCCAATTATTACTTAGTTTGGTCCAAACTGTTCATGATTGAGTGCGTTCACGAGGAAGATGGTCAGAAGGGTTTTTGGTCCCAGTATGTGTGGATTGACGTACTGTATGAACTCACTGTAGTACATCAAATTAAACTCGTTAGGCTCCGGAGGCTTGGTAATGTCATGAGAAGAACACCGGACGACCCTGTCCGAAAAGTCATTTTAGATCATCTACCAGAAAGGTCGGAATAATGGATTGTCAGACGATGGCGCTCGACCTCTGAGCTTACCGTCGTATCACCAGGAAGTAAATAAATAAGTAAGTAAGTACATGAATAGTTGATAAAAAAGAATAATACCCTATGTTTTGTGCATCTAGCTCTAATTTAAATAATGTATCCGATTACAATTGAAATGTTCACAACTGTTCCTAAAGCGCAATCAAGGGTAGCACACTCTGCAACAAACATTTGTACAAATACAAACACTATCAGCACCGTGGGTGAGCTTTGATTGTGTACAAATGGTTTCTCTTACAGGGTTTTTAGGTTTTGGGTAAAACGAAATCTCAACAGACACATCCGTCTTATTTGATAGCCCAATGAGTGTGTTGGTTGAAGGAACCTATGCACAAAAACTATTTCATATTGCAAAAGCTCGGAAATGGCTTAAAAATTCCATTTCTACCTCTACAAAATTCAGCGCTACTTGAAATGAATCCTTCTCACAGCATGAAAACTTCTCGCAAAAGCTCGGGAATGGTTTAAAGATTCCTCATCCAGCTGAACATGGAATGAATCCAACATTGACTTTAATTTTACCACTTGAACTCGACAACCCTGTACCATGCCGCACTAGAGTACAAGTTTTCTCATGTTTCCATGGGTGAGCGTTGCGTCATGTTGGTTATCTCGTAATTGGCCATTATTGACTGACAAGGGAATATGTTCCATTTCACCCGGCAAACAAACAGTGTCGATTTCGGGCGGGCACACCCACACACACACGCATATACAAAAACATGAGATTTCTTTATCAGACTGTACGGTTGTGTGTATTATTCCAAAGGGAATTTCGATTGAAATCTGATCTTTATAGGGACGGAACGCATTTTGGTGCAGTCTTTTGGGGGTTTGTTTACTCGTTTCGTTTGTTTTGTTGGTGATAGTTGAATCTGATAGCCTTTGTTTTATCTTATCCGGTCATTGAAAGTTTTGGATATAGCTATATTTAACTCCCGATGGAGTATCTTAATCTACTTGAAATACGATGACCAATTGCTTCCATCAACAATATTTTCCGTATTTTCAAACCAATTCTATTCGAACTATTTCAAGAACGTATTGAAAGCCTATTAAAGTTAAGTGTTGAGAGTGATGGTAAATTATTTAATTAGACTAAATGAATGCTTCTAAGCAAAATGGCAAAACTTATCAAAAAATCTAATGCCCTTTAGTGCAGCCAGTTTTAGCAGGCTTTAACGAATTACCGAACCATCACCCGGGGAAAAGTGGTTTTCATCGTTCACAAACGACATTACCCAAACCGAATTAACGCACCTTCGGCAAAGACAATGTGTTTCGGTAACGACGGTGGCGGGGTTTTACCTTGTTTTACGTAAAAACTTTTCCACTCTTCCTTTCCCGGCGACAGATCGATGTGCAACAACGCGGCTCTTATCGACAGAGTGCCCGTTTTGAGGCTTTGGTACGCTCGGTGAAAGCATTTTCAGGGTGACGTTGTAACACGCCGAAAAACGAGCGACGCGCAAAAAAAAAACAAGAAAGTTCAAACTCCACTTTTACCGCGTTGTTGCATTGTTACATTACGAAGCGGAAGAACCGGTGAAGAACCGTCGCGAAAGATGCATCGGCGAAGGCAAGAAGATGTGGTTTTAGTGAGGGCATAGGAATGAGCTTGAAGGGCACAAGTGGTTGAGTGCTTTAATATGCTGAACGTGAAAGAAGTTTTCTTTACATTCAAATGAAAGAGAAAGTTAGTGAATAGTGTCAAGCGTTAAGCAAAGTTTAGATAAGTTATAGTGAGGTTTGAGTTAGTGCACAGCTTTAATTAATTTCGACCAACTTTTACATTAGTTTCTTTCATTTATGATTGCTGTAACTCATTTGCAGTATAAATTGTTATTCAAAATGAAGTTGTGGAAAAAAAGATACATTTTTCACAAATAAATCAAACTACAGCGTTTACGGATCCTTCACCAGAAAGGGGCGGGAAATAACAAAAATAAACATCTTACACGATGCTTATGACACCTTCGTTACGTTTCTATGGTTTCGCAGTGATAAAACTGTCAGTTGTTGTTTGCACCAGTAAGCTTTACGCTGAAGTTAATACCTTCTTCGGGCAGCAGAACCGAAACCCGAAAGCGTATAAAGTCAACAAAGGTGCTGTTGGCAGCACCTTACCTTACCGTGTGTATATTTTTGTTTACACAGTTTATGGTGACAGCAGGGTTGCGACGAGCGAAACGGAATGGAAGACGGTCATCGGGCTTTTGTGAGGTTCGGAACAGGAAGGCATAACCATTTTGATTGAGGAGCTATGAGAGTGATAGAATCCCGGATTGGAAAGCTTTTTCCTTAAAGCTTTGCCTTCGCAGCGTTGGCAGCGAAATGTTGGACCTTGACCTAGTGGATTGTCGCGTTACAAGATGGCGAGTAGGAGTGTGTGTGTGTGTGTGTGTGGGTTAAAAAAGATAATGTCCTACCCTTTTCCGACTGTTGTGCAGTGCAGTGTAACCAAATGGGGCCGAAGTTTTCTACTGGCCGGGAGTAGGTAGCCACTCACTTCCGGCCACCAAGTGTTATGGACTATTTGATAGTGATGTTTACGAGCGTTAGGCACCCCGGACCCCGTCGCGGGACAGCATCTACCCGGTTCCCGGGGACAAATAATTGACCTGAAGAAAGCCATTATTTATTCCCAATCTGGTCTTATTTCCGATAGACTAGGCACCGTGTTGGCAGCGTGTTGCTGTAGAAGCAGTGTCCCCTTCGAGAAGGGAAAATCAGGATAGCTTTGTTTGGGGTTTGGTTCTGGCTGGTCAAAATATCAACCCGGCATCTTTACGGTCGGGTTGCCTTGACAGAGAACTGGTTGTGCACCAGGGCAGCAAACCGGGGACAGTAACGAAAGCGCCGAACATTCTAAGGAATGCGAGATTCGGAAAAATGTCATTCTGGCAACGTTTAAAAAAAGAATATTGGCCATCCGACGAAAGCGGCCCATTGGAGAGGGTTTTTTTTTTGCTGTTGTTGTTATGCGCTTAAGTACAATCGACACCGGCAAGTTTGCCGAGTGAATCGTTTCTCCGGCCCCCGGGCACATAAAGCAGGACAGTAACAAACGAACTGCGGGCTCGGGTGCTTCGGGCGAATTGTTCAACGGTTCAACACCATTCCTTCTGCCCTCAGCATCCGATAAAAACCTGCTCCACAGGCACATCCACCGCAAAATATATTCGTTAGCCCGTGCGTTTAAAGAAGAAAGCGCGGTAAAGAAAAACTTTCTTGGCTGGCTGTTTTGGTTGGGCAATGGGTCCCTTTTCTGATGCTACCTATATGTTGAACAGCGTGAACATGAATGCACGCATTGAAATGGAGCCGATGGGACACCGGATCATAAACGGCTTATGAAGTGTGTTCCGCACACTGCCCGCACACGGAGCGTAACGGATGTGGCTTTTGGGTGGCGGCAAAAGATGGGCCCCGGGGTTCAAGAACCGACCGTGCATCCTCACGCAGGACTTGGCGGATGTCATAAACGGCTCTCGATGATGGGCTTTCGTTGGCGGTCGCATCACACACACAGCCGAAAATGGGAACGTAAAATTTGAGTCTTTCCTGCGGCTTTTATTTGAGTTCGCACCACATCGTGTCCGGGAGGTGGTTTAGCTTTTGACCTCCACTTTTCAACGATGGATTAAGGACGGTCTGGTTTACGGATGCGTGGAGGGACAAGAGACTGGGAATTGAAATATTTTTCTCGGTCACACTGTACAGGTATATTTTTTCAGGTTCCTCTTTCAATATGTCGGTCTACGCTGGGTAGTGGGAAGGGTATTCGGCCACAAACCGAAAAACCTTAAAGAAAATCAATGCATTTTGTGCCTTCTTTCCGGGAAAAAACATAAATTGATTAAGGAAAATTGTGCCAAAGACTGCAACGAAATATGTTTCTCCAGTTTGGGGCCAGATTTTCCAAAATAATACACAATAACATGAAATCCTGTCCACCGAAATTCTTGCACGAAATGTACACAAACCGTAATGGTTGGTGGATAAATGACCCTTAAGGATGCTCTTGAATAATCAATCATCGAGGCCAATCTTCACCTTCGCTTCTCCGAGCTGCACAATGGACCAGCGGCAAGCTAAAGTTAACCATCAGCTGCAGTTTGAATGTCTCTCGAACGTACCATTTGCGGGATAAGTTTGCCATCTCCGGTATGCATAATGCCCGCCCCGGAGTGGGGAAACCACGCGAAACGATAGCGCTTCCCCGTCGCAAACCCTTTAGACCTTTGGTTTGTCGCAAAATGCCGATGGTTGTGAAAACTATAAATGAAATGCTCGTGCATCATGTTTTCGAAGAGTTTTGGATGCACGTTACAACATCCTTGGCATCATTTCTTACATGCCAGCGATGAGTCAAGGCAGATGCGCTCCCCAGAGTTGGCCAGCGCTCGATGAGGTGATATTTCATCGGCAAAGTTTCCGGACCTCATTACGTGGTAACGATAGTTGGGTTTGGGAAAGTTTTGATTGAACTACAAATTTATTTCCCGATGTGACCGATTTATGGACGAACCCGGGCGTGTGCCATTAGTTTGCAAGCTTCGGTGAGCTTGGGTTGCCTCTAGCAGCAGTACCATTGACACTGGGTTGGGATCGAAATGATTGCATTATTAATCAGTGGTTGAGCCTGCACGAGGTCGTGTTTCACAGGAAGAATCGGCAAATTTCGAACGAAAAAGTGTTAAAGAATGTTAAAGCGATTGTTATTACCATATTGTTATGCAAATTCTAAGGCGGAAGTACTGCAGAAATCAATCCAACAATCACTAACTTGAGTAAAACAATTAGATTTATTTTTACTGAAAAAAAGGTGCCGGAATTGATGAGTAATTATTCATCGTGCATGTTAACTTTCATCAGAAATATTGTATTTAAACGATGTTCAATAATAAACCGACATCACACAGCTTTTATCAAAGCCTACTCAGGCACGCGAAGTCGTAAATGGACGCCATCCGGCTGTGCGAAAGCTTTGCTTCGAAATCTGTTAAGAACAGCGTGGAGCAACGCAGTGGAGCCGCTGTTAAACTATTTGCAACGCGTATTGCCTATTGATGGTGGTGCATAACTTCTGTAAGTTTGTTGGAACTCTTTTGATTTACCTCATCATTTACCAAACGCGTACAAGCGTTTGCAACTGAAAGATAAAAGCGTCATGATGCACAAAACTGCATGACGCCTTATTTCTCTTTTATTGGTAATGCGTTACAGAAGGAATTTAATATCGCTGATATGTTTCTTGATGGAATTTTTTGTTTGATGTTGAAGAATACGAGAGAGTTGTGCATCGTCCATGCCCGGTATTTTATGGCAATGCGAATCTTAAATTGAACAAAACACATTCTAAATGTCAGAAAGACCAGAAAGCACCCAGCCCAATGCCTAATGTGAAATGAGTTTGTGGTAGAGGCAGTGCGAGCCATTCTGTGAGCTCGCGCCGGAAGCAGCACAAAGATAAATCCACTCCCAACGCTGCCAACTGTTACGACCAGTGTGAGGCTAGTAATTTTCTCCGTTGTTTTGGTCAGCGCGACCAATGCTACTTTATCTTCATTTGGTTTGTGTTTCAGCAGAAAGCTTCAGCGCTCTTCCGGTGCGTTTGCTTCCTTGCTACTGAGCGCCTATTGCTCTTTAAATTCCAACCCTACCGCAAAGCATCATGTGTGTGTGTGTGTGAAATACATGGCAAGAAGAATGGGCACCGCTCTTGGTATACGCTCAGTGGATAAAGAAAGTACCCTTTGGGGCATGGTTTGGACACGGTTCGCCGGAACCAACGACCGAGCGACAAGATGGATGCTCATTTTTGACGCAATGGCACCCCGGGAAAATGGCACCGGATCCCGGTAGGATAAAACATGCGTAAAACACACACCCATATACGGTCGACCCCGTCGAGTGTGTGAGGAATGCAACTGGACTGGGAGCTGCTTCAAATCCGGAAGCGACAGGCCGCCCTGATAGATGGATGAACGGTGGGAATGTTAAGACGTTTGTTTGACCTTGCCTTGGCTAACCATTAGCATAAATAAGACTCATTCGTTTCGTTGTGCTTTTTTGCGTAGAGAAGTGTTTGCGGAATGACACTGGGGCCAGTGTGTGTGTGTGTGTGTGCGTACGATGGCTGCAGGAAATCCGTTTCCTCGGCGTAATCATTTTTCACCAAGCGGAAGGATTTGTTGCAGAGAGTAATCGTAACTTCTTCAAGAGGAAAATTTATTCCTCTGGAAGGTGCAACATTTCTCACCGTTACAAGCAGTGAGGGAGGTGAATTGAAAACATGATGTTTTATGCTAATACCATTGTGCCCAAATGTCATAAGAAATCAATGTTGTTTTTGGAAATCAAAGTTAGCAACAAAATTAATATTTCGAACCGTTAAGCAATAACGTTAACACGTTTTGGCATCATGTTGCGTAGGAACGCCGACGCGTTTCTCATATAAATAGTAAGTATTTTCGTTAAGCAAACACCTTCTAACCCTAATCCAACATTGGCTCATTTATTAATTTGAAAGGCGTTTTAATTATTTTTGCCCACTCCTAGCCACGAGACACGTGCTGCGGAGCAACCGTGCAGGGTTACCGTACGAAAGTTTCGATACCAATTTTAACTAGAATAGCCTTTTTCTCGCATATCGTACGTGACTGCATGCAGGTGTAGCGGACTTCTCACCTTCGCCTTTAATACGGTGTCACACACTAGTGCCCGGTGAGTGAGAAATTTTACACACAAGTCCTGTTTCGATGATTATTATCCCTTTTGCAAGGAGGAATGCCATTCTCAGGCAATTGAACGTGAGGGTTCGTTCAATTGGTAAACTTAGCAATATAAATACACCTTTTTTCTCTCCCATCCTGGTCCATGCCTTTGCCTGTGGGAGAACCTTCTCGAGTGAAAGCAAAGTGTGACAGAGGACATACAGCACCACCATCGAGCACAAGCTGTTGTCAACTAGCCAACAAAACGCATGCAAGCAGCCCTATCTGCACGTTTTGAATTGAAAGCTCCCGGGCAGAATAAATTGAACACTTACCTCCAGTTTCTTTCTCGGCCGAATTGAAAGCGGGGTTTTGTTTAGTAGGAAAAGTTCAACAAAGT
Source organism: Anopheles moucheti (assembly GCF_943734755.1). Taxonomy (NCBI): domain Eukaryota; kingdom Metazoa; phylum Arthropoda; class Insecta; order Diptera; family Culicidae; genus Anopheles; species Anopheles moucheti. The sequence goes on along the minus strand of NC_069141.1, from coordinate 10,619,786 downwards.
AAAGGAAAAGGGATTTGCGCATGGGTTTGTGATGTGATCTCGAGGCACGAAGCAATGTAGCAATATATGTAAGCAATGGACCACCTTTAGCCACAATATGTTGGATTTTGTTGAGTTTTTTTGTTGAAAATTAGCGTTATATTAGTCTTATTATGTTGATAAATTGAGGGTTGCACAGAAAGAAATGTTAATCCCAGCATAATCAATTCAAATTAATAACCCATCGGCTACATTGTATCTCAACATGACGTGTCCTTTCACGGCCATTGTCATCGTTTCGCATCCACACGTGCTAAGCCCACGGACGGTCCCCTCCCTTAGTAGACGGCAATGTAGACGGCATTAGCGACTATGTTTTAAATCAACGTACGCCTCATGTTTGCCCTCGGTTGATGCAAATTTAATGATTGCTTTTCATCCGTGTACATGCTCGGTGCTAATTAGCTGCCAGTTGCAGGCACTGCAACGAGTCGCATCTGCTCCACGGCGAGCGCCGTTTTGCTGATGCCGGTGCGACAAGATGCAGCATCTGGTCGAATCAGTCGATTGCTTTCTACCGGGTACCGGGTTGTACGGTTTGGGAGTTTGGGCTTTGGGATCAATTGAATTTTGCGTTTAAGTAAAGTGCCGCTTTCAGATTGAAACTCCCGCGGGTGATGGGAGGAATTAGTATTCAACTGAGAATTAGCTTAATTGGGACTTTTTGCTGGGAACGATGTTCGCAAAGTCTGGTTTTTTTCGCCAGAGTGAATCATGACTCTCTGATTACCTTTATTGTAGTAAATTTGCTCTCAACTGCCATTGGAAAAAGTAGTGGAGATCATTTATTTCTTTTGGATTGGTTTGCTTACAGGTTGAAATATAAATTTATGGCATTTACCATATCATATAAAACCACACCAAAATGATAAAAGATCTTTATGCGCGTCCTACCATAAAGGTGCTCCAAAAGATAAATTCAGTATTCCTGATTCACCGTTCGTTTTGTTAAAGCTTCCTCCTCATCTTGCGTTAACAAAACAGCAACGCCATCTTCAAAAGTCGTCATCCTTACGCATGAAAGGTTTGGAAAATCATTTTCTCGATGGGGCGAAAGAAGGAAATAAAACAAACAAACTCGAACGTATCTTTACGGCTTACCGGTGAAGGTTGGCCCCTTTATTAGGCTGGGGTAGGGCTTTACAACAAAAGCAGTAAAGGTGCCTTTATGGATTGGATGAGCTATTGGGATGCAAGATTGGTGTGACTTGTTGATTTTGGCACGGTTTATGCTCGGAGCGTTTATAGTGGGCGTGTAAACAACCTATCCGGTGCGGAGAAAGCATACGTCGAATGTGGGGAAAAAATAATTTCCAATATTTGATGTTCATTCAGGAACGTCATGAGACGCATCTCCGAACGAATGGTTGATTGTCAATTTGGTCGCAATAGGGTGGAAATAAAGAAAGATGGTGGGAACCGTATGTCATTTTTGACATTTAAAGCAAGTTCGACTGTTGATTTGTAGACATATGATACTACCAATGAGCTCCGAGGAACGATGGAACCATTGTGTTTGTAGCTTAAGTCATATTATTTCTGAAAATTGTGTACAATACCTCTGCGTAATAAAGCGTAATTTGAGATTTTGAGCTATTTTAAAATATGTTTTCTATTTAAAAATTCTTTACCTATGATTTCGATTGACATGGAACTGGGAAATGGGAAAACTGAGAAAAAAAGTTAAAAATAGAGTGAATAGCTCGGCAATGTGATACTCTAAAAAACCAATTAATAGACATGTATGTGCATCGCTTTGGAAAGAATTACGAAGAATCTTGCTTTTTCATCATCAATAGGAGTATGGAATGTAACAAAGAAAGTTACAAATATGGCGCACAATCATAATCATTACAGCACAGCCTTCAGTTCTTGGAATGCCGTTCATTTCTTTCCAAATCTCTACCCTACGTCAGGGCGCCATCATTGCCAAACAAAAAAGCGTTCGTTTGGAGTACATTGTTCCTGTGCGTTCATTATTTCCCTGTCAGACTGCTGCACTTACAGATCCAGTTCGTTGCCCTTGACATCCAAAATTGAAACAGAAGCTAGGCCCCGTCGCTGTGCAGTGTCGAAAAAAACAAACCGGAGAGGGGTGAGAATACAACACATTTGCCACAACGTCAGCAGACTTTGACTGTGATATGGCCATTAAATGACAGCTTTTAGCCCTTACAGAAAACCCCTTTAAGTCATCGGACGCGCACCGAACGGTACCCGCCAACAGTCAGCCGGCTTAACCGTACCGCCTTCTATCAGACCACTCCGGCACATAAATTCCGTGTCCCAGCGCAGTACTCGCGGTGGTAGTACTTACGGAGAAAGGCGTTTGCAGAAATTATCCCACAAGACAAAGGAGTTTTGCGGTGTGAAGCGAAAAAGGGGGGAGGGGGGGGGGGGGGGGAGTTTTCTTCCAGTCCCAGGGCGCGCATTGCTGCAAGAAAGCATTATCCTCGCTGTGCAAGAGCATCGAGAAACCGAAACCGGCATGTCGGTGCGTCAGCACAGAGCGTAACCCTTTAATGCGTAGCAGTTGCTCGGTGTTTTATGTTTCGGGGGTTTTTATTATCCACCCGTTATTGCCACTGTTATTTTATGCTCTTTTCATGAGGTTGGTCGGTGAGCGCGGTACGTTGGTACGCTTGTTTTCCTTTTTCCCTTTTTGGTCGGTCTGTGTCTCGCAGAGGTCGAAGTGCCGGGGTCGGGAAGATGCGTTTTTAAGAGACCTCTGTATCTTTATCTTCGCTTTAAGCATGGCGAGTTGAAGGTTGTACGTTATTTCGATGAATCGCTTAGGAAATAAATGGATGGGCAGAATCCGAGAAGAGCATAGCACATAGTAAAATGACAGAAAAACTCATAATAGGGACTAGGGGTTTTTTGAAATTCCTTGTGTTACTTACTCTTTGTTAAAGTAAGTAACGCACGTTACTTATTGCCGAAACGCAACAACATTAAACTTCTTGTATTTGAAGGCTTCAAAAAGTTTGTAAATTTATTTTTTTAAAATTAATCCATCAAGACAAAGATTCTCCAAAGATTGCAACGCAAACAGCATTAATTGAAAACAAACCGATTTAACTTCCAACTGCACATTGTAAACGCAACTAGCTGACGTCGTATGCTCGCGGTGCTCTCAAGCTAACTGCAAAAGGCTGCAGAATCGAAACTGTGCGGTCTACCCAGCAAATTTCTCGCGCAAAACCTCTGGCAGGTGTCAGCCGGTAAGTGTTGTAACAGAAGCTTAATGGATCCGGTAACCCAAACCGAACGGAAGGCAGGCTTGGCAGGTGATTTCGCATGGGAGGGCGCGTGGCGGGCTCGCGCGGTTGATTACGGTTTCAGAATGTGGTTGCGTGGCAAGATGAAAGCAGATCTGTGGGGCGTACGATGCACACGGAGGTAAATTGAAATCCATCATGTTTAGTGAGTGTCGACAAAGAGGGTTAATTAAAACAAAATGGTTGAGCACAGTGCATTAGGGCGCACAGGAAGGCACTCACAATTGAAGGTTAACGTCGTTCGATACTCAGCACTGTGCACAGGCACTTTAAGCTCGCACTAAATATGGGTTGGTGGCTAATATAGATCGTCCGTTGTAAAAATATAACCCGACGAAAAGGCTAACAAGTTCCAAAATTCATCTATTTTTATCGCATCCTGTTGGAAGTTATTGTAATGAGCAAAAATACCAACTACCGGTGTGCGATTGTTAATTTAGCTCACAAATTAAAAGCTTATGATTAATGCACCAACAACAGCTGACCTTTTGCCAGCTTCGCGAATTCGATTGGATGATGGGTGAACCGTAGACGAATGGAAGTTGTCGACGTCGACGGGTGAAGAGTTTGCAAAGCGCAATTTGTCCGGAAATTATTGATGTTAATATCTATGCTCGGGCAAGCGTGGCGGCAAGCTAGCGCGCGAAATGATTAATGAAGTTTCTCTGTTCGGCGCTGTTACGATCGAGTGCGGAGGGCGTGGGCTTGAGTGTACGAACGTGGGTAAACGTTCTGAGTAAGTTTAATTTGCCTAGGAAGTGAGTTCATCGCATGCTAAAGGTTATGGCTGTAATTATCAACATCATGATAGCAATTTTTAACACAGCCACTCAGGCGCGTTTGTAGTCAGTCATGGTGATCAATTATGTCTTGTTGACTTAGGTGTATGTGTTTTGTATTTTCCTGTACTCTTGTTTGGTTGATTTTTTTTTCTCAATATTCTTATTGATTATCACTTCATTTTTCTTTCAACCTAGAAGTTTTGATTGTCTCCTTAATTACTATTGAACCAAAAAAATCTGATTGCATAACGGGAAAGAGGTGCTTTTCAAAGACACACAAATCCCTGGGATAGCAAAAAACCTGCTTTCCTGATTCCTTTTTTGTGAAATATAGCATAAAAAGGTTCCAATATTAAGCTTCTCCCCAGCACAGGTAAAAGTTTTGTCGATTTTGTGTCGAGAATCGCAAAACAGGGCATGGTAAGGGCATCGAACAAAAAATCAGTTTCCCAATGGTGTGAAGTACAAAAAGGAACGGACAGATTCTGTCTGTCTGGTTTCGTCGTCTGCAGGGATCACCGGCAAAAATCAAAGAGATTAAATCCTTTAGCCTTAATATAATCTCATTAAATTCCGCGCGCTGAACCTCTAACCGTAATCAACCTGAGGATATTCTTCGATGCCTGCCGTCGCTCTACCGCTTGTGCCCAATAAACGGTGAATGCTTTTTACACTAACTGTTTTATTTGCACCTAGTTGGGAAGGGTTTTGCTAGAAATAGCAAACAACACACTGGCGGGTAAAATATGGCAGATTGGACGGGCCAGTTTGACGTTGATGAAGGCTTACAGGTCGCGCCAACGAGGATAAGGAATTATGCTAAGCGCGAATAGAAAGCATAAATCCTTATGGACCGGTGGGGTAGGGAAAGTGTAGTGCGTTCAAACACGGCTTTACGAGAATTAAACATTGTTTTAAATCATCCATTCTCATAGAAATGGGCGATGGAGCAACCGGTGTTCAGTAATAATTAAGCTTTAAGCAAACCGAAACGCCCGTAATTGTTGCGCTCGTTCAATCGGCATTGAATGAAATTTGGACAAGTGACAGGTTGGGAAGGCAATGTTTGTCTAACGGACGTAACGTTCATTTATGTCTTTACCTTCTTTTATCCGAACATTACTGACACATGGCACGCCTCGGGGAAAAGTATAGCCCAACCAAAACCGAAAACCTCAGCGGAAACAGACAGTCGGTGTTGGGAATGACTACACACTCGTGGTTTTCCATTCCCACGCGTTGACGGACAGCTGGGTAAAGATCGGTTTGTGTCTATGAGCATTGTGAACTTTTTCGTCTGAGGAACCGGAAATTTAACCACAGCTGACTAGATTGAAACGTGCCAATCAAATATCAAAGAATGTTTGAAGCTTTAAGGTAGGTTTTAACTCCCTAGAGTGGTTTTAAAAAACTATCTCACAAAGAAATGCTTTAGAATTAGTAGAAATGTTTGGAAGTCGACCGTTTTTAAGCGTCTGTCAATTTACAAACTCTACAATATTTGTAGCTATTACTGTATTGGATAGCACAGGATGTTTAGTAAGTTCGAATACATTTATTAAATTACGATTAAAATAAGTTAATTAGTTTTTGCTATTGTAAGCTACGTTTATATTCATTCCGCTTGAAGATGAAAATGTTTGTTATTTGAGATGAAATGTTTGAGAATGACACATGCTTGAAGATAAATATGTTTGTTAAAACTTTCGGAAGCACCCTGTAAGATGAAACGTTATAATGATGGGAGAATTTCTTTCATTTCGCTATCAAACAGATCAGAGCACTCTTTGCAATCAGTTCCACGATAGGTAATCAACTTAGCATTGCATTTGTGAATGAATGAAGATGTTGCAGTAGATAGCTTCGTCTTGGACATTAAATCCATTCTAAGAATTGTATTTGCATGAATGTTTAAGTATCTCTGGCTGGTTTGAAATCTTTAATGCATCCATCAAGACATCATTGATGTTTTTAGTTTTGTGCACTTTTTATTTTAATAATAACTTCTCGCGCGACACTTCTTCATGCCGAAGGGCAACGAAAACAGCAAACGTACTCTACATTCAACGAGTGAGTATTGTGGCTGATGAAACGGTTTTTGAAGATGCGCGGTTATAAAACGAGCACTAAATAGCCTCTCGGTTGGGTGTCTCCTTACAAAATGACATGATAAAATCCACGTGACGTGCAGCTGTTCCCGAAGCTCTTCATTTGTGAAGCCCTGTTTTTTTTGCAGTGCATCAGCAGCAACAGCAGCAGCCGTGGTAGCAGCAGTTGCAAAAAGATGCTGACAAAAGATGGCTTCAATGGTTGCCGGTGATGGGACGATGGTTGCCTTTCATTCGAAGGGCAATTTGATGCTGTGATGCTGCTGTTGCACATCGTAACCACCGCACAAAAGAGCTGTGGGTAAGAGGGATGGGCCGAGGGCGAGAGAGTGGGTGCACGATTGTGTCCCGGTTTTTGTGGTTCCAGTTTTATACGCATGCAGCGAAACGAGCACTGCAGTGCCGTCGAGTGTTCTTCGGGTGTTCCGCACCGTGGGTGATGATAAGATGCTTTCGGGCGGGGCGTAGAATCAAAGGCAGAATGACAACAATCGGTACGTTGTGATACGATTTCATGCACAACACTTGAACCATAATACGCCGAGTGGGACGTTACACATATTTGTTAGCATCAATTTACCTCGCCCTCGCTTATCGTCTGCCCGCACCAGACGCAATCGCAATGTCGATGGCTTATGAAATTATAGTCATTAGGTGTACCGTACCCGATGCGTTCGGGTTGATAAGATTCGTTCGTTGCACGGTGGTTGGTTTGCTATTAGAGTTGATTTTTTGTTGGAGAATGTAATTGTAATGTCGCTTCTGCTTGGTTAACATTCTGAACATTCACTTAGTTCAATGGATTTCAACCCCCATTTAGATATCAATCCTGTGTTATTTTTATAGATTAGTTTGTGTTATTGATTCTGCAATAATAAAAAAAACTCCCATCAGATATAAACCCCAGAAAATCGGCTTCCTATTTATCACGGCCTGCGAAGGTTTCGGAGTGAGCGCCACTAAGAAAACGGTTAAAGTCTTGCTCAACCTTGAAACATTTCTTCCATTGAAAAGGCTCGCCACGTTCACCGAAAGAAAAGGGATGCCCGCGAACAAATCCTTTTGCAAATCCTGGTGATTTATTGTCCATCGCAAGACGAGGCTTTTAACGAGTAAATTAAAATTAAGTAGCAAGTGCGGAGGTTTCTTCCCGATTGCTTGGAAGGCATTTATTCTTACCTTCCCCCCAGCGGAGAAAGAACGACCGAGGACGTTTAATGGGCAACGTTTGATGAAGGTTTTTATGTGGAAATATCTTAAACCTTCTCGAAAAAACAAAACAAAAAACACTTCGATCTCGTTGATGGAAGAAAACAATAGTTTATGTTTAAAGCGTGCTCGAAGTATCGAATGGGAACAGAATTTCAAAAGCTATTGTCGATCCCGGACAATTGACCGGATTGTTAATGATTGGTGAAGAAAATAAGGGAATGCAAAAGGCGTCGGTACGTGAATTGAAATCGTTTAACTTTTTTCATACAATTTGTCGGAAAATTGCTACCCAATCGCTGAAAAGCTTAGCGTCGCAAAAAAATAAAAACTGTATCGCGAAATCAATAGCAAACGTTCAACGGGATGGAATTGGTAAACAGTGGGAGGGAAAAAATCGTCGTATCGGGTGGAGATCAGTTGTGGGCTTAATTTTCATCCAGGGAAATACCGTTCCAACTGTTCCGTACAATACCCAAACACACGGACACACACACGGTCCAATCACAGTCACAATCACTGTCTGTCGCTGGTCGGGAGTTTTTCGGTGTTGGTGGCGATGGTGAGCGATTTCTCTCGCAAATATAACCAGCTCTTGAGCACTAGCTAGCGTACCGTACGTATCCGTTTCGGTTAAACTTTCCCAATCCCCAATGGAATTTTGGCACAAACCGAGTGGGGTGCCAGAATGGGAGGAAAGTAGGGTGGAAAGTGTTACGAAATTCTGACAAGCGTACAAAATCAATATTTCCAGCGTGGTGGTGGAGGCTGTACGATCGCTGCGGGTGTGTAGAAAAGCAAGAATTCCGATCATTCGAGCAATGGAGCGAAAGTGTCTCGGTGTTATCGTACAGCCGCACTATCCCTGTCGAGCTTGAGGGGGATGGGATTATGCAAGGACATGCAAAACCGGTTCGGGCGAAAGTGAGTCTGGTGCAGTGTTAAACTATCGTTTGTCTTTGTTTGGATTGTAACTACAAATCACATTCACGTGCCAGTCGGTGTCTGGGGATGTTGTTGGAATGCAGCACTGGAGCGAATCAAAAGCGGACACTTCTTCAAGCGTGTTTGGAGTGGATCATGACGTTACTTAGATTTGGGACAGATACCGTAATAAACGAATGAAAGGCATGATACTGTGTGCTAGGCCCCAGCAAAAACAAACTCGAGAGCTTATTAAGCTCAGAAATGGGTGAACTTGTATTTTTGAAAAAATTATCAAACAAGGATTGTTTGAATTGTTCGGACTAGCTTCATCTGGAGAGTACTTCTTGTCGATCATCATCAACTTCAATTATTTAAAAACCTTATGTTCGTGGAAGATTAGAGCTTTCTCACAACTCTCTTTAGTTTGCATGATGCTTTTCGTAGCATCACCCAACAGAATCTGTAAATAATTTATTTTCCACTACTTCCATCAGCGCCATTGTTTTGCTGTACGTGAGTTTTAGTGTGTGGAGTGTCGACACGAGTGTCGAATACTATCGAATACTTTCTGGAAATTGTTGAGAGGAGAAACATGAGCTTGGATGCATAGAATGGGTTTGTTTTGTTCGCCTGGGGTAGCAACTGCAGCGGATGAAAGTCGATCAGTGTGATGACCGTAGATTGCAACGAATTCAATCAAGCGAGTTGATGCAAATTCACTGATATCGTGTACCATCGTTGCGAAGCAACGATTTGATATTGTGTTGTTGTACTTCGTTGTGCTAAAATTAAACCAAAAACAAAAACAAAACATTTCGCAAAGAACGAACAGAAAATGTTAAGCTGGAAAATGGAAGTTTTAGTTTAGGTGTGGGTATTGCAAAGAACGCAATTGTTGAATTTTTAATACATATTTCAAGAGCTCTTCGGTAATTAGAAGCAAAGGGACGCTTTTACTAAAGGCTATCAACCGAGTGCCATCAAACCAATGGCGGTTTCGACTCGCTCCATTTAGCGTTATGGAGTGGTGAAGTTGAATAAATAATAATAATCTTTCTCGTTAAACCTAATGACAGTCAACAGGCTTGCAATGGTAGGCATTTTGAGTCCGACATTCTTACTCCAATTTTCGTCAAGACAATCGAGCAAACCCACGGCCTTTGGACCCTTGGTCCATGAAGGCCCTTCTGGAGCTGTTTTATTTCGGTAGGCAAATTTCCTCTGTGTTGTGGGTTTAACGAGTCAAACCTTTCTGGGGAAGGTGGTTTAATGTAAATGTTAACGAAGGAAAGGAAATCTCACTTTTAGGCATGCTGAAGAATCCTAGACACAGCAGAATTTAATTATATTCAATTATCTGTTTTGATTTATGGATGTTTGTGCTTTTCTATAAATCGAACTATCTGACTTCCACGAAAACGTGGACAAACAAATACATTCTCTATCGATGAAGCTAATATTGATTTATTAGCATTAAATAAAAGGTTTGACGTTTAGTTTGCTCGACGTTTGATGTAGTTATACTTCAGCCGACGATGAAATCAATTGAAACTATTCAAATAAATTGAAAGGTATTGCAATTAATGTGGACCGTTACATTCGATTCCAGTTGGAATTGCTTTGAACCATAAATTCCCAAACTAATAATGACTCTTGTTCCAGTTCCTTGTTCATCAAACACCATTTGAAGCGAACAACTGATTTATTGTAACGTAGCATGCCGTGAGTTTCCTTTTCTTTTTTTTGGTCGGCACAATTTTTCATCAACCCATCAACTGGAAAAGCGGCGGGAATCGATCATGCATTACTGTTACTGCGGATAATTTATGGTGCAAAATTCACGAAAAACCATCGTAAAACTGCCGATTGCACACGTGCACATTTTTCAAACGGTTTAAATTTCTGCTTTCGAATACAGAAAGCAAACGAGCTTCACCAAGCTCAAATCGGTAGTTTCTTCCCGGTGGTGGTTTAGTGGCAGGTTCGGTTGCATGTAAGCGACGGTGCAAACTTTTTCCACACCGGTGTAACTTTGAGCCGGCGTAAAGTTTTGCAGGTACAGGTAGAAATTCTTTGCCGTAACATTCTTTTCTCGCTTGTGTGTGTTTTTTTGGCGAACAATTCTTTAAAAAGACACAACCCAAAGACACCCGCCTGCGAAACTGCTGGCGGTGAAGTTAGTTTTGGGGAAGCGAAAATCATCAGTCCCATTCCCGGTACGGGCGACACAAATCACTGATTGGCAAAATCAATACCCATTTGGAAGTAATCTTTTGTGTTTCTTCCACCCAGCATGATTTCGTCAGCATAATTTTCCTTCGGTCAAACTTTTGGCCAACGCTCGCTGTGAACTCTCCAACCGGCCATCCAACTTGGCCATCTACCGGAATGGATGAAGTATCGTACGATGGCCAAGTGGTAGAATCAATATTTTTCCGCTTCCGGTCATCGCTTCATGCAGGTCGCCGAAACGAAGAGGCAAAATATCGATTTAACCCCTTCCGGAATGATTTATGACCTTTCATTACGGGTGCATAGAATATTGGCCATGTGTGGTGAGTGTGTGTGTGCTGTTTTACGTTGTTCAAGATTTCCGTGCCTTAAGCCTTCGGGGGGAAAAACCCGTCAACCCTCGCTGTGCACGAGGGAATGCTGATTGAATCTGCTGGTGATGCTGGCACACTTGTCGATGGGAATTTTAAGCCGAATGGTACATAACTCGGAAGATATTTGGGTTGTGTTAAAATCCGATCCAAACCTTGGAGCGTACCGTCATGTGTTGCTCCTGGTCCTCCCCATCCACCGATGTCCAATCAATCTCGATACGGGCCGAGCCAATCGTAACGATCTCGTATCATCAAATATGCAAAAGGCTATAACTTTCCGAGCGAGTGCCGAGAACCGAGGACTTGGCGTGGAAGTTGACAAATAGTAGGTGCCATGTTTTCTTGCCCGGGTTGAGTTACTACGGTACTGGAGCATTGTTTCTTACTTGCCTTGCTAGACCGAATTGTGGGAAGTCATTGGTTTCGGTTCAATGATTTCGATTTGCAGTTAAACATTGAAGCATGTAAGGCAAACACATGGGTAATGGTAGAGGAAATGGGAACAAACATGTTGTTGATACCGGAAACAAGTGCAAGTGATATGAATAATTTTGGCAGCAACTTATTTCTGATTAGCTTACCCTGGCAAACCAACGCCGTTTGCTTTGGTATTAAGTGATTTTTACATTGCGTTTGCTGTGTCAGTACCATTTCAAAAGCTTGCCACTGAATACCAAAGGATGAAAAAATGAGTTTATTTCATTTACAAAAATTGTTTTGATTGAATGGTTCGGACGGGATTTTGTACTGATCATGTCCAAATCGCTCTCAAAACCATTGAGGGGTAGTTTTCCGTCCAAAGAGCGAAAAAAATGAATCGTTAAAACCATTTTGCATAACATTATTAAAATACTTAAATGGCAATTTTGAATTCATCAAGCAACATTTTTGTTTTAATAATTTCTAATAATTTCAAGAATCAATTCCCCCCCCAACACAATGGAGAGATTGTAACATCGACAAGCGGACCATTAAACGGAACCAACACAATCGGCTCTCGTGCAATCCATTAGGCAGCTTGCCAAACGTGGTATCGAAATGTGGTAGCTTTGTCTGTGTCAAGATTGGACAGACCGAGCGAATAGACACGCAAGTCAATGTGAGCGTTTTAAAATAGAACTGAAGGGACCAAAACAGGCACTGACCGAATTTTTGCAGACGACTCCAATTTGGAGAAAATAAGGCTTGACCAAATAGAGCCAATTTTGGACTGCATCACACGGGGAGGGAAAATATAAACTGTCTCCATCAGTATGTCTTTAAAAGGGCTTTATCAATCTTGTTGAAAATAATTTTCTTTTCTACCGGAATAGAGTTTCCTCTCAGTGAGCTTTAAACAATAAAAAAAACATCTTCTTCGCTGAAGGTCAAACCAGGAAGCATAACAGTGAAGGAACGAGATGTGATTTTGTGGCGGTGTATTTCCTCCCAGCGCTTGAAATTAACTCCCCAAATGGAGACGCCTGGTACCGCACGATCAAAGCAACGTAACGCAACGTTCGCAATCAAGCGCAACGTTGCATTCTTCGTGTCACGTCCAACCCCCGGCAGGAAGAGGCTCCACATTTTTCCAGCGCAGCAAGCAAAGCTCGTTCGAAAGACAAGCTTACATGTTACGCCCCATCCCGGCGACACGCGCGCTGCCTCGGGCCGGCAAGAAAATTTGCTCCCATTTGCCGGCCCATCCCAGAAACCGTTGGGATGGTGCAGATCAAAGATCATTCGTTTGCACCCGAACAATAACATTATACTTCAAAAACATCCCATCCCGGGGCTGTATGGCTGCGTACACAATACAAAAGCTGCGTCGAATGGATGGTCTGGGTCGCAACTACAGCAAGCAATTAAGGTGAGCAGTTATAGTTATTTCTAGGTTGCTCCGTGACCTCCGTTCACTTACGCCTGCGTCCATCGTCGTCCAAGCCGTTGCGCAGCAAACAAGAGCTAACAAAGGATGGGAAAAGAATATGGGCACGCTTCCACGGGCTCGCTTCAAACCTTATCCGGATCGTTTTCAAAAAGGGGACAAAGTGGTCATTGTTCGTTCCCGTGTCATTCGTCGGGTAAGATTTATCTTGCCTGCTTTGGACGGGACAGAAACGGGCACGTTGCTCTCGATGGTGGACGCTGTAAGGGTTATTGTATGGTGTTTTTTTGTTTTGGCACGGTTGTAGCGAAATGTAGCGCAGCGGAAGGTTATTAGGACAATCGGCCAACCAGCCGGTAGAGTAGGGGCGGCTTGAAATAACAAGCCGCTTCGAAATTTACGGGATATCCGCCGGGTTGAGGGAAAATAATCGTCAAAATTACGTCCTAATGGTGCTATACTGTTGTGTGGCAATCAAGAAATTGTATACACCACACACTCTCATTCGCAAACTGCCAAAAGCAGAAAATGTGGGACAAACAGGGAAAACTCTTCTTTATGTCTTTGTTGACACAAGTGGACAACACAGACACTGAAGTTCTTCTGCAAGGTTTAGAAATGTCAGTATGGAAAGACTCACCAAACCATTTCACAATAAAACAGTTCCAAATCTTCATTTCGGACCGCTGAGAGTCATTTTGGATAAACAATCCTTCACAGAAACAGGAATTCCATCAAAGCCGTCCGGCAAAATTGAAACTCATGCAAATGTACGCTCCCAGACGAAGCTGCGGGACTTATCGCGAAAGGTCATCGTTTGCCCGTGGGAACTTGGCGTTGAGTTTCAGCCAACTCGACCGAGAGTGAAATCAGTTTATCATTTGAAATCAACAAGAATTCGTCGTAATAAAAAGGAAACTCAGTAACCGCAAGCAAATCAGAGCGTTAACCTGCAATGAAAGAAGAAACCATCGGTTGGGGATAAGAGTTTTCTTTCGCTAAGCTTTTACCTGTGATATACACAAGCTAAACGAAACATAAAAGTCAAAAACCAAAAAAAAAAGAAAAAAAAACTCGTCGACACCGGTCTGTTTGCCATTAGCATTCATCTTCTGTGTTTTGTCTGGTTTTGAGATAATCTCAAAGTTTATTTCCCAAATAAATAGCTTTAATGGTGCTACCGCCACCGATCGCGCTCCACTCGCAACTCGTCTAAAGAAAATGGATCTGTTTCTTAAAAATTTCTCTATATTGGGAGGGAAGGGGAGGTATGGGGGCGTATGGAAAAGGAGGAAGGAAGAGCGCTTACTACCATCCCATAAAGTTCCGTTATCAATCCTAATGAAGTTTCGAATGTACACACGCTTGAATGGTTCCACCGACGCCGATGAGCGACCGGCGCCTTTCGTTTCGCTGGTTGTTGTTGATCTTCACTTAAATAATTTCACTCAATTTCTACCTCATCTGGATGATGTTTATAGTGTGACGGTTGATTCGATGAAGTAAAATTACGTTTCTTGGAATTGTTGTTTGCCCTCTTAATTGTACACCACATTATGCCCAACACTGACAGAGTGTCGCTCCGTCGACTGGTTTCTCGTATCTACACTTATTGATTCTTTCCCTCAACGGCTAATCCGTTTCCGTTTTTGCTCGTGTGCACCCCAAATTATGCGTCTTTTAAAGATGAACTAGGTTCTAATGGTCGAACGAGCCTAAGTCACTCGTCCTAATGCTTGTCTAGGTGTGCTTTTTCCCATTGATCTTGCGAAACAATGCCGCGGAATGCCGTCGACGACGGATATTATTCACAACGATTCGAACACTTTCGAATAAAATCAGCTCGACAGCCTCAACCATGCAGATAAGGAATAAAAACTTCTTTGAAGCTTTCATCACTTCTTCATTGATGCACGCTCATCTTTTCACTCCGTTCACGGTCACTTCCGGCAGCATTAAAACATTCAATCCGCGCAACCATTATTCGTCGACGATGCTACGGGGCGTGACTTTGAAGAACTGTAACTCTTGCACAAGGTTCGCAAAACGTGTGACTTACTGTATAAACCCACAAGGTGCACTCACTAAGCCAAAGAGGGGAGAAAGGGTGGCCTGGAGGAGGGAGGGAGTTAAGGGAAGTTCGTGGGAACTCTCCTACACTTACACTTGTTCGTATTCGCCCTGCACCTGCAAACGAGTGTTCCTTCCAGTGGGAGTTCCCAAGTGTTGTATACTGCGTTCGGTGTGATTAGTTTTGAATTGATTTCATTTATCGGTGAATGTCGTCGGTGTGTGTGTGTGTGTGTTTTTTTCATTCCTCCCTACCGGAGGAGTGCCACTTTTTAAACGCATTCATCTCCGTTCGCAACGGTTCGGTAAGACGTACAACATTTGTTGCTCTTTTCGCTGTGAAGCAATAATGGTGTGGCATCGTCTGCGGTGCACCAACGCTCGAGATTGCAGCATCCCCCCGTGTGCAACGTGTTTCAGCACCTGGATTTTCAGGCAAAGATTTGCAAATGCACCCTGCCGTTCCTGTCCACTCCCGGGGTACGCGTGCATTACGCGCAGTACGAAGCTGCCAGTGCGCCGACGGGACGGTCCGTTATCACCTTACACTCCGACAAAGTCCCGGGGGTGGGTCGTGGACTTGGCGGCGCTATCGCCCGCGGTCTTACGAAGGTGTTGAGATCGGTTCGATGCCAGACGAGCGTCAGCATCACCACCATCAGCATCGTCAGCGTCAGCAGCTGCACACACCGGTGCTGATCTTTGTTCGCGGTCGTTGCACAACCGCGCTGCATCGCCGCCGGATGCTCTCCTGTTGGGAAGGGAAACAAAAACCAGAATTTGAAAAGAAGCTGCATGAAAGTCTTGAAGCTTTTGGTTGTGTAAAAAAAGGGAATCGAAAACAAATTTTTGCTTGCGCAACGTGAAAGATAAGACGTTTTGTGTCGTTCCAGGCGAGGCAATATCCGTGCCGGTGCCGGTTACACTGATACCTTTCCAATCGCTCGTTGCATTCATGGTAACGAGCTTAAAAGATGGCCATCAATCGGCATGAGAACAAAGCATGGGTGTGTGTGAAGCGAAGCGAAGCGAAACGATCGATGGCTTTGATTTATTTCCTTGAGATCACAGCAAACCACACCAAAGGAGTGGCGTTTCAAATGCGAGCATTGCTATCGATTGTTGAGGTACGATTAAGAAGTTGTTGGAAACTAGAGTTCTGTTTGAATTAATGTGATGGTTGATGTAAACACTTTAAATCATCAAAAGAAAAATACGTTTAAGCCAAATCAACTTGAAAGATCTTTGAATGACTCTATTTCCTCGAGTACTGATGTAATTTGATTGTTTGTTACTGTTTTGGGAAGTAAATTTTATATTCTTTAAATCAAAACTTTAGCCAGTACCAAGTTGATGATTGAGAGAAATGTGTCAAAAGATCTTGAATCTTAATGTCAAAGTCGAGAACACAATTTTATGTAGGATAACTTAGTAAAACCATAAGAAGTTTGTTCATCAATCAATGATTGCAAGTGTCAGTTCGCAATCCGTACTAAGAATATCTCCTTTCTTCAATTATTGAACATTTAAAATTATTTAAATTGCAATAAATTTTCTGTTCGGGATACATCTTCTATTTCGTCCTGTGAATCGTCCAATTTGACGCTCCTTTCAATAATATTAATATTTGGGGTTAAACAGTTGCACTCTTTCATATATATTTTCTGTCCAATGAACCTCATATAAAATGTTGATATATTATCCAAACCTTAGAAATTGTTTTAAAAATGACCATCAATAAAAAAAAAACACTTTCAACACTTATTAGTTCAAGTTTAGTCGAACTGTTTTAGTCGAAATATATGTGCCCGAGTAGATGAACCCTTGAATGAAACAAAGGAATTCAGTTATCCTTAGCCTTACAGGTCCACCACATTATTGTGGTGGTTTCTACGCAACTTTCCCTTTCCTTTGTATCTTGTTACAATTTTTTTTTGTTTCGTTAGAACGGCTTGGCCGTATCTACATCTTGTTACAAGTTATTGATGGAAAATCTTTTATTTACATGTCAACCCTTTGCCAAGTTGATTCCAAAAGGTAATCCTTTGTAACAGTTGTAACTGTTTGCCTCCAATAATGCTACTTAACTTCTGCTAAGCGCAGGAGCAAATGCCCACATATTTAAAATGCCCCTTCGAGTCCTTTGCAACGTTGCATCTGCGTCCTGGCTGCAATTGCAACCCGTGATAAGGATTACATTGTCCACCAGCGCAAATTGCCACTACAACGGAGGAACGGATTTTTGGTTCGCAAAAGGATTTCAGCATTGCATGCTGTTTCGACTTATACTCTCATCTGCCACCGGCAAACCAGCAGACGCACACCAGCACCACCCAGCGCCATTTCCATAAACGAAAATCATTTAGTGTTGGCGAGTGCGTTAGGGCTTGAGCGCTTGCTTACGAAAGTTGTCGGGATAAAGCAAAGCGAAGGAAAAACAAAAAAAAACCCAAACTACCTCCCGTGTTAAAGACCATGCCCAGCGTTACATGCAAATGTACGTTCATACATTAGCAGCCACAGTTTCTGCGCCGTTCTTTTCTTACGCTCCATTCTCCGTCTTGCGCTCGGAGCTTGTGTTCGCGACACTGTACGCGGAGAGATAACAATTATGTTTCTTTTTCTTGCGCCCAACTTGCGCCTTGCCGTGAACCGGTGCACGAATTCGCTCGCTTCCGTGTGTTGCATTAGCGCGGCTGCTTAACAACGGCACTGCTGCTTAACAGCACATCATCATAATAAAGCCTGGCGGTGCACAACGTTTCCCAAACCCCACTCGACCACTTTTATTAGGAAGAGGAACGATCCGTTTCGGGCCAGGTTCACCGTTCCACTTCGCTGTATTAACTACAAAAGATATTATCATCTATTCAGCACTCGTTCCGTTCCGGTCGGGGAAGAGTGTTTGGCCCGTGAGACAACCGTGAGCACAAAACCAACATCGTTCCAAGGTCTTTGCACAGTTGGCTTTCGGGTGGTACGAAGAAATGCGCACTTTGTTGCTTTCATCTCGAAATGATGGATCATCAAAATAATTCTTTTCTGTTTTAATATTCCGCTCATTGTCTTTGGACAACCATTTCACGTTGGTTTGGAGTGAAAACACTGACAGGTTGTATGATTTTTCATGATTTGAAGTGCATGAAGGGAAGCAATATTTTTAAACACACACAGAATAGTGAAAGAGATTTGTTGCTGTGAGTTTTTTTGTTGTGTAATTCTTCAAAAATATATTAAATCCTCCCTACTAAAATCGAGCCCCACTGGCATCAATTAAGCACCTCGCAATTGCTTAATTCAATCCAAACAAACCGCTCAAATGTTTACCCAAACGATTTGCCATCCCGATCGCCAAAGCCGCTTACATTCCACTATGGTGTGTAATTTAAGTGTTACTGAAATTGCGAAAGCCCAAAAAACCGCTTGAACCATTTCAAACCGCAGTCCAGAAGCTCCACGAAGCCAAACACAATTTGCGATTAAGTATTTAATTTACCGAATATCAACATCACTCAATTACTGCATCGACGCTCAAATTCAGAGCAGAGTGGTTTTGCCCAACCAATTTGCCAACTGAGGCGAGACTCGGCACGCGACGAATCGCACGTTTCAATTGCATTTTCATTTGCACGGTTTCATGTTGCTCGATTTTGCTCGTTAAAAGTTTTTTTTATTTTAATCAAATTTTATTGGCACGCTTTTAACGTGCTTAATGTTATTAAACTTCACAGCTCAAAATGATAATTTGCAGCACTTCTCGCATCATGACCGAGAACAAATACAACCTTTTTCTGTAGTTGGGATTGAGGGGGAAAAAGCATATCGGCGCTCGGTAATTCACAAATAATATAGGATGTAATTAAGCTTACCATTTATCACATGCACCATTACGCTGGTTCCTTCCGCTGACGTTGGCAGACACGTGTAATTCCCCGAATCGGCCAGCTTGGCATCGAGAATTTTCAGCCTGAAAGATAAAGCCGTTGGAAAAGCAAAAACCATTGTAACGCACGCACTTTAAGTTGTTCCGTGCGGATGGGTGGCAACCACACTAAAAAACGGGAATGGGTGTCGCCTGTCAGTGGCACGATTGATTGGACGGGAAGTAGCGGACAGCCCAACATGTGGCAACATATTGTACGTGGGGTCTTGAACCTTGACCCGCACCAGTGGACGTGAAGGATGCTTACCGTGACGTGAGTGCCTCGGTCCATTTCAGCTCTACCGATATTCGATGTGGATATGCTAATGAAGGATCGTTGGGATGCAACTCGATGGGCTGCACGAGATTTGACCCTGACAGATGAAATCGTTGTGGATAAAAAAATTGAAACTAATTAGCATGAGCGGTACACGGTGAACCACTTTTCATACTATTTTTCACCGCGCGTGATGAATGGTGCGGCGCGAATATATAATGAGATGTAGCGCAATAATAAGATCGCTGGAGATCATGATCCGTTCTCACCTCTGTACCAGTATATTGTCCCTAGATCATGTGGTCCCTGGCTAATGATGCATGTAAGCGTCACAACGCTGCCCATTTTTACGTACAGGTCCGTTGGTCCGAGGATAATCGCTTTTGCCTCTGGGAAATGGTTGAAAAGTTATCGGGAAATTAGTCGCGTGTTTACGTGCCATACGCAACGGGAGCGTGATAATTTGAACAGTTGAACGATTCTCCTTACCTACAACGTTCAGTCGAAATGCCATTGACATCTTTGGTTCCGTGTTCACTTGACACTCGTATATGCCGGAGTCTCGCTGCTGGGCGAATTTTATTTGTAGCGTCCAATTTTCCGCCTTATCGGACCGTATCACCTTGAACGAGAAGTAAACGTGGAATTGAATCACATTTCGACGCTAAACAATTTATCAATTTGGGTGTCCCAGGTTTTTAAATCGTCTAAATTAATTTTTATTTAACAAATCACAGCATTATCTTGCTGTAAACTTTGATCAAGGTAGCGATAATCCTACAATAATAACACAATATTAATTGTAAAAAAGGAAAATAGATTACAAAATTAATTGTGAGAAAGCCTCGTAAACAACGTTATCATAATATAAGGGATGAAAAATGTTAAACTTGATAATTACTTTCACTAACTTAAACTTGATAATTACTTGAAAGGCTTATCATAAGACAAAAATCAAACCCGGGGCTGAAAACACAAATCAAATGTAGAAACAAATCAAAACTTTAAATCATTTATTGTACCTTGAAGACTGTGATCAAAGTAAAAAGAAGGAAAATAAAGGAAGCAATTTAAATACATATTTAAAGAACGAACTTTAGATAACATTGTTTGTATACGGGATTCAATCTTGCTAGAATAATTCTTTGCTTTGATAACGGGTAGCAGCTTACCGAAGCTTTTATTAGAAAAACAATCTCACCCTCATTTCTTAGGCCAATTTGTATGAAAATCTGACAGCGGGTTAGTCCCCAAACGTCAGAAAGCGTATAGAAGAACTAGTGGAAAGTATGATCTGACCCAATAGCAGCAACAAAACGCAATATTAAAATCATCTCCCTTACTATCGAACCGTATCGTGCAAAAAGCCTTACTTATTATAAATCTTCCACAGCTTGACAACTTGTTTCCATAATTCGTTACATTACGAAACGCGAAGGAAAATTCAGATAAACAACAACCTCCCCGAAAGTGAGCGTAATGGCTACATCGCCCACACTTACCTGAAATCGTTCGTCCGACGTGTAGACGGCGGTTCCTGCTGACAGGATGTGTAGATCTCGTTTCCGGATCCAGGAGACCTGTTGACCCGAAAACGTGTTCGGTGTCGTGTTGTTATTGGAATGCCGTTCGTTTGATGCAGCCGCCGAATTTCCCGGAAAGATAAGTGTACGAAAAATAAACGGGTGGACGATTGAAATAAGAACAAATTGAACGTGAAGTTAGGGAGCCCCGGCAATACAACTGGCGGGCGAACAGAAAACACAAAAACAAGTCCCCTCGCGAGAGGGGCCAAATCGTTTATTGAATTTTATTTACACAGCCGAAGGGCGAACCAAATGGAAATCACCAACTTGAAGCGGTTGGGGAGTGATACTGTCCTCGGCACGTTTTTGCGAGCTGTTTCCAACGAGATGACAGGCGTCGGAGGCGTACGGATGTGGGGCGCTAAGCAAGCACCACACTCTGTACTGACAGATAAATACGTGCCGCTGATGATTGATGTGTTTATAAGAGTTGATAAATTTCTCCCAACCAATCATCTTACCGGGGAACCATAAGGAAGTGGATTCAAGTGGAAAAAAGGTGGGCATAGTCGATTTTAACGCTAGTAGGGCATTCTTGGCTGTGGGAAGATAATTTTTCCCCGAATTTGAAATGTAAATTCGGTACGCAAAGCGACGTGCTATGGTGACGGTAGTGATGAGATTCATGCATATGATTAATTACTCTTTAGAGCTGGTACATGTGAGGGCCTTTTGGGTTTGTGAAGAGAGAGACACACACACACGCACGAGGCACAAGGTTGCATCTGACACGATACACGACACGTGCCAGAATTGCTGTTGTTTGAAGCATCATTTACGCAAATTTAATACCACGATTGAATGTGTCTCTTTGGCAGAATGCTTTAAGAGGCTTTTGAGTCATGTCAGTAGACGTAAATTCCGTTGTAAGTCTTACTAATAAACAGGTTCGAAGCATTATTGTTGTGACGGCGGTACAACCTCCATCCGTGACGAATACACAGCCTCACTGGGGCTCGTTTCATGTCCTAATCCCGACGCTGGGTAATGGAATTAATTTCACGAAATGTCTACCCACACCGGTGGGCATACATTCGAAACATCCGTCGCCTACGAGCAGCAAGCACAAAAAACACACATTCACATCGAGATAAAACCCATACTCACCGATTTGTCACCCATTTGCTCGACCCGACAGTTGATGAAAGCCGTCTGGCCGACGCGGGTCGTTATGTTCCGAGGCACATCGAAGTCGAAGTAGGGATGGGGTGAAAATTTTTTGATGATTCTGTTTTCCTGCGGTGCCGGCAGATGATTAGCTACACCTGCGGAAAGAGAAAGGCCCACGCACGGTGCGTGAAAGAGAGATGAGAATGAGATCACACCGAATAAAGAAAAAAAAAACCGTGTAGAGACTTTTGATAAAGGACATTTAAAAAAAAAAGAACCCCCGGGTGGCGTCACGGGATTCGTTAGGTTTCGGAGGCTCTCGGCAATTGAATTACAGGTGTGTGTGTGTAGGGAGTCCCCAATAGCATTTTCTGCGAATGACAAGTGGCGAATGAACGTGTGCGACGAATGATTGCAAAATAGGATTCTATTATACGGTGCTGAATTGATGCTTTGCCAAAGCCTACCACGATTGAAACGAACGTACTCCCGTCCCATGCTGCTGTAGAAAATTGTACAAATAAAGCCTGATCTCATGATTGTGGCCCATTCTGCACCGTTTTGAAAATGGCTATTTTGTTATTGACATCTTGACATGGCACACCCCAGCATGAAACAACACGTGTTGATTAAGGTGTATTTATGCCAGGGTGTATTCGTTAACTGAAATTGGTTTTGATAGCCTGCAAAAAAGAGAAGGTTTTGACGCTTGTTGGGCCAATTTTACATGCATATATTCACGTCGTATGATCCATTCTTTTAAAACAATTACACAGGGCACTGCCCGGGCGGACAGGACCCATGCCGTATATGTAACTATGTTTCCATTTTCACAAAGTGATTATGCGTCCTTTTTGCAATCATATTAATCAAACTAACACACCGCCGTCGTCTGTTCGATCCTGCCAAACACACCAAAACCGACGCTGCATCTGGCCCTGGGCGCAAAGTGTGTGCTGCAAAATTTAATTATCCCTGTTGCCGGAACCTAGCCTCTGGAACATTGCCAACCGGGTCTCACCCGCCCGAAGGCCATCGATGGGGAGCAATTTATTTTATCATGTTTGAGCTTAACTAGGGGCCAAATTAGGCACTCGCTTGTGCTTGCGTACGGAAAAGTTTATTATTTCAGACCCATCTCCAACACCACCCACCGTTTCGGGCGCGTTTGGTCCGGTGTTCTTTACGGTGTTCTTTTAAAGCTCTGTGAGCATCGTGCACATCTTCCATATCCGGATAAATGTCCACCACAGAAGTCGGAGGGTGGCAAATGGGGTTTTCCCCCGCAGGCTGAGCTTTGCCGTCTTATACGTCTTTGGTGAAACTTTGCACAGATGTGACTAGTAAGTCTTGTGAGAAAAGCGTGTTTTGGGAGCAAGTGGTTTTATAGCTTGATGAACTTGGTGTAAGCCGCTCAAACACCTAATTGTGGACTACTTCAGAGAAAACCGAAACATGAGCGATCACTTTTTACAGGTCGTAGATCGATCGACTGGTACAATAAATAAGGGTATCAAAGATATGTCATTTCTAACATATTAATCTTTATAAGATCTCCACATATTTGTAAAAATCTTTATAAGCAATCATTATTTTATTATTCTGCACAAACATTTTCGAATCGGAACGTTTCTTCGTCAATTCTTTGTAAGCACTTGTTCGTCATATTTTCTCGCCATCGTTACCAACACACCCCTGTACAGTATTTTAATATTTTCCCACATCTATCTAAAACATCTGACAGAACACCACACAGGAAAACCTTTAACAATCTCGTTACACCCTTTGGATAGTGTGCAACTCACTATCAGACTTTATGAGACGCATACACGGCGAGTAACTTTCTCTTTTGTTCGGTCAATATTTACCAGCGCCGCTATTTGTGTATGGGTGGGTTATGCGGGGGCAGAATGTAAGTTATGTTTGTGCTGTGGAATTTTATTTCTTGTAGGTCATAAACCACTTAATAGGCAAACATGAAATGGAAGTACCGTGCACTGCACATGCCCAGGTTCGTAAGGGACGAAGCGCAATGTTGGACTGCTGCTTCTGCATTTCATCGAGTGGAATTATGGACATTTTTGCTACTGCTTCTACATATTTCTCTAGTCGATTGGACAGTGTGTATTTTATGACATGCCATTTTTTCTCTCACCGAGTTCACTGATTCCGCTCGAAGCGTATGTTAGAATTTTATCGCCTTAGGACGGCAAATTCAATTCAATTTGATTGAAATTCATGTTTGTAATCACCGCGATAAGCAGCAGGAGCTTGTCGAGTTCCAAGAAAAGCTATCGTTTCATAAGAAATTACATTATTGGACCACTTCTATTCGTTTATTGTACTCAGTGGAGGATCAATCCCCTTGGAGGCCCAGGACGGAATTTTTAAAGAGGAGCCTATAATATTGCTACGACATTATAGGTATTAGGGAGGTGTACTTCAAACATGATTTAACAACACCTGCAAAGTTTTGGAAAGGAAACTTCCTTGCGTACACCTCAGAGTTATGTTGCGTAGCCCTGTAACCGGGCCGTTGAACTAGTATAAATAAACGTTTGTATGCGCTAAGGAGAACCATAACGCTGTTACATTACATTTTCTACGATTTACGTACATTTACGATTCCTGCTGTTTTCAATCTGTTTACTACTTCGATAACAATCAGAGAAATTTCTTAGAAACCTGTTTCGCTCATGTTGATGTTTAAGGCGATGAACAACACAATTGTTTTCAGATTTGCGATATCAGGAAAACATGTTTTTCAAGAGGTGACACCTACAGTGTGGAATAAATTTGCCCATCACTATTGCATTGCATGCTATCAAACCCGTGAGAGCGATCGCTAGTGTAAGGAAGATGGATGAAACGGAAAGCATCCTTCATCTCGTTCAAACTTCCCGTCGGCTGGTACGAAATTCCATACAAACCAGCTGTTTTCAGATTGCCGATACCAGGAGAGCATCCACGGAAGAGGTAGCACCTTGTACAGCAATTTTGCTTGAAAACCGCCGAAAGGTATGCAATGTTTAAACACTAACTTTCCCGTCGGTGAAGAAAAATTTCTTCCAAAACTACCAGTTTTCGAATGTATAGTACCAGGAGAGCATCCAAGGAAGAGGTAGCTCCTGGTACTGCGCCGTAAGGTATGCAATGTTTATACACTAACTTTGCAACCAACTTGCAACGCAATGCGCCGTAAGGTATGCAATGTTTATACACTAACCTTGCAACCAACTTGCAATGCAAGTTTGGTGCAAGCAAGAAACTTGCAGCAAGATGGCGCGCAAGATGGCGCCCAACTTCGTACTTGCATGCAAGCTTGCATGCAAACTTGCATACAAGAACTTGCATGCAAACTTGCATACAAACTTGCATGCAAACTTGCATGCAAGTTTGCATGCAAAAATTTGCTTGCAAGAACTTGCATGCAAGTTTGCATGCAAGCTTGCATGCAAGTTTGTTGCATGCAAGTACGAAGTTGGGCGCCATCTTGCGCGCCATCTTACTGCAAGTTTCTTGCATGCACCAAACTTGCATTGCAAGTTGGTTGCAAGGTTAGTGTATAAACATTGCATACCTTAGGGCGCATACCTAGTGTATAAACATTGCATACCTTACGGCGCAGTACCAGGAGCTACCTCTTCCGTGCATGCTCTCATGGTACTATACATTCGAATACTGGTAGTTTTCGAAGAAATTTTTCACGACCAACGGGAAAGTTAGTGTTTAAACATTGCATACCTTTCGGCGGTTTTCGACCAAAATTGCTGTATAAGGTGCTGCCTCTTCCGTGGATGCTCTCCTGGTACTATACATTCGGAAACTGGTAGTTTTTGAAGAGATTTTTCTCGACTAACGGGAAAATTACTATCCTGGTCCTGGTGCAATTTCGTTTTTACCTTAAAGTCAAAAAGTCGATATTCTTCTCTGCATTTAATTTAGCACATAGGAACAAATGTTTTATATAACCAAGGAAGATATTTTTGATCATTTTTTTACCTTTGTAATTAAATTTTGTGCTATAAATTAACTCTGCTGTTAAATTCCCAAAATTCGCACAATCGGTACAAATTGTTTGGGGCCCCCAACACGGTGAGGCCCTAGGCAACCGCCTACTCCGCCTACCGTTTGATCCGCCGCTGCTTGTACTCAAATAAACAAAAAAAAAATAACCAAGAATCTTTGGCAAACCTCAAAGAGCTTCAATTGCGTTGGTCAATCGATAGTTCCTAATTAGTTGATTAATGATTGTCAAAAAGTAAGTAATATTTGCTCCAAAATCACCATCTGCACGATTCTGCATCAAACGGTGTGTTTTTGTAAGCAAATTACTTGAAGCAACAAGATTGATTGATAAAATTAATTGATTAATTTTCCAAGCCATTGAATACAGCCCTTGAATGGTTGGTCAACAGCAGTGCCAATCGTGATGCCCATGATTACCCATCGCGAGGAAGATGGATAACAACTAATTAGTTTTGCTTGATGTTTGAAGACTGTGGCGAATACCACACATTTGAACATTTTGTCAATTTTATCGTTCACATTGTTCCGTTTTTATCTAACGCAAACCAACATCTCCTATAGGTTGTCTATGGCATCGATTTGCGGTAAAGCCATACGGCATTATAATGAAATGGACTGAAGTTGATGTCTTTTTCCGGCATTGGATATTATAACGCTTCTATAAGCATCAATCGCTTTTAGCTGATTGGAAATTCAAAATGGGGTTAGTGTTGCACGGAAGCGTTTTTCTGGTGTGATGTTGCAACGCTCGGAAACCTCATCTAGGAAAAGTGTCCTTTTCTTCTATCGATTTGGTTAAATCTCGGCAGCTTATGGATCAATTTATCCACCGAAATGCTAGCACTAGCAAGTAGTTTTGAAAAGAATGTTTTGTCTTTTTCGTGCCTCTACCCAAGGCTCGTGTCGTTTGCAGCATGTGTCACCAACAGTTTCATGTCATTGCGTGTATTTAAGGCTCAACAAAAAGTAAAGTCTGTCTGCTGCTCATCTTGTTCTGATATGCAAAATTCTCGTCAGACGATGCTTGAGACGACGCATGTTAATGTTCCGTGACGGATGGCTCTCGCAGTCTCCGTCCTGCAATAAATCCACCAACGGCTTGGCACACGCAAGGGTTTAGCTTTGCTGTCTCGCAGAAAGGCAACTGCTTTCTCCGTACCCCATTGGTTGATGTGCTGCCGTTTAGCCCCATTTCGCTTAACGCCACTGCTAGGCAGCATTTGACGCAGCAGACGAAACCCATTACCCTCGGCCGTGCAGACGGTGCAGCTGCTCGGTGCTACCGAGGCTTACCCTGTCCGCTCGATGGGCTTGAATGAAATGCACTCCTCGTGAAGGTGAAGGATGTACTTTTGAGCTTTGAGCCACTTGCTTCCTGGCATCTTCTCGGCACCCGATTCAAGCGGGTTGTTTGGCACAGCTACTGCTGCTGCTGCTAAAATAACACTTCACGCTGAAGAGTGCTCTCCACTGACATGATGGTAGCGGAAATTCAGTCAGTCCGGAAACGAGACACGGATGGAATTTATGATGCAGTGTAAACTCGGAGCGTGAAACTTCGTCGGTGCATTTATTTATATTTGCGTCTGTAGTGCAGTGCTGCTATGTTATATTTATTTTTAAAACTGAATAACATTGGGCAATGCTGCTTTTGCGTTTACGATAGCGCACAGATGATGTGTGAATTGTGCGAATTTTTTATTTTTACAATGTTGAATAAACACGACTCACTAAACGGACAATTTTCATCGGTCGATATGAGTGCTTGGGGTTGTAAAACTTGCGGCTATACTCAACTGTGTAAAATACCGACAAAAAGTTCTCTATCGTACAATTTTCGTTTAAAATTAAAATTAAAAATATTACAATCTGTCAAATTTAACATTAGTTTACAGATTCTTCCGCAAGGTTAAGGCGGAAATTTTCTTTATCTTAAGTGGCACTACAGTCTCAGGCCAAAATAAGCCATGAATAATAAATCTTGTGTACAAAGTAAATTGGCATTTTTTTTCATCAAGTTTCTTGCGTACAGCATCGAAAAGAAACATTGAAAATATCTGTCGAGAGAGAATGAGTTAAAATCCCTGAATTTACATTTTAAAGTCCCAATCGAAAGTCCATCCAATTCACATTACTGGTGTTTTGTTACTTGCTAATGGAATTTAGATGCTATCACCACCAATAATAAAGCGACCAAGCCTCCAATTGCAACTGTGGTTGGTGACTAGTCCCGTAATGAATTTCCACAAAACGCTAGATGAAAACTGATTTAGTTGCGTTGGACAAGTGTGCCCTCGGAACGATCTATTTATGGAAATGAAGCAACCAGTCAACTTGAATTATAAATGAACTCTCGCAAAGGATCCTCTTGCGTTTCGGGTATCCTGTTTACTGTTTAATGTAGGGTTTTATTTACCCTGTCACTTACCCATTGCGTTGTGATGGTTAAAATGCAGATTTGCCAGTACGAATAATCCACCTATGATGATATACTGCATTTTTATCTTCGATTCGGCACTGTACGGTCATTCATTTTACCAACTCGCAACACACACTAAACAAAGCTCACAAATAGCACACGTTATCCACTTTCCGTCCGGTGAGGGGCCTATCACCGGTAAAAGGTACCACTGGGTTGGCTAATTACAACGGCATCACATGTTACACTGTTTACCTCAAGCATCCCAATGCCTGGATGAGGTGTAATATTAATCCATTGGTGTGGCTGGTGTCCAAGGGGAAACTCATTTTCCGGTGGTTTTCTTTACGGCCTCAACACTCTGCAATTAGAAAATGGAAAATTTATCATTTGTAAATGGATGGACAGGTCTGTCATTGTTGTTTAATGATGCAAAGAGCAGAAAAATTCTATCCGAGCTGGAATTTGTAAACAAGTTGTTATGAAATGTTCACCCATCAAACGGGCCCAGACTGGTAGCACGATGCAGAATTAATCATTTCGATGCCGACAAGAACAGAAAAGCAGTGAGTGAGTGAGTGAGAGGAGAGAATAAAAAAGCTCTTGAATAAGTTATAAAGCACAAATCTACGTGAACCGTGGCGGTGAAAGCGTTCGGCTGGAAATGATACACAATATTTACGCGAGCAGCGAAAATCTCTGCACCAAAACAAGCAATCACAGAAGCAAAGTTTCTTCGGCACTGAATTAATCAGCGCTCGGGCAAAATGGATATCACCCCAAAATAAGCTGTTCGCTTCTCACCGTGTGAAAGCTTCGATGAAAACAAGTCCTGCTTAATATTGTTTACTGAAGTACACGGGTGGCTGCGGCTGCTTGCCAGCTGAGTTCCGCTGCGAGTGGTTGGGATTATCTGGCGGCTAAGATATGTTTTTGCTTGTGCAACGATGCTGATCGTTCATGGCACCGGGGTGAACAAGCGATGTGTACGACTCGTTTATACAATTAGACAACTTTTCAGCATACACATTAAGCGAAAGTTGGAAGCAAACGGCACTATCGTCAAGGGCACTATATTCGCAATTTCAATGGCTTTGTTTATCGCCTAACTTTTGGTTGCAGTTTTTTTTTCGCTTTGACGTAGTATGAAACAGAAAAAGACACTTTTCGACACTTGGACAAATGCGCACAACCAAACAACCAAACATCATGAAAATTCGAATAAATATCCGCATGAGATGGTTTCCAAGCCGGATGGGTTAGGGTGGTTTTTGGTGCGGAGCTTTCGAAGGATATTGTCTCCTCGAAGGCATTCGATAAGCTGACCTTAGACTTTACAGCGTGTACGGGAGCTTATTCCTCCTCCCCGAGTGGTACCATTTGCACCTTATGACAAGCGCGCCGATAAGCGGTAGCTCTAAATTAGTACTTTTTATAGTAAACTTTCCCCATCAGGGCCGTTTCGTATCGCCGTGAAACGCATCGCAACTCGCGCCGAGGCGAGGAGCGGCAGTTTTTGTTTGATTTGGTGTTGTTGTTGGGACACAAAACTTGGCCAAATGTTATCATTGCCAAGAGCAATACACCCAAACCGTACACACGACTGGAGTCAGTGGGAAAGCAATAATCGAAATAAGTTGTTGATTTTATCGCTCGAATCAGCTCGGGTGGCGCATTCATTTGTCGGTCGGAAGCATCGTTTGCACAAACTTTCGAACCCTGGAGTTATTTTTTCTCCGTGTTCGTTTTTGACACGGGCCGGAACGGTTGGACGGAAACACTCTTCGTTTTTTTTTGTTGCTGCGGCAAAGATTTAAAGTATGCTTAAGGGAAGGAACCAAATAAAAATACAGTGCCCAAACTTTTGGGAAGTTTGTTTTGCGAAACGAGTAAATGTACGGATTCCACTTCCCGTTGCAGTGAGACAAACAAAAGGTGTTTCTTTAAAACGACAAAGCAAATGGGATGGGAAAATTAATACGATCAAATTGGCCTGCTTGATTGTGAGTTAATCTTTAAGCTATCTTCAGCCTACTTTTCACTTACAGCTTAAAGGATGATGCGAACTAATCAATCTGCTATGCGCAGTCTCACATTGCTCTGTGGACGTTCGATACGAACAACTTCCATAGAAACATTTGAATAGAAGCAGCTTTAATAAGAATTACTCATTACAATTTGATTACCAGAGTGATGTTTAAAACCCTCCACCGCAATAACATGCTGTACCCATTTCATCGCAACCTGCTCAACTTGCTCGATGAATTAAAGATTAGAACTTGCGAGTGGAATGATTAAACAACATCCGTTTTCGAGCCGGCACAGCAGGCAACAACTGTCATACCTGGTGCGGTTCAATAGCGGCTCTGTAATTCGAGCGCCGCGTCCGGTACGCGTCGTACGATCAACATGCGACCGTATCGTATCCTGTGTGTGTGTATGTGAGCCGGATTTCGTCTGTACACGGTTTTCGTCGTTCTCAATTTGCATATGACTGCAATGTAGAATGTCGGTGAGTATTTTTTTTTTGTTTGGTTTTTTGTTACGAAAGTTGCTTTTTATCCAGCAGTCCACTTGTACGCCAGCATCAAGGGCGCCTGCTGGAAAGACATGCCACATTTATTCGTGGATTCGTGATGGGCGAGAAGACAGTCAGCTGGTGCCACGTACGTCGCTCGTCTCGTAATTCAAGCGGGAAAACATCTGCATACAGTATCATATACCGACCCAGATGGTGTATAATCCGTTCCCGACGCACGCAGTGAGTAGCGGAATCGAAAACACACGTGCGTGGAGTTCGTTTAAGTGCAATGTGATAGACAAATGCGTATGAGTTGTTATTGAGGGTACTGAGCAAATCGATTGAGAGTATTGATTACCCTTAGAATTGATGGGATTCTGGATATAAATAGTTAAAACTCAATCTTTAAGATCAGTTTGTATTTTTGGATTGTGCTCTTTCCTATATGCTTCGCTTTTTGGTTTCAAATAATCATAACAAGTTCAACCATCCAACCAAATAATTGTTTATTTAATAAAACTGCCAAAATAGTTACCAATAAAATCAATATTTCAGGCTGCGCTTTTTCGGTAAATAATTTATGCAAATTCTATTTACACAATTTCCATAACTTCATTCTTATCGTACAAAACCATTATAATTCAATCATAACACCTACGTGTGTACCTTTTTCTACGCCAAACGAAGACACTGGTGTCAAGTAGGTTCAAAGTTGCCAACACTGGTGCACATACACGCGCACGCACAGACACACACCCACACACGCATTCCTTACCTACACACATATTCACACCGATCGTAGAATTGTCCTTTGCCCAGGGAGAAATATCAATAGAAACTCTTATTGTGTACGTGACCGTATTAACATAACATAATCAATTTGCTCTTTCAAGCAACTTGTAGTTTTCCGATACCAGGCCTATTTAGGCGGCAAGCGTAGAAACAAGGGGCAAATTTATCGAAAATATGCTAATTTAAAAGAAATACACAAGTTTCAAAATAGCAGATCACTGTTTGGAGTTTGGTTGATGTCTCTCTTGGAATGAGGGTTTGAACGCACTTTGACGGGTGTTTGAAACTGACTTACCTTAAACGTTTGTTTTTCGTTTACTGATGCGAATTCAGAGAAGCAATATGAAACTGGCCATAAACTATCCTCCTGATTGAAAGCATTCGATTACTACCGCACTGTCAGTAAAGTTGAGTAGAAATTTATTCACTCAGCACAACCATTTAATAGTAATTAACAATCACGCATGGCAACAAATTGCCAATAATTAAGATATTGTATTGAACTCTTTCCCACTCAAACTTCCACCGAAAATTGCACACAATCTTTTGATGTAAATCCCAGATATTGTTGATGACATTACTTCTCCGCACTGTCACAATCACACATGTTTATTCCTTCAATAAATCCGTAAATCATGGAATCGTCGCTCACACCTACACACTTACATACACACCGATGCCAACAGTTGCTGATTGGCTTAAAGTATACGTCCACAATTTGCTTCCATCAATCGTGCCGATTTGTGAGATCCACTCCTCAGCATCGGCAGGAAATATGGTTATCCAGCATCAATCAAAGCACGACACCTGCTAACTTTCTTCCGCGCAATGTGTTACACAAGCACTGGTCGCAATTCGGGCAGGACACTCCTGACAAGCGTGCTATTCGCTCGAATGGTTGTACCGCTTGCACCAGTCGATGCTCAACCCGAGAAGAGGAGAAAAATCAACAACCGCCCGTTACTGTGAATGGTAGCGAAGCGAACGTTCCGCGTGCAAACACCGCAATTTGCAAACATCGACAGAAACCGCTCGATTTGCACTGAAGTAGGCTGCGCTAAAGCGGTTTCGTTGAGGTACCAGCCCGCTTGAACGGGAACTCATCGTGGAACTCAGCGCAAGTGCCGCGCATTTTCCTGTACGTGTCCGAGAGCATGTGGAACCGGACCGGTGAGTGGCCGCTGTTGTACTAAATCGGTCGCACGGATAAACAGCTGCGAACGTTCCGTTAGCTGTAAAGGGACAGGGAGATCAAACTCCGAAGCGACACGAGTTCGTGGTCGGAAGAGTTGTACTAAATGCGTGAGTGACCGTCAGCTGATGAAAATGGTTCGGGTGCGAGTGCACTGTAGCACGTGTTAGTTTGGTGGGAAGGGTTGCACGTAGAAGAAGCTGTAAGTCTCTTTTGTCACTTCGTTTGATCCAAAGAGTTATTTTAAACTTGGAATGTGAAACGAAACAGATCATTATCGACATAATCACAAAACATATCATTTAGTTATTAAAAGTACTGGGCGTCCGATCATGAACTTATCTTTTAATTATTAAAAGTACTGGGCGCCTCCATCCGATCATGAAAATATAATTTAATTGTTAAAAATGCTGGGCGCCTTAATCCGATCACGAAGATATCATTTAATTGTTAAAAGTACTGGGCGCCTCCATCCGATCATGAAAATATCGTTTAATTGTTAAAAATACTGGGCGCCTGAATCCGATCACGAAGATATCATTTAATTGTTAAAAGTACTGGGCGCCTCCATCCGATCATGAAAATATCGTTTAATTGTTAAAAATACTGGGCGCCTGAATCCGATTACGACGATATCATTTAATTGTTAAAAGTACTGGGCGCCTCCATCCGATCACGACGATATCATTTAATTATTTAAAATACTGGGCGCCTCCATCCGATCATAAACATACCATTTATTTATTAAAAGTACTGGGCGCCTTAATCCGATCACGAAGATATCATTTAATTGTTAAAGGTATATGGCGCCTCCATCGGATCATGAAAATATCATTTAATTGTTAAAAGTACTGGGCGCCTCCATCCGATCATTAATATGGAGCGACCCAGTACTTTGATTCGATGCATATTTTGTATTGTTTTATACGATTTGAATAGTTTTAAGAGCTATATAACTCTCTTGTTTAGAATTGTGTATAGTTGCATATTTCCTTTTTTTGCCATAAATATAC
Source organism: Anopheles moucheti (assembly GCF_943734755.1). NCBI lineage: Eukaryota > Metazoa > Arthropoda > Insecta > Diptera > Culicidae > Anopheles > Anopheles moucheti. The sequence goes on along the minus strand of NC_069141.1, from coordinate 10,586,036 downwards.
GAATTCAATACAGTTATACGGTTGATGGTTCTGGTACAGATAATAAAGAATGAAATAATTCCATTTGAGCTATTGTAATTGGGGTTCAGCATGAATGCAGCTCCTTTTTTCAACAGCGTAATTAGTGTAATCACGTACGCGACTTTTTCAATTAAACAAGCCCCTTTCATTGTACAACAGTAAACGCGGATGGATGCGTTTTCACAGCAAATTTCTCTTTGTGAATTTATGATAAAAAAGCGAAGCTTTTAGAATTTAATTTGCACGCTTTTTTGCCTTCCACAATCAATCGGAATGTTTATGTATGACAGAAAACACTACCACAGAACTATCCCATGCGCTCGTTCATTGTCAATGTTAATGACATTCCAATTTTCGGGATGGTTAGGTTGGATGGATGAAACTAAAATATGCTGCCACTACCACAATAGCCGTTGCTTCCAAGGTTGGCGTATTTGCATTTCAATAAATTCAAATCAAAATGGGAAACCGACCGAAAATACAAACAGTTTTCAAACGCGATCAAACATAACCGATCATATTTGCCGGGAGGAATAAGGTCTTTGTGTAATAATGCATTGAGTTACATAATTCCAACCAAACAATGAACGGTGTTTCCATGCATTAGCAATATCATTTAAATTATTTCAAGTTATTATACAAATTGTACATTATACAACAGTATAGGTGAAATGTTTCTTTTATTGGTTGACGAGCTCGTGTAACGATCGTATAACACAGTTGTTCATCACAGCACAACCTACAAGACTACGCTTCCAGTGCGGCCCAACCGTTTGCCATATATCCCATGTTGTCCAATTTTACCGAAATTGTTTGGGTGAAACCACATCGTCATCCCCGAGAGGCGCAAAAGCAGAACGAAACAAAAAAGAAAAACGAGCGAAAGGAAAAAAATAGGGGGAGAAATCCCATCCCGAGATCGACACTTACAATTCATAACGATGGTCAACAAACACTTCGGCAGTAAGCATGAAAATATGGGCCAAACTAGCACCCAGGCACCGAGCGCCGCACAGACCGTGGCCGTGAAATAAATCACTGTTTGACGGTTTCCGCCTCACTGAGCAATATTTCGCATTTCATTCCGACAGCAGCTAGGCAACGGCATCGGTATTGTTCTCGGTCGCCACCCGTACGGCCCCTCGCGAGCCAGTGCGGTTTGCGTTCTGGGCAGGAAACATCATCACCCGAAATGTGAGAAAAAGGAAAAAACAGGCAGCATCAACAACAACAGGCGGCAAGCAAAAAAAAAAAAAAAGTGTGCACAAATGTGTAATCCCCTTTTCCGAGACTCATTCCCTGGCGGGCAGCGGCGTAGTTTCGCTCGGCTGGAGTCAAGCGTTCAGCTGACATCGGTAAAAGCGGAACAGGGATCTGCCGACCGGAAACCGAAGACGATACTGCCGCTACTGGAATGGCGACAGATGGACAGTTGGTACTCGCTATCGAATGCGCACGTCATGTCAGCAGTCACCGGTGGCCTAGTTTTGGAAGCGACTCACGGACACGGGAAGGCCTACCGAAACGCGGAACTACCGCTCAATAATGCTGACCAGCGCTGGAAACGGGTCGGGATCTTCTGCTTTTCGCGGCATGTACCCAGCAACGAGGGGAAACCAATTTTTGTGCCAGAATCGTAATGTACTCCCCCGGCATGTCCAATTGGATTAGACGCGCCAGTTCGAGGCTGCTGGCAGAAATGGAAACTTCGTACTCAGTGGATCGCTTCAACAAGTTCTGGTCGGTGCATGAATCTCTCCTTGTCTTCTACTCTCTCCAACACGCCTCTTATCCTTCCATTGATTAGTATCGTTCGTTCGGGCTAGTGCTGCTAGTGTTTCATGAGCTCTCCAGTTGGGCTCGCTACCGACTTTTGCTAAGCCAGCGATAAAGTTTTGGCATCTGCCAGTAGCTCCGTTACCGCAGGGAAGGTTTTGGAGTCTCCAATTACCCCCGAAAACCAAGCTTTCCGGTGCAATTGACTGAGAGATTGTTTAGTCACATGACGGCGAGCGTTTGTCTGCCGATCGGTTGCGTACGATGTTGGAATCAGGTACGATCGATACATCAGGAGCGTGATTCCCATGATTGACACCCGGTCACTCTGTCAGAGTTACTTCGTTTTAAAGCATTTATCCGTTTAAATTTGATATGGCTGCTCTTCGAAACCAAGAAAAGAAGTTCTAATCGTTGCTTTGCATTTTTTTTAATTGATTAAAAACTAGCAATTTATTAAAATCTTTCGGTGGATTCCGTGGAAAGAACTAGAATTATTAAGCTATTAAAACGAAGCAATATCCTTAACGCTTTCTAAATTAGCTGGAAATGAAAATACTTTACATTGGTCGTTGCCACAGAAAAAAAACCAATCCAATTGCTTTACTCAGAACCCTCAGCACTGGTTCCAGGGAGCAACAGTAAGCGAATGTTCGCCAGAATTTGCCTAAAACACTTCACTCTTCAAACATTACCCAATGAAACATGCAACGTGAAGGGAGTGTTTCCACGGAAGCAACCCGAATCGCACAAGGTTACAATTATTTTCATTCACAGAAAGAACCCTCGAACGATTCGAAACATCCCACCCACGGCTGTGCAATGTCTGGTAGAGCCCAGTGGCATTGACATAATGTCCCAAACCGAAGCGTTTGGAAAGTTTGTTTCGGTGAATGCTGAAAAATGTTCACGCCGTAGCTTGCGCAAATGTTGCTTTTGCTCACTTTAAGCAATTCATTTTCTGGCTTCGCATTCGTTACCGGTTACCGGGGAAATATTACACCCGGGCCTTATAACAGCAGTACCTGCTCTATGGCACAAATCCGCAAACGGACGCGCGTTAGCTATGGCCCTTTAACGGTTGCGCGCCTACGAATGTCGTTCCCGAAGCGAGAGCATAAATAATAAATAAAAAATGAAGAACCCGCGAAAAGTCACAGCAAATGTCGGTGGCAGATTTCCATAAAGCAGCTCAGGTTTCCTTTCTTTTCTTGCTCGCTCCTTCCGCTCCTCCTTCTCCACATCTTATTTTTCTGGGAAACAAATCTCACCGCGTTTGCCGTCGGTTGTTCCGGTGCTCAGCCAGCACCGCTAGCCATGTTGATTGCGTCACACCAACCAACCGTTGTGCGGCAGCCGAAGCGGACAGAATGATTCTCCGCTCATAAATGGTGGTTTTATGCCATCCGAAAGCCGGCAACGGGACTGGCCCCGGTTGCCCCGTTTTGGGTACGCTTAATTAAATGTGTTAGAAATGGTGTGCAAGAATATATGTTAGTGCTGGCCGTGTGAGGACAACTTTCGGCACCACGGCACCGCGACCCCAGAGATGTGACTGCCGTTTTCGCCAAACGGCAGCAACAAAAACCGCGGACCCTGGAGTTTGCCCCGATACAGAGCTACAAAAAGAAAATGGCACGTTGGCGACGCATGGAGAAAGAAATTAAATTGCCCGGTTCACTTCACGTTTCGCATTGTACAGTGAGCGTTTCTGGTCGGTCGGTAAGAAGGCAACCAAACGCAAACAAAAGGCAACCAAAAGCTTGTCAATGAATCAGTCGTGCGGACGCAATGTGCAAGCTTTCGTGCAAATTAATTTGATGTTGGGACAACATTTTTATGACAGTGCGACTGTGTGTGGGTTGGGGACATTTTATTTGCTGCCACAGTGTCACAGTGGGCAGTGCTGGGTCGAATGTCGGATGAAAAAGGATATTTCGGAAAATTACAAGAAATACTTAACTTGTAATGTCGAAATTAAAAAAACATATTAAATTTTGGGATATTTTAGAAAATTACAAAAAAAATGCAATTTACAATGTCGCAAAATAATCCTCCATTATGCCATCTGTTTGGCCACTGTGGTAATTATCAAAAATTATCAAATAGAAAAAGAAGTTTTATTCAATAAAAGTTGTGAATTAACAGTCTCGTTCTTATGTATCACAAAACATACAGACTCAATGCAAGCAGCTAATCTTAGACTAATGTTATCTTATCTTTTCAATGACTCTTACTTAGTTCAGTTTGATACTGATTAAATACTCATTTTTGAACTTTTATCCCGACAAATGCCCAACGTGCAGCAGCGGAATTGAGAGAAAGCATCAGATGGCTAGTACCTGCTCGTGATATGTATGTAGCGTTATTGCATATTCTATGCTTGTTTTAATTTATGACGGTGTTGCTGTTGAGGTCGGGCTCGGGCTGACAATACCTTCATAAAGCGATACAGAATCTAAAAATAGAAGAACACGTCTTTTATTAACCGGGCTAGGCCTTATTTCTCATGTGTGTGAACAAATGCAGTTGGTACATAACCATCATACGGTATTGCTCTCATCATAACTCCTCGATCTCGTATATTTGCTTGTTTATGCTTCCTTTATATGCGTATAGCTACATAAAGAACCCACGATACGTAATTTGCCATCTGCAAAGAGTTTTCAGCAGCGCTCCCACTGTCGGACGCCGGGTTAATCTAAATCACTAATAAATACATCGCAGCATAAAGAATGGCCCACTTATCTGCTAAACTGCATTGATTCTTGTCGAGCAAAGCTAATTACGTACGCCGTGCCGTACGGGCAGCAGAAAAAGCAACCACACCGAATGATTAGTTTGTGTTGAAAGCTGTGTCTGGCATCCATTCTAGTGGCATAAATCGTCTTTATGGAGGAAATTTGTTACACAAAAAGCGCATGTAGCACGGTAGCGCATTGATGTTTCTATTGTAATTTGCTATTATCTTGTCCTTTTCCCTTTTTTTTCCTCCTCTTCTGCTGCCTATAATGCTGCACGAGATGGGAACGCCACTTGGTGCCGTCTTAATCGGTTGTGAGTGCTCTCCTTTTACGCTAACTGAAAGTCCGTTCCACTCGTTAGCTCTAAACTCCTGCAATCTCAAGCATAACTTCATACGATGGAAGGATGCGAGCTGTTTTGTGCCGGGTGCCCTTAGTTTTTTTTGTTGTGTGTGCGTGGGGCCTCCTTCCATGCCACTTGAAGTTTCAGCAAAGGCATAAGACGCTACCATATTTATGCTGCCTCAAGGTTAAACGAGTGGTACTCCGTAGCGCCGGAGCGCTAATCCGAAAACACTTGTCGTGCGGCTTGTCGAACGGATCGACGGTACCGGAATCGCCCCGAGTAGGAGTCGATCCGTTCCATCCCTTTCGCCTTCTACCAACTTCCCCCTATCAGCACGCCGTCTGCGAGGTTAAACGTTGCCTTTCCCTTGCCTTTGCATATTTAATGCGCTCCGATCGATTCCGTCACCATCGTCGGAAGGATACTGCCTGTCCGATGTCGATTGTCGAGCACGCTCGAGCACATTGATCATGGTTGGTAGAAGGCGTTTTGCGATGGATGGTTTTACATCGTTTCTTGCCACACCGAACACGTGCTATGTAACGGAAAGTTGAAAATTGTAACAAAGAACATGCCCGTTTGTTGCTGGTGTTGCTTTCGCTCGACCGTCGGAGACGAACCCTGTCGTTCCTGTCGACAGACGTTTTTATCTGTGCTTTGGGGTGTGTGTGTGTGTGTGTGCGTTTACAAGCATTAGAGCACCGAATCGCCATTGCTGGAGATTGGCACGATCAATGATTTTTCGATTACGAACGGAACGCCATACGTCATTAAGGGCAGATGGAGATGGAAAAAAAGAACCCATACACACAGACACACAGTTGCACACACACACACATACGTGAAAGCTTATATTGGAATCGATTGTTACTGTGAAGCGACGCCTGAATGACGCCGAAGTGAGTTCAAAAAACTTTCCGAAATTAGTTTTGGTTGCGTTGGGGTGGTCGAGGACGGTCTTCGAAGATTCGAGTTTCCACCAGTCTAGACCAATGGTGTAACTTTTCGGTGTGGATATTAAAATAGTTTAAAGTTTGCGTGCAATGTGCTAAAGTCAACTTTTATTCAACACATTCTCACTATCCAACAGTCGCTACAATTGGTGAGTAAAATGTATGTTTTGTTAATGAGCTACTAACTACTAAAGGTATCTTAGCACCGTTTACCTTGCACACAGTCGCGATACGGTTTAATCTGAAGGAGTAAATACACACCCGAGGCGTATGGGAAAAAGGCACTAAGTAGACGGAAGGATTTCTTACAACTGGTACACGCGTACCAAAGCCCATCCATCTCCGTACCGGCCGGGGAAAAAGGTTGTCACGGTTGATCGGAAAAAGGTACCCATCGCTCGATTCAATTTCGTGAAGGAAAAGGGTTCCAACCCGATGCTAGCAGCGCATACGATTTGTGATCCGTTTAAGGCCGACCGCAAATGACCATCGATACGTTTCGTTTCTTCCAGGAGTGGGTTACGGTTTTCCTGGGCAGGAAAATTAAATAGCTTGCGGAAAAGGTTCGTTACTTCAAACAAAGCACAGCACGGAGCGTAACAAAGCTGTGTGGGATACACCGGTGGGTAGGGCTGTTTGTATTATTCCTTCGCTGAAATCGAAGGAATCGATCGATGCATTATGGGTTCAAATACAAAGAACGTGTAGTTTTAAGACGATGACAATGCCATCACTAATCCTATGTGTGGGTGTAATAGTTCATAAAATAATAGGCTTGAATTAACGCACAATATAATGTATTTCTGTAATGGAAAATAGGATGATGAACTTAGCTCTACCTTCGTCTTTTTGATTGAATTCAATTTTGCTCACATTATTACATTATATTGATTTTTTTTAAACTTGCCATTGTTTTAAGAACGCTATGTACAATAAGTACAACCAACACTATCGAAGAACAAAATATTGCTCTAGGAATGTCTGGTTATTTAATCCTTTGAAGATCCTTTGTACCGCTTTGGAATTTATGGAAGCCATTACAATGTCTCAAGACAATTAACTGTTAATGAACTTCTGGTGATGGTCACTAGTTAAAAGATAAAAATGAAACAGCTATGCCTTCCAAGCATAGCATCATATTAATAATTCACAGAATAACTTGTGGAATTCCAATGAAGTTGCTACAGAAGAAACAACTTCTCAATAAACCGAACAATATTCTGAAGTCAATAAAAGCATTGCAATGATGTTAGCTCCTGTTTCACAAACACCCACCGGCAGATGTCCCGTGCAAGACAAATGCATTTGTTGTACTTTATACACCAAAAAAAAAATCCAATTTATGGCCACAATTATAATGGGCTTTCAAAGATAGATGAATAATTGCCTTACATCAATATCAATTTCATCTTAAATTATTCAATAACAGTTTTCCTGCGAACAGCTACAAGAAATTGATTATGTTTATGTATCTTGTTCGAGAGATACATCGACAAACTTCTTAGAACGGACCAGCTAAATGTGGTAAATGTCCCAGGGCAATTGTTTCATGGAGTTTTCCATCGACTGTTAGAACGACACACAACTTGTCTTCTCTTTATGATATGTTTTTTTTTGTTATAGTCAAACCAATTCACTCACGTTAAAAGGCAAATTTAGTGACATTTCAATGTACGTGTATTGTACGACTAGCAAATTCTTCGTTTTCTACAATGGAGCGTTATTTTAAAGTCTTGTCCCGTCATTAGATTCTTCCTTCATGCTCTTGTTCCCACATCATACGCTCGTTCGATACTATCGGACGAAAGGTTTCTTGCGATGCTGCGCTTCAACATGGTACACTACTTCCGGTTGGAACTCCCACCGGTCGTGGCCATAAAGTTGAAAAGTTAATATTTTAACAATTGGAAACACGAATTCCGTTCGTTATCATGTTTGCTTTCGTGTTTGGGTTGGTTTTTACGTGTGCCGTTAGCGGAGCCAACGGGATAGTCGTATTGCCGAAGATGAGAACAAGATGGCAAATAAACCAGTAGGCTCATTGCTTCTCCCAAGCAACCGACATCCATGTTTGCCGCCTGCCTCAAAGACACGGTCCTCAACGGACGGTCGTACCACCGGAAGCAGTGCTGTTATTGAAATAAATTGCGCCATTTTCCCGTGCATTGGGGCGCTACTTTCTCTCTCGCCCCCCAGGGCTGACACTATTTATTCTGTCCGATACCGGGGGTCGCAAAAGAGGCACATCCTGAAACGAACGGCTACTACGGCGGCTCAAGTGGTTGTTTGTTGAGGCTGGCTATTTTTGATAGCATCGATAAAGGAAGATTCGGCCGTGTGATTAGGAGCCGCTTTCAGTGCGGGCGGGGGAGTTTGGAGTTTTCTCTCTCTCTCTCGAGCGGGAATGATTACGCTTTCCTGTCAATAAAACCAGGTCGGAAAGCGAATGGTTCATAGATGGAACCGGCACTTCGAAGGACAAAACAAACACACAGCACACACTGCCCACACACACGCTTCGCACTGGTGCTTGTGCAATAGCATCGGAGTTTATTGTCATCCGAAAATGAGTAGGATTAGTGTCGACGGCAGGACAATGACGATTATTTTCTGGGTAAACCTCCACACCAGCAGCGAGGTGAAGTTGCTTGGAGCGTTTGTGGTATATTTGATTTATTTTTTTACCCCGTACTAAAATCAAAGCAGTTATTTGAAGTCCTTTCTGTGATGCTGTATCGATATAATTCCCTTCGCACACTTTAATCTTTATTCTGCACGATATATATTCACAAGCCACTCGACAAGCTGAGTGAAAGGAGTGGAACTAAAGCAATCAACTCGTTTCGTTACTCAACGCGTGTGTGTGCAAAACAAGTTGCTGCAAATATTTCTGCTCCAACGACACTGCGAATCCCACCAGAGTCCTCCAAACAACGCCTTTCCCAATCACATTATGCTCGTCTAATTCCACAGATTGTTGTGAAGGTAGGTTCTACAAAAACACGGCCCTGTCGTGTTACCCCGTAACGAATCCCACCCGGACCGAGTTACGTTGGACAATTGTACCCCGAAATTCATCCAAATATGATTCGTTTTGCTTCAATCATCTACGGCATCGTGCTGTTTCCGTACGCCCATGAACGCAAAACGAAGCCTACCAAATGCTGCATCATCGCACGAACGCAACCATCGATTGCTTGCCATCGAATTTTCAAGGTTTCCTGCCAAACGTTCTGTGGGGGGGTGTGTGTGATGAATGAGTCGAGATTTTCCCCGAAATTTGTACCTTTTGCCCCGGTCGATCATCGGCCGCTATCGATCTGACTGCTCCAGAACAGTGCTTCCTTTTTGCCGGCATCCGAAACAGCATAACGAATGCTGGGTGGACTAAGGTTCGTGCCATAAATCCATTATGCTCCAATTTCCTACTTGTCTGGACGATCGCACCATAGAAAGCATGTGCCACTTGGTACGGATGTCGAACGTGCCATACGGCATGGCACTCTTAAAATTGAGCCCTGCTGTGTATTTCATCAAGTCCGGAACGGGACTTCTTCAATTTTTTGTTCTATTTTACTCCTTGCCAACTCTAGGTGTTATTCGAAAATACATAAACAAAAAATAATAGAACCTAGAATAGAATATATTTAACACCTTTCAGAGCCAATGTTTGTCAAATCTTCTCCCACTCAGTTGGAAGCAATACATCTTACTCCATTTATTACTTCGAAAAATCGCACCTACTGAGCCGTATCCGTTGACGAATCGTTTGTTGTTTTTTTAAGGAAACCCCCAATTGACAACCACAATTGCAACGCTAAATGATGATGATAACGATGAAGTTGATTATGATACTAACGGTGCTGGTGATGTTCGAACACGAAGAACAAAACGGTGCAAACGCTTCACGATTCTTCGTTTAGCGTCTGTCTGCTTCCTAGAAGCACCGGGCAATAAAAAGCCACACGTTCTCACCTAAAAGCGTGTTGTGTCGTTGCCTTTCGGTGCTTCGCTACCGCTAGCCAGATGTCATCGAGACGTGTTGGGAGGGCGATGTGTTAAAAAAAAGCATCAATTCCCTGCCTGGTCAATGAAGGTTGACAGGAAATCCTTACCAATAGACCCCATATCAACGAGGGAAGGACACGAGACAGACCGGAACAGACACCAGACTACGGTCAACCAATGCACAAAGGTGGTCATGAAACAGCAATCAAAGAACACCGCCGACAGATACAGCTACAAGCGAGCAATTCGGTCGAACTTTGACCATGGCAAATAGTTGGAAAGTTGTACACGTGGTAACTAAAAAATGGAAAGTGAATCGTCGGGAATGAATGAGAAAACGGAACCGTAATTGGCTGTCTACCGCTGTGCGGCATTTCAAACGATCTTCGAAGCCGAATCAAAGGATCCCTGATGAACGTGCGATGTGGAAGTTTTCGTTTATTGGAATTGGATTTGTTCGTGGAATTTCCTGTGCGTTTGTATAGTTGAGCAATTCTGTCTATGTTGAGGTTGAAATTTGTAAGATGTCAACAGGATGCATGACGACTTGTCGTCTAGAAAGACTTGCAAAAAGTTATCCAAACATTACAACCTGTGATGTAACACAATGCCCGACGTCCTCGTTGATTGCAACACACTAATCTTATATGCATTACGTGTGTCCTTTAAGTGAAAACTTATACCGCTTTGCACACAGCGTACGTATTTCCCATCCCAGCGTTTAGGCACGCAGTTTATCGACATCTGTCTTGATCCATCAAAGGTCAGAAAGGTGCAACGTGGGCGAGACTTCATTGCAAAAGTGCTGTCGGGTCACGCATCGAGTACGAGGCACCATTACCACCCAGGACTCCATTACCTCATGCACCATCCTGTACTATTCCCCAGAACACCGAGTAAAAAAAACACACACACCCGAACGACACGTGTTCGATTGATTTCCGATAATGGCTTGCAAACATCAGCACAGTCATCTCGAATCTGCCCGCCTGATGGAATAAATTTCGACGAATAAACACATTCTTCTGTCCGGGTCATGTGTAACGCTCGGGAATCAACCACTCACTCATGCCCGGGGGGAGGAAAACATGTGGCATATGGTCCACCCGGGGTGTGTTACCTATCGTTTGCGGCAGTACACCAGAGAAACTGCTGACCTACAGTCAAGGATCATCGATTCGATCCGAATGTGTGTTCGGTACACCGCGGGAACCAGTCCGACCGGTCCCGGATCCCAGCAGGATCTTTGAGCAGAAAAAGCGACCGGGCTAAACACTTGACAGGTCATCAGTGTAAAATCAAGAGGCAAATTGGAAGTGCGCATTTTCCTGTATTACGGTGATGCAGCATTCTTCAAATATACAACGAATCGACAGGGCGCTGGGATATTAGCTGTTTAAGGACCATTCTGGGAAAGGGGCGGTTTTTTTCCATTGAATGCACATTACCAATTTGATGAATGCTCATGCTTAGGATTACAACCGTACTACGAACCTGTTCACAATAGCGTAGATTTCGGGAAATGCTTCTTTTCGTGCTGCTTCTCGGAAGCAAAGTGTATAAGCAGATGTTTTAATAGCCTCATCAATGGTAACATCAAACCGTAAGAAAGACTCGCCCATTTTCTAGTGATAAGTTGTGGCCAAAAGATGTTGTGGGACATTGCAAATTCTTAATTTTTATAATTGATTTAAGAGTATTTCAATAGCTACTTGAACTCCGTGTGTCCAGCTCGATGTCTCGACTTAGACTACTAATTTATCCAAGGGACGATACGAATGTATTTTACGCAGTAGCGGATTTAAAGGTGAGCGGAGTAGGCGGCCACTTAGGGCCTCGCCGTGTGGTGACCTCGAAAAAGTGGTAAAAGATGTATTATGCCGGGAAAGGGTCTGAAAAAAGGACCTTTTAACTGTGCACGTATGCTAGAGGGGGCATGAAAGTGTATCACAAGGGGCCTCTGATATATGCACAGGACTTGTGGGCCACACAGGGTTGTAAGGCCCCTTCCAACTACGCATTTTGTGAGTCTCATTTTAGGGGCCATGACCATAAGTTCAACCTTCTTAAATAAGGGGCCCAACTATCATTCCGAAAAGGACCTCCAAGGGGATTGATCCGTCACTGATCGTACGCGGTAGTACTAATACATGATACTTACTGCAATTGAACTGTAGCAGCTCACTGCATATTGCATGCAAGCGTAGATAGGAACACTCAACCCGCGAGTATAAATTATCTGCGTGAGCCTAGCGTTATGTGCAGATTCGCGATGTCACAGATTTATGTGATAAAATAAAATTAGCTCTCTTGCTTCTTGACCAGCGAACCGATAGCACGTACGTATACCACACCATCCGAAGGACACATTTTCCGCTACCATCGATCCTCCAAAGAACTACTATTTGATATAAAAACTTCCAGAAATCCATCATTTACCCAAGAAAACTCCCTCTTTTATTCACTGACAATTTCCTTTCGGGTATTTTGTGTCCCATTTCTTTGTCGTGAAATCACACACGCACAGTCCCCCGTTGCGGTTTCTGCCCTGCGCTAAACACAAAGCCATGTTATCCTTTTCCAGCCCCGGAAGGATTTATCATTACTGACGAATGAATGTCACCTGATACCCACAGACGACCTTCGGGCAGGTAGCACGAACCAGATCCCTTCGGTGAAATTTGTTGCACGACAAATTAAACCGATCCCTCTACGCAGATCCGCAACCCCGCAAGCAGGTGAAAAGGACCACTGCTGTTGGGGGTGATAAATCTTTCCCGCCCGGCTGTGTCACGCTCACGCTCCGAAGTGCCCACGGACTCGGCAAGAATCACGGCCCAACTGTTGGAGAACTCGGAGAAACGAAAGGGCCCGGAAGGGATGGAAAACGGATTTTCTTCCAAACAAAGTGCGTGCGACCAGAACCATTCCGGTGTACAAGGGATGCCGACTGTTCGGGCCATATGCGTGCGTAATCTGCGCTATATTCCATCGATTTCCGGCCACAACGGAACGCTACGCTTTCATAACGCAACTGTTGTGCCGGATGTACCGGAAGGGTTTTCCCGACGAATGGGACACATTTCATTATCATGCGTTCTCGTTATGCCAGGGTGGTTCCCTTTTTTGGCGCAAGGAAATGGCCCCGAATGGTCCACAGCGGTGCAAGGTTTTGTTGCAAACCGGAACAGAGACACTGCAGGGCGGTGTGAGGCACGCACCTGAAGGTTAATTAATAAACGCCAGTACGTATCCTTACGGGTGTATGCATCTTCAGAATCATCATCCGCTGTAAGGTTATCGGCCGGTTGCGATCTGCGCTGTGGGAGGAAGATGAGATCCCTCATGTTCCCATCATTTGCTTAAGACACTGCGGGAGTCACGAACGGGAATTATTAAGTGAAGATAACCACGACGGGGTAATGTGCAAAATATGCTTTAACTTTATGAGTTAAAGGAAAGCTCTACATCTTCAGAAAGCTCCACAGAAAGTTTTCTTATATTATTGTTTGTTGTTATTGAACGTGAAATGCGACTTGATGTAGTTTGCAAATCTGCAAACTGCCAAAGATTCCAACCTGTCAGCTTAACTTATTTAATGTTCGCAAAAACCATCCACTAAAACAAAACATGGTACGAAACCAGAAAAAACGCAATGCTCAAAGGCAAAGCCAGAAGCGGATTTGTGTTAATGGAAGACGACCATCTTGCTGAGTGCGTAAATCGCCCTACCGTGACCCGTACACCGCCGGTACTGTCACCGGTGTCTGAATGCGTATGCCAACTGTCCATTCACGTACTCCCACGTACGCATATGTACGTGGCGAAGCAGATCGAATATCTCTGGGAATGTGCGGGAAAATGTTTACGTGCGCAAAGCATTCCAGCCAGCAATCAACACCATACGGGACCCACCCCCGATGGGCCGTTTTTCGGTGCGCTGGATGGGCAAAGTTTTCGGCAGGAATATCTGGGCGTTTTGTTTTGCACAATAAAAAAAGCTGCGCCCAAACTACCGGAAGAGTATGTGAGCGTCGTAAAGAAATTCCACTTCTCGCCAGTGGAAACCGTGCTTTCGAAAGAATGTTTAACACATGGGACCCTTTCATTACCGGGCTTTAGTGGCAGGTAATTTTTGGGCGGAAAGTTTCCCATCCGCAGGAGCAAATTGTTTTGTAAGTATCATTTCAACCGGTAGAAACGACTTGTGGTGTAACTTTTTCTTTCCACGACTAAAGATTTGTCCGTCCATTGCGTTATAGCTTTTAGCGTACGGATATGACACCAGACACTATTCGTTTCCCGGTTTGTTTTTTTTTTTTGTCCTTTAATAGTCCGCTAGCAGACTGAAATCATTGATGAGCACGAAAGTACTACAAATCATTCAACTCCCACCCCCCCGGGTGATGACGGATAATTTTTCCATTATGACAACATTTCCGCTGGAATTGATTTGTTGCTTGTTTTAATGGCGATTAAACGTAACCTATCATCGTTTGTTGACTCAACAATAACAACAACAACAACAACAAAAAGCGTACAAACGATTGGCATCAACAAAAGCATGGCACATGACAGCACTCTTACGTGCATAAATTAAAAATTAGCTAACGTTTCCAATTATCAATAGCGATAAATCTTCATTAGCTGTGCAAATGATATTCCGTTGCATATTTCGCAACCATATGTCCCCACCGCTCACAATTACTGTAGCGCCGGTAGCGATTAATTTCCCAGGCGGACCAATAAATTCATCACAAAAAAAGATCGGTGGCTTTTTGTGTTTTTAATTTTTGCGCCTGTTTAATCAATCCCTTCGACGCCGTTTCGCTGATGGCCGAGAGCATGGTGCAGAGATTAACCATTTCCCTTTCGCAAATTAGCACAAATATGTTCCAATCAGGTGTCATAAAATAGTGGCCCGCTTTCATTGCATTCTCTGTTGCTCGCTTCAACCTTTATCATGTTTGATTAATTTCGCCCGAATGTACGAACGCGCAACGAAAGCCAGCCGAAAGTTTGTGCCGCTGTTTTGCTTCCGTGGCGCAGTAAGCCCTTAAATGATATACGATGCGAAAAATCGATCGGAAAAGTTTTCTTATTAGCTGCATGCTGGCCTAAGCAGTTCGTCCTTTCGGGTTCTTGTTTGATTCTTTGCAATTTATTTCCTCTTCCACCTGCCGCTACCGGCAAATCGTGTTCGGGCCGGTCTAATCTTAGGCCAAGATTGATGGAATAAATGTATAGAGGTATTGCGAAATGTTGGAAAGACTATCTTATTATTAATACCAGCTTTTGTACGACTGCTTGCGGAAGAAGTGAATGCGCCAGGAGCGAAAAACATCCCGCGTTTGCCTGTAACTTACAGAGTGATTAAGACCTTTACAAAAGCCAAACACCAAACCCAAGCCGCTTGTCATCAATGGATGATGTTATTCGAGTCGGTTTGAGCGAAATCTGTTTGATTTATCAACAAAACCCAGCACACAGCTCAATCATTGTAAAATGAGATATAGCGGCCGCATTAAATCATGCCGTGATTGTGTGGGTGTGTGTGTGTGTGTGTGCAGTGTGCCCCACGTGCAAAATGGCTGCTGTGCAAACAGTGAGGATGAAAATAAATGTCCCCATCATGGGGCATCGTCATCGGCTGGTGGATAAACCATCAGTCAACGAACTTCAGCACCGTACACTGTCTTTGGGCGTTTGAAGAAGGTTTGAGCGGGATTGAGTTTGGGGGCCAATTTTGGTGGCAAGAAGCACTCATTTGGTTCGATTTCGTACTTTATATAGAAGCAATACTTAACTTCCTGCCTTCCTGCAGACAGTGGATGTTCATGTTTACGCAATCATATTTTTTTTCTTAAAATAAACTAAACTCGATTTAAAGCGCTACCAGCTCGAATCGTACAAAATCAATATTTCATTAGCTTCTGCGGTGACGGCAGCAGCGTAAACCTTGGGACTGCTGTCATGATTTATCACGAAAGATGATTTATGAAAAGTGTTCCAAGTAAGACAAATTAAGTTATTTTTCCCAGGAAACCGATAATGAAACGAGCTGCATCATCTAGTCCGGGTGCCGGGTTCGATAATGGATGTTAATTTCATCTCCGTCGTCGGAAAGCATATGGCGCAGGACGGCACTTCCGGCACGAAACAGTCGAATTTCGGTGCGATAATTTGGGAGTCGTTCGCCTGCAAACAATACGTTCATGGGAGCTAGCTGCCTTTTGTGGCCTGAAGATTAGCCACAGCTTCTAAAATTTCGCATGACGCGACAACTTTACGCTTCACCGGCGGTTCCGAAGTGCTGTACCGATCGACAGATCGAACCCGACCGGTCGAGATTACAAGACGATTGGCCTTCAACGATCCTGATCTCTCGTTCCGTTCGAGCCGTAACGCTAATTGAATTTTCATTTTCATATACGTTACGAAATGCAGAAGACCAAACCGTGCCCAAAAGACGGGGTCGATGGTGATGGATGAAAAATTGACTCCTTCGTAGGTTGTTCCGGTGGGTTGGGCCGTCGCGAAACAAACAGACACACTTCCGGCAGGCGGGATAGATGATGATTGATAGTTTGCGGGCGTAGTTCCGCACCCAGCCAGCGTAGCATACTTTCTTGATCAAATCAGGGTCAAACCGTTTATTAATCTATTAGCTGCACGGATAGGAAGGAAGCTTTGCAGCAGGCCATGGAATGAGTCGCACAATTGCCCATGCCGTTTACTAGTGCGCACACAAAAGGGCTTTTGCGAAGTAACTTTGTGGACGGTTGGCTTCTAATGTTCGTGCAACAATAGTGGTTTGGATGGTGTCCTTAAGAGTCCAAACGGGCGACACTAATACGCATTGTACCATGCGGCTCACTAAAGAAACATTAAGAAATCGGTTTCCATTCATGTGCCTTCCTCAAACAATGTTGTGCGTCATTTTGTTAATTGAAAAAGCATTAGAAATTCTTATTCCGTTTCCTTACAAACTTTTACAATTTAATTAGCAAAATCGAGCACATGTTGCTGCAAACAAAAAGCTATCGTCAGCTGGTGAAAATTTCGAACAATGCTTTTGTCTTTAAAATCATCGACTTTCCCAGTCGTACGCTTAGCCGATAGAGCTTTCGTTTGGTGTTAATTGATAAATGAGTTTTCTTTGAAATTTTTAATTAATCCCTAACATTTGTGTTCTGGTTTTTTAGTGATGAAAAAAAAAATCATGCCATCTTTCTTTCTTTTTCCTTAAGATTTGCGTGTTGCTTGGGAAATGCTTAGAAATTCAAGTACGTCGCCATGCTGGTTTTGAGGAAGTTTGATCGTTTTTTTTCTTAGTAAAGCCTTTACAATCGCTCCGTGGCAGCTGTGATGAAGGTTGAGCAGAAGTTTAATTAAGTTCAAACAAAACGTTCGATCGGTGCCCGAACAGGCATCGACTGCGGGTGCCATTGTTTAAGGTGGCGTTTTGTTAAAGGTGAAACAAAAGAAATCAAGTTTGGCAGGTACATTTAATAACCGTTCTTAGCAAACAGTTATGATTGGCTATGATTTATGCATGGGTTTTATTTTTCCAGTGTTGGGTTGAGCAAAAAAAAACAACAAAAGCTCACAACAAAGCGACAAATAGCAGCTGCTGTACGAGGGTGGCACTCTAACGCCACCTAAATGTCACTCCAATGGGGATTTTCATTTATTTCACTAAACATACTTTTTTACTGCACTTTCGAACATTTCACCCATTCCCCTACCACATCACTTTCAGTTACCTTAAAGTCAATATTTGCTTCGCACTGTTTTGCATAACCATTTGCACGGGCGCACCACACTGGGGAGATAGGCGCCCGGAGCGACCTTCTCGGTATTTTTTTCACATTACCAAATGAAGTCAGGTGCAGTTATTTATGCACTTCCGCGATGCGCTACAAAACTTCAACCTTGGCCAGCGAGCCGGTCGGGTGGGTTTAGGGTTTCCATGTTTCGTGGAATAATGTTCCACCGGCACCGAAAGCACACTATCGCAGTGCATAAAATGTTGGAAAAAGTTTATCACCCGTTTCGGAGAAATAAAAGTGCGATGCGAAAATTGTAACAGCGATGCGAGAAGGTCGCATGGAAGAACGGCAAAGCAAAGATATTCCTCGGGGCATGACCTCTGTGTACATGTGTACAGGAAGTAGTTTTCCTACTCCCAGGAGTAAAGATGCATCTGCATCTCGCAGGTAAATAGAATTTAATGGAAACTTTTTTACCACAAACAGTTATCCAACTGTAATACTGACCGAAGAAACAGAGGAAAGTAATTAATATTAATTGCAATAATAACACTTTTCACAAACAAACAAACAAACAAACAAACAACAGTATTATGCAAGCGTTCTTACTAGCACGAATTGCCATTCAATTATTAGGTCTGAGCTAAGTCATTTAAGTTGTCGAGGACACCCCAACCCGATTCTATCATGTTTCAACGAAGCCCTTACTCATAAGCATATTGTTCGACGGCTTCGTCTTCGACAGGCTGGCAATAGTATCCCCGGTGGCAAATGTCTTCTTCCGCTACAACAAACTTCCATCCGTACTGAAATCCATCTCGCATCGGGCGAGCTGAAGCATTTCATCAGTTCCAGCGGACAGACCATCGCTCCGCAATATGGTCCTGTGGACTGTGATGCTCACGATTCGCGGCGGTGCTGAAAGCCCGCCACGATGGGAAGAAATTTATGGATTCAATTAAAAGTTCCCACAACTATCGTTACCTTGTAATGAGGTTGGAAAGTTTGGGTTGCGGTAAAGTATCACTTCGTTTTTTTTTTTTTGCAACGTTTTGACGCCCGAGCTTATGGGATTTTGGGCGGCGAGATTTCTTCAATTGTTCAACCGATAGAGACCAATAGCAGCCCACAGGTGAAGTGCTTTTCCTATTCAACAATTTGGCATGAAAAATGCATTCCTTTGCTGTAAGGCGATAATAGCATGGAACTAGAATATTTAGTTGTGAATCGTTAATGAGAACTTAAGTTATTTGCTTTCAAGCTTGGAAGTTTATGGTAAAGGTTTCTGCAGCAGTCACGGTTCTGGACATCATCGCAAAAGGATCGCTATTACCCATTACCATTTTCTAATCACACCAGTCACATCCTTTGTGAAGGCCGTATTTGCACGTGAAAGATATCACAGTGAGCAAATCATATTTTTAGCGTTTTGTTCCGCCGCAGGTATCACTGGATGCCTTGCAAACATCAAAAGAGTATCATTGCATAACCGTGACACTCGCACGGGGAGTTCCTGCAAACAAAAGGTACAGGACAGTACCGGGAATCGCTCGTTCAACGGCACTCCATTCCCTCCGATAGTAAAAGATGCAAAGTCAACATCTTCACTCTCAAATGGCAGGTTTGACATTTCCCAGCTTCCCAACACGGCACTCCGTCCCATAGTGTCGCAGCGCACGACCAACGGAAGGGTTTCGGGACCCATTTCCTGTCACTAAATATTACTTCATACAACGCTTCTGCATGTTGGCCAAACCATCATTGATACTTTCCACAAACATTGATCGTCATCCTCGAGCCCCCGGCACCATCGGAACACCGGACCGCCAAGTGCTCCCCGGTGGCACACTAGCAGCGCTATTTTTGGGGTCTCCGCATCTTAAGAATGTTTGCGGATTTCCGCACGACAAGATACGTCCCCATCCGCTGTTATCGCGCGATTGTGTTGTGTTGTTTTAAGATGGTTTTAGTTTTACAGCTGGGTGGGTTTCTTTTGATGCTTCCGTCAGTTCGCTGAGGGCCGTGCTGCCGTTTCGAACACTAATAATCAATTTCGGTTATTTGCTTCACCGTGGGACTCGGGACCGGGCTGCAAGCGTTTGAAAAACGTCCTGCGACAACAGCAAACAAACAAACATTCCAAATGATAATTTTATCACGCCCAAATGTAGGCAAGATAAACTCGTGATTATGTTTATTCATGGGCTCATTCCTGCTTCATTGTGCCACAGGGTGGCCGCCACGGGAAGGAAAGCAAAAGGAGGCGGCATCAGCTCGCCGTGAGATGGACGGAGAAACGGATAATAATTTTTGTTTGTTTTATGTGTTTATTTTTATACGCTCGTGCACAACGCAACATGCAAAATATTGCAAACAGAACAAGATGGAGCAAATGTTCCAGCTAAATAAATAAATCCTTTTGTTACTTCATCACATTTGTGCTTTGTCTTTCACGCTCTTTCCGATTTGATTTCATATTGACCACACGGCAAACATGGAATAGTAGTTTCAGTAATACCGTTCTTAACATAATATACATAATACATAATACATAATACCGTTCTTGTAGGGTTTGTTGTGGTTATGTAGAACAAAAGATAATGTTGAAGATACAAGTGTAGATTTACGAAGTAATGCACGCAATGCGAAGTTGATTAATAAAAAAACTAAAGCTACTTAAGCTAATAAAGAAACAGTTTTAATATAATACTTATTTATTGTTATGGAAAAACAATTACAAAATTCTTACAAAAGGTACCGTTTAATATGTCTGACGTGTTTTTTTTTTATCTTGCTCTTCAATAAGCATAACCTACGTATCATTTTATCTTTTCTTCTACTTCAAAAAAAAAACATAATCCTACCTTATAGTTATGACAGGAACTGTAGCGATTTCGTTATAATTGTTTGGATTTGTTGTTCTGTTTCTTAACAAACTTTAATTCTCCATTTTCCACTGCACTGGTTACCGGTTCGTGCTTGATGCATCGCGAGTTTGTACCATTTTTTTTTTCCTTCTACGTACCAATACTCATTTGTACTTGCAAGACTGTGAGCTATCATTTCCGCATGCCAGCCAATTGTATTAGTAGCATTCCGTAACGGCATGCAGTTTCGTGAAAGAATTTTTCATCTTCTACGCAACCCGGTTGATTGAAATATTCTCACTTTGTTGTCTGGCCGGGCCGATTCGGTTTCCCTTCCACAGCTAGTCGCGTCCAGCTGCTGCCTGCCTGCACGCTTGTTTGCTATTCATGGTGGCGTACGGTGGGTTGACATCATAATGAAAATGTGTTTCTTTTTGTCGGTTGAAAAGTTGCGCACTATTCCACGGACGGATACCCCGGGAACGGAACCGTTTTTTTTTTTTGTTTGCTTCCTGCTGCTTCCGGGGTTTCCTGCGAGGAGGATTGGAATGTAGTTTTGTCCGGAGCGTGATGTCATGCCGGCCACTTGGCTTTGGGGCTGGTTTAGCGCTATTTTCTTTCGGTTCGTTCCAGCTTTAAGTGGTCGGAGAGCGTTAGTTGGACAAAAGAAATCGGAGTTTGCTTTGAAGATTTGTACCGTGCGCAATCGGTGAGCAGTAAATAGGAAAATGGATAATCTCGTAAATATACTGGCTGGTTTTGCTAGTTTTGGATATACATTATTTAAACAATGCAAAATTGGTAAAGTAAGTAAAATAAAAATACATTTGTTGATTTACTCCATCGTCCAGACACTAATCATTTTCCAGTGACCTAGTTTCGCTGTCCAAAATACCATTTAACAGCACCAGGCAGCTTTTATAATATTTCATCGTCATCGATTTTCCACCCGTTCCAAGGGTTAAGGCCTAAAAATCGGTTCCACTTTTAAACTCAACCAGCCCCCTTCCCCTTTCATTCCTTCCATCCACCCCAAACAAGCTTTCGGCCATTATTCGCTCGCAGTGTTTGATAACTGTCTCGCATGTCTGGCCATAAATTCATCTTGGAGAGTCATCGCGCACTTCCTGCAGAAGTACCCATTTTCAGCGGGAAGGATTCAGCGGACGTACTTTGGTCGTACGGTTGTCGGACCACGTTTGCGGTACAGCTCGGAACAGAACTGGCTGGTTTAATTTCACCTGCAGCGCAAGTTCTTTCATTTCTTTTTTGTGCTCTCTCTCTCCATTTGGAACTTAGCTGACTGAGCCTGCAAATAGAACAACTCAAACACACATACACACGCTCGGTGCTTGGGCCGTGCTGATGAATTTTCTTCCAAAACTTTTCCACTACGGGTGTCGTCCCCGTAAGCAGAGCACCGGTATGGATGAAGTCTTATGTTTGCTGTTGGTTTTTTTTTGTTCTGCTCTGTTTCTTTTATTTTTTGAAGTGATATATTCCACGAACTATTTTTCGCACATACTCGCACCCGGCAAGTCATTGCTCGTGTACCTGATGTCTCCCTGGGAAGCTTTTCAACGGCAACGGTGGTCGTGCTGGCAAAACATATTTTGTACCTTTTGTTGATACTGCCCGCTAATTTTCCGCCCGTCCTTCACATCGCATCGCTGCTCTTTTGAATGAGGCATAATTCACACAGAAAAGCGACAGAAGCGTGAAATAAAAAAAAAAAAACAAAGTCCTCTCCGTACACACACTCACACGCAAGCCAGCATTATATGTTTAATCAGCTTTTCGGCGCTTGAATACTGCTGGCGCTCACACAGCACTGCATGGGACAGATTTAAAGTGATACTGAAGCGTTTTGGAAGCGTTTTTCGGTGAAAGTGGCGATGCCGTAAAAAATGGGTGCCTCAAAGTGCCGAAAAGCAATTTTCCACCTTCACGTCGAACAGTAGCCCATGAGATGTTTTGCTTGGAAGCTCGCTTTTCGGTGATTTTTCATCCTAAAGACTGGTGTGTTTAGGGTAAGTTTTGGGCTAAGTAACACGAAAAACATTGCACACTTCAATAGTTGCTGACCAATCATGCTCACTGTTGGAAGGTACTTTCCTAGAGATGTTGAAAAAAAAAATAGCTTTGATAGCTGACAAGCTTCAACGCGCAACATAAATGATCGCGAAAAACCATATTGAATCTGAATAGTACAGGGAATTTGCTTGCTTTTATATTTAATTTTCACTCCACGCTTTGTTGCGCCCGTACCAATTGTGGGACGAATTTCACGCGTGCAGTGTGACCCTATTTCATTATCAGCCAACAATCGGTCGGCTTTTGCTGCACACAGCACCAGTGTTCTCCGGTGTTCCGTGCGGTTGATAATCTTTCAATTTGTGATATTATTTTATCTGCTACGATTCCGATTCACCTATGAATTGGTAAAAAGCCGTTGCGAATCAAATACCATCGCATCCAGATAATCGACCGGAAATTGAAAATTGTATTCGTTTGTAGCAGTTTTCTTCTTCAGACCTGTGTTTTTTTTCTCTTCTGTGTTTCCATTCCATTCGTGCGCTGGCTGTGAACGGCTGTGTTCCGTACTTCCGCCAAGCCAGCTAGCCCGCTGAGGAGATAAGCTTTGCGATGATAATCTTTGCACGTTGCAGATGCAATTCAATAAACGTGATTAATGTTGATTGCATGGTGGTCGTTCGGAAAGTAGTGTGTCTGTTTTTTTTGTGGCAATTTTTCCGAACATCCCGCTCGGTAATTGAAAATAAAATGATATTTTTGATTGATTTTACAATGAGCGCGGAAAGGTGGCATAGTTTTTCGTAGTAACAACCACTAGCAGCTCTATCGATGTGGGATAATATGTTAGAGATTTTCGGGTAACACAAATCATCGACTACGAATATAATTGATTGGTCATTGTGCTGGTTGATCGACTAGTTGAACTGAAGTCGTCTGGACTAGTGATGGGAAAGTACGGTTGGACCTGGTGTATCGTAACCGTTACTCAAAAATAACGCTCCGGAGCAGGTCCGAAAAAATAAAAACAAACCTTTTACAAGGAGTGTAGCAACTAGGATTGATAAGAAATAAGTGAGGGAAACGGGAGAGTGCGAGAGAGTAAAAGCAAAGGCGTGAAAAGCAAAAAAGGATATGTTGTTGAGGAGAATACACAAGAGGCAGTTGAGTAGGAACTGTTGGATGAGAAACATCATCCATCAGTGTGTGGTTTCTTCAGGTTGTGGTTTGTGTGGATGATCCGAAATGCGAAATGATCGCTACCTACAGGTACTAACTTATTTATTTTCTTATTAAAGCATGGCTAATTAAATGGTTAAAATGTTGGTTACTTTGAGATTCAATATATTTTAGCACTATAGCAGCTAAACTGTACAATTTCCATAGGTATGGAAATCACGTATTGATCCTAGTAATATACACCAAAAGTAACCAAATCCAAGGAAAGAGAGTTACTTTCCGTCGGTTGGTACGAAATTCCATACAAAACCAGCTGTTTTCCGATTTCCGATACCAGGAAAGCATCCACGGAATAGATAGCACCTTGTACAGCAATTTTGGTCGAAAACCGCCGAAAGGTATGCAATATTTAAACATTTACTTTCCAGTTGGTCGAGTCAAATTTTGTAGCAATTTTGCTCAAAAACCGCCGAAAGGTATGCAATGTTTAAACACTAACTTTCCCGTTGGTCGTGAAAAAATTCTTCGAAAACTACCAGTTTTCGAATGTATAGTACCAGGAGAGCATCCACGGAAGAGGTAGCTCCTGGTACTGCGCCGTAAGGTATGCAATGTTTATACACTAACTTTGCAACCAATTTTCCGCCGTAAGGTATGCAATGTTTATACACATATTTTGAAACCAATTTTCCGCCGTAAGGTATGCAATGTTTAAACACTAACTTTTCATACAAACCAGCTATTTTCAGATTTCCGATACCAGGAGAGCATGTTGTTCAAGAGGTAACATATTCCATCCCCCTCCCCCCCTTCCCCACAAGATGGCAACCAAGATGGCGGCCAAGATGGTGGCCAAGATGGCGGCCAAGATGGTGGACAAGATGGCGGACAAGATGGCGGACAAGATGGCGGCCAAGATGGCGGACACAAGATGGCGGACAAAATGGCGGACACAAGATGGCGGACAAGATGGCGGACAAGATGGCGGACACAAGATGGCGGACACAAGATGGCGGACAAGATGGCGGACACAAGATGGCGGACAAGATGGCGGCCAAGATGGCGGCCAAGATGGCGGCCAAGATGGCGGCCAAGATGGCGGACAAAATGGCGGACACAAGATGGCGGACAAGATGGCGGCCAAGATGGCGGACAAGATGGCGGACAAGATGGCGGACACAAGATGGCGGACAAGATGGCGGCCAAGATGGCGGCCAAGATGGCGGACAAGATGGCGGACAAGATGGCGGACAAGATGGCGGACAAGATGGCGGCCAAGATGGCGGACAAGATGGCGGCCAAGATGGCGGACAAGATGGCGGACAAGATGGCGGCCAAGATGGCGGACAAGATGGCGGCCAAGATGGCGGACAAGATGGCGGACAAAATGGCGGACACAAGATGGCGGACAAGATGGCAGCCAAGATGGCGGACAAGATGGAGGACAAGATGGCGGACAAGATGGCGGCCAAGATGGAGGACAAGATGGCGGACAAGATGGTGGACAAGATGGCGGACACAAGATGGCGGACAAGATGGCGGACAAGATGGCGGACAAGATGGCGGACAAGATGGCGGACAAGATGGCGGACACAAGATGGCGGACACAAGATGGCGGACAAGATGGCGGACAAGATGGCGGCCAAGATGGCGGACAAGATGGCGGACACAAGATGGCGGCCAAGATGGTGGCCAAGATGGCGGACAAGATGGAGGACAAGATGGCGGACAAGATGGCGGCCAAGATGGCGGACAAGATGGCGGACAAGATGGCGGACAAGATGGCGGACAAGATGGCGGACAACATGGCGGACAAGATGGCGGACACAAGATGGCGGCCAAGATGGCGGACAAGATGGCGGACAAGATGGCGGACACAAGATGGCGGACAAGATGGCGGCCAAGATGGCGGACAAGATGGCGGACACAAGATGGCGGACAAGATGAAGGCCAAGATGGCGGACAAGATGGCGGACAAGATGGCGGACAAGATGGCGGCCAAGATGGCGGCCAAGATGGCGGACAAGATGGCGGACACAAGATGGCGGACAAGATGGTGGCCAAGATGGCAGACAAGATGGCGGACAAGATGGCGGACACAAGATGGCGGCCAAGATGGCGGACAAGATGGCGGACAAGATGGAGGACAAGATGGCGGACAAGATGGCGGCCAAGATGGCGGACAAGATGGCGGACAAGATGGCGACCAAGATGGCGGAAAAGATGGCGGCCAAGATGGCGGCCAAGATGGCGGCCAAGATGGCGGACAAGATGGCGGACAAGATGGCGGACAAGATGGCGGACAAGATGGCAGACAATATGGCGGACAAGATGGTGGCCAAGATGGCGGACAAGATGGCGGACACAAGATGGCGGCCAAGATGGCGGACAAGATGGCGGACAAGATGGTGGACAAGATGGCGGACACAAGATGGCGGACAAGATGGCGGACAAGATGGCGGCCAAGATGGCGGCTAAGATGGCGGACAAGATGGCGGACACAAGATGGCGGACAAGATGGCGGCCAAGATGGCGGACAAGATGGCGGACACAAGATGGTGGACAATATGGCGGACAAGATGGTGGCCAAGATGGCGGACAAGATGGCGGACAAGATGGCGGACAAGATGGCGGACAAGATGGCGGACAAGATGGCGGACAAGATGGCGGACACAAGATGGCGGACAAGATGGCGGCCAAGATGGCGGCCAAGATGGCGGACAAGATGGCGGACACAAGATGGCGGACAAGATGGCGGACAAGATGGCGGACAAGATGGCGGACAAGATGGCGGACAAGATGGCGGACAAGATGGCGTACACAAGATGGCGGCCAAGATGGCGGACAAGATGGCGGACAAGATGGCGGACAAGATGGTGGACAAGATGGCGGACACAAGATGGCGGACACAAGATGGCGGCCAAGATGGCGGACACAAGATGGCGGACAAGATGGCGGCCAAGATGGCGGCCAAGATGGCGGACAAAATGGCGGACACAAGATGGCGGACAAGATGGCGGCCAAGATGGCGGCCAAGATGGCGGACAAGATGGCGGACAAGATGGTGGACAAGATGGCGTACACAAGATGGCGGCCAAGATGGCGGACAAGATGGCGGACAAGATGGCGGACACAAGATGGCGGACAAGATGGCGGACACAAGATGGCGGACACAAGATGGCGGCCAAGATGGCGGACACAAGATGGCGGACAAGATGGCGGCCAAGATGGCGGACAAAATGGCGGACACAAGATGGCGGACAAGATGGCGGCCAAGATGGCGGACAAGATGGCGGACAACATGGCAGACACAAGATGGCGGACAAGATGGCGGCCAAGATGGCGGCCAAGATGGCGGACAAGATGGCGGACAAGATGGCGGACAAGATGGCGGACAAGATGGCGGCCAAGATGGCGGCCAAGATGGCGACCAAGATGGCGGACAAGATGGCGGCCAAGATGGAGGACAAGATGGCGGACAAGATGGTGGACAAGATGGCGGACACAAGATGGCGGACAAGATGGCGGACAAGATGGCGGACACAAGATGGCGGCCAAGATGGCGGACAAGATGGCGGACAAGATGGCGGACAAGATGGCGGCCAAGATGGCGGACAAGATGGCGGACACAAGATGGCGGCCAAGATTGTGGCCAAGATGGCGGACAAGATGGAGGACAAGATGGCGGACAAGATGGCGGCCAAGATGGCGGACAAGATGGCGGACAAGATGGCGGACAAGTTGGCGGACAAGATGGCGGACAAGATGGCGGACAAGATGGTGGACAATATGGCGGACAAGATGGTGGCCAAGATGGCGGACAAGATGGCGGACAAGATGGCGGACAAGATGGCGGACAAGATGGCGGACAAGATGGCGGACACAAGATGGCGGACAAGATGGTGGCCAAGATGGCAGACAAGATGGCGGACAAGATGGCGGACACAAGATGGCGGCCAAGATGGCGGACAAGATGGCGGACAAGATGGAGGACAAGATGGCGGACAAGATGGCGGCCAAGATGGCGGACAAGATGGCGGACAAGATGGCGGCCAAGATGGCGAAAAAGATGGCGGCCAAGATGGCGGCCAAGATGGCGGCCAAGATGGCGGCCAAGATGGCGGACAAGATGGCGGACAAGATGGCGGACAAGATGGCGGACAAGATGGCAGACAATATGGCGGACAAGATGGTGGCCAAGATGGCGGACAAGATGGCGGACACAAGATGGCGGCCAAGATGGCGGACAAGATGGCGGACAAGATGGTGGACAAGATGGCGGACACAAGATGGCGGACAAGATGGCGGACACGATGGCAGCCAAGATGGCGGCCAAGATGGCGGACAAGATGGCGGACACAAGATGGCGGACAAGATGGCGGACACAAGATGGCGGACAAGATGGCGGACAAGATGGCGGACAAGATGGCGTACACAAGATGGCGGCCAAGATGGCGGACAAGATGGCGGACAAGATGGCGGACAAGATGGCGGACAAGATGGCGGCCAAGATGGAGGACAAGATGGCGGACAAGATGGCGGACAAGATGGCAGACGAGATGGCAGACAAGATGGCGGACAAGATGGTGGACACAAGATGGCGGACAAGATGGCGGACACAAGATGGCGGACAAGATGGCGGACAAGATGGCGGACAAGATGGCGGACAAGATGGCGGACACAAGATGGCGGACAAGATGGCGGACAAGATGGCGGACAAGATGGCGGACAAGATGGCGGACAAGATGGCGGACACAAGATGGCGGACAAGATGGCGGCCAAGATGGCGGCCAAGATGGCGGACAAGATGGTGGACACAAGATGGCGGACAAGATGGCGGACACAAGATGGCGGACAAGATGGCGGACAAGATGGCGGACAAGATGGCGGACAAGATGGCGGACACAAGATGGCGGACAAGATGGCGGACAAGATGGCGGACAAGATGGCGGACAAGATGGCGGACAAGATGGCGTACACAAGATGGCGGCCAAGATGGCGGCCAAGATGGCGGACAAGATGCCGGCAAAGATGGCGGCCAAGATGGCGGACAAGATGGTGGACAAGATGGCGGCCAAGATGGCGGACAAGATGGCGGACAAGATGGCGGACAAGATGGCGGCCAAGATGGCGGACAAGATGGCGGCCAAGATGGCGGACAAGATGGCGGACAAAATGGCGGACACAAGATGGCGGACAAGATGGCGGCCAAGATGGCGGACAAGATGGAGGACAAGATGGCGGACAAGATGGCGGCCAAGATGGAGGACAAGATGGCGGACAAGATGGTGGACAAGATGGCGGACACAAGATGGCGGACAAGATGGCGGACAAGATGGCGGACAAGATGGCGGACAAGATGGCGGACAAGATGGCGGACAAGATGGCGGACAAGATGGCGGCCAAGATGGCGGACAAGATGGCGGACACAAGATTGTGGCCAAGATGGCGGACAAGATGGAGGACAAGATGGCGGACAAGATGGCGGCCAAGATGGCGGCCAAAATGGCGGACAAGATGGCGGACAAGTTGGCGGACAAGATGGCGGACAAGATGGCGGACAACATGGCGGACAAGATGGCGGACACAAGATGGCGGCCAAGATGGCGGACAAGATGGCGGACAAGATGGCGGACACAAGATGGCGGACAAGATGGCGGCCAAGATGGCGGACAAGATGGCGGACACAAGATGGCGGACAAGATGAAGGCCAAGATGGCGGACAAGATGGCGGACAAGATGGCGGCCAAGATGGCGGACAAGATGGCGGACACAAGATGGCGGACAAGATGGTGGCCAAGATGGCAGACAAGATGGCGGACAAGATGGCGGACACAAGATGGCGGCCAAGATGGCGGACAAGATGGCGGACAAGATGGCGGACAAGATGGCGGACAAGATGGCGGACAAGATGGCGGCCAAGATGGTGGACAAGATGGCGGACAAGATGGCGGCCAAGATGGCGAAAAAGATGGCGGCCAAGATGGCGGCCAAGATGGCGGCCAAGATGGCGGCCAAGATGGCGGACAAGATGGCGGACAAGATGGCGGACAAGATGGCGGACAAGATGGCAGACAATATGGCGGACAAGATGGTGGCCAAGATGGCGGACAAGATGGCGGACACAAGATGGCGGCCAAGATGGCGGACAAGATGGCGGACAAGATGGTGGACAAGATGGCGGACACAAGATGGCGGACAAGATGGCGGACAAGATGGCGGCCAAGATGGCGGCCAAGATGGCGGACAAGATGGCGGACACAAGATGGCGGACAAGATGGCGGACAAGATGGCGGACAAGATGGCGGACAAGATGGCGGACAAGATGGCGTACACAAGATGGCGGCCAAGATGGCGGACAAGATGGCGGACAAGATGGCGACCAAGATGGCGGACAAGATGGCGGACAAGATGGCGGACACAAGATGGCGGACAATATGGCGGCCAAGATGGCGGCCAAGATGGCGGCCAAGATGGCGGACAAGATGGCGGACACAAGATGGCGGACAAGATGGCGGACACAAGATGGCGGACAAGATGGCGGACAAGATGGCGGACAAGATGGCGGACAAGATGGCGGACAAGATGGCGGACAAGATGGCGGACAAGATGGCGGACACAAGATGGCGGACAAGATGGCGGACACAAGATGGCGGACACAAGATGGCGGACAAGATGGCGGCCAAGATGGCGGACAAGATGGCGGCCAAGATGGCGGACAAGATGGCAGACGAGATGGCAGACAAGATGGCGGACAAGATGGCGGACACAAGATGGTGGACAAGATGGCGGACAAGATGGCGGACAAGATGGCAGACGAGATGGCAGACAAGATGGCAGACAAGATGGCGGACACAAGATGGCGGTCAAGATGGCGGACAAGATGGCGGACAAGATGGCGGACAAGATGGCGGACAAGATGGCGGACACAAGATGGCGGACAAGATGGCGGACAAGATGGCGGACACAAGATGGCGGCCAAGATGGTGGCCAAGATGGCGGACAAGATGGCGGACAAGATGGCGGACAAGATGGCGGCCAAGATGGAGGACAAGATGGCGGACAAGATGGCGGACAAGATGGCAGACGAGATGGCAGACAAGATGGCGGACAAGATGGCGGACACAAGATGGCGGCCAAGATGGTGGCCAAGATGGCGGACAAGATGGAGGACAAGATGGCGGACAAGATGGCGGCCAAGATGGAGGACAAGATGGCGGACAAGATGGCGGACAAGATGGTGGACAAGATGGCGGACACAAGATGGCGGACAAGATGGCGGACAAGATGGCGGACAAGATGGCGGACAAGATGGCGGACACAAGATGGCGGACAAGATGGCGGACAAGATGGCGGACAAGATGGCGGACAAGATGGCGGACAAGATGGCGTACACAAGATGGCGGCCAAGATGGCGGACAAGATGGCGGACAAGATGGCGGACAAGATGGCGGACAAGATGGCGGACAAGATGGCGGACAAGATGGCGGACACAAGATGGCGGACAAGATGGCGGCCAAGATGGCGGCCAAGCTGGCGGACAAGATGGCGGACACAAGATGGCGGACAAGATGGCGGACACAAGATGGCGGACAAGATGGCGGACAAGATGGCGGACAAGATGGCGGACACAAGATGGCGGACAAGATGGCGGACAAGATGGCGGACAAGATGGCGGACAAGATGGCGGACAAGATGGCGGACAAGATGGCGTACACAAGATGGCGGCCAAGATGGCGGCCAAGATGGCGGACAAGAAGCCGGCAAAGATGGCGGACAAGATGGCGGACAAGATGGTGGACAAGATGGCGGCCAAGATGGCGGACAAGATGGCGGACAAGATGGCGGACAAGATGGCGGCCAAGATGGCGGACAAGATGGCGGAAACAAGATGGCGGACAAGATGGCGTACACAAGATGGCGGCCAAGATGGCGGACAAGATGGCGGACAAGATGGCGGACAAGATGGCGGACAAGATGGCGGACAAGATGGCGGCCAAGATGGCGGACAAGATGGCGTACACAAGATGGCGGCCAAGATGGCGGCCAAGATGGTGGCCAAGATGGCGGACAAGATGGCGGACACAAGATGGCGGACAAGATGGCGGCCAAGATGGCGGACAAGATGGCGGACACAAGATGGCGGACAAGATGAAGGCCAAGATGGCGGACAAGATGGTGGACAAGATGGCGGACACAAGATGGCGGACAAGATGGCGGACAAGATGGCGGCCAAGATGGCGGACAAGATGGCGGACACAAGATGGCGGACAAGATGGCGGACAAGATGGCGGACAAGATGGCGGACAAGATGGCGTACACAAGATGGCGGCCAAAATGGCGGACAAGATGGCGGACACAAGATGGCGGAAAAGATGGTGGCCAAGATGGCAGCCAAGATGGCGGACAAGATGGCGGACACAAGATGGCGGCCAAGATGGCGGACAAGATGGCGGACAAGATGGAGGACAAGATGGCGGACAAGATGGCGGCCAAGATGGCGGACAAGATGGCGGACAAGATGGCGGCCAAGATGGCGAAAAAGATGGCGGCCCAGATGGCGGCCAAGATGGCGGCCAAGATGGCGGCCAAGATGGCGGCCAAGATGGCGGACAAGATGGCGGACAAGATGGCGGACAAGATGGCAGACAATATGGCGGACAAGATGGTGGCCAAGATGGCGGACAAGATGGCGGACACAAGATGGCGGCCAAGATGGCGGACAAGATGGCGGACAAGATGGTGGACAAGATGGCGGACACAAGATGGCGGACAAGATGGCGGACAAGATGGCGGCCAAGATGGCGGCCAAGATGGCGGACAAGATGGCGGACACAAGATGGCGGACAAGATGGCGGCCAAGATGGCGGACAAGATGGCGGACAAGATGGCGGACAAGATGGCGGACACAAGATGGCGGACAAGATGGCGGCCAAGATGGCGGACAAGATGGCGGACACAAGATGGCGGACAAGATGGCGGACACAAGATGGCGGACAAGATGGCGGACAAGATGGCGGACAAGATGGCGGACAAGATGGCGGACACAAGATGGCGGACAAGATGGCGGACAAGATGGCGGACAAGATGGCGGACAAGATGGCGGACAAGATGGCGTACACAAGATGGCGGCCAAGATGGCGGCCAAGATGGCGGACAAGATGCCGGCAAAGATGGCGGCCAAGATGGCGGACAAGATGGTGGACAAGATGGCGGCCAAGATGGCGGACAAGATGGCGGACAAGATGGCGGACAAGATGGCGGCCAAGATGGCGGACAAGATGGCGGCCAAGATGGCGGACAAGATGGCGGACAAAATGGCGGACACAAGATGGCGGACAAGATGGCGGCCAAGATGGCGGACAAGATGGAGGACAAGATGGCGGACAAGATGGCGGCCAAGATGGAGGACAAGATGGCGGACAAGATGGTGGACAAGATGGCGGACACAAGATGGCGGACAAGATGGCGGACAAGATGGCGGACAAGATGGCGGACAAGATGGCGGACAAGATGGCGGACAAGATGGCGGACAAGATGGCGGCCAAGATGGCGGACAAGATGGCGGACACAAGATTGTGGCCAAGATGGCGGACAAGATGGAGGACAAGATGGCGGACAAGATGGCGGCCAAGATGGCGGCCAAAATGGCGGACAAGATGGCGGACAAGTTGGCGGACAAGATGGCGGACAAGATGGCGGACAACATGGCGGACAAGATGGCGGACACAAGATGGCGGCCAAGATGGCGGACAAGATGGCGGACAAGATGGCGGACACAAGATGGCGGACAAGATGGCGGCCAAGATGGCGGACAAGATGGCGGACACAAGATGGCGGACAAGATGAAGGCCAAGATGGCGGACAAGATGGCGGACAAGATGGCGGACAAGATGGCGGCCAAGATGGCGGACAAGATGGCGGACACAAGATGGCGGACAAGATGGTGGCCAAGATGGTGGCCAAGATGGCGGACAAGATGGCGGACACAAGATGGCGGCCAAGATGGCGGACAAGATGGCGGCCAAGATGGCGGACAAGATGGCGGACAAGATGGCGGCCAAGATGGCGAAAAAGATGGCGGCCAAGATGGCGGCCAAGATGGCGGCCAAGATGGCGGCCAAGATGGCGGACAAGATGGCGGACAAGATGGCGGACAAGATGGCGGACAAGATGGCAGACAATATGGCGGACAAGATGGTGGCCAAGATGGCGGACAAGATGGCGGACACAAGATGGCGGCCAAGATGGCGGACAAGATGGCGGACAAGATGGTGGACAAGATGGCGGACACAAGATGGCGGACAAGATGGCGGACAAGATGGCGGCCAAGATGGCGGCCAAGATGGCGGACAAGATGGCGGACACAAGATGGCGGACAAGATGGCGGACAAGATGGCGGACAAGATGGCGGACAAGATGGCGGACAAGATGGCGTACACAAGATGGCGGCCAAGATGGCGGACAAGATGGCGGACAAGATGGCGACCAAGATGGCGGACAAGATGGCGGACAAGATGGCGGACACAAGATGGCGGACAAGATGGCGGCCAAGATGGCGGCCAAGATGGCGGCCAAGATGGCGGCCAAGATGGCGGACAAGATGGCGGACACAAGATGGCGGACAAGATGGCGGACACAAGATGGCGGACAAGATGGCGGACAAGATGGCGGACAAGATGGCGGACACAAGATGGCGGACAAGATGGCGGACAAGATGGCGGACAAGATGGCGGACAAGATGGCGGACACAAGATGGCGGACAAGATGGCGTACACAAGATGGCGGCCAAGATGGCGGCCAAGATGGCGGACAAGATGCCGGCAAAGATGGCGGACAAGATGGCGGACAAGATGGTGGACAAGATGGCGGCCAAGATGGCGGACAAGATGGCGGACAAGATGGCGGACAAGATGGCGGCCAAGATGGCGGACAAGATGGCGGAAACAAGATGGCGGACAAGATGGCGTACACAAGATGGCGGCCAAGATGGCGGACAAGATGGCGGACAAGATGGCGGACAAGATGGCGGACAAGATGGTGGACAATATGGCGGACAAGATGGTGGCCAAGATGGCGGACAAGATGGCGGACAAGATGGCGGACAAGATGGCGGACAAGATGGCGGACACAAGATGGCAGACAAGATGGCGGACAAGATGGCGGACAAGATGGAGGACAAGATGGCGGACAAGCTGGCGGCCAAGATGGCGGACAAGATGGCGGTCAAGATGGCGGACAAGATGGCGGACAAGATGGCGGACACAAGATGGCGGACAAGATGGCGGACAAGATGGCGGACAAGATGGCGGACAAGATGGCGGACAAGATGGCGGACAAGATGGCGGCCAAGCTGGCGGTCAAGATTACGGTTAAGATGGCAGACAAGATGGCGGACAAGATGGCGGACCAGATGGCGGACAAGATGGCGGACACAAGATGACGGCCAAGATGGCGGACAAGATGGCGGACAAGATGGCGGACAAGATGGCGGACAAGATGGCGGACAAGATGGCGGACAAGATGGCGGACAAGATGGCGGAAAAGATGGCGGACGAGATGGCGGCCAAGATGGCGGACAAGATGGCGGCCAAGATGGTGGACAAGATGGCGGACACAAGATGGCGGACACAAGATGGCGGACAAGATGGCGGCCAAGATGGCGGACAAGATGGCGGCCAAGATGGCGGACAAGATGGCAGACGAGATGGCAGACAAGATGGCGGACAAGATGGCGGACACAAGATGGCGGACACAAGATGGTGGACAAGATGGCGAACAAGATGGCGGACAAGATGGCAGACGAGATGGCAGACAAGATGGCAGACAAGATGGCGGACACAAGATGGCGGTCAAGATGGCGGACAAGATGGCGGACAAGATGGCGGACAAGATGGCGGACAAGATGGCGGACACAAGATGGCGGACAAGATGGCGGACAAGATGGCGGACACAAGATGGCGGCCAAGATGGTGGCCAAGATGGCGGACAAGATGGAGGACAAGATGGCGGACAAGATGGCGGCCAAGATGGAGGACAAGATGGCGGACAAGATGGCGGACAAGATGGCAGACGAGAAGGCAGACAAGATGGCGGACAAGATGGCGGACACAAGATGGCGGCCAAGATGGTGGCCAAGATGGCGGACAAGATGGAGGACAAGATGGCGGACAAGATGGCGGCCAAGATGGAGGACAAGATGGCGGACAAGATGGCGGACAAGATGGTGGACAAGATGGCGGACACAAGATGGCGGACAAGATGGCGGACAAGATGGCGGCCAAGATGGCGGCCAAGATGGCGGACAAGATGGCGGACACAAGATGGCGGACAAGATGGCGGACAAGATGGCGGACAAGATGGCGGACAAGATGGCGGACAAGATGGCGTACACAAGATGGCGGCCAAGATGGCGGACAAGATGGCGGACAAGATGGCGGACAAGATGGCGGACAAGATGGCGGACAAGATGGCGGACAAGATGGCGGACACAAGATGGCGGACAAGATGGCGGCCAAGATGGCGGCCAAGCTGGCGGACAAGATGGCAGACACAAGATGGCGGACAAGATGGCGGACACAAGATGGCGGACAAGATGGCGGACAAGATGGCGGACAAGATGGCGGACAAGATGGCGGACAAGATGGCGGACAAGATGGCGGACACAAGATGGCGGACAAGATGGCGGACAAGATGGCGGACAAGATGGCGGACACAAGATGGCGGACAAGATGGCGGACAAGATGGCAGACACAAGATGGCGGACAAGATGGCGGCCAAGATGGCGGACAAGATGGCGGACACAAGATGGCGGACAAGATGAAGGCCAAGATGGCGGACAAGATGGCGGACAAGATGGCGGACAAGATGGCGGACAAAATGGTGGACACAAGATGGCGGACAAGATGGCGGACAAGATGGCGGACACAAGATGGCGAACAAGATGGCGGACAAAATGGCGGACAAGATGGCGGACAAGATGGCGGACAAGATGGCGGCCAAGATGGCGGACAAGATGGCGGACAAGATGGCGGAAAAGATGGTGGACACAAGATGGCGGACAAGATGGCGGACAAGATGGCGGACACAAGATGGCGGCCAAAATGGTGGACACAAGATGGCGGACAAGATGGCGGACAAGATGGCGGACACAAGATGGCGGACAAGATGGCGGACAAGATGGCGGACAAGATGGCGGACAAGATGGCGGACAAGATGGCGGCCAAGATGGCGGACAAGATGGCGGACAAGATGGCGGAAAAGATGGTGGACACAAGATGGCGGACAAGATGGCGGACAAGATGGCGGACACAAGATGGCGGCCAAGATGGCGTACGCCATCTTGTCCGCCATCTTGTCCTCCATCTTGGCCGCCATCTTGTCCGCCATCTTGTGTCCGCCATCTTGTCCGCCATCTTTTCCGCCATCTTGTCCGCCATCTTGTCCGCCATCTTGCCCGCCATCTTGCCCGCCATCTTGTCCGCTATCATGGCCGCCATCTTGGCCGCCATCTTGTCCGCCATCTTGGCCGCCATCTTGTCCGCCATCTTGTGTCCGCCATCTTGTCCGCCATCTTGTGTCCGCCATCTTGTCCGCCATTTTGTGTCCGCCATCTTGTGTCTGCCATCTTGTCCGCCATCTTGTCCGCCATCTTGGCCGCCATCTTGTCCGCCATCTTGTCCGCCATCTTGGCCACCATCTTGTCCGCCATCTTGTCCTCCATCTTGTCCGCCATCTTGTCCGCCATCTTGTGTCTGCCATCTTGTCCGCCATCTTGTCCGCCATCTTGGCCGCCATCTTGTCCGCCATCTTGGCCACCATCTTGTGTCCGCCATCTTGTGTCCGTCATCATGTCCGCCATCTTGTCCGCCATCTTGTGTCCGCCATCTTGTCCACCATCTTTTCCGCCATCTTGTCCGCCATCTTGTCCGCCATCTTGGCCGCCATCTTGTCCGCCATCTTTTCCGCCATCTTGTCCGCCATCTTGTCCGCCATCTTGTCCGCCATCTTGTCCGCCATCTTGTCCGCCATCTTGTCCGCCATCTTGTCCGCCATCTTGTCCGCCATCTTGTCCGCCATCTTGGGTCCACCATCTTGTCCGCCATCTTGTCCGCCATCTTGTCCGCCATCTTGTCCGCCTTCTTGTGTCCGCCATCTTGTCCGCCATCTTGTCCGCCATCTTGTCCGCCATCTTGTCCGCCATCTTGGCCTTCATCTTGTCCGCCATCTTGTGTCCGCCATCTTGTCCGCCATCTTGGCCGCCATCTTGTCCGCCATCTTGTGTCCGCCATCTTGTCCGCCATCTTGTCCGCCATCTTGTGTCCGCCATCTTGTCCGCCATCTTGTCCGCCATCTTGTCCGCCATCTTGGCCGCCATCTTGTGTACGCCATCTTGTCCGCCATCTTGTCCGCCATCTTGTCCGCCATCTTGTCCGCCATCTTGGCCGCCATCTTGGCCGCCATCTTGTCCGCCATCTTGTCCGCCATCTTGTGTCCGCCATCTTGTCCGCCATCTTGTCCGCCATCTTGTCCGCCATCTTGTCCGCCATCTTGTCCGCCATCTTTTCCGCCATCTTGGCCGCCATCTTGTCCGCCATCTTGTCCGCCATCTTGTCCGCCATCTTGTCCGCCATCTTGGCCGCCATCTTGGCCGCCATCTTGTGTCCGCCATCTTGTCCGCCATCTTGTCTGCCATCTTGTGTCCACCATCTTGTCCGCCATCTTGTCCGCCATCTTGTCCGCCATCTTGTCCGCCATCTTGTCCGCCATCTTGTCCGCCATCTTGTGTCCGCCATCTTGTCCGCCATCTTGTCCGCCATCTTGGCCTTCATCTTGTCCGCCATCTTGTGTCCGCCATCTTGTCCGCCATCTTGGCCGCCATCTTGTCCGCCATCTTGTGTCCGCCATCTTGTCCGCCATCTTGTCCGCCATCTTGTGTCCGCCATCTTGTCCGCCATCTTGTCCGCCATCTTGTCCGCCATCTTGTCCGCCATTTTGTGTACGCCATCTTGTCCGCCATCTTGGCCGCCATCTTGGCCGCCATCTTGGCCGCCATCTTTTCCGCCATCTTGGCCGCCATCTTGTCCGCCATCTTGTCCGCCATCTTGGCCGCCATCTTATCCGCCATCTTGTCCTCCATCTTGTCCGCCATCTTGTCCGCCATCTTGGCCGCCATCTTGTGTCCGCCATCTTGACCGCCATCTTGTCTGCCATCTTGGCCACCATCTTGTCCGCCATCTTGTGTCCGCCATCTTGTCCGCCATCTTGGCCGCCATCTTGTCCGCCATCTTGTCCGCCATCTTGTCCGCCATCTTGTCCGCCATCTTGGCCTTCATCTTGTCCGCCATCTTGTGTCCGCCATCTTGTCCGCCATCTTGGCCGCCATCTTGTCCGCCATCTTGTGTCCGCCATCTTGTCCGCCATCTTGTCCGCCATCTTGGCCGCCATCTTGTGTCCGCCATCTTGTCCGCCATCTTGGCCGCCATCTTGTCCGCCATCTTGTGTCCGCCATCTTGTCCGCCATCTTGTCCGCCATCTTGGCCGCCATCTTGTGTCCGCCATCTTGTCCGCCATGTTGTCCGCCATCTTGTCCGCCATCTTGTCCGCCATCTTGTCCGCCATCTTGTCCGCCATCTTGTCCGCCATCTTGGCCGCCATCTTGTCTGCCATCTTGTCCTCCATCTTGTCCGCCATCTTGGCCACCATCTTGGCCGCCATCTTGTGTCTGCCATCTTGTCCGCCATCTTGTCCGCCATCTTGTGTCCGCCATCTTGTCCGCCATCTTGGCCGCCATCTTGTCCGCCATCTTGTCCGCCATCTTGTCCGCCATCTTGTGTCCGCCATCTTGTCCGCCATCTTGTCCTCCATCTTGTCCGCCATCTTGTCCGCCATCTTGGCCGCCATCTTGTGTCCGCCATCTTGTCCGCCATCTTGTCTGCCATCTTGGCCACCATCTTGTCCGCCATCTTGTGTCCGCCATCTTGTCCGCCATCTTGGCCGCCATCTTGTCCGCCATCTTGTCCGCCATCTTGTCCGCCATCTTGGCCTTCATCTTGTCCGCCATCTTGTGTCCGCCATCTTGTCCGCCATCTTGGCCGCCATCTTGTCCGCCATCTTGTGTCCGCCATCTTGTCCGCCATCTTGTCCGCCATCTTGGCCGCCATCTTGTGTCCGCCATCTTGTCCGCCATCTTGTCCGCCATCTTGTCCGCCATCTTGTGTCCGCCATCTTGTCCACCATCTTGTCCGCCATCTTGTCCTCCATCTTGGCCGCCATCTTGTCCGCCATCTTGTCCTCCATCTTGTCCGCCATCTTGTCCGCCATTTTGTGTCCACCATCTTGTCCGCCATCTTGGCCGCCATCTTGGCCGCCATCTTGTGTACGCCATCTTGTCCGCCATCTTGTCCGCCATCTTGTCCGCCATCTTGGCCACCATCTTGGCCGCCATCTTGTCCTCCATCTTGTCCGCCATCTTGTCCGCCATCTTGTCCGCCATCTTGTCCGCCATCTTGTGTCCGCCATCTTGTCCACCATCTTGTCCGCCATCTTGTCCTCCATCTTGGCCGCCATCTTGTCCGCCATCTTGTCCTCCATCTTGTCCGCCATCTTGGCCACCATCTTGGCCGCCATCTTGTGTCCGCCATCTTGTCCGCCATCTTGTCCGCCATCTTGTGTCCGCCATCTTGTCCGCCATCTTGTCCGCCATCTTGTCCGCCATCTTGTCCGCCATCTTGTCCGCCATCTTGACCGCCATCTTGTGTCCGCCATCTTGTCTGCCATCTTGTCTGCCATCTCGTCTGCCATCTTGTCCGCCATCTTGTCCGCCATCTTGTCCACCATCTTGTGTCCGCCATCTTGTGTCCGCCATCTTGTCCGCCATCTTGTCTGCCATCTCGTCTGCCATCTTGTCCGCCATCTTGGCCGCCATCTTGTCCGCCATCTTGGCCGCCATCTTGTCCGCCATCTTGTGTCCGCCATCTTGTGTCCGCCATCTTGTCCACCATCTTGGCCGCCATCTTGTCCGCCATCTTGGCCGCCATCTCGTCCGCCATCTTTTCCGCCATCTTGTCCGCCATCTTGTCCGCCATCTTGTCCGCCATCTTGTCCGCCATCTTGGCCGCCATCTTGGCCGCCATCTTGTGTCCGCCATCTTGTGTCCGCCATCTGGTCCGCCATCTTGTCCGCCATCTTGTCTGCCATCTTAACCGCCATCTTGACCGCCATCTTGTGTCCGCCATCTTGTCCGCCATCTTGGCCGCCATCTTGTCCGCCATCTTGTGTCCGCCATCTTGTCCGCCATCTTGTCCGCCATCTTGTGTCCGCCATCTTGTCCGCCATCTTGTCCGCCATCTTGTCCGCCATCTTGTCCGCCATTTTGTCCGCCATCTTGTCCGCCATCTTGTCCGCCATCTTGGCCGCCATCTTGTCCGCCATCTTGTGTCCGCCATCTTGTCCGCCATCTTGTCCGCCATCTTGTCCGCCATCTTGTCCGCCATCTTGTCCGCCATCTTGTCCGCCATCTTGTCCGCCATCTTGTCCGCCATCTTGGCCGCCATCTTGTCCGCCATCTTGTCCGCCATCTTGTCCGCCATCTTGTCCGCCATCTTGGCCGCCATCTTGTCCGCCATCTTGTCCGCCATCTTGTCCGCCATCTTGTCCGCCATCTTGTGTCCACCATCTTGTCCGCCATCTTGTCCGCCATCTTGTCCGCCATCTTGTCCGCCATCTTGTGTCCGCCATCTTGTCCGCCATCTTGTCCGCCATCTTGTCCGCCATCTTGGCCTTCATCTTGTCCGCCATCTTGTGTCCGCCATCTTGGCCGCCATCTTGTCCGCCATCTTGTGTCCGCCATCTTGTCCGCCATCTTGTCCGCCATCTTGTGTCCGCCATCTTGTCCGCCATCTTGTCCGCCATCTTGTCCGCCATCTTGTCTGCCATCTTGTCCGCCATTTTGTGTACGCCATCTTGTCCGCCATCTTGGCCGCCATCTTGGCCGCCATCTTGTCCGCCATCTTGTCCACCATCTTGGCCGCCATCTTGTCCGCCATCTTGTCCGCCATCTTGTGTCCGCCATCTTGTCTGCCATCTTGTCCGCCATCTTGTCCGCCATCTTGTCCTCCATCTTGTCCGCCATCTTGTCCGCCATCTTGTCCGCGATCTTCTCCGCCATCTTCTCCGCCATCTTGTCCGCCATCTTGTCCGCCATCTTGTCCGCCATCTTGTCCGCCATCTTGTCCGCCATCTTGTCCGCCATCTTGTCCGCCATCTTGTCCGCCATCTTGACCGCCATCTTGTGTCCGCCATCTTGTCCACCAACTTGTCCGCCATCTTGTCTGCCATCTTGTCCGCCATCTTGTCCGCCATCTTGTCCTCCATCTTGTCCGCCATCTTGGCCACCATCTTGGCCGCCATCTTGTGTCCGCCATCTTGTCCGCCATCTTGGCCGCCATCTTGGCCGCCATCTTGTGTACGCCATCTTGTCCGCCATCTTGTCCGCCATCTTGTCCGCCATCTTGTCCGCCATCTTGTCCGCCATCTTGTCCGCCATCTTGTCCGCCATCTTGTCCGCCATCTTGGCCGCCATCTTGTGTCCGCCATCTTGTCCGCCATCTTGTCCGCCATCTTGTCCGCCATCTTGTCCGCCATCTTGTCCGCCATCTTGTCCGCCATCTTGGCCGCCATCTTGTCCGCCATCTTGTCCGCCATCTTGTGTCCGCCATCTTGTCCGCCATCTTGTCCGCCAACTTGTCCGCCATCTTGTCCGCCATCTTGTCCGCCATCTTTTCTGCCATCTTGGCCGCCATCTTGTGTCCGCCATCTTGTGTCCGCCATCTTCTCCGCCATCTTGTCCGCCATCTTGTCCACCATCTTGTCCGCCATCTTGTCCGCCATCTTGTCTGCCATCTTGTCCGCCATCTTGTCCGCCATCTTGTCCGCCATCTTGTCCGCCATCTTGTCCGCCATCTTGTCCGCCATCTTGTCCACCATCTTGTCCGCCATCTTGTCCACCATCTTGTCTGCCATCTTGTCCGCCATCTTGTCCGCCATCTTGTCCACCATCTTGTCCTCCATCTTGGCCTTCATCTTGTCCGCCATCTTGGCCGCCATCTTGTGTCCGCCATCTTGTCCGCCATCTTGTCCGCCATCTTGTCCGCCATCTTGGCCACCATCTTGTCCGCCATATTGTTTGCCATCTTGTCCGCCATCTTGTCCGCCATCTGGTCCGCCATATTGTGTCCGCCATCTTGTCCGCCATCTTGGCCGCCATCTTGGCCGCCATCTTGTCCGCCATCTTGTTCGCCATCTTGTCCACCATCTTGTCCGCCATCTTGTCCTCCATCTTGTCCTCCATCTTGGCCGCCATCTTGTCCGCCATCTTGTCCTCCATCTTGTCCGCCATCTTGGCCACCATCTTGGCCGCCATCTTGTGTCCGCCATCTTGTCCGCCATCTTGGCCGCCATCTTGGCCGCCATCTTGTCCGCCATCTTGTCCGCCATCTTGTCCGCCATCTTGTCCGCCATCTTGTCCGCCATCTTTTCCGCCATCTTTTCCGCCATCTTGACCGCCATCTTGTGTCCGCCATCTTGTCCGCCATCTTGTGTCCGCCATCTTGTCCGCCATCTTGTCCGCCATCTTGTCCGCCATCTTGTCCGCCATCTTGTCCGCCATCTTGTCCGCCATCTTGTCCGCCATCTTGTCCGCCATCTTGTCCGCCATCTTGTCCGCCATCTTTTCCGCCATCTTGGCCGCCATCTTGGCCGCCATCTTGTCCGCCATCTTGTTCGCCATCTTGTCCACCATCTTGTCCGCCATCTTGTCCTCCATCTTGTCCTCCATCTTGGCCGCCATCTTGTCCGCCATCTTGTCCTCCATCTTGTCCGCCATCTTGTCCGCCATCTTGGCCGCCATCTTGTCCGCCATCTTGTCCGCCATCTTGTCCGCCATCTTGTGTCCGCCATCTTGTCCGCCATCTTGTCCGCCATCTTGTCCACCATCTTGTCCGCCTTCTTGTCCGCCATCTTGTCCGCCATCTTGTCCTCCATCTTGTCCGCCATCTTGTCCGCCATCTTGTCCGCCATCTTGTCCGCCATCTTGTCCGCCATCTTGGCCGCCATCTTGTGTCCGCCATCTTGTCCGCCATCTTGTCCGCCATCTTGTCCGCCATCTTGTCCGCCATCTTGTCCGCCATCTTGGCCGCCATCTTGTCCGCCATCTTGTCCGCCATTTTGGTCCGCCATCTTGGAGGGGGAAGGGGGGGAGAGGGATGGAAGATGTTACCTCTTGAACAACATGCTCTCCTGGTATCGGAAATCTGAAATTGTGTGAAAAGTTACGGTATAAACATTGCATACCTTACGGCGGAAAATTGGTAGCAAAGTTAGTGTATAAACATTGCATACCTTACGGCGGAAAATTGGTAGCAAAGTTCGTGTATTAACATTGCATACCTTACGGCGCAGTACCAGGAGCTACCTCTTCCGTGGATGCTCTCCTGGTACTATACATTCAAAAACTGGTAGTTTTCGAAGAAATTTTTCACGACCAACGGGAAAGTTAGTGTTTAAACATTGCATACCTTTCGGCGGTTTTAGAGCAAAATTGCTGCAAATTTTGAATCGACCAACGGGAAAGTTAATGTTTAAATATTGCATACCTTTCGGCGGTTTTCGACCAAAATTGCTGTACAAGGTGCTATCTATTCCGTGGATGCTTTCCTGGTATCGGAAATCGGAAAACAGCTGGTTTTGTATGGAATTTCGTACCAG
The DNA here is from genome assembly GCF_943734755.1 of Anopheles moucheti. Taxonomy (NCBI): domain Eukaryota; kingdom Metazoa; phylum Arthropoda; class Insecta; order Diptera; family Culicidae; genus Anopheles; species Anopheles moucheti. The sequence goes on along the minus strand of NC_069141.1, from coordinate 10,541,570 downwards.
CCGACGAGAAGTTTGAGCGAAATAAAGGATGCTCTCCGTTTTATCCATCTTCCTTAAACTAGTGAACATTCTCACGGGTTCGATAGTATGCAATGCATTAGTGATGGCCAAATTTATTCCACGCTGCAGGTTATTTCACCTGCAGCGCAAATTTATTCCACCTCTTGAAAAACATGCTCTTCTGGTATCGAAAATCAGAAAACAATTGTGTGCGCGGCAACGGTATAGGGGCAACGGTTTTCACAGTTGACCAGCTGATTTGGTCATTGGACAAATTTGTCAGCATTTTGTCAACTCTCCTGGCCCTGCACATATTAATGTGAATTTCGATCGTTCGCTTGATTTTCGCGTATGAAATTGATGCTCCAATTTTAGGTCGATTGTCCGTGCGTCAAGAAATCCAAGAATTTCTGGGCCGATCTCTTCGGTCATCGTGAAGACACTTGTGATCATTTCGTCACATTTACACTTGCACATTTACATCAGTATGAAACACATTTTGAGCTCCTCATGCACAATTTGATAGTCAGTAGCAAATTATAGGGATACAACACCACAAAGCACTCACTAATTTTTCTCAAACAAACTGAGGTTTTAAATGCAAAAAACGAGACCACTTTCAACACGCGCGACAACGTTTTAGCAAGACTACTATGATAGGTTCTTCACTGCACTTGCAGAAATTATGACAATCGAAATACTAAACACAATACTCCACCACAATACTGTTCCGAAACACGCAGGCAGGACATTTTCACGGTTCAATCGGTGAGAGAAAACAATACCACACCACGAGTATCGCAATGGCAATATCTGGCGAATATTGCGGAAGTGAAAACAAGCATGGTTTCTGTTCTAACATCTAAAGGTAGGATCATTTACGAACAGATGAAAAAATCCCGTTCAAGAAATAGAATACGTGAATAGGAATACCAAGGATATTTTCGATCACTTTTTTACCTTTTTAATTAGATTTTGTGCCATAAATTAACTCTGCTGTTAATTTTCCAAAAATCGCACAATCAGCGCAAGTTGTTTGGGGCCCCCAACACGGCGAGACCATAGGCGACCGCCTACTCCGCCTACCGTTTGATCCGCCGCTGGATACCAGCGTCCAAGCCCAGCTCCTCGGTGGGAATTGCAGAACAAAAGGATTATGGTACCTTTTTTTCGCCATAAACAGTCGTAAAACCTGATTATGATAAATTATAATAGCTGAAGAAAGGGGATTTTTCGTACGATCTGGTGTACGGTCTTTTCCATACAGATGGTGGTGGGTGCTTTTGTTGCTGGACGATGACTGCGGAACAATGATGAACCGTAACCGGACCGAAATTCACACATGAGCATTGTGTCCTAATCCCTACACACGAGCTCCAGCTGCATCGAGCAGTCTCGCCGTCTAAGCAGTACCGTACCCAACCATATGTGGTTGGCCGCTTTCGAAATCCTTCTTTTTATGGCCAAAACTCAACGGCCGCCCTTCCGACTCGGGCCGTCAACCGGCATCCGTGCGTTCCATTCGCTCTGGAGTGCTTTGAGAAAATCAATTTTAAGTAACTCCGGTAACGTTTTGCACGTAACCATGTCCCATCATTGGGCGAAGTAAAACTACATCGTTGCCTCTCAAAATACACTCATCCTTTATCCGCACGCTTGCAGTGAGGAGTTTAAAGGTACTTTAAGCGATTGGCGTCACTGCGGTTTGCGCAACGTATTGCGGATCGGCTGGTTGAAGTTTTAAGAGAACATTACCGTAAGCACCAGCCAATACCGACGGGATAAATGAATAACCCGAATTAATTAGATTCGATGATTGTGGCCGGTGATAATCCGTGGCGGTCTGAAGTGAACGGCTTACGTGGGTCAAATTGGGCGGAAATTGGCTCGTGTCTACGTCTAGCGTCTTACATGCCACACCACACACGCTAGCCGATTGCCCCGTAGGTGTATCGCATTACAAAACATACGCTCACAGCTTTAATACGCCAGCACACGATATGCCCATTGGCCCATTTTCGCTTCCGTCCCGTGAACGTGAGTTTCAGGGGCCGCGTTCTGTTCCGTCGCTGCCGTAGGGTCGAAATTACCATTTCTAAATTAAACAAAAGGTGAGATTCATCCCGCTCCAAAACAGCCACCGGATAGACACTCTCGCTCGATTGCCAATATCGAGATTGAACATGAAGCTACAATCGATAGTCGCAGTACCTTCGGATGATGGTTCGCTTGGTGTCAGTCCGGGCGAAAAAAAAAACAACGATGGAACCAGTGGATAAAACGGATGGTGCGAAAAATTTCCCGGGACACTTGCGCATCATCCCTTCGTGACTTGATGCTTTTGTTTGTAAAGGTTTGCCTACTACACACCTACTACACGCAGCAACTTGCCTTTCGGGTGGGATTAAGGACCATGAACAAGCCAAATATGAAGAACCATATATTCCCACAGGCGCACCGCTACAAGCGGGCCACCGTTACACGTGCAAGATGTAAGGGACATCCCGAGGAGTTTTACAGCCTTTTGTTCTGTTCGTTTCGGCCAGCTTGTTGCGAACCAATCAAAGCGTGTGGATGATTTCCTTCCACATTAAAGAGCTGTGAAGGTTTTTTGTTTCGCTCCTGTTGAATTTTGAATAAAATTGGGGGGGGGGGGAAAAATGCAATTTACACGAACACATGGGGCGGAGACTCCCCAAAAACGATACCGGAAATAGGTAGGAAATTGAGTAATTTCTTGTCTAGACTTAAAGCAAAACATCCACCGAAAATACATTGCAGTATTGAGGAACCGCGACTTGAATTTCGTCATTGAAGCTGTAACAATAAATAAACTAATATTAGGTGCGAATAAATAAATATCTTGTGAATTTTGTTCAACATTTTTTTCGAAATTAGTGTTGTACTTAATGTATGTTTTAAGAAGAAGTCATTATTATGAATATTTAGTGAAGAGTCTTTCAAATCTGGAATTTCCTTGGATTAGAATCATTTTGTTGAGTGATTCATTCAGATTAATGAGTCTAAATAAGATTCACTCGATACTCGTTGAGGTATCTAATATCTGAAATTGTAAACTTGTCATCTTAAACTGTCACATTCAGCGAATTTGATTCGTAAAACGTACTAGCCTGACAAACCACGAAGACAGCCTGTAAAATAAAAAAGATCCAACTCTCTGCAATGTTCCCTACCTGGGACGTGCACATATTACCATATTATTCAATTTTGAGCAACCGTTCGAGGAACATTTTCCAATTCTCCAACGTATCGCCCGTAAGCGTAACGAGTCGATAAAAATGCACTCCACGAAATCGATACCCGTTGTATGTTGTTGCGGAAACCCCTTGACTGCAATCGCACAATTGCACTTCCGCGTGAATGATTGTACCTCTTCCGTGTGCAACGTTTGCATTATGGAATCAATCACACACGAACGGTTCTGGTAGCACAGTTCTGGTTTTCCATCCATGCCATCGATTGCTCCCGTCTCGTTGTACTATTTATGGCAAACAGTACCACCAACGGTACCATGTTTTGCCAAAATCTTCTCCACCGTGAAGTGATCTCGCTAGACTGACATCTCTGTTTTCCGCAGCTGAAGCACGCTCCGGCTGCAAAGGCCTTGTGTGTTTCGCCACCGGAATGGAAACTTCCGCCAATTCCCGCTCAAGGAGCAGCGTACGGATTGGGCGTACACTTCATAAATCCATTATGAACGAGCTCCAATTTCCTTCGATATGCTACCATTTCCGATACCTTTGGGAGCGGAACGAGCAGCACCAGTGCCAGCATTACCTTGATTTTCCGATACAAAACGTGTTTTGTTTGTAACAAGGAAACTGGCTTGCAAAGAATGTTTCGCTTCATGGGAACGGTTGTAGTTGTGTGCCTTTGTTGGAGAAGGGGCGGAGGGTGGGCATGACTCGAAATACAGGGTTTAACTAGTCACTTTGCTGTTTGAATAGCATACTTCGTCGGTCTTGAAATGCATTTTGTATCCTAGCAAGTATTTCCTCTCGCTCAAAATGTAAACCCGCCGGCTCGGTATGATTTTAGTGACGATTAAACAAAACTTATTTGTTTAAAAAATATGCAAAAAAGTAGTTAACATAATTTTTTTAAAGTATGATGCAACTCTCGACCAGGTGCAGTTCGAAATCCCAGTGAAAAAGCTAAAGCAATCATCGCTAAAATCATATTCAGTCGGCGAAGTATGCCATTCAAAAGGCAAAGTGACTTGTTAAACCCTGTAACACTCACCATGTGCTCCCATGCACTGTACTGTTGACCTACTTTTGCCACAGTTTAATGAGTATCGTATTACTAGCATATGTTTGGAGTGAATATAGTTTCGAAATTGCGAGATGTATGTTTTAGTATGGAAAAGTGTGTTTAAAGTGTTTTGTTTTACTTTGACATGCTAGATTTGCTCACCACAACCCATGCTGTCACCAAGCTGTCACACTGATATCGCTGCTTGTGTGGTATTAAAGAACCCAACGCATGCTTGCGGGCTGAAAGCAGGCTTTGAGGTTTTTCCATTAATTAGGACAACTAATTAATATGGTATGAGCTCAATGTTCAAGCTAAAACGTCAACTCCCATTATAATGATCACTTCAAAGTTGTATAACAGACAAAATTCTGTGCACGTGATTGTGCACTTTGGACCCCTTGGATGGTATTCCTTCTGTTGCAGCACCGTAACCCTAACAATTCCAGTACACTTGCACCCATGCAGCACACAAAACAGCCAGAGCACTTAGGCCAACTGAGTACTTTGCTTTTTTGTTCCTACCCATTTCATTGAGCATAATTTATGGCCAACTAAAAAGTGCACCCTACAAACTTTGCGCGCCTAACAGCGCGTTTTACCGCGGAAGCGAGTCTACGCACCGTAACGATGACGTATGGGGTATGTGTTTTTGTTAAAAGTAAAAGTATATTTAACAAAACCACTAGGTGAAAAATTTAATTTAACAGTGTGACTTAAGGAAAGAGAAAACAAACACACTGCAATAAGTGAAACAGCATAGTCGTGCACTTTTAATTTTACAAACTACACTAGTTGTACTTTAGCCTGAAGTGTTTTGTATCAACACCAAACTGGATACATGGCCGAACTATATCATAGTGCATGTAAGTATCTTCGTAAATTGAAAAGTCAATTATTAACTTCCTTCCTGCTGCGCACAAGCTTCCGTCCCATCTTCCCGCAGAGCAAACCACACCAACCTCATGAAATAATTAAAACAAGGAAGGAAGCGCCACCGTCTTCGCGGCACGGCACACGTTAGCAAATTTTGCAGCGAGGTGAAACTTTATCACCTAATATCTTCCGATAACATTACCGCATAATTAGATTATGACGTTGTGCACCAGTGTGCGCGACAGTTCACGGAACGCACCACCGCCTGCAGGTATAAATTGATTAAAACCGACAATTCGGGTGAAAGTTTTTGTGCGGACGAGAGCGAATCCCAGCCGGCTCAAGCGTGCAACGCGTTCCCTACTCAGACACTCGCAGTATTCTTTGAAAGTCAAATGTGGTATTTATGCTGTACGAGCGGGCTGTGAGGATCGGTCGTTTCCTGATCAATTAGTACACACTTATACGATTTATGGGATAGTTGCTATCTAAGAATTTCAAAAACTTTTACTGGAAAGTTTCAAACATGATGCTATCGGTATGATGTATTCCCTATCAACAACCATTGAGAAGGGTTTGAGTACTAAAAACATTTGATGATTTTCTTTACATTTCGATTCGTTTTTTTGCATACATATAAGACAAACTTCACACGCTTTTAGTATGCTTCATTGAGTATTGGCTCATTTATTTATATCATTAAACATTATAGTTTAATATCATAATCCTTGTTAGACCGGGTAGCGGCAAAAGCAGGTCAAATATCGTTATTGATCATCGCTGCCAGGCTCTCTCTGTTCGCATAACGATTGCGTTCGGCGTTAAGTGAACGGCGATGAAATTTATAAAAGCCAAACACAATCACCCCCATCATGAGACACATCATTACAAACATCGCAACCATCAGCGCATGGTCGCCGTTGCCTCCGCTTACATGTGCCGCATTCGGTTGCACAAGCTGTTGCTGTCTATCCTGCGTTAGCAAAGCAATACCACCGGAACCAGCAATATTGCTATTCCACTGTTCGACTCGCTTCGCCAGCAGCGTGTTCTTATCGCTGTTCTCCTTCGCAAGCTCCAGTGCTTTATCCACCTTGAATGTCTGTTCGTAGATCTTAAACTCGAGCGTTTTAACACTCAGCTCCTGTTTGTCGAGCGTTAAATTGTTCGCCGTCTCGATCATGCGACGCAACTCGTCATTATTCACACCGGCACTACCGTTTGTTCGGTTCGACATCAAGGCCAACCGTATCTCGAACAGCGACTGCCGCAGCCCGTTGAGATCCTTCTGCAGGGCAAACTGATTCTTTGTCAGATCGTACACTGCGCCATCGAGTTTGGTGGTTTGATTCGCGACGTCTGCATTGCTATCGCTGAAACGACGCACATCTTCCAGAACGCTTTGGAGCAACGACTGCAGAGCACCGTCCTCTGTGGAACCGTTGAGATGTGGATGCAGTATCTGCATCTGCTGCATGGTAGTGTTCAAGTTGGCGAGAGGATTCTTATCGTCGTAACAGTAGATACCCTTCACATTCGTCTGGTTCAGCACGGACGATTGGGATTTGAACAGCGCGATTGAATGTTCGGTGCAATAGCGGACGAGCTTGATCAGGTATGTGCAGTTCCAGTTGTTATCGGACAGACCAATCTTCACGAGTGATGGGAACGTCTTTCTGAGGTATTGAAAGTCAAGCGATTTTAGCCGATTGCCGTCGAGAAAGATCTTCTCCAGTGCGGTGGAGGATGTGAGGATGTCGAAATCGAATCGATCCAGATTATTGTAGCTCAGGTCCAGCCACTTCAGTGACTCCTGCTGGGCAAAGGTACCGTGTTGGAGGTTGGAGATGTGCGTTCGCTCCAGTCCCAACTGTTCGAGTTTGGTAAGCTTCGCAAAGCTCGTGAGGTTCAATGGGCCGATCCGGTTGTTGGATAGAAAGAGGTTCACGAGCGATGTCAAATGATTAATCGATTCAAAGGACGTGATGGAATTATTGTCCAAATCGAGTGTCGTTAGGCTCATGCTCGTTGCGTTGTCCATTAAAATGTTTGCAATTCTGTTGTTCCCTGCGGAAACTAATTCCATCGAGGAGGAGAGATAGATTTCCTCGAGCTTGTTGTTGGCCACGTACACTTTCTTCACTTTTACCCCGCTCAGATTGAGTTTTGTTAGGTTGTTGTTGCTTAATGAAAGAATACTCAGAACTGATCCTGAGTACGGTTCGACGGTAAATGCCCCTTCCTCGACCACACTGATACGATTGTTTTTCAGAAGAATGTTTTGTAGTTGACCATTGTTGGAGAAGAGATTGCGTTCTATCACTTGAAGCTCATTGGAGTCTAGATAAATGGTGTGTAATTCGCCGAGCGTTGCAAACATTTTGTTGTTCAACGAGCGAAGCCTATTTCCAGTTAATAGAAGAATCTTTAAGTTTATCAGCGAATTGAAGGCCATATCATCAATAGAGCTTATATTGTTGTATGATAAAACGAGTTTGGTAACCTGACTTGCCCCGGCAAAACAATTCGCGGTCAACTCGCTCAACGCATTCCACGATAGATCCAGAATTTGTAGCGAAATGGCTCTTTCGAGACTGTAACGATTCACATATTTGATACCGCTGCGAGTGAGGTTTGCAATATGTATACTATTAAATGAGTCGAACAACTGCTTAGGCAACTCTTCCACGGTGCAGTTTTCAAACTTTACTTGCTGTACATTGTAGCCACCGTTACACACAAACTCGGGCATTGTCGAGGCTTCAATGCTCACATCATAAAATGTCGCTATTGCAGAACTATAGTAGCCATCGTTTTCACATCGAAATTCTTCTGTTCGATATCCTAATGCACCAACTGCTAACCACCTGCGCAAAAGGAAGATTATGAGTTCGAAGCAATCTAAACTGCACTAGCCCCAAATATTTACTTACAGTAGCACAAAGCAAAGAGCACACTTTTCTTGCATGATGACGCACAACCACAGGACCACACCCGAACACTGCCCAAGCTAAACTGTGGCATCAAAGCGAAGAAACTTCAGAACCAGCTGCGCTGAACCGGCTTATGCAAGTGCTGATAACAACGTTGATAAATGGTTTCCGCTTTCTTTTACTATATTTGGACTTTTGGCGACGAGTGCAATTACATTTCGTTCCGTGAAGCGATTTTTTTTTAAATTGCCTATCTCAATACGACAGTCTGTGGGTCAATTGCTATAAGTTTTTACTCAATGGAATTTTCACCAAACGCAGAACGGATTGATTGCACTTGATTGCTTTCTTGGAATGCTGAGGTATTATCAAAAAATACTGCTGAAAATACTACTGAAGATGAGTCACACGTGGTTAATTTAAAAGTGCTTATGTATGGACAGATCTAGACATGCCTTTTGCATGCAGTACAGATAAGGTCTTATCTAATCGGTGATCATGGTAAGATAAGAGCATGATCGATCCACCCATCGATTGCACGGAATCATAGTCAGTATAGGAAACAGATCGATGCAAATAGAGTAAAATGACGAATAGCTTTGGGAACTTTTGTGGCAGTTAAATGAAAAATTGTTTACGTTCATCGTCCATACAAAAGTATTGTTACGCAGAGGCGGATCTTCCGTAGAGCGAACTAAGCGGTCATTTAGGGACCCGAACTTCAAGTGACAAAGTGACCAACAATCACTGGCGGATCCTACTGCATACGATGTGGGGCCGCTCGTAGAGGGGGACTCGGCAGAAAGCTATAGTATAAAAGTGTTTGTGTTTGAGAAAAGGAATCCTTGAAGGTCGGCGATGTTCTCTCTACCGGTGGGTCCCAAGCCCTAACTACCATACCGCTCATGGTTTTCAAGTAGTTGAATCGGCCACAGTTGCTACGTTTTGTGGTAATTTCGTTACTTAGATTTTGTAAACACTTCTTCATCTAAATGTCAACAGACTTTGTGACAAACCGCTGAAAGAAATAACAAATAGCAATTGCGCTCAACTAGCAACCAATGCAAACATAAAGAATAGTAGGCGCTGAAGAACGCACGACTGATAAGGCCGAAACAACAAAACAGCAAGAAACTTTCATTATTGTTGCCTTTGAGTCAAATCATTTCTCACAATCATTTCCCTACACCTAGTTAAACGAATAGAATAATACCACAATATGGAACTGAGTATTAATAAAGATGCCTTCGATTGGACGCGCCAGAACCGTTTGGATCGTTTGAGCTAGGTACTACAACTCACCCGAACTATTCGTCTTCTCATGTCATGAGCATTGAGAATTCTCCCCTTACCCAAAATAAGGCCTCAATGTCACCAGCGTTTCCCAGTAAGAGAAATCTCTACGAGATCCTAATGATCGCCTGAACGATCAATCGCTTATGAAGTAAGTGGTTATCGTATAAAGAATAGTATCATCGCCTGTGCAACCGGTATGTTAAACAGCTGTGCTCGAAGGTGTCCTCGGGAGATATTGCAGAAGGTTTTTTTTTATCAAAAATTCGTTTCATAACTCATAACGTTTAAGCAGCAAAGTATCATTCAACAAAAAATATTGTTAGATTCGTCTTTAGATATTTATTTACTGCAAACAAATTGCTATTATTTAACCTTCATTGCGCTTAATTAGAGCTTAATTAAGAAAAGTACAAGAAGTGTTACATGCTAAATTTGATCATGGATAATTGTTGCCAAACTACTATCTCTATTTGCATAACGGTTACGTTCGACATTGAACAAACGACGATTAAATTTAAAAACGCCAAACACAATCACCCCCATCATGAGACACATCATTACCACCAATGTAACGATCAACCCATGATCTCCGCTGCCTCCGCTTGCATGTGCCGCACTCGGTTGCAAAAGATGTTGCTGCTGCTGTCTGTCCTGCGCCATCAAACTTACGCCACTGAAATCAGCAACGTTGTTGTTACACTGCTGTTTACCCTTCGCCAGCAGCGCGATCTTATCGCTGTTCTCCTTCGCAAGCTCCAGTGCTTTATCCACCTTGAATGTCTGTTCGTAGACCTTAAACTCGAGCGTTTTAGCACTCAGCTCCTGTTTGTCGAGCGTTAAATTGTTCGCCGTCTCGATCATGCGACGCAACTCATCATTATTCACACCGGCACTACCGTTTGTTCGGTTCGACATCAAGGCCAACCGTATCTCGAACAGCGACTGCCGCAGCCCGTTGAGATCCTTCTGCAGGGCAAACTGATTCTTTGTCAGATCGTACACTGCGCCATCGAGTTTGGTGGTTTGATTCGCGACGTCTGCATTGCTATCGCTGAAACGACGCACATCTTCCAGAACGCTTTGGAGCAACGACTGCAGAGCACCGTCCTCTGTGGAACCGTTGAGATGTGGATGCAGTATCTGCATCTGCTGCATGGTAGTGTTCAAGTTGGCGAGAGGATTCTTATCGTCGTAACAGTAGATACCCTTCACATTCGTCTGGTTCAGCACGGACGATTGGGATTTGAACAGCGCGATTGAATGTTCGGTGCAATAGCGGACGAGCTTGATCAGGTATGTGCAGTTCCAGTTGTTATCGGACAGACCAATCTTCACGAGTGATGGGAACGTCTTTCTGAGGTATTGGAAGTCGAGCGATTTTAGCCGATTGCCGTCGAGAAAGATCTTCTCCAGTGCGGTGGAGGATGTGAGGATGTCGAAATCGAATCGATCCAGATTATTGTAGCTCAGGTCCAGCCACTTCAGTGACTCCTGCTGGGCAAAGGTACCGTGTTGGAGGTTGGAGATGTGCGTTCGCTCCAGTCCCAACTGTTCGAGTTTGGTAAGCTTCGCAAAGCTCGTGAGGTTCACTGGCCCGATCCGGTTGTTGGATAGAAAGAGGTTCACGAGCGATGTCAAATGATTAATCGATTCAAAGGACGTGATGGAATTATTGTCCAAATCGAGTGTCGTGAGGTCCATTTTCGATGAGTTGTCCATTAAAATATTTGATATTGTATTATTTCTAGCGTGAACCAATTCAATCGAGGAGGAGAGATAGATTTCCTCGAGCTTGTTGTTGGACGCATAAACTTTTTTCACTTTTACCCCGCTCAGATTGAGTTTTGTTAGGTTGTTGTTGCTTAATGAAAGAATACTCAAATTGGACGGTTTATCGGTAGTAAATGCTCCCTCCTCGACCACACTGATGCGATTGTTTTTCAGAATTATGTTTTGTAGTTGACCATTGTTGGAGAAGAGGTTGCGTTCTATCACTTGAAGCTCATTGGAGTCTAGATAAATGGTTTGTAACGCTACTAGCGATTTGAAAACCGTACTGTGCAATAAGCGTAGTTTATTGCCTGTCAACAAAAGGAAGTTTAAATTTACCAGCGAATTGAAGGCCATAGCATCAATAGAGCTTATACTATTGTATGATAAAACGAGTTTGGTAACCTGACTTGCCCCGGCAAAACAATTCGCGGTCAGCTCGCTCAACGCATTCCACGATAGATCCAGAATTTGTAGCGAAATGGCTCTTTCGAGACTGTAACGATTCACATATTTGATACCGCTACGAGTGAGGTTTGCAATGTGTATACTATTAAATGAGTCGAACAACTGCTTAGGCAACTCTTCCACGGTGCAGTTTTTAAACGATATTATTGTTAACCCATAGTATGAATCACATTTAAACCGCGGGATCGTTGAGGCTTCAATAGTCATGTTATAAAATATTGCCGTTGTAGAGTAATAGTCTTGTTTTTCACAAGAATATCCTGATGCACCAACTGCTAAACACCTGCGCAAAAGGAAGATTATGAGTTCGAAGCAATCTAAACTGCACTAGCCACACAATCTTTACTCACAGTAGTACAAAGCAAACAGCACACTTTTCTTGCATGATGAAACACAACCACTCTCGATCACTGCCCAAGCTGAACTGTTTTCACCGCATCAAAGTGAAGATCATATTCCCTGAGTTCTTATAAACAGAACCCCCCCTCCCCAGTCTGCATGTGTGTGTGAGATAAGAGTGTAAGAATGTAAGTATATCCGTTTTCTTTTGCTTTGTCTTGACTTTTCACGAGGATTGCCTGCACGTTTCTTCGAGCTTGTGTTGCCGATAAGTAAACTATTCGTGCATATTCTTCATTTTCGCATCTAACATTCAACTACAGGCTTCATATTATTAAGGCTTCTGATTCTGGTGCGCATTCGGTTTAACTGACTGTATCCATTGGACCACTTGATCACGGGGACGTTATAAGAGCTGTGTGTTCCGATCACGTGGCCAGATCACGTTTCCAGAATTTGAAAGTAAACATTATGAGGCGCTGAGGAACGCAAAGTAAACATGTTTTAATATACGCGTAAACACAAGGCTACCAGTGCTGAACTACAACAGCAAGAAACTTTCTTTATTGTTGCATTGCCAACATATTGAGACAAAACATTTCTCATATTCCTTCCCCTGTAAGTTAAACAAATAGAGTAATACCACTATATGGAACAGAGTATTAATAAAGATTCTTCGATCTTAAATTGGACGCGCCAGAACCGTTTGGACCAGTGGAGGATCAATCCCCTTGGAGGCCCAGGGCGGAATTTTTCAAGGGGTGCCCATAATTTTGCTACGGCATTATCGGTGTTAGGGAGATGTACTTCAAACATGATGTAACAACACCAGCAAAGTCTCGGAAAGAAAGCTCCCTTGCGTACATCTCAGAGTTCTGTTGCGTAGCCCTGTAAACGGGCCTAGTAAGCTAGTCTCTATATATAAACGTTTGTATGCGCTAAGGAGAACCATAACGCCACTACTTGGATCGCCATTAGCTGGTACGAAATTCCATACAAAACCAGCTGTTTTCAGATTGCCGATACCAGGAGAGCATCCACAGAAGAGGTAGCACCTAGTACAGCAATTTTGGTCGAAAACCGCCGAAAGGTATGCAATGTTTAAACACTAACTTTCCCGTCGGTGGAGAAAAATTTCTTCGAAAACTACCAGTTTCTGAATTTATAGTACCAGGAGAGCATCCACGGAAGAGGTAGCTCCTGGTACTGCGCCGTAAGGTATGCAATGTTTATACACTAACTTTGCAACCAACTTGCAATGCGCCGTCAGGTAGGCAATGTTTATACACTAACCTTGCAACCAACTTGCAATGCAAGTTTGGTGCATGCAAGAAACTTGCAGCAAGATGGCGCGCAAGATGGCGCCCAACTTCGTACTTGCATGCAACAAACTTGCATGCAAACTTGTAACTTGCATGCAAACTTGCAAGCTTGCATGCAAGTTTGTTGCATGCAAGTACGAAGTTGGGCGCCATCTTGCGCGCCATCTTGCTGCAAGTTTCTTGCTTGCACCAAACTTGCATTGCAAGTTGGTTGCAAGGTTAGTGTATAAACATTGCATACCTTACGGCGCATACCTAGTGTATAAACATTGCATACCTTACGGCGCAGTACCAGGAGCTACCTCTTCCGTGCATGCTCTCATGGTACTTTAAATTCGGAAACTGGTAGTTTTCGAAGAAATTTTTCACGACCAACGGGAAAGTTAGTGTTTAAACATTGCATACCTTTCGGCGGTTTTCGACCAAAATTGCTGTACTAGGTGCTACCTCTTCTGTGGATGCTCTCCTGGTATTATACATTCGGAAACAGGTAGTTTTCGAAGAAATTTTTTTCGACCAACGGGAAAATTAGTGTCCTGGTACTGGTGCAATTTCGTTTATACTTTAAAGTCACAAAGTCGATATTCTTCTCTGTATTTAATTTATCACATAGAAACAAATGTTTTATATAACCAAGGAAGATATTTTTGATCAATTTTCTACCTTGTAAATTAATTTTTTTTGCTATAAATTAACTTTGTTGTAAAATTTTCAAAAATCGCACAATCGGCATACATTTTTTGGGGCCCCCAACACGGCGAGGCCCTAGGCGACCGCCTACTCCGCCTACCGTTTGATCCGCCGCTGGTTTGGACCGTCTGAGCTAGATACTACTGCTTTCCAGAACTATTCGCCTACTTAGAGTTTCGAGCGTCCTCTTACCCAAGGTAAGGCCTCAATGTCACCAATGCTTTAGTCAAGAGGAACCTCTTCCAGCTTCCTAACGATCTGCTGTATGATCGACGCTACGTAGTAGCAATGCGAACATTATTTCGCATCGGTAAAGTGTGTACAAGATTGCCGAAATAAAGTACGTAAACACCAGCATAGCAAATGATCCCAAGTGTTCCACCAAAATTAAAGCGAGAACCAAACTAGCAGGCCGACGTACTCCACGCGACTAAACGGGTCGAATGGAAACTAACGAGAGAATCTTCGATAGGATGAAGTAACCCTGGGGTGTTCTGAGATCGGGTCAATTAAAACACAATTAATATCGTTCGGGCACCAAGTGACACTTCTCGTCACACACGTCAGACAGTCAGTTACACATGAATAATAGCGATAAACGGCTTTTTCTAGCGAGCATATTAAACTCGGACAAAATAGAAATCAGTGTTACCGCGGTTGCACACGGCAATTCAATCCAGGAATGTCCAATCGAAAGGCAGGCGGATGGAAAATCAATTTACAAACCGCCATTATACCGCTTTATATCGTCTCGAAAGTGTGCTGCCTGAATGCATTCACCTATTTACCGCTCCAAAAGTGCATCGGCTGTAAGAGCACGTGCAAAATCAGCAACACGTCGGGGGTGGATTCCACCCGACCAAGCGGCAAAGCTTTAGCATTCTCCTGCGTTGGTCTGCTGCATGCAATGGGATGCAGTCTGGCATACGTATGCTATCACATCCTATCGTCGCTGAGCCAGTCGAGCAAGCTGACGGATTCGAACTTGGTGCGTGTGGCGATCGACCTGAAGAATCAGTACATTGGATGCATCCTGGTGCTGAGCCTCGTCACCGTGTCCTTGTTGCGCCAGCCAGCATTCAATCAATTGATACAGGTGCTGCTGCAGGTCGACCAGCGCATACCGGTGATGGTACGAGCGGTCGTACAATCGGACGTCAAGCCAACGGCGGTCAACAATGCGGTCTGGTTGAGGTGGGTAGAGTTCATCGCGTGAGGCGTTTAATTACGTCACCTAGCCGGTAATTTGACCCGTCCGCTTCCCTCGCCCAGGAATGTCCTGCTGATGCTCGTGCTGGGTGTCGGTGTGAAGGCAGCACTGGAGATCACCAACTGTCTCATGTACATACGCGACAGTGGCTCACCGTTTTCGTCCAACTGCTTGCTGCTCTGCATCATACCGCAAACGCTTTGCGTTATCAGCGAGCTACAGTTTGTAGCCTATGCGCTGCTAATCAGGGACCGCTTAAGACTGCTCAACCGCTGGCTGCTGCAGCTGCAGCCCCATCTGGCACGTGGCAGTGAGTCAGCCTACGGATCGGTGCGTCATCTCGCACACATCCACGGGCAGCTGTTGAGCGCTATCGGGTTGCTGAATCGATGCTTCGGTGTACAAAATACAATTTTACTGCTCTTCCAGTTTATCACGCTTGTTGAGCTGGGCTACAATACATGCATGATGTCGGTTCGGTAGGTAGCAACATGGCTTTGAAGTAAGCAGATTCGCGCTACATTGCTACACTTTTCGCGCTGCAGGTATGCGGAAGCAAACGTCCAGCAGGGCGATACCACGGAGGACTTTCTCGAAACGGTATACTGGATCGTTTGGTTTGTGATGGAAATATTTGCACTCTGCTACTTCAGCCACGCCACTGTCGAGGAGGTACGTGAGGAGACGTGACTGAAGCTACGGGATTATGAGTTGAACTTTGTTTTCACCCATCAAAACAGGCACAAGCGACGGTTCATCTGCTACGACCACCCACCGCTTATCGGATGAACCAAAGAAACCACTTCCGGCTGGTAAACTATAACCTCCTACCTTGGAATTCCCCCAATTTGCCATCCTTTTTGAATACAGTTTCTTTTAGATTTCTCAAGAACAGACAGTGTTTTTGAACCTCAAACCGTCCGTCTCCTGTGGAGGACTTTTCACCATAGATCTGACACTGTTCCATGCGGTACGTTCGTGCCATTGGGTGTTACACGAAAGCGTTTCAACGTTCGACCTTCGTTTTTATTGATTTAATATCCGCAGATTATCGGTGCCACAACAACCTATCTAATCATACTGATTCAGTTCGATCAATCGTTTAACGGTGATTAAGCCATTAAGTTTGGTCATGGATCCACTTCGGGCGACCTCGAAAAATTGGCAACTCCAGGCAACGAGCTGATTGCACGCTGCCCATTGCCCTTTAATTACCCGATTTAAATGCATATGCTACAACGGGCCGGCCGGCCGCCCAGTGAACGGGAAATTTATGCAATCATGATTATAATCATCGCACCCGAAGCCGCCCGAGAATCCGGTTCCGGGGGCCCGCATGAATGGGAATGCGTCCAATAAACGCCCCGGGAAACATCATTATGCGACCAATCGTGTGTTACAGATGGGTATAATGCCGTGCTGCACATGCTTTACTCAACCGTTTAAGGACGGTCCGGATGGTTCCGCTTTGCGACAGCGCTTTGCTTTAAGATAGGTTGACGTCAGGACAGTTTTTGTGTTGTGGCTTTAAGTTAATATTCTATCAAATTGTACAAATAAAACAAAGAGTGCATGTTACAAATAAGCATCGATGAGATTAATATTTAGTATCTGTCTTCTGGCACATTCACAGCATTTACCGCTGCAATCACCGCTCTCGAGTGCTACAAGTGATCAAATTAACACTTAACATGCATTAATAAACCCCTCCAAAGCATAATTCATTCCAACCCATCGGACGGCAACACGTCAGCCGTACACCATTATGAGCACTTTACTTTGCAGGATAATTGCCAGCCGTCAACCCGGAACATTAATCATGTTTGGTACGTTTCAGAAAATCGCTTCAGAATATTGCTACCACCGGGAGAGAAAACAGTGAACCTTGTGGAGTGTTGTGTTGAATGTGTAACTGAAATCGTTTTAAGAAAACATACAGCTACGGCCGATAGGTGTCTTAGAGGAGCTTCTCACATCACTGACCCCCCACATGGTTACGGATTCTACCCGGTGCAAAGGGAAGTCCTTGGCGGACGCTTCCCCGGACAGCTCACGGGCACAGTTTCTGCGCTGCTTTCGACCACTCCACATCCTATCGAGCACGTTTGCCCTGTGGCCCTTTGCTGCTCATGAGTGGACGGGACCGGTCGCCGGCGGTACGGGCTGCACGCGGTGCAGCGTACTGTACGTGTTTGCCATCGTTACGGCGTACAGTGCGTTTCATCTGTACATTAACTACACGGACGGGTACGGCATCGCACCGAACGAGACAAGTGCCGACAGCCAAATGGCTCCAACCGCCACCACCCAGCAACAGGTGGAAGCGAATTTCGTTTCGATAGTGATCGACATCTACAACCGGTACTCGGGGCTGGTTTTGTTCTGGTTGCTGCATACCGTTGCCCTTGCCACCCAACGCTCGCTGGTGGCCATCGTTTCCGGCGTGCTGCTGATTGACGCACAGATTGTGCAACGCTTGTCGCTGGTGCCGAACCACGCCCAATGGTGCCGGTAAGAAACGATGCACTGCTGTATATTCACGTTGACTTTAAAATACTTCCAATAACTACATACAAGCATACACCAATTCATGCTGATTGATTCGTTGCCCAAACCAAAACAATGACCCCGTCCCGCACGCTTCCCATCGACAGATCGATCTGCCTTCATACGGCGTTCATCTTTCTCGCGATCGGAGTGTCCGAGTATCACAACTGCATCATGTACATGAGCGACTACATACCCGCGTCCGAGTACTGCATCTTCCAGTGCTTCATCACTATGCTCACCAGCTCGACGGTCGAAATTCAGTACGTGGCCTTTGTGCAGTTGATTAAAAATCGTCTCCAGCTGATCAACGAGCTGCTCGGCGAGTTGAGCGCGTACACCAGCGATGAGGAACAGACCCACTACGACCGTTTTCGGCTCGAGCGGTCCACCAAAAGCATTCACCCGCGCGATTGCGCCGCGGGTGGGAAAACAACCGCGACCGGCCATTCGCCGGAGTTTCTGTGCGAAATCACTCCATCATACCCACGGGCCCATCAATCGTTAACCGATCCGGGGCTCAGCACAAATCCCTTCGCCAAGCGTGACCCACCAGCGGCCGGCCAACCATCAATCCCCCGGGGCGATCGGCAATGGCATAAAATCAGGCAGCAGCATAAAATAATTACGGTCAACCAGGCGCCTCCATCGCGATCGCAAAATGCTCCGGGCGATGGTGACGGCGAGCGCGGTACACTGTCGGGCCAATTTCCGCTGCTCGTTGCCAGCCTGATGCATTCACAGTCGAAAGCGTGCGAACACATCAGAACGAAAATAATTAATGATATAAAAAATTTATACACACATTTGCATTTATTATCGCTGCATATTAATAAAGCGTACGGGGCGCAGTTGATTTTCATCCTGCTGACGCTGTTCGTAACGCTCACGACGCTGCTCTACTACTGCACGATGAAACTTTTCCGGTACGTATTGTTTTCTTCCATCGCTTTACCACGTGTTTTTTTTTTCTTCCTTTCATTTCCACTTGGCTTTTGCTGCATAACGCGTTGCATCCCGCTGACTGTTGATCATTATACCGTGCATAATGGTTCGGCGATTAAAAACCCAAGCCCAAGCAGTGGGGGGAATTTTGGGGGCCACAGTAAAAGGGACAAAGCAAAAGATCCGCTTACGACGAATACTTGTGAGCGATTTACGAGTGAGTGAGCCGTTGAACACACGTACTGACCCCAACGAGACTTATTTATCTCCGTGCTGTATTTTGCTCAATTGATTGCTTGTTTTCTCTAACAAACGCGTAATAAATTGCCTACCTTTATTCGTTTCATATTCAAAGGATATAACATTGAAGGACCGACTTAATGCACTTCATGGTGAAGAAGAAGTAAAAAACATTCTACAGAACACGGCATGTGTACAATGCAATACTCAAGTATAATGAGTAGCAAATTGAAAATTAATTGCTTGTTAAAGGTTCTGTTCATTTACTTCGTGTAAAGTAATTTTGCTACACAAATTGCTGGAAGATGCACACTATAAAGCACGAACTGTAGACCATTTGTACGTTTTTTCTAATGAAAATTCCTTCGCATATTTGATAGGGAGAGTTTTTTTATGGACAATTTCAAAAGTAACTGGAGTAATATTTATTATAAAAAAGATCTAAAAAGTAATATTTGTATAAACGTTGCCATGGAGTGAAGCAAAAAATGAGATTGCAGGACTCACGGGTATTTTAGATTCTTCTTCTACTGGGGTCAGTTAACTAATCTATTTCTAGGAAATATGATTGAGGGTTGCTCGCCTCCATCGATATGGACGAGTTTACTGTACTTCTCTACGCATCGTCCCAAACCGGTCACTGACGCGCTTCTTCCTGGTAGGACAAGAGTCCAGCTTCCTCGTTAAAACCACCAACCATTATTTCCTTCTTGGATTGTCCACCATCAGAATGTACGGAATTTTTAAACTAAAATTCATTTTCGCGGGAAGTGTCGGGTGTTAACGAAGTGCACCTCTAAGAAAAATCAACAATTCTCACATTCCTAGCATCACATTAACTGTATATTTCTTTAAGCGATTCAAATTGGGTAAATTTGTTGGCATGGTTTTGTTATAGCCAATTTTCATGTGTCTCAATTCGACTTCCCACGACAATACTGCTCACAGTTTGACCAGTTTTCCGGAGTTTCATCAGTTGATGAAGCTGCTTGATAGGTAGAAGAACAGCTCATCCAGACATTCGATTACAAAATATTAAAAATATAACATTTTTTTCACAAATTTGTCATCACTTAAGAAGACTTTGAAGACTAAATAGAAAATTTTAAATATACTCATGTGACTAGCTAAACGATCCCTTCTAACTAAGACTTTGGGAAACATAATGTAAATTATTAGAAAACAAATTTTACAAAACGAAACCACACAGTTCGGCACTAAATCCTGTCTGACTTTTCATTGCAAGCGTAATACCCATACTTACGTTTCATACATTCAATCAATCCCCATTCGCACCCGGTAATTGATTTAAAGCTTTGCATTTACATTTTTATTTTCCTCTACCCTTTTACACACGAACCGTAACGGAATGCGTTAAAAACCGCACATGCCTTCGCCTGCCATTACACCCCAGTAGCCACAAAAGCATTAACCACCAGAACTAGCCGGACACGATGGCGATTGGAAGCGCGTGAAAAGTGACCACCGAGCTGCGTGAAACTGACCAATTTTTCCCCTTTTTCTCTTTCTGTCTCTCATACACACACACACACGCACTTCCAGAATGCTCTGGATGGGTCGGTGGGCATCGTCGAGCGAGCTGATGCTAACCTTCTGGGCGGTTTTGAGCACACTCTCCTGGGCGTTCATATCGACATTTCGCATCCTGCGCATCTGCAACGTGTGTAATTCGGCAAAAAACGAGGTAATTGAGGAAAAACATTCAACACAGATCCATACCTTCGTGTGTGGTGGGGGAGCGAGGGGAAGGTAAGGGTTAGGAGGTTCCTAATCCTGCCCTCCAACCATGATGGATGGTCAGCAGAAATAGTTTGCACCAGTAGCAACCAGTGTGATACATTTTTCACATCCAGCATCACTGACCATGGACCACCCTTTTCCCTCCCCCTCCTCCTCCCCACCACCCCAAAAAAAAGCAACAACACGAGGGTGTACTCAACTGCAACCCAAACGCACAAATCACTGCACACCATCGTGGGTGGATTCGCACATTCGTAAGCACTTGTGCTTTTGGGGTAGAAGCTTCCATATTCGACACACCGGGCAGAATGTTGTATCGCATGCATGCAAAAAGATATGCTAATTAAGTGACACCCGGCAGCAATGGTTGCACATTCACTTGGTTCGCTTTCGATTGCACACAGCTGCATGTTCTAAGCTTCGCCACATACACAAACAGCATTGATTGTTCATCGCTGTGAAGCTTCCTGATTTCAAATCCTCACACCGGAAGGGAGAGTCTATTAGATTTGTAAAACAGAATGCCCAGAGCACTAGCTTTGCACACCGAAACAAACACCACCGACTGCTGGCCGGTATCGGTTGCACCGGCAAGCTGTGTGGAATTGTTTTACATAAAATCCCTTCCCGAGGCCCGTCCGGTTTGGGTTGAAAATCACTTTCCGTTTTGAGCATCTGCGGCTTACATTTCACTCACATGAACACTCACTTTTTCATTTTTGTTATTGTCTTGGTAAATCATTCTCCCGGAAAAGCTTTCCAAAGTGACGAAAAAAAAATGCACCATTGAACATTAAAGCAACACGAGCTTTTCGTTGCCTTGCCTTTCTCATTGCAACCTTGATGCTTTTCCATGGCACGCTCGTTCGGTGCTCGCGGCTGATAATGATCGTCCCGATTTTATGCACGACCCAATAACCCGCCAGTAACAATAATGAACATAATATTTATTATTATTATAATGAATAAGTACGTGAATAATAAATCAGATCGGCAGATTGTTGTTTGCGCTGTGTGCGCTGTGATTTCGCAATTTCGTTTGCATTTCAATGACAAATTAAGTAGTTCCACACGCCGCTTCCCACTTCCATTAGATCCGGGAAAACACTTCGCACAACAGAAAAAAAACGCAGGCCATTGAAATGGAATGACACTTTTATTTGTTTCTTGGAGCTGTGCAGCTAAGTTGTTTTTTTTTGTACTTATTTCTGCACTGCTTTATTGATCACGATCAACGCTCGCGGTCATAAAATGCATTTTTGTGTGTTTGTGTTTGTGTATATTGCACGCATTTAAAGGATTGTAGTTTTTGGAACCTGAAATTGCAGCACATAAAATCCCGTCCCTCAATGCACCAACCCGACATTTTTGTTTCTGCTCGCCCTTGTGACCCTTGCGCTGCACTTGGAGTTTTTTTATTGTTCCTTCGTTTCATTATCATCCCATCGCATCCCTGGCCCTCCTTTTCATCCTCCACGGTGCCTGCAAACGATGCACACCAAAGGCACAAAAAATAGGCAGCCTCATACACGGACTGGGCTGGAAAACAAATTGTCCCGACACGAAATCGATGGTAAGCTGTGGGATGGTTGCGTAGATATTTGTTCGCTGCTAAGGGGTACGTTTTTTTTCCTTTTTTTACGGGATGTTTTTTGTTAATGGCCCCTTCAACCTTTCCCCTCTCACACCTTACCCCTCCAAGCGGTGCAATTGTCACTCAGGAGGAAAAGTTATGCGTTTAATATGCTATTCCAGCTGACCCGGATTTGACAGCCCGGACCAACGCCGCCTGATAGTGGGGGTTGTTGGAAGGAATGAGGAAGCGGATATCACACACACACGCGCGCAAACACACATGTCCCCGTATCCGTTGGGTTGTATATTTTGGGCCGTATCGTATCGCTTCTTCCCGGGTGTTGGAACTCACTCAACCCGATGCCGTGCGATCCAGCTACGGGTCGATGCCCAACGATGCACAACCGCTCGCCCCAATTGCATCGGTCCGCTGCTGATCGGACGCAAAACCGATGGGCCAGCAATTTGCATTAGAATGGGCGCACGCAACGAATGTGTTATGAATTATGTAACGCCCCATTGTTGCAACTTTCCGGTAAATTGATTCGATATCCGTCTTTTTGTGCGCGTACGTATGCCCCCTACCATGAAACGGGCCCGGGTTTCGGTCCTTGCCGTGCTTCACACGCACCGAATGGGCGCATGAATTGTTTCACACGGACGATGGCGATGATTTGTGGTCAATATTGGGACTGCCCGCCAGGCCGGACATTTGGTGCATGCATCGGTGCCCTGCCCAACCGGATGTGCTCTGGTTGGGTTTTGGAGTAGTTTACGCTGCCCGTTTTCGGCTTGCTAATGAATGGTCATAATTTCCCTTCCCTTCCACTGGGGGTTTCCATTTGCGCGCTGCATTGCAATCGTTTATTTCTTAGCCTGGCGGGTGTCCGGACACAGGAATGAATTGTTACGCTTTTTTTCGTTCTTGTTTTACTGCCGCCGCCGCCGTCGTACGTATCGGAGCGGATGCGTGCAGTTCATGCGGAACTGACTTGCCAATGGTATGGGAGGAGGCAGCGCTTTGTTAATAGCTTATGTTGGGGTAGCTTCACGTGTAACAACTGGCACGAGTGGGCAATTCGCAAGAAATTTGTAAAAGGCGATTAAAGCCATAGTGACGTAAATTTATAGACTTACAGCTTTTTACATTACTGTCGTTATATTCAATACAGAAATAGTGTAAGGAAAGGAAGCTAAAAATGGCCCCTTTTTCTCTTTTCTATTATCGAATTATAATTATTCGATTGAACTAAAGCAGAACAATGCATGATAAGTGTGGCTTCCATGTTAAAAGCTCCATAATTATTGTCAAGGGAATTGATTTACTGAAGGATAATTTGGATGATTGATGTTCAGATCATAACACAAATGGTCATTATATGTAAACATCATTAAACATAAACATAACATATTCATGGAAATTAACAAGCAAGCTTTAGTAAGCTTAAGTATTACGACGGTATCTGCCAAATAATCGTACAAATGTTGAACAATGTATAGAAACTACCATACTTTGATCATGATGAAGGATTTGGTTGCTTTGCCTCAAACTTTTGAAACTGCTGGTATGTTAAACGTTCGTATAAGAATAATTTATTGCATAATTTTCAAGGGAACGTTTCTGTCTCTGTGACTTGAAAGAATATACGAAATTGCACCAGGATTTCCGAATGTATAGTACCAGGAGAGCATCTACGGAAGAGGTAGCACCTAGTACAGCTATTTTGCTCGAAAACCGCCTAAAGGTATGCAATGTTTAAACACATTGCATACCTTTAGGCGCTGTACTAGGTGCTACCTCTTCCGTGGAAGCTCTCCTGGTACTATACATTCGGAAACTGGTAGTTTTCGAAGAAATTTTTCTCGACCAACGGGAAAGTGGATGCTCTCCTGGTACTATACATTCGGATATCCTGGTGCAATTTCGTTTATTCTTTCAAGTCACAGAGTCGATATTTTTCTCAGCATTTAATTGATCGAACCGTGCAAATAGACATGCAGCGATTTTTTTAGAGCGAAATTTCGCAAAGTAGCTCAATCTCGCAAAAAAACCTCTCATCTCATTTGGAAAGAATTTAGCGCCTACTGAAGCTGTCAAATCATTACATTGTTTTACAAGCCGGCTCGTTGTCTAGATTCTCATGCAAAAACGAACGCATCAGTCGGCGTATTTCCCAAGTATTAGTGCTAGGAAGACGATTTGTTTGTCGAAATCGGTATTCTGTTATATTCTCAAGAATTCGATAGCACATGAAATAAATCTTCAGACTACTTTTCAGTCTATTCAAATCTTTATACTACCAAAGAATAGTTGGAAACTAGCAGAAGGGAATTCGAAACGGAAAATTAACCACTGATCACATTTTCACCAAGCTTGTAGAAGATGGCCAACCAACAGCTCCACTCCTTCCATCTCTTCATTGACTTCACATACAGCCCACATACAATAGCATAACCCGGGTAAAGCTGTACCACGCAATCCTTTTAAGTCATCCACATGGACGTAGATGCGTCCGCCAGAAAGGGCGGATTAATGGATTGGCAAAATATTCGTTACATCGACAGGAGAACTAACTGATTTTAAAATAGAAGAAATACTAATATTTAGAACCCGCCTTAAAGAAATAATGCTATATAACTTTAAATAAGGTAGAACATAACAACTGATATTATTGACCGAATATTATTGCACTGGAATCAGTTAAATAATTTCCAATCGCAGTTCAGTACATAAAAGAAATAAAGGTGGAAACTTGATGGTCAGCATTAGACGGGTCATAATAAGCCGGGAGATCCAGTATTCGCGAGCTAGGTAAAGCACATGTTTTTATTTATTATCGACACTACATCGGTAGGATCATCGGTGGGTTTTAATTCAAACACTTCAAACACTCAATCCATCTCTTCGCCCTCAACCGGTAATCGGATCATAGAGGGACTAAATAGTGGTGCCTGTAAAGCATCATAATTTATAATCGTTCGCACTAAAACTCATTACTAAACGCACACGAAAGTATCGCGTACTAATCGAACACGGCCTCAAACTGTTTTGCTAACAAATACCTTGCACCACATCCGCATCGACGCAACGGTTGGCCCATTGTTCCGTTTCCACAACAGGTGCGTATACTTTCTCTGCAGCTGCAGCAGCAGCGAATTGAATTTACCGCCGGTGGCCTATTCACCATCGATCATGGGCTAATGTTTAATGTGAGTATTACATCGCCGTGCTGGCAGGACGGCCGGCGCTCGGTGTGGTACGCAAAATATTTACCGTCGGTAATTGTTTCTATTTGTGACGCCCGCAGATCGTTGGTTCGCTCGCAACGTACCTTCTGATATTGATACAATTCGATATTGCACAGAATGGTGCAAAGTGGAAGGCGGAACAGCCGGCGGCCGGGGGCTTTACCAAGCAGCCGGAGCTTTCGTAGGAACTGGACGCTGGAGATGTTCCATCCGTACCACCACCACCACCAACACCACCACCAGTCATCGTGATAAACGATGCCAAGGATCAAAGCACCAGCCGCATCGGAATTCATAATCCATGCAAACCTCCAGCCGCGACATCCTTGCGCACTGCAACAGCACCGTTTGTTTGTATCGTTGTACCAACTATTTGCTGTACGCTCTGAAATTCCTCGCCCGCGCTCGCCGATCCCTGGAAGCTAGAATGGATAAGAAGCGAACGCATCCGTACATCGAATGCGCAACGAGACACCACAAAACCAATGAGCATTGTGGTGGATTTAATCTCGATGATAAACGTTTGACCTGTGTACGTTGGCTTTCATCCCGGCCGTCGGTGGTGGGATGCTATTGATATTCTCAAGAACACACCCGGCCCGGACAAACAATCCAACAAACTCACCGCTCTGCTTCCCAGCGTGACGACCGCGTGAGCACCGAGAAGGAGGCGCCCAGTCTTTCAAGCGACACCAATTTACGAGCAATGTTTTGAACAAGTTTCAAATGCTTTTGCTTGTCACGTTAAAAGCTTACGGATTTATTACGAAGCAAATCATGGACAGATTGTTTGGTTATTGTTTATTTTTTGCCTTTTTTTGCGTAGTATTTGACACGAGCGAATAAAATTCAACATTCAACATTCAAGTGTCTTTTGTTCAATAAAATTCAATATTGGATGATGATGATGCGCTCTTAAACAAACCATTCATAATCCCCTCACATTTAACTCACACTGCTCACAAGCTAATCAAATCTTCATACAGCTGGGGGGTGAAGACAAAAAAAAACCATCACACGTTGTTCTAACTACCTTAACCACCGATACGAGTTAATTCACCCCAAAAACCCCCGAGCGCACTAAAACACATGTAGAAGAATACCGGCGCGCGACTCATAAATCATCCCACCGAAACAGCACACTTCCGTAACGATAAGAGTCCGTGTGACCCGTACGGTGGGAAACGATGCTAAAAACCGTCTCGAAGTGTTTGCGAAACCCGGAAAAAGGGATCACCACCGGCAGCATTCAGCACCCAGCGCGTGGCCGGAAGTTGTACCCCTCCCCCTCTTAGCCCGCCCCGTATGAAGACGCCGAACATCGAAAAAGCATCATAAAAATTAGCCCTAACGCGCTTTCTCGCTAGCATAATTAATTATGTTTTATTGTTATTGCTGATAGAAATTCGACCGTGCCATCGGGTCTGGAGTGGTATCGTCGGGTTCGGAATTGATTGGAGACGGCGCGTTGACCGTACATGTGCAGCCCGCAGACGTGAGACCGTAGGTTGAAGTTGCAGTAAATACCCTTTTCGTGAAATCCATTTCCATACGTTGTTGTTAAACGGTGGGATTTATGACCGATTTCCGTTGCTTTAAAACCAGGGTAGGGGAAATTGATAGCCAAAAATAGCTTTTAAACATAGTTTCTCTAACTAAACTAAATGTTTAATATGTTTTTTTATGAAAGGAAATATGGCAAACTGGAATAATTCTAATTTATTCTTCCTTTTTGTTACGAAAACTGATAATAAACCAGAAAAAACAAGTAAATTACAATGATGGGCTTTCGCTATTGCTCGCTAGAGGGCGCAATCGCATTGACAGCGAAGACACAGCTACAGGGTGATTCTAAAATTATGATTATAATAAAATGCTTATAAATGAAGGTATTACAATTTTTGTGAAAATAGTATAAAGAAAGGTGTCATAAATAAATATTTCTCACATATTTCGAACTCATATTATGATGGTTTTGAACGAAATGCGATTCCAAATGATAATCTTTAATAAACAGACTCCCCTCCCACTAATCGGCTGGAATCATTCTACAGATTTATAGTACAGCAACCATGTATTAATCACCAACACTAACAAAAGAAGCTACCCGTTTCACCTTACATGTAAATTAATACACACACACACACACATACACGAACAGGACGGAAGCTTTCCGTTGTCTGCTGGATTTACATCCAATCCTCGCCTCATTACAACCAAAGCCGGTCCGTAAACTTGTGTGTTCATGATGCACCCGGAACCCCGGGCATGAATCCATCCCCAGGGAACATATGATGACACTCTACCGAAATTGTTTAACACTCGCCGACTGCCGACCTCCGTCTGACGGATGGCTGATGCTGTGTCCGGCTGCCGGGCATATAAATCAAAGCCAAAGACAGTGTAAACTGGTCGCCCGAACCGCGCGTGGATGTGAGCCCTGGGGCACGGCCGCTGTTTATCAGAGCAAACACAAACCCCAGATAGACCCGAGAGCGCCCAAAAGAAGACGCACAGCATCGTGCACAGCGTTCAGTGACAGTGTGTAGCCCGCGAGCGCGCGTCAGGACAGCACAGGGCCGAGCTCATTACCGCGTGACAATCCGTGCGATGGCTCGTGTGGGTGTGCTGCGGCAATATATGGCCACCGTTTTAGGTAGTTAGCAACTACGCAAGTATACCGGGGGGCGTGTGCAGGATGTGACAGGAACAATTTGTGATTTAATGGGCTGTGTAATAGCCACAATCGGCTCATGTTTCGGGAACGGTATGAATTGAAATCGGTGCATTTTGAGGCACATCGGTGCATTTCCGACGAGTGCATATGGAGTGTGCTATAAATTATGCAGCCTTCAAAAGGCGAAGCGGAAGATGGCCCATTTTGGGCGAGCTGTGGAACATAGTTGTGTAAAATTAACTTACAAAACTAGTGCAGTGTTCAAATGATGTTTAGAAAATAGTCTTGCAAATGAATCTTTATTGAAGCAGTCCTCAGAATTCCTAAGGATTTCTGAAATATTCCAAAAATTGTTGGCCATCGAAGACATACACCAATTCAGTTACAATTTTCGTAAACGTTAAGTAAATGTTCTATTGTTCTTAAATGCAGTTCCTTAATAATATAACGAAGTGTAGTTCAGATTGGAGATCCTGAAAATCAACAAAAATATTGTGAGACTATTATTCTTGGAAGATTCTTCCAATTTTCTGGAAACTTTAAAACCTATTTATCCAACTTTGAATGGTTTTAAATATTCATCTGGGGAGTTTTCAAAGAATGTTGAATTGAATTCTATAATCTGCAGACTTCCTTATGCGATTTAAAGGTGCATTTTGCATCAATAATCTGAAACAAATACACCCAACAACACTACAAGAAACGTAACTGTTCATTAAAAATAAAAAAAGGAAACACAAAGCGTAGATAAAAAACACTTCCTATAAAACCAATCTGCATCATTTATGCGATGGAGAAAGATTTCATTAAAGATATGCTTCTAACAAACAGCTCTTTTTGCAGCATCTCTTAAGCATGGGCGAAGAAAAAAAAAATAACAGCACGTCCTCCAGCTTGCTGCACGAAGGTATAAATAAACCAATTTGCTTACTTATGCATCGTTTAATATCTCGTGGTACGGATCTAGAAGCAACGCCGGATAAAAGTTGCATAGAGCACACGGCACCGTTTGCCATCCGGTTGGACTAATAGCATCAACGGGACAGCATCAGCATGCTCTGCTGCTCCTTAAAGTGCAGTGCATGTTTCTTTCCGATTTCCATTGAGATCGACACTGAAACGTGTGCTACAGTGAAGTGCTCCGTGCAGCATGATTGACGCTGTTTGGTTGCTACCTCAACGGGATTGATTTGCATTTTAATTATTTACCCTGGTTCCTGTCCCGGGTGTCGTCCATTTTAGAGCACCCGGAAACAGACAACATATTTTGGAGCTTCTTCAGGCAAATGTTTGTCCACTGTATTTGGAAGCACACTTCCCACCCGTAAGTTATCTCGTCCGTTGCTAGGCAACCTGACGGTAACTGAGCCACAAACAGTAAATTAAAGCTTGATAAGTGAAAGCGTCTGTCTTGCTCGTTGTTGACACGCTCAAACGCGGGCGTGCTCTCCAACATTCAGGACGGAGTGTGATGTTTAAAGAACTTATCGTGCCTTCTTTACCTTCCACATGCAGTCAACCTGCTCGGTGTTAGCTATGGGATGATCAGTGGATGGTCATCGGGTGCACTGCCCACACTCCAGACACCCACCGGAAGCCCGCTGGAGTATGGCGCCATAACGCAGCAGCAAGCGTCCTGGATCGGTGGAGCGCTCTGTCTGGGCGGTATCCTTGGGACGCTCGTCGGCGGTGTGATTGTGGAGCAGATCGGACGGAAGTGGACCGCTTGGGTAGCTGGGATACCGTTGGTCGTGTGCTGGCTGCTGGTCATCGTGGCCGATCATCCGTACTATCTGATGGGTGCACGGTTTCTCGGCGGTTTTGCCGGTGGCATTGAGTTTGTCGTGACGCCACTCTACGTATCGGAGATAGCGTGCACAAGGTTAGGCATGGGAAAAATGGATAAATATGTTTATCTTATCGGTGGAATTAAATCACATTTTTATGCACTTGTTTTCCATTGCAGTCATCGTGGCACTCTATCCTCCTTGCTAATCCTGTCCGTTTGTGTCGGTGTGGAGCTTGCCTATCTAGCCGGGGCCTTCCTGCATTACCACAGCATCCCGTGGGCATCCATCGGTGTCCCGCTGTTCTTTCTCGTAAGCTTTTGCATCCTGCCCGAAACGCCTTCACACCTTGCCAAGGTGCAAAAGCTGGAGGTAAGCTTATTAACTCGCTTCCGCCAAACCGGAACAGCAGTTCTCCCACCATCTCACCACTGGATCTCTCTCTTTCTCACTCTCCTCAGGCTGCTGAACACTCGCTACGCTACTTTCGTGGCATCCGGACGGAGAAGGACACTGTGGGCGATGAAGAATACGTCCGTGAACTTCAACTGCTGCAACGCATGCACACCGGCCAAACCACCGCAAAGGATCCCGGCGCCGCCGTACTATCGTGGAGCGATTTCAGTTAAAATTCCCAATATCCTCTTGCTTGTGCTTTTTTTTTGCCACCCAATGCTTTCAATGCTGCTTTGGTTGCGATGCTATCTTGCCCGAGCCGGATATTAAACTGGGGTTTCCGTTTTTTCCGCTTTCCATTCCAAACCTCCATTCCAGCGAGCAGACACGCCCGGAATGGTATGCTGATCTGTGTGACACTGATGGCGCTAAATCAGTTTTGCGGTTGCTTCTACATGATGAACTATGCCCAGTCGGTGTTTGCCGCGTCCGGTTCGGTGCTCAGTCTGCCGGCCAGCCTGTCCGTGATAGTGGTCGGCTTGATACAGCTCATCGGTTGCTACGTCTCCACGCTGCTGGTCGACCGTATTGGCCGCAAGGTACGTAGACCCGCTGTCCAATATCCAAGTCGCAAGGGCTAGTGCCCGATGGAGGGGTTAATGTTCGTTCCTTAAGCTGGAAAGATCTCGCCGGGCTGGTCCCAAAAGCAATTTCTAGTATTTTTGTTTCATTCCACAAAAACCCCCGCGCCACAGATACTGCTGCTCGTCTCGTCCGTTGGGCTAACGCTCGGACAGAGTGTCTTCGCTGCGTACTGCTACGGTCAGCAGCTCGGTTACGATCTGGCGGCGTACGGTTGGTTGCCGCTGGTATGCTTTTCCGTTATCGTTTTTCTTGGCACGGTCGGTGTCGGTACGATGCCGTTTGTCGTGCTGGCAGAAATCATGCCGCAGAAGGTATGATGCATGGGCAACAGCGAATTCCTGTTCCCCACTGTTTGAGTGCTTTCCGTACGTATTTCAACACGAATTGATTACCTTCCAGATCAAAGGCTTCTCGACAACCTTCTGCATGGCGATCAACTGGACATTTGCGTTCGTTGCGTTAAAGGTGGGCCGAAACAGTTCGTACTCTATGCAATCGCCCACTATTTACAACATTCTCTCTTCTTTTGCAGTACTTCTCGACACTAAGCGTTGCAATGGGCATGCACGGCATATTGATGTTTTTCGCCATTTGTTCATTCGTCGGTGTACTGTTCGTGATGCTTTGCATGCCGGAAACGAAAGGAAAAAGCTTTCAAGAAATTCAGTACATGATGGAAAAATAGACAGCAAATATAAAACCAATCCAACACGAAACAGAAACGTAAAGTTATGGAGTATAACTCGTAATATTTACCGCAATAACAGTGAATGAAAACATAAACCTTCCAGTATAATAGAATTCAAGCTTTAAAGATCACATAAAAGAAACAATTTCTGCTCATCGCAGACTGTCCACCCCCAGGCGGAAGGTTGCCGTAACACGTTTCAACCTTTCGTTAATTACCATTTGATGGGGTTCGGATGGTACTAACGCTGCCGTGAGGGTAGTTGTGTCAAATGGGGAGGGTGCGATTTTTACAACGCGCACAACATTTCATTGTCCGGTAATGAGCACTTAATTCGCTAAAGCCCACAGCCGTTTGGGACACGTGACACGAGTACCGATTCGCGCGACAGAAAAACAGTTGTAGTAAAGCGTTGGGTGTCGTATTTGTGAATGTAATATACGCCTTTTTTACTATGAAGAAGGCCAGAAGGTTAAAGTGGTAGTTCTCTGTTTGTGGTACAATGTTACAACTTTTCTACTTAAACGGTTTTTTACCTTCCAGTAAACTGAACTGTTCATTTCGAAATGATTCATGGCAAACAATATTCAATGAAGGTAAAATAAAATTCTCCACTGGACATAACCTCACCGCAATGTAAGCAGTAGGCTTTGTATTGCTTTCCGTTAAGTACGCCATTTTGTCATCCGGCACGCCCCACACCGGCGAACTCAAGGACCAAGGACACTGCCAGGGCTTGTGGCAACAGATTGCAATGCTAAATACGTGATACTTGTGCTTTCATTTTCTCGTCGGAATTATTTTCCCACTTTCCACCAGCAGTCGGCAATGAAAGACCATCCGCCTCCATCGACCCGTCCACCCAGGCACATTTCTGCCGGGCAAAGTAATATTTGTTTTGTAGAATCGAGAAAAAATAAGACCAACAAATTGAGTACATTTTTTATTTGCTTTCGCATTTGTTTTTTTTTAAGCACACGATCAATTACCGTATCTACGTTTTTTGTCTTGCGCAGCTTGCAGCTTTCACTGCTGTCTTGTTGGTAACTTCATCATATTTCGCTGCCCATACTGTAGCTTTTATCGACAAAAGCATCATCACGTTGCTGGTGACAACGGTGCAAAACACACACACAAAAAGAAATTGCGTAGAAAAACTCGCAAATTCTTCATATTTTAGTCAACTTGAATGAAGCACAAGAAGACAGTAACGACCGACGGTAAAGTATTTTTTTTTGTTTTGCGCGCTTCATTCTGCCTGGTCACCGTACGTTGCATGTGTGTCATTCCGCGGTTGTATTGTGTTGCGTTCAACGAACGGGCCGAAGCAACCCAAAACGAGGCCAACCGACGATGACCGGCTGATGTTGACGACCGCAGCTGGCAGTACCAAACCCGACAACCGGGTCACTTTGGCGCACATTTTCGCCGTACATTAGGGAAGGGTGACTTTAAGGGTAAACCCGGGACACTGTACGCAACGGAGAAAATGCTACGACATTTTTTCATCGTCTTGAGGGCGACCTTCCCCAGGCCCGAGGATCCAAACAAAACGTGCGAGTTACAGTGAGAGATGGGATTGCAAATGCGCATGCTTTGTAAGTCACTCATTGTTTTGTTCGCTTTCGTCGGTTGATTGAGAAATTATTTGTGTAAATATAGTAAAAAAAGAAATCTCACGCCAATTTTATCTTAACTTAGCTTTCAATTAGTAAGTATAATTGATAAGCAGTTTATAAACGTTAGAATATTCCCTACTTTTCCGGCGCACACAGTCGAACACTCCCTTAATGTGTGCGTGTTTTTTTTGTGCACGTGAACACTCATCGAACCCACGTACGCCACTCACGAACTGTCAAACGTGAAAGAAAGTCGTTTGCAAGTCTGGACGGCCAAACAAAAACATTTCCGCACAATGCAAACGTAAACATTCGTCCCATCGTCTGTTAGTGAAAGTTCGGGATGCTGTACACGGTCTAATCCACCGTTCAAGAGCAGTTCTAGGGATTGTGCTAACCAGATTGATCATTGACCACACGAAACCACCAGTGCAATGCGTACGGAAGGAAGTGCAATTAGTGTTTGTTTTTGTGCGACGGACACACCGAACATTGTAAGCTGGTGTGCGTGCCGAGTGGGACAGCAAGATGTAATTTAGATCAACGCATCTTGGCGGTAAGTGCACCGCAGGGATGGGTAATCGATTCCGTGCCCTAGTTTTGGCAGCATGCCAACCAGCGGTTCCAGACGTCATAAATTAGAAGCAAAGAACGCAAACATCCGACAAAACAAAGCTCACCATTTGAAATGAGAGCTTTACAGGGATTTCTTACTGCTACCAGCAGCATAGAAATATTTTCATCTGCATAAAATCAATCCTGTCGTTCACATTATTTCCATTCCAATTACTCCATTCCATCGTCTAATGCTATCGCATCGGTGTCGCGCGCAAGGTACAGTAAGATAAAAGTATGCAAATTTTTATTGATGATTATTAGTTTTGTCGACCGATTGGTTGGGGCAATTGGTTGGGGTTGCGTTAAAATGTTGCAACATGACACCCCGACAATGGCTCTTTTATTGGAAACCATTCGCTGACATTAGGTCGTCTACCATATTCCGCCGTTTTCCCCCATTCCGGGTGGGGGGTGGAACTCACCACTGACGCCCGTCTGCTGCAAAGTGCATTCTATTTTAGATTCGCTCACTGAACTGATGCACAGACATGCTGAGCCCACAATCAGATGGCAATATCGAACCGTAATAGACCACACCCGTCCGGCCGTGTTTTGTTGCGAGGCAAACATTTTTATGTTTTGGATACGTGATTTCACCAGACCGTGCTGCAAAACGATGCAACTACCGGTGAGTGGTTTTGTATGTTCGAGACGCGCGCCGCGTGTATTAGTGCATCGATCATCAGAATTATCGGAACGGAACAGTGAACGAGATTCTGCTGCCCGCATTGATCGTCACAACATTTAGGAGACTGTGACAACCTTCTGTTCCTCCTCTTTCCTCCGGGGAACGGATCCACGGCATCGCACGATTTGGTTTCGTTTTCTAACGATATTCTAATTGCCGGTGATTGAATTGATAAGCCACAAATTGTGCCTCCAGACAAGTGACAGCGTTAAATTTAAACTGTGATCGAGCCGTTCGGCGAACGAGGCGGAAGATTTGAGCGAAAACGGGGAAGCGTCGATTAGGTTACGTTGCGCAATAGTAGCCCACGTGCGCATTGATTTAAAACATTGCTTTGAACCGTCACAATTTGATTAATGGGAAAATGTTTTGGAAAAAAAAGATTCACTTAAAACCTTTCCTTAAACAATAAATTGCCGCCCAATTAATGATGTCCAACTGCACTGAAGTCATATTCTAGAAGGGTGCAGCACGTTATCGTTTAATTATTGAAATTGCGAGTGTTCTTTCATCATTGAATTTAAACAAAATAAGACAGACACAGATTTATTGTTAACTTAATCATGCCACAAGAGTTGCATGCGGTAAATGCGTTTTTTTTTTGTTGCAATTTTCACTAGAAGGAGATAGTGAAGAGACCCAAATTCCAGTACACATGATCCGTTTAATTAGAACGTTGATCAGTTCTCGCTTTCAGTGCTCATTATTTCTAACCAATGCTTGATCAACTGGAACGATCTCACATCATTATGCTGCTGCATCTTGGCTGTAGATTAAATATTCTCGACTAATCGCGACTCGCAGCGTCTTCACAGCGGTCTTTCCCTGTTATCGGTTAGACTCTTAACGAAAAACAACCAAAACCGATACACAAAACCACTGATTGTGCCGATCAGGGAATTCTTTGCGGCCGGCATTCCTTCGAACAAGCTACGCCATTTATAATGGGAAAACCTCCACAATGTTCCATGCCATGTTGTTCGTAAATGTACAAAATTTGTGTGTTGATAAGCTCGGGCAAAAAAGTAAAACAAACAAATAGGTAATTTTAACGATAATTCCCGAACCTATTCCAATACGAGCAGTAAGATTTCGACATGTTGTAAACAAGTACAAGAGACACAAAAACATCGATTGAAGTTGCGTAAAGCGGTGCCGCTTTGATTATGGAGAAGTGTACTACAAAACGGCTTCCGCTGCGCGATAGTTCAGTGTTTTTTCTCCCAAATTTGTGGGAATTTTTGGACTGTGAGCTTTGATGAAAACTGGATGAGCCGTAATTAAATCAGAATAACAAACAACAACAACAACAAAAAATAAGCAGAAAAAAATAGAAGCCTCTTAAGTGGCTTATGTTCAAAATTTAAAAGAAGTTCAACAAAAAAAGAAAGAACGGAAGAACATAGCAATCGAAAACAATTTTTACAGTAGTTTTTGGTCATTAACATTCGAACTAAAGGAGTCACTTTGACTGATATACTTAATTTTAATTACATCAATTTTTTTGAGGTCAAACAAGTGGATTAGAAGTCCATGCATAAAATAGCTTATTGCACATTGAATGTTCATCTTTTTTTTTTTTAAATTGAAATTTCCAAAATTTTAACCTTATCCACATACATTAGAATGCATTTGATGATTTTTCCCAAAAAACTGTTGCGAAATCTTGTTGTAAGATTATACCAATATCTTCGTATAGTGTTATCTAGAGATAACACTCACGAACGAATTATTTAAAGTCATCTTTAAAGTGTAGATAATTACAAAAATAAATTTACGTTGAGCATTATCTTCCCTTAACTGCTTCAGCTTTAACAACCTTTATCATGCCTTATTTCACTCGTTTTTAGTAACAGTTAATTGATCATTAAAGTAAAATGCATCATTTATGTTACCCTAAAGATAAACAATCCCTAAAAACTCATTTTGACTGTAATTTATTTTAATTGCCTCTGGACAGTAAATTTGTCAAAATTGTTATAGCCACATTTAATGGTTACATTAATCATTTAAATGTTTTTTACTACTTATTTTATTGGTTATCAGCTTAATTATCGCTTGTTGCATTTTCCACGATCCAGTTGCGACTATGCCGTGAATGCGTATGAAAGGGAAAGTACGATCATCCTCCCGATATCATACGCACCCTCGCCATGTCACGCTCTGTTATCACCATTTACAGTGACTGAATTGTTACCCTACTTTGACGATTACCTTCCTTACTTCCAGATCGGATCCGCCCCCCCCCTCCCTCACGCTCCACTGTCGATGGAACGAGGAAGAACGCACTGCCGATGACGTCACAGCAACAACTCACGACGCACTGCGACTCCCCCATTCACTTTTCAACGATGCTAGATGCTGGCTAGAGCGAACAAGTGTACACCCACTCACCATGCGCTGCTCGATCTAGTAGCCACCCCATCCGAAACTACCCCTCCGTCAGCACAGTAAAATGCCCGCCGTGAGTTACCTCGTCCACTGTGCGGAACCTCAACCGGAGCGACCCCAACGATTCTCCACGATTCTCGTTGCTCTCGCACCGTCGGTTCCATCTAACTCTCTCTACATCTCTCCAAACCCCCCCCCCCCCCCCCCCCCCCCAAACCGTGCGTGCGTGTGCACTGCGTACATGAGCAGGCGAGAGCAGTGAACGCACCGCGCGAGTAATACCGCGCGAGAGAACCACCGCGCAATTGTG
Source organism: Anopheles moucheti (assembly GCF_943734755.1). Classification (NCBI taxonomy): domain Eukaryota; kingdom Metazoa; phylum Arthropoda; class Insecta; order Diptera; family Culicidae; genus Anopheles; species Anopheles moucheti. The sequence continues at coordinate 10,504,255 of NC_069141.1, read as the reverse complement.
CGCGCGCGTGTTGTACGGCCGCGTGTCTGTACTTGGAGCCATCAGGCGGGGGGAGAAAAAAAGAACAAAAACGGCACCACTTGCCGACCTGTCCACCGACATTCGGATGTTTTTTTGTTGCCCTCCTTCAGTCCGCGAGCGATAGAGAAACGGTGCGGATATATCTGTCGGTTGCGCGCGGTTACGATTCCATCGCGTGCGTCGCGTAATCCAAGCGAAAGAGAGTGAAACCATTGAAACCCGGTGGTGGAAAAAAAACACACACACAAAGAAAAGTGCAAGTTTGAAAAACTGAGGAAAACTCCGTATCGGACGCTGGACGGTTTGGACGGTACTCAGCGCACCCAGGTCCACCAATCTGCCGATCCGAAGTGATCAGAAGTGACGCACCACCAAACATCGCAACACCGCTACAATGTGCTCAACCAATCAACCCCCGTAAGCGAGGAACACCCCTCCCGGGGGTGGGTAGTGGCAGTTAGTTTCGGTGCTGGGAAGGGCGCTTAAAACACAACTAATACAGTACGCACACGCGCACGAACACGAAACCACCATCGACCGTGTGCGGTTGTTGTTGTTTTGTTTCAAGATCGTCATGATCGTCAGCGTTGCTTTGCACAATTTTGCTAGCGCGTTGAAACGGAGAATAATCGTGCGGCTGCAGTCGGGCACCAAAAAGCTCGATCGTCACCTCCGGATCGTCGCCCCGGATGCGGGGAAACAGTCAGATAGTGGTGTGGCGTAAAACGTAAACAAAAAACACAACACTTCCCAAACTCACACACGCGCACAGAAAGAGCAAGATACGCGTGAAGATGGTGGAGGTGGTAAATAATGTTACACACAAAAATACCACACATCATCTTCATTAGCCGCAGCAGCAGCAGCAGCAGCAGCAGCAGTAGCAGCAACGGCAAGATTATCAGCAACAGCAGCAGTCTCGGCCGTATCAACTGAAGCATCCAGCCAAGGAGGCGCAGCGGGATCCGCGGGCAATTCAGTGGTGGAAGCGAGGGGAACGCGGCACGAGTGGTGAAACGAGGGAGGGTGTGAAACGGTGGCTGGTGGTTCGGGCTACATTTGTCCCTGCACGGTCGCGTACGATCGCAGTCGGCATCCGTCCTTCGAGCGGCCACGATCGCGCGGAAACCGAAAGGAATCGGAAAACGTAACGCCCGATTAGGGGCGGTGAGTGTGAGTGTTTTTTTTTCTGCTTTTACGGACATACGGTCCCGAAAGTTAGCCAGACCGGGGGTGCGTACACGCACGAGAAACGCGAAATACAATTAAACGGATAAAAGAACATCAACATGTGCTAACAGTGTTGTCGTGCGCGTGACTGTGTATTAAAGCTAGAGAGTGTTAATACAAACCCCGGCAACTCAATTGTGAGGATCGCGCGAGTGACGGCGCGTGAGTGTTTCCGGTGAGTTTACGCATCAGGGCTCTCGTCCCCCACCCCCATCGTGGTGTCTCGTGACGTGATCGGCAATGCTGCATGCGTGCGTGCATCCTCGCGGCTAATAAAACGCAATATCGTCCTGCCGAACGACGCCTGGCACGGAACATGATCGTTTGAGCACAACAAACAAAAAAGAACCCAACACGCTCTCACGCCCTCTCACGCCGGTCTCGCACGCGGGCTTCGCGCGGTGAGCAAAACGCCGACCGCCAACCGACGGTCGTGCACAGTGCGTCGCCTTTGATTGGCACACACAACACTCGCCGTCCTCAGTCTCGTTTTCAGACTCGGCGACCAAGGCGGCGAACGCTCGTTTGGCTCGCTCGCGTCCACCCCAAAAAAAAACAAAAAAACGGGCGAAAAGTTTGCGAAGCCGCAACACTTTGTTTAGCAAATCTCCTTAATGACAATTAATTCACATGTGCGAAGGTGAAAGTGAAAGTGAAGTTTGCTCGCAGAGAGAGGAACGTTGCTGCCGGTGTCGGTAAGAATCAGAACACAGCAGGAAAGTCTAGCCGCAAAGGGGAAGAATTCTTTCCAAACAAAACAAAAAAACGGCTCCCACGTGCGTGAGTGCAACTGCAGCAGCCGATGCATGTGCGTGCACACACCATTCGTTGCATAATTTCGACGCTTGCCAGCGGCAAACACAACCTCGCTCTCGTTTCTGGCGTTGCACCACCACACCTGCCTTCCTCGCCCCACAACAAAGGGCCTTCTCCTCCCCCCCTGGTGCCACAGTGGTGAGTGGGAGCTACCTTGTGCAGCGGATTGTGCCATCATCGTGTGCATTGTGGATTTTTTTTCGGTTTCTGTTTTGTATTGCGGCCACGCAAAAATAGCCAAACAAAAATCGCCGAATTGGTGTCAACCGTAAGCTGTGAGTGTGGTTCGATAGTGAAAGTGAGAGGGTTTGCTTTGGTTGTTTGAAAGTTACTCGAGTGGAATTAATTTGGGGGGTAAAAAACGCACCCCCTGAGATATTTCCGGTGGTTTCGCCTAAAAACCAGTACTGCATTTATTCGTAAACCACGCCGAGGTGGGAAGGACCGTGCCGTGCGGCGTGTGGGCGTTACATTCGGGTGGGAATGTTGAGTGTCGTGTGGGAACGTGCATATAAAGTTCGGAATTGAAGTGCCGGAACGTTTGTTACAATTAGAAGTTAAGAAGCTATCGTGTTACTACTACTTTCATTGAACGCCAAGTCGACAACACCGGAAAGATGGTCGCGAAAGGTGTCCGAAATCAGTACCTAGCGACGTACTGTGGTAAGTGTCATTTTTTATTAAAATATCTCCTACTTCCTGCTTCGTAGTTCCTAAACATACTCCTAGAGGGCTCGTGCTCTGATTAAAAGTGATCAGATGGCAGTGACCGCACGAAAACTCCTCAGATTTCTCCACTACACCTCAATATATTCTTGATCAACTTTGTAATTGTGTTGATGGAAGGCGTTGTTGATGGTGAGGTTAAACAGTCAGAATGCGTGCGCGTTTAGTTCAACCAGTCCAACGTTCTAGATTGGAACCACTTTCGGTTTTCACTCGCACTTTCATTCATCTCGCAACTCTCCCTTTTTTTGCATCGCCGCCGGCACAAACGAAATAGGTCGCCTAGCGACCAACCATACGCTAGTCCAACGCATTCACTTGGACTCGCTCGTTTCCTTACCAGCCTACTGTTACTTCTCCCCTTTTGCGAATAGTTCAATGAAGCTTCCCATCGATATTGAAATGCGTACGAATCGTCGTTCGATTGCTCGATCATTGAAATTGATCAGCGCCGCATGACGATTTCTTTCGCTGCCCGTGGCAGTGGTCGAACGCATGAATGGGTACCAACAAACCGGCGGCCGCGATCAGTTACAGCGGAATTATATCTTCGTGGAGTGGGAACAACATTTGTCACCACAATCGCAAACTTGTGACATGCGCACGCACTCAACGCACGCAGCGCTGGTTGATACTAAAGACCGAAGCGTTTGTCTCAAATAGTCCACAACGTCTAACAGCTAATGGCACTCGGGCTAATGAAGTACACCCCGGGAACCGGGTACCGGAGGCGAGGTTGCAGCAGCTTAACACGAAAATTGATGAACAGCACGGCCCGGCAGGCGGCTGGAAGGTACGGGAACATCAATAATTTACTTAATTTAAGCAACCAAAAACCCACTCATCGCACGCACACTTTAGCAACACACCAGCAAAACTGTCATTAATTGTGAGTGCGTGAAGCAGACGTTTGCCGGGGCGGGTATGTGCACCACCAGCTTCACCATACGGGTGGTGTGAGAATTTATATCCCATTTCGGGGGTCTTGTCGAAGGAAGCGAGGGATTGAATGCCCACCTCGTCCAATATCATCAACCATCGTTAGATTGGCAGATCGCTTTTCGATCATTTAGAGCATCGGATCGGACGCGGGGATGTGCGTCGTCTTTACAGCAAACCAGCAAACACTAATGCGCGCTGCAAACAAGACACAAATTCTTGAACAACAGCACACCAGACGCTTGCTAGGCCGGAGGACGCTAAGATTGAAAAGCGACAAATAAAATTGAAACAGGTTTTACAGATACTCACCTACACGGGGCAACCCTGCCGCCCGTGTTCCGGATCGTGTTCGGTGTGAATATGTGAAGATATAAATAAGATGGTACGCAGCGTAGAATATCAGACGAACTGGAAGTGTGTGCGTATGGGTTTTTGTGATGGGACGGTTGGCAAGGAACAGGATTTTGAGGTTCAGCTTGCTGCGGTACAGATGTCGGTGTGCCGGCTATTTCTGACATTAAACACAGAACTCGTCCTTATTGGAACGATGGACACTTGGGATGGAGATATAGACTCAGAAGTACGGAAAAAAAATCATTTTATAAGTTCAATTATTGAAGCTCCAGATCTTCTAGTTTACGTGGTAATTCGAGGACATTACATTTATAAACTTTATATCACGAATCTTGAGAACTCCTCTAATTAATAGACGTCCACGAATCTGCAGACATTGGTGAACTTCAGAGGATTAAAAATCTTTTGAGAGTTGACGAATTAATCCTCACAGAAGATCAATTTGAATGATTTACCTAAAATTATAGTTTCCAAATGGAAGTAGGCATTATAAACTGATACTAGATACGCCAGATATTGAAGATATCAATTCATAACAAATCGAAGGGTGTTGCAAGATAAGGGAGCAATTGTTGGTTGATAGATTTGTCTATTTTGACCGGCTTGATAGATTTGTCTACTTTGATGATTTTATTAGCGAAAAAAACAGAAATCAAATCCTTAAAATATCAATAGAAACTATCGCCATAATCCTGTTATTAAATTGTAAGAACATCTTGCAAAACCTTCAAGCCGATCGGATCATCGATTCTTCAATAACTTCAGGGATTCATAACTTGGAAAATTAATAGATAACTCCGTTATTTGCTGACTTGGATTTCGCCATTAATCTTTATGAGACTTTCTTGATCTTGATCTCCACGCTATAGTCGATAAAAGAAATCTATTTATAAATTCTATACAGTATATTCTATACTTATTATTAAACATACAGATCGTCTTGCAAAATGTTGAAGCGATATAATAAATCTGTGCATGCAAACTTCACCACCGGCTCACAGATTGCATTATGAACCCATTCACGAATGTACGCGAATGCAACGCGTCAGCTCCCGTTGCATTTCCGATTCCCTTGAAGCGAGGTGTCGGCTTACAAGGGCACGGCCTCGTACCCATACGGGAGCACCCGCCGATATCCAGGAGCGCCAAACGGCGCTGTACCGTCACCATTCAAGCAACCTAAAAGCAACGTACGAGTGCAACAAAAAAGGGAATAAAATCGCATTGAACCATCATGCACTCGACCAATCGAAGCCAACCAAAAGGAATCGAACCGAACTGCAGGCGGGGGAAGGAGGAGGGGTTCATATTCTCGAGAAACAAAAACTGCGAATCCCAGCCCTGACGATCCGGACCACTGTTTTCCAGGAAGAGAACACCCGGGCCCGGTTGCAATGATGCGTAATTGCGCCACGGCGCTTCAAATAACGCTACAACAAAACAAAAAACCAAACCGATCAAACACACGGGTTTTGTGGGGGCCGGGGGGGCCGGGCCAGGGCTGGTCGGTTAACCCGGGGAAAGGGAGAGACATTCCCGAAACCACCGAACTGACCGCGAACCGGTGAACGGGTATCAATTTTCTGTCATATCACCAAATACACTTTCGGGGTGCAACGCGCATGCCGCACTCGATCGCTCGACCCTTGTGGTGGTTTTGAGGCTCAGAAGGATGAGTTGAAGATCGAAGAGTGGAGGGGTACGATGCACATCGTACGAAGAAAAAAGTGCACCCTGTACTTTGGATAATGTGTACCGCCTCGTTGCATTCCCACCCTGCGGCCCGTGTCGCACATTCTGCCACTGGATGGTGGCATGTCTCAAATAATGATTTACTCACACACACACACTGCAGGTGCATTGGGTTACACATGGGGGTTGAAAAAGTAAATTTGGAAAGCGGATTTTTTACTGCCCCAAACACACACACACACGTATAGCACCCTCCCCACACTAGCACCAACCACAATCCATACTAACGACGATGAAGGTGAAGCTAATTTTGTGCTCCTGTTGGCGAATTGTGCGATTTTTTTTTGTGTGGAATATTTTTCCGTTTGCTTTGGTTTTTCCCCCCTTCAAACCAATGTAAACAACATACGGTAGCCGTTTTACAACCGATCACGTAATAATCGAAACATTGCGAGTACACAAGTTTTTTTTTTTTTTGGGATGTGGTTTTTTGGGTGCGTCAAACAAAAACGAAAAAACGATCCACTTAAAGGGAGGGAATCTATACGAAATGCTCCCGATGGAATACAAATGAAGATCAAATTAAAAATTTGTACACATTTCCTTTCCTTTCGTGGTGGTAATAAAGCAAGAAAACGAAAGTACGCAACCGAAGGCAACGGAACGATCGCGTGAAGAGATAGAAAACCATTATTACACTTGCTCAAATAGTAGTAAATAACAACGAAACGAAACGAGACAATCATTCGAATGTAATAGACAAGTGTGGCGAGCGATGAGCAAGTAACTAGACAAAAAACCCCCAAACAAACACACATACACACACCTGATATTACCAATGTGGGTAATTGCCACACGTGTACCAAAAACACAAAAAAATACAAATCCCACCACAACAAAATACACCAGCAATGACTTGGCAGAAGAGGGCAAGATAGGCAACAGGCTAACAGCGGCATAGATCGCACCCGGGACGGACGTACGGATGTATCGGCACACGTACGGAATGGAAAGACAATAAATAACAGATAAATCCCCGTAGAAATAGGCTAAATTGCCTTTGGGTCATGGCACGGTTGATCCCACCAACTGGATTTGAAGGTCAGAAAGTGAAGGAAGCGAAATAGAAAGGAAAAGCGAACTAGAGAAAAGCGAACCACCGGTCGCGGTCCATGCAAAGAGCGTGATCGTGGAAAGCGAAGCGATCATCATCGCGATCATCGCGCGCCCTCCTCGCCCGGTAGCGCCTCCCAGCATCACACGCCCGCAATGGCACGGGACGGGAAGGCAGGAGGATTTAAACAGCAACAAAAAAGTACGATTTAAGAGACGAGAAATAAGACACGATCAGGTGAGATAGAGAAGAGAGAGAGAGAGAGAGAGAGGAGAAAAAAAGCATAACAAATAAAGATACGCATACGAAACACGCGGCGAAGAAGGCGAACGAAACAAGCAGCGACTGACGAAAGCAAAAGCAGAAACACCGTGACTCGCGGATAGCGAAAGGAAGCACGGTGCGCCACACCACAGACCAACCAACAGCCGAAGGAGACCGTCTCGAACCATCATCATCATCAAATGCCGTAGACGTAGCAAGAGCGAGATGCGCGCGTATAAAAGTGATACTGTCACTGGAACAGGGAGGACGGTTGGACGCGGCATGCAACGGGTGGACGAACGGCGCAAGAAGGAAATCCAAAAGGAGTATGTGCTCATACGCATAAATGTGTAGGAAATCGTTCAGGTGGAAGAAGAACACGGTAGGAAGTGTTGAATGGATCGCAGGCGGTTCCACCGCCGTTTCCCTCCCTGGCGAGAAGGAAATCGAAAGCAGCCAGAGGATATGGAAGTCATAAGATCGAAACAATCATCATTTGATCAGCAATCGTCATCTATTCTTTTTCTCCCTCCCTCCTTGTTGTAACCTGTCCGTCTTTACGGCACCTTCCGAGCGGCTCTCTAGCGCTCGCTTTGAATGGCCGGTCGAGTCAGGAAGCACCTCGCGGATGGGTTTAATTATTTCGTTTAGCCGCGATGGAATTGCTTCCGTTTCGGCGCGGTACCAATTGATGATCAGTGAAGGCCTACCCTCATGCCTCCAATTCTTACCCGTCCACCACCTCGTGACGGTCCTCAGAAGCACACGGCCAGCTCGGAAAGGTCACGTGGTAGGTGGACAGTTGGAAGGTTTTTGGTATCAGCACACTTCCAAAACAACTCCACGGCGTACCGTCCAATTCTACGGCACTGGAGGGTGATTGGTGATTGGTGCTAACTCACTATACTACACTGCCTCCCAATGATGGACATACACACACAGAATTTCGCCAAAAGGCAAAACTTGTTTCGGTCCAGCGCATACACCGGGCACGGCCACCAACCAGTTTCTTAAGCCGGGTGAGGGATCTGGAGGGATTCCAAATAAACAAACTTTAGACCCATCACACCTCGGGGAAACGGGAAGGAATGGTGGAGACCAGTAGCTTTGGGGGGCGAACCACCAGGGGACTGGTTCGAATGAACCAAACCATGGCGAAAAGCACACAAACAGCAAAAACCGGTAATTTCGACATCCACAGCCACACGGTGTGTGTGTGTGTGCGGCATGATCCGATCGAACAGGGGGGGTTTTTGCGTTTATGCCACCTGAAGTTTTAGATGTCTCCAGATTTTAGAGTCTCCACCGCCACCACCACAACCTGTCGACCTGTTCCTAAGGCCACCACACTCACTTCACCGCCAAAGGCGACACAAAGATTGCGAACGGCAGACAGCTGGCCTCCGCGCGTACATTGAAGTCATTGGACACAGGTTCCACTTACCGAAAGTTTACGTATCTCCTGTGCACGGTCTAGTGCCGCGTACCGGTGTCAAGCCGTTTACTTGCAGTTCGATTGGAAAAGAGAGACTTACATTTCCCCCCTGTGGCAAAGACATGAATTAAGTTGGGTTCCCCAGTGCCTGTCAGCAACTCGTCTGTACATAACTACTACTTTCTGCAATACGCGCTCCACAACCTCCAATCTTCAACTGGATCCACCAAGTTCACCATGTGATTTGGAGCAGTTTTGGTGCAATCGCGTCTACATATCCATCCAGACAGCACTATTTTCCATACAATCGATCTTTCGTCGGGGACTTCTTCGGACGTCGTCTACAAACTCCAACTCCAAAGACTCTCCACATGTTCTCGCTCCCCACATGTTCCTGCCTGGCACGGATGAAGCTCGTTTTCCGACATCTACCTTCACAGATCTCGTACTCGATCTGATTCAAAATCCCCCCACCTGAAGGAACAGAACGGCACACTTTATTGGGTCAAAGTTGGGTACTCGCAGTAGGCGAGCGATCGGTACCAGAAAGCGAAACGTTGCAACTGCACAGTCCACGCCAAAAAGGAGGAAGGGGCAACTGCAGCTTGCAACCAGGAAAGAGTTTGGTTTTGAGATTTGTGAAACTCGGCGCACGGGTCAAACTGGCCGTCGACTATTTGCAATTTGCGCACAGAAACAAAAAAAAACAGCACAAAACCCACGCTGGGGAACCCGTTTTTCCCCGGGCGACCTACTATTTTCGACCGAGAAAGGTTCTCCTGCACTGCCATTCCACAAAGGGGGGGTGGGGGTTTAAAGGTGTATGTTCCTTTCGGACCGGCACCGAGACCCGAATGTGTGCAACGAAACTTTTCCTTTTAGTTCACCCCTACCGAATGTGGGCTAAGGTTCTCGGTGCGAAACCGGTGCGCTCGGTGCGAAGGTACCGCGTGTTTTGCGGAATGCGATCGCTGGTAGGTGACATTGAGGATACTCTGTGGTAAATGTTCCCAAAAAATAAAAACGCGAATTAGCGAGTGAATGTAATGCGATTATTAATACCTCACCACGTGCTGTGAACATGAATGATTAGGCTACTGATTGGGCAATCAGCACCGCACCAATATCGGCTACCAGCCAGCGGCTTAACATGGCAGCGACATTTTTATAGCAACCCTTCGAGCGCTAATTTGCAACCAACTGTTGTTGGGGGCTCGCATGGCAATAAAGCACGAATAATGCCACAAATCTCAACCCCAAAACGGCATATAAATTGGACCGGATCGGCTGATTGCGTTTTAATGCAAGAATTATACAAGAAGCCGAAAAAGCCTTGCCAACCCAACGGATGCGCTCCATAAATTTTCCCACCTCCTAACCCCCACCAACCCTACAGTCTCATAAATATTCTCCTTTCGGTTTCGTTGCGCTGTGCGCGAATACTTTAAATCAAAATATAAAACAAAAACCAGCAGGAGCGCCAGCGGTTTCTTCGCCACCATATTTGGGCAGCTTTCCCGTCCTTACACTTTCCCTTTCCTTCCTTCCTCTTCCGCCCTCCCTCCCTGCACTACTCCACCAAAACACAACAAAAAAAAAATAACCAGCGAGTCGTCTCATCGTCACATCGCTTCATGTGCACATACATAATGCTTGCATACGCGTATACACACTACACAAACCTCGCGCGGCCAGCCAGCGACACCAAAGCCCGACGCGGTTTGCCGAAGTGTTTGCGTTCCACCGTCTTTGGGTTTGAAAGTTTTGCACGACTGGCCCGGGGACCGCACTCGGTCGCCCCGCATGCTGATGATTGGAAATTAAATCAGGTGTGTGCTGATTAAAATTCAAGTCTGCCAAAATACATTTACCAAACGGCCCAAAACACATATAGCAGCCAGCCAGCCAGCCAAAAGTAAATTGGTAGTCGCTGTCTGACTGTGTATTTTTTGTTTTTGGTATTGTTTTGTTTTTGGCGTGTGTAAAGTTATGCCGGATTCGGTTCCGGTCCGCGCCGGCGCTACGTGAACACACATTCATACGTGGCTGACCATCCCTCCGACTCCCTCAGCTCCTTCCCCCCACCCCAACTGGTGGTGGTTCCATTTATGCAGGTGAGGTATCAGATAATAACACGAACAACACACACCGATGAAGAAGTATCCGGTTACGGTGACTTTTGTCCTATTGGACAGACAGATGAATACTGGTAGACCTTCAGGATGAAGATGCGCCGCAGCGTTGACACGTTGCAATTCGGTGCAGCACTGACCAAGTTTTGCAGCCGCTATGGATATGGTGGTAACGCTTCTCGTTTCCATGCGCAATTTAACGTTTTTGTTTATTGGAAAAAAGTGATCAAGATGGCGCAGTGTGATGTAAGCCAGTAAGGTAAAAAAACAAATGGCGGAACTTCTTCTGAATTAACCACCAAAACCCTGAACAATGAATTCATAATCCGCTTATCCGCTGTCACTTTCCCATACAAATTGATAATTGTAGTTAACCTTGAAAATATGGGTTAGAATGTTTTTTCTCAAAGTGGATAAAGTAACTAGGTAGGCTTATCCCTCACGATTTGACATTTGCGCTTTAGAAAAATGAAACAAAAATTTGACAGCGAGCGGATTTGATCGTTAATCAGTGTTGCATAGTGTTGCACAATATTGCATTTCAACTCAGTGTTGTTAAACTATTGCATCCTCTTAAAAAGTAACCACAAATTCGAGCTTTCGCTGCTGATGTGTATCGTTTTGTGAGTAAAAATGTGAAAAACCACATTCAAGTACATAAACGTCAAAACTTTTTCCAAAATGGCGACGGTGACTTTTCCGCTTTTCCAATATGGCGGATTTTGTAACAAAATCTTCGCTCAGCGTAGTTTTAGTTTTAGTTAAAAAACGCTTCGTAGCGAGGTTGTCTAACGCTTAATCTTGTAATCTCTTTTTATGTTAAGCAGAAGGCAACAATTTTAATAAGCTTTGAACAATCTTTTGAAGTTTCTTCGAACACTGCGTGGGATCAAAATCTGTTTGAGGGTTAATTAAACACGGTTTGCATATTATGATGGCTTTTGGAACAAAGTTATTGACACGATTTGTAATAATCATACTCGTATATTGTTTTACACGAATTTAATTTATGTAGTGCCATTCTACAATGTACAAGTGATATTTCTTTTACAATCCTCTTTAGAAATATCCAACTTGATTTCAGGATTACTTGATAGCTGCCGTCTGAAGATTCTAGCTTTCTAACTAAATGTATGATTTGGCCCATTATTAGACCCCTTTAACCGACAATCGCTTAACCTGGAAATAAATTATTCACATGCAAAGCTTCAGCCGGGCCAGACATACAACGCGCTCCCTTTCAGCGTCTGCGGTTGTAGTCTGGATGGCTTTAGTAGCAGCCCCAACATTTTCGGTGGTCATTAAACCCCCCGCGGTCGAAAAGTTGCTAAGGTAACGCACCGTACCACAACAGAGCAACACATTGGGAGGTGGGACCAACCAACAAAAAAAAGCGTCCGCAGGATCCAACAGCACTGCGGAATCGATTTTTAAGACTCGACTCGAAACGGGGCCAACTCGAACGCCCGAAACGATGTCGCACCGTTGAAGGCGTTAATGAACAATGCCAAAGATGGCACCTCCATCCTAACCGGCGGCGGGAGGTCCTGTGTATTGCGAGCGGAGGCACAAAGTTGTCACGATCGCGATCGCACACAACCCGTCGTCCTCGGTGTGCAGTTTTCGCATTACCTCAGATGCCATTTTTTGCGCTTCACCAACCACCATCGCAGCAAACTACACCCTCCCGCCACGCACGAGAAAGATCGCAAATATTTACGCCGAAAACGAAACCGACCGGCCGGAGATTCGCGATTTGTCGTTATTTTTTGCGGTGGCGAATCTCGCGGTTTCCGTTCTACCCCGGCATATTAATGCATGACATGAGAGAAAAAAAAAACATCCACCACACTTGATGTGAGTGTGTGCAGCGACCGGTCCTGGCACGTTTCGGGAGAACACATTGGAATACAAAAACCAACCCCCGGCCTTAACAAAATTGCCATCTTCTGCGTGTTAATTTTGGTTTTGTTCGCCTGTTGCGGATCACATACCCGCGGTTGGGAATCTTCTTGTCCAAAATAATGCTCCGTTTTGTTTCCGTTTTGTTTTTTATTGTGCTGTTCTCGCTGCACAACCTCGGCCAGGAGTAATTTCACCTTCAGGTTGACCTTCGCACACCGGTCGGTGCGTATATTTCATTGAACTTGCGAAAATATGCGCTCCTGCCGACAGAGTACGTGCCCCCCGTGTTCCAAAATTCTCCATCATCCACCTTCCCCCCTCCCAGCCACAATGCCCATAATCACCCTTGGCCAGGATAAAAGGATGCTCGATTTGTGGCCAAACAGGAGAAGGTACACACGCAAACAAAACAGGAATAAAAAAAACCCTCTCACATGGGGATGGATGTTCGAGACCGTGCACGAATTACCCGTACCTGTGGGCTCATTTATGAGGCCGCGCACACACATCAAAAACCGCACAGCAAACGAACCGCAGTACTGCGATGTACGAGCCAAAAAGGCCAAGCAAGTCGCAAAGAAACGCAGATGAAAAAAACTTCAACAGCGCCACACACAAAAATAAAAAAGGAATTACAAACGCCTCCTCGATCTCGCATAACAAAAAACAAGGTGATCGCCGATGGACAGGTTGAGAACCACGCGGGCACACGAAACCTAAGCTAAGAGCGATATCTTCTCGTGGCGCTGTCCGTGCTGCCGTCCGACTGATCGTACACAGGCGGCACGATCTGCTTTTGAAGAAAAACAAAGTGTCTGGTCGGCACCTATGCTCCAACTCCCTGCCCAACACACACTCCCAGCAACCCTGGAAGGAAGACATTTTATAACTAATTATAACAATCATTCCTTCCATTCGTGGTTTGTGTTGCTGCAGTGCAGAATTGGTGTTGAAATTGCTTATCATTAAACTCGTCCACGCAGTCGGGCGCTGCTCGCAATACCGACACTGTCCGACTCAATTTCGGGTGGTTTTACACAAAACCTCAAGATAATTTGCAAAACCCCGAACGTTCTTGACAATGGTTTTTTTTGTTATTTTCGCCATCTTCTGCTGCATTCTTGCCGATCGCGCAAATAATCAATTAGCATCCAACGTTCCCTAAATGTGGTCAATGCACCGGCCAGCTTCCTAAAATCAACGTCCATTTTCGGGTGCCATTAAACAAACAGCTTGCGGATCATTCCACTTGCCACTGGCTGTTCAGGTCGCTAACGAGCCCTCTTGCTGCAGCAGTTCGGGACGATCCTGTGCCCGTTATGCGGGCATCCCTTGCTCGCAATGTTCGGGTGAACCTTTGCTGCTGCTCTTCTGCCCGTTGGGCAAATTCTTCAAGACTACCGTTTTGTGGTTAAGGTGCCCGGGACTCCCGGTACACCGGCCGGCGTACCTCCCTGTTTGTGGTTTTGCATTCTCCCCCCTTTCACGGTCAGCTAATCGATGTAAATTAATTGGACAAAAATGTGGCTCTTTTAACCGGCACCGCTTGCTGCGTTGTTATCTGTCGCTGTATTGCAAACTTTATTTGGCTACTTGGACGAACTCCAGGGTAACTTGACTCAGGTCGCAATCAAATACTCTCCAATACACCTGCGCTTAATGGGGGCGCACCGGGCACACTGTGCTCGGGGCACATAAAAACTAGGCACTAACTGTTATAGATAAGCCGTAAAATGCAAATTTCGCTCAAAAACCATAAACCACGAAACCGTAAAACCATTATGTCCATTGGTAGCTCACACTGTGTCTCACACACTGCCGGGTTCCTTCTACGTTGTATTTTTAATTTTGCAACCTTCACCCACCTCAGCCATATTGGCCGCTCTTATCTCTATTTGCACAACGTACCCGATGCACAACAAGTTTGTTTTACAACTGCTTAGACTCCTCTTGAAGGCAGTGAAAGAAACAAGAACAGCGAACCCCCGGCCACGACATCATTATCCCTGAGCCATCTTCGCCGAAAAGCTTGAAGATCGCACCACTGCTACAGCACAGCAACTTGAGGTGCGCTTTAGACCGACAATCGTGTCTTGGCATCATCGTCCGTGCTGGATGACACACCGGATGACCGGCGGACACAACCGTTTGACAGCCACAAGCGCGAGTTGACTTGTCCACGCATAAATTGTCACCCAACTCCCTCAACAAACTCCAACCATCCAGCCGCTCCATCGGGTCTTATGGGTCCACTGTTCCTCATTTGGAAGTCCGAATGCGTTTATCTGCCGAGCGAAGCGTTGAATTTGCATTTTCCACAGGATGGACAAAGCGGGACCGTGCGAGCGCAGTCCAAAACCACAGCCACCGTCGACTACGACAGCGTTCCTAACTGTACATACGGTTCGGTTACGAATTACACCGACAGCCTGCCATGGTTGTGCACGGGCTGTTGGGCTTCCGTTTAACCTAACGCTCATCAACCCGTTTCCCATCCGCGTGACATTGTATTACCACCCCAAAGCAATACAAACTTCGCGGCCCAACATGACCAATCGAAAACTTTCTTCCCCAGTGTTGCCAGTGGCCAGTGGAACAAAAGTGAAATTATTATTACTAAATTGCAAACTGGTTCACGGGTGTTGTGGGCCTCGGACTACCGAATGGTCGTCTTCTGCCCGCCGGCATTTCGACTGACTCGACTCGGACACCCCCGTGAGGTGCCGTGGGGTAGTAGGGAAACCGATCATGGTAGTGGTGACAGTACTGACACCCAGTCACCCCCAAAGACTCAGAGAGAATTATGAATAACGTCGAGTCTCGTGACCACGCGATCGTGCGCGCCGTGTTCGATTTCTCTCCTCACTCTACATCGCCATCGCCTCACCTGCTCCACCTGTCTGATCCCATTGCTGGTCGTCGGCTGACGCTATGGCAGACGGGTTGCGGGAGCACCTGCGCCAGGTTTCAGGGTCTCCCTGTGCACCGTTTGCAGATTTCTCCGCCGACGGTTGGATTTACATGTTAAATCTCCCACCCTGTCTGACGATCTGTCTCCGATCATACTTGCCATACCGGACCCGGGGGTTTAACTCTCAATAAGCGGCTTTTTGCAGCTCTTTTTGAATTCACATTCACACATACGTGGACAACAGCAGCAACAACCGCAACAACAAACATATCTCCAAGTTTCCTTTCATAGTCAGCCAACATTTTATCTCTTTCCCAATTTTGGAACGGCAACCGGTTTTCCGGGCGGTAATAATTCTCATAGGAGTCACGTGTCCATTAGGCACAAGTTATGTTTCGCGATTTAGCCATATTTCATGTAATATACCGACTCGTTACAAAACTACTAGCATACCGCATGTTGTTCCCTTGGCGTATGCGAAAGAAGTGTGAATATAAAATGCTTACACAGTTTTCTGCGACTAAACGAGTACAATTAATATGTTTACAACGTCAATCACCACGATCACCCACGGGTGTAGCATGTTCATCAAACATGCATCAATCCTCATCGCAACGCAACGCTGACAGCAGCACACAAGAAGTTCCCCAAAGATCGTCGTTAAAGTTACCACCCGGCACAACATTGTTGAGGGCACCTTTCTCGCTGTTCGCATCCAGCCAGCTCCAGCAAAAGGGCGATCGACGACGGTGTGCTGGAACTCCATGCAGCCCTACGGCTGACTCATTAGCGCGCGAAACTAGGTCCAGCGGCCTTCGCTTCTCACCTATGCCCGTGACATATTTAAATTATGCTTCCCTCGCACGATCTTCATCTCGCTTTTGGTCTCGCCTGTTTTATGGCCAGCCTCTCTCACTCAACGCGGCTTGTCGAGAGCCCACTGAAGTACGGCCCCTTACCGTTTCACTTTCATCTGCTGGTTCTCCGGTCGTAGTTCCGGCGGGTTCTCTTGCGCATGCTTCGTTCCGCCAACCGATCAACCATACTTGACACTTGACAATTGTTCTTCCAGCGCAATGTTGAGCGAAACGCTTTCCTTTGATTGGTTCAATCGATCGGTTTCAACGCCAAACAATTGCTCTCCACGCTATGCGGAGTTGGTGGCTGGTACTCTAGACCTCGCGTAGATAAAAGACGATAGGTCTTAGACGAACGCGTCAAGCATTCACCGGGCCGGGACAATAGTGTTCAAGTTGCCGAACGCGTTGTTATTCAATTGGCACGAAATTCGCCATCCCAAGCAAGTACCCGACACAGCTGCAAACGCAAATACGGTACGTCTAGTGTTTTGCGCGTTGGTGTTCCTCCCGTGTTGCTACCGAACGTTACCTTTGCGTATTCTTGTGCAGGTTAGCATTCCGCAACGAAATTCCGTCCGCGCACATGGCTGACGTCGCGCGTAAACATCTTGCGCGCGAAGCGAAGCGGACGTAACACCGGGAGCACCGAGAAACCGCACGCGCGCACACAAACACCCTCAGACGCATTCTGAGGCAAAACAATACCCGCTACACCTACGTCGGGTCTTCGTACCCGGTGGACGGGGTTGTTGCTTTGCTCTAGTTGTGTGCCGTTGTTAAATTATTGCTGATAAACCCAAAATGTCGGCCAAATATTTCGGGGTTTCTTCCTCTGTTGCGTGTTGCTCTTTATATTTTGCTTTTAAAATGTAAGGGTGTGGGAGGTATACCCACCCCCAAAAAAAAAACAAAAAACCCCCCCCGAGACACATGTATGACGAGTTCCGTGCGAGACGACCCCAAACAAGTGGGAAGGTCTTTTGTTTGCAGTTCGTCATATACTTTGTGGTTTTTTCCTTTTGTTTTTTGGGGGTTAGGGGGGGTAATATTTTTGTCACACACAGACACACACACACACACACACACACCTTCTTACAAAAACTCGAGTCAGTAACACATCCAAAAAAATAAATCGACCTCATCGACGACGCACCTAGCAGTGGACCCCACCGTGTGCGCCGTTCTGCCACCGGGTGACCACCCCATGCAAACCCTGCCCAGCAAACAGCTGCTCTGATCGAACGTTACCGATGGCCTAGTTCTGGCCGAACTCATCACTACCATCGCAAAGATAACACGCGCGACACACACGCAAAGCACTGTGGGCCACGCCGTGGGGGTTGTTTTGGGGCCAGCAAAAAGGGGGTGACCATGTGGTTAAGTGGTTGTTGGTGGTGGCTTTACAGCGAAAAAAAAAGACAGTTGAGTGGATACACCGCTGTCCTTCGGTTCGCATATGCACGATTCATCCCCCACACACATCGGTCCACCCTTACTCGTGATAGTATACTTCTAAACTGCCACCTTCACGGGCTGACAGATGAGCTACCCTGTGTCTATACCTTTCTCGACGAAAAGGAAAACACACCCCAACACATCTCTTCATCGATTCATCTCAATATCATCCCCTTCATTAATTTCCCTCCACCAACACCAACACAACCCACCCGTTTTATCTCTCTCGCGCTCCGTTTCTCCTATTTTCTTTTCACTCTCAAAAGCCACCTCTCTCTCTCGCGCTCTAAATCTCTCCTCGTTCTCTTCGGGCCGGAAAGGAATGGAAAAAAACGCGTAGCTCACCTCACGGCAGATAAGAAAACTCGCGAGTGCCCGCTGAGCTCCCCTTTGGTGCGTAATGCGCAACACACACGCACACAATCCCTCGGCGCAAATGCGCAACCGCCAAAAGTTAGATCACGCCAAAAACGGACGTCTTCTCCAGTGAAGAAATCTGCTAAATCATTATTTATCTTTCGTTTTGCGCCGTTTTTTCGAAACGTTAATCCTCTTCTCTTGCTTCCAACGACTCTGAAAGGCAACAGGTTTTTTTTTTGTTTCTGTTGCGCTCGCTTTGAGATGCGCGCAAAAGTGCATTGGTTGGTGCCCTTTTTGGCAACAAAGGGACCTTTCTGATCGTTTGTTCCCTCCCACCTTCGGAATGTTTCCATCCGGCCGATGCTATCGAAACGGGACGCGTTTGATGAGTCAGTGGCTGAGTGGTTTTGCTGGGAAATTCCACCGCCCCGGTACTTGAGCGGATTTTTGATGGTCGGTGAAATGTTTTCCTCGTGAATCAGAGGACGTTGGCCCCTTTTCTTTGTTTTGCAATTCGCCAATTCCATTACGATCGCTTCATCAACAATCGCCCCGAAGCGGGAAGTCTTCTGAAAGGTAACGATCGCGAACAGAACATTTCACAAACATTCTCCCCACCACAGACACACGGGATGGCCTGGTTTGTGATGGCCACTATCAGCCAACCTAGCAACGCCGCCATCATCATGCCAGCGGGGTGATACGGTCGATCAACCGCGCGCCACGTTGATTGTTTGCACTTTGATTAGCAGCAAACACCACCATGGCGCGGTAAACATGGCTGCTGGCTGGAAAATTTGCCCCCGAAACCGGCGCGGTGTCCCACATGTCCCACGCGAAAGGACACCCGAACTGGGGGAACCGTCTTCCAGCGAATCTGTTCCAATTTGTGGCTGTCTGTTTGTACATGTTTATTCACCTTATCATGCTTTCATGCGCGGCTGAATGCGCGGCCCCGGGGGCTTAGGCTCGTTAAATCAACTTGCACTGGGGCTGAAAAGTGAAACCCCGGGCCAGCTGGCGGGCATCATACTGCGCAGTAAACGGTCTGGTGGTGCATTTGATTCGATTGCAGCCCGACCAGAAATGCAGCTGATTCAATCTTGTCGCTTGCGATGCCCACTTATGAGCACGGCACACACCACACCGCGGCGAACGTATAACTCAATTATCCTCAAACGCCTTTTCCTACCCGTCGAATCCGTCTCGCGGTCTATTCTCGCGCCCCAATGGTGGAATTCACACTTCGCTGCCTGTTGATAGCGCGCGCATTTTCAAACCCGGGGTCATCGCGGTAAAGTCACTATCAACCGATAGGCTTTGATTCCGAACGAAAATATTTCCACTGCTGGTAAGATTCTTTGCTTCGTCGAACATTAACATCGTCGTCCAGACCTGGGGATATCATCAGGGGCGGCTTACTACCCACAATATAACCCCCCAACCCGCTTCCCCGATATACAAGGGCCTCAATCAATATTAATCAGGCCGAATTACGTCAACAGCCTTGCAATGTACGAGATAGTTGCGCTATTTTCTCGGAACGTCAGCTGGAATGCCACGAAAAAAAAAGCGTGGGGAAGGTAAACCCTTGAAAGCCAGTTTCTCACCCACCTTGGTGTGCTTGGTATTCAAGGGCAAAGTGATAGCGCGTTATCAATCCGTCCCGACAGAGCGGTGGAGGGGGGGGGGGGGGGGGGCACAAGAAATAAAAAAAAACCCATACCTTCCGCGCTAAAATAGGGCTAACAACTAACGATGGGCAACCTTTTCCATAGCAAAAACACGGGAACAGGTGACCTCGAATAGGTTCGACGGAAACGGAAAGTATAATATGTGCCAGCCTGTTAACCCACGCCCTGATGAGTTATGGGCTGTTTGCTAACCCCATTGCGACTCCGGTCGGTAGAACCACCACCATCACGTTGTTAATCAATCTGCCCTTCTCGCTTCTCTCGTTACAGCGAATCTCGCCACACTGATCTACGGGCTGTCGATAGGATGGCTTTCGCCGAACCTGATCCTGATGTCCTCGGACGAGACACCGCTGGTGACGGGTAAGATCAGCAGCGAGGAACAGGGCACGGTCGGGTCGATCGGTACGATCGGCTGCATGTTGGCACCGCTGGTGTGCGGCTGGGTGGCCGAAATTGCCGGCCGAAAGTCCGCCCTGATGCTGATCGGTGTGACGCAGCTGATCAGCTGGGCGGTGATGCCGTTCGCTACCCGACTGTCCGTGATCTATGCGTCGCGCATCTTTGGCGGTTTTGCCGGCGGTGGAACACTTTCCATAGTGCCATTGTTCGTGTCGGAGATATCGGAGGATAGGTAAGGATTCGCTAAGCCGCGCAAGCCTCCGCTGCAAAATCATTAGATCTGAATTTTATACATCTCTCTCTCTCTCTCTTGGGCCGTTTCGATACAGAATACGAGGAACGCTTGGTACGATGCTCGCCATCTCATGCAATTTTGGAATCCTGCTCGGTTTCATCATATCTCACTACGTTAATTGCTGGGCCGTGACGTACCTTGCGCTGCTGCTGTGCGTGGTATACTCGCTTGGTTGCTGCTTCTTGCCAGAATCTCCACAGTATCTGTTTGTCAAGAAGAAGAAGGAGGTAAGTTGTAGCGCGATAAGCTAATCTGCAGATGGAAGCAGTTAAGATGAATGTGACCGTCACGTAGTGCCGATTCTTGAAGTCTCTTTGTACGTCTAAGTCTTATGAACACAGTCACAGTACTAAGCCACAGATTAACAGTTTTTGTTTTTCTTTAGTAGCCATAGAGCTACACAGGAGTCATATAGTAACGATTCTTGAAGTCTTTCTGTATGTCTAAATCTTATTAACTTCAAAGTGTTACAATTTTTGTTGCTCTTCAGTAGCTCTATCGCTTCTGTGAATTTTATCAACAGTGTTAAAGTTTAAAACTTCCGGCTAAATTATCAGGAGTAGTTTTTTTATTTGAGTATTTTGTCATCAAAAAGGTCGATTTAGGTTCGCTCTCAAAATGTACGGTAACCGGCCTGTTGCCAACCCATTGTGAATCAATATGGACACGTCTAAGATGCCGGCTCCAGCAGCAAAAAAAAACACAAAGGGCAAATTCGCGGGTTACGTCACGTCTGAAGGGCCCCTGACCTACGAAATTAAACTTTATTGTCTCTGTAATAGAAGACTCATCTCAAAGCCTGATAACCAAACGGTGCGTTATGTAATCTTTTGCGTGAAAAAAACCCTTCAAAAAAAGGGTAGATCCGTTTGAAGCAGAAGCAAAAAATGAAGAACATTAGTGACAACTCGTGCAATGATAGGGCGGACCTGAATATGCCTCATTAGAATAAATCTTGGCGTGGTCAGGTCGGAAAGGTTAACGATGCACGATCGTTCGTAACGTTCTGCTATGATCCGTTACCAATTCCATCGATTGTGGGACACAAAAAACTACTTACTGCTGCTTCTTATCAACAGGAAGAACAAAAAACGGCGTATGTCAAACAGTACCGTGACCTAAGATAATGCACTTAATCTTTATATAGGTTAGTGTATAAGCTTATACAAGAGTGAATAGCACTGTAACCAAGGACAACAAAAAAATCAAGTCTTCATTTCCGCTTTGCCTCCTTGGATTTGTTTTAATTTTTGCTCGATTTCTCTACGGACACAATCCCTTCTGTTCGTTTCCAGAAAGCGATAAAGGCGCTGCGGTTCTATCGCGGAGAGGAAGCCGAAAGTGAAACATCACAATTTACCGCCGAGGTGGCCCGCTTCAAGGACATCCACAATGTTGGCCCGCTCAAGAAGAAGGACTCCAACCAGATACACATCAAAGATTTCCGTAAGTCCGATCACCTGTGCGATAAGGGGTTCCGTCCGCCGAACACAACATTGATTGGTGGTGTTTTCGTTTCCTTTTTTTTTTGCTTTCTTTTTATCCTTCCTTCGCGCCCTTTGCCCTTTAGTGACACGATCGCGCTGGAAGCCGATCCTGATCTGCGTCATCGTGATCATGTTCCCGGCCGGTTCCGGTTCGATACCGCTCATCACGTACACGGCCAAAATCTTCCAGGAGTCCCAGTCCAACCTCAGCCCGGCCATGTCCTCCATCGTGGTGGCCACGCTGCAGCTGATCGGCTCGTACGTCTCCACGATGACGGTCGAGAAGGCGGGCCGCCGCGTGCTGCTGGTGGTGTCCACGCTCGGGTGTGCCGTCTGTACCATCACGATGGGCACGTACACCTTCCTGCAGGAGATGCGCATGGAGGTGGACTGGTTCCGGTGGGTGCCGGTCGCCAGCATGTCCGCACTAGTCTTCATCAATGCCATCGGTATCGGTATTGTGCCATTCATCATCATGACCGAGATCCTGGAGCCGAAGATCCGCGGCTCGGTCGTCACCTTCTGTCTGCTGGAGTTTTCCGGCGTCGCGTACCTAGTCGTCAAGTACTTCCCGATCGCGGTCGAGCAGCTCGGGATGTACGCGTGCATGTGGTTCTTCTCCTGCTGCTGCGTCGCGTCCGCCACCTTCGTCCTTACCTGCATGCCGGAAACGAAGGGCAAGAGCTTCGAGCAGATCTCCGAATCTCTCAACGGTGGCAAGAAGTCCGGCCACAAGGATGTCGCCCCGACGCCCGTCTGACACACGGCCTAACGTGCGACGGACGGCACGCGCACCCGCGTACGCCTCCGCACGCTGGCGTACGCTTTAAAACGTTTGTTTTCGTTATGTTTTATACCCTTTATGAATTACCTCCTGAAGCATCTTGAATTGTATTATACACGTTTTTCATGACATAAGCATACTTTTCCTTCTATCTGAACCGACGTGTGAGTGCGTGTGTGTGAGAGCAATGAAAAAAAAACACACACACACGCACAACACAAGGCAAAACAGTAGCGCGCATGCAGAACGGCATCCCAAGTGCTAACGCGCTCGGATCGAAGTGGTTGATGTTGACTGTTAGCATCCACATCCACAAAACAAAACCCGCACACATACCGCATATATTCTAGTATCAATACTATATGATACGATACGGTACAATAATTAAGTAGTAGCTAGCAAAGCATTTAGGAGATTGATACTGAACACAACTGGAACAAAACAAAAGGTACACTGGAATGCGTATCGAGAATTGTAATGGGGAGGGATATAAGCCGGGGTTAGATATACTGTAGGGCGAGGGAGGATAGGAAGGTAGACTGGTAGGAGCAGCATTTTGCAAGAAAATCTTTTTACTAAGCTTTAATAAAGACTATTTGTTAACCTGGTGCCTGTATACACGGCGGGCATGAAATAAAGTTATACACCAATAAACTAAATAGAACATTGGCGTTGTAAGACTTGCAGCTTGGTGTGTTTTATACGTGAAAGAAGAACTACTGATGGACGAGCACAAGTTGAACGTAAGTAGTGTGATGAGCTTTAGCTGAAATGGAACTACAGCAGAGGTCGATCAGGTGCCATGAATGATAAGATTGAACACTGGAACTACCGGTCCAGTCATTTGAACTGGTAAAAAAATTATGAAGGTATGAAGTAAAAAATATATTTAAACATTTTCCAGGTCTTCGATTTTTTTATAAAATGATCATCAAAAAGTAATTGTTAGTGAAGTTATATCACACGAAGCAGAGCGGATCTCTCATATGTTTTCCATCGTTGAAATATTCAAGAACAAAAACATGACGATCCTTCTGCATTCCGCTGTTCCAGCATTTAGTCTAGCAGTTTCCTTTGTTTGCGCACTAATATTGAGCATTAGCTGCTTGGCATCACAGAAGTAAGTATAGGAGGGTGAAATTTCCTTTCTCTCTTTCTGCTTCATCTCACTAGGCTAGCCTCCGGTGGGCTGATCATGTCATTAAAATGATACCGGACGAACCAGCCTTTTTAGATTGTCCACTTGACCAGCGAAGATGTGAAGGGACCAAATAGCGATGGAATGATAGCACTGCTTTTGTGGTAATGATCACCTCTCTTGACTTCGAAGTTGACGTTATGAAATTTTTGTTATTGCACTTGAAAAGTCGAAGATTTCAACGAGCGGAAAGCGAGTAATGATGATATGATGAAACATTTCTATAAAAACATATAACTTTTGACAAACTTTAAACGAAGTATTTTTTTTATGAAAATAATAATAGTAGTATGTTATTTGACATTTATGAGCTTGCTTACTAGAAGATCATTGAATGATAAAGATGAAGTTTTTAAGAAAAATCTCCAGAAGCTGAGAGGGAGTTCTAAGTCTGGACCTATATCGAACTTGGAGCTCATATAAATATTTTTTATCGGTAGAACAGCCGTGCCGTATATCTTGATCTCTAATATATCAACAACTAAATATACTGCTATGTGGTGGGCAGACGTTTGCTTCTTCCGCCATTAGGATGCAGCTTATCCCGGGATGCAATCATTGTCTTTATGACACTTGCAATGCTTTCAATGGAAATAAATACCCAAAACTGTAATCGAAAGTTGTGTAGAGCTTCCCGCTTCAGATATTTGGTTTCACTCGTCAAGCGGTGCACCTGAAGCTTTCCATTCCCCCGCCAAAACAAACTTTGGCCTCGCGCTCAAACATCTGCCCGCTTATCTGGGCCATCTAGTCGGTAAGAACAAATCTTCGCAAGATCGTAAATCACGGCCGGGTGTGCCGCCGGGTCGCCTCCGACGCAAGATGATACAATAAAGATAACCATCCATCCATCGTCCACCCCAGATGGTCACCCACACTGTCGGAAGCGTGCCGAAAGCCGGCACCAGGCTGCTGGTCAGTATCGCAACGGTGCGTGCCCCAAGCGCAAGTTCTCCGTGCATTCCAACCTGGTGGCGGGCAGCATGTTTTTGGAATTTCTATCACGCCGATACTGGAAACAGTTCGCTGCCATCGCGACCGGTAAGTAAGCGGATTGGGCGACGCGACAATATCGGCGAGTGGGTCGCCGTGTGGTAATGATGACGCACTACACCCACCCACAACGCGGGTGGTGGTGCGGGTAGGGTACTTGGGGAGTCCCAGTCGCATTCGGTTCATTGAACTGCCTTTCCCACCCCTGGGGTTGATGGTGAGTTAGTCGGTGACAGCTAATAATGGCTGGGCACCTGCGCGCGTGGATAGATGGTGAAGGTGGTGCGGAATCCAACGGGCAAGCATACAGCAATGGAAAGGGCAGGAAGAAAGAGGCAAAACGAAACGAACTCTAAGCCAATCGGCAAGGTGCGAACCTGTCTTTGGGGCTCCGGGACTCCCGGGACTCCAGATCAGCTAGACACGATCGTTCTGCTAGCCGAACCATTCTTGCGCGACAAAGAATGTGGGAGAAGGAGACAGTGCGACAGTGTGTGTGTGTGTGTTAAGCACAAGTACCAAGCCGAACGCGCTTTGGCAAACAGTTTATAATAAATGGACAAATAGAACCCCTTTCGCTAGAACACCCGACCGGGACCGGGACCTGGGACCGGCCGGGTGATAAGCTGCATGCGAATGACGTCGAAACGAGCCCGGCCCGGCCGTTCCAGTCCATCGCGGTGTCCAGTCTGCCGCACAAACAATCATTTGCATTAGAAAAAGCTCTTCTAACCCAACCGGAAGAGAACCCCCTCCCCGGGTGGGTTTTGAACTTTGCTTACGCTTTATCATTCAATTTGCTTCTCTTACCGACCGCCTCATGCCTGCACGTTCCGCCATTTAGAATCGATTCTGAGGTATGTGTGATCTGTTCATTAGACAGTCGCGCACCGGTGTCCGGCCGAGAGTTGTGCGTTATTTACCCAACACAAGAGCATCTTCTTTCCCGATTACTGCTCCAAGCATAAACCTCGGTAGATAATTTGCTGAACTTCGGTGTGACACAAGCAACAAAGTCGCCCGGGATGTGGATCTCCGTCGCAAAATTGTACTCTCAAATTCAAACCTTTACACACATTTGAGGACACGATTTACATCGCTCGTTGATGTCTTGTCTGACGGGCGACCCCAAGCGAGAGGACACGATGCATAAATGGATGAGTCGGGGTGCATTATTCATCCGGCGAGCAGTCATGGCATACTTGCAATGCAGATAGAAACGGTTCACTGCCCCTATAGGAAAGCTGCCCCTTTACAGCAGTATGTTAAGTTGTGATGTTTTTCTTTTTCGATCAAAGTTAGCCGCGATATTCATGATACTCGAACGCACAGGACATACCCACATCGTGGACGGTTCCGAAGACGTCAAAACATCCCGTTCCACCACAGCCTCCAGCAGTTCGTTAATTCAAACAAATGGAACTCTCCCTCGATTAAAAAAAACAGTCCGCCAATAAAGCCGTTTGACAGCGTGTCCGAGTTGGTGAATTGAACATGAGCGTGAGGCACGGGCGCATGCGCGAATTGGTTAGTTGGATGCAGCGCGTTTAATATTAGAATCGGTTAGATAATTGTCAAAGTGTCTATAGCTCGAGGCAGCCCCTCACGGTTGGGTTTGTTTTTATTGTTGAATTGCGAATCGTAAACAATGCCAATAGTTCCCACCCGACGATGGTGGACGTGCAACCAACTGTGCCACGTCGGATAAGTTTTTGGGCCCGTGAAAATGTCAACCAGCTGCTGGCAGTGCTTAGAAGTATGGTGAAACCATTGCAGGATGCTCAGTGTGACGTCCCAGCACGGTACGGGTTTGATTCGTTCTTCCACTCTCTCGCTCTCGATCGTTCACAGTTCACATCATTACGGCCAGCTATGGAGTGACGGTTGGATGGCCAGCACCGATCATACCGTTGTTGCGGTCTCCGGATACGCCGCTCCCCGGTGGACCAGTTACGGTGGAGGAAGCGTCCTGGATTGGGGCCACACTGTGCATCGGTGGTACGATCGGCACGATACTCTTCGCCCTCATCCATACGCATTTTGGCAAGAAGGTGGCGTTGCTGCTTATGTCAGTGCCACACCTTATCCTGTGGACTTTGATACTCGTCGGTGACAGTGTGTGGTACATCTACTGGGCTCGCTTCTGCAGCGGCCTTACCGGAGGTGGTGTTGTCAGCGTCGTGCCACTCTACATTGCTGATATTGCGGATAAAAGGTAATTCCGCTTAGACGTCTTCCACGCCGTGACTCATCGTTTCGCTTTTCTTCAAGGATTCGTGGAACGCTAGGATCGCTGACGATCATTTTCATCAACATTGGGCTAGTGTTTATCTACGCGGCAGGAAACTATCTACCGTACTATGTGATACCGAAGATTATGCTTGCTGCTCCGGTTGCGTACATTGTCCTGGTGAGCTTTCTACCGGAAACACCCTACTGTTTGCTGCGCAAGGGTCGTCTACTAGAGGCGGAACAGTCTCTCATGTTCTATCGTAATATACCGGACGAGCGACACCGTACGGTCGAGTTCACGACGGAGTTTGATGAAATGAGGAGTTTTATCCTCACGGAATGCTCGCAGTCCCGTATCTGTTGGGCTGACTTTAGTAAGAACTAACTCACCGCTCGTCCTTTGAGGGACATTCCACTCCATTCGCACTAACCTTAATGTTACTTGCAGCCACACCGGAAGCGAAACGAGGCCTCTTCATCGGTGTGTTCGTGATGGCACTGAATCAGTTCAGTGGCATCTTCGCCATCCTCACGTACGCTGGCACAATCTTCCAGATGTCCGGTACGGGGATTGACCCGAACTTGGCGCTGGTTCTCTTGGCTGTTCTGAACATCAGCGGTAATGTCACCTCGTTCACCATCATTGATCGTGTGGGGCGCAAGATATTGCTGCTCGTATCAGCAACTGGGGTCGGTTTGGCACTGGCCGTGCTTGGTGTTCACTCCTATCTGCTCACCAGCGGCTATAACCTGCAAGGTGTCGAATGGTTACCCGTGTTGGCACTGTCCTTAACACTCTTCCTAGCCGCCATCGGTATTACCAATATTCCATTCTTCATCGTACCGGAAGTGATGCCACCGAAAGTAAGATCCGACTGTACATCTCATCTACAAAACATCAATGTCATTCAAGTATATCTTTCATATCCTTCCAGTTGCGTAGTATCGGAAGCACTATTAGTGCCACACTGCTGTGCATGTTTGCGTTCGTCTGCGTAAAGCTCTACCCCATCCTGATGGAGACCATCCACATCCATGGTACGGTTTGGATATCGTCGGCTGTTTGCGGGGTCAGCGTGTTCATCATCATCTTCCTAGTACCGGAGACAAAGGGGAAAAACTTAAACATACAAAGCGAACCCAAAAGATGATCCACTCGAGCTACGACATTCGAGTACACAGTACAAATAATGCGTCCTGTATATTTTTTCTCCCGTCGAGATTGCAAATTATATCGTCAATAAACTTATTTTCTATTCGTATTAATTGTACCGGGAGACCAATCTGTTTATCTACCTTTGAAGGTATAGACAATCATTTCCAAAATCGAAAGAGAACTAAAATGAACCCACACGTGCATGAGTGAAACGTTTTGTCTAAACCCTCAACCAAGCCCCAGCACAGTTTCACAACATGCGCTAATCGCTTCCTGTCTTATCTCCGGTTGTGATTATAACATTATTTTCCACACGCTGAACAGATGATCAGCATGATAATGGCCGGAGCTAACTGAAACTCATCTCGGCTGCTCATGTCCGGCTACCGGTATTGTCCAGTTCTGGCCAACGTCACACTGCCAACGTCACGGAGTACAGCGGCTATAATAACGATTTCCATTCCAGGTGCTCAGCAACTGTCAAATCACCCGGTGGACATTCCCAGATCAACGCGCGTCTGTGGTGTGACACTGTTTACTATTCAGCCGGGTGCATGGCCAGATGCCTCTTCCAGCTTAATGTGGATTGATTTACGCTTATCAAACAACGCCCTCTCGCACCCGGAAAGGAACATGGCGCATGGCCGTGTGTGCTAATGGCGAATAAGTTTGAGGCAACGCGAGCACGACCACACAAGTCGCAGTCAGATTTGCAAGCTGGACATCGTTCGTTGTAGGGCTCTCTTCAGGGTTACTAGTGCGCGTAACTCGATCAGATCACGATGACTGCTAGCAAGGGTGTTCGAAACCAAATCTTTGCCACCGGTGTTAGTGAGTACTGTGGGGGAAAGCTCTTTCGAAGGTGTACCGCATGACGATATATTACGATTTCCAGTGAACCTGATCAACCTGTCGCATGGAGCTGCATTAGGATGGGTTTCGCCATATCTGCCGGTGCTGATGTCTCCGGACCAAACACTGCTCGACAATGGACCCGTCACGGTAGAACAGGGATCATGGATAGGATCGATTCTTTGTCTCGGAGCGCTCTTCGGTGCGTTCCTGTATGGATATTTGGTGGAAAAGATTGGCATCAAACGCACTCTGCAGGCACTTGTCATACCTCATTCCGTAAGTATCCGGTTCGCCTCGTTCTCCCTAGACACTCCCCACCAACACCATCTTTCCGTTTGCTTTTTGTTATCCAACAGGCATTTTGGGTTATTACCTACGTGGCTACCTCCGTTCATCAGCTGTATCTGGCCCGATTTCTCGCGGGTCTGTCTGGCGGTGGAATCATCGTCGTTTTCCCGCTGTTCATTGCGGACATATCCGATAAGAAGTGAGTGATTGTGAGCCTCCAGCAACACGCCTTTTTTAATGAGATGTCTGTCCCTCGTCTAGAATTCGGGGTATTCTCGGTTCCTTCTTGGCGCTGACGAGCAACGCTGGGATCTTGCTTATGTACGTCATCGGTGATGTGTTGTCGTACCATACAGTGTCCCTTACAATGCTGGTTCTGCCCCTGCTCTTCACCGTGCTGATGTGCTTCGTTCCAGACACGCCGCAAACGTGTCTCAAGATGGGAAAAGCCTCAGAAGCGGAACGGTGTTTCATGTTCTATCAGGGTATTAAAACACCGGCAGAAAAGACCAGTGCCTTCCGCCAGGATTTTGACAATATGGAGAAGTTCATCGAACACAACGCCGGACAGAGCTCGGGCATCACTTTGGCTGACTTTAGTAAGCTGCTGTAACTGTTTTGTTTCCCAACCGATCATGCTGATGACCATGCGCGCTATATTTGCAGAATCACACGAAGCCAAGCTGGGCATCTTCATCGGTGTGTTTCTAATGTTCATCAACCAGTTCTGTGGCATCTTTGCGATCCTCACGTATGCGGCCTCTATCTTCGCTGGTGTTGGTTCCACGTTAAGCCCAAACACGTCCGCCATCATTATGGGAACGATCCAGATCGTTGGTACGCTATCGTCGTTCGTGTTTGTTGATCTAGCTGGCCGGAAAGTTCTGCTCATCATTTCCACCTTCGGTACCGGGCTGGGGCTTTTCTTGCTGGCTGTGTTTAACTGGTTTACGGTTAATGGTTCAGCTGGAAGTTGGCTGCAGGATTACAGCTGGTTCCCCATCGTAAGCCTTTCGGCAACGGTGTACCTCTTCTCGATAGGGCTGTGCAGTATTCCATTCTTCGTACTGCCGGAATTGCTACCACCAAAGGTAGGTAGAATGGTATGAACAGTGACATGAAACTACTGCTTCATTTCTGACTCCAATTGCCCACAGATATGCAATGCTGGCAACACCCTAAGCATGGTTTCTATTACGATATTTTCGTTCATCAGCCTAAAGGTAACACGAAACTTCTGTCCTCCTATGCTCTGTCAACCAGTTGGCTATTAAAACTTATCTTCTTCAGATATTCCCCGTAATGGTTGAGCTAATCAATCTGTACGGTATGCTGGGAGTGTATGCAGGAATATCATTCGCTGGCGTTGCAGTTATCGCACTGATCGTACCAGAGACCAAAGGAAAAAATCTTATTTCCGCACAAAATGTGTAATGATGACTAACCGTCGACTAAATCAATTACCTTTGTGATTACTTACATCTAATATCTGATGGAAATATTTTAGTATAGTTGAATGGATCTCATGAAACAAGGAGAAAATAAATTGTATACTATAAAAAAGTTTTTGTGGTTGGTCATATAGCTGTAAGTTAAACTATTGTTAGAAATGCACGTTTAGGAAATGGAGAGATCTTTCATCTGCCACGAAGTAAGATAGTTACGATTCGAACAGCTTGTCGAAGCCCGAATATCACTAAATATATCACACTCACACTATCAAATCACACTAAGAACTTCCGTTTATGTTCAATAGGTTGCCTCAAATTTGGCATTTGTATTACTCCTCTTCGAATCAGAACAGAAATCTTGGCAGCAGCAGCGCCCTCTCTGAGCAAGCACTCGAAGCTAGTTTCAACAATGTCGAGACACTCACCTTGCACTGCTGTTCTGCAATTTTCAACAAGTTTCTGCGGAATACCTACTATCTTGGTACATTAAAGTTCCTTAAGAGACATAGACGAAGACTCTTATCCGTCCTCTGAATGAGCTCATTACACCCAACCTCCCAGAAGATAAGATTTTTTCGTATATCCAGACGAAGCTATTTAGATAAATTCGGTTGATGTACGATAAAAATAGCCAGTTATCTTTCGAGAACAGGCCCTCCACCATCAGCCATCGTTTCCGCGTGAGAGTGACATTTGGACGACTTATTTTGTGTTCGCCACACTTTGCTGCTAAACGACAGATCTACAGATCAGAGAGGCTGTGTATAATTTCACGGTTCTATTTACCCTACGAATCCTTCCTCTACTTAGCCACTGACACGTGCCGTTGTTTGAGAGAATGGCTTGCAATAGTAGATAAGCATCAAACTTAATCCATCCGTACTATGGCACTGACATACGGGATGCATTTGTTTGGGTTTCGTTACAAACGGCATCATGATAGGATGCGCAGTTTATAGCAGTTTCATCTAGTGAACGTTGCCACCCTCACATCATAGTAGGTGCGATAGTACCGAACCCCATTGCCTACTGTGGTCTAAGTCGGTGCAGAGGTGTTTAGCAGCGGAATGCAGTCTCAGCTTTCCTTGCTGTCGATAGGAAATCAGTTCCTGGGAACGTTCGTCGGTAGGTTGTTAATGAGCTCTTTCCACACGGAACAACAACCGCGAGTTTCAAAGCGTGACGTTTTTTCATGTCCACCGCAGCTAATCTCATCGCACTTGCTCATGGCTTCACACTCGGCTGGGTGTCACCTTCGCTGGAATATTTGCGATCAAACGATACGCATCTCGCTGGAGGACCGATGACGGTCGAAGAGATCTCCTGGTTGGGCTCATCGCTCTGCATCGGCGGAATGATTGGGGTGCCGATTTACGGATCACTCGCCGACCGGATAGGCAAACGCAAGGCTTTGCAGTGTATCGCGGTTCCGCATGTGGTATGTCCGCATAGACTCAAATGTAATTCTGCATCTTCCAGCAGTAGCAAACAGTTTATATCCCGCTTCTTTGTAGGCTTTCTGGATGTTTGTCATCTTCGGAACGGACGTCGTACAGCTATGCGTTGGCCGTGTGTTGGCCGGTGTTGCCGGTGGTGGCATCATACGCATCGTGCCGCTCTTTGTGGCCGACATTGCGGATCCTCGGATTCGTGGCATGCTTGGATCGCTACTACCCGTCTGCTTTAATCTTGGCACCGTACTAGCGTTCATACTCGGAACGCTCGTGCCGTTTGGAACGTTTCCTCTAGTAGTGCTTGCGCTGCCAGCAGTCTTCATGATTGCCATCATATTTCTCCCAGAAACACCGGCCTGTTTGCTGCGTATCTACCGGAACGAGCAGGCGGAACGATCGCTCATGTTTTACCGAGGCGTACGAGGACACTTTGGAAAATCCGACTCATTCCGGCAAGAGCTCCAGCAGCTAAAGGATGTGATAGAGCGCGAAAGGACGGCTCCGGATGCTGCCCTGTCGTGGAAAGACTTCGGTGAGTGTGAAACGATACTCGAACTTCGTGCTAATACGCATAAGTTTATAGAGCAAATATTTGCGCACATTAATGGCTACAGATAAGATAGGTTCTATTTCTCGGATAGCCACACCAAATGACAAGCCAACATTTCTAAAGGTAGATTCATAATAACTCCTCTTTAAGTACGAGAAAGCAAGATAAATTCCAATTCTATTGGAACATTGTCGAAAGCTGCCAAACAAATGTCTTTTCAAGCAAGAACCAATTAAATCACTGAACCGATTACATCGTGCAAGCCTCTCCCACATACGCACTCTGCTGCATGTTATCGGGATCCCCGTACTCCGCCCCCCACACACACGGTCGTGCTGATAGGTACACCTACTCAGGAATACAACAAACCTGACCTTGAGAGATAACAAACACCTTGTCGGGAACACAAACAAATCACTCGCTCATGCTGATGATTTGTTATTTCTATGCTTTGCCTCCAAATGCCGGCAAAGAGTTCCCGTGATCCATGGCTGGCCGTACCGTACGATGTGTAGGGGATGTGCAGGTGTTGCAGTGTTAACGCACTTCACCCGCGTAGTTACTGTATCGTGAAAGGAATGCAACACCGGCCCAACGCATTTCTAGTGCTAGTGCGTCGCAGTCCGCATCCAATCTCGCCGATTACCGGTGTGATTAGCGAGTGCCAAATTGCATCATCACCGCAGCACACCCCGGCCGCGGTGCTAACCCGGCCGGTACCATGCACCACACATAATGCACATCCAGTGCGGTTCCAAAACCAGTGTGATGCGATAGGATGCGTTTGGAAGTGTCGCCGTTATCGGGTGCGGCATAAAAATAAAAGGGGAATGTAGCTTGATTACTTATCGGCGGGTGCGAAGTTTGGGTTGTTGCAGCGTGTAACGAATCGGAACGTGGCATCTCCATTCGTCATATCGAACCATTGCTTCTTTCCTGAGGTTTGCGTTCTTACTTCGCTTTTCGGCCGATTTTACGTCTTGAGTTCCTTGCGTTACATAACGGTAGGGACGCAGTTCAATTGACCACAACGAAGGTTATTATTAATGGAGGCAAAAGATTTGGATGGTTCTCGATTCCAATAGCTCCATGCTTTATGATTTGTGGAACTCTTCAGTCAACAGATTATTATTTGATCTATATTATATCCTATCTCTTTTATGTAGGAGATACTGCAAATTGTTCTTTAAAAGACAAGAAAAATAATTACTTACCTCCCATACTGGACATCTTCAATATCCATCCTTCGGCGACTTCCTTCTCTGGGTTGTACGGTGGCACTTTCCTGATATGTCCCCTCACTAACACCATTTGTTCACTAATAGAAGTAATCTGGAAGTTTCTGATGCCTCTCATATCCTTCTCCTTGTACAGCCACGAAACCAGCCCGCCGGGGTCTTGCGATGGGTATGCTTCTGATGCTACTTACCCAAACCAGTGGCACACTAGCCCTTATCACCTACGCCAGCAGTATCTTCGAGCTGGCTGGGCCTCCGTCAGCCACCGGACAATACGCCATCCTTCCTGCTTCACTATCCTCCATCGTACTGGCCACGGTACAGCTGCTCGGAACGATTCTCTCACTGGCGCTGGTCGATCGGATAGGGCGCAAGATCCTGCTGATCGTGTCATGCCTTGGTGTGGCCATCGGATATCTCACCCTGGCCGGTTATGTGCAATTTTACCTATCATCAGCTCCGGACGATATACCAGCAGGTGTCGGCCAGTTCCTGCCCATCTGCAGCCTGTCCGTTAGCATCCTGCTAGCCTCGATCGGGTTGCTTACCGTGCCGTTCGTCGTCATGGCCGAGGTGTTGCCGTCGAAGGTCGGATCAATTTTTCCCTCAAACGAAACGAACGCCATAAACGCCATCCTCCTTGTTCCATATGATCGACGATCGCCCGCACAGTGACTTGGCGGATTCTTCGCGGTGGACGTACATCTGGCCGGTGTTTGCTTGTGTCTGTCTCTGTTCGTTTTCTCGTACGCGTGTTGGTTTATCTAAATAGCCTTAACCTTGACATTGGCATTCGGCTATCGCGCATCGTTCATCGACATTCTCCGGTTCCGGCGTCGCCCGCGTCCGTTAGAAAAATGCGCTGCTCGGTGAGAATGGGGATGCACGATCGGGATGTGGTAGCCGCTGCGGTTAGGGTTATGTCGCAGTTTGTCGTATCCCTGGTGCATGTTTATTATTTCTGCCTCTTGTGTGTGTGTTTGTTTGTTTGTTGGCAGCGTTTTTTTTCTCTCTGCCCCTGCCATTTGTATGGCAGTCGTCTGGATGTCATTTCGCTTGGGCTTTCAATGTCTTCGCTGCGCTTTCATTCTCACGACGATTTATTCGACACGGGTGCAACCGCTTGCATGCGACACAGCATGCACAGCATCCCCTCGCTTCCATTTCATACCATCATCGGACACGCTTGTTTATGCACTCTCATTTGTTTAATTTTTATTTTGACTCTCCATTTCATGCCTGAATGCGGTCTGCAGATAAGAAACATTGGCAGCACAATCTGCATGACGATCGTCGCTTTGTCCGCGTTCTTCGTGCTGAAGGTACGTTAGAAAACTCGCTCAACTTAATATCATCGCACCATTCTACTGTTGTACCATTGTTCCATTTCGCTGCATTTAAGCTGTTCCCGGTTTTGCTTGATACGGTCGGACTGGCGGGAACTATGGGAGGACTCGCGTTGGTTTGCGTCGTTGGAGCTATATTAATCATACTGTTTCTACCAGAAACGCGTGGCAAGTCACTGTTGTCTACCACAGAAAGTGAAGAACCACCAGGTAATGGGAGAGTTGACGGTGTTTAAACGAACTTAAAGAAATGTGATAAATGACAAAATCGAACTTAAATAAAATCGAACTTAAATAAAATCGAACTTCATGGAATAAACGAAACCTTTCAGAGTAACTTTACATAAAAGGACTTATTGCTTTCTCTAGATGCCCGAAGATCTACATCTCCTTATTGCAGAAGGAATCATTATTTCTTAGTGATCTACAATAAAATTAAACGAAAATAATGTCATGCTAATAAATTCAAGTCTACAAACCAGGTGGTTAATTTCTATGTCTGATAACTGCCTATTCAAAGCCCACACTTCTTGACGATTGTACTGTCAAAAGTGCTGGGTGCCCATGCAGCATAAATTCCCTTCAATGTGCGATGAGAGCGCCATCTAGCTCTCAAACTTCTCCCTACAAAACATTCCCAAAGGGTCGCGCGACCCAAAACTTGGAACTAATTAGTACTTCGAAGTACAATTTTTCTTTACTAACAATTTTATCAATTTGAGCTTCAATATATTGCAGCGTGTTAAATGTTTTTTTAGGCTTGATAGCCGACCTTATTATAATATTTTAAAAAAATAAAATTGAATCAAATTGGTGGTGTTATATTTGTTGGCGGATCCGGTCGTCACACGGCAGGACCGGTCCAAAATCACATCCGAACCAATCACTAGCACAAATAAATGCACTATCTAGCTACTGATAAAATAATTCAAAGGTAGCCAGAATTGGCAGGCCTCTTGAGGTAGTTGTGCCTGCTACAGAGGAATCGCAACACACCGCAAATCGGATTGTATTCATCACAAGTTTGTAAATGGAGGTAATATAATCATACAACCACAAACTTTCTTCTCATTTCGACAGAGCACAATGCATACTTTAGTATAGTTTGTTTTATTGTTTGCGATTTTCGATTCCGCCACATTTCCATTCATCATCAAAACCACAAAGCAACACAAAACCATTATAACATTCGACCGAATATGGTTCCTCTTAATAAGAACACCTTAAGCCTAATTAAGCTGCAAGGTTTGTGTTGCATATGCTAGCGCAACCACTGATGTAAATATACGTTGAACTACCAAAATAAAACACCGCGCCTTGTGCGCTGTTGTGTGCAATTGGTGGTGACCGTACCAAACATGCTGGATAACTCGTTTAATATCAAACTTTACGCGCTCTCTCACGTTTCACTACGTTTCCGAGATATCCGAGATGTTCAGTTTGGTAGTGTCGTGCAATGCCAAAGAGAATCATTGCAGCTGCCACGGATAACGTCTATTCCTATAATGTTTACCATCATTTAGTGCCTCTGTATCTGAGGCGTTGCTACACGCCATATATTCTGTCTAGCACATCTTTTTTTACCATTACTCTATGGTGATTTTCCCTTACTCCTAGCGATATAATATATTTAATGTTTTTCACAGAAAAACATTCCGCTCATAATTAAGCTAATAACGTACGGTACACATTCTGGTATTGATAGAAGTTTCCTCTCGTTTTCGTCGTATTTTTTTGTTTTCATTTTTGTTCACCACTGATTTTAATCATTGATTGAGCGAATTCTATCACATGATTTAGAAAGGGGGTCATCATTACGATGATTTGGACTAATAATTTTGGGATGAAGCTATATCTGATATTTGCTGCACGTATAAAAAAAACGTGGGAAAGAAAGCTAATCACTAGTGATGAAATCTTACTACGATCGCCGAAAGGCCTGAGGAAATCAATCAAAAGCAGGATACAGTATTATACATCAAATGCGATCCTGATCCTAACCATATTCCAGGACTATTGAAGCATGCCTTTCCTTAGTTTTCTCTGTCTCTCATTCACGCTCCCTTGCACCGCCTCGCACTCTGTGTTACAGTGCCGGTTTGATAATCAATATCAGTAGGAACTCATATGCACGTTCGCATATCTCTCCTCGCTATGGAAGGCGGAAACATTCCACCACTCTTCGAGGAAAACAATGCCACGCTTAACTGGAGAGGCTTCTACCATCTAACACGGATATGCCTCCGTCAGGGGGGTGGGGGGGGGGTTTCTTCTTCCTGCATTAACACCTAAACAAAACCGGTAACGCGGTGCACGCGGGACCAACCGAGCCCGGGAAAGGATGCCCGCGCCTTACGAGTGCGCATTCGCGGAAAGCTTCTCCAGCCGGGCGCACAGTTCCTGCTGCAGGAAATGTTGCTGGCTGGCAGTGCTGGCACCATTGTTGGCGGCCGCGGCACAACCCGTCAGCTGGTGATGGCTACCGAAACTGGCACAACTGCTGAGCGGTGCGGATGACTGCAGCTGAATCATCTGCGCCGGGAATTTGGTGCACACACCCTGCCAGCGTGATTTACCGCAGGCGTGGCTCTGTAGATAGAGAGTGAAAATGCACGCGTTAGTACAACTAGGCTGATGATGACGAGGGTGGGGCAAAATAGTAACACCTACCATGGTGAAATCACGCTTCCACAGCTGACCGCAGATGCCTTCGCAGATAAGGCACGGTCGCTCTAGGCTGTAACCGCCGCATTCACTGCAATCGAGCGATACCTGATCCTCGGTCCAGGACACGCCGCATGTGTAGCATGAGCCAAGCTGCTCGCGCAGTTCCTCGATCGTAAGCACCGCATCCGACGAGTGGAAGTCGAACACGGCACCGAGCGATGGGCTGCCGACCAGATCCGACAGCGACGACGACATGCTCAAACTGGTACCGCTGTAAATAAGAAGATTGGAGGGAGAGAAAAATAAAGAAACGTTCATTCAATGGCAACTCGGAAACTTGCGTAAACGCCACATCACATGACGTCGGAAGAAATGATTTGACGATTCATTCTTACTACGCCGACTGAAATTCTCATACGACGCATCGCAAATACAGGCAAGAGAGACCTACAAACAAACAAACCTTCTTCCTGCACTGAATGAACACGGCAAGACAAACACAATCGGCTCAGACAACTACGTCATATGTAGGAGGGGTAGATTGAGGACAAGTCGTTCTTAGGCTTGTGACAAGGAGCCAAGGCATTGTAAAGATACGTCTAACTGACAATCATACGATTTGTCGATGTGGGGTTCTATTTCTGCGTGTGATAAAAATGTTTGTTTGTGTTCCAGGTGCGCGTGTTTGAGGAATACGATTTATGAATGAAGAAACCTCCATGATAAAGCGGTTCGCCACAATCTTGTGGCATTACCCGCTAAAATTAAACTCTAACTCCGTTCAAACACATTCCATCCTACAGCCTTAAACTGCCACTTGTTGCCACCAGCTGGTGTTAACGGAGATTAACAGCACGGTGTGTTTAAGAGATGAGCACTTTGCTAAAAATAAACCCTCGATTGACGGTAATATCCTCGAACACCCTACACTGCCTCCTTTCCAGTACCGCCGTCCCGCAACGGGAGACGCATGGAACGTGATGGAATGTAAATAATCTAAAGCATTCGACCGTTTAGTACCAGGTCGTAATAAAAAAAGTGCTCCACCATTAAACGTGTAATGTGGGTAAACGCGGTAAAGTAAATGAACCTTTATTTATTTTTTTTGGTGAGGCATAAAATATTTGCGGGAAAACCCAGCCTCCTCCGATCTCTTTGTTCGAATTCCACACAAGATTTGTGTGCGGTTTTTTTTTTTGTTGCGGAACTTACCTCAGAGAGCTGCACAAATCCGCTAGATGGGGTGCTTGTACGCTGGCCACCGACATACTGGCGCTGTTACTGATTGCTGATAGCTTCGCACTCGAAGATACTGTACATCGGGTGGAAAGGAAACGAGAAGGAAAAACAAAAACAACAACAAACTGTTAGTAATGGATTACATCCGATCAACCGGTGTTCATCGTACAAGGGGTTCCCGGGTTTCTCACTCCAGGAGGTATTTGTAATATCCAACTCCAACTCTGTAAATCTTCCTCCACCACCCTCCACACATAGCTGTGGGACACACGCGCAAGGGACAGATAACCATATTCGTAGAATCGTGTCGTCTAGACGTACGCTGATGTCATTGGGATTAGTCACGCTGAATTGTATCATCAAACTGCAGCGTGACATTCCTGCTGTCGGCTCTCCTTCCCATCTGCATCCGGTCAGTCACTGTGTGGACTCTATGACGCCTCCATACCTTCAAAGGCTTCCCCCAGAAGTATATCCCGGGTAAGATTGGTGGGGATACCATCGGGATGGTATCTTATTGACAGACTTATTCGCACGAATTGTTTTCTCTTGCCGTGCTTGCCCTTCTTCGTGGAGACATTATCGTGTATTGGATTGTCTCAAGTTTACACGACTAACAACACTGCGCCCACTCCATAACGCCATGTTAAGAGGGAGTCGATGTATTATCTCTCGAAAGCTCTACTTAGCTTCGCAGGTTCTTATAATCATTTGACCCTGCAATCCCGAATGCCGGGAATCACCACCATTCCTATCGAGAGAGATCGTCTTCCGGCGAACTCTAGGCCACTAGGGTAAAGCGGATCCATCAGCTGATGCGTGATTTTGTTCCGTGCCAAACTTCAAGGATTTCTGCTCCATTACATCATCCATTTTCGGACGCATCCTTATCAACCGCCACTTGATAGATCTGCCCAGACCGTACCACCGCCCAATCTCAGCGGGCTTCGCAATCGAGATCACCACCCAAGCACGTGAAGCTTCCATGCGGACAGCAGGCGGCGGAATGTATTCTCGTGATGTGGAGGAAACCGGAGAATGGTCGTGATTGAACTCGATTAAGGTACACACGGTAGTTCCGCGTTAAATATTTGTCATCGTCACTTATCTGGAGTTGGGGCATGATGCAGAGCAGTGCTGCTTCGTATTCCACAACTGACACACAACACATACACCCAGAGGCCAGCGAGTGCTGCTGCAGTGGGTTAGTGGCAATTGCAGTCTGGTAATTCTACCCGGCCCTGCTATCGCGCTCTGGTTCGCTCAACGGCGCACCGGTCGTAGAACAATTGTCCACCGCGAGTTATAACTTCCCTCTCTCCTTCATTGGTCGATTTGTGCACACGCTTGACCGATCGTTCTTTCCAGAAGTTGATTAGCGGACGGTCGCTATATTACGCAATGGTTTCTGCCG
Source organism: Anopheles moucheti (assembly GCF_943734755.1). Taxonomy (NCBI): domain Eukaryota; kingdom Metazoa; phylum Arthropoda; class Insecta; order Diptera; family Culicidae; genus Anopheles; species Anopheles moucheti. The sequence continues at coordinate 10,463,295 of NC_069141.1, read as the reverse complement.
TACGCCGTGTGTGCTAATGGCACGACGACCTTCCTTACATCACACCCGGAGTGCGAGCTTTCTACCAGTGGCACATCTAGAATTCTTCCCGGATATACCAGTGTGTGCGCTTTGCGCTGGTGCGTCCGTATCTAGAGCCATCATTAAGCCCTTTGTCCTACCGATCGCGCATCACAGTCCTCCACAGATGGAAGGGAACCCCTTCTCTCTAATGGTTTCGCGTGAAACCCATATCTTAATCGAACACAAATGGATTTACACACCTTGCCGTGATGGTGGTAGTGGTTCGGTTTGCTGTAACCATGCCACCATACCACCAAGCCGGAAAGTGGGTCGCATCGATGGTTCAAGGGCAGTTGGGCTCGCAGACAGTGTGCAGGCCCATCTAACACCTTTTAACCACAACAGGCAACCAGTGGCGCTACTACTATGTGCTGTTGCTGCTGCTGCAGCTGTTGGTTGATCGGAGAGGGTGGTAGTGGATTGTTCGCGGCCATTTCCTTGTTGCGTACCCTCACCCGCGGTTGAACCACACACACACACATGATATTCCGCAACCGCCTGTCAATGTTTTCGTTTTTAATCGCCCTCATATGGAACACACTTCCATTTCCTTTAATAAAACATCACCAAAATGAAGTGCCCGTGCGGCCGTTCACAGCCCGAGCGCTCAAATGGTGGAAAATTAGTGGTGGAAAATCGCTTTATCCGTGTGCAGCGAATGTCACTTCGAAATTGTACGTAGATTTCTCCGCACGTTTGGCTGGTGGGTAACAACGTTGGTGACCCGATCTCTGATGACGCCGTGGCCTTGTTGCACATTTCAGCCAGCTATTGAGCTATTGGATCGCATCGCAATATCGACCATATCGGAGGGCACGCAGAGCGAAAGCGTCGCAGATCTTACTGCATGAAAAGGGGGTTAAAGATTGGATGGGGGGGGGGGGCGATGTTGTGGTGAGGATGATCTTTCTTGACCCACTTTTGTGACACAAGAGCACCAACGCGGGACCACAGTTGCATCGCGATTCGCAATGCGCCTCAAGGGATGATGCATTAATTTAATTTTCTAGCGAATTGTATTTGAATTGGCCCCAACTTGAAGGAGGCCCATCGTTATGCTGGAGCGTGAGTGAATTCGAAAGCAAATTCGCGTTACATAAATTCATCTTCCCTTTGGACAATCTCGCTCCATCGATCACAGCGAAGAAATGGTCACGAAAGGCACCCTACTAATGGTCCACCATTTTTTTGTTTTGCGTGTTTCTGCACAACACAACTTTGGGTGTGCAACAAACACATTTCATCCCGAGCTAATGTTCGCTCCTCTCTCGTCTAACCTCCCCGCGTATGCTACCAAACTACAAACTTTTCACCACGGTGATTTGGTTTTTTGCAGTGAAAGTAGCTATTTTTAAGTCTTACCAACTCTCAAAGATGGAAAGCGATTTGGACCACCGAAACAAAAAACAAAGAAAATAAACAAACTAAACTTCACCGCCGAACAGAAAATTGCAAATAGAAAGAGTTCAGCTGCATTTTTGCATCAGTTGGTGCTGGGAAGGTGGAGGAGTAGTAGGAAGAGTTGGTGGTCTCATGTAATTATATACCAATTTATTGCCCAAAAAGTTACCCACAGACATCGTCGTGTGACTAAACGCTGTAAATGTGTGTTTTTTTCCCTCTCTTTCAGGATAAACAACCAAAAATCATGACTTCCAAATCTTTACTTTCAGTGTCCTTTGTTTCTCTCGAGGACAAAGTTTGTTCGATTAGACATTAACCCGTCTACTTTGTGGGACCGACCTTTTGAGCACCGACAACAAACTTCGTGCGTCAGTAAGCCGGGCAAAACAATGTCCTTGGTTCCTCTTTTTTACGACGTGGCTCACTGCGAACGCAAACACAATGACAATCAAAAATCAAAACAGGGCACAGGCCCCCTCCTGAAAATAGTGTCAAGGATGGATGGACGACCTGAGTTCCGATGGCTAAGCGACCTTAAGGATCCTCCTGAGGGAAGCGTAGTTCCCTTGTTTCCCGCTAGGGATCGCAGCAATGTGGAACCCTTTCCGGGGAGTGCAAATGAATTCGTCAATCAAAAAGGTTTCCCTCCCCAACCCGTCTCGGTGCGGGCCAGTGTCAACTGGTTGAAACTCAATTATCCCGCAATAAACTCAGCAACACCTCCACCTCGTATATAGCTCCACCAATGGAGTGGCGCCAATCGGGACGCAACGGCAACTCTGGAGGACAGCGTCACTAAATTGCCACTGATTGAAATGTTTCCAGCGCGTCTCGATCGGGCAAGATTGCATCGGTATGATCCGCCATCGATCGGATACGGTCGGTTGGGCACCGGATTTAAGGCGGGATGTTGAGGAACCGGGAATTGGCAAGCATCCGCGATGGAGTTCGAATGGAGAGGTTGTCCGCTTTGTGGTTTGCTATACGATACTTCATTGCAATTCCACCTTCAGCTGATGATTCCACACTTGGACTTCGCCATCGTGCATTTCATTGGGCGCTCAATGTTGCGATCTAGATCGAGGCACCAACTGGCGCCGAGGTAAGAGAACTCTCAAGGAATTCGTGTCACGAAGGAGTAATGAGCAGGCCCCACCAAAGCCGCCGTTTCCTTGTGGTGTTCGCTCTCAAGTGCATAATTCAACCGTGAGTTTGTTGTAGTTTCCACCACGGCACATACCGGGTTGGCGACACACAAGTACGCGCTCGGTTGTTTTAACAAATGTTTCCAATGTGTTCCACTCAACGCAAGACTCCGTCTACATTCGGCGGCATTGACCTATGGTTGCAAGTGCAGCACGATCGTGTCCCCCCACCCCATCGCACCGCCACCGACGTTCACAACTTTCCCCAATTCTGCTTCTCATCTTGGCAAACGAAAAACGGCAGAATCGCATCCATACATCCATTTACGTCAATTGCTTCACTTTCCCTCCCAGGGCTTTTACGAGGCGCTTTCGCCTATGGTGCGTATCTGACTGCATCTTGCTCAACTTACATTTCAAAACAAAATTCCGCTCGACGGACGACGGACGACGGATGGATGATGCTGACGTTAGAGCTTTGAACTGCTGGCTTGAAGCGAATGTTTATGTTTAACGTTTCTTCACCAACTTCTATCCACTTTTGCTGTGAGGTTCACTTTATGCTCTCGGCAAGGGTTTGCACGGCTTTGCGTTTCTGCACCACTAGAGTCAACTGCAACACACTCTAAATTTGGTGATGTACTACCACGACGGTATAGGCACTTAGTTTTGGGTCTGTTCGGGCTGGACGCTTTTGCGCTGCGTACACCTCACTCTTCCAAAGGCACAATGACACAAGTTCCAACTTCAAACTCCACTTAACGAATCAGCTCTGGACGACACAGTAGGCTGTGGGGTATAGATTTTCGCAAGTGGTTTCAATCAACTCAAAGGTTGCTGCGCTTAGGCACACGGTACTTTCTGTAGCTTGGTAGCCTCCGTACGGACGAACAAACGAACGACAACTGACGATCGGCACTAACCGAACCATCGTATTTATAAACTAGCGACGAAATCGACGCGCGAACTCGAATGCGCGCAATCGTACACACACCACCATCAACGCGCCATAGTATCGTGTGCGAGAACGGGGGCCAACAGGCGCCCTCTTCTTTTTGCACCCTGCTCACACAAAACAACACACCCTCCACCACGCATGCCGACGAGATTAGGGGAGGCTTGGCGCTTGAGAAGGAAAAGAAGGCAAGCGCATAAAGCAACGAATTGAACGATAGACCGCGCGTTGAAGGAGAGAGACCGCCATTCCTCCACAAACCGCCTGTTTTTTTTTTTTGTATGTGGGGTTGGTTTTTGGGGTGGAGGAAGGACAGTTATCGTGGGTGATGCGTGTGTTGGGCGAAAAAAGAAGCGAATGGAACTGTGAATGTGCGCCAGAGTGAATGGGCGAGTACGCTCTTGCGGGGGGGGTGAGTACTTTTGGGAAACCCGCTGCGCTGCGGGGTTGTGAAAAATAGTCGGATTCACCCACTCCGGACGTTTGGCGGGCCGAGGGGTCGTAATGTCGTGCATCCATGGCGAATGGGAGACTGGAAAGCGTGTTTTTGGTAGAAAGTAAGCATTAGCCGCGTAAATAAGGACATACAGATCGTGATCGTAAGATTTTTGTTTTTCACTCCACGAGTGGGCGATTGCAATATCTTTCTTCTTATGTGTCATTCTCCATTGGTTCTATCTTTACTGGGTGATTCTACTAAAAGTGCGTCATTTGTAAGTAGCCATAATATTTAAATAATAGCTGCTTAAGCGATATTTAAAACAGATGTAGAAAATCGGAAATTATTCCGAGAGAGAAGAAAGAATTTACTATTTCAACATTGGGTTTGTGGTAAGTAAAATCCACATTCATCGGAAAGTCGAATAAACCCAACTCTGGGACATTCTAAAGTGATCACGGAATTACTTCAAATAGTTACTGACTAGGGCAGTTGAAACTGCCGTAGATGGGGGCCATTTACACAGAGGCTGAAGGCTCTCAAGGACCGCAGTTTGGAGACCCCTGGACTGGTGGGGGTTGTTACACGGATTCTTGTCGGCTCACAACAGCTGGTTGGAGATAGAGTAATATCGACTCCCGAGCTCTGGATTCAAATTCTGGAGCTCTGGTTTCGAATTGCATATTCAACTCCGAAATCTTCTCTGGGTGCAACTCCGAATATAAGTCTAGAATGGACGCCAGGTTCAACTTCAAATTGAACTCCAGGTTTACCTCAGGTTTCGACCTCCAATACAGCTCCATGATTCAATTATGCAATTCAATTTCTGATTCACTTATGGATTCAATTCCAGTATCGATTCCATATTCGACCTCCGATTTTATTTCCGATTCGGAGTTTATTTTCTTTAGTAGAATCCGGTTTTGCAACCTCGAGCGCCGTTGTGGATTCGTGAATCAACTTCGGATTTCCCCATCACTAGTTTGATGCACTTTAAAAATAGGACCCTGAAAAGTAAGGTTTTGTATACGTTAGTCATGCTGTGCTAAAATCTCAAACTGGACACCGTGTCTGTCGTGTTATTCGTCATAATGTGTTGTTGGAAAAAGGTTACTTATCATTGACATCATTTAATGGTTACAGAAAAAGCGATACCGAACCAAACTTCCACGCGTTCACCATCGTATCTCATATGCTGATAATGGTTCGGTTTGGAGGTGTTCAATGAATGGATGCGAGTTTGAATGCATGTTACAAGCAATACCGTGACAGGGGCGCAGGGTAGAGTGAAACCTATACCAGAGTATTCTCTCCAAGAAATTCATGACGCAGCCAGAGCTAGAAGGTGTCACCCTCACATGCACACCCTTATAAGAGGACATCTCCGGAAAGGGAATCCGGAACGGGAGAAGTTGACTGCCTTGCGCCGAAGCGGGTCAATGTTTGTTTTGGGATGCAAACCGATCGGATTCGGTTCGAATGACAGATCGACAGCTTCATAGAAGGTGAGGCCACGATATTACGTTGGAATACGGATTTGTTGACGCGTGTAAAATGCGCAGCGCGTATAGCGACGCGATCTAACAGTCGCGATCGCGATCGATCGCTCGAATCATTCGACAAATGCTGCTGTCAATGCAACATTTGCGAATAGTTGGCGTCGTAGCAAAAAAAAGGGGGAAAACGAAGTATCGATCATACGATCCATGATGTATGGTTGGTTGCGGGATTGCTTCAAGCGAATTTTATTTCCACCACATAATGCCTGAGAGCATAAACCGCATACAGGGCAAAAATACGTTCAGAGAGACAATGAGAAATCAACAACAACTTTATTGTGCTTCAAAATGAAATAAATAAGGTGATTTGTTACGTATATCTGGAAATCGAATAAACGCAATACTGTTTACTCTTCAACCATCAACGCTAAGTATTGAATGACGGACTACGTTGTCATAAATTCCTGGGATATTCTCGTCCATTAGCACACTTGACGTCTATCGATAGGGGAAATTTTGCTTCTAATCTCTGCTATCAGTTGCATTGCATTGTTTGTGGATTACGGTACGAACTGCGTGGACAGAATGGTTAATCTCGAGCATTTTAAGTAGCCCATTTTCAACAATCGAACACAGGAAATAGAATTCTCCAAGAAAACAGGGCATGTCCCAACTAGAGTTTTTTTGGGACGGCCCGGTGGCATAATGGTAGCGACCGCAGTCTTCACACGAACGGACCGGAACAAACCACCGTACACAGGGCTGTGACTATCCAGCTTCGGGTAAATAAAGTCACAGAATTTCCAGGCCTCTCTAGACCTCTTGAGGTTGTTGAGTCGATAAAAAAGAGTTTAATGTTTCATCGTTTAAACGGTTTTGCAAAAAAAGGGTTTTAACCTTTGTGTTTAACTAATTTGCTACCAAACCAATGGTGGTATCGTACGGCGTTGTTGAGGTTGAACGAACGATCCGCCGTACGGGGCCACCGTCTGGCGAAAGCAAACTGCGGAAGAAGTTTCGGTGGCATTCGTTACCGCTGCTAGAAAGCAATCGGCGCTGATTATCGGGGGGCCTGGTCCGCGCACAGCAGTGGCTGGGTGAGGTTGGATGGAGAAATTAATTTTCCACACCGATTGAGCCCAAAAACGAACTCTAACGCAAAACAAAACAGAAAACCCCGAGCACGAATGCATCTCACACACGCATCGCTCTGTTTCGGGTGTACCCCGGTGGTGACGGCACGTGGATACGTCGACCTTCCAACAAACGGTAGCGCGTCCTGGTAAATAAATACACGCCACACAACGTTTTGTGCGCGAGTGAAGGTGATCGTGAGGTTGCTTTTTGAGGACGAAGAATGAGTCGGTCACGAAAACTCTGTTCGTTGGGTGGAGGGTTTTTCGAGACGTGAATGCGAGCACCAACAACAAAACAAACCTATAGCATGTTTATGGCCATCGCTACGGCAAAAAGACCATTGCGTTTGCCGACTTTGGATGCAGTGCGAGACCTGTGGCTGGGGACAGATTGCACGTGTGCACTTATGTGAACCAATTTTGTATACAAGTCAACACAACACAAGATATTTAATCCCATCGATGACAGCTGCTGCAATGTCGCCTTATTAAATTTTTGTCCCGATTATTTTAAGATAGCTCTTGTCTTGTTGCATTCTGGCTATCATGGGACAGTCGAGGGGCTTGTTGTTTGCCCCCCAACGGGAGAATATGGACCATTTAAAATGTAAATTAAAATAGCTGTTCCATTTCAACTGCTGCAAACCAAGCTACCAGGCACATCCATCTTGATGTTCTACAGTGTTAAAGTGTGCTTTTTATTGCCCAAACGATCAGCATTACATTAGAAGTAAGACGACAACAATCTCAACCGGAACATTCCCGCCCGAAATCACCGCTGACGACAAATGTCACATTAAAACGTCCGTATCATCCACGCGTAATCAGAGCAGCCCCACAGCTCCGGCAGCTCATGATCTCCCCGGCCATGCACAGTACCGCGCAATCCGAGTGGGTAAGTGTGTGCGCCTGGAAAACTGAAACGGGGCCACGCAGCACGGAATGATTCAACGCCCCTGAACGCCACTGACAAACACATGTACCGGGGGCACAGAGAGCTACGAATGTCGCTCCTGTCACTTGATCATCCGGCATCGGGACCGTGGCCCGGTACGACGGTGCCGCTCGTCTTTCAGTCGAGCGGAGACGTTGTGATAGAGAGCGTGGCACGACCCTTGCACGCGGTAAGCCGAATGGTTTCACACCACCAACCTGAGAAGCCTGCTCTGTTGCCCGGCACTAGCAAACGGTTATCAAATTCAGCGTTTGTTTTGACTGGATTTTGCCTGAGCCGAGAGTTGGCTACTGATCGTAGGTGTCTAACGCTTTCTGGTGATGGAGCGATACCTCGTGGTCGGATGTTCAGAATGTTTGGTGTGCTAGAGAAATGTCTCCGCGCATGGTACTCCTCGCTGGTATCGCATTCCACACGCCACGTCTGGGCGTGTGTACTGTTCCTGGAAGAACGCAAAAAAACACCAGGACACGATCACCCGTTCCTTGGAGAGGCACAAACCATCGGGCGACCAGACCTACAGCAACAATTACTAGCAACTGACCCTGAGCAGCGTACAACCACGCGACGATCATGATCGCGCGTGGACGCATTCAAGTTACGCGCAATATTCGCTGCGGTCATCAGTGATCACTTTCACCGCGATCATCCCCTCGGTGCGATGTCTAACCGTTCGCAAGCCTCATTATAAGGCAATTAGAATGACGCTACTATCATGTCGGAATTGCCCCCGTTGCCGGTGTGCCTTGGCCCGTCGCATGTACACAAATTGCGATGCTCAAACCGCTACTGAAGGGGCGTACTGTCGCCAATGTCTATTGGCAGCTGTTCGGTTCCCGGCGACCGGCGCCGTCACGCGATTTGTCGCCGTTTCTACTATCTTGTAACTGACGCCAAGAAGGGTTCGTTTCGCTGAATGAAATCGAGACGATTTCATGTTCACGGTACGCTTCCATTTTTAATTTCCTTTACAAATTAATTCTCTCAACGCCCGCGCGGGAAGACTCTGGGGGTTTGCTTTGCTGCCAAATTCAAAGCGAGATATGCTTTGGGCCAATGAAAGCATTCAACGTGATCACGAGCATCGGAATACTTGGGCGAAATATGTACAGGGGCTAATTGTTGCACGACATCTGCGCAATAGGTGAGATTGTTACGAAAAAGGGCAAGTACGTGTGGAAACCCAAAAGAGAAATACACCACCAATCATCACTATCGACAGGTGTGTGTGTGTGCCACCGTATGCAGCAGGTCGTTTTGTAAGACTCAAGTCTCTCAACATCTCACAAACCGCAATAACGTTCGAGCCACTCGATATCCTTTACTGCTACCGGTACCGGCGGGTGTAGCAAACGGTCAATTGAGCACCACCCGGTTCGGCTTCTTTCGTCTCCGTTGCACACACTGTCACTTTCATACCACTTTCAATCACTTTCCGCACGTCAGGAACGTGGCTTCCTTCCCACGTGTGGCCATTATCATTTCCGCGGGCGTCAACCCACCGGAAAAGGTGGCACACACAACACATAACGAAAACCGAACCATCTTGCTGTCGTGTGTTTTGCTGCTGCTGCTGCTGCTGTTGCCTCTGTAGATAAATCGAATTAAACATTTACTCGCCGGTGTGTAACGAACATCCACAAAGCTTCTTGCATCAGCGTCCGGCGATGGGGTGCGTTTCCTCACAGCGCGGTTACCTCATAGCGGTTATCTTCCCAAAAAAACGGAGGATGCGTTTCTTCTTCCTCGGTACGATTGGAAGTAAAATCGGAATTCATTAGGCGGACATATTGGAAAACTTCCCATTCGCAGCTCTTCTCCTGCAAGTAGTTGCAGAGCTGCGATTACTCAACCCAGTCATCCAACCAAACTCCAAGAAACTCACATTCGTTTGAAATCTGACATTCTTGAAGTTCATTGTACCAAGTTATCAGCACATCAGTACGTCGTACTCATTCTAGACGACACCACTTAAATGCCACCTTCATTCCCAGTACCTCCGATGACAGCCATTGTTAAGCCCGGTTGGGTGATGTAACAACAGCACCGGACAATATGCGCTATTACCAGGCTATTAATTAGTGCTGCTCGGCGAGAACTCGCACCACCTTCAATCACTGTTTGTTCCACCGTCTACCGCCCGGGTGGTTGTGAATCCCGAAAAATTCCATAATCCCACTCGTGAGTGGAACACGGAAGATCATCATCCCCCGGGAACGTGATCCAATCAGTCGAACTCTCGTGGAGTTGTTACATCCGTAATGAGTATCTGCAACATTCCTGCGAGATCTTGAAGGTGTGGAAGCAGTGGCTCCAAGCAATCGGTAAGTGTGAGGATCGTTGCACGAGATGTGTGGCTCTGAGTCGCGTTGAAGCGTGGCATGTGAGTGTCGCTGCGCTATTGAATGTTTTAATTGACGCAACGGTCGACGTGCTGTAACGTCTCTTATCGCCGCTTAACGTAGGGGAAAAAGGAAGTACCCAAGCGAAGTCGATCATGTCGGACATCGATAAAACGTCTTTACAGACGCCAGGGTCATGTTTGCTAACCTTTTATGATGTACGTCGAAAATTGTATGTTTAGACATAATGTGCCAATAAAACTCTATTTCCCAACAATTGCATTCAGACATAAAAATGATTTGCAAATTGGTCAGACAGAAATTACTTAAGTCTGCACTTATGCAACGGTTGCACAACTCGCCGTGGATAAACCCGAAACCATTACCCAACCAGGTGAGCCCCCTTTCTTACACAAAGTAGCACTTTGCTGTGTTAATCTCAGTTCGCTAAAATTCCCCATAAAACACGGGGAGCAACGGGGAATCGAACGCGTGAATGATTGCTATGCTCTGGAACAGCTTTGTGTGGCTTCGGCATTTGCCGGGTGGGTGAATGTAAGTATCGAGGTACTTCACTGACTAGATCTCGTGTCTTCCCACACACACACACACACACCGACACACAAGGGGTCTAAAGAGGGTAATCGCGTAGTGAACGGTCAATAAGGAAACTTCGCTCGCATCGCAGATGAGATGATGTAAAATGGTTCCCGCTTGGTGAGGGCGCAAATGTCTGTCTTTTACGACTCGATCCCTGTTGAAACACGGTTTCGCATGAGAGGGATACACACGCACTTACGGCACCCAGAGCTAACGGTGTGTAGGCTGGCTACTAGGACACTTTCTTTGCATCTGGCGCGCGCAACTCAGGAAAAAAGCACTTCGGAGTGCGAATTAAAGCCCGGGTCTCCCGGTTGCACCTGAGCTCCATAAATCTTGTGCATTGGTTGGCACCGTACCGGTCGGAATGAGGATGCTTAAGGCGCTATTCTGGCCGCCGTTAGCGGTAAGCTCAGTCGCCGCGCAAATGGTGCAAATGGTGGTGCACTTTCAAATCAACTCGAATGCGCCCGGCTGGGGACACACGGTGCGGTTTAGTGTCCGACGCCTCCGGAGCATGGCGCGACAGACATTAAATGTCAATCAATCACCAATAGGCCGGGCGTCGCGCCAATCCGTACCGGGAGTGAATGGCTTACGACGCGCACGATCCTTTTCCGGGGAACAGATGTCGATGCGAATGTTTTCCTTTTTACATCAAACAGAAGATCGAAAGTATACGCTGGAAACAGGGAGCGTAAAGGAGTTGTAAATAGGAGTACCATGCTCCGCAAAAGGATGTAACGTGCACATTATTGAGATGTTGTTTTACGTAACACGAAAGCTTTTAGAAACGACTGTTAAAGGAACACATTTTGCACATTACGTCAGAAGCAACCCATTTTCTAGCATCACATCTTTAGAATTTCTCATTCAGACTACAAAACATTGCTTCCATTGATCGTTACATCTACCTGTGCGCTCTGGTGCTGGAATGACACTTCTCCTTACACCCTGATCGCGTAGTCCTCCTCCGTTTGCGGCACGTTATTACGATGGAACACAATGGCCGTCAGAAATAACTCACCGACGCCGCTAATAATAGCACAGAATGCAACTGCTGGCGGGCGTCAAAGCGTCGTCTACTATGTCGTCTACTGAGAGAATGCCTTCACTCACCCATAGTGCTAATCGTATTGCATTCGAATGGAGCAATTTTCGCATTTCCGCCAAAGGGTGCCCCGTATAGTCACGCACCTGTCCGGAATTTTCCACCCCATCCACGTCTGGCATTGTCTAGCCAGCAAGATTATTCTCATCGCTACCCATCAGGTGCGCACAAATAAATTTAAAACACTTTCTCCGCCGTTGTACTCAATGCCGATGATGGACATACGGTATTGTTTCGCCCTCCCGCAGCAAGTCATTCAGAACGACGCATTCTTTATTGTACCGCGAAGGCGTCTGGCACCGCAATGTAACTGGGAAAAAGGGTGGAAATCTCACACAAATCGTGCCCTTGTGCTTGACACGGACTTATCGGACGAGCATATAGTACACCGTACTACTACTACCGACCGGCCGTCATATTGCCTCCCCAACCGGTATGTTTTATCCTTCCACGAGGGTGTAAAAATAGCACAGACAGACGGATTCAAGGGAGGGTGGTGGTCGTTTCGCTACGAACCAATATGTTAAAAATACTCAGCATCATTACCGGCCAGTCGACGTTTCCCTCACACGGGACGGCGGGTGTCATATGGGATGGATGCTATGTGATGTACCAGCCTGTGCGAGCTCCTGTGCGTCACGTATGCGAAGATCTGTGTACCAAGATGGACATCGCCGCACCGTCATGTGACCGTGACGAGTTCGCAGCCAACATGCCAAAGTTTGTAGCCTTTTTAATGTTTCTGTTGCGTGCCTTCCTTTACTTTGTTGTCTGAAAATATAAGCTGATCCGGACAGTATTTACCAACAGAAATAGGGCTTCCAATTTCAACTTCAAGTTCATGGGAAATTCAAGTTCATCACATCATCAGTCTGATCATTACCATAATAACGTATCTTGCATACTGATTGCCTAAAAATAAAAGATTCGTATTAAATTTAGTACATTCGATTTGCAGAAGGTCTAAAATTCTTCTTTCAAAGTGGAAATTGTTAGAACTAAAGAGCCACCCGTTAAGAATGAACCATGTACGCTATCGCGACAAAATGCATTCAACCGCATTTGATGATAAGATGAATCAGTTAATCTCCAACGCTCAAAATGCCTTTTGGACTTGCCACCACCACCACATCGAATTGGTGTATATTTATAGTAACGAGTCGCTCATCCTCGTGTTTCCATTCGCCATACCGCCGGAGCTTGGAGACTCTCGCACGCGAACTTCCGTCCCCCAGCCACGCATCGTCCGGATGCCTTCAATTGCATGCTTCCAACGACACCCAAAGTGATTAGACGAACGCTTCGCGGCGCGTGTGCTTGAATCAATTGTTGATAGTACGACCAAACATACACAAATACATCCAACTGCTGCCCACGATTTATGTGTAGGGTGCCGTTTTATACCGTGTGTAGGTGGTTAAATGCCATATGCCCCAGCTCATATCCCGGCGAAGTAGGACCTGTACCGGGAAAAACAAGCGTCGCGCTTTACCATTTCGAAGTAGGAATTTGGCGGGAGTTAAATTTTCCACAAAATGCTCCGACCGGCAAGCGTAAATACGTTGCGAAATTAATATTACCGATGACCGATTTTTGGTCCGAACACGGGCCACGAACATCTGGAACCGGAATGGTGGCAATTCGGCGAATTCGGATGTTGTTCCGTACGGTAACAATAATACCGGTTTAATTGATCCCGGAAATGTGCTGCAACGACTAAAGGGAAGGAAATTTGTACGCAAACGTATTTGCGCATGAATAAATCTGAAAGAATGTTGTTTTTACTTTGTGCTAGAAAGAAAATTCAAACACACAGTTTGTGAGCATTCAACTGAAGATTGTAACGTTTATATACGGTATAAACAGTCTTTCTTCTACAGAGCTCCTGGTAACAAAAAGCAAGACGAACAATAGCACGGGACAGGAGGCATATTTTACACCTTTCATTGAATCTACTATTTCATTTACAAACTTACTTAAATAATACGTCCTCTTTGCTCTTTCTCACAACTGCCAAACAAGCAATATCCTTCCGTACTTCGGTACGGTAACAGTTGTGACAGCTTCCCGATCAGTCGCGATCGTTCGACCACACTACGTGCGATGACGCAAATCGTGTGTGACCGCAGGGTTTTGGTAGCAATCAATAACCAATATTCAGAAAGTGCCAGAGAAAGACCAACAAAAACTGTTCAAACAAAGACCAACAAGACTGTTGGAGAGCTTGTTTCTTGTCGGTCACGCGCAAAAGAAAGAGTTAGACTTTAAGAGGCTCCGAACAGGTGGGTTCCTCCCTCACGAACCCCCTCCTGCTGGTGCTGGAGCAGAAGACTGACGGTTGAATGCGTTTCTTAATCATCCATTTTATTATTGCGAATCAATCGTGATCCACTGTTGTTCCCTCTGGCGGCAACCGATCGAAATCGAATGGTGAGCTGAGGTGGAAAAATAAACTTGACACACGATCATCATCAAAATGGTTGCGCCCCGTGTGTGCGTGTATCGTTTGTGACAGAACAATAGTAGCGGTGGGGTAGGTAGCAGGCGGGGAGAGAAAATATGAAATCTAGTACTAAGTTGCTGCACGTGGGAAGCGGCACATAAAGAAAACCCCTTGCGACGCATGTGACGGCCAACGTGAGGATTATGCAAATCGCGTGCAGCAGCATCACCGGTGCACCGGATGGGTGATGGTTTTGCTGTCCAACCGAGCTTTGTTTTCCGCTCGAACGCCGTATTTCGATATGCTGGTGGCTGTGTGAAGGTGGAAATGGTAAAGAAAAACTGTCATATCAAGTGATATGTTTATCGTGTCACGTAGATCACCGGCACCAACCTTTCGGGAAGATGTACGGGAAGATGTTAGAGTGCAGGCCTATGATTTGCATACAATTGGCCTCGAGCAGGAGTCAGCTTCAGGCAGTCATTGGTGTAGTAATTGCGAAATTATATAACCAGGATCCCACAAAGATTCATTAAATAACCTTCAATGAGGAGAGTAATTGCATTGCGGTGCGGTTTTTCGTTAACTTCTTCCATTATTCTAATGATGACATGCATTGTGCCATCGTATCGGTGGTTGAAATTTGTCTTGCTTCCCTCACGGACACACTTAGGTGCGCGCGGTGCCGATGAACGTGCCAATCAACTTCCTATCCCCGAACGAACGGTCTATGGATACACAACTCCAAAAAAAAAAGCTTCAAACACGAATATGCACATGCAAACTTGGAGGGAGAGGAAAAAATAAAACCAATCCTCCTCCAATCGATCTCCACTTCCTTTTTGTTCACTTGAGGTTAATACAGCACCAATACTGGCAACAACAACAAAAAAACTTGCCATGAAGGTAGCATGTTTTTACCACAACTTGCCGTTGCAACGATTTCTTTCACACGTGACCGATAATTGAGCCCTGGAGATACGGTCAAGGGAATGGTGCCGGGACGACGAATTGATTGTGTCGTTTTAATATAAAAAGAACGTCATGAAATCGTCACGATCGATGGGTTAATTCGAATCGCTAACACTGAAAGACAGAAGGGAGCGGATAAAATACGGACGAATCTAACGCGAGAGCAGTTCTTCAACGTAGTACAAACGTTCCCAATTTTTCTGTCAAAATTGTGAATTCTAAACCAGAATAAATCTCTGATCTTTCTTTTGAATCCAAACATTTGCGTCTTTTGAACAGTGTTTTGAGCTGCCAATTAGTGATTCCCTCCAGTAATATATAATAATTCCCCAGTAGGTAGCACCGCCGATCTTCACACGAAAGGACCGTTCCAGAATCCCATGCGGACAATAATCCCTCATAGCAAGGACAATCCGGTTACAATAGAAGGTCATAACACCAAGAAAAGAGAGGGGGAGTACTGATATGCTTAGCCGTAATGTACCGCATGGCGTCTTTTTTTTCCATACACTGGAAACTTTCCTATCCAGACCCAAAATTGAGTATCACAACAACAGAAAATGAACATCAGCACAAAAGATTATGACAAACAAAATCCGAGACTCTCTCCTGTGTGGCCTTAACTGATATCTAAAATCGAACCTTCTCAAACCCGATAACCTTTTGCCCTCAAAAAGGATATCATTACCTTTCCGGTCTAATGGGAAAGAAATTGCCCAGCGGAAGTTTAACACATGGAAGACGAAAAAAATACGCCAAAAAAACTTTTACACTCACACGACGCATGATACAGCAAATGCAAACTCACCCACACTGGGGATACATATATATTTTTTTTTAAACGCGACAAATATAATCACCTTCTCTGTTCTGACTAAAAAGATTCACATTAAGCTGCGCTATCACGAATTGGCAACAACGCGCGTTTTGACCCCCTACAGGCCGATAGCAGAAAAAAATCATCCCTCGGACTTCGAGCGGCACACGATGACATTCTCATTGGATGAGAGTGTCAAAGGCGGCAAGGCAGCAGGACACAAAAAGTGGCACAAAAACCCTACAGGCACTGGCATTCGTGTCAAGTGGGATTAACAGTAATCAGCTGTAAAATGCAACACCAACACACGGAGGGGCCGCCTGGGAACAAGCGATGGTAGGGGTGGAGTGAGAAAAGACCTTTGGTGAGTGCCGCTATATCGAGCAGATAAATATAAAAGCGAGCCTTTCGGGATAAGATAATATAATAAGATATCACCCCTCGTTTCTACCCGGTCATTAGTACCCCGCAGATGAACTGATAATATAATAGAGCCAACGGTGACCGAGTCCCATCACACTACAGCACGCGGTATGCGCGCTCTAATGCATTCGATTTGAAAAATTCGTTAAAACACATAAGCGTAAACGCGTGCAGCTTCTTCAACAGTTGATAAGGTGTCGCAGCGTGTGTGGCTGACATTCGTTTGCCTCAAGAATTATAGTCGTAATGTGTCGCCGCAAGTTTGTGTGGGTACGCGGAGGGTTGTAGATCCGATACACCCCTAAAAGTAAAACCAAAAAAAAAAAATAAACACACACAGATATATTACATATTATATAAACACACACAGATATATTGCATGTTACAAAATCACACCGTTGCTAGGCACACCGAAAATCATTTATCACAATCCTCGGTGCGCCCGTGTCACGCCACTGGCGCGCCACCGTACTGTTGGATCGTTAAATGTATATCATCCCCGCCCATTCAGCGGTTCACACCTCGGACAGCGTTTGTTTGGTATTTATTTGTCAGCACAGCACCACCGGGTTTTCGGTTGGTGACATCGGGCAGCTTAGCACTGAAAAGAAAGAGCACGAAAAAGCAACGGCGATCGCCAAAAAAGTGAAGCTCTGTATATTGTATTTTAAAAATAATTTCATCTCAAAATAAATTCGCCGAGCGAGCCCTGAGACTATGATCATTTCTCCAAACAACACAATCCATACGTCCCCGCAGCGTTGTGTTGGGACTGTATTTTCCAACAAAACCTGTTCAGGCTAGATCACACCGGACCGGTGATCTTCATCGGGGAGCTGTAGCTGACACCTGTTGTTGCGGTACAGTCGAACGATGCGATTGACAGGACAAATCCCGTCTGGATAGTAGATTATGCTCGGGACAGACTTCGGCCATTGTGCCGTACTTTTCCACCGACACTTGCAGTACGCTGCATCGCGAACATCACGCCAGCAGCTCATGCCATTCCGTTCCGATGCATCTCGCTCTCATTCCCGTGGGATGTAAAGAGAGATTCATCTCCATCGGTAGGTACACTGCCCGATAGCTCATCCCGGACGGGGGTCGGATGGGAGGAGAGGTTGGTGGCATCAACACGCGAACGCAACGAACGCCCGGTGCAACTCGGTACATGCTTGCTGATGCAATCGCAACTTAGCGTGTCACGTCTCGTGGCACGCTACCCCAGCGAGGAGTTTTGTTGCGAAGAATGGTCCGACCCCCGGCGGTGGTGGCATTAACTTTGCAATGTTTGACAAACATTTTGTTTCTATCGCTCTCGCCCTCGTCAATCCCGCGCCGATTGTTTTGCAATGTTGGCGAATTAGAATCAAAATAGAAATTTTCTTCCACTAAACAAACATTGCAATGCATTGCAGTAGTACTCAGTACTCGCCGGCCAAATTACAAACATTGAATGAACTTCACGTTTAAGCAATCATTCAGAAAAAAATCAAGCCGGTTTTACTTTAAAAAATTGCAATTATGGCCGAGTTCACCCGAGATAAGGTGGTCACCTTTCACTCTTTGGAGAAGGAAATGTCTTCAAACGAATGTGAATTGTATACTAGATTAAGTTACCTTCAATTCTAAGCAATTCCCTGGCATGGACGATCTTCTTGAATAAAAATAAATAAATAATTGCAATTAAATAATACTCCCCAAAGCACTGCAGCTCATCTTTCTAAGAAGAGTACCAGCGTTTAAGAAGCCATTTACATGGTGCTAATTCCTCGTGGTGACATTACAAACGACCGCATAATAATCATCCGACACTGTCACTGAGATGCGTGACCATGTAGGTGTACACAGTGATAGGTACGATTTATCTCACAAACTGTTAGTTTTATGAGTCATGAATCGCTGTCGTACATTTAGTAACGGGGACAGCACAGATGAACGAACTAGCGAAGGTTCGACACAGAAGGTCCTTCAAACGTGGCTTGGCGTGCGTATCAATTCCGTTTCGGTACAAACTATTTCTTGTCGCGATAATGCATTATAATTGTGAACAAACAAACAAACAAACAAGCAGTGGAAAAAAAATCCCTGGAAAATTCTACACCACAGGCACGATCGTACTGGTCCAAGCGGAAATTCACCACCACAAGAGCAAACAACAGCACGAGACCAACAACCGAGACCGGCCCACTCTTATTAGTACGGGTCGAAATCAAATCAACGATGTGTAGATATTATCACATCGATATGTTTGTTTCAAATGTCTTGCATGTGGCCGAATGTTCAAGAAGCGGCAAACCTCTCGCCCGGCCGGGAATCCCAAAACAAATCTCCAATACTACGACCTCCCGCCGGGTGGCCGGATTGCAGAAAGAGACAACCAACACAGAGCCAAGGTCGGTGGTGGTACGCGTAGCCATCGCACCGATCTCCCCCCAGTTTAGCATAAGCTGCACATTACCAATTGTACATTTTGTCAATGCGCACATCATACCAACCTTCACCGTCAATGCAATACAAACCCACCCAAAACGGATACCACAAAGACAGCACGCGGTGGATAATCCGGTATCAGAGAGTGAGCGACACCGTATGTAAACAGTGTGCGGAGCGTGGTGAGTGGGGAGTGGGGGGACGCATGTTTACGCGTGCGACGTCACATGCAGATTGACCTGGTCGAAGGTTGATCGTCAGCCCCGCCACTAACTAGCCGCACTAATCAACAACGCAATTTTCGGGGATGTAAATTTACGTCACTTGCGTCATAAATGCAAAGCCTTCTTCCATTTCGGTACGGTTAGGGCAGGCTGTAGCCGAATTTTATGTTGACAGGGAAATCCAACCCCCCCTCGGCTACGCGCGGCTAAAAGAGAGAAGTAAACATAACAGAGATTAAATGCCATTAAGATCGTCTCGGTTTGTGATATGGATGCGAACACGACATTAAAAAAAGGGAGAGCGCGAACACAGCCTCAATGCAGCATACAAACATCAACATTATGGTTATGGTGGCGGAATGGCGGGTTAGCAAAACCCGATCCCCGGTGTCATCCAAACTGGTCCGAACCGGTTCGGGCCGCATCGACCAAGAGTCGTCCGGGCAGCATCGCCTTTTGTTTACATCGCGCAAACTGCGGACACTGTCGGAGAGGCTTTCCCGCGTTTCCCGCATAGAACTGCGCGAGTAATCTTGATAAGAAGCCGGGTCGGCTGGACGGTGTGAAATGGGTGGAATTTCCCGGCCACAAACATCCGTCGACATCACACCGCAGTCTGCGATCGATACGACAAGACATCAAACGCCACTTACGTATGTTAGACCAATTGCAGAGCACTCGGGCAAGGCCGTAAACTCCCATCACCCGCACGCACATTGCAGTTCTGCCCCACGTACGGTTTCTTCCGCATTCCATCCCAGCACCCAAGTCACGGTCACCCTTACCAATTCCAGAGTATTCCCCGATATAAGCGGGGTGCTGTAGATATCGATTGTTTACAAACCTGTTCCACGTGTGTCACACAGTTCCCGGCGGAATCGACCGATTGGAGGTGGGATAAAATTTCACCGCTAGCTCGAAACGGTCACGTGATGTTTGTTTTCATATGGGAAGGAAGGAATTTTGCAACCCACGACCACCCACCCTTCCCGCGTTGCCTCATGGTTCGTGGACCAAGAATTTGAAACGTCGCCTGAAACGGGTTTTTGGTGATCGATCACGGGTGTGGTGAAACTAAGAAAACCCATAATATGCTAATTTCCAGCGCCTGGAAGGAGTTCATGATCAATTCAACGATCGAGGGGCTTTTGTCGCAACGGCTATGCTAATGGAACGTGATTTTCCGTGCGATTGGATATTCGTAAGTGGGAATGGTTAGTAGTGTGGATAAAAACCCCACGGTATTCCCTCAATTATCACACTGGAACTATATTGATTGATGTCCAAATTGTTCGCATTGAGAGAAATGTACCTTCAAGATGGTATTGCACGTGACTTGCGCTCAAATTTATTAAACACGAAATATATCGCTTTAGAGAAGAGAAAGTCTATGTAAGTAAATTGATGACTAATCTCTGTATTTCTTCAAACAAATAATAGGTGGGTAATCATCTCGATTCTCGATAGCTTTGTAGCTTGTTATGAGATTCGTTAGGATCAAACGGAACCTATCGATCATTTTCCAAATTTCTCCCCAAGGTATCCGTTATGATACCCGTATCCGACAGCATCCAGAA
The DNA here is from genome assembly GCF_943734755.1 of Anopheles moucheti. Taxonomy (NCBI): domain Eukaryota; kingdom Metazoa; phylum Arthropoda; class Insecta; order Diptera; family Culicidae; genus Anopheles; species Anopheles moucheti. Next base: position 10,442,757 of record NC_069141.1, on the reverse strand, counting down.
AGGCGAAAGATAGGTCTACTAGTGCCTTCATTATTACTCTTATTTCACTCCTTATACCCCCAACAATGCCTGTGGGTACACTGGTTCCCAAACATGCTTTGTTTTCCAGAGGTTTTCAAATTGTTTATGTTTTTTGCCTCCCAATAAATAAAAACATCATGCCAAAAAACTGTGACTCATTAAACAATGCGCAAATGGGGAAAACACGTAGGACCAAAACATGTTATTCTTCAAAAAAACACATCTGTGCAGTCGCACGGTGCGTAGCTATGGCCAGACAAATATTCGTCTCAAGTGTGAAAAACGTACCTATTTGCACGCAATATACGCCGACCGTAGAGGTCTTCTGGTTAGATTTGAAAATCGTAATCAAAGCGTGATATAAACAAACCTTTACTGTGCGCAATAATAGAAAGATACCTTAATTTTCGTCTAGCGCCTATAATCTGCCTCCTACACGCATGGTAACGCCACGGGACAGAGAAATTGCGTCATCCCAACTCATACATATCGCACGACGGTTGATTATCGATCGCAATCTTATCATCGGAAGTAATTCAGCGCTAAAAAATAGGCCCTTCCAATACCTATTCATGTACATATCGATTCATCGTGTTGAAAGTGAATCGGAGCGCAGAAAATCATATGGACAATTGCCGCAAACAGCCACTCTACTGCCCTGGTGGAAGCTGTTTGCGTAGGTTATGTACGATTCGTAAACAGATCATATCACGAAAGACGTCATCGCGTGTGTAAAGTTTGCCAGCACAGTTCCATCAGTCGATGACGCCGGACGCTGGAAGACGAAACTGGACATTAATGTTAAGATGAAGAAGAAAAAAAAACAACTTTTAAACCAACGAATTGGGGGTGGTCCGATATGGGAGATGGTAATAATATAAAAACGACACTACGAGGAGTACCTGCAGCGGAACCTTTGCCTGACCTCTTCCACAACACAAAAAAACACATCACCAGCAAACGTTGTCGGATTAAACATCGGGTATCAAACAGATGGGAGAAAAATGTACACAGACATGAAATGTGCCATCATCATAATCAGGAAGGAGGCTCGTACCGTTACCGAGAGCAATCAATACGGCGGCAATACCCAAGTGGACCCCATCGTATTGAGCAGGGGCGTATGCGAATAAACACATCAGTGCCCGGTTTCACATCATCTCACCGCGCATCTGCCGAGAGGCCATCTCGATGCGGCCTCGAACCTTCGTCCTGTCGATTAGATTATGTTTGCATCGTTTTGCCAGTTCCACCTCTTCATCCCCGCGAAAGCCCACACGGTGGTACCGGGCCAGAACAAACAAACAACACCCGCAAACGGGGTGTACACACACGAGCCGTGCCTTTTTTTGTACAACAATAAAAAAGTTGTGTACAGAAGTGAAATCACTCCACGAACGGTCCAATACCGATACGGACAATTTATTTTCTGTTATATATTATAGAAGTTGGTTAACTTTATTGAAACATCCTGAAAAACTAATTGGGATGTATCTTTTTCTTTGCTTAGCAATTCCTTACGACAATGAGCAAAAAAAACTCACACGATCAGCACCAATCGATCGTACGATTGTGTTTGTAGTACGGATTATTAGCACAATATTACACGTATATTCCACTGTGTTTGCCCAGCAAAGTAACAGTGAAGCTGCAAATCTTCAAAAACAAGTTCCTTATTTCTGTTGACGATCCCGATTAGAAGTCGGAGCCGAATGAATACGATCAACAGAGCAAGTTCGATCAACGGAGAGGTCGCTCCCCCAGAGTGTCACCGGGACACCAGGGCATACCATAATCGGGCAAGAAAAGAAATGGTGCACAAGAAAGACGGCAACCCACACGCAACACACACATTGGGGCAAGTACGCGTACATGTACCGTTCAAGGAAGGACGTTATCCGCATCTCCCAGCAAACGGTTGAAAAATAAGCTTGTTTATAAGCTGCAGGTTTATGTTATTGTGCGGTCCAGGTGACGAACTATTAGTTTGTCAATGTTTTGCATGTTCCAACCACAACAGGAACTGGGCCAGTGAACAATTAGTGGGGGAAAGGACGTCAGCGCTAGTTGTGCTGTTTACCGCTGTGACATGTATTTACTTTCTGACACGGAGCTTTTACAATGATCCTCCCATTCAGGCTAATGTTTGACTTCGAACCGAAATGAATAGGTCGTCGACTACGGATAAAGAGTTTGCTAAAACATTACATCAATATTTCTTTCGCCAGCGATCTACAACATTTCACACCAACCGGAATTGTTGTCCGACTGAGCTTAAAATAGTACCGGAGAGGTAAACAGTACGCGATCAAAATAAAATCATTATAAATAAGCAGTGCGATCAACCCAATATTCTAACTTTAACATTCAAATCGCAAAACGCTTTAAATGTGAATTTGGGTCAGTATTTTGCCTTTCTTTATCCACTTACCTTTCATTAGCTGGTTCAAATTCGACACAACCGAGGCAGAGTTAAGCCCGTAGTAGGTAGTAACCGATCGGGTCATATTCGTCGATACAAGTTGCCGGGCTAACTGCTGCGATCCGGTGGTCGAGCGCATTAAAACATTCGCCGCACCGGTACCGCCGACCGAAAAGTCGGGATCGTCCGCATCGAACATCACATTGTCCTCCCATTCGGAAACAAAATGTCGCGGTGCGAATGTGCCATTATCGTATGGTTTCATTGTGGGCGAGTCTTTACGCACTTTGCGATGAAGAGAACCGTCTCGTTTTCCTGGGGATCTATAATCGCCACTCTTGGGTTGTCCGCTAGGCCGATGGGGTGCTAAGTTTGACCTAAAACAAAAAATAACAATTCCTTCAGTTAGAATAAAGCGATTTAACGGGGAAGGATCATGACTATTCAAGGCGGTTAATTAGCTATCAACGGATGGGGTGGTTGTAGTGTTTGAAGCTCCTTTTTTCTGGTGACCCGGGACAAAGAAATTCCCCAGTTCCCGGTTGGATTAAGGGCCAACCGCCAAGGGTATATCAGTACGCACGCATATCATTTCGCTGCACACGATTCGTTCGCATTGGATGTCGATGTCAAGAAAGGTGAACTTATTCAAATCAGGTAAAAGCAAGCAAGTGTGCAGACCCATACACCTTCTTGGGAGCGACCACTCTACCGGCCCAAAGCAAGGTGACAGATTGTAGTTTTAATGGGACAACCCGAAGCAGGAGGTTAGAGTACATCGAGAACACAATCCGACTTCCTACTAGCGAGACTACTTCTGGCCACTTCTTGCACCAGGTTTCACGTGAGGGTGGCGTGCCGAGCGTTGCGCTTCACAGTGACAAACGCTTATCGGTCACAACGGAGGGAGATCTACAAAACGTGTCCGCTGTAAAGCAGGCATCAAAAAGCTTTGAGGGGGAAGATTAGAAACCAACGATGCCTACACGTGCGTGCAGATAAACAGTCTGACTTATTTTTAACACCGTTCAAAGTGCATCCATCTGCACTGAAAATAGTCTTACTTTCCGGCCACTGATGCGATGCGCCAGATGACCAATGCATAAATCATCTATCTATACTATCAGCTAAATCTGTCTATTCGTTTGAAGCACACAATAATTGACACCAACCTTTCCGTCCATAAAGGGACCTTCGCTTCGAACAATAGGCTTCCTTTTTCGAAAATTTGTCTTCTCGATTGACAATTGTACCATACCCCAAAACCGCTGGCACAGCTGCTGGGTCGGCAAATATTCACCGCTCAAATAGACTGACACAGCTAAACTGTTGAAATCGTGACCCCGCAATAGCCACCCGCTTGTGATTCGCCGGGTTTCGGGTGTGGAGTTTCTGTGTGTCTGTGTTTCTGGGGGTATATTATTCGGGCCCATCCATTGATAGCGACATCAGTGGACACTTAAGGAAAAAAATAATGGTCGTGCAGAAAAATAACCGAGCGAAATTAAGCGTAGCAACAAGATAAAAAGGCTCACCTGTGGTGTTCCTCCGGCGGGATGGTCTAACGAAACGGGAGAAGCGTAGTACAGGGGCGTAGGATGGCGTGATGCTCAGTGTGGGTTGGATGTTTGTTATCAAAATTATCACCTTCCCAGATGAAAACAAACTGTTTCTTTTTTGCTTTTCGTAATTCCTTCGTCAGGTTTCAGCCCACTGCACCGAACTGGGGAGAGCACCGCTTCAGGTGTGATGATGTTATTGATTTTTCACAGACCCGCGTATGCGTTTTGCAGCTACCGACCGATAGATGCAACCGACCGAGTGATAGATGCACCAGAGAAATCTAGCAGCAAACAAAAATAGTTCACCAGCTAATGCTCCACTTACTAAAAGCGGACCACGAACACACGCGCCACTTTCACTGATGAAAATTTCTCCCAACGGTTGTTACCTACAGCAACTTTACTTTATTTGAACAGTTACATTACCAGTTTCACAAACATTACACGACAATTGCAACAAACGAATGCCGATATCTCTAGCAATGGTTCTAGTTTTCGGCAGGAAAATCAGCTATTCCCCGAAAAAGCTAGCGCACAAGCAAAAATCGCACACAGATTTCCCACGATTTTTTGTTTTTCAACTGATTTTGACATGTCGCTCGGTATGACAGTGGTTTGCCCAACGGACATCAATTCAACAATTTCATCATTTTACAAATTGAAATGACAGTTTTATTTGTTTTTTTGTGAAACCAAATATTAAAATGTTTGAAAGCACACTTAATTTCATTAGAATTTTAAGAAATTTCTTATTACATTATCGTTAAATTTGTAAAGTTATCTTATGTGTCTGAGATGATTTTTTCCTTCAGTTGAACGCATCTCTTTGAAGCTTTCCCTGGTTCGGATGCATTGCAACACTGAACTGCAAACCCAATAAAATACGCATTTCTTTGGTTTTAAAATTTAAGTAACAACACCCACTGCTTGCTACCTGCATGACGGGGGAAGGAAAACTTTTGGTTTACGGTTTATTTCTATACACAAAGCTTTTGCTCCTCCATTTGCTCACATCTCACTACTACGGGAACCATTAGAAATCTCGGATTCAGTTCACTGTTCTTATAAATAATACTCCTCCAGGGGGTTGATTATAAGGAAACCAATTTAAAACTTCGCCAGGCAGTATGCCTTATGTGTGCATCTACACAGTATGCTACAACAGCACGGTCGAATCTTCTACGCACGGTAAGTAACGGACATTGGTGCACGACATGACGGCGGACTTAGAATACGTAAGTATAATAAAATATATAAGCATCACTATTCGTGCGTGTATAAGGAGCAAAATACGATCAAAAAGTAAAACAAAACAAAAATCAACGAATTTAACAACGATAAGGTTAGATGACTTCTTGGCTACAGTACTCTGAGATGATGGCTATCTGGGTAGTGGGCGGGGTAACAAAACGCAGAACCTATTCGAAGGGGACACACTACTGTCCAGAAGCCCTCGCGTTTATGTTCACGTCTGCTTTATAATGTGTCGCGATATCAAATCGGTCACTTCGCTCGCGTTAGGTATCAGAAACCGATCCATGTCCGTGATGACAAGGTTCTCCTCCTCCGGGTAGCCGTATTTGAACGTGATCAGATCCCGATGTCGTTTTTTAGCCGTAATTTTGACGATACTTTGCAGCAACCGTCGCACGATTATGCGAGCCCGATCGCGACGTGTTTCCAGCTCTCGCAGCACGATCATGTGGGTCGCCGTCACCAACAGATAGCTGTCGTACATGTACCCGTTCAGGTGGACCTCCTGGCACTTGAAGTGTCGTATCACATCCGGACCCTTCAAGAAGCCCTGTATCGAAACGATCTCCTCCCTCGGATCGGATTGCTGCTGAGAGTTTGTTTTAGTTCCACGCGCCACCGACGATGATTCACTAGCGGCTGAGTTTAACTCATCGTCCTCTTCATGATCTTCGCCGATGCTGAACACCGGTGGCACGTTTCGGTACCGCTTACCGTTACGATCGTTCCGTGAAACGTGCTTCTCGCCACCGTTACCGGTTCGGCTCGATCCCGGCTCGGTTGCACTGGGGTTGGAAATGTAATCAATAAGCTTTTCCTTCACTTCGGCCGATTTGGTTTTCATCGCTAGCGATAGTTTGCTGAACAGATCAATCGTTGATTTTCGATCGCCAGCGGTGCCATTATTGTTGGCCGTCTGACCCGTTCGTTGATTGCCTCGTTTGAGACTGTTCGTTGCACTGCTGCTAGCACTGTTGGCACCACTGTTTAGGACTTTCTGGTTGTTGTTATTTGCGCCTCCTTTACCTCCATACCGAAGCTGCTCCTTGTTGCACAATAAGCACTTCAGCGGATCGTGATCCTCCAGACAATCTACCATGCTCTCACCGAAATATTCATGTATCGCTTCGTATCCACCCGTCAGCAGCGACACGTATTTGGTATTTTTCTGCAAAAATGAAGCCACCACCATGTGTGTGTACTGATCCTCCTCCAGCCGACCGGACCCAAGAAAGCACAGATGCTCTCCACCGGCATTGGAATTGGCATCGATGGCATTGCGCTGCGAGCGAAGTAATCCTTGCACCGCCGTTTGGAATGCTTCCGGTTCCTGCAGCATTAGATTACTGTCCAGATGGAACGCTGTGGAAAGATGACCCGAATTGTACTGTTCCGCCGGACGGCAATCCACCAGGAAGAATCGTACCGCTTCCGGATGGGGATTCTGTATCGAAGCGTTCTCGATCAGCTCATTTACCGACACTGGCAAACAGAGAGCTTGTGAGACGACCGAACCCTCTGGTTTGCTGGTTCCTCGCTGTGCACCAAACAGCACCTGCAGCAAATCCCGCTTGAAGGAGGCCGGCGTTTTTACGGAGTAATACTGGGCGAGCGAACAGAAATCGAGCACATCGTCCGCCTCGATATTGCAGGGCATGTTGACTAGAAAGCTGACGAGTTCCTCCTTTGAGGATGATTTCATCGTCAGTATTTGATCGCGCTGATTGATCAGCACGATCAAGCTGAGGAAGAACACGAGGAATGGATCCGACTGCTGGAAGTACAGGTCCCACATTGAAAGTACGACCGGCAGCGTGCAGGTGGAAGCGAACAGCGTCTGGAACCATCCCATCGCATAACAATCCGGCGTAATGCGCTTCGTGTCCAGGATGGTACAGAGCTCCGGGTCGTGGTAAAGCAGCAACAGACGAAACACATTAAACACCGTGCCGTTCTTGGCGCAGCCCTTTGGAATGTACGTATCGCGGATCGCTTCAAACAGGTTGTACGTGTCGGAACGGATCAGCTTCAAGGATAGCAGCGGCAACATCAACTCCACCCAGCCATTGTTTGCCTCGTACAGAAGGTTGCGGTTTTTGCAGTAAAACGTAAGTATCGATTCGAGATCGCACACTACCGACACTTTGTCCTCATCCTCATTGCCAAGCTTGCTGACAAACTCCTCACAATCCGAACGTAACTGTGCCTGGAAGGGTAAATCGTAGATCTCGCTGAACTGTGCCAGCTGGTCCGTTTTGTTGCGCACTCCCAGGCACACTTGCCACACATCGAGCCGCAACGCTTCGGGCAGTGCCTTGCCATGGCATATTGCGTAAATGTCGTCCACCGTGCAATCATCCTGTAGCGCCGATTCGAGCTCAATCAACCTGTCCATGGAGAAGAGAAGCAAAAAGATGACGAAAGCAACCAAACACACACACGTATGCACAAACGAAAAGTGTCAGAAGAATGCGAACACCCAAAAGACAGCCTACTGGCGAGTGTGAGTCAAGCGCCTGCCAAAGGGGTTCGCTTATCATCCGCTTATCACATCAAGGGTACAGTGCCACGGCACGAAACCGTCTTCACCGTACCGTGACGTCGATTTTCTTACCACAAGCCGTCCTCCATCCTACCGTGCAATGGCACAGGGCGCTTGAGCAATACGGGTGGCAGCAGAAAGTGTGTTGTTGTTCCGAGCAGGTATCCTTCGCCGTTCACGTATTTTCTCAAGCAGCGCGTCGTGGAAATAATATCGTCATTGCAAACCAAACACTACAAACCAATCAGCTAACGCTTCTAGCGCTACGGTACTATTCGTAAGCAGTTTGTTGTTTGCACCGATTCGGTTCTAATTGACTTCACTTTCTGGCCAACAAAATAAGTGCCAGCCAAGGTTTATTGAGCATTGAGGGTGGGGGCCAATGTTGACATGGACATCTTGGATGTCATTCTGACAGTTGGGCGCATGATGCCAAGATGTTTATGAAATGAGAGCTGCTCTTTTAAAATTCCGTTGTTGAATGTTTATCGTTTATTTCGTTCGATTATTTTACGATATAATTTTAGAAATTGTGGGACATATTGCTTGTGGTGGACGTAAAGGACAAGCCCTATTTATTTTCGACCTAAAAGGCAGATGTTATTCAGATAATTGTTAGCTGGGTTGTTTGGTAGAAGCCGTTTGTTTTACCTTTAAACATGAAACATAAACATTCGTTTACATAAAACGAATCTTTGACTAGATCGGCAAGTACTGTCTCTGAGCATAGTTTAGCACTACCATTTGATTAATGATCATGAGCTTAAACGGTGTCTATAGTTTAAATATCCAAATTGTAGCATCACTCCTTAAACACTACTGAAGTGCAGCTTGACTACTGCTCCTTTTCAAGTCCCATTCTTAGGGACATTTGTCATATTAAATGCATTGAATTGTTGGGACTATAAATTGTGGCTGATTGAATGAGTAATGAACATTTTTTAAAAATTAAAAATCTATCTGAACAATTGTATTCCTTTTTTGTCAAATAGAAAATGCAAAACAAAATTTCTAACAAACTATCAAACGATGAACAACGATGAACGTATACATTAACTAATAAATATCGTCTTTAAGCTTTGCGATTGTATGTCTTCCCAAGTGAAGATGTAACCAGATTAAGCCCTAACAATCCGACTAGAGACATACCCAAAAGTTCGCAAATAGTCATTACTGATTGCTCTTATTTTGAAGGAAAGTCTGGCCAATAGTTGACGAAGTACCGATGCGTGCTCCCTTCAAACAAACGATCGAGCCAGTTTGGCAACCCATCTAGTAGATTTTCTTCAAGCAGAATCTTTGGTTCGTATATGTCGGACGTGGATGTTTCGGAATCAGAACTATCCATACCGAGGAATGCTCCAGCCTCGGGATCAGATGGCATCGAACTGAGATGGCGCGTAATTTTCATCATGCGCTACAAATGGAATGATAAATTGTCATAGAAAATTAAGTAATTTGAGCGAAATATAACAGAACAATGTAAACAATTACCTTTGCTCCACGATTCGACTCTGGATGCTTAGCATGGTACATGCAAAAGTATTTGCGATGCCCATTTAAAGCTATGACCGTACCAATACAGTTCCGTGGATTGATTTCCATCTCACGTGATTCTGACAGCGACAAACGTAATAATTCAGCGTACCATCCAATACCTTTTTCAATTAGCATGTGGGCAAACATTAGTGTTTTGTTCCTGCAGAATAGAAACAAAAGCGTTAATCGAAAATAACACAAAGGAAGTAATCGAGAAACCCATACTTTCGATACGGCCATACTGCTTTATGAAATGATGGAATCAATTTCGATCTTGATTGCATATCGGTAAGCAATACTATCGTGCGGCAACCGGGTTTAAGTAGTCTAACCAATCCGTTGTATTTTTCAGCGCGTAATTCATGTAGACGAAGCTCGGGGACATAGCCCACTGGTTTTCCTACAAATAAAACGACGAAAATTAGTACCATTCATAAATACTGTAAGAGAAAATATGTCGAACTAGTAAACACATAGAGTAAACATTAGAAACTGCATTAAATTGCAACTTAAGCAACATGGAAATCTGCCTTTCTAAGTCTTACGATTTCAAACAATTAGGGAACCATGCTGTTTTATTCAATAGCTTACCACTAGTATTGTCCACGTGTTTGCTCTTTTTCTGCTGTATGTCTTCCTCTTCCAAATGTAGTAGATAGGACATAAAATAACCAATGCCAAGTATAAAGGCTATTGTTCCAATAACCGATATCGCTGGTAGAATGTGCTCCTGTCCTAAATTGTCGACCATATATTCTAATGCCAGCAATACACGTTTCACCATTCGCATCACTGCATGTTCGGCATGCTCATCTAGAAGGGCCTGTAAGAAAAAAGCATTAAATTAGTGTACGGTAAAAATGTTTCGGGACATTTACGTGTATAATTACCTTCACTTCGGTTTCGTAGCTAAGAGCTTCTGACGAGCGTAACAATCGATGGATTGTAGTGTCCATTTTCTGCTTCGTATAATTAAAGTATTGCTCCTCTGTGTCATTCTCCAGCGCCTTATCTACTGGCAGCACAACCTCTTGGACCCATTCGTAGCGAATTTGTTTGGTATCTCGGCGCCAGAAAATCACAATTTGCAAAAGCGTTTCTTTGGGTTGATTGTGCTTGGAAAGTGCACCGATAAAATCGTTTTGCTTCTCTTGGTATATGTAAGCGTATCGGACTCTTTCACGACTAAAACCCGATTCGAGCGCTATTTTACGCATAATGGTGCGAGCTCCATCATGCGAGCTCGTATTTTCAGTGACCAGTACCACACACAATCGCTTCCGCGGTCGGTTCCATTCGGCAGGACAAACGCTATCCAGCATATCTTGCGAGGATAGACGTGGAAAAATAAGAAATTTGTTGTGCGAAATGATGTTGTTCAAGGTCGCCGTAGGTATATCCGTCATGGTAACTGAAGCGATCGGTTGAGATGGGAATTCATTGAAGAGCAGCAAAGTATCAAGTGAGGCATGAGCTTTGAACTTTGCCTGTATGTTCGAGGTATCGTTGATGTTTAGCTGCACGAAGCCAAATGCAACACGTTCACGAAAGTAATACGCGATTATGAGATACCGCAGTCGGGGTTGAGCTCTCGGTTCTAGAATAAGAGCCCGAACACGATTATCTGCCCATCCGCCCAAAAATGTATCAAGCGTACTGTCTGTTACCGGCGTCAACAGTTTATATGGCAGCTTTTGGCGTATAAAATCTACCACATGCTGCGCGTTAAACACACTATCTTTGTACACGTAATTATGACCATCCAACACCATAATCACACACGGCAGCGAGTGTACCCCGACCTTCCGCACAAGTTGTTCCTCGTGACCGGCATTAACGGTGGCAAACACCACTCCGTATGGTTCGAGTGTGTCGATTAGCTTCTTGAACGAATTTGCCGCCTTCATACATGCGAAGCACCAATCCGCATAAAACATCAGTATATGCGGAGTTACGCGACTTTTCGGCAAAATGTTCGTTTCGTAATATTTGCTAGTAATGGAAAGCCGATGATACAAGCCTATATCTTGATCGTGAAAGTTAAAGTTATGGGCACCATTGAAATGCTCGAAAGCATCCTGAAACCGACCAAAATTGCTATTATCTGGACGATTTCGATCCAGCACTGCGTCCTCGTTCGTGATCCCGTACTGATCATAGGCGAGCCTACGATTCGTGTCGGATAACAATTCGTACGCTTGTTTCATTTCCACAAATTTGGTTTCCGCATCAGGGTGGTTCGATTTATCCGGATGCCTATGGAAAAAAGTGTAGTGCAGTAAGCAAAGTGGCTACTTTTGTTAGCGAATCGATTTTTCCATGACAGTACTCACCATTCCTTGGCCAATTGCTTATACGCTCGGCGTATCTCCTGCGTCGTTGCTCGTTTATGTACTGCTAGGATTGTGTAGGGATCGTTCGAGGCGGTTAAGCTTAAGCCAAACGTACCAAAAACTAAAGCAAACCCAATCCAATAAACTACGGTTTTTTGTCGACGGCACATCTTTGGTAAGTTCTAAACAGGACGAGCTGCAAGTGTTGAATGTTGTGTTTATTAATTGTCACTGTCAGTCCGGAGTTTGACATGCAGGGTTTGACTTTCGCACTTTTCGCACTGTGGTCGATCCAGCACCTGCTGATCCAACATCATCAGGATTTGTTTATCCCTGCATGGATTTTTCCTAAGATTCGCTACGATTGCTCTAAAATCCATTCCATTTCCCTCGCTCTATTAATGAATTTTTCCATTCAAACCACCTAATAAACAGCAAACTTTCGTGCAAAGCTTCACACATGTTCCTGGAGCTTTGTTTGTTTCTAAAAATATTCTTTCATATACGCGCGCGTTACAACCCCGAAGCTTCCGCTGTCGTCATGTGTGCCGTTATCATTTTGCGTATTGCGCGCGCCTGTGTGAGTGCTCCGGAAAAAGTATATATCAAAAGAAAATGTGCCGGGAAAAATCAGTTGAACGGTGTTTTTCCACCAGTTGACTTCGAATTCCGTCGGAGACACACCGAGTGTGACTCCGTCGCGCTAGTTCCAGGTGTCTGGCACCTGCACTCAGTCAGCAAATAGTAGTTGTTTTTGCACGCAGTTATATCCCGTGGGTGAAGCAAAGGATAAAAGTGAATCTTACATGTGAGCCGTCCATTTTTTGGTTTTTGCAAAGTGATTGAACACATCCGATCGCTGTTGTTTCATTACTTGTTGAAAAGTTTTTTTCTTAATTGTTTTGTTCTATTACCATTTTATACATGTGACTTGCTATTATATGATTTTACATGAGTACATCGTTAGTTTTATAATTCTGATTGCATTCTCTATATCTTCGTCCCAACGGTTACAACTCGCAGGGTGAAACGTAAAATTGCAAGTGCTGTGCAAAAGGTTTTACCGGTTTTTCGTTTGAACTGATGCGACCGACCGCCAAAGCGAACCTGGCCATCGGCCAAGCGGCGGCACTAGCAATCCTGGTGTCGCTGGCCACGGTTGGTGCCATTCCGACCTCGGTGTTGGCGGACTCGAAGGATGCCAACGGTAAGTGATCACATGGACTTGTCCGTCGATAAATTATCATTTTCCCTCCCCATCCGTCTTCCGTATTGTAATAATTGAAAGCGACGGCAAATGGCACTGGAATAATATTTGCCTTCCAAAGGCGATGGCGATGAGATTACTACACCGGGCACACTGGTGAGCCAATCTTCCGCTGCAGCGAGATGATAAGAAAATAAGAAATTCCTGTGAAACAACGAGCACTGTTGCACTGTTTTTGCAGCCGAACCACTACAGAAAATTGCATTTTCACGTGGCGTTGAAGCTCCATGGTGGATGTCATGGTGATCCGATGACTCCTAGCTTGATGGAGGATACTTGTTTTACACCATGCTTTGCCATCACCTACGCTGAACGGCAGGAATTGTTTAGTGGCGAAAACCCAGGATACCTTTGTTTCGTACACTCGGCGGCACCCATGTGTGACACCGTTCCCACTTGACCACGTGTGAAATCTTGAGACATAATAACGAAACGGAAACGGTATCACATTTTCACCTCCTTTCGTTGTCCGGTAGCTTCGTTGACACTTTGACTCTGGCTTTCATTAGTCGTCGGAAGGACGATAGGTATCCTGTCACGTTACCTGGCCAAAGTTTGGTTGGGACAGATGTTCCAGATGCAGCACATATGGAAGAACTTCACCACACTTCCAATTGTGAGTGATGATTTACAAGTGAAAACGAAACGTTGGTGACCTGTATTTGATTGCTATTGAGGGAATAATCGGCAGAAGCGTGTCCTAACGTGGTAACACAGAACAGAAGAAAAAACCTCATCTGGTCTCTCAAACAATCTATGTAAGTTTTGTTAGTTCAGTGCCTCAAACTCTTTGCATTTGCATATTGAAAGAAGTCAGAAATTGAAATTCATCACCTCATCGCCTCAAAATCCCCTTCAATGCAGCACCGAAATGAGGTACAGTGCAGAGGAAATTACAATCAGTCCAAAATTTCATTCGCGGTTTGGTAAACTCAATTACGCTTCACACTGGGTCCCCGTAACTTCCAGTTGCCGTAGGCTTCGTGCACCTAGTGGAATGTGTACGTGTTTGTGTGTGTGTTTGGTGAGGTATTTTTTGTGAGCCTTGGTCAGTTTTGGGAACCATTTTAGCTGTGAACCACCGCCCGCCGTCATCAGTGTTCTGGGAGATTGAGCAGATTATGGCTGGAACTACGGCATAAGTGCATGCCTGCAGTGTTTTTTTTTGTCGTTGTTGAACTCAGTCGGAAAAGGAAACATATTAGCTTGAGGTTGGACGATTCGGTTTCGTGGTTTATGGCGTTGACCGTTGTCCGCATGCAGCACGGTCGAACCGTAATGATTCACCGCACAGAATCTATAATCCACGGAGAATCGTTTGTCCCCAACGAGTCTCAAATGGGGGCGCTCAATCCGGTTCACTTTACGATACTGTGCCGGGAAGAAGGTTGATATCCATCCTAACAACAGGTTGCTAGCAGCAGGAACAGCTCTAACAGGGGCCCTCGCTATCAAACTGGGCCGCCTTTTGCCCGCGCGCGGAGTTGAAGCGGAAAAGGTAATGAAATAATAAAATTTAATTTACGATACTACTTCGGTCCGGTCCCGTTAATGGACATCAGGTTGTTCGCATCCTTCACCGCGTTGGCGAACCCGGTGGCGAACTTATCTGCGGTCGGATGTTTGAGCACATTAACCGTCAAATCTCGCATTTAATAACTTCTTTTTTCTGTGTGTGTGTGTTATTTTTGCCCCGGAACTGGAAGTATCTCATATGGAAACATCAGCTTATCAGCCGCGCGTAACATGAAGCTGGTCATTCTGAGAATGAAAACGAGTTGGCGTGTAATGTGTAGAACAAAAGAACCGCACTGGCCGTGGTGGAGTATTGGAAGTGGCGCCGATCTTCACACGACAGGACGTGGTGTAAACCCCCATCCGAACTCATCCCCCCACGTACGCAGGACTGTCTACGGGTAAATAAAGCACAAAGGGCGCCAGAAATAATGACTGGCCATAGTTTTAGTAGACCTCTTGAGATTGTGTTGTGAATGCCTCTAACTCTATTTCTCAAACTCCTTTTGGCCTCCCGTTTTCATTCGACATTGCATTAAAAACGTGTGCTCTTTTGATCTACCCATAATGGCCTGCATTTGGAAGCCCTTTTCGGGTGATATGCTGTCGAAAATTCAGTTCCCCATTTCCTAGCGCAATCTCACGCAAAAGCACATGAGACACCCAGTTTGCACAGTGATAGGGGTTTACGGTGCGAGTTGATAGTGGGATGGACTTGGAAGATGAATGTCTACCTGTTCGCCTTGTTTCGAGCGGCTGCCATTTGACCTCAAATCCGACACTGTCGAAAACTTGGGCGTTGGTTGTTTGCTTAGGATCAAAAACCAACCACGGCTCGTATCATGGGGCAACTCCTTTTAATTGCACATAAATGCGTTACACCCGTTGTTGGTCTAGCTCCGAAACACGAAGCCCGCTTTACAAAACGCTTAAAGTACATCTCCGTACCGTCACTCGATTGCAGACAAAGCTCTCCCATCTCACGGCCGTGATGGAAACATTGTTTCAGGATGTGTTTATTAAAACTCGCTTCAAATTATTCCACCATTCACCTGATTCGGATACACCTCAGTTCCTACAGCGATTTCAAGATTTCCACCACAAATGTTGCTCAATTGCTGGTGAGCCAACGCGATGTACGCTCGGAAGGACATTTCCGCGGTGGTCATACATTCGATGTAACGACCGCGAATTCCTACCAAATCGTCCTGCAATGCTGTCCTCTGTGAATCCAGCAAGATTGGCAAGGTTGGGGCGTGCAGTATCATATCTTTCTCCTTCTGGCGCAGTTTGTCCACAATGTTGCCCGGCGTGTAGAACACATTATCGCCCCGGAATGCATCCAGCAGCTGCAAGTTGACGGTCGATTGCTCGTACGCACGCATGGCCGTGTAGTACCAAAGCACGGTATTTTCTATCGATTCATCGACCGCGTTGATGCACTTAGTGTACGCCACACCGATCAGGTTAACCGTGTGCTGAGCAGCTATTCCGATGAACGCCATGCACTGCCCATCGGTAACGGATGTGTTCTGAGCGCGCATCAAACCATTCAGCTTGTCTTCCTGCAGTATGACCGACCGGACGAACGTTTCCTTTGCGAGCATAACGTCGGTGTGAAGTTGTGCTAGCGCTCCCGCACCTTCACGTTCCAGCGTGGATATTTGCCGCAGATCGCCATCCATCTTTTCCAGGTACCGGGGAACAATTTCCTTAAACGTATCGATCACCAGCAGGGCATCGGGGCGATCTGCATTGCCTGCTCCGATCACTGCCAACACTACCAGAACGAAGAGTTTCATCTCTCTATATCAGTCCCGCGCGGTCTCTATCGTGTGCGCACCAGAAAACTTGACGATCAAAGCAGCACTGCCACACGCTACCTTAAATACTGCCAAATATGTATAGCAGCAACGGTTCAAGGCTTTGGGCCATTTGCATCTTGCCGCGATGGTTCAGATAAGATTAGCATCTGCCGGAAAGAAGGATTTATCTCGCTAACGGATGTGTGGATTAAAGAAGATCATGTCAACAATTACAGTATTCTTAAAGGACAGAATTTGCCCAGTGGGCTTTATTTGTTGGCGAAGTCCGTCCAATTGCATTCAAATTGACTCTTAGTAATCTTAGTAACTCTTAGTAATCTAGTTGCATTAAGAGTTGTGATAGTGTTTTCTTTTTAAAGATTTCTTCAGGGTTTGCTGATTTTACTGTTCTTTCTGTGCTTGATAAAGGGATGTGTTTTCATCCTTTTGAGTAACTTATTATTATAATATGTAATATATCATACATAATATACATCTCAAAAGAACACCTCATCGATCGATCATTCGGGATGATCTTTACAAACTATAGACTCACTTAAGACCAAGAGAGAAGGGGGTTTTAGTAGTAACTAATTAGTAGTCAGAGAAACGATTGGCAATATAAAGCAAGAAAATAATTGCAATAACAACTCCATGGGTTTTGAATTCAATTTTATTAACTACCTACTAACTTTGAACGTGTTATTATATACTTCATTCGCTATGCCGTGTGGTATCCGCAAATCATCGCCAGCTGCATCTTGCACATGTTGGCACCTTGTTCGTACAGTTTGAATGCTTCGCCCATGCAAGCATCGTAGTTATCCTGGATGAATCTAAGATCGTTGTACACTTGGTCGACTACATCCTCTAGAGCCGTTGCCGTGCCATTGTTGTTGCGCAGTAATTCCATCTTGGCATTCAGCTTGGCAATGATCGGTTGCGGACTATGAAACACATTGTATCCCTGGAACACGTCCAGCAGACGTACCCACGATATCTGCTGCTCCAAATTGTTCACATAACCGTAGTACGCTGAAACGTTGCCATTTATCGCTTCATCTGCTTCGTTGATGCAGTTCGTAAAGGATACACCCGCCAGATTCACGTTCATCTTACTGATATTCATGATGAAGCTGGGACACAGTATGTCGGCCGTGCTTTCGACCGCAACCACGCGATATATTTCATCCTCACGGTTGATCACCTTATGCACAAATTGCTCCTTACTCTCAATAATCGACAGATGTATGTTGGCCAACTGATTCGTGACGTTGCTCTTAATGGCGGTGATTACCGTTTGCGCCTCGTCCAAATTGGAGCTGTAGAGCGGCAGAAGCTGCTTGAATGTGGTGATGACGTTTTCCGTTTCTGGACGACCAGCGGCAACGATGCCGATCGTGGTCAGCAGCACGATAAAGCTCTTCATGGTTTTACTTTCAGCGTTTCGGCGAGGATCAACAAACTGGATAACACACCCAACGGGAAAAGATCTTTTATACCGCATAACATAACGTGTGCAATGATCTGTTTACATTAGATTACAATTTTAGCATTGCTAAGCTGCCACTCATTATCTGTTTTTTCTTGTGTATCTACAAAAAAACGAATCCCGAATTTCTGTGCCAAGGTTTATCTGTTTACTAGTATCTTCCGGTGCTTTATGTAGACTGAATGGAGTGTTCGCTGCAAAGCTCATAAATTCAATACCCCTGGAAGTACCTGATGTGTTCGTTGGCGAAATTCTTTAACACTTTCAGCGCCATGTCAACAATCGTTACCGTGTGGCCACTCTCAAAGCTTAGTTGGCCTTTTGTATACCACATCACCCATGTTACAAATGTCCTTAATGAATGGGCTTTCTTTAATAAACATGAATGAAGTGTGATGTTTGCTCTCACATCTCACTGGTGAGTACCATATGATATCGCCAGATAAGATTTCTCACAATGGGATTGCGAACGATACAATGTTGATTTGCGACGTAAAACCTGCTCCTTTGGGTGTATTCTCAAATTAAATTCTATAACCACCCATATTTATGTGTCCCTGGAACACATTGGAACCGCGAAAGTCACTTAAGGTCAATAATTTATTATATTCAATGAACAAACATAAGCTCACAACATTTATTGCATAACCATCAGCATCTTACTGCTCCTTTTTCGCACACACAATCTGATACTGCTTCGAGGTACCTTCCAGTGCCGTGTCCAATCCAGCCCGTGCCTCTGTCATACACCCGACAAACTGTCCCTTCACTTCGCCCAACTCTTCACGAATCTCTCTCACCGCTGCCGCACTCAACGACGGTAGCTTAAGCGTGGCCCGCATACGTTCCTGCAGCTTGCTGCGTATGCGTGCCGGATCGACGAAGATATTTTCACCCCGGAACGCATTCAACACGTTGGCCTGGTCGTACTGGTCGCGCGATACAGCCCCACCCGTAGCCCCGGACAGCTTCTCGAACAGCGCATCGTCCACCTGGTTCAGGCAGGACGTGTAAGATACACCGGCAAGGTTCAACATGAGTGCCGTCTTCTGGCGGATAAAGTCTACACAGTGCGGACCGCTGGCCTGTGCCTCGGCGGTAGCCAGTTCCTGCAGGATGGAGGATTCTCCATTGATGGACGAACGGACATACTCCTCCTCCGCCAGCAACAGCTCTGACTGTACGAGCGACACGAAATCATCTTCCGCTCCAAACAGCCGGCCCTTTTTCACGCGTTTCAACTGTGTAAACAGACTAAGTGTCTCATCGCGATCAGCTGCGATAGCCTGCGATAAGGATGGAATAAGCTTCAACCTAATCCACTTTCACGTGCAAACCCGAAGCGAATCTCAACTCACCGAAATAGTCACGGACAGCAGTGCTAACAGGAGCAGTGCCTTCATTTTGATTTCCAGTTTGATGGTAGTTAGCCTTCCTCGAACGATAACTTCTGCCCTCCCAAGGTAGCAGCAAGCGAATGAACCAGCTCCCGACGATGCCCAAACGTTTTATATCCTCTCATCCACTCCCATCGGGAAGGGGACCACCTTTTCACTATCTCAAAACCTCAAGTTCGTGTGATCAACAGCACCGTGTCTCTTATCAATCCGATGCTATCGTGAGGCAGAATTAAGAAAGCACCGTCGCGATAAGCACCCGCCAGCGAATCCCGCATGAAGTAGTAATGGATCGGAAGTTCACCTTTTCGGCAAAAAAATATGGTGTAATGGTGTGCACTTGAGGAAGGGTATTATTTTCTGGCCAAGTGTTGCAAAATCAGGCGTACAATGGGACAAACAACAACTCGTATGCAAAATTGATCGATAAAGCGGAAGACAACGTTCAATCATACGGTGGAATGTATCGCTCAATTTTGTTGAAGAATTGGAGCTTACTGCTGGAGACGTGTCTTTATTTAAATGCACAGCACAAAACAAACATTATACTGCACTTTTGGTTGGAATGCATGATGTCATCGGCAAAACATATTTGCAAAATTTGAAGATTAAGAGTTAAGAGTGACTTAAAGATCTCAAAAAGGAAATACGTTCAATTGAACAGACTTGTTGTTGATGTAAAGAGGGCTAGATCATCTTACGGATGTTCTAGCTTGTTGATGAAATAATTGGGAGATTGACATTCAATATGTTCGACGGACTTTCATTTGTTTGTTGCTTCCTTATTAAATCTGAAGACCTCAGGAATATTTCACCTGATCTCCATGGAAAAAGCATACATTTGAATCGGTTGACTTGTTATCTCTTACTTGATCTCTTACTGAGATACGACTCAGAAATCACATAAAAGTACCTTTTTAAGTCATTCAACTGGAATCTAACAAGAATTTTTTAACTCCCTTTGTGAAATTAAATTCCTTACATCAATATGTACCAAGTGTTGCTAATCAAATACAAATTGCAAATATAAGGTTATGATGTCTAGCCGGTGCATCATAGAGCAGGTTTTATCGATCTATTGACACTTCAATCACAGGAGGCTTTGAGACCTTTGTCTGACATTTCTGACCTTGAGGATTATTTCTTCATATCGTTGCCTGTTGAATGGTCAGATGAGCTCGACAATTAATACTTATTCTCCGCCAACAACTTCAAAATTATACCAACAAGAATTAAAACCCATATCGCATTAGGTGATTAATTAAAAAGCCCATCTTTATTAGCTGCTAGTTTGTGATGCATCGATCATGTCTTACAACGCATAAGCCGCTTCTGGGGTGGATGGTTCCGGTTGATTTTCCTCCGGTACTTCCGTTTCTTCCGCCAGTGTGGTATCCAATTCCGGCTCGACTTCTGGCTCTGTGGCCGGCTCTGTCGCCGCCTCGGTCGTACCTTCCGTGGCTTCGGTCGGCTCTTCCGGCAGCAACGCTCCGAGACAGATTTGCTGCAGCTGCTGCAGCACCGTGCCGAGTGTGTTCTGCAGCAGCTGATCGTTCATGGTCAGACAGCTGGTGTACGCCGCTCGAACATCCCCCAGTCGTCCCTCGAACGCATCGACCAGCAGGGAAAGCTCCTGCGCCAGTTCAGCGGGAGCCTGCTGCAGGGAGGATAGCTTCTCCACCAACCGATCGACGATCGTTTGCGGATTGACGAACACGTTCTGGCCGCGGAACACATCGTACACGCTCAGATTCACGAAGCTCGTTTCGTTCACCGCCAGCTCGCTGTACACGCGGACAATTTCCGACGACAGCGACGCATCGACGTTGTTGAGACAGTTGGTGAACGACACACCGGCCAGGTTCATGTTAACGTCCACGCTTTGGCGCAAAAAGCCAAGACAGCTCGTATCGATGCTGATGCCCTGCCCATTCACCTGCCGCAGCACGTTCGCTTCCGTCTTGATGGCCGTCTGCATGAACGATTCCTTGCGCGCGGCAATGTCTATGTTGAACTTGTACACCACCTCGGAGCTGTTGAGCTTTGCTCCGGCCACCGCATTTACTACCACATCGCGAAGTTGCTTGTAAGCGGGATGCAGCTCGCGCAAAGCGTCGATGACCCGCAGGGAGGATTCGCGTTGTGCTAGCGTGACCTGTACCGTAAGAGAAACCGTAAGAAAAGGTTAGCTTTGCTGGCTATCGTTGCACTCCGGCCCGGACGAATAACTTACGCTCAGAACACCCAAGAACACGGCAACCACCAAAGGAAACGCTTTCATTTTGAAGAATTTGTGGAGAAGATATTCTTTTTTTTTGGTTCCTGCTCTATTCTACTTCGTCTGCTTCGGAACGAGCCGTTAGTGTCTACTGTGGGGATGGTACTGTCTGTCGGAACCGGGAAGGTCAGAAGTTTTTATACCAAGTTGGAATTAGTTTTCAAGTACTTCATCATCCTCTACTATCGCGCGCACGCATTCGACGAGTTAGCCCCTCGAGTGGTGTCCACGAGCGATGGGCAGCCTTCGTTCCGGTCGTACTTTCCTGCCTGCCTCACACCAGCTCAAGAAATTTCTAATCAACCATTTGCACGATTGAAATCATCGAAATGCCACCGGTTTGCAGGCCGCAAGAAGTTTTCTACCGATCTTCGGGGAGGCGGACGATCCGTTATCGAATTACCTGTATGCGAGTGATAAGGGTGGGTGGTTTGTACGGGACCTTCTCATAAATTGCACGTTTGCATAATTAGAAGTTAAGTGGAGCATGATTGATGCCGGGTCGGAAGCATATGGTCTAAAATCGATAACTTCACTGCGGACCGCGCGTCATGATAACGCCAAACACACACACACAGCCCTACGTTCCAAACCCGTCAGATTAGATCACGGCCTATCAATAGTTGGGTGATTTACACAGCTTTATGGCACTCGTAGGGGTGGAATAGTGTCATCCACTAGCTCAAATACCCCGTCGAGGGGATGCACTGGGTCAGCGAGCGCCACCGCTTCAAGCAGCCAGATCGTTAATCGGTACTTTTTGCTAATAGAATGACCCACTCGAACGGATGACCAGGAATGTATTAGAGGACCAGCACGTTACACGACGTTCGTTCCCAGGGTGTTGCGCGAGCCAAAACGTGCCGTTGAGTTTGCAGTGCAGTCCAGGGTATCGCGCAATCGGATTCGCGGAATTGACATCCTGGAACAATCGTGTCGCTGAAGTGCCACGACAATTGTTTGTTTCGATCGATTGTTGTGGAGAAAGTTTTAGTAACGATGATGCTCTTTGAGCTTTGTTCGCCAGAGTCAACAGTCTGCAGTGACGCATGTGACGTTTTGAAGTGGATGTCTAACTGATCCTACTACAGGTGCGTGTGACTTGAAGATTGGATTGGAATGGAAGATTTGTGGACATTTTTTGGATCTGAGCATTAATCTCTCTGAGACCTCTTCGGATGCGCATGGCATTGAGGGAGATAAAAATAAGTTCTTGATCTTTTTTCATTGTTTGAAGATCAAACTATAAGCTCACTTTCACGCCATTTAGTTATTTAGAATGATTTAATTATTCATACAGTTACCAGTTGTGTTTTATCTTCCGGATCCGTTGGCATTTGGTTATCAATTTTCTCGAAGCTAATGCTCAGCTCACCGCGTCAAATCGTCTCTCGTCCCAGCAGCAAACAATCGCAAACCAGAAAAAAACAATCATTCTTGCAGCACTCCCTATCCCACAAAACCGCAAATTTTCTTCCCGCTTTCTCGGGCGGACGATTTTCACTGACTTCTCTAACGAAACGTTTACTCAACTCGACCGACAGAGTAGATGAAGCACCTCAAAGGACATGCACGACGACTTGGGGTTTTGGATCGGTCGTTTTTTTTTATTTTGCTTTCCATTTTTGCTCCGTCTTGTTTGTTTCCACCGGTATTCCGGCTTTTTTCTTCCCTGGTTGTCGTGCAAGAATTTCGGATTTCACGGTACAAACTTTCCCAATTTCGTAAGCAATGTGCTTTCCCGGTCTGCCGGTGTCCGCACTTCCAACGATTCGTGCGCCTCTGGTTACACGTTCCGCAGAAACTGTACGGAGTTGACAAACTACCGACGAGGAAGTAATTTACAGTGACCCAGAATTTAAAAGTCGGTGACTTTGTTTGAACTATGCACACCGGGAACATGACCATCGGGGATTGTTCTGCGGCATGCTAGGGTCATAGTTTTCAGTGGAATCGCTCATTTTTATCTGCGGCACTTGTGACGTCTTGTTGAGGAGCGCATTTCTGCAATGTAATGGGATTGGGTGGCTTACAAAACTTAAAAATAGAACCATCCCGGATGTGGTCTAATTATAGCACGTAACTTTGTAAAGTGCGTGGCTGAAGTTGGCAATCGATAAGCTTCACAAAATCTGAAAACCGCCTTAATACTACAATCGTGCCGCGGTAGGTGCGATTGCGAACCCAATCTCCACCAAGTTCCGGTGATTCACACAGCACTGGGGCCTTATCATTATCGCACACTTGTAGCGGACGGAGCCATGCGGCAGACATTGCGGTGGATGGTGATTGAAAGGTGTCGATGGATGAAGGTCCTCCCATTACACCCCGTTCCAAATGTCCTAGCAATCGTAAATGATCGATTAGTTTCTCGCGAGTAAAAACAATAGCCAGCGGGAAGATTCGTGCTAATTGCAATACACACACAGCTCCGAGTGTTGTTGACCTGAAGATGATGGACGTGTGAATCAATCGGACCATCATCACCTGGACCTTCCCCAACAGAGTTGCACCTGTCGATGCAAATCGGATATTAGACAGCAGTCCGATACGGAAGCAGAAGTTGACCCACACAAAGAGAACACTCACCTGTCCCGATCTGTCTAACGCACTGATAAGTTCCGTTCGGACGCGATTGTCTCATCCGTGTGCAGCACCAGCAATTTGATTAAAAATTGCACAAAGAAGTGCAGTTCAATGCTGCCCATGGGAAATAATGATAATTCACCCGTCATGGGCACGGAGACGGACGGAATAGTTGACTATAAAATGAGCAGTAGGCGCTGCTCCAAAGTTATAATCCAGCCGGACCAGCAGCAGAAGCTTTCGTACACGGTTTGCTTTCCACCACTTTCAAAAACGTCCATTTTCCACCTTTAAAATGGCTGTGAATATAGTGCTCGTTTTGTTACTTGCGTCGTTCGGTTTGGCGCTCGGCCAAACACGGGATCCCTCGATCGAGGTGATAAACGCGCTGAAGGAGTTGCAACCGCGCTACCGAGAAATTCAAGATTTCGTCATCAATCGCCTAACCGAGGCACGGCTAAACAGCTCCCAGGTGATCTTCGGCTTCCACACCGACGTGATCACCTCGAAGGATCAGTACGTGCGCGATACGATCGAGGAAGAGCAGGGCGTACTGACGATACTAGACCGCCAGCCGGAATCGGTCGATCGCACGTGTCTCGGCTTTGTGCGCAACAGTGTCGATATGAACGTGAACCTGGTGGGCGTTTCGTACACGAACTGCATCGTGCGTGTGGATGACTCGTTGGCAACCGTTGTGCAGGAGTTCTACCGGACGATCCAACAGGACGAAACACGGTACACCGGCAGCGATTTGTTCGGCATATTCCGTGGAGAGAACATTTTCCATGCGCCGGAAAGCCTCATGCAGAAGCTTTACGAAAGACTGGAAGAGCTGCGCGAAAATCCGACCTACATTGCCACGGAACTGTTCGATATGATAGTGGAGTTCGAGCAGGAACTGAAGCAGGTGAAGACGGGCTACGATGGGTGTCTGGAGAGTGGAATGGAGCTGTTGCGAAACACGCTGGAGATCGCACGTACCCAGGTGGTAAAGGTGTGTCTGGGACAGTTGGAAGAGGAGGAATCCTCTACGACCCTTGCCGAGTAGAGCCAGTGCTGTAGGAGTGCTTCAAGTGAATATAGGAATATGATTTATTCCTTCAATAACCATTCTACATAAAATATTGTGTCAACCATCAAATTGAACGTATCATAAATAAAAAAATACCGGCACGACAATTCTTTGAAGGCACCCACAATAAGCAACGCTCTTAGCTAATGTAACACATGCAAGAAAGAAGCAAACCGAACCGTGGGACACTACCGAAAAAAAAACTTCTTAAAAAGCCTCACAAAACTTCAATAAATCCTTCACCCAAGAGAGAGAGAGAGAGAGAGAGAGCGAGAGAGTGAGAACAAAGTTTAAAGAGTTCCATTTGATTTTTTCCTTATCCACTTTTAATGCTACCAGCTGTTGCTTTGCCGAAAGCGTTTGGGAAAAGAAACTTTTCACGCTTTCAAGGATGTGATTCCCGCCGGACCCACCGGGGTTCACCACGTGCACGTGCACGAAACACCTAACACACCGTGCGTCTGGCGTTATTTGGTTACACCTTTCACTTTTGTGAAGTTTTGTGACGGTAGGATATCCAGATGGTCGCGCGTACTGACACATATGGCGGAGGAAAAAGATTGAAGGCAAGGGTGGACCAGTGCCACATAATACACAAATTGTGATTGATTGGTTTACACACATGGGCATGAGTTGTGGTTTTGTTCGGTGTGCGAAATACACTTTCGAGAAAGGTGAGAAATTGAATTTTGGAAATATTTCTTTCGCATCACCAATTCGTGTCCCAATGTGTCCTTCCCGCGGTAAGTTATTGGTCTTTGAACTTGTTTTTTTGCTTTTGCGTAACGTATTGACAAGTTTTAGCTTCTTGAACCAGTTGAACAGGCATGTCCGCCCTTCGCCCCGGACGATCATGCTACCCGAAAGTGTCACAACATTACCGGGAATTGTTTATTCGCGACACGCTTCGCTTACTCTCACTTGCAACCACCATAATCCAGCACTTCCGTGGCGGGAAGGTGGATTAGCCGACATTCGGGGACAATCTCCGACCGACCGGCATGACCTTGTGCAATTGCAACTAATCTACGCTGCGAATCGCGCAACTCATACCGTTCCGTTGCGACAGTACGACCCCAAGAAAGCATCGATTGAGACGTTTTATGTTTTATCGGTGGCGACAATAAAAATCTGAACTGCAAAGATTAAATCGGCACTCGATAAGCTTGCTTTCGTGCGTGGCTGTGATAAAGTTGGGATCGCTGATTTGGCTACCGAAAACCCGGAACCCACTGGCCGTATAAAGGGCCAGTGCTGGTACCCTGGGTAGATTATTCGGAGTAGTTCAGTTCACCAAGTAACGACGAAATTTTCATATCGATATGAAGCTCATTTTGGTGCTGCTTCTGGCAGGCGTAAGTATTTTTTTTGGGGCTGGGCGGGATAGGATAAAGGATGTTGTGACATTATTTCGAACATCCGTCCATGCTATAGGTTGCCTTGGCACAGCGTCCCCAAACGGTGGCCGTTATCGACAAGCTGTACGAGGTGCACCCACTGTACAGACAGATCCAGGACTATGTGATCAACACGATCGCAGATGCGCGCCTTTCGAGCTCGGCGAGGATCTACGACTTCCACCGGGACATCATCATGATCAAGAGCACCTTCCTCGGGACGTCGATCCGGCAGGAGCAAACCCTGCTGACCCAGATCAACGGCCAACCGCTGTCGGTCGATCAGCAGTGTCTGAGCTTCGTGCGCCAGAGTGCCGAGGTGAACATGAACCTGGCCGGTGTATCCTACAGTACCTGCATTACGACCGCTGGTGATACGCTCGTGTCCACCGTCAAGTCTTTCTACGAACGGTTGGATGTGGATGAGGCGGCCTACGTTGGGGTCGGTCTGTTCGAGGAGTTCCGCGACGAGAACGTGTTCTTCAATCCGAACAGCATCATCTCGAAGCTGGAGAGCCGCATGTTCCGGCTGGAAGATTACCCCACGCACATCGGTAGCGAGCTGCTGGACGCTGTGGCCGGATTCACCAGCGCGCTCGACGCCGTACGGATGAACTATGTGAGCTGCATGACGATGGGTGAACAGCTGCTCATGTCCGCCCTGCAATTGGCTCAGATGCAGCTGGAGGTGGTTTGCAATGCCAAGCTCATTCCTGTCCCGGAAGATAGCCCACCGGCGCCTCCCAATCCGGAACCGATTGAGCCAGAGGTACCGGCACCGGAACCGCAACCCGAACCGGAACCGCAACCCGAACCGGTACCAGAACCAGAACCGGTACCAGAGCCATAACCGGAACATTGAAACCCATACTCAGGAGAAACTTTTCAAATGAAGTTATTAAAAATAAAATTTGCAATAAAATGTCAGCTGGCTGTTTTAGATATCAATAAACTTTTAAAATGTTAATTTAAAACGAAAATGTGTGATTTGTTGCAACGCTAATGGTAATAACATAATAAGCGTCAAGTACACCAATGAGATTAACGAGGTCCAACATTGTCCACCCAATGTAGACCATTGCACCGCTGTTATCTCGCGTTGTTATCAACGTATATCCCCAGCGAAACGCATCGCGTTATCGCGCATAATTATGAATGAATTTAATTTTTATTGTGTCCTAAATTTAATCCTTCTAGATTAGATCGCAAAGACAATAGACGGCTCTCTACCGGCTCAAAAACAACTTCCACCACGGTGCGAGTGTTGCTTCGGCGCGGTATGAAAAAGAAATGGCCACCTCCATTTCCAAACACCTTTGCCGCTTGCTTTCTCAGCCGTGCTCGCTTTCGTTAGATTGTTTGGTTCGGTGTTGCTCCTTCTAGATAGGAGATGTCTGTTCTGGCTTTTGGCCCTCTAGCTCCTACGATAAGATATTACATTAAATATTCATTGGCCCTGCAGCAGGAACGAGGGCCACAGTAGCTGCTCTTTTGGATGCAACCAAACTTAATATAAATCTGAGCATGCCATGAATAACTAACAGAGTGAGATGGCGAGAATTTGTTTTTGCTCTCCCCAAAAACCAAAATATGTTTGTCTGAAGAAGGTGTCCTAATTAAAGTTTTTAATAAATGTTTATTGTGGTTGTAATATTTGGAGTGCTTTGTTTTCTTAAATAGTTAGTACGATCGTGATATTAAAAACTGAAGCAAAACTATGTCTTGTCTCTTGCACTTTCACTCTTTGCAGGTCATCGCGATGTAACGGCTTCCCCGGGGCAGAACCAACTGACCACCGATGATGCCTCGTACAGGGACGACCGGTCGGGTCCGTCGAACCCGCAGAAGCGCGGAGGTACATACAAGATTCACGGTGATGATTAACTCGAGAAACCGTAACATCTTGCTAATTCAACCCCAATGCGCATCGCCCCATTGACTTTCTTCCGCACGAAACCAACCAATGCTTCTTTCCACAACCCGCCTTTCCAGTGAACCCGCTGCTCTACCGGGAGACCGAACTTCGGAACGACTTTTCCGGCAACTCCATCCCGCAGAACGGTGCCTGGGAGGATATCGGTGTACCGTTGCCGGCCATGCCGTATCCGATGGAGCTGTTCGATGCA
This sequence comes from Anopheles moucheti, assembly GCF_943734755.1. Classification (NCBI taxonomy): domain Eukaryota; kingdom Metazoa; phylum Arthropoda; class Insecta; order Diptera; family Culicidae; genus Anopheles; species Anopheles moucheti. Next base: position 10,414,146 of record NC_069141.1, on the reverse strand, counting down.
CCGGTTGAGCCAGGCCCACTCGAACGGTACGGCGCGCAGCAGCAGCGAACGTACGATGTGCTGCAGAGCCTGCTGAACCGTCCGAGCGCGTACAATCCACTGTTCGTCGGCAGGCCCGTGTCCGGTGGGTACCCGGTACGAATGCCCGTCGGTTCCGGTGGCGGTGGTTACGGCGAACGCAAGAAGCGCACGTTGGCAACCGGAAAATCGCACCCCCACCTGATGCGGTAAGTTCCGGGACAGGGTTTTGTGCGCGTATTTATCTTGCGGAGTGAAAGTTTTAAACGAATTTCCAACAATAGTTAGACAGTTTTGGGTGGCCGCACCGTTGTTGCAGTCGGTGCGAAGATGGATTGCTACCAATTAGGTGGATGCCATTCGGATGAAGGCTTGTTTTATTGTATGATATTAGCTTAACTAAATTAATTATTCCCTTGCGCGACTTTTGGACAAACTGGAAGCTGTAATGGGGCCATCTATTAAAGTGTGTTTCGTTGGTTAATTTGTTTGATTTCCTGATTAATTATTTTATAATTTAATATTTGGACTAAGACATTAAATGTTAGTTCTCAGATTAAATGTTGGAGTCCCTGTTTAAGTTAGTAGTTCCTGGAAGAAATCAATTGTTATATAGAAACATTGCTCAAGGCTCTTTAAAAAAAACTGTATTTTTTAAGGAATTATGAAAGACCTGAACGGGGTGGCCCGGTGGCATGATTCGCCGGTTTTCACACGAACGAACTGGACCAAAATTCCATCCGGACCAATCCGCCGTAGCAAGACTACGACTATCCCGCTACGTGGTAAAATAAATCAAAGTAAGCCAGAAATGGCAGGCCTACTACAAATCTTGGGGTTGTTGTGCCGATGATGAAGATAAATCCGCATTTTATTCTATTAAAAAACTATTTCCCCTATATTTATGCAATGTAGTGTATATTGCACCATAATGCGCATTATGAAGAAACCATTTTACTGGAATATGTTTATCAATGCAGATTGATTTTATGCTTGCAGTGAGAGTAGAAAACAATGACAATTCAAAGATAAGTGGCTTCAAGTAACCAATAATCGTGATAAAACAAACTAGCCGTGATAAAAATATCTTTCCCACGCAAACAGCAGCCCACCCAGTCAGTGAACGATTGGTTGGCAATATCGTTAAGCCGTTTGGACATTGATTTTAAAAACAAATTGCTAGACCTTACCTTTACGTCACAGACGAACCGGTAATAGCTGTTTGTACAACCAACCAACCAGTGTTTTGTGTTTGACCTCTTTTTTCCATCGGTGTTCTCACCACAATCGGTGAGAAAATAAACCACGGCACGGTGGCTAACGTCACCACAGCAGGAACAAATCATACAGACGCCCTCTTGATACGGTGTACCATTTGTCAACAAAGCCGCCCCGTGTTTGTTTCTCGGGGGAGAACGAAAAGAAAAAGCAAGTACAACAAGAAAGAAAAAGAAAATGGAATGGAACCTCGGAAACAAATACAACGAAACGGGCAACAATCGTCAAACCTAATTCCCGAGCGTCATTCGTACCTTTCGATTTCATTAAAAGCCCTTAAATCCACACCCGCCCAAGAAGCTTTTGGGTGGCAAGAAGAATGATGATTTGCCGTTTTCCCGGTGGGGTTTTTGTTTTTTTTTTAACGCCAACCAAGTGAATTGATTTCCAAACGACTCAGGCTGGTCTCCGGTGATAATTTGATCCCGGCCGGTGATGGACAATTTTAAGCTTTTGTGTCGGAAACTCACTGATGATTGCATTTATATAGAGAAGCACAACAAAAATGCATACATTTCAGTGGTGTTTTACAATAAGGCAAGGTTCAATCGTCGGAAAAAAAGTATCCGACTTTAGATCACTGAAGGTCGAACATGGGACTAAAAATTATCATTTTCCATCACCGCCCAGCCTCGTGTCCTGATGCGGATGTGTGTCATTATACGTTGAGCTGACGTCAATCATCGGCCAGGGATATTCGATGGCAAAATGTGTCAAATGTCCTGCAAACAAATCCCAACCATACAGCAGTTTGCACACTGCTCTTGACCGACCCGGGGTTTGACAGCGGGACACTCCGTTGCCGTAGCTGTCGAAAGTTTTCGTTTTTCTTTCAGTATTTTGTTATGCCCCATTGAACAAATTCGCCCGAAGAGTCTGATTTATGCTGCATTTGAAGGAAGTGGAAACATATTATCATCCCCTGCCAACTCCCTGCCGATGATATGCAGAACCGCACGATGGATCGTCCCCGAGTGGGGCGGAAGGTGCGGATCACATTAATATTAATAATCTTCCGGGCAGCTCAGTTGGCGATAAGTGTGCCGGTTCATCCAATTCCCGGGGTCGTGAGATGAAAACACTATGTTTACTGATGCGAGTGAGGGGTGAATCAAAATCACTGTAAAGTTCACCACCCCTGTCCTGTGGTGTGCCACGAAACCAATTTTTCTATCCCGATGGATGAAAACAACCGACCAACGATTTGTGCAGCGCGTGTCAGCAGCATCATTACGCAGCCCGTCCCATTCCCAACCGAACAAACGGATAAGTGATGCAAATTGATGCAAATAGTCGGCGTCTGCAACGGTTTGAAAGTACCGATGTTATGCGCAATTGTTTAGAATCAATCAATGCAAACGATGCTTAGATCGTGTCGTGCCGGTTTCGATGGCGCTGTATTGATGCTGTAAACATTGTTATTGCCACAATTAACGCTTGTGTATCTGTGTGTTGCTGAACATATAATGTCTCATCTTTGATGCCTTGTTTTGTTTTGCAGTGAGATGAGTAAGCTAACTTTTATGTAGATATAAATTTAAATGAAATTTACGCCTTTACACGGTTGGATTTCGACGAGAAAAAGTCCATAATTTAAATTTTTATTTACAGCCAACTTAATATGAATATTTTATCAACATTAGAATAAAACTAAATTCTAATTATTGAATCTCTGCCTTATCTGACTTCTTAGAACAAGTCCTTTGTACTCAAATTATTGAAAAAAACATTAAAACGATGTAATCTTTGGTACGGAACGATTTTGATCGTTACTTTATGGAGTTTATTTTTTTTATTTAATTTATAGTATGACGGCAGTGCCGTATTTTCACCTTTATGGAGTTATTACTTATTATTTACAGTATTGTTTGTTAGTAAAGGTTCTAGTTTTGATAAAAAGTTTTTAGAATTCAATTTGATGTAATTATGAAACAGGCGTAGAGTAATGTCGTACTAAAATACTAGGCGTCTCCATCAACTAGCTTTTAACTAAAATGTTCACTACGGGAGGTTTTTGTACTAAATTAAACTGTTGAAAATTCATTAAATTAAATTAAATTGTCTATTAAATCATTAAATTCAATTAAATCGTCTCTTAAAAAATAAAATATCTCTTAAATTAAATTGTCAATTTAATTGCTGTGTTCACACATTTCTTGTCAGTGTTCACACATTTCTTAAGGTATTAACTTGAACTTGTATTGAAATTTTTTGAAAGCTGTTGTACAGTGTTTTTTGAAAAAACCGGATGCATTAAAGCATTAGAAAATTTTGAACCTTCAACCCCTTTAATTAACGCGTTCGATTCATCTATGAATTGATGAATTAATTTTTGCGATCAGCAGTTTTAATCTAAAGAGGTGAGCATTAAAGATAGCCTAACATAGAGTGTCTCAGTTCGGATAGTGATTCCCAAAACAGCAGAGAGCTTTGACTGATTGTGGCAGTATGAAACACTCATAATAATAATGATTTATTGATATAAAAGAGCAGTGCATAAAATGTTAGTCTCGTCTTTTATTTTCATGTTTTCAAGAACTTCCCAAAATAGAATTTAATTCCAACATTTGTTCAATACTTCCCGCTGTTCATCGATTTTTCATCTTGTATTTCTCGCTGCAAACGGGTCAGGCTTAACGTTTTGTACAAATTGCAAAATAAACCACACAAACGCTGCCAAACGTATGTCGTTGTGCGTACAGAACGGTTGCAAGGCGAAGATTTAAAAGTTTTTATCCTTCGTCACCGGATTCCTAATCCATCGTGCGAAAGCTCTCACCGGCCTCCCTCAAAATCAACGATAACTGCCACTCGAAAGTTGTGCTGCACCATTTCTACGTTCGTAGTTATGCCACCGTGCCACAGAATCGACTACGGGAACGGAAACATTCACCTCCCGTACCGTGCATCGGCACACAAGGCCGGGACCGAACCCGGGCAAGAGTGTCGCTTGCAAATGCGTGACGCCTTTTAAATATTGCTCCCAAATGCAAACGAACTGTGTAAGGGGGTTCCATAAAATCAAATTCTTGTCTTCGTGGCCCCGGTCGCTTGCAGCTCCGTTTCGATTTGCTTGCGTTGTTACGCTTCTTCTTTACCCCGATATCCACATAAGCGTTGTAGCGGCATGCAGAATACCGTAATGCGGCTTTAGCGTCGTACTGTTTCAGGGGTTTCCTGAACCTTTCGCAACGACGAGCTGTTTGAGTGGCGTTAGCGTAACGTTTTGCCATCGTTTCCTTCCATTTGCTGCACGAAGAACCGAAGGCACGTGTGTTTAACAGCAAACACCACACAGCAACAGTTCCGATGAGATGACGTACGCTTTGCATTCCACAGTGTCAGTTGCCCTTTGGATGGGCAAACACTCACAGCAACAGCTGGCAGTCGAAGAATTTAAAGACTGCGGGTAAATCGATCCCAAAATCGTCCGATTTTACATCGTTTTTCTTCTTGAAGCTGCTATCGTTTTATCCCACACGAATCGCCGGTTCATCCATCGAACTAAGCCCGACTCCAGGTGTAGCTTATATCGCAAAGATTTCAAGCGAGAATTTTTCGTGTAAAAAGGCATACAAAGTATACCTACACGCCGAAAACGGAGTGGTGCGGCTACAGCAACCGATACAACAATTCGGTTCCTAATATCCCCGGCAGGGATGGAGGCTTTTAAGTGAATTTTACCGATGCGAAGGTTTACCCTGCGAGTGTACCGCAACTGAAATACCAGAAATTTTTAAACACAGTGAGTATGTTAGGATCGCCGACAGTATAACGATACTGTATCCCACAATGAACGGCGATCGCTTGTCGTCGTCAGCAGCGCTGTATCGTCGTCAGCGCAATTGTTGTTTGGGAAATCAATTTTCCAACGTCACCGTCCAGCGTTTCCTTCCGTCTCCGTTTATATTACCCATTAGGATACGGATGATTGAATTTTATATCCGTCCGTTTCTTCCGCAAACACAAATACACACACGGGAGCAGAAAAGCATATTTCCCAGACAATGGAAAAAAAACTTTTGAAGCAAATTTTGAAACACAAATGAACGTCAGACAATGCGTTTGTTACAACCCTGAAGCCAACTCTAGCGCGTTGATAATTACGAACTACATTTGAATTCATTACGATGAAAGAAGTTACGGCATGAAAAAAACCCTGGTCCCGTTAACACGCAGTCCGGTGCAGACGGTACAAATTAACAAAACAACTAGTCCTCTGCTGCCAACGACAGACCGAAGGGGAACTTCACTGGCGTCCGATAAAGATATGCAAACATTTTCCGGGATGTCTGTTACAAAAACAAAAGAAGCACAGAAAAAAAGGGAACGCAATTATCGGTAAATTCTACCAACCGTTTGGCAGCAAACACTGGGCGCCTCCATCGTGAATGTCGTGGAAGTGTTATGAACAACCGGGCGTCTCCATCGAACAGTACTGGGCGCCTCCATCGTAAGTATCGTGGCAGTTTTATAAACCACCATGCGTCTCCATCGAACAAAACGCGATTGTTTGACGCACTTCCGAGGGCTGTTAGATACAAAGCTATCAGTACTTATGGCTGTGTCTAGAAACATTTGCACCTGAAAATAGTTTTATTATATCGCATTGTCTCTGTGTGTCTGTGAGATTTGTGTGTAATTGATCAGAAATATTAATAGCTCGCTTTTATCCATTTCCACACACATTGAACGTATAAATGGGAAGTTCGTTCGTTCGTTAAACAATTAAATACATTTGCATATCTTCCAGTTGGTTGCAGTTATTCATTGTTATCTCACATCCTTTCATATTATCACCGATATCCTGCTCGAAGTTATCACTTTGCCCAGACATTTCCTATTCTTTTTTATGTCTATACTTTTATCATCTGACTTATAAATACTGGGTGAAGTTGCCCTTTTGAGTAGCAATGATAATATTTCTACCATTTCCCCCCCTTGCCTAACACATGTTTCGGTTTTCTTTCATCATCATAATCATGCTACTCATTGGAACACATTTGTACAAAATTAGAATCCACTGTCTGTCACAGATTACGTTTTTGGAAAAATCCGCACCTGCATCCTCCCTTTTGGACACAACCGAGTTTCAAACTCGTTACTTTTGTGGCACCATTTCTGTTTTTCTTTCACCCGTCCCAAAATTCAAATCGCAAACAGTGACAGTGTACTTTTATTGGGCGACGTACACAAACCTACATCCTTCCTCTTTTGCTCTGGGGAAATCAACAAAGCAACCAACCACAAGCTAACAGCACCTGCCCGGGGTTCCCGTTTTCCATCGCCCGGCCCCCATAGCACGAGGAACGCAACAAGCTAAGGAGAAAGTCACTCACTTGCTCGCCATTTTGCTCGGATCCCTTTCTCGGACCACACCGTAAGTCGGATCGTTGTTGCAATGGAGAAAAGGAAATGCATTTTCGCTCTTACCATGCTTGGGGGCTATTTTCCATGCACACGGTTCCCTTCCTGCGCGCGGTTGCTGCTGGTTGCTTGGGTACGGTGTCAAGCCGATGCTCCACACTCTCGGGTGTCTTTTGGGTGTGGGACCGCGTTGCACTGTTGCAGCGAAGCAGTGTTATGCATTATGCTTTTATGATGTCACATAATGTACACCCCAGCCTGTGACGGGAAGGCGACGGAAAGCGACCGTCTGCTTTCACACTTTTATGCCACCGGATACGTTAAGCGACAGCAGATGGAGTTGACCAGCTGGCTGGATGGGTTTTCTTACTTAAAGCTCTTTAAAGGTGGTTTTGTTTATTATCTTTCCGAGAATATTCTTCTCTAAACATTACTAATTTTATATTCAAATTACTACCTACAGCTCAAGCTGCATGATTTTAATCTTCTAAAGCACCTTGCTATTTCCAGAAGGTACTTCCGGTCAACCGATTTGTGACTCATTGTACCATCCCATTTCGCACAAGCAAACACTAAGTGTAAGTTCAGCTCACAAATAGGATTAGTCCACTATTCTTCTTTGCCTCTCTGGTCGGAAACGGCCGGGGCAGTTCGTTCGGCAGAAGCTCCCAGTCAAGTGGCACACAAATATTTACCCTCATCGTTTACCATCGGTTCGAAGCCCATCGTACGGATTGAGCTACGATCGAGCTGGTAAATTATGATTCCCATCAACGCCCGTACAGGTTCAATCGAGGGCGCACTCGATCTCTTACGGGTTCTTCGGGTCGTACGGTTTGCTTTTGGGATTACAGCTCAGCATGGCCTCGAATAACCACACTCGTTAGCGTGATGGAATGCAGGGCAAAAAGCGCATTTAACACTGCTCGCTTTCGAAGCAAATCGTTCATCACACACGAACTCCTAGCGCACCAAAATTGGAACTGCAGCTCCACCCCAGGCTCCATTTCTTCAAGACGGCAACGAACACGGCCAGGCCTAATTATTCATCCACCTGGGAAATATATCATTTCTAATTAGCGAGTTAGTTAATTATCTATTGCCTGGTCGAAGCGTTTCCCTTCCGAGTGGGACTCGGAGTCCGTTTGCATCGAAAATCGGTGTCGGTAGTGTGTACGCTGGAAGGAACATCCCGGGTGTTGATCGTGATGATGACAAGGCGATGGGATGATAATGATGGAATGTAATTCACCACTTCCCGAGGGCAGGCTAGGCAGTAGGGCCATTAGCGCACGAACTAGCGACACAACTCGATTACGGAGGAAGTGAGCGCGTAAATTATGTAATTAGACGGCAACAGGTTGTTGGGGACCTGGGGAAAATGGGGTTCAGTTAGGACAGGGACAGCTCTCCCACCGACGTGATGTGACAGGTGGGGAAGAAAAAAAAGCTTCTCCGTCAACTAACGTTCAATTTTGCGTCACCAGTTTCATATGGAATAGAAGAGTAACCTTGAAAATATGGTGGTAAACTTGCTCCTATTCAGCACAACAACTGCAGACAACTTTGTCCCCTAGAAAACTGTTCCATTTCTGTCGGAATAACCTACATTGGGTCTGTAGGAATTGCTTAATGCTGCATGAAATTTAAACAAATCATGCACAATAAACTACAAAACCGGTGCGCAAATCACGAAGAGTTCGAGTTTAAATCGGGCAAAGCATTAGTGCGCACCCAAACGCTCGCTCCGAAGGTCGCACAGGAAGAATTCAATTAGGGGCCACTTTGCTTAAATGTGTTGTACTTTTGTTTTTTTTTTTGCTGCCCTGGAAAGTTGTTGTGGAAACACCCAAATCCCGAAAGACTAATTTTGGCTCATCGCGAAGGGTGTGTGCGGAAGATTAAAGATTAAAATGAAAGGTGAATTGTGATGTATGTTTTTTTTTGCTTTGTGCTTGCAACTGTATTGCAGAAGGAAGTAGCTGTGATAAAATTACATTTGCCCAACCAGAAGCTGTTAGTGATAATTGTTTTGAATTTTAAAGGTAACCATAGTAACCACTGCTTGTGACATTTAGCGCCATCTGTTGGTGGAAAGGGCAATATTAGTTTTTTACGATGCAATGGTTGAATAAATTAATTATTAGTATATTTTTATTACAAAATTTACTACAAAAGGCAACTTTATAATTAAAAACATGACAATGTTTGCTCCCTATGCAGATAAATATTCGCTGCTAAAGTTAATTCATTAGCGGTGCTTAAGCAAATGAAAGTTTAATTCCTACTCACGCCATTTGAAATTTATCGCAAAAACGTGTACAGCTTTGGAAAATCAATTCTACGCTGGTTTTCAGCAGTAAAATGAACGGTCTTTTTGCCGGCAACGCTACGCACTTTCCTAACCATTACCGGATTACCAGAGTGTGGTGATAAATGTTGGAACGGAATTGGTCCGAGGGTTTTTTGTTTTGCTTCGTGCAAACTCGTGAAGATATCGTTTAGTTGGTGGTCGGTTTGTTTCGGAGTTCTTTGGTGGCCATTTTCTTTTCATGTTTTTCAATTTCCTTTTTTGCTCGTTTTTCGGAGCAAGTTTTGCGCCAAAGGCGCTTTCATCGGATCGTCTTTCCCGTGTCGCAGTAAACTTGTCGAATTTCATGGCCACCTAACACACCTTCGCTGGAAGATATGCGCCAAAGGCACTAATGCAATACCCAAAACAAACGAAGGTAAACAAAAACCCGTCGGAAACTAACTTTTACTTTTTTATCTGCAGGAGGTGTGTGTTTTTAGAGGTTGGTGGGTTGGTACGGAACACCCTTGCCCTGCGACGGTGGGATAACATCATCCGACAGCCGTACCATAGTTGTTAAATTATTCGTAAGGATGCGAATTCGCTTTTTGTGCTCTGATATTGTAAACCTGGCCGTTGCATAGGTTCGGCACCAGGAGCCCTGGAACGCGGTGGTGCTTGTGAAGTGATTTTTTAATTGAATAACAACCAGTTCCAGCAACGATCGGGTGTAACGCACCTTTGCAGATATCGCAGAGCGAGCGGGAAAGAGTCCGTCGGGACGATAAAACAGTGCTTTGACGTCGCACGGCCTACAAGGACGCACAAGGACTTCCGTCCGTTGATGCGACCGGTTGATATCGCACGTTCGGGTAATTGGGTTTCATCAATCTGTTGATAAGTGAGGCCGTTAATGGGAGACTCACACGCCGCGATGGCGTTGGGCGAGCCGCTGGTGCGGTTTGTTGTAAGCGATTGTCATGATGATGCTAAGCGGATCGGTGAGATTGCATACCCGCAAGGGGTTTACGGTGCAATTACTTCTGAATGCACGTCGGGATACTGTTTGGGGATGGCGTTTGGGGTGGGTGTCCGCTAGTGCGCCATATGTTGGTCTAGTTTTAGAGATATAGGACATAATTACATTGCGAATGGAATTATCTTGTTCTTGGGCCGGAATATTTATCATTTAAACTGTTTTAAATAATAGAATTCTTTGTTGATAATATAATTTTGGTTACTGATTTAATTTCACTAAATTGTAATTTTTAATATTAATCAAAGTCATATAACATATTATCAAGTAAATCGTGTTTTCTAAAGCAACACACGTTTATCCTTCACTTACTTTATGCTTTCGCTTCATTTTTGGGTCAAATTCTGCACTGTAAGCAAACACACAACTGTTGCTGTTATTTCTGTTCCGGATTGTTATCCTGCTGCTGCCTCGATACGGTCCAACTACCTTTCCTTAATTAGTGCTTCCGATAGAGCAAATGGAGAAATACGAATTTGCCATCCGAAAACTCGACCTCGACCGACTAGACGACCAAAAGGTGGGCCCATTTCTCACCCGTACAGGGGTTATCTTCCCTGTTCCGGAAGAACACACTTGTCATCACACTAATGAACAACAACCACCCGGACACCATCTACCGGGCGGTCACGATTGTCTCCGACGAATATCAATAAGAGCAACGCGTGTTGATCTAAAAAGAAATCACCCTCCCCCAGACTTCTGGCTGCAGTAATTAGATATCATAAAAGACGTGTTATCGCAAAGAAACGAGATGAGCGTGTCCTGGTGTGAGATGTTTGTTATTGTTCAGGAGTCACTTTCTGCTTTCCGACACGATGCACCCAAACATCCTTTTATTGCGTTTGCTAACAGAGTGTTAACACTTTGGCTACAAACCCCTCTTTCCGGATGGTGTTGCCAAGGTGTTGTTGCTGCATCAATTATCACACCAAGATGGTGTCAAGAAGGTGAGACACCATGCATCTCCTGATCTTTTGCTTGTTTACGAACGCCAACACAGCGATGTTTGGCACTCGCCGTACTGCAGCTGGCCCTAATTAAGACTCGGGAATCAACTTCCAACAGCACCAGCTTCAGGCACACTTGAGCGAACAGATTTGAGCCATTAGTTTGCCACTAACGAATCAAATGATCGCATCGGCTAATCGAACAGGTGCTTGTCGTCGTACAGCGGTTCTACATGCGAGACACGGCAAGGACCGTGTGAGACGGGTGTCTTCTTGCGAGGTCGAAGACGAATGATCCCATTCCCATCCCGTTTGACCAGCTGGATGTTTCCCCTAGCTAGAGGGGAATCTGGAATTGAATTATGGTACGCATTTCGTCTCCAATTCTCCCTTTCTCCCTTTCTCTCGCTCTATGGCCACCACCTTCAACACGGCATGAGAACGCTTCAGGATGCCATTATTGAAACACACTCCACTCCACGGCAATCGAATTAAATGTTCATTTCGGGAAAAGGCTATCAGGGTTTTAGCCGCACGGGGTGGAACGGTTTTTCGAAAGAGGATGACATTTTTATCGGAGATTTCAGATCGAACCGAAAGGCCATTTGAACTGTGGTTTTTTTTTTTTGGGGAGGCTGAGTTAAGAAAAATGAAAAAAGCTCACCTGTGGAGTCAATCGATGAACTGGTCGATGGTTAAAGATGGTGCGGATTTTTCCATATGGGATGAATTTCTATACACTTCGGTTCCAACCACAGCTTAACAGTTCTCTGGAATTTAAAAGCGAACTCAATTACTATCCGCTGCGTGGTAATGATTGCATTACAATACAATTAATTAATTTCAACAGCATACTCTAGCGATTGTGTTGGAAGTGGTGTTTGCGGGGTTCTTACACTTACAACACAAACTTAATTCTTGCAAACGAACGGTGTGAAAGCTGTTCGTGACATGATGCTGTTTAACGATAACCCCCCCTCGATAGGGGGACCCTTTGATCCTTGTGAGGATTAATAATTAATTATAAACTGTGCGGGCAATTGCTCGTATGCATTTCCAAACCTCATTATGAGCTTGTTACGGAAAACAAAGGAATAATTTTACTGCTTACAATTGTATTTCACCGAAAAACTCACAGCCTAAAGCGCAGCTCGGGTAAGCTGTCACCGGCCGAAGTGTTTTCTCTGCTGGCTCTGATGGATTCGCGCGATCCTTACCGACCATTGTCCGACTACATCACGGACGACCAGCCGAGCGAGGGGTTGGCTTACGCACCGAACGGAATGTATCCGGATGTAGCACTACCGTTGGCCCTGGAGCAACTTCTCGGTGCTCGGGGTGGAACACTGCCGGCTGATGGCTATGCGTACGATGATGCTGGCGAGTGGATGAACGGATGGACGGAACCATCGGTCGACTATATGGGTATTCCGATGGCCGATCTGGATGCTCTCAGTGCACTCAACGATGGCAAAGGTTTTGGTGTAATGAATGGTAAGTACGAGTATAGAAGAAAAATGTATATTTTAGCAGGTTCTTGATGTTCAAATCACCATAAGAGGAGATATCGAGTCTGGAAGCTCGGAAAACGGAAATGTATTTTTACTGTACTTTCCCAAAGCTTGATTTAGCTTTTTTTTCAATAAATTGCACTTAATCTAGTAGGCTAATTAATAATTTCGGCTCTTTCTAAAGCTACTTTTTCTTCTACTTAATTTCATTAATTTCAAGCCGAAATTTGAACCATTCATCAAGAAAATTCCCTGTTACATTCAGACCCAATAATAAACGCAACTTTTTCTAACAAATGTCCTTTAAAATTCGTTCCCGTTTTAGGATACCTGCCCCAGAAACGCTTCATGGTGTCGAAGAAAAAGCGTAGCGTGTCACAGGCAGCGTCACCGAACACCGGCCACCAGCAGCAGGGAGGAACGATACAAGCTGCCGCTTGAAGCACCACGGCCACGGATGAAGATCCACGCAAACATTGAACCAGGCTCCAGACCAAACACAAAACACAAGTACCAAGGCTCACGAGATACCGGAAAACTACACAAATCAATGTACCACGTGTTAATTATTATTCTACGTACGCATTATTGTAACGCAACTAAGCATTCCCACATTGAGCAAAAGCATTTAAGAGAGAGAAAAAAAAATCATCTTGATGAGGCACATCGTAAAAGCGCAATTTTACTACTACTACTACTACTACCCAAGCATTCCGTTTCCGACAGTACGGCACTTACAATTACAATTCCATCGCCATCGTCTAAGTTGCAAACCCGCACTGCTGTTTGGGGCGTAATGGAGAGTTCCCCAATTACCATATTGCATACGGTCGAAAATTAATGTGAAGCTGAGGCTCATTCACGGTTCATCCTTTTGGACATCGTTGCTGTCGTGACATTCAGGGATGGATTTCGTTTCGATCATATACCGGCACGGCCGTTCACGCGGAAGCGGTTATACAATATATCGTATTGCTCTACTCTACTCACTTTCTAAACGTTGAATGGCTACCATTGCAGAAGACATCCATGTATTGCTCGTTGTAGACTCATACATATATACATATAATTATATACCTTATACTACCAGAAAGCTGTGAAAAGACACAGGCACAATGATGATAATGATGATGATGATGAGGAGAATGTTTAATGCATTTCAATATTACATTACCTACCTACATAAATGTACAACCAAAAGCTACTCGAGGTTACATTGCACGGTCGTTAGTGTATTCCAATATAGAGGCTAAATGAACGTTAGATGTATATTATCGTATCAATCCATACAAGCTCCACCTATAATAATTACATTGGCGCCGGTACGCACAAACCGCGCACACATGATAACATGACAAGAAACTGGCTCAGAGGTAAATAATGTTTAGCATCGTAAGCACCTACCCTTTAATCGTACAATTATACACTTCTATCACTACCATGTAAACTTGTAAACGGTAAACAAACAAGAGGCAAAAAGTATGGCACACTATCGAACAGCACGTGAACTGCATATTGATCGACGTGGGGAAGGATAAAACCCAACACAAATAAGACAAAACGTTTCACCCATAGTATACTATCGTAGCGAATGAATCTTTATATTGGTAACAAGTGGTTTAACAAATAAATGGATAAACTGGCAAACAAACCAAACAAACCGAAACAAACAACACAGTCAAGGCGGTAAGCATATAACAATTGTCGAAAACAGCTCGTTTCAATGGAGGGCATTTCGTCGAATGACAGACACACGCCTATACATCATGCACATTTACGACATGGTTCACCTAGGAACGGCAAGAGAAACAGTACAACCAAACACACAAACACACGCCTACCAGGTAGCACCACAAAGATGGCCGGCGTATTACTTAGGCGAAACTATAATCAAAACATGAACATGTCAAACTGCATGAGCATGAACCATGTAGAAAACAAAGGAACAGAGGTTAGTGTTTTCCGCTAGAGGAGGAGCGCGTAATGCAAGGTTTTGAACATCGGCACCGGCCAGTGATTGGGAAAGACTTCAACTAGTGCGTAGAGAAAGAAGATTTCCATTTGGACCAGTTTTCGACCCATTTGCTAGTTCGGCTGGGAGTTAGCGGGACGAATTGAATGCCAAAAAAGCTATCGAATCGAAAGAACTCACAAAACAAACAACAAAAACAACAACAACAAAAATAAAAGACATTAAAAACGGTCATTGATTTGAACCAGAACCGTCGTGCCGATGGTGCACGGGGAGAGTAACATTCACTTGTCATGTACATCTTATTTCCACCATCATATTTGCATGCGCCAAGTATGGCGCCAGGCTTACGGTTGACATTTTTTTGCCACACAAAATGGGAAGTAAGTTGATTGGTTTTTGTATCGTTGTCGTTAGTGGTCACACCTGCTTTCGTTGAACACGGCTCGCAATGGTTCTGATATGTGATTGTGTTCTGTTGGCATTTATTACACTGCAATTATACAAATTTTTGTTTAACATCTACAATATCGCTTTCTGCTGGCTTACATCTTGAAATTGAAAGAAATCACAGAAGGGCTTCGCTCATTTTTTACTGTGCTGTTCACCAGTTTCGCTGAGCAGCAATGGAATCTGGGAAGCAATTCAAACGTATTATTCAAATCATGACACACTGCCGTTGCTGGTGGCGTCATCTATTGCGTAAAATTTGAAAGTTACGTTATCAAGCGTTTCAACGCTTTATGCTTAAGCGTTTGCTTTGTGGATTGTTGAGTTTTCCTAATTTAACGCAGATTTTTTTTACAAAGTCGTTTATTTACTTACTTACTTACTCCGCAGACTTATCGCGATGTTGGCCTACAACAGGAGTGCTCCACACCGCTAACAACTGAGCGCCGTATACTCCAATACTTTCTTACTTACTTATCAGGCGCAACAACTTGGCCTGTTACAGGAGTCCTCTAAACCGCTCACAGTCGTGCGCCATCGTTAGCCAATCCATAATTCCATCCATTTCTGTCGGACACATCAACACAATCACTCCATCTCAATCGACGCCTCCTCCAATCCATCTGGAAGACCTAAAACGGACTTTACGGGATGGATCGTCCGGTTTCATTATCATGACGTGACCAGCCCACCATAGCCTGGCGAATCTAATCCGCTGTACGACAGTGAGTTCGCCGTTCACCTCATAAAGCTCGTCATTGTAGCTGCTTCTCTATTGTCCTCTCTCGCATACGGGGACCAAAAAACCTTCTGAGTATCTTCCTCTCGATCGCGGCTAAGAGGATTTTGTCAGTTTTGGACAGAGTCCATGTCTCAGAGGTGTATGTGAGTACTGGAACTATATAAGTTCTATAAACTCTCAGCTTCGTACGACGCATCTTCTCCAATATCCGATCTAATATCCCAACGTTTCTTGCGGACGTATCAACATTCACGGGGAATGACTTCAAAAGACTTTACGGACGGAGTCGTCCGGTGTCATTCTCAGGATTATAATTCGTTTCGGATTGATCAACACCAAACAGCGGAGACGCATTCCGTACAATAGCTTAAGATTCTGTTTTGTTTTATTTTCATCTCTTCTGCAACGGCCTATCGTGCTGCAGCGTCATTGCAACTAGTTTAGCTTCTCTCTATTCCCTATAAAACAACAAAAAAACACCTCTCTTCCTGTTTAAAGAATAACATCCTATTTACTAGAACATAAATATTGTACAAAAGCGTATCTCTGTACCTGGACAGTGTGTATTCTCTTCAAGAAATGCGGCCTTTTTTCACGATACAGTGTCCGGCTATGCCGTCCCCAACCCACTTTGGCTGGTTTGAGACTATTTATTTGTTTACGCGTGAGTGTGGGTATGATTTTATTCTTTTGCGCCCCACAGTGGGGCATTAATGTTCACCGTAGTTTTGTTTTTTTGTTTATTCTGTCTGGCTTCACTATCTAGTCACAAACTATCTACACGTAAAACGACGAAACACGCACCTAGCATTGGACCATCGCTAGGTATGGAGTGATCGGGGGTCTGTTCACTTGTTCACACCCCCCATTAGCCTAGCGTACCCGATCGTGTTTCATTTGCGTGTGCGGCAGTCCTTACTTGCACGCGGAATCGGATCAGACCTGTTGCCTGATCGCAACGCACTACACAACCAAACACTCATTTCACCCGCGCCTAACCCGTTTCATTCTTTTCCGCTGTAAGTGATTCTGGAATAAAGATTCATCCAAAAAAATGTGAGACAATTAAAATGGGGGTTATCAATTGTTTGGGCAACAAAACAACAATAACATAATAAGCAAAAAAAACAAAAATAAAAACAAAGAATACAGCAAAAGCTGATGCGTGAAAAATATAAAGCACAAAACAAAAACAGAAAAACAACAGCAGTTAAAAAAATAACACAAAAACATAATCTACAGAAGCAACACACAAACAAGCGGAGATAGAAAGCGGTGAGCTAACAGATAAAGCATACATAGCAAGTGTGCGATTTTGTTAGGAAAGGTTCGCGGGAACAAAAACACCATTCGTTATTACTGGTGCGTGGTTTATTTACGCGAATTTTTGTGCTCTTTCTTGGCCGACCTTCACTTGTTTTCGTACGGAATCGAAACAAATCGTCTCACCACGGTCATCTGGTTGACCGTAATTTGCTACCATGCATGCGGTTATCTACACTGGTAGGCGTGATCTGGCCACTAAACATCTGCATGAACACATACGGGATTTTCCCCTCCCCGGGATGGAGATTATGTTGGAAGATCATAATACATAATACTGACACGTTCGCACAAAATCTGGCGAATGGTCTTATCGCTGCAGACACCCATTATGTAATCTGGCGATTAGATCGCTTTGTAGTCGCTAAAAGCCGAACTGTATACAGCTACACGGTCTGTTCCTACCGGAAATGGTATGACCAATCACACCAACCGATAACGCCCTAATGATCACCAACAAAAGGGACAGCAAACACTTTTAAAAGTACCAATTAAAATCGGTAGACAACTCCGTACTGTCGTACTACTATCGGCCCACAAATGCACACCAAAAAAAAAGACAAATAATCAGAGCTGAAGAAGATTAGCAAAATGCGGTTGATGATGAAAGCGCTACGAAACGATTAAAGCTACCAAACTGTATGCCACGTGTGCTTCGGGAGGGATTGTTTTTTTTTGTTCTACATATGTTAGCACACAAGCATGAAGGTTGCGATCTGTACACTGGAAGCCTCAGGTATGCGGGCGAGTTAGAGGATACCGTAGCAGTATTTGCGCTCGGAGTACAGCCGAAATACCGGATTGTCGGCAATGTAGGCTTCCAGTATCAGGGACGACACAGAAGCATGAGTGAGTAGTGGAGATTTTGCATTAATACCTGAACTGGCAAGCGTTGCACGGCGCTCGGGATGCAGCAGTCCGTTCAGTGGTTTGCCATCGGTTGGATTTTCTAAAATGGTACAAAATAACGATAGCTTTATTTGTGCTTGCGTATAAAACAACAGCAAGACTAACCACAGTCCCAGGCTGCATGTGCCAGCGGTTCCAGCTTCGGTTCCGTCGTTCCCATCGTTTGCTGCTTTGGATCGTCATCCTTGACGCATCGGATAAGGAACATGGTGCTGGCACCGAACAGTGGTGGAATACCGGCGAGAATAAATGGCAGCTGGTACGATCCCGTCTGATCGTACAGCATACCGGCGACGGGCGGTCCCAGCGTCAGTGGCAGTGAGCACATACCGAGCAGAAACCCGATCGCTTGCGTGGCACCGCGCGGCCCACAGATATCGTACGCGATCGGGCCCAGCAGCGAGATGAAACACCCGTCGAACAGACCCATGGCGAGTGTGATGGCTAGCAGAAGCGGGAACGAACCGGTTGCCGGTAAACACATCGTCAGTGTGCCGATCATCACGAACGACATCTGCTGCAGTAGCACCCGGTTGATGCGTGGCATATCAGCAATGAAGCCGAACAGGAGTCGACCCAAGCCGGACGTAATGCCGATGCACATCACGGGCAAATTTTCACCCTTCTCCGGGAAGTTATCCCGCACGAACTTGCCCATGTGGACGTACGGCACGAAGTACCCGAACAGTGCGATCGGGATCGATACGGCCCAGATGATGTACTTGCGCTTCTTCCAGTTGTCGAAGTTGATGAACGAGCGCAGGAAGGTGTTGACGGCTGATCGGCCCGGCTTCACCTTCGGTGGGGGCGGTGGTGGTTGCAGCGGTTTGTACAGCAGGGCACAAAATATCACGAAGCTCGAGATGACGGCCAGTATGCGGAAGGACGTCACCAGTCCCTTGTGCTCCACCAGATAGTTCAAACAGTTGGGCATGATGGCGGTGAAGACACTCGAGCCCGCCGTCACAACACCGTTCACCAGCCCCAGGTTGCGTTTGAAGTAATGGCCAAGGATTGCGAGCGAAGGTGTGTACGCTAAGGCAGCTCCCAGCCCGAACATGATACCGTACGTGAAGCACAGGGCGGTCACATTGTGCGTGAAGTAGGACGACGCAAACATACCGCCGCACGTGAGCAAACCACCGATGAAGGTAGTCCGTCGCAGTCCAATCTTGTCCGTCAGGATGCCGGATACCGGCGAAAGCAGGAAGGTCGTACCAATCGTTAACGAACCGACGAGAGCTGTAGAAAATGAAAGCAGAAATAAAAAACAACAAGAATTAATATTTGATTAACTAACAGAGTTGAAATCACTATCGTAAGCGTCCGGCAACCCTTCCGAGTGGCCCACATAAACGCTTTGTTTGCATCGGATTATATTGCAACCGGTCAACCGACGGAACCGTGGCCGGAAAGGGGTTTGTTTGTTCAAATAGAACACCCATCAGTTCAAACACCGTACGCTTCTGATGCTAATCCTCCACAGGCTCCACAGGGATCCAATGCCGCAAAGTAATCGCGCATAACTATTTAATTGCTCTCAATAACAATGACTTTGTGGCAAAGGTTGCTGTGCTACATTATTATCACTGGTTTGTAATGCGCTTCGGGGCAATTCTACGTGCTGCTTCAATTATGTAGCCACCAGGCTACTGAGGTGTCTCGGGTCAGTTAACTGCCTTCCTTAAGTTTCGTTAAGTTTTCTCTCTAATCTCCATGCAAAAGCTCTGGGTAATTTTTAATAAAAGAAATTAAAAATGTGAAAGAACTTCATCATAATACTACGAATTAGGAGGAAATCTGTCGCTTTTGTGTGAATAATTGATTATTTAATCATGATTCATAGTATTTTCCTAGAATTAATTAAAGCTATAGAAATTGAATGAAGAAAGAATAATGCGATACTCTAAAAAGTTGATAGGACTCTTCATTTAGGTGAGGTAAGTCTCTCGCGATAATGTGCGACAATATCTCGTAATAATCCTCTCAAACATATCATCTGTCGTCAGTAGTCCTCGCGTAGAATTTTTTAATTGAAGCAGCTCATAATACACATCCCCTAGCTGGTCCCACCAAATACACTTTATAAAATTCCTGACATGATAGGATTTGGCTTGTACGGATGACAGGTTAAATAACACTTCAACGAAATAGTTGCGACATCTACTAAAATAGTCACAAATTACATTCTAGCTTAAACTCAACTAAAGTACAATGACCCGTCTTAAAGGCTTTCATTTATTTAATCTACCCGGCTTGTCACCAAACAAAATGCTTAGTAGGAACACGTGGCGTTTAACGCTTCATTCCGTTCGCCCATTGGCAAAAAAACATGTCAAAAGAGGCGCTTTATCGTCAATACCGAGCCAACTCAACCCGTTTCTTCTCTCACCAAAGTACGAAACGCGAAATTATGTTATGATTTATTGGTAACGTAATTGGATTTGAAATGGACAGCGGAGGTTCGCTATAGCTGGCGGCCAAACACGGAGCGTCGACCATGTAAGGATTCTTCTCCCATGTTATGTTTGTCTCTTCCGATTTTTCATCCGAGCATATGGCACCCCGGAGGGTGCATTCATCGGTTTGTTCGAATTAGTGGCAAATATATGTGAATGATAGAATTGTTTCCCACCGACTAGACGGAAATGAAACATAATCCATCTGTCCTACCATCTAAAAAACAAAACCCCCCGTCGATATGCTGGTATTCGATCGGCTTAGCCGTTCGATGCGGATCGTCCCCATCACAGCTACTGGCTGATCGCACCTGAGAGGACTGACAGCAGCGCATAAAAGGTGTAAACTGAGCAGTGTAATGTGTGTTCTTTCCATGAAACGATGTTAAAGCCTCCCGAACTTGCAACGCGAGCGAGCAGGTTTTGCTATTACGAGTTGTGGTTTTTGGGGTTGTTACTCTTTCCAACAACTCTCCCCAACACTTTCAGCACTAGAAGCCATACATTGGAGAGTGACCTACGGCAAAGCGCAGGTAGGTGTAGTACGTCAGAAATTGTTAGCTATAAATATGGTCAGCTTGTAAGATGTCCACACGCTGGTGGTGCCGTCGATGGATAACAATGTTGACGACAGGGCGGAGAATTGGCTCGCAACCGTTTCGAAAACTGCGTAACCGAACAGAAGTGGCGACAAAACGTTCCTTCAACGTAAAAGTCTGTTAACGCGTAGAAGTTTGCGAGTAAATGTCACGTCACACCGTCTTTCGCAATTCTTGAAACTGTTGAGAAATACGTAATAACGGCGATTAAACGCCGTCTGATAAGAATCCATCCTCCAATATCAGATGATCTCTTTAGTTCATTACCTTATTCTTAGAGGTTTACCAGGCTCTGCTTTATATTATGACTACTGTCATAATTACATTGAATTAATGACATACTGGCAAGACAGGAAAAGTAAAGAAAAAGCTCATAAATGTCTCCCATTTGTCTTCTTTTTGTTATATTTTTCAATTTTTGAGGATATTGGACCAACTTTCTTCTCTCTCTCTCTTCTTGGCGTAACGAGCTACTAGGTCATATATGCCTGCTATTTCTGACTTACTTGACTTATAATTTTGCAACGTAACCGGATAGTCAAGTCATTGCTGAGAGGGATTGGCCTGGATGGGCCACCACCCCTAGGGGACCTAATAAGTGGACAACTTAAAAGCTATTATGTGCTATATGAGACACACGATCCAGTTGGGATTTGAACACTAACCGGGTCTGGTTCGTGAGCCCTGCGTTACTAACTCCTCTATTTGATCGACATCATGCACGCCTCACAATACTCGCACTATAATCATCGATCCGAACGGAAATAGTTGACTTGTATGATGATAAAATAAATTAGGTTACTTCTCTCTTTTTAATGTATTATTTCAGAAGCGTCTATTATGCGGCTGTTTCTAACTGCTTCGCAACCCCTAAACAAAGAATGCACTGTATTATAGGCCAGCACTAACAAAGCGCGCAAAAAAAAACCCATTACTTAGTCGCTTTATGTTGCCAGCTAATCGTAGAATCCCGCCATACCCGCTCTGTTCGGTTCAACCTTTTCAATCCCGCTCGGCTCTGCTGATAATGGCAGCGGCAAAACCTCCCCCATATGTTGCCGCCCATACAACGGCATTCCAGTGCGGTTTGTTTACGTTAAACGCCGACCTGCCCTGCACCTTTCCGGCATGCAGGAAGTGCAGTTGAAGCTGAAATGAGCCGTTTGAAGCTGAAGAAGAAAAAAACGTGACTAAGTACGCAATAAAACGGCACTGCAAATGAGCTGCTGACTGCGTTTCTGTTGTCGTCTTTACTGCTCGCCTTACGTGCGCCCGCAATGAATTATTTAAAAGATCAAACATGTTTAGGCTCGGGCAGCAGGCAGAACGTCACCGGCTTAAGTAAATAGCAAAACGGCGGCAGGTGATACGGCGTTCTAGGCGTTTGCAAGGTTGCACACTCACTTAGCGCCAGCTCACCTTACCCTGACTGATCGCCGCTGCGTGCTTGCAAAGCTGGTAAAGAATCGGGGGAATGCGAGACGTTTGTTGTGGGCAAAATGTTTTCCCACACACAACGCACAACTAAAAACAAAAACCTTTTTTATAAACTTGTTCTGGCTTTGTTATGCGCTAGAACATGTGTGATTTAAGATGGCGTTATACTGTTTTCATGTTTTAAACTTATGTCAATGATGTGATGTGCGATTGCGTTCCGCTTTACCTTCAACCCCTTAAATTGCGCCCTGTTGTGTCCAAATTTGTTGTGCCGCTGCTAATGAAACTGCGATCACTAAATTTGGAGACAATTTGTGCCCGAACGAGCTGGGCAAGGCTTAATTTACTCCCCGGCGATGGCGAGCTGATAGTAAGGAATCGGTCAAACGAATTATCTATCAATTGAACTGTCCCATCTGTTGCGGTAGCGGTTGATGAGGATGCTATCGTACGATGAATCGGGCCTCCTAGACACAACCGCCAACAATTGATACATCGCGTTACGCGTGCCTTTATTAGCGATACAAGATGAAGAAATACCGTCCATCGCGCTCAGGCCAACCAGCATGCGGTCGCTTCTACTACTAAATTGGGAGACGCTTTTTTTTTTGTTTCCGTCCAAAATTAAAGTATGTTTTCCAACATGAAAAAAAAAACTAAAGTCCCAAAATGGCATGCATAAGAACACAAAACGCACACCTGACGAGCGTCAATGGCCGATGACGACCAACCGGGAATGATTGGCACGTGTCACAAGAAGCCTTTTCCCTTTTTTCGTGTATGTTATTTTGCGTTGCGTATGCGAACGGATCTGCGCGGATGGTCACATAACACTGTGTCCTGGCGTCATCGGCTTATCCTGAAGTGTTAAGCGTCAATAGAAAAAAAATTGCGTCATGTGACCGAAGATTCATTGTTCATTGCTAGTGGCGGCCTTAACAAAGGGCGATTTTAAACAATTTTTTTCACAAGATAACGATAATTTATGGGAGAATTTGAAACAAATAAGCTTATTCTGCCTTTTTCCTTCTACAAATATTTATTTTTTGGTCTAAGTAGGATAACTCCACGGGTCGTCGCCACCTCTGATGACAATTTACTCATAGGCGGGCATCGTAAGGGTCGCACCAATAGAGTTAGAGCAAAATCATTATTTTTGCCTTAATTTTCAACAGGTTTTTTTTGTTATCGTGTTTAAAAATAAAACAAATAATAATATTTTAAAACGACAACGACGAAATAATGTTTCAATATTAAGTTAGAAAAAACTACGTAGAATAACAAACAGAATAGAGGAAAAGTTCGTAAAATTAAACCGCAGCAAAGCATTTGAAAGTAAGAGTTTGAAACTCATGAACTTGACATGTGTCTCCTAAACTTGAAGCTTTAAGCTAAAACATCCCTAGTATTTTTTTATCTTGAATTGTTTACTACCCCTATTAATGATAGGGGTCGTACCACATAAGCCATGCCAAACGGTGGTAAAGAGAAAGTGTAACAAAAGTGAAGCTAAAAATTGACAAAAACATCCACTAATGATTGTGATTGAAGTGTAGACTCACCCTTTTTCTCTTCTACCGCTTTGCCCTGTCTTCCTTGCCCATTTGCGAGACTTTTGAGACGCAAAATCGAGACGAATCTATTTTTATGTTCGGTTTGCAATGTTTTTGCGCTTATGCTGTGCTATGTTTGTGTGTGAGTGTGTGTATTATACATTCGGGGTGGACATTGCAGGGAAGAAAACGGTATCCTTTCTTCTTTACCAAGGCAAACATTCATCGCTTGCCGCTTGTTTTGGCGCTGTGCGCACGCCGCAGTGTTGTGAATGCGCAACGCAAACAAATTGTGAGTGTGAGTGTTTTTTTTTTCGGGGGGCTCGCTCGCTTCACGCAATCAGTTGGCATTTATTTTGTTCCTTCCCACCAACAATCACCCGCCGATAGGCGGATCGGCTGACCGGTGATGATAAAGAATGCTGCTGGTGGAGCACAAACAGACCGATCTTCTATGCATTGTCTAGCAGAATGCATATTTCTAGGTGCACGATTGACGGAGTGCATTGTTTTGTGATATAATTTGTTGTCGAACGTGTCCCGGAGGTCACATAAATAAACAAAATAAGCTACAAATCGCTTTGATGATTGATCACTGTCAATCTAGTAGCCCTTTGCCAGCACCACAATGCACGAGACACTTCTAATCGCTATGATGGCGATGGAATTAAACAGTCCAGCGCGGTGCGCGGTCGTCAAGTAGACGGGTCCGAAAATTACTAATCATTCCTCGATTGCTGCCTCGAGTCTGCCGTGCTATTCAAAGTGGCCGCGTGTCGCTTACCACTCGACCGGAGACAGAAAACAAGCTTGCTAATCTCGTATCTACCACATTCTGCCGGCTCTCGATCAGATAGCGATCGGACGGTGCGCCCCGCCGTGCTCGTGCAATAATCGTAATGAAAGCACAATAAATGCAAGAGATGCCTTCCCTAGCAACACGGCCCGGCTGGAAGTATAGCGCCTTCGACACCAGTTTTGTTTACATCAAACACTCAAGGTCCTTGTACCGAACCCCGGTGGAGGTGTGCCTTCCACTATCAGGTGTGTGGTTTAATTTGATGCGAATTATATTTGCATATAATTTTGCGCACCACGGCAATTCACCGCGCTCGGGGAGGGAGAAGATGAGTTGATAAGTGGGAGAGCAACCGGGACCGTTTTAATACCGTCCAAGAGTGCCATAAATTCCGCCCCACAAAACTACCGAGCAGTTAGTTCCGTTCCCATACTGTGCAGTGATAGCAGTGAGTGGCAAATAACCATAATCCCCACCCGTCATTCACTTGTTTGTCACCAAGGTGTTTGAGGGTTTATTTTTTTGTTTTGCCATCGGTTTAGAACTGCATATCACAAAGGATGCGGGCTCTTGAGAGTAAAGGTTCCACAAAACCATTCCAAAAAAACCCACCCCACCAAACTATGCCGCTGCGGTCGTTCAACTGGTCCAGTAATAATGAAAGTGTTACAACGACCTGTTCCATCTGCACAATGCGTTCCCGTACCAGCAGCGCCCCCTATCGGCAAGAATCCATTGTGTAATGTGTAGCATAATCAGCAGTTGTTTACCTCGCCAGCAAACGCCAGCAAACCATTCCGCTCACGATCGGAACCCTTATCGCCGAAAGACACCGAAAGACAAAGGAGCAAGAAATTCGTGGCGGGTGTTTTTGTTTATTTGGATTCTCGTCGTATCCCCCCCCCCCCTTCCCCTGATTGTGCTGCTTTCGGAGTCGAAGTCATGATCAGGGTGCATGAGCATGAGCGAACGCAGGTCAAATCATTTGCGCTAAGAAAATGGCCAAAAACCGGCAAACCAAATTAGCTAACGTTAATCAGCCCGAATAATGAAAGTTGCTTTGAAAGTCGGCGCCAGAATTGCATCAGATCGCTGCCGCCCGAGCGAGAAGCACGCCGGCAAGCTGTGCGAAATAAGGGTAGATGCGCCAACCTTGCCCTTGCCAACTTTAAAACCCGACAGTGTGGCCAGGACGGCGCTGTTGTAGTTATTTTCGATACGCCGATACGCCCTTCCCAATATCCCAACTACCTCTCCTTCGTCTTGGTTTTCTTTCGCACTCACTTAAACGAATGCGTCATTTTATACAAACAAATTTCCCAACACGCGCGTCCCAAACTCCAAACACGCTTACGATAACGGGAAAGCATTACGCCGTGAATCACCATCCGCCTCCATCGATTTTGTGTAACGCAACACGTGGCCCGGTTGCCGTGTGGCTTACCTGCTTTGCTGGACGCTTCATTGTCGCCGATCTCCTGCAGCTGCTTCTGGAGGCTCAGGTACACGACGCTGTACGTGTTGATCACCCCGAACAGGACACCGTTGCAGAGGAACGCACCGATCATCACCAGCCAGGCCCGGGTCCCTCCATCCGGTGGCTCGAACGTGGCGTGCGGATCCGCCTCCAGCAACGGGGCGGCTACCTTTTTGCCATCCTTGCCGAGTGCCGCATGGCCACCGTTCAGCTGCGTGTGGTGGCCGTTCACTGTCGCACCCTTGACGATCACGGGCGCCACACTATCTTTAACGATTCTCGAGTTCTCGGTCATATCGGTCAGCCCGATCGGCGCGTCTTCGTTGTCTCAAAACCGCACAAACCCTCGCCCACCAACTACCGAGCACTGATAAGCTACTGATTCGCCTTGATCGTAATCACACGTCCGTGCCTGGAGATCGATAGTTTCACTTGAACCGCTCGATCGAGTCGATTATCAACGGCGCCGGTAAATCACTCTCACTGCTCCCCGGTGTGATCACGCACTCGACGTGATTCGCGTACTGTGTATCACCGTCCGGCAGTGGGACATTGTCGGCCGCAGCAGGATGTGTGCCGACGCGGATCGTTCGCGTCCCGACGTCGCACCCGCACGGAACAAGCGTTGGAGTTGAAGTGGGATGCGAATGCGCCTGCCGGTGGTTTACCGGTGGTCGACCGTACCGTGTGTGGTCCACTGCCGTTAGCGACGACGACGACGACGACAACGACCAGAGCGCAAGTGAAGCGACGGTGCCGTTATGCGATCGGAGCATGTCCCGGCAGCAGCTTTAAATAGAAGATAGAAGAAAGTATAGAATCTCAGCGCTTGCTCGCACACCACTAGCCGCACGCGTGCGGCATCGTGCGACCGTGTCGGCCATTTGTACTGGTGGTTCACGTTGTGCTACTACAAACACAGGCAAGCGCGCGCGCGAACCGTACACACGCGGTCGATCGGGTGCGTTCGTCTTGCACGAAAGCACCGGATTGGTGAGCCAGCGTGCAACTCTCCCTACGCAGGGGTGAGTTCCGCCCAGCATGTCGGATGATAAGTTTGCGGAAGACGGAAGGAAATTATGCAACAGTATGATAACGGACCAAGATATCGCGATGGGAAATATCATGACATCTAACAATTAAGCCATTGCTAACGTGTATTAATAAGACAAGATAAGATTATTGTAAAACTCATTAGCTAATATCTTTTTTCAATTTTGTAAATACTTTAACTGATTATACAAGAATAGTGCTGGCCGAATCTGATTCAGATTCAAAAATTTGATTAAAACCTTTAACTGAATGACTCTACTTCAAGGATTCAATCATCTTGAAAGGTTCAAGATTCCTCAAAAATGTATGACTCATCCAAGAACCTGAAGACCTGAGAGACCTCCAAAGAACTTGTCCTTCTGAACCATCAATCTGAATTCAATATTTGAACAGAATGAAGAATCTGAATCACTTTTTTTAAGATTCTTTTTGAATGAAGATTCGTCCAAGATTCAGGCAAAAAGTAATTTATGCTGCTTCATCCAATAAACAAGAATTCCAGGAATTGGGTTCGTTGTGCGAAATTTTGCCTATTGAAAGGAGTACTTTTACGAAGTATATCAGCGACTAATAGCAATAGATACAATGCTCTTGAAATAAGGCTACGAAACAAAACAGATCATACCGGCCCGGATCTCTACTCGATACTTATCAACTCGAAACGTCCTAGCAAACTATCTCTTTCTACAGCGAGAGCGAACCGGCGCTTCTTTCATTCTTGCTGCGTTTCCACGTGAATTACTTTACGCGAGCAGCTAACGTGAGCGGGCATCTACTGGGAGGCTTGGTTTTCCACCCCTAACATTTAAATTTGCACTACCTGTGTCTGTTTGTATGTGTTTTCTTCTTCTTCTTCTTCTTCTACCACCCATCCGGCATGCCGATGTTCAGGAATCGTTCGTAGTAATGGCGCGAAAGCCAAAGAAACACGTGCGTAAACCGAAATCCCACAAAAACAACCTGCGCCATCACCCGGACCTTCAACACACCTTTCTTGTGCGAGTCAAGTTTCGCTGAGGTCATATTTTTGTGTGTTTTTGTTTACTTTTAGCTTTCTTTGCCATTTTTTTTTGGCCAGCAGTGTGTCATGTTCGTACAACGGTAGCCAGGACGGTGAATATTTAAGAAATGTATTTTTAACCCAACGCACGCAGTGGAAGCGGTTGATAAAAGTGCAAGGGATCACATTTCCGTCCCGTTCTAATGGGGGGTGTGTGTTTTGGTCATAAGACAAATTCCTTCGAAAAATGTTATCGGGGATAGTTTTATTCATCTTCGTAAAAGCTTTCCAGTCGATCAATATTGGAAGATGTCAGTTGAAGTTATGATATCAAAACCATCTTATGCAAACGAAAGAGTCATCTTGGATATTCTATACGACGGAAGCTTCTCGTTAAAGAAATTAAGGAGTTATGTTATAAACTAAGCTAGTAGATAGATATAAATGCCCAATAAACAGAATAATAGACTAACTATTGTTCACACCTCGTTCCGATATCCGTGGACAGGTCTATTTGCCTATTTCTCTGAGGAATTTTGGTCTACTAGTGGACTCTTGGTGGGTGCGACCCGGTGCATTGGTGTATTGGTAGCGGCGTCGGTTTTCACACGACAGGATCGATCCAAAATCTTATCCGGACCAATCTTCCGTAGGCAGAACTGACTACCCGGCTTCGGGAAAATTAAGTCAAAGAAATGACAGGCCTTTGATCAAATATTTGGCATAAAGATAAGATTTCCACCTCCTCAAATAGGGAATCTTCCCGATCGTCCATCTCCAGACATCATAAATGTCCAAGAATGCCATCAGATATCCGTACAATTTGTTTTACCTTACACTTATCGTGACGCATAAATCAGGGTCAAGATCGCAATAGAAACTCTTCAAATATTGAAAGAGAGATATCTTTCGCGTTATGTGAGAAACTTACAACGTGAGGCACGCACGTGCAACGACACATGCATCTATCTGCCGACCTGCATCGATCAACGTACGATCTTCGACGTTCAATGTTATGTCTTTGAATCGCACAAAACTACGGAATTTTTCGGCTTACAAGCTAGTTGCCCTAAGAAACCGGACGAAGGAGTGAACGACGTCAACTAGCGTCCAATGATATCCAAGCAACCCGCACCACTACAGCACGTCAGCGATTTGAATCTTGCTTCCCTCTTTTCGGCCACGTTTAACGTCACCCTTTTGTTTACGTTCTCACACACCCAAAACCCATCGCGTACACTATTCTTATCGGGGGGTGTTTTTTACACTCAGCGCACCCAGGGGTATGGGGCGCGATATTATGCAAGCGGCCGGCGCCTCTGACGTACTCGACCGTGCCGGTTTGATTCACCAAAATGGACAGCGCGCGTGTGCTTGTATTGGGGGACCCTTCATTAGACACTACACTCCCGTCGCGTGCTATAATTATCGATTGAACGGGGCGCGCAACACGATGGCGTTAGACACTGCGTAACACGAAAAAGCACGCGGTTTCTGACATTCCGGGTGCAGGATACTAGTGCGTGGAAGTTGCCCGCCTGTTGGACATGCTCGAGCGTTTCCAAGAAGCCTGTGAAAATCTCACTCACTCATACTAACCTTTCACTAGTCATCTACACACATCACACACACAAGTTCCGAAACGAATCGATGCGTTGGCGTATTCGGTTCGGTGAAAAGCCGGGAAGCAGCTATTTTTAATTCCAGAATCACGTGTAGTGGCGGTCCCACCCTTCTTTCCTGTTTTGGCGCCTACACGCCAGTGACCGTGAAAATTGTATCAACCGTATGCTTCAACGAGACGTTTACGCACGCCGTGTGTGGGAAACCCGACAAGAAAACGCCACGATAACGACCCTCGAGACACTGAATGAACCAATCCGTTGCACCGCACACTCGAGAATACGTGGACAGGAGCGGTTTTATCAGCTCGCACGGTGTGTGTTGTATCGGTCCTTTGCAAGTCTTTCGTTCTCATTACGCACCTTCATTAATGGGAAATCCTATAGGTGCCACGATCGTTAATCTTATCGTGCCGCTAAATCTTATCACCAAACGACTATCAACAACGGGCCGAGCACACTCAGGGCGAATCCAATCAAGGACGGTGGTCGGTTGGAGGTACGATTTTCCGATACGGTGCAGCGCGATCGTGTCGAAACCGGGATGCGTGGTCCACGTGCAGGGACCCGATAAGCGAATGAAAGGCAAATCTTGACATTCACCTGCTGTTCAAACTCTTCACAAAACACACACACACGCACACTTTCGCTGCAGTTCGTAACGATTGTTGGGTTTGCTGCGTTGAACTTCCTTAGCAACGGTGAAAATGGGACAGCAAATAGAAAGCTACGAAACGAAAAACGAAACACCAGCAGGCGAGAAAAACACTACCACCACCAACTACCGGACGAAACGGAATCAAAAAATGCCATACCGAGCGGCCTACCGAAGGCCACCCCTGCAAAAAAAAAAACCATAGGGATTCACATTTGACCCTGGCGCAACACGCCGGTGTGCGGGTTCTAACAGAAAACTGATGTAACATTCGCTGCCGATTGAATCAGCCGGCTAAAATGGCCGACAAGTGAGGGAGATGGCGGTGGAGCTCCCTTTCCTCGCACAACTCGATGCGCTTGGATCATGAATTAAGGAACGGTCTCCACGTGATGGCAAATGGTGAAGATTGTGGCTGAGTGTTTCAATTAGGTGAAGAAGCAGTTCGTATCAGTTTTCACACTTTTAAGAAAGTATCTAGAGCGCAACAACAACAACAAAACCCTCTCATTGCACCCCCGAACACCGAAAACACGCACACTGGATTCACCCGTACCGCCACACTAGTTCCGATCCGGACAAACTGTCGTCAATTCCTGTAGACTTCAACTTCGTGTTTTTGGATGGGGAGGTGCTCTCCTAGGCTCTAGCTCCATTGAACCACCATTTAGCGGCATAATAGTACACGTCCACTTGTGAATCAATTCGTACGCGTTAATTTGCTTACAAAAGCATAGAGCGCAAGTTTTACGACGCCGGGCGCTTTGACCACCACAGTGTAGCGCGAGAGGTGACCGCAATTCGTCGATAAACGTCGTCTTCTCGCGCTTCAGTGTGCTGTTGGTGAGATGAACGAGATTAGAACGCAACTCTTTTTTTGCATACAAATAATCGGGTTTTGTCACGTTGTCGGTAAAACGCTTGGTTACTGTGCCCCATCATTGAATTACTGTAATTATTTACCAACTGAGCGAAACGATCAACAATCATACATCCATCTTAAGTTTGTACGGCTCACGAATGGGCCGTGTGTGGTAGTGTTCAAACAATTCGAAGCTAACATCTAGAATTCATTCCGACCTACATCACGTTAGGATGTAAAGAAGTTATCAAGATCTCGTTAATTCATTAAGCGAAATAATTAACAAGCTTAGCTTTATTGAAGCGGAAAGAGAAGAATACTTCCACACAAGAGTAAAACCCCATCGGCCGTTCGTTTAGCTCCTCACTATTCTACTGCCGTTACGCCCGCTTTCTTGAAGTTGCCAGCAATGCTCTTCACGATCGGTGTCTGTTCGCTCAGCTGCTTGGTAATATCTTCAGCATTTGACTTGGCTTCCTCCGTGGTGACACTCTCCGTACTCAGCAGCTTCAGTACAAGATCTAACAAGGCAGAGCATAGATTATTGTGTGTTTAAACTTATATGCAGCCCATTCAAGGTGCTCTACTTACCATGATAGTTGGTGAACACTTTCGAATCATCCGCGGTCAGCACCGTCTGCAGGAAGCTTAAAATGGAAGACACATGGCGACCGGAAGCGTGAAGCATCGTTTGGGTGGAAATGGTAAAGATAATCAGTACGGCCAGATGGAGTACCAATGCCGGATCGGTACAGTTGGTAAGCTGCTCCAGCAGACCATGTTTGTGGCAGAGAATTAGGTTTCTAGAGCAACGAAGGGGAACAAGTTAGCGAACAATCGTAAATAAATAAAAAATAAAGAATTTTTTAAACTATGGCAAAAAAACACCGATCCCAACGTGTTGCACTTCCAAGACGTATCAATCGTGTTACGCTCACCCTCCCCACGACTAATTTAACTTAATTAATGTCCAATTTAGCAACATAAGCGACCGAACGATTGGGAAATGCAGCATCATCGCATCGATATCGCAACAGCGTATCGGATCGGACGAGCGGTAAATTAAAATTCGTTATCTACGTTAATTGGCCGTAATGAACGGATTCCGCTTCCGCACCGTACCCCCCACACGTACCTATCCTTTTTCTTGTCAATCTTTTTCAACATCATGCTGCACGCCTGCATCGCTTTTTCTGTTTTCTCCAGAAAATCTTCGACGGTTTCGCTGGCTGTGAGCGATTTACAGAGCGTCTGCAGCGAGGCCCGATATTCCGCGCCACTGTCATTCGCAATCTTTGTGCGCTGTTCGGCCGTTAGTGGTGCGTTAAAGTTAGTGTTAAGATTACATTCGGCCGCCACGTACAGGCATATTTCGTTGCACACGTCCGTGCCGAACGTTTTCAGCAGATACTTTAACAGCTGGCCTTGTACATCGGACGGGAACAGCTTCAAGCCCTTCTCGTACAGACGAATATCATTATAGAGCGTGTTTAGCTTCTCCTGAATGCTGGCATGCGTTTGGCGCCGATTTTGATTACTCTTCTGAAGCGACAGTTCGTACAATTCGTGCGCTTTGGCCAAGGCCTGTTTGCTAAGAATGCTGTAACGATAAAAATTGGAATGAGAAAAGTTGAATAGATCAAAAATCAAAAGTTGAAAGTGGAATAGAAAAGTTGAAGCATCAAACAAGGGTCACTTACGGGTAGTAATGATTTGCGAGGTCTTTGTCGAGCATCTCCAGACCTTCCGGTTCGAGCGTTTTTTCCACCACCTTGGCAATCTCCTTCACCGTGATCAGCTCAATGTGCGGTTCCTTTCCACTCTTCTTTCCTCCCGCACCCGATTGCATCTCCACATCGTCATCCGAATCCATCGCATTGCCCTTGTTTCCACGGGCGTGTTTCTTCGTGGATTTTGTTTTGGTCTCACGACCCTGCGCTCCACCACCACCCTTTCCAGTGGCGGCCTTCTTGCGCCGTTCCTCCCGTTTATCCACCTTTCCTTCGTCCATCGCGAAATGGTCCACATCCTGCTGCTGCATCATCTTTTCCGCCATGTACTTCTGATAGTTGCCACTTTCGACGGCCCGTTTGGCGTGTTCGTTAACCAGTTCCTGGCAACCTTTGACGCACTCATCCATAAATTTTACCGTTAGTACAACCGTCCCAAACACGTACGTCTGCTTACGTACTGCCGGCGTCAGAACGTGCGATAAAATTTCTTCCATATTATCGTTGCTAAAAGCCGGAGGCAGAATGGTTGACATGTCCAGATACGAATTGCTGCTTATGCAAACATCCATCGCGTACGTAACGCGTTCAATAAGCCGATTGCTGACGATGCAGTTCTTCATGTAAATCAACTTCTCTTCCGGCAATCGGGTCCGCACAAACGATCGAACATCCGAAACTCCCAGCTTGGCCACGGTGTCGTTCGTTATGTATCCATTCTGTTGGAAGTAATCTTTCACGTAATCGGCCTGCATTCGTTCGTACACGTGCGGTATGTATTGGCCGGCCGGTGATTGTACCGTGACCGAACCAAGCGACGAAAGTTCGTTCAACGACATATACAGTATGCGAGCCGGTACATCGGTTAGATTCAGAATGACGGAAATTGGAGTAGGCTTTGTAATCGCGGCAAGTGCACCGCGAATTTTAGCCTTGTTGCGCATGATGTACGATTGCGTGAAAAATATGTGCGCATTTGTAGGATCCTGTTTGGCAAAAATGATTTTGTGCAAATTTCCCAACACTATTTGATTCAGGATGAAATCTGTCGGCAAGTCGTACGCTGTAGTCAACTGTCCTATATTGATTTCACCATACTGGACCAGCTTCTGGTTGATTTCTGAAGCCACACGCTGAATGTAGGACGCCTCGATCAGTTGACCAAGCAACAGGTGCAGATCAGGTTCGCGATCTACCAGCCGCTTGGCAATGTACTCGATCTTTGCAAAATCAACATTTAAAACCTTG
Organism: Anopheles moucheti; assembly: GCF_943734755.1. NCBI lineage: Eukaryota > Metazoa > Arthropoda > Insecta > Diptera > Culicidae > Anopheles > Anopheles moucheti. The sequence continues at coordinate 10,379,803 of NC_069141.1, read as the reverse complement.
GCCAGCTCGATCAAATTTACACGACCACCCCGAACGTACAGCTCATCTTTTACCTCCTGCAGTAGATGATCTTGCGTGAGGTACTCTTTGCCATCGTTGGTATAGATCACATCGATAAGCCCTTTGTCGATCAGTAGTTTTACAATCTCGATACAATTTCTTTCCGAGAGTCTGCAAGTAAAAGCGTTGAAGAAGAAAACACCATGGTGAAAGGAATGTTCCGAGCAGTTTTGCCACATCAAACACTGTTTCACCTTTGCAGGCTGGTAGTAAGTTGGGCCTTTTGGAAGTCAGCGGCCAAACGTTTGATTTCATCCCAATCGGCCATGGTAGGCGACTAGATCGTCGAGCGCACGTTCACAAATACACCGAATATGTTGATGATGGGAAAAGGGTTTTCGCCGTATTTTGGTTTCCCACACGTAATCCGAACGAGAGGACAGAAATCAGGGAAATATTTGTTCCACATACACAGTCCAACGTCAAGCTGTTTTGGATCTGTTGTCAAATGTAACTGTCACAACAATGCATGTGCTGCCAGATTTGGCGAAGGAACAGAATGTAAAATTGGAGCATTTCACTGAAAATGATCACTTTACAACATAAATAGGTAATATCTAGAAGAGTATCACATTTTTTCGTACATTTATCAACAATACAATCTTAGCAAATGTAATTTTGATAAGAATTCAAATTGTTTATTATTATGAAACAACTGGCAACACTTCCAACGCTGTTTACAAACTTTGCGCGGCAAATCAGCAAGTTCAGTTGGTAGTGCAGAATAAAAGATTCGCCGTTTTCCACCCTTGAAATGGATACCAAAGTGAAGCGAGAAATTGAAAGCGAATCTGAAACGAAAAAGCTCACCATAAACAGTTTGGAAAGTCTGGGACCATACATTGTGGAGCAGAATAATGCAAAGAACTTCGTATACGTTTCCGATATCCCGCAGCTGTGCAAGGACGAGCCTTGTATGCTAGGAGTGGATGAAGCCGGTCGTGGGCCAGTTCTTGGTAAGATGAAGAGTTAAAATTATTTGTTATGAGTGAAATAATCCTTGCCTTTACCACAGGCCCCATGGTGTACGGTATTGCGTTCTGTCCTCTGTCGAAAAAGGATATCCTGAAACAGCTGGGATTTGCCGATTCTAAGCAGCTGACCGAGGAAAAGAGAGATCAAATTTTCGATGAGATGAACCGGAAAGACTACGCTGTGGAAGCGCTTGGTTGGGCCATTGAAGCTATTTCACCGAACGTGATCTCGATGAGCATGTTGAGAAGAACGAAACATTCATTAAACGAAGTGTCGATGGATTCCGCTATTGGGTTGATCAACGCCGCGATCGAAGCCGGAGTGAACATTGCCGAGGTGTACGTGGACACGGTGGGTCCTCCGGAGAAATATCAAGCCAAGTTGAAAGCTATCTTTCCCAAGTTCAAGATAACGGTCGCTAAGAAAGCCGATAGTACCTATCCAATCGTATCGGCGGCAAGTATTGCTGCGAAAGTTACGCGCGATCATGCCTTGAAAGTGTGGCAGTTCCGTGAACGACCGAACGAGAAAGAAAACTCTTTCGGTAGCGGATATCCTGGGGATCCGACGACGAAGCAGTTTTTGGGAGAAATTGATCTTGTTTTTGGGTTTCCACGGTTGGTTCGATTCAGTTGGTCTACTGCGAGCAATGCGCTTGAAAAGAAAGCCTACGATATGGAGTTTGAAGATGAAGGGGACGCGAAGGGTAATCAGAAGGCTACATATGGAAGCGAGAAACTGTCCAAGTATTTCTCGGCATCTAAAAACGAGAACAGAAAGCGTAATGAGTACTTCCGTGATCGTTGTTTGGAGCATGTTGCGGATATTTAAGAGGAATAAAACCTATCGCCCTAGTAAACTTTTACGAGTGAGTGGATAATCAGCACTGCGACGTTCGATAGAAATGCCTGAAAACATGTGCGTGTCAAGAGAAGACTACCAAATCTACCGGACCAACATATCACAACCTAAATAGCTTTCTCGTAACCAAATGCAGAAACAACCCCTTTTCGAATACTCTTCATTAAGCCAATGCAACACCAGGTGTGGACCATCAAGTTAGGTTTTTATCAATGTTTTATTCATACGTGTACAGAATAGTTGTACAAATACCAGTACAGTAAAAAGAGATTGAACTCTCTTTTGCATCGTACATTCCAGAACGGCGAGAAAGATCTAACCGAAGAGACCTGCGGAAAAGGATAAGAAAACAGTTCCAGATTAGATCGGGTTTTGCACCACACAACACGTTCGCATCACTTACCGAATCCCAAGTCATCGTCGGATTCCTCTGGTTCTTCTTCCTTCTTCTCCTCCTTCTTTTCAGCGGCAGCTGGGGCAGCAGCGCCACCAGCAGCGGCAGCAGCCGGGGCACCACCACCGGAACCGACACCGGAGCCGATGCTAGTGATCAGGCTCTTGACATCGATGCCTTCCAGAGCCTTGGCGAACAGACCAGGCCAGTACGGCTCAATGTCAACGTTGGCGGCCTTCAGGATGGTCGCAATCTTCTCATCCTGTAATTTTCCGTAGATAAAACAAGAACGCACGATGTAAACACTCGATCGCAACCATAACCTAGAAAACAAGCACTGGCCACAGTGTGCTATGTGGCAAGGAAAAACCCGCATTCCCAATGCATGCTTGGAAGTAACATTCTTATGATCTTCAAGCTTGCCATTCGTGCTAGTACCATAAATTGACTAAAGTTTGGAACTTATATTGTAGTCAAACTACGAAACTCCTGCGAAAGTGCTCCCCATACACACACACACACACACCACACGAAGAACACAGGAGCAATCTTTGAAACCCGGCAACTTACCGTCACGGCAACATCATCATCGACCAGAATCAGTGCCGAGTAAACACAGGCTAGTTCAGCTTTGTTAAGAGCCATTATTTAAGGGGGTTCTTTTCAATAAAACCGTGCAAGTCGTCAAAAATTGACCTTAGCTCGGAGGAGAACACTGCACAGTTTCACGACAAATCACAAAAGAGGAAGTTTACGGGACAGGTTCCGCTAGCCAAGCACACTTCAGCTTTTGACAGCGTGTCAAGAAAATGATGACTAGCATGTTTCTTGCAAGAGATTTTCATGTTTTTTGGGCGTTTGGGTTTCTTCTCGTATTTTCGGAAATAAAATGAGAAATATTCTTACCATATTTAATGCGAAATTTGAAACATTTACCTTCCTAATGAGTCTCACTTACATTTTTGGCACCCTTTTACAAAAATAGCTTCTAATAAATAAGGACATTATGATGATTTCGTCCAAAGGTGCGTGTCTTTGCTAGACGCTACGATAGCTTGGGTCGGTTGTCAAAAGGTATTGAAAAAAAACAACCATTGCAAGTAAAAACAAATCGCATTCCAGCGTAGAATATTGTGAATTTATGTTGTGAGTACGCCCCAAAACGTTCCAGATACACTTAGTGCACAATCTACTACCATAAAAGCATTTGGGTTCGGGTGGATTTATACATCCGATCAGGCAAAAACACATCCACAGCAAGATGAGTTTCTCTAGCGATGAGGTAAACTTCCTGGTTTACCGCTATCTGCAGGAGTCTGGTAGGTGGACACACCATAAACAATGATTATCTACGATCGTGTCCATCGGATCACCGAGTTGATTCATTTGCATTTTTTTTTTTTGCAGGGTTTTCTCATTCCGCGTACACGTTCGGAATCGAATCACACATCTCACAAAGCAACATCAATGGAGCCCTTGTACCACCGGCCGCCCTGTTGAGCATTTTGCAGAAAGGGTTGCAATATACCGAGGCAGAAATCAGTATAGGAGAGGATGGTACCGAGCAACGATTGGGTGAAAGTTTGAGTCTCATCGATGCGGTCATGCCGGAGGTGGTTGCCAACAGGCAGAATATGCAAAACCAGCAAAAGCAAGCTACGAAAACCGAACCCCCGGAGACGAATGGTACGACGGAGGAACCGGCTGCTCCACCGCCAACTACGACGACTACTGCTTCCACAACCCCAGCTCCAGTAGAAACGATGGAAGTAGATCAAAGCATTGAAATTCCCGCCTCCAAGGCGACGGTTCTTCGAGGACACGAAAGTGAGGTGTTCATCTGTGCTTGGAACCCGAGTACAGATTTGCTTGCCAGTGGATCAGGTGACAGCACAGCACGCATTTGGGATATGTCCGATAATCCGGCCAATCCGAATCAACTCGTACTGCGTCACTGCATCCAGAAGGGTGGTACGGAGGTACCGAGCAACAAGGATGTTACATCGCTCGATTGGAACTGTGACGGTACACTGCTGGCGACGGGTTCATACGACGGATATGCTCGTATTTGGCGTACGGATGGGTTGCTGGCAAGCACGCTCGGTCAACATAAAGGACCCATATTCGCGCTGAAGTGGAACAAACGGGGTAATTACATTCTTTCCGCTGGTGTGGACAAAACGACCATCATCTGGGATGCTGCGACCGGCCAGTGTACGCAGCAATTTAGCTTTCATTCAGCACCGGCGCTGGATGTGGACTGGCAGTCGAATCAATCGTTTGCGAGTTGCAGCACAGATCAATGCATTCACGTCTGTAAGCTAGGCGTAGACAAACCCATCAAATCGTTCCAGGGACACACGGTAATAATGAATGTTTTGCGTGCTAGAACGATCGTCAGTTCATTGAAATGATCTTTTACAGAATGAAGTCAATGCTATCAAATGGGACCCCCAGGGACAGCTGTTGGCTTCCTGTTCAGACGACATGACGCTGAAGATTTGGTCGATGAAGCAAGACACTTGTGTGCATGATCTTCAGGTAGGACAGGCTAGGTAGTAACATCCATAGACGTTTAATGCATCGTTGCGCACTATTCCCTTTCAGGCTCATTCGAAAGAGATCTACACGATCAAATGGTCACCAACGGGTACGGGTACACAGAATCCTAACATGAACCTCATACTGGCAAGCGCTTCCTTCGATTCGACCGTACGTCTATGGGACGTTGAACGAGGCGTTTGCATTCACACGCTCACGAAACACACGGAACCGGTGTATTCGGTGGCGTTCAGCCCGGACGGCAAATTCCTTGCGTCCGGTAGCTTCGACAAGTGTGTCCACATCTGGAGCACCCAAAGCGGACAGCTGGTGCACAGCTACAAGGGAACCGGTGGTATATTCGAGGTGTGCTGGAACTCGCGCGGCAGCAAAGTCGGCGCCAGTGCCAGTGACGGCAGTGTGTTCGTGCTGGATCTCCGGAAGTTATGAGCGACGGTACCGTCCGCTGGTACAGGAGCACCCGGATCGGCACCAGGACCACCGCCACCACTGCTGACGGCGGCCGAGAAAAAATCCTAACAATCATTGACAGGCGCCCGACGAACACATCCCAAGTAAAATGGCGAGGAGCATTTCGCATCCATCGGTACTCGTCGTGGATTGTTCGCTGGGAATGGCGCTCACTTTATACAATATCCGTGTTTAACGTTATTCGCCCCCCATTGTACCGCTTTCGGAAGACTTGGCGTGTGTTCGGCATTAGCGCACTAGATTATTTAGGCCTCTGTAGGGAAAGAGACGAGATTGCATATTGTGTGCAGATCGATATAAGCTTTTATTTTATCAGCCTGCATCGACTTCCAATTGATGAGCAGGGGTTTGTTTGAAGGCATCCAACGTTCTTGAGAGCAAACATAACAGAACGGAAACTTAAAGATTTAAGACGTAAATTTTAGACATTAGACATCTTCATTATCGTGCAGAATAAAATCATGCTTAGGAATAGTTCGATTATCGGTAGGGACTTTCGCGTGCAAAAAATCAGACGAAAGGCAACAACTTCTTCGCATTCGAAAGGCCGGGCTTTTTTAAAGAATAAATAAATATTCAGCTGTAAATGCCTTCAAAATGTGTTTATGGTACAATTTTCTGCTGTTTCATCTTTTTATTCGTAAATTATTCACAAATCGACTTACCCTACTTGTGCTTACAAAATATAACCTAACATATACGCAAACTATTTACAGATGACCTTTGTGCCGATAAAACTCGTATCTACTACCAAACACGAATACTAACGACGAAACGATCCCGTTGGTTCTTTGTTGTGTGTGTGTTATCTCTGATTGTCACCGAGGCGTTGGCAAAATGTGTTCTTCTAAACTATGGTTAGTTTTGTTCGATTGATTACGTGCGGTACAGTGAAAGTTGGTCCTGTCCTGGTATATGGCCTTTGAGATTGTGCTGCGTGTGCCTTGCAAAGGAAAAAAAGGGGGCAAAAGGATAGTTGTTGTAGTCCCGATCGCGTTGTGAAGATCATGGCCGTTCGAGCCGGTAAATCTGTCTCGTGATGCGCACATTTCGACGCGTCTTGCTATCCTTACTGCCGGAAGCGGCCGCACTTGCGTCCAGCACGTTCTCTGCGGTTCCTTCCTGCTTGAGCATGTCGTCATAGGAAGCTTCATCGAGTAGTGTGAGTAGTGTGTTGACTGACGCATCCTCTTGCCGCTGTTTTACAGAATCATTTTTCATTGTAGATCGAGGACCCGCTTCCGTGTGCACCTCGTACACTGGGGGACGCTTGGTAGCGATGTGCGTCACACCTAGCTCCGCTCCGGTTTCAGGATCCCGGTTGACCACGTGCCGTACGATCGGATCTTTTGTGCTAGTGACCGGGACCATTCGCGGAAGTTGCATTAGCGTATCGTTCGTGTTTAAACCGTACGTCTTTACTTTTGAGTGACCCTCGATAATGAGGTATGGTGACCAACGTTCCGGCGCGGCTGGTTGTTTGTAGTGTGAAAAAATAGAATCGGTCGTCATGGTTTGCGGTGTAGGCTGTGTCGTTACAATAGTGTGAATTGTGCTAGAAGTGCTCGGTACCGTCATCGTTGGGCTTCGTGAAGTCGTTGTGGTCATCATAGTTGGCAGGTGAGTACTCACTGGTGTTACGAATGGACCGGCATGCGTAACGTGTTGGGGACGGGCATCTTTGCTTAATTTTGGAGCTGTTTTAGTAGATTGCTGCAATGGTTGCGATTGTAGATATTCTGTGGTTTGCGGAGGATGAAAGATGGTTTGTGCCATGGCGTTGATGTTCTGTGCATCGTAGAACCCGCCGGAAGTGTACTCAGTCACTGTGCTTGTCATAGCAGTTTTAGTGAACGGATAGGAATGTTCATTCTGCAGAATTGTCTTCAGCAACGGTCGCTTTACAGTGTCACCGGCTGGTGTCGTAAGGCGAATCGTCGTAACGTACGGTTGTTGTTGACGGTTAAACCCACTTCCACTTTGAAGCTGAGGCTGATGATGATGATGAAATTGTGCTGTGATGGGTTGCGAAATCGGCGGCTCCGGATGTGGCTTTCCACCTTTGGAAGAGATGAAGAAAAAGAGGATATTTAGTGTGGATAAAAGAAAACCATCGCAGAGGCACAACTCACCAGTGAATTGTCCTTGATAAGAGCTTCCAGCACGATATTTAAACCCATCTCCCGGCTGTGTGTCGACTCGTTGTGAAACAGAAGTTGCCCCTCCCCAGAATCCAGCACCTTCTATACCAGCCGGATAGTTGTTCAGTGGTGGTGGCATTAGTACGGTGTGAGGCAACTGATTCGGACCTGCTACCGCATGATGTTGGTGATGCGCCGGTGAATAGTAGTTACGACGCACGGGTAAGCTGTTCCACTCCTTGCTGACGCCGACCGTCTTCTTTGAGGGAACGCCCAGCAGCAGGATGTCGTTGCCGGATGTTTTATCCTTGGCGCCGTCTGACCAGTAACGGACGCGGTCCAGCACCGGTGGACTGTAGTCGTACGTTGGATCATTCTTCAGTGGATCACCTCGTCCTACCGGCAACCATTCGTTGTATTCCAACCGTGGCGAGTGAAAGTTCCGAGCCAAATCTGTTCGTAGGTCAATATAGCATTATACATTTATTCTATCTACTCATGGTATTCTACTAGAATAGAACAACATATTGTAAACACTCTGGAAGAAAAACTACTGGTTGGCAGCACTGCTGCGTCGTTGGGAGATCAACGCAAAACGTGTAGCGTACTGTTCTCTTTGTCCCAAACCTTCGATGTGTCCACAAGTGTGCTATTATGCTTATGTTTCGGTAGCACGTATTTAAAGCTTGCAGGAGATATAGTTGGCGAAAAGTGAATATATAATTAAACAGTTCCGTTTTATCAACATTGCAAATAATCAAACAAACGATAAGGTACCGTTTTGCAAGATGCAATGCTCTCTAGTGCCACAAGCATGCTGTAAACAATACGACTGTAGCTTTGTTTTACTTCTATAATAACCATAATGCTTATTACCTATCTGTGATCATCGTGATAGATTTGCGCCGTTTCGTTACGCGCCTCAATTAGACAGTTCATGCACCTAATTAAGACCTTCCATCGTTTGTGTTTCCTTTCGGCAGTTCCATTGTCATTGGTTTTATTAGGATGGGATAAAGATTGAAAGAGAAAGCAAAGCGCACGGTTAAGCTTCAGCGTGTGCTTGAAAATAGATTCACGGGTTCCACTGGTCTAAGGGAAAAGACCTTGAGATTTCATTTTCGGTGCCGGTACTTGATCATCTTTTATTGGGTTTCATGCCCCCTGAACTCCGGGAGTTTTCTTGTTAATTAAATAATAAATCTGCGGTTTGCTTCTGCTTTTAGATAGCTGTCAATGGCGATTCACGAAACCAAGTCGCGGAATTAACGCATGTGCGAAATGGCTCCTACCCACGATGATCTTAAACCCAAACGGACGAGATTGCGTTTTGTTTTATATCGCATTTCGAATGTGCTGTTCTCTTCTTGCGTGGTGCTCTATGTGGAAAACGGATCCCCTTGAACTGGTCCTCTTGGTGCAAAATGCAAACATTCGATCAGGTGAAATAGGCGAAGAAGCAGCGGAAAAGCAGCAAGCGCAATCCCGCAACCATTTTTTTCTTTCTAACGATGTGATCATGCGCCAAGTACCTGTGAGATGGAAAGTCTCGTTTATGGGGGTCGTTTGGTGGTATGTTGCGGGCCTGACAAGCTGGGAGACAACAATGGCCAATAAAAAAAAAACAAGCCTCACGCCAGCCCGCATTGCATGGCAGTTGGTGAACTGCGCAACTGCACCTGTTTCGGAGCCGGTTGGTAAGCGATCATCGGTACTTCATGATCCTAACCTTCGGAAGTGTGCCACCATCACCATAGGCCACGGTAAAGGCTGTTGAACTCGGCTGCAGAACCGACACTACAGAGAGTTCCAAGTTTACTTCTTTGAGCTGAGGTAGTGAAGTATTTCTGAATGTTGGGATGAATTTTTTCATAATGGGTAGATATTATGAATAGACATTCTCTGTAAGATTACACTAGTAATTTAAATATTTACCCTAAGCGAAGCTAATATTAATGGCTTGAAACGCACTGTATTAACCATGTTAAGCCCTTGAACAGATTGACTTCTACTTTCAGCTTCTTCCTCACCCTAGGTCATGGTTAAGGTGCTGAATTAACCATTGAACTACACCGCCTTTTCGTGGCTACTGATTCGTGGTCATGTCGAATGTTTGGATCCAGTACGAATGCCACCAGTGCAGTGTGTTCAATACGACGCTCCTACCAAATCCCTTTCCCATCTCAGCAGCCACCACGGAACTCCACGAATAGGTGATCACTTTTCTCCGACAGGCAATCACGTCGCTTTTTCATTGGCGCGTCTTGCACCTCTTGAGTCTTGGGAAGTAACTGTCCTGTCCGTGTGTGCCATTCTGTAGCTGATGTTGCTGGAAGTTTGGGAAATGCATTATTCCCATCATCATCAGTTGGGTGTCGGATGTCGGGAGCAACGGAGGACAAGAGGATGTTTATTTTTAAAAGTGTCTTCCTCTTTGGCGGGACGTTTCTCTTTGTTGTGGATGAAAAAAAGCCATGCAAGAAAAGCAAAGGAAAAACCGATCCCTCTTGTCGGTTGGCAGTGTTACCTAATTGGTCGTTTCTTCTCCATTTCACTACACCCAGTGCTTCTGCCAGGGAAGCGCCCGGTTGCCCCGCGATGCTTCTTCCTGCGAAATGCTTGCTTCTCCTTCACACGGGCTCTGTGATCGCGACGTACTTCCGCGAGTATCAACCGGCGGCAATCGTGTTGGTCGCTTGCTGCCGCAGAAGACAAACGGAACACAATTGATCAGTGCCATTGCCACACGGGCGGCACGTAATGAGCGAATTATGGCCACTGTTAAATGATAGTTGAATGATAAATCTTCTTCCGAGCTTGGTTCGTTTTTTTCCCGCCAAGGGAGCAAGGGAAGAAGGATGCTGTGGATAGAAAGTGACAATAAGCTACGAGCGTATTGGGTGTTCCATCGGTTTGGTGGCTGGTGGTTTATCAGACGGTGCAAACCGGGGAACCGGGTTTGTGGCCAACCGGTAATGTAGACATTTATCCCGGCGGTGATAAGTTAGCAAAAAGCAACCCATCTTAAGGAACGTGACGAATGGTGAAGTGATGCTGGTCTGTATTAGTCAACTCGCTGCTAGTAAAACAGTGACCACATAATGTGATTTACGCGTATAAGCATCGTCACGAAAAAGCATAAATGTGTCCTTCTAAATGCTTTATATGCTACGTGAATGAAAGGTTCGTCGTTTGTTCGACTATTGAAGTCTTTTGTTTTGCAGTTCAAATTTTACATACACCCTCGGAAACATCCACAATCTAATGAAGGAAAATTCTTGTTTTCACCCGTTTTTGTTTTTGCAAGTGATCTACGCTTGCTATCGACTTCATTCAACATTTCTTCGCCCCTTTTTCGTCCCGCATTATTCCCGCAGCGCCAATGGAGTGCGCTTGTTTGGTACGTTCAGCAGAGCCGCCCATCGGTTATCGGCCCATTCATGTATCAGCATTGGGAAGCGCCCGTATGATACACACGATCCCACCTGCTCTAACAGCCCTTGAGACAGCCGCAGATCATGTCCACATGTCGCAATCACCACCCGTTTCGTGGCCGATCGATGCCGCTGCTCGGTGTGAATGAAGTACAAACAGAAAGCACATAAATGGTTAAGTAGCATAAACAAGTCTGTGTACCGTGGGTTTGCGAATCCCGAAAGCGCTCCACCATCTAAAGCAATCGCTCAGCGCTTGGGAAAACGAACCAACGACACCAACGGTCGATAGTGTCGCCATTTGCTGGTCGGGGTAGTTTCACTAATGAAATCAATAAAATATTTTAGTTGATTATCACGACACCAAGCCGGCTGACGCACCGAATGAGCAGTGCGCGGCTACGCAGCCAGCCTGGGAACCAGATCCCGCGTACCCGGGCGTACGTACGGCGAAGACCTTAAGACCCGAACGGTGGGTTCAACTCTCCCAAAATGGGCCTAGCCCGCGTACTTGTCCGGGTCGTGCCGGTCCACGGTGACCGTGGCCATGGCAGTGAATGTGCGAAACGAATCCCACAGCCGGTCGAGGGCGCCTCTATTTTGCTTTATCAGTTGCGAAGCACACGGGCCCAAAATGTTGCCTTTGTGGCCGTACGGGAATGGTCTTTTGCCGAGCGGTTTAGAGAGGTTTTGCCGCGGCTATCACCGTATCTACAGCAACATTGTATGCTCGGGCCGATGTGGTAGGTTTCCGTTGATCGTGAAGCCCACCCTTGATCTGCCCATGTGCGGATTAGGCACGGTTTTTGAGCTGAGACGCGTTTGAGCTTTGCCATAAAAATAGATCGATTAAACGTTACTTTCAGCCGTGGGTTGTATGGGTGCATTGTTGTTGTGTGATTGAGTGGCTGTTGGAAAAGCCAAGAACAGCACACAACTAATCGTGCTACAGGTTTGATGGGTATTAAAGGTGGATTTTATGTGTACATTGTTTGCTTAATTAGAATTTCGTTTAAACTATTATTTAAGGGAGAAATGCACTTAAAAACTCAAAACTGGGCATTTATGTGATGTTTTTAATGGAGAAACTATCAGAAATATTGAAATATAATATAATTTTAAAATATTGATTGAGAAGACAGTACTAGGCGAGTCAGATCGGATTCGAATTCAATCGGATCTCAGCTTTTCATAAGAATATAATAATGTGCAGTAAAAATCATACTTTTTCTAAAGCACCAACAGTAAATCTCCCGTTAAATAAATATATACCATTCCTCTTAATTAATCATTATTATTCTGGTTTTGATACGTTTTCCAGGACTCTCTGATATCTACTCCACTACAAGAAAGTTGTTTTATTATAGCATAAAAGAAAACAATATTAATCATTTTACCACTTCATCTAATGCACCAAGAAAAATATTTGAAGGAAAACGAAGGTTGGTTCCGGGTCGATCGTAGTTTTTTGTTTTACTTACCGTTATTGAAATCATCCCTGGGAGCTTCGTTCGATGTAATGTCATGTGCTAGTAACGTTTCCACGCTACCATGCCCGTGAGCATCGGTCGCTTCCGCGCAGACAACAATCAGCAACACCATACACGGCCACACTCGGTTGCGGCGCATCGCGATGTGACTTACGGCGTTTATTGTGGTATCTATGGTGCAAGAGAGTGTAGAAGATAAACATATTAGACTTAATGGAACCAGGCAACCCTGATGCGATTGATTTGATGCCCGATCGTACAAACTGGCCGCATCAATTGGTGGCCTCAATGGGCTCAAAACACTTTCGTTGGTTTCACATTTCAACGATGCACTCGCTTTATCACTCATCGTTCGAGTGTTTTATGTGGATGAGCTTTTCGGGCGAGATTATGATCGATTATGACCGCGCACTGTCATGGTACTTGTTGCACAATCATGCCACCATGTAGAGTCGCGCACAGTTCGATTACAAAAGCCCTGTGCTCGATTTTCTAATAGCAACACTGTGTAAATAGCTCCTTGGCAGCATCACGGCCCGAAGATCGTGTTGTGAAATGCTCTCAATGGTATCGTTTTGCATTTCCTTTAACGATAACACACTCAAATGATGCAGTGCAGTTTAGGTTATGTGGAGGAAAAAACAAAAACTGAAACACTTTAAACACGCCAACCAACATTAATCAATATTACGTAAAGAAGCCGATCTTCGGCGCAAGATGTACTACCGTTCAATTATGCACACCGGTGAAAAACGCTTCAAACCAAACAACAACAAAGCGAACCTACTTAACCAACCTAAGCACCAGCTGTTTCGAGGCTGTGGTGCCTTTTTTCTATCGGCCCGTAATTGAATGAAAGTAAAAGTTTTCATTTCGCACGCGCAAATCGCCGGCAGAAGGTGGGATGGGTTTGGTAGCCCAGCTACACGCCCTGCTGCGTGTGGGTGGGTGAGGCTGGGCCAATTATGGATCCAAACATATATCCGATAATCAAATCACGTGTGGTGCAAATTCGTTCCACACTGATTAGAGTTAATCGCTTCACAGGCTTCCTTTTAAAGGGAAGGATGAAGCAACCGATACTAGGCAGGAAGAGTTTTCCCCCTGGCTGGCCCGCACCTTTATGCCGGAAGCCTCGCTGCCCAGGTCAAAGAGATGATTAATAGGGTTCGATACGATGGGCTTTGTTGTCCGCGGCAGGCAACAAACTTGCCAACGCGTTGTTTTTCTTTTCTCCGCACGGTAAAAGTGGCTACACGGCCCTGCTAGTCATGCTGCAATGCGGGGCAAACATTAAAGAGCCCTAAATTAGCTGTAATATGGGCGGCGCGCCGAGCATCGTTTCGATTACCGAACGTTGGTGGCGGCCGGGCATGCTAAAATCAGATGGGGCAGTTATCAGGTTTTCCGCGAGGGCAAACCGGACGAGCTGGGACGATGATGACGTCTGACGAATTACAAGGTACGTTAGTTACGAGAGGTTTTGTACAAGTTTTCCGCCTTGGTTCGTTGTTTTCCACCCAGATGAGTGAATTGTTTTCTCGTTTGTTTGGGGAGTATTGCGGAAGTGGGAACCTGATCATCAGGAAGATGCTCCTACATTGTTGTTTTACAATGTTTATGTTTTAGTTACAGTATTTAAGAGTTTATGTGCTAAAGTGTAATTCATTTTTAGATTTTGTTGACATTCATTTAATGTCATTTAACATGTTTAAATAGAATCTTCCTCTGGATGATGATCCGAAATACTTAGATCTTGTGTGTCACTCGAGACAACTCAGACAAGAATCCAGCGGCACCTCGACACGTTCTAGTTCTGTTTGGATTGAATGGCAAAAATGGCTCCTACTTTAAAATTAACTTGAAACTCCTGTGAAGTAAAAACCTTTTCTGGATTCTTTACAGGTTAAATTGTAATGTGTGGAGTCTTTCTCACTTTTTGGTCAAAATGAATTCGTTTATGGAAATGAAGCTTTACTTAACTGAGATATTGGCCGTCAGTCATCGAATCGTCGATTTTTCCTTCTCAAAATCGATTTCATCTTTCAAAGGCAAGACAGAACGCTATATATTCTACTTCAATTTTAAACGCTTCTATAAATGGCTAAACCGAAGTGCCTATTAAACGAGCTGCTCTTTTCATGATGATCTCCATTCTATCATTCTTTTTACTGCACTTTTCACTGATAAATTGTATTACCTATATCAGAAACATCACACTTGAAATGACACCGAAAACATTAAATTATTTAACTTTTAGCTCACCTTAAGATAATTGGTCGATAACTGTTGCGTTACTGCAACGGCTCTCGGGGGCGCACCTTATGGGAATTCTCGTCGCTCGGCTAATGTATCCAGTTTACGCGGACGGAAACGCATAACGTTAAGAAGACAGAAAAAAAACGCCCCGTTCCTCACCACAGTGACACACTGGCCGAGTAAGGAAGTCACGAATCCGTGGACAAATAAAACATCACCGTCACCGGGTTCGCGGGCGCGATGAACACGAAACAGGCAGGCAGTGGGAAAGAGAAGTAACAGCGAAAAGTAAAATGAGAAACGGTCGAAACCAGCATGCGGAGTATGTATAGGGAAAAGTTGGAGCTCATGTTAAACCCTATTTAGGGATATATGCAGTCGACTGGAAAGATTAAATGGGCGGGAAGTGCAAAAGAGCGAGAATGAAGCCGATCCCACAGGCGACGAACGAAAGTGAGATGCTGAAGGGCGGTGGAGAGCTATGGGATAGGAGGACTGGTAAAAAAAAACTATCACTTCATTAAAAGTCACTTTGAACTTGACCGAAATCAATATTTTCCCAAGACCACTTTCGTCAACGACAAAGGGGTCGGAAGGGTGTCATTTTGGAGTCGTTCCTTTTCTCGTCCAAGCGAGGGCGCTTAACGATCGGTTCCGGAATTGTAGATCATTGCTGCTGGCACATAGGTCGCGGGCAGCGTTGGTCGAACGAGACGTAAAAAGAACAAACTCCGAAAAACCATTCACACATCACCCACCATACCCACACACGTACACGCACCAGGGGTGGAAGCTCTGGCACTTAGACGAAAGGGGGTGGAAAGCCTCAATCACAAACACGTGTTGCTTGTCCCGCAAGGAAAACACGATCGGTTATGAACACGATGCACACACGATTGTTGAAGGAACGAGAACGAGTGCCGTTTTATGTCTTTGTTGGTGAGTTTTCGTATTGTTTTTTGTGTTTTTTTTCTTGAGATCATCATCATTTATAATCTTGCCGTATTTCATTCTTGTTCAGATTCGTTTTCTCCTTCGTTGTTAATGTATGATTTACTGCTCTCACTGTCTTTCTATAATTTTCTTTTCATTACTTTTATTTCTGGGTGTCTTTCCCTCCGCAAAGTTTTTTTTGCAGAAGATTCTCAACTGCTCACAATTTCGCATCGTCGTTTATCGCATTGCTCCAGTGACAAACTGTACACAATTTTCTGCCGTGAATGCATCGCTTGGTCCAACATTATCCACTGAATTCAGTAACACATTACCGCGCCCAATCACAGAGGGTAATTAATACATCAATAACCATCCACTGCTACACGTTGACAACCCTTTTTTGTTTGCTTTTGCTACCCCTTTATTCAGTTTCCATGTTTTTTTGTCGCTCCAGCCCAGAAGTTCCCGGAATGATTTTTCGGAAGGTTTCGGATCTGCCAAGCAAAACCTTTTTAACGGGCTTGCAAACCGGATCGAACTCTTGGCAAGAAAAATCACCTAGCGGTGCCTTATAGGCTGGGCCGGTTTGGATTTTTTTTTGGCGGTACGTGGTGTTGATTTTATTTTTTTTTGTTCGCTCCACGTGAAACATGACGTGAAACTTTTTGTTGTGCCGTGGCGATAGTAATACATCTCTTTTTTTTGTTTTGTTTGTGCGGCTTGTGCTGACCCGCGAAGAATAAAAATTGTTGTGGCCGATTGTTGGGTTTGGTTTATGTTTTCACTTTTACTTGTGTGCACTGTATCGGGGTTTGCGAACAGATCACATTGCGCACAGCTAGTTTGATTTGCATACAGTTGACAGTTTCGAATGCACAGATCGAATTAGTAGAATGTGTTATAGTTTTAGGGCTTTTACGAAACTACCAAACACAAGACCTAATACTTCCACAAATTAATCACACACACACCACACACGGCCGTTACACTTCAAGCGCTACACCAAGCAGAATTGTTTTTTTCTTTTAATTTTGATGAAAATTAATTACATTTTCCTCGTACTGGAAAACGTTGGCTTCCAAGAATCACCGTTAAAGTCGATTTACAACACAATAAAGTCACCGATTGTGGCCCGGACTGATGTAGCTCTAATGCACGAAACCAATTTCCCAAGGTAGGGAAAATCGTCTCTCTTCCAAGCACAAACACACATGTACAACACTGGTTCGGGTTTTATCAAAACATCGTAAACAATCACTTGGAAAAAACCCATAAAACAAATAATGCCCGTCAATTTCATCATCATCTCGATTTGTGACACGATTCAATAAAAACCAACCTATTATTTTCTGCTCGTTCTTTTTTGCGCAAAACTCGCACTTGTAAAATAAAATAAAAACACACAGCAAACTCCACTGCGAATCAATCCACACAGGAGAAGGACACTCGTGGAAAACGCAGCTAAACACCGCACGCCAATATTCGCACACCCGGCTGGTTTGTGTTGTTTGTGTCGCCCTTTTTCGCGATCGACAGGAAAAGTGTCTGCTTGCGTATTGTTATGCTGTTGAAGATCGAATGATCGCTTGATTTGAAAATGAATTAAATTTTAAATCATGATCATCATCGGGCTGCCGTCGTCGCCGTTTGCTGGGGTGAGCCGGGCGTGTGGTTGATTTTCCCCCTACCCGAGTTTTTGTGCCAACACACACCGGCTTGGCGCGCTGCGGTGCAGCTTTCGTCTCTTTTCCACCGCGCGGGGTGTGTGCGTGCGTTTCAAGCGGGCGCGTTTCCCATTTGCGGGGAAGCCCACGGTGGCTTGTGGGTCCGCCTTGCATCGGTTTCGTTTTCTTTCGTGCTCTCGCGGCACGATTAGTTTGTGGAAAAAGGGGTGCTGTAGCGTTTTCTTATGTTTACCGGTAGCACTTGGTTGGAATGTTATTTTTTTACACTACCAAGAAAGGAACAGGTTTCAAACACTTCGTTAATTACATTAATGAAGTTTTTCAAATTCCCGATGTTGACATAAGTGAAGCATTATGAAGTATAGATTTTTAGATTAAGATATTTTATATTGAAGTACAGTTTTTGTTTGTAGCTTCAAAAAATCCCTGAACATTCTTGCTCCAATTGAACAGAATCTAGAAATGGCGTCATCATTGCATGTTAAACGGAAATCTTTGTGAATAGCTCTAAAACCTTTGTTTAATCTACGTGGACATAAGGACCGCATTCCAAAGATATCAGCGTAAAATAAATTGCGGAGGAGCTCGAGAATTTAAAACTAAAATGTCTGCGTTTACTCAAAAAAAAAATTCTGGGTATAGATACTGCATTAAAAAAACCCCCACCAGGAAATATACATAACAGAATAATTATAAATGACACACAAGTCTTTCAGGACGGAATTCTCATGAAATTCTCTCCAAAAAATGTCAAAATAAGAAATTATCGCCTGTTTGAATCCAAACTAACTCAGGCAGAGGTTATAATTTTATGTTGCTATCTAAATAATAGTCTAACAGGGCCAAATACACCCGGGAAAAGACTGGAGAAGGAAGCATCTTCAAACGAAAAGGAATTGTACCACAGGTTAATTAGTTCTTAGCAATTCAACCTGGCCATTTTTCTTGCATAAACTAATTAGTCTAACAGTATATTTAACCATCCTTAAAGCCTCGCATCAACCATATTTTGTTTCTTTAATGTTTCAAGCATGAAACTGCATGTTTATTTGCTTCTAATTTCGAATTTCTATCAACTTATCAACCGCGTCTTTCGCAGGCTTTCTCTGTGTCCGCGATTCACCGTCGCTTTCTTTCACTCTCTTTCGTTTGGGGTCCTTTGTCGCCGCCGCTGCTATTGCTGTCATCTTCCATTTGTCTTCAGCCGCGCGTGTTCGTGCTCTCGTTCGCGATTCTCGCTGACTGTCTCAGCTGGATTGTGTGAAGCAGGGGTGGAAGAGACGGTCCCCATGGTCGTGGAGGGGTTTGTTTCTTTTATGACCGTTTTCGCCCGGCTTGTGGCTTCGCCCGGGTCTTTTGTCGTTGTCGCCAGAGTTTGACGTTTCTATCTGCTATCCGCGGTCCCCATCTCGCGTGGCCGTGTTATAGAGTAATCGGTTTACTGCTGATCGTTGTTTTGTGCGCGATTGTTTCGCACTGCTCGCGGCCTCCTCCGCACACCCGCGGCCGCATGTGTATTATTCGCATTTTCTAACCTTCCACCTAGCTCGTTTACGCCGGGTGGAGGAAAAGAAGAAGACTACATAAAATCACAAAACCACCCCTGTTTGGATGCGTGTCTGCATCATCTTCAAACCCGATCGACTCACGATCGGGTCATGGCGGGCACGAAAACGCCCAGCGCGCGCTCGAGAAGCCAGCTTTGCTCGCGAAATGTTGACGACTTGCACTTCTTGTTTTTTTTTTGGCTTTGGCCTACAACAACATGCGTGAGACTGCGTGGTGGGTGGGTGGTGTACGATCACGCGTGATCGTTTATCGAGCCCCCCCAAAACACCTTGAGGCGAAAGAGATGGTTCCCAGCGTTTACCAATCATCTTCATGGGTTGGACGCGCACACCACTCCAAGTTACGTAGTAGTGCCTACCGGAGGAGCGATGGGTGATGCGGAACCAGGACGCTCTGTTGCGCTGTGTATTTACTTCATGTTCCGTTGCGGGCCATAACCTTACGGAACGGATTTTGCACGGAGCGCCGAAAGTGGCTCGATCGAGGTTCAATCGCGCTAGTTAACCTTTACCTGGAGCCCCGGTAACCTGGAGTGGCTGAATACGCTGTCACGATCATGTCGGAAGTAACGCGTCGGCGACAAGGTGCGTCTAGTGAAATGCGTACATTTTGGGCACCAGATTCGAAATTTTTTGGTGACTAACTCCTGATGTGACGCTGCTATCCACAATGCCCCTCATTTCTACCGAATAGCGATGGAAATCTTCTTCAAAGTCTGTAAAGATCTATATTTCAAATCATGCAATGTCTAGGCATTATCAAGATTGAATAAATAACCTCCGAACGTAACTCATTTGGAGTGAAAAATGAAGCTAATCCAACGTTTGATTTGGGTTAAATGAGCAATGTAAACATTTCCAAGAGTAGTAGCTCAGTTACCTCATTATGCTTCATATCTTTCGCGTGCATTTCGCGTACGGAGTTTTCCCATCATTCATTCACCAATGGTGACTGCATTTAGCTGATGTGGTGTGAACTTATGTATACACTTGTCTGAACATTGTGAGATGATACTTCTTGCCGCATTGCCGCTGTGCGCACAGCGTTTGACTGTTTTGGGTACCGAGAATGAATCGTCAATGGTCCTCGATGCATCTTCGATGGATATCTACATTCCTGGGAATTGTATCACCTCTCAGATATGCGCGTACCAATTTTAACCGGCACTTGCAACTGCAAGATGGTCCGGAATCGGTGCGCAAACATCTTACAACGAACAGCTTACGAAACGAGCTTGTATAACGTTATGCTCCCATATACTATCGCCATCGTACAGCTCGGATTTACCCGACGTGTCAAGAGCTTTATTACGTGCTTCGTATGCAAACTTTACAACACTTCTTGCGTTGGCGTCCGGTTGATGTCGACGGCAACACATACCGATGCGCTCAAGAAACACTTGTGGCACCCAAGCGCACCGCACCGTTTGTCGCAAATGGAACGAAAGCTTGTCACAATCATTTTACTGACGAATCACTGACAGTCGCAAAGGGTTGTCATTTGATTGACCGCGAGTTCGAACCTTTGTAGAAAGGGAAAATCAGTACGTGCATGAATGTACCATCTTCTCTCGGTGGGCCGAAAGCTCAAAAGTCCTTTCTGGGACACAAGCACGCTCCCGCTAAACACCTTCCCAGCGATTGCCTGGAAGAGATAGTTTGGGCGAACATTTTTGCATAAATCTATGAAAGTTCAAACACGGGGTGATCGTTTCGCACGGAGCCGCAGCGGTTTGTGGTTCGGTGAAACAGTTTCCAAGCGATCACTTTCTTTGGCCTTTTGGTCATCGAAGCGGAGAAGCGTCCTGCTGAAAATATACAACCAACTGCTCACCCAATTCGATGCACCCGCAGAAACCATTTGGCAAATGATTGGGGGGTGGGGAGGGAAACACATTATGCAGCACATGTTCCGACGCACATTGGTCGGTGAAACGGTCTGCTGGCTAAATGCGTTTGGCCGGTCCAGTGACATTTGCATATTTCACCGGCAAACCTCACCATCAAAACCGGTGTAGAATGCCGATCACGTAATGAAGTGAACAAAAAGTGACAAAAGGAAACAAAACCAAAAGACACTTTCTACCCCACGGTTTGGCCAAAATAGATGATTAGCCTGATGGTGGTGGATGATGTTGCGTGCTGCACATATACGCTTCATATCGGCTGCCAAAAGACGCGTTAATTTAACGTTTTGACCAGCTTTGGCATGAAACAGTACGATTTCTTATCTATCCTGGCCGCAGACAAGATGGTCTAAAAATCCCGATCGAGAATGTCACACATAATGTCATTTGGAAGGAGTTGCATCAATGCATGTGAAGAAGATTAGGTCAATAAAATCAGTTCAGAAGAGGAATAAACTGTCGTGGACTCGTGCATTCCTTCCAATGAGATGCGTCTGTTGAAGATTCCTCATAACTAAGAATAACTTAAACTTTGTGTTACTCTAAACAACTTAAAGATGCCTAAATGACCTCGATATCTGTTTTTCTGGTATTCAGTAAAATTCATTTCTCCGATGTCCAAATCAAATTAATGAAATGACATCTCTATGCTAGGCCAATCAGCGCCTAGTGAAATATCTTCAAAATTCTCTTAGAACAGTTCACTATTGAAACCTCAAACCCAATAACATTATGTCAATTACTTAAATTTTAGTGGGACTTAATGACGATTGATGAGGGCAAAGTAAGACTCGTAGATCAAACAGCAGAACATCTACAATAAAGAAGATTTTGAAATAAGGCGAGATTTCTACATGCTAATAACATCAATTCATCAACCTAACGTCAGAAATATCTGACGAATATTGTTGGATTTTTAGGGTTTGAAGTAAGGGTTTAAAAAAATGATTACAATTACAATTATATCAACTGCAGTAATATTGCATGAACACCGAATGAATTTGTGAAATGGACTTCAAGGACTGAATGAACAATAGCAAACTGAAGGCCAAGCGTGTAACGTTGCTATGGATCAATGATCCCTCTCTTCACGATCAGTGAAAAATTCCTACAAAACATCCTTATTTCAATACCTACCGATCAAAGCGCTGACTTAAAACTTAAAGCACAACATTATTCACGGTTCAAGCACACTAAACGAATTGTACTTTTTATTTGCGCAATGAGTGTTTTGTTCATGTGTTTGGACTTTTTTTTTTTGTTGTTGTTGGTTGTTTTCATAAAAATACTACATTCTAACAGCTAAAGTTTTAATTTAAAACATTACACACAAAAAAAATGAATTAAAATCACAATGCCGACACCGGCTTCGAGCCGGGCCGGAGAGACTTCAGAAGAAGTAGTAGTAGTTGTGGTAGCTGTGGAAGTACTAGCAGCAGCCATAGAGCAATAGTTGTAGCAGTTCCGAGCGTAGCCAATTCCTAGCCTATCCGATCGGCCAAAACTCACTGCTTCCGTCCCGATGTATTATGGCTACGATCTTTTGCGTGAGCAAGGTGTCCCCTCTCCTGGGCAGATGACGAGTGCGAGTCTTTTGAACTAAGCCGCCTTGTTGGCTGTGGTCGGGTGGGCTACCAACCGAACCAACCGTGTGGGGACGTTAAACGAGTACCGCCTTGACGCCACTGATCGGTGGCATCTCCTTCACCGTGCGGCGGAAATCTTCCAGCTCACAGCAAAGTACGTACCCGGCTCGGCCATCCTGCCACGCATCGTTTTCGTGGAGCTTCTTCAGCCATGAGATCTGCTCGCACAGGTTCGCGCAGAAGCTTCGCCTCTCCTGCTCCTGCTCGGTCTGTGGCGATTTGCCAAAGACGGCAAACGCGACGGCCCGCTCCAGCGAGCGCACCACCGTCCAGTGTAGTCTTGGCACCGGGAAGCGATTCTCTCGCACCAGGTACACCTCCGCGCTCTGATTGTGTTTGTCCTGTAGCGTCATGACGCCGTGCGCCCCGGTGTATATCTCCACCTCGGACACCTCGAGCGCGCGGATGTCCTGCAGCAACCGGTCGAGGTTCAGCAGCAGATCGCGATCCTTCACGATCTGGTAGTTCCAGGCCATCTTTAATACTGAAAGATACTGTCGGTGGGTGAGCAGCGCTTCGTTGATGTACCGGCGGGACTCGATCTTGGGTGCATTCTTCACCCCAAACACGGGCCGGAAACGTTCCGCCTGGTCGTTTATGTTGAGCGCTTTGCTAAGGTCAACCTTGTACCGTTGCGTCGGATGATAGCCGTGGAAGTAAGTCGCGTTGTCCTTTACTTTGAGTGCCAGCTGTTCGATGCTGTTGGTGCCGGACTTTACCTTGGTGTGGATGAAGTGAGTGCGACCGAGCTTTACGTCGTAGCACGCCTCGCCGAGGATGTAGGATTTGTTCGTGACCGGATTGGTGAACCCGTACTCTATCGAGCGCAACGTTGCCGGACATCCACGCACCGCCACAATGATCTCCTCGATCGGACGCTCCTTACATGCCAATGCCGACACGAAGTTCTTATCCATACCGTTCACCACTGTTGAGGATGAACGAAGAATGCTTCTGATTAGTGCTCTGTTACTATACCTTAGACATGATTGCCACTCACCAAACGTTGTATCCTTCTTACATCGGGCCCACAGCACCTTTTCGGAGGAAAATTCACGGAAATAGTTGGGTGAGCAGGAGAGTACCACCTCATCACCGGTGGCCAGTGTAATCTCCATGAGCTGGCTGTCGCTTTCGGGTGAGATCAGTACACCGTTCTGTGTGAATATCAGCGGGGATGAGTAGGACCAGTCCGGTTTCAGCGGCACGATGCAGTTACGTTCCACCGCTGTAATGAGAAATTGTCGGAATAGAACTGATATTGCGCTTTAAAAGATTGCCTACGTTCAACGATCACCGCGAGAACGTATTTCAGAGTGATCGGAGCGAAGAATCTCCGACATTGGTCGTAACGGAGTTTGAAGTGGAGAAAGTATTTTCTAAACCACGTAACAGGAATTCCATGGAAATTGTAGACCGTTGTTTTATTTTAGTTTTACTGAGCAAACGGAGATGGAAAAGTCCCGCTGAAGCAAACATAGCTGAAACAAATTATTCCCGGGGAAAACGTGTGACCCTCTGTTTACAGTACAGCCACAGCCTGCTGATCGGACGGCATCCCATGGTGAAGCAAAACATATTTGATACGGTGATTGCAGATCGCAACGCGGATCGAAGGTCAGCAGGCGTGTAAATACCGCCCGGTTTAGTGACGGTGGAAAGGTAAGTGAGCTGCTGCTTGAGTAACAGCTCCACATTTTTGCAACCTTCAGCGCCACATCGGGGAAAGGCGCTTTGCGTCAAGATGTTATCAGACGCTGTTCTTGATTTCGCGTAGACAAAATGTGGGCTGTAACGCCATGTAATGAAGATGATCAGACACACGCAGATCCAGCAAAGGCTGAAGAGCTGAAGAATCAGCAGATTACTCATGTGTAATTTACTTTGTTGCCCTAGACAACGTTGATCGCAGGATCTCCCACGTCGGGAAATAATGTCATCGTCGGACACTACTTACGTCCGGGTATTTCACAACCCGCTCTCGAGTGCCCCTTTGCCCCGAACGATGGCGCTCGTACGCGTACGTGGAGATCACTTTAAAAAATGGCCACTAATTGACGGCATGGTTTGCCCCCGCGTTATCACGTACACCAGTCATCAGGCTGCGCCCCATCACACATACCCCTATCAACGGTCCGCTGATGTGCAACACTTTTCTTTTCTTTGTTATGTTTAAACATTTCAATTGCGATTTTACATAAATTGTTTTTCATTTGACCTTAGCGCG
This sequence comes from Anopheles moucheti, assembly GCF_943734755.1. Classification (NCBI taxonomy): domain Eukaryota; kingdom Metazoa; phylum Arthropoda; class Insecta; order Diptera; family Culicidae; genus Anopheles; species Anopheles moucheti. The sequence goes on along the minus strand of NC_069141.1, from coordinate 10,355,187 downwards.
CGGATGCTTCTGGTCTCGCGGTCCAGATCGCTGCCCCGGTGTGTAAGGTTCACACACATCAGCAGTAGCGCCCCGTGTATAGCAAAAGGTGTACGATACTTTGTCGCACTTGCAAACGAACTTCATCGTCACCGATTTCGTCACTGCCCTTTTGGACGAACCGCCGGAGACGCGGTGGCGCGGACGCCATTGATTTGATTATTTCGCGCCCGTTAGCCCGTTCCCGTCCGACAAATCATCGCAATCGCCGCACACTCACGCTCTCACTTAGCAACCAGCTGTTTCGAGAACGTGGTTACGGACGAACCAGTGTTTTGCCACGATGGGATTGGTTCTTCTGTGTTGTGTCTAGTGCTAGCAAGGACGCCCCGGACGCGGAGTTCTGTGTGGTGTTGGATTTCCCCCTCACACCGGACATGTGTGTTTACGGTAGAAGAGTTGCTAGTGATGCCTCTACTTAAGCCACGCACGTGTACTGATTGATCTTGACGGGTCGTGTAGAAGTTCTACGGCGAATTCTACACCCACCCCCCTCCCCTCCCCCCCTCCTTCACTGCAACAAGAAGGCGCGATTCGGGAAGCGAGTGCATCAGCATCTTACCGATCGCGCCAAACAGCAGCTAGTGGAGCAAATGGCGCTGCAATTGGTGGGTTGTTGCAGTGAAATTGCTCAGCATCGTACCACCAGAGTGGCAAATGCGCAATTGGATAAATGGATGCCTGCGCTTGTTGCATTTCCTGAACCTCTACACAGACGTACGCGGTGGAGTTCGTCGTGACGTCTGTAGATTTGGAACTGCGGGATAAATATTCTCGAACACACCCACTTTTGTGAACCTCCCCCCCCCCCCGTAGGTGAAACGAGAGTAGAACCGTACCATTTCCGGCCGCACGATGGCGCGCTATTTGCAGTGCCAGCAGCAGTAGCAGCACTATCAGCCTGTGCATAATGGGAACGACGATGGGCGTATTGCAGGGAACACTTTCAGCGTGGCTGGCAACCAGCAGTCGGACAGACGGGAACTGTATCACTGTATCACTGACGGGTCGGAGGTTCGGTTTTTTTTTGGCCGCTTCCGGTCGGCTGTCACTCGCACACGCGCTCACCTGGAACACGGGGGTCTGAGTCGCACACAGTAGACCCACCGGACAGCGAACATCCGTTCTGACAAACACTCACTCACGCACGGTATCACGACACACGGCACGGCAAACAGTGGTTTTGTGCGCTGTACGGCGTCGTCGGTTCACTGATCTCTCAGGACGCGATCGGATTAAATTGGGCACGGCAACACAATCTTTGCACACACTCACACGATGTTTCACCTCGGCACAGCCTCCGGAACGCCCAAAGACAAGCGGAACTCTACGGGCCGCAAGACAAGAACCGTGCTCGTAGCAAATCGTCTTCAATCGCTCGTACGAAATATCGGACTGCAACTAAATTGCGAGATGTCGGTTGATCAGAATTTATACGGCTTGCGCGCTGGTGTAAGTGTACTGCCGGACGGACTGCGCTGGACAGCATCACCCGTCCAGGGCTGAGCGACGGGCATCCATCAGCAGGCGGGCAGCAGTGGGCAGCAGTGCTCCAACGGAGCGTACGGTGCATATATGAATGATGATCATTGCGATCGCGGCTCCGCTAGTAGTGGTCCCAGGGGATGCTTTGGACCGTTTGGTGCGAGAGCCGCGGATCGCTCCGAGTTCTGAGATGCGTACTCTGGCGCTGAGCGGGAGAAAACTACCCCTAGCGCTAGCTTACTAGTGCAGGGCAACCAACGTCCTGAAGCTGGGTGACTTCCAGCAGGTCTGTAATGTTGCCAACACTGCCCCCGTTCTTCTAGTGATCAGAACTTCAGCAGTGAAGAATAGTTTGGAGCAAGAGAGAATGTGAGATGAAAATCCGGGTGACCATAGCTGACGGGTGGTTGATGCTCCAGTTTGTAGTGCTCTTGGCAATGAACCTACTTACACATCGCAGCAAACCAGGGTTTCGAATACTCACGCGCACGGCCACCGATAACGTTCCCCGAGAGTAGAAAGGATCCGAAACCGAGAGCTGGAGAGATCGAGAGACGGAGAACTCGCTCATTCTGGCTACTTGTAATGGAGCTATTCGCACCATTTACTGACAAGGGGCTGGTTAGCAGCATCATCATCAATCATAATTTCAACCCCAGATGGAGTTGCTGTCGAATCGCTGCAAGTCGTGGATGCTCAGTAGAAGGTAAAGGAACTTTGGGTGGATACTAAGCTTACCAGCTACGTGTGACGTTTTCCAATTCTTTCCGTCACCGTATATGAGGAACCACGAATTCTTGATGAACTCGATTCGCCTCACCTCACCTCCAGTGGTGCTACCCGTTATCAGAGGGTTGATAACAACGTTTTAGAGTACGTTGACCATGAATGGTTCGGTGTGCTAGGTGTGGTAGGATTGGTAGTAAATTCCTGGAAGAAGGAAAAAAAATACCACCACCCATTATCACTGAAACGTGGCATCACATCTGACACAACTGGAATAGGCTGGCGAGGGTGTCGAAGCTGCAGGAAGTAATGCGAAAAGAAGTGACGAATGAAAGAATTACAAACAACCAGAGCATTCCGGGCGTTTGATAAGCACTCGTTCCAAAAAGGTGAAAGGTGGGGCGCAAAAGGGCGCAATCATAACGCCCGGTGAGGGACCGTGCCAGTTCTGAGGAACCGTGCCTGACCCATTTGGTAGGTACGAACAAACCGCGAACTCACTGTGGTGATGGTACACGCAAAATACATCAGACGGCGCAAGCGTCCTTGGGAAGTTCATTACGGAAACGGTGGCGATGCCTAGTTAAGGCGATTGTGTTTCTTGGCGGGATTATTCATGATTGTCTTCTGCAGTGCGGCAATTCACACTCAGATACATCTGCCTTTCTAAATGCCGTTCGTTTTGTCCTTCTACTTGGACTTGGAAATTAGCCGATCGATCGTTCTGGAGCGAAACAGTTCCATTACAGGATTTATCCAGAGCGTTTCTGACAGCGTTAGGCGACTTGACATGATGAGCCACTATTTCAGGCGTTAGTGGAATGCGATCCCTTCCGGTGACGACTTATGGTCATCAACCAAATGAAGCACCATTAAGCAATTCGAGTTTCGTCAACTTTCAATCCAAAATGGCATACCGGAACCGAGTCGCCGATCTGGAATAAGTTTCCCTTTCTGATGGCTAGTTCTGGTAGTTTTCACCGTGGAATCCTCGTCTAACGGGCAAGACCATCCAAGCATTGCGTAATGGGACGTTAATTTAAAATCCGACACCAACTCCTTCTGCGTGAGGCACTTTCTCTTTCACGTTTCTAGCGTTTCGGGACAAACGATGGCGTTCGCTTATGCATTACCAGCACGTCGTCGAAGAACTTTAATATACCCCGGCTGGCGGTCAGTTCCGGAAGCGCGTACGCGCACTGCTTGGTGTGCCGACTGCGGCACGTAAGCTCCCGGTGACAGTGATGATGTGTATTGCGCATATCGCACGTTACGGTACTTGTTTGGTGCCTGCCGGCACGGAACCGATGAGAAGGACCCTTGTCATTTGCCATTAGTGTCAAGCGGAGCTATTTCTTCACTTTCATCGCCTCACAACTCGCGGCATGAATGTAGCCAATATGTGCGCATCGCTCTCATCGCTCGCTCCTCACGTGCCATCGTCCACAGACGGTGGTGGCGATTATTACCGCCGGACAAACCTCCCGGGTTGCCGGGTGATTGGTGATTTACCGGAATACACATCGGTGGTACTGAATTTCTCCAAGTGGATAACAGCGTACGGTACGCGCTTACTCATGCGCTCACGCGGATGTGCAGGAAAATACGATGGTGATACGATGGTCAAGAAAAAATGGTCACTATCGACGCCGAAAGTCGGTACCGTCCCGAAGTTCAATATAACGAATGCAAACCGATTAGCAGCTTGTTGGTGGTGGTCTCTTGGGGTGATATGTTGAGGTATTGGGACGGCCCATTTTGGGAACAATCACCAATTCTAATCACGTCAATTCTGTGCACGATTCTATTTCGGACACATCTTCCAATTCCTTGGTGTTCGATATGGTAACGAGGCAGTGAACGACTGATCAATATCGTGCCATTTTGTATAAGGTCAATCATTGAATGAGGTTTTGCAAATCATTTTTCAACAGAATAACTCAACTTCAACAGATCCGTATTCAGGGATCTGCCAAGTCTTGGTAAAAATGCTGGAGCTCGTAGAACTTCGGATGGTGTCGGAATGTCAAAGCTTTCGTCAAAGCGTCAAAGATTTTTCAAAAGTTCTTTAAATAAAAAATAAACTTTCCTCTCCATCTTCAGAACCGTACTTACCTTTCTGATGCATAACAAATTAGTACATGTCAACGTACGCTATAGAACTGCCTCCCTTTCGCGATAATAATGCGCACGCAAATAATGCTACCCATTCTGTCATGAAGATCATGCATATTCCGGAAAGCAGCTCTGTCCAGTGACAAAGTCACAGCCGCAAAAGGGGCCCGCTCTGTACTAATTCACAATCCCGCAAAGACCCGCGAAGACGCGCACGATGGTGGAGTCCGCAAAAAAAAAGGTCAGGCGCCGATCGCTTGTTTTTGCCGTGTTTCCTCTACGCTTGCGCGCTCTGCCCATGAATGAATGTATGAGCCCGCCGGATCTCCGTATCCCCAACCGGGACCAGGTTCAAGCCGCTTTGGACCGCATCAAACCGCTTCCGTTTGGTGGTGGTGTAGTGTGGCCGCCTTTTTTGTGAACATCGATTGAACTCCAGAATTGATGGCGCCGCGACGAGTGTAGGATGTTTGTGGGACCCTCGGAAGGACGGGTGGAAAGGGTTACAGAATCTGGAGCTATTTCTGATACTCCGTGCCAAAATGGCTCCCACGGGTGTGTGGGTATGCTCGGGTTCCGCTGGAACAGGCCGTTTGCTCGTGTCGTTCGCATCGGTAGTATATAATTGGAGTGACAATTCCGATCCGCTCTTCCCGACCGCTGGACGGCGCGGTAACGTCACGTGTACACGCAGTTTGTGTGAGTCAATTGAAGATGTTCTAAATTTAATACTTAATTTAATAGACGCGTCACATTTCCATGCTTGCAGATGATGGCGTTGAACACTGTACCGGTTGGCGAAGGAGCGCATCATCGTGTCTTATCATCCGCCACACAGCCGTATGCCGTATCGTTTTGCTTGATGATGAAAGCAGAAGACGCAGATCCCGCAGGAGGTCTGTTTTTGGGATTTGTTTTAGCAACAGATCAGAGGTGATTCACACCGCCGCGTTGATACGCTATCAGTGCGACCGATCGACGATGCGCAATGATCGATCGGGATTGTCTGTGGAATCATGAGGTTCCATAGGGCAATCTTGAAGTTTGAAGACGATTTCTTGGGGACACAAGTTGTAAATGACGTAATGTGCAATGTACCTCTCATATCTAGAGTAGGAAATTTTAACTGATATTGGGCGAAACTACTGGAAATATTAATATCTCCAATCGGTTTTACCCAGAAGAAGAAGTCCCAGAGTTCGCGGCAATACTCCCAGATGAAGAAGTCCCAGAGTTCGCGGCGGACCCAATCTGGTTTGTGGTGTAAATTAATTGCACACATAGGACGGCCCTATTAGGGCTGCATGTGCTAAACTTTCAACAACGGTCGCATGGTGCACGTGTGCCTCGTAGATGTTATTGACCTAGTGCTGCCTCCCCGCTATTGCAAACACACGGGATTTTTGTGATGATGAGTGTTGTGCCTACGATGCACAGCATCACATCATATCGTGTGGACGAAGTGAACCACACCAAAACCGGACGGTGTGGTGTTAGTGGCATGCAACCCATTATGGAGGCGGCTGACCGACTCCCGGTTCGCGTGGCCTGCCACAACATACCCATCGATACAGTTCTTGGAATTTGGAAAAGTGGGTGTTTTCCCGCCTGATACCACTGGGACTCTCCCTCCCCCTCCCTCGTTCCCCTCCAGGGATGCCTTACGTAAAATCCGACCGTCCGTACGGCGCACCAGCCGTGCGCGCTGATGCACGATATATAAGACGCATGATCTAAGCGCGCAGTTAACCGGCATCACCATGTACGGACTGTCACCAGGTTTGCCGGTGATAACTGCGGCAGTGTGCATCCCCGTGTGCACTTTTTTCCATTTCCTTTTTTTTCAGGATTTTTCCACCTCGGGTCTGCACGGGTGCACTATGGAACAGTGGCCGGCCAGTTGTCCGTCATCGTTCGGGGAGGGTCGATGAGTAGGACCCTGCATCGATCGATCGATGACAGATTGATGAATAGACCGTACCGATAAGGCAGTGATGTCACTCTCTTAAAGGGAACGTGGCGTGAAAATTTCGCTTTCATTCTCTCACCATTCCGCAACGAACAAAACCGATCACACACGCCGGAACGGAGTGATAGGCAGGACGGGACGGTACGGGAGGGAAGTGATAAGGGTGAGGGACATAAAAACTGAAAGTTGCACCTGGTGGCTTGTTGCATTCGATTGATCTCCTACCGAATCTCGTTCCTTTGTCGTTTGTCGTCCACCTTCATCTACTGCTTCTAATGGCGATTGCAGGCACTTCGTTTTTATAACTGCGGATGGGAGCTAGGTGATGGATCGGAATGTGACACGCAAATGTTGCGTGAGTTGTTGGATGGTGTGATTTTTACCATTACTTTTTAATCCATACATAATTATACAGCTACAGTATTACTTTTATTGATAAGAATTCATAAGATCCTGCAGAATTAATATCCTTCATTAAACCAATGTTTACGTGACAAATTACGTTTGATTTTTTAGCTTAATTCCAATGCATGTTAAGCTGCAAATCCTTCTACTGTACATAAGACATTGCAGATATTAATTGCTTGATTTGCTTTCTACGTAGAAAGTTCTAATTCAACAACAATCATTGTTGTACAAGAGAGGACATCGTTGCTGAAAAAGACCGTAAAACAGCTCTTAAACAGCAATAGCCGTGAAACATCAATGAAACGCTTGCATGCCATTTTGACGTCTGGACAGATTGTGTTGAAATATTTCATACTTCATTTCGTGCGTTGAAATATTTCAATTTTAAATACGAAAACAGTTGAATTTTAATATCAAACGTATAGATTCGGCACTTTTTAGTTGTTCTCATTGCATTCGTGTGATATTAACATAATCTAAAACAAAAACACACACAACATCGGTCCAATCGTTTGATAAAATTGAAATTTATTTTCCAAACTACACATAAGGTTCATTGCAAATATTTACAGCACGTGGAACTGTTTCTCAACTTCCTTCCGAGATACATTTATCAATATAAACGCGCATCGCAAACGTTTTGACCATTGTCGGTTTCATTCATATGATGTGATGAATGCTGCCTTCTGTTCTGTACATGTTGGAAAGCATGATTGTTAATAGACATTACAACAGTTGAGGGGTGGAGTTTTGCATCGCTTGATATTGGGTGAAAAGTTATTCATGGGCAAAAAACCACATCTTACGGGAATGTATTGTAATTGATGCTTTGGCAAAGGGGCAGCAAGTGCAAGCCAATGTTTCGATGCTGGGTTTTTGAGTAGAGTTTATATATTTGAAAATGTGAAATAAGAAACTTCATCTATGTGCTAACAACTAACAGTTTTTGTGGAGTTTTGCTTCGTTTCCGTTCCCGTTGTCTGCCGGTCGCACCGACCAGCGTTCACATCGTACGATGATGTCTCATGTGTCTTATTTTCGTTTATCACAGACATACATTTATATTCAAACTGACCATTCTTCCATTTTAGATACCGGCGCGGATGGTGGTGGTATTTAAATATGGTTACACGTTGGTACCGCATTATTTTTCCAACAGTTTTCCTGTTCCTGGTTGCTATTACATTCCTTAAAGCTAAATCTCTTAAGCATCTACAAAATGTGGCACTGCAGTCTAGTTTTCAGCACTAGCGTAAGATCGATTTTGGTACTGGTACAGCTGTATCGGACCAATTAGCAATCGTTGCTGCTGAAAAAGGGGGTATATGCTTTTTTGTTTGTTTTCCTGTGTGTTACATGAAGAGATGTGAATCTTAAGTCTAGTATAGATAAAACCATTGATCATAATTGAGTGGAATAACCTGAATTCGCTTTGAGGACAGAATTGCTGGAGTTGTAGAATATTTCGTTTCCTTTCCTCCACAAATCGTACTTCCTATCTTGCTCGTACTTTATCCTCGTTGAATGTCATACAATCGTTACATTACTTAGTGGCATAGTAACGCCTTTTCTAGTTACTCAGCATAAAGTCCATACTACCACCCCGTGATTGCACAACCGCCCATGTTGAGGACGCAAATAAAAAAAAACGCTAGCAAATATATATATATGAGTTTGAAAATAAACTCCTACTCCAGGACACATTACTATTCGTGTCATGGAAAAACGTGAGAAGCAAGATGTTTCATGCGATTCCTTTCGAGATTATCTCAAAAGATCGGTTCGGTTCGATGCTGATCCCCGGTTGGATCCGCTCTAAGTGGTCCTCATTTAAGGACTTCGGTGCTTCATCGGTGCCGAAACGAACGCCTGCAGACTGAAGTAACGCTGCGTGTCACCGGTCGTAACGCTGGTAACGTGGTTGAACTGGCACGGTTGCGAAATTTGTGACTTCGGTGGCAGCACGATCGGTTTCGCACGCTTCTGGGTTTTTCGTTTTCTGCCCGGTGCCGACAGCGCAATGTTTTCCGGATTGCTCGTCAGCTCCTCTACCCGCACCCACATTTCCCGAGCCGCCTGGTTCGAATCGAAACTGAAACCGATCACTTTCCGATGATCTGCGAATTAGGGAAATGCACCAATTAGACATCAATCAAGCGTCGAGGTGTCGAATGAACACATTGGGACGTTACCTGCTGATAGACACATCGTATGGAAGGCGGCCGCTGCTACCTTGTAGTCGGACAGGTTGTCGATGGTATCCTTCCAGAGGGCGAAGCACGTACCACGCTCGGCCAGCACGAACGACACCCTCGGTGTGCAGCGTGACCGCGTGCTGCCCTTGTCGTGTAGCAGCACCGGTATACCAGTAAACACTAGACGCCAGTCCTCCTTGCCGACGCGCTCGTACAGATTGGCCAACGATGAGCTAACGTACACCTTCGCATAGGTAAAGAAAAAGACATGAAACGAGAGAAAAGGAGAATGTAAGGTTAAGTCCACTGGAATCGTACGCAAGGGTAACATGTTTGCAAATTACTATTAATGCATGGTCTAAGGAAAGTGCGATGAATCTTATTTAGATACCGGAATAGTAGTATCCTATCTTATTCGGGTAAGCTCTACGGAGCCTATATTATTCTGTTAATACTTTTGCAGCTGGGCTGTGGAATACTTTTGGAGGAGTAACACCATCCTGTAGCAGCTGGTATGAAGACGCTTCATTAGATTTAGTTTTCTTTTTTAACTTAATTAGTAATCTTTTCTCGCCGAGTACACCCAGGATGAGGTGACCTTTCACTGTTTGGAGGAGGAAATGCCTTCAAACAAATATGAATTGTACATTAGATTAAGTCTCATTCAGGCCTCTAAAAAATTAGTAGTCTTTAAAATCTCAGGCTCCAAATCTTTGGTTTATCTCTCTGTTTTGTTTATTCGGTGAAACTTCACTCAGAGTACTAAATGAGTACTCGACTTCCGCTATCCGGGGTCCTTTTTGTACCAATTCTTCCTAATTATGGTGTCTCCTTATGTTGCGTCAAGCAACAGCGTTCTTCCAAATACTTAAAAACACTAATGCACAAGCATAGTAAAACACACAAACAGGACTTATTTTAGCAAACTTTATTTGCCAAATCGATTGCCTTAGATTTGGCTATTTAAGAGGAGCTAAAAAAGTCCCATTTCTCTCTCCCAGCCGGTCGTTGATCCTCTTAGTTCGGGCGTGCTCGGCTCGATCCGTTGCACCGTTCGATGTGGCACCCTCTATGGTCAAATGGTCGAAGCCAGCTGTCGCATTCGAATCGACCGTTGAATAATATTCAACACCTAATTTTTCCCTCCCTATTTTTTCATTTGCTAACGCCATCTTCCTCTTAACCTCTTAACATGGTTATTAAGTAGAGGATGAGGTATCTTTGTATCCCCTAAAGGAAGATAAACGCAATATATGAAGTCGAAATTAAATGAAATTGCAACGGCATTTGGCAAAAATATGTGAAGTCGTATCGGGGATTTTATTTGCAATTTAGATTGACGAAGGAGTTGTGAAGCATATGTTAATAGTAGACCGAGACCCGTGTCTTTCCATAGTAACCGGAGGACCTAGGACTACAGTCTTCTATCAATTCATTCCTCCAAGTTGGTACGTGCCTTTGGATGCTTTTTTTTAGCCATTCAGGTGTACCTTTTTATCCTGCAAAACTTCAACTCTGAATGATTGGAACTGTTCAGGCATGATGGAGTGGTATCCGGTGTGTGTTCCTTTTACAACCAACCCGAAGCAAGCCGTGCAGCCGACGTGTAGTACACCATAAGGCAAAAGTCAGAACAGAAGCACCGGGCGAAAAGTTTATGCTAAATGTGTTTGATAAAGTTTGGGCCATTTTGACCTTTTTTATGGCACTTTATTTGTAGCTCCCGTGTTTCCTGCAAACCGAGCACACCGGGCACACCAACCAACGGTGTACGGCCCGTGAACGATTGCTGCGGCAGATTTGCCATCGTTTTTCCGGATGCTTTTACGGTGTAAAACATGCACCGCCCCCACGGCAGCATGCCTTTACTCGCGGGTCTCATATGTACACATTTTTGCACCATTTTCAATGCTAATAAGGCACCGGCGGTTGGTTGGTGAAGAGTGAAAGAAAAATAATAGGGCCACCGAATGGTAATGGTGGCAGTCTTGTAAGAAGTTTTGTTCTGTTTGTTCACCAATTTGAAGACTTTATAATGAAGCGAAGAAAAGCAAGTGAGCAAATGAGTTGCGTGCTGATTGTGGGTTGATGTTGGTGGTTTCGTTTTTTCACCGCATAACCATACCGGATGACTCCACTGGGAATCGTTATGGTGGTTGTTTGGCGCAAAACAAAAACGAAGATCTCAACAGCACGAACAGAAATGAGCGGAATTGTTATGATGCTTTATATTAGTTAGGTCGCATCTTTCTCTCGTCCCACAATTCCACCGTAATAGAGTGGTTTTTTTTATGACAGTGTTGACTAAAAACAGTGAGCCATTCATTATCTCGTAAGCTTCTCTTAATAGTGATATAATTAAACAGATCACATTGTAAAGATGTGAACTTAATTTCTCTTAGTGAGCGTTTGGTTTTATCGCAAAGTTTACCTATTAATAAACGATCCAATTTATTAACTGAAAAGATCACTAATTTATTGAAGATTTTGGAGGCTTAAAGATTAATCTGATTTAATATTTCGTAAATATATGTACGCAGGGATGGCATGGTTGTAAGCAAACGAGCATACCTTTATTAAGCTCCCCTTCTTCAGCAATGCACGAATATCTCACAATGATTCAGCAAACATTCAATCGCTTGATTGGTTCCCTATGGAGTTGTGTAAAACCTGTCTCCTTGGCCATGATTCTTCGCCCTTTTCGCCAAAGCTGTTGTCTTTGTGTTGACAAATTTCTTCATCTTTCCCAAAATCACAATCAGCGATCATCTGCAGACGCGCATCACCATCCTGTGTTGCCTGCTGTGGACGTTCTTTGTTAGTCGCACGAGGCGTATGCCTTTTTTGTCTCCACGCAGTGCCTGGAGGATATTCTCCAGGCACCTCCAAACTGTATTGATCATTATTGGCGCGAAAAGGCAGCATGAAGGAGAAGGACTTCGCAACAATAACCAAAAAAAAATATATCTGTGAGCACTCTGAGCAACGCCATCTGCCAGTAAAGACGTTTCGAAGCCACAAATCATCATTAACAGATGATAACTTTTCGATTTAAGATGCAAAATCACCTTTTTCTTTGTTGCCCCCGGGGGTGTTCCTTCCTTTTCCCTTTCTTTTTGGGGACTACGGGGAAGACACCGATGTGTTTGCGCAGACTGTTTGTCGATCTCGGGGAGGCACCGTTGTTTGTGCTCCGTCTGCTCCGAATGTTTTTCTTAATGTGCTTTCGCGGCAGAATCCTCATTTGGCGAAAGAAAGCGCACTGGGTCGGTTTTGTGCGCTGGCTTTCTTCACTACTGCTCCAGCAAAGGATGCTGTGCGAAAGAGCGTAAGTGTCATAATAAAGAAAAAAAAACCAAACGAGTATAAACATATTTCGCATTTAAGTAAATCCACCCCTCGGGAGGAAAGCGAACTATACACAGCAAAAGGGCGCAACACACAACAATAACAAACCGTTGCGAATTTAGGGGGGGGGAGGTAAGAAAAAACAACGACCCAATCACTGTGACGTCCCGTCGATGACATACCGACAGCAGCAGCAGCAGCAGCAGAGGGAATATCAAAGTAGTCGAGCTTTTTGCTGACTTTTACAGCTTCTCCATCTTGTTGAGCTTCGAATGTTGAAGCCTGGATTGTGTATCCGTAGCGTGCACGTGGTTCATCACCCAACCTTCCGGTTGATGATGGGCACTTTTTTTTTCGAAAAATCACGTTGCCTATGACTTTGCGTGCGTCACTGAAATTCGCGTATATGTGCGTGTGTGTATTAGTTTTACTTCTCACGACCCCCGGTTCAGGAAGATCCCGAAATCGCTCGCTGTCATTCAATCGTGATTATTCGCATGAAGCTTTTCGTTTCCTTCGGCACGCCAAACAACCATCGGGAAGTGATGTGCGGTTCGTGACACTCATCTTTGGACACTCGAAACATTATCCGAAGGATAAAATGCGAAACGAGCAGCCATTTGATGCGTTTGCCTTTGTTGTAGGTGACAGCACACGAGCGATTCTTCCATGAAACACGTTCTCCCATCCCGTCCGCGTTCCGACCGGGGAACCACGTGACCCGGATTCACTGTTTCAGCAAACAACCAAACGACTCTGACTCACGATGTGGCAATAATAATTGTCACTAATGTTGCCGCCGGCTAAGAAAATTGAGCCCTTCCACATACTGTTGCGTGTTATGCCGCGACGGTAGGGTGTGAGGGGGTGCGCTAATGACTCACTGTTGCTCACCGTGTGGCAGGCCGAAAAGAGGGTAATTGTTTGTTGACACCTTCTGCTTGACGGGCACTATTACTCTTGAGGCCCTGTTGCTTCCGGCCACATCGATAAGAAGGATACTTTTGCAAAACGTACGACGTGACACACATCTTTGTGTGGGATTTATGCGACAAACAGACCATTTTTATAGATAATAAATCGTTTTCTCTAGATAATGTTCGGTAAGGTCATATAAATTGTCAATTAAAACACCTATCGTACCCTCGTCCGTAACGATAAAGAACTCTACTAACTGCAGATCTTTGTGTACAAGCATAGCAAGCAACTCCAATGTCTCACCAATTTCAACCGACTACCAAGCGCCGGTCCCGAAGTTCACGAAGATATGTCCATTAAAGCAACAACCAATCGATTGCCCGAATGCACATGACATTAATTCCTGCCCATCTGTGCAATCAGCGCACTGTCAAAGCGAACATGCACATGTTCCAATTATCACCTCGGCTTCGGTCGATGCCACACTGACATCATCATCAACGCAACACTCCACAGGCCACTCAATTGATTTATCGACGCCCCGACGATGTCTGTACTCACCTCGGTGCCGAGTCCGCTGAAGAAGCTCTCGACCTGTGCCCGCTCGTAGTCGGTGATGATGCCGTTGTCCAGACTGATGAGGTCGTGCTTGCTGTACTCGAGATCGTCATCCTGCTCGTCAACGTCCTCCTGGGTGTAGCTGGAGTTGGGTGAGATCAGTCCACCCAGGTGTTGCTGCTGCTGCTGCTGCTGCTGTGGCTGCTGATGTTGAAGATGTTCGTGAGTCGTAAGAAGCGTACGGTGGTGCGACTGATGGCGATGATGGTTGTGATGATGGTGATGGTGATGATGATGGTGATGCTGATGATGGACTAGGTGCTGATGGTTGTTCGGGTGGTGCAGCTGCATCGGATGTGACTGGGGATCACTACCGTCCAGGGACCACTCCTGCATTACCTCGCATATCTCCGAGGCCGAACCGTCCGAGCTGTCCGACTTGCTGGACGAGCTGGTCGGACCGCTGTGGTCACTCACTGACTCCAGCCGGTGCCGCTGGAGGTGTGTCATCTGTTGGCGAGAGAAGAAACGATAAAAATTCTGCATTAGTTTGTGTTCCGGGAGGGGCGATTTCAGCGATTCACGCATCGTCATAGCTCATTACATGCGGTGGTTTTGGCAACAGTTTTCTCATGTTTATTATTCCTCCTCGCGTCGGCAGCGTTTGAATCAAGCTCGGTCACATCAACAGTCGATTGACTACTACAAGATATACGTGCACCATTCGACAGGCTGACCCAGAAACTGCATCTGCTTTCAGTGTATAGCCTCAAACACCGGGAAGTGCATGTGTGAAGGCTTCTTTTTTGTGATGTATTAGTGATAGTGATAGACCATCGATGATAAGACTAAACATTGTCACTCAATTACGATGATACGCGTTTGAGTAAGTGTGTGTGTGCGCAGTATTGCGATTGAAATGGTTGGCTAGAATACTTCCGTGCTAGCATATTTCGTGAGCTGTTCGATAAACCGCAAGGTCATATATGATAACTTCAAATAATATTCCACAATATCGTGATGTGGTTACCAACGATAACGATGCTCAAACATTTCTGAACCTCAAATTTTTATTATCTTCAATAAATATACAAATATTCCATGGAATAGTCTAAAATGTTGATGATGAAGCTATATCATTAACACAAATTGAACAAATCATTAACATTAACTTCTTCCTGATTGTACAGACGCTATAGACGTTAACTTCGCCAATGTCTGGTGGGTAACTGATAAGAAGGCAAAAAAAAACGCCATCCAGAATACGCTCCGTACCTCCGGACATAAAGCGTCATCGGATTGTTTGTGTTTGGAAGAAAGCCTTTCGGCGGTGGGGAACATTTACCGGTGTTAGGTTCTATCATGCTGATTAGATAAAGTTGCTTCGCCCACACCTTTGTTGAAATGAACCCTCGTCATCGGCTTGTCACCTGGGTGAAGAAACCGTTTTCATCGACCGGATTGCGGGCATTTGCAATTCTTCGTCGATGAAGGTTTTTTTTGCCGTAGGCCTAACTCACCTTTTAAACGTGGAAATAATTTTGCAGCAACTTGTTGGAAGATTTGGTTGGCAGAATTATTGACCCTTTAAATATCTTATGAAATATAGAATAACACATTTGAGGCTGTGTTCAGCCGGCATTCAGTTGTGCTTTAAAGAGAAGCGATACGGAGCAGCTAGTGCCAAACTACACGCGCCCTTGTGCAATGAATCAGAAGGAAAAACATTCGTTTTGCATCATTTCGCTGAAATGGAGTGGATCAACATAAAAACTCAATTCCATGCAGACAGAAGCGACAACAACTGTCCGTTGTTATCCTTCCGTTAGGATGCAGTAGCACACGGACATCCACGACGATGCTGTTGATCGGTCCAATCGGTCGTGTGGCCCGGGACGGATGGGAAGAAATGAAATGATTAATCAACTGAAACTAGGACAAACCCATCGTCCCGTGGACAAATAGTGCGGTTTGATAGGGTTGGCGCTCGGAATGCAACGCGGAAGGCCAACAACAACACAACAGTAACAAAAGTGAGCAACTCATCTGCCTTACCCTACTTGCCCCCCCCCCCCCCCCCCCCCCGGGGGTTGTTGACGCAAGATGTTCAACCAACCGGCGGTAAAGTGATCCGTGCAGTTGGCCTGGCCGCCACCTTTAAAACCATCAACCGCACAATTTTTCCTTCAGGACGTTGAAGCATCCGTTTGCCAACGACAACGAGAAATGAGTTGAGAATGAAACCGCACTCCCGCTGTACCGAGCGGTGGAACATTTCTTGCAAGAAACATCCTGTTCCTTTCTTGGCGCTTTTACATCATCATTTGAGTTCATGATGGTGAAACCCTTCGCATCTGGTGGTGGATGCGGGGATTGTTTTTTCTCTTTTTTGTCAAACAACGACGAGAGCAACCGGAACACACGGAAGCTGTTTTAAAGCTCTCCGGTGTGCAGTTGATGCTTTTGTGCGCCCCATGCCCTTATGCTTCCGGGTTCTTGGTGAGGCGGAATTGCTTTCACATGATGAACGATTTTCATCCATCAACTTGATACCAGCATGGTAGAAGGAGCCGTTTTCCGTTCCCATTTTCTCATGGCCGGACGGTCTGTAATCAAGGGCCGCGTCCCGAACACGTTTTAATTTGAGCGACAATGTTTCGTCGTAGCGTGAGAGTTATGGTGCTTACAATCATTCTTTTTTTTTGGACAAATGGCAATGTGTGCCATACCCTGAAACGCTTTATACGAGTTCTTGTTTCTAATAAAGTTTCTAATATTAATATTAAAACAAACAACAGAAAATCATCTTCCTTTATGGCAGCCCATTTTCTCGCATGAAATTTAATTAAAAGTTAACATTAATGCCATTACTTTTCTCGGCCGCTTTGCCGCTCGCTCACCATTCCTCGTTTAGTGAGCCGAACGTTCATTTACATTAATTAATGGTGGGACATGTTAATTATTTTTATGAACGACATTGCCCTTATGCCGGTTGGAAGACGAGTGGCTTTTTTTTATTAATTACCTCAAATCTTCCCATTCCACAACGATCTCTCGCTCGTCTCTCCGTCGACTAATGGAGCTCCATTCGGTTTCCCGACAGTACATTTATTCGTATTCCATCAGTAAGTACAATTGGATTCCGAGCTCGCAGCTCCTTCAAGGGTGGCAGCATGGGAATGAATGGGTAAATGCGATTGGCAACGTATATTCCCTGCGTGGAGTACATTCGTTGAACCTACGCAAACCCACCACAACCAGGAGGATGTGTCACTCTTCATGGGATTAAATGCCCAATCTCCACCAAACTCCCCGGAGACACCAGGCGACACTGCACGACCAGTTGATAATGGTTAATAGCTCCTTGGGGAGGATTGTGATCAATCCCCAAGTACCTTACGGAAACTATTCAATGTTGCAGTCGCGACGCATGCATGGCGTTCCAGATTAGACTAATTCAATTGCCTTCGTCTGTTGCATCGCCGTAGGTGGGCCGAAGCCATCACAAAAGGCACCCGCTAGCGATAAAGGCGATGAGTTCTGCC
Source organism: Anopheles moucheti (assembly GCF_943734755.1). Lineage (NCBI taxonomy): Eukaryota > Metazoa > Arthropoda > Insecta > Diptera > Culicidae > Anopheles > Anopheles moucheti. The sequence goes on along the minus strand of NC_069141.1, from coordinate 10,337,881 downwards.
AGGGCCATTGCTTTCAATTCCAAAGCCTTCGTATACGTGCCTTATAGAAGATGCAAAGATTTCACCATCCGTCCATTTGCATACGACAAATGCGCACCGCACGACTTTCCGGTGGAGTTTGATAAAGTTCGATTGAGCTGTGTGCTGCAAGTTTACGCTAATTTACTTCAGAATTGATTGCAAACGTGATCCACGAAATGTTCGGCACGTTGGCCAAAACATCCCACTGTGCCCTATTGTTCGTTTGAAAGCCTTAGGTCAGTCGGGGAGGAATGGCATCAGGAGTAGGATGTGGACTTTAGCCATAAGCACAAACAGGGATGTAATCTAGCAGAAGGTGTTGAGCAAGTTGGCAGAGTGAAAGTGTCGGACAAGTTAATTAAATCAATGTCTCGATGGTGGAGGCTCCCCATTCTATAAGGTGAGATTATTTCGTAGCCAAATGGTTTTTTCCTCGTGCTCTTCACAATCCACAAACAGACACTGGAATAAGTTATCCCAACAAACGCTAGAAAAAGAGCACCACCAAGAATCGAAAATAGACATCGGTGAAATGAACAGAACAGGAAGTAAAAGCACGTTTTTAAAACATCCTAACGCACGTCGAAGCCACTCAAGTCGATCGCACTAGTCGTCGGGTGCACTGGTGACTTGGATGCTGACTTTTTTTTTCCTCGCCCACGTGCAAAGCAAACCGGAAGCAAACGAACCGTACAGCGAGATGGAAACCCTGCCGCCTGTTCCTCTCTCTCTCTGTTTGTGTGCGCTACTGTCTGCAGGGTTCGGTTGTCGTCCGGTCTCGTCTAGTCTGTTTGTCTACGCCTCAGTTCAAAGTGAGAATGCAATTCAATTACGAAACGCGCAGACGGCAGTGTGTGGCATTCGGCTGTGACACAAACGTTGGCAGGATGGTACCGTAAAGGTGTTTGGTAGCACTTTTCGCCAGTCCTGTTCTTCGCGTATCCACGATTCCTTTCTGGCCGGGGGTAGTATTTCATTCGTGATGCACCACACCATATACGTGCGTTATACGTTTTGGAACAGGAAAAAAGCGGAAGTTTGCGCAATCAACTGATAAGGTTATCTTTGTTTTTTTATTCTCATTGTTGAATTTAAATTTTAAACTCATTTCAAACTCAACAATGTTTGTTCGATAGAACAACAATTCATTAAGAGAGCCGGAAAAACTTATCAGCATAGTTAATGCCGCTTTAATTATTCCTCCATCACAAGTGGCAACTTTTTAATGAAAACATATTCACAACGATTAAATAACGCTTATTTAATATACATTTCAATTAATGTGACCGATCATTTTAGTGAATTGCCCTTTTTTGTTTCGTGCGTTCTTTGTGAATCCTTCATGCATAGCCAATTAGTCCAGCTGCACATATTTCAAAAACCCGTCCATTTAATCCAATCTCGGCTGGCTAATTGGGATGGGGGAAAAAAACGGAAAATAAAGCTTTACCTCGTCCACATTCAGACGGAGGGAGGGGGAAGGAGAAAGCATTTATGAAAACCGCACCATACACTTAATAGGATTGTTGGATTATGTGCTGTTGCTATTTAAAACTAAAAAAAACAGGACCAAATTCTGCATGATGGATATCTGCACACGGCTGTCCGAACGATTCATCCAATCCATCACGTGGCGACGTTGGATAATATTTCTGGTATCCATATTACGGTGGCCAAAAATCACATCACGCCATGCAAACCGATGACAGCACCACCGAGGATTATAAGCTTCGATCGATGGTTCGTTCCTGTGTTTTTTTTGTCCGCTTCTGTCTCACGCACGGTTATGAGAACCGCTGACAGTGCATTTTGTTTTCCCCCGTGCGCGTTTGCACCAAGCCACGCTCCGATCCGATTCGATTGCATTTAGTTGTCAGGACAGTAGCTAGCAGTGTGCTCTTCAGTCGCAGCGGAAGTGGCACTTCAGTGCGCCACTCTCTTGCTCTCGGTGCACATGCATGTACGGACAAATTTAACTCGACGTGATGATGCTGCCCGTGCTCTCCTTCTCGAGCCTGGTGCTGGATGCAATTTTTGAAGTGTCGTCTATTAGTCACGTACGCCTAACGTTCTGTTCCTGCTGCTTTTGCTGTGCCCTTTTTTTTTGTTTCTTTCGCCACCAACTCGACGAGTGCCTGCGAGAGTTGATCTAGTTGCAAGAGTTATTCCCAGGATGGATCCGTGCAAACGCTACAATTTTCGCGCCCTCAAATCGGTTTATTAAGATGCACTAGGCGCGCGACAGTTGTGGGGCACGTAGGACGGAACGGAAAAAAAACGTCCGCTACAAAATTAAAATCATTTGCCGCACGAGATAGTCCACTGGGGTGGAAAATTTAAACACTTCAAAAGCATCATTACCCCCAAACCCAGCTCCCTGGTACGTGCCCGTTCCGAAGATGTGTGTAACGTTGGCGTCCTTCTTCCGTGGATAAAGTTTAGGCAATCGGGGGGCGCGCAACTGTTTTGAAAACTTGAGTCACACCTCGAGTGCAAACTCATGTAGCTTTTGGCTGGTGTTGTCGCTGCGCTCCTCTAGCTCGTTACGTAAAAGCGAAAAGGTTTCCACCAAGCCAAGGACTTCAGGACTTGGGGCTGTTGAAGATTGGTTGGGAAGAAAGGGCACAACTTCACGATGGCCACACAGCCACACCAGGAAGCAGCGTATCGGAATCAGCAACATTTGGAGAAGAAAAAGATTGTCAAGGGACTACGGGGCGCCTTTCCCTTCGAAGAAGCGGAACCTTTTTTTTTTGCTCTGACACAAGTCAGAAGACTTGCAAATCATCATTTCTTCGGCAAAATGGCAATCGTTTTTTTTCTGTTTCGGGGAGGAAGTTTTTCTTTTACCCTCGCGTGACATTTGGTACACACGATTGTTTCGTGGCGAATTGTTCGCGCCCCGGTGATTGATGTGATAAAGCACGATGTGTTGTGTAAACGCGCGCTGCATCACCGATGCTTGTGCATCGAGGCGAAAGCATTCAAATTGAAACGATGAAGAAATGGTTGAAAGCAGCAGCACAAAAATACCAACAACACCCCAAAAATCCAACCACACATGTTTGTGAGTCGCAAACATGTTCACAAGACATCGATTTAATTTTACAAAACCCCACCAAGTGACGGTGCAATACACAGGAAACAAAACTACACGCAACGAATTGACAACGACCCCGTTACGAGCCCTCCCCCGGGGGCTACAAATACCTTTGCCACCGCAACCAGGTTTCGGGGTGCGCAAAATTAATAATGATAAAATATGGTAGCCAAGGGGGCGGGGTTGCGGGACACCACGGGACGAGAAATTACGTTGCCCACTTTCATGTCACCGCAAGAAGGCAATAAGCGCGGGTCTGGGGGTCACCCCGAGCCAGGGTGGTGCCGTTGCAGCATCGTGCATGCTGTCACGTTTTTCTTGCTCCTTCACCTGTGCGAAACACCTTGCACGAAACGGTGAAAACTCACCAATGCTGAAGAATCATCTCCCTTTCCTTCGTGAAAGCCAAGCCCAAGGGTTCTCCGCCGATACACCCCCCCGAGATGCGGGTTGCGGGTGTCTTATCGCCAGTGTCAGCCACAGCGTGAAACTTTACGATAAGATCGAACACATCGATAGAGAGCTGTGTGGCGCACGCGGCCTGTGTCGGGAGGATAATAACAAACAGCTTGCGCTCTCCTGCACAGCTCAGCCTCCTCCTTCTTGTACCCGTTGCAAACAAACTGTAATAGAAGTGTAATTAAATTTATGCGCTCCAACGTAGCTGAAGTTTAATGCAGTTAATTTCAGCGGCCCAACCGCGCTTCTCCCCGAACCCGCAAACCCCGAGAGTAACTAAAAGAAGCGAAAAAGTACGCCAAAACTAGCAAAGCTCTCTCGCGCGGCAGGACACCGCCGATAAGGCGAATATCACGGTTGGTGTACTGAAATGTAATTAGCACACTTTATCCCACACTACAACACACTGCGACGCGCGCATTTCGTTGTGTACGCGCGAACGCTTCACTAAACGCCACAAAGCGTGGAATGAAATAGAGCTCAGCCAACTTCATCACACGAAAACGGCGGAATAGCGGACCGGAGGAGTTTGTAGGGGTACAATTTCGGTGATTCAACCCCAAGATGGTGTGTTCCTAACCGGAGGAACAGTGCTATTTGCACAGATTTCCGAAAGGGAAGGACAGTAATGCCGAGGATATGCAGCCAAAAAAGTAGGAGTGAAATGAAAAATGATGACCACTTGGCAAACACAATAGCATTATGGGTTGTGGTTGTACGATGTGGAATCTAAAAGTCAACACACGTGTCTGAAGGATGTATTTGAAATTAATCGCAGCAAGACACGGTGGAATGGAGCGGCATTTGATTGCACAATTAATTTAATCTTTGTATTACTTTTGATGCAGGTGTTAGTACACTCTACAAGTTTCAGGCAATAATGCTTTTTAAAGCTTTAAAAAAATCTTCGGAGTATCTTCTTATCTTATCCAAAAGTTCATGAGACACTCCTTCATCCAAAGCTATAATTCAAACAGCGAAGTAGCGTCGCAACCCTCCGAGTTGAGTTGACTCAAATCTTCAATTCGCGAGTGAAGTCATCACAAGAGTTACACGGTTCTTGATTTTATAAATTTGAGATTATGCGGAGTTTTGTGTTTGGATTTTGATTTTTTATTCTAAATTTAGTAATATAAATAACTTATGATAAAATTATACTCTAATTCTCCAACTAAACATAGAAATATCCATCTTGAATGTTGAATTACAACGACAAAATGAATAATGAACGATATGTTAAAAGAAAATTCGAGATACGCGGATTTCTCCGGAACGCTTTATCCTCCAATCACGTCTAATGACAACTTCACAATATGCTGCGTCGATTATCCGTGCTCATCGGGACTCAACGGTTGCCGGATAATCGGATAATACGGATAATAAGCACATATCCTATTTATGATCAATTTAGCGTATAGTTTGTAGAGCATAGGTGGAGCTTTTTTAAAAGTATAATTTATTTTCCTTGTGTGTTTTATTGTTGCCACGGTTGTTCATTTGATAAAATACAATTGGATATTTCAATACTTCCGTCAACGGTGTTGCCGGAATATGTCAACTTTCCTTTGACAGTTCATTTCCTACCTGCACGGATAATCAGACACGACGGATAATCGGTGCTCCACTGTACTTTGTTTTTATTAGAATCCTTTAGAACTCAAATACAGCCTGTTGACATGAATTGTTATTATTAGATTTTACTCATGAATTTTGTTAGTTATTTTGTTTTAGTAAAATTAAATTATAAAAATCATGCACTCATCAAACATGCTCTACAGCTCTTGAATTCTGCTCTTTGAATTTCTAATGATCGCCAACTTATCTGACATCTTCATCGTATCGCTTTAAGAATGGCTTTTCGGTACATTCGGTAAATTTAAGGAAAAATTTAAAACTAATTTTATAATGCTTTCCGCCGATAATCAGGTTGACGTCAGTGGTGCCTCACTGCAGCTGATATACCGACCCAATATAATCCCGAAAATAACCATTTCATTCCGTCGTCAGAGTGTTCTCTACCCCCGTTAGACCTCGTTAACAATCTGAACTAACATCACTTTCGCTTGAGCGCAGTAAATACAAAGAAACGCAAGTCACATTGATTTCTAAATTTAGCACGGATTCCTTTCGTGCGCTTAGATAACCAGCAGCTACTCATCATCCCGGTCTGACCGGAGTATCGATTCGTGTGGCTTGTTGCTAATCGCTTCTCATGATTATCGTCGTGGTAATAAAACGATCGAAATATGCTATGCACCGGCCACTGTCCGGTACATTATTGGGTTCGGAATACTCGCCAAACCATTCCATCTAACGTTTCCGATAATGGACGCTAATGGAAAAGATACTTCGTTCGTGAATAATTCTTATACCACATTAGCATTGATTGATATGCCACCCGTTTTCCCGCCATGTCCATCCCCGCTCCGGTTATGCGGGGCCATGACTTGCTCCAGAGTGCAGGGCAAACTCTGAATGACGTTCGAGACTGAACCCCATTTCAACCCTCGCATGAAAAAAGGAGGCTCCAAAAAAGCATAAATCATGTCAAGGCTGGCCGGGCATGTCCATCTTCTTATCGGAACACGATACACCGGTGCGGCTAGTTTGTCTCTATTTTCGGTCACCGCACCATTCAACGAACCTCTCAGTGTACAGTTGCATATATCGTTTTGACTTCCAACACCCCAAGCATCCTCCCCCGCGGGGCTTTTGTGGCTTGACATTCGTACGCATGGTTCTAATTTACCCGATTTCCGGAGACGACATGCTGCTTGGTGGGGTTGGTACGTGTTCTATATTTGCCACAGTGGAACACTGTCCGGGACATGCGACAACCACACCACCCTCGCTTTATTTGACCGCAAAACGCAAACGTGCCACAATGACACAGTTCCCAGAGTGGTCCCCTGAGGAGGGAGCCGGCAATAAATAGCAAACAATGCATCCACGCCACTTCTAGACCAACCAGGCGCTGGCGTTGGCCTGCAACCTTGTGTCGGGGAGTTGCAACCGTCAGACACCGTCGGCTTCCGGTGCACAGAAAAGGGGTTTGCACTTTTCTTCCGTGACTCACCGCCGTTGCAAGCTTCGAGATTTGACCCGACCGACTTCTAGCCGACCGGTGTGTTATATAAAACTCGTACTCCTCCGTTTTCACCCCTTTTCTTTTTGTTCTCGTCACCCCGTCACCACCACCTTCCGGAAGTTGCGTGGGAATTCCGATAAATTAGCATATAATAAAACATTTTGCCGAGGGTGGCCAACGGCCCGGGAGATATTCCACCTCCGGGGTGGTTATTACGCTTTTGCCGGTGCGTGCGATGCTGCTGCCGCCCTTGGATGATCGGCTGCCGGAAGCAGGTCATGCGTTGCCGGGCCCTTTTCACCGGCCCTTATCGTTCCCGCGGGTCAGATAAGGTGTGGTTTACGCGCGTGCGAGTGTGTGGCCATGGAAAGAAAGTATGCTTTTCTCTCAACGCCACTCACCGGGCAGGGATACATGTGTGTGTGTGTGGAGTTCTATTTTGCTTTATTGTGTGGAAGGGCAAGGGTGGCCAAAATTCGAACGTGTGCGATGTGCGTTTTGTGCTAATCCAAGCATTTTCCACCGCATGACCGGGTTACGGTTATGCAAAGCACACACACAAAAAAAAACCAGAAGGGTAGTAGTTCTTCGCTCTCCATGCAGTTATCACATATCATGGAAATTTATGCTCCTGAATAATTTCACCTAAAAGACCCAGAAACGGAGGTACTGCTCCGGACGGGCTCGGTTTGTGTTTGCTTTATGAAGTGTGTTTCTCTTTCTCCCTCTTTCTCTCTCTCTCGTGTACACCGGGTGCATTTCCGGCTGCACTCGAACCGTGTCCGTCACCCACCCAGTAGTGTTAGCGGGGTTTGGACACTGTTTGGTTAGATTTTTCCTGTCAGTATTTTTATGGCCATTACCGTTCCGCATCCGGCAGGCAGGCAAGAGGGTGAAGAAAATGTCAACCAACCACGGACGAATTGGGCCTGTCAGGGGATGGCAAAAGCGAAGGCTCGCCATGTACCGGAAGCAGTGAAGTGTAAGACCTGTCGGAAATGTTTTGTGGGGGGACAACATTTCGTGTGCCGCTGGCAGGATTTACGTTTATTATCGTTATTAGCTTTTTTATGTGTGTGTGTGAGTGCGGTGTAATGTATGGGATATGCCCGGTGGTTTAGAGGGTGGTTTATTGAGTTGCTGCTGGTCCGAAGAGCGATGGGCCACTTTTTCCTTAGGTATGTCAGTACATCATGATGTTGATTTATTTTCCATGGGCAATGGGCTACTGTGTTGAACGTTTGCTTAAAAATACAAAATTCTAAAGCTGAGTTCCCATAGTAGATCAGTTTCACCCAGCTCTCGGTCTCGTACCGCATTCTAATGCAATTACACTGTCAGCTGTCAGCGTAATCGGCACTAAAGCCAGGTCTCCCTGTTCACCGTGAAAGTATCGCTACTTTCTTGGTGTCACTTCCGGTTCTTCGATTCCGTAGCCGCTACGTAAAGACCAGCTTAACCTCGCACGAAGCCAAAGGGCGGTCGACGGTCGGCGGCAGCAAAGGCACGCTTGTTTGTCTTGGCTAATGATAAAAGTTACTCCCCGTGAAGCGAGACTTGTGGCCTCATGACACCACTGAATCTTTGCATCCGAAACCACCGGAACGGAAGCGACGAAGGAATGTAGCAAAACCCTCCGGTCGAATGAGCTTTACCGAAAATCCACTGACCGAACCATTCCGTGCGGGCAGCAGAGTGGAAACACTGTGCCACAAGATATTAAACGGAAGTGTGCACCATGAGTAGCTGGATCTGCAGCGAAGGTGGCCACTGCTACTTCCATTGTGGGGGTAATGAGTGCTACATGAAAGCGTAATGGTTCTTGGAGCTTGTCTATCGGACGTACCGGTGATACGGTGCGACGACGGTACACTGCAAATGACCAGCAGAACGTTAGCAAGATGTGTCACACTCCGGTAGCTACTGCAGGGCAAACAAGACCTGCAAGCGAACCGGGAATGTCTAATAACCTAGGCATCCCCCGGCAAGCAAATAGAAGGCAAAGGTCCTTAGGTAAATATCGTAAATTAATGTACCAATTGGATAACACCGGAATCAGTGCTGTCGGGCCGGGGGTTTGGTTAGAGATTATGACTTCGGTCCATTAATGAACTCCTCGGTACCACGTACACGGGATGTGAGGCAGAGCACTGTGCCAGTAATTGTTCCCCCCGACAGGTCACTGTGCGGACCGGCAGTGAGAGAGACGAACCGATAAGAACGTCACCTTGTTTGCGCAAGTGTTCTACACGTATGCGGCATTCACTGCGTATGCTAATATTTGTGCGAAAGGCTCGAGTTGGGTTTGGGTGTACCATTCGATTCGGATGGTGAATAATTTAATACGGGCCATTTCGACCGGTTGTTTCTAATTGATTGTCTATCCTGTGGGGAATTTTAACTCCTGTTCATCAGTTTACTAACGCAATGAGTGGACGTCTAGTAAAGCTAAATTTACAGGGTTTTCTAGGAAAGGAGGTAATGTTTGCAGCTATTTTTGGATTCTTTTACAGTTGATTTGGAATTTTTTGAAGTAGATATGAAATATTTCCAATTCCACAAACTTTTGCAAGGCAAACAGCTTTGATACAACGCAGTTTCTTCCCAAGACGCAGTGTGGTCACAAATCTTGTTTAATTCGTATCCAAATGTCACGCTGCATTTGCCTTTGGAGCCCAAATGGATGTGTTATATATATAAAGATCTTTACGACGCTTTTGATCGGGTAAGTCATCGACTACTGTTGGTGATGTTTGCACAACTGGGATTTTCCGCTCGTTTGGTGGAGTGGCTTAAATCGTACCTCGTCAATTGCACCTCGCACCGGCCTACTATTGCGTAAAATTTGATGTAATCATATCCAAGGAGTTAGTGAGGCGTTCCATAAGGCAGCAACCTGGGCTCCTTGCTGTTTCCTCTGTTTATCGATAACGATACCACTGTAGACAGGGATTCTGAAAGCTTATTACTTGCGGACGATTTTTTAATAAATAAATATAACTAAAGCAGGCGTGCGACTCTTCTAGGGGCTGCGATAAACCTGTCTCTGTTCTGTTTCTCCTTTCACTACGGGTTTTTTTTTAAATATACAAATATGTCTCAGTTGAGAGAGCTCATTTTTTCACACAAGATCGAGACTTCAACACATACCAGATGAGTTTGTAAAGCATCCACAAAATGATTTACAACTTTACACAACTTGATCTTGAGAAACCCTGTATTTCTGGTCTGAAAATAGTTTTAGGACTTCTTTTAACCCACGGCGTAACGTCGCAAACAAAATCAGTGTCCTGGAAAATTAAACCATTCCAGCGTAAAATAGCTTATTCCTGGAAATGGTTGTCCGCTTATCATTGCTATAATCCTTAAAATATACTTTCTCCAGCGCTGAAAATAATGTGTTCGTGTAAAATAATATTTATTTCGCATTGCAAATAAATACAGATTGGTACATTCCATCCCAAATTGGTATTCGGAAGTAAGGCATTCGTTTTGCGTAAGCCCCTAATCTACGTCCGGAAAGCTTCAGCAGATTTCCACACACAAGCTTACATCATCGGCGTCACCGGGTGTGGGGTGCGATGTATTTTGGGCCGTTTAAATATTTCAATCGTAACCACATTCGGGCACCCAGACACAACTCTCGGCGGTACACAAAATTCCCCAAAACCTGTTTTCACCCAGCCCCCAGGGAAACGGGAGAGTTGGGTGTGAAAATTGAATAATCCCCGCGCTTTATGCTGATGCTTCCCGGTTCCGATTCCGATTTGAATCTTCCGCAAACGAACACGGGCGAGAAGAGGAGGTTTTATGCATACGGATTTGTGTTTTTTTCCCGTTCCCATTCGCTCTTTCTCTCCAATCAATCCCAACGTCATCGATCCCAGTCTCACGCGGCACATGTTAGAGGGGCGGGGGGATTTAGGATGATTACAAAATTATTTATCATCAGAAAAAGAAACAGATAGAAACAAAGACCTGCCCCCAAAAACATTCGGTTGGGGTTGCCGTGCTTCTCACACTGTCTTATCGATAGAGCTCGATCGGAAATGGTAATGCAACCGAAACCGATTATGCTGCGAGGTTCGAAACGAAAGCGAAAGGTTCACCGAATAACGCGGCGGGCCGGTTTGACGTAACAAGTGAATATGTTGCGTTATGTTGTGGTCACCGTCACGAACGGGCCCGGTAATGGAAGAACGTTTCGGAAGTGATATCGATAGAGAGGTTTTGTCACAAAAGTATTACCTAAGGTCATTTTCCACGCGTACATCCCAAAAGGGCTTTTTTTTTGTTTTCAAAATGGCTGCTTAAAGTTTCATCAGCAAAAAAAGGCACCCCTATCCCGGCACAGGAAGCGAAAGAAATCGTCACGTACGACCATTTTGGCCCGCTGGGAAACGATGATACTGGAAATCGATACGAAAAACGATGATTGAGTAATCGGTCGTAGGGTAGGGACACATGCGTGGCGTTTGGCTGGCAGGTGGTGAAAATTTTGTCGACAACCGTTCAACCGTTTCGGGACCGGCAACTGGGAACAGACCCTCCCGGTGGGCATTGAATGGCGCTCCAGCACGGATTGACCAAAACGACGATGTGCTAACAAATCTTTCGATAGATTTTATTGCCTTCAATCAAAGGATCCGTGGGGAGATCGAGCAACCTGGCGAAGGTTTGCTTGCTGGCCATTTTCTTCAAACGCACCTGACGCTGCCCCGTTTTGGGTCGCAATACTTTCCTCGCATTCCGCATCCAATTCTCATCGCGTCCAGCAGGCAGCAGCTAGAAGACGTACACTTTCTCGACCGTTTGCGGAATTTAACCAATTCCCCTCTGTCAGCAAGCAGGAATCTGGCGAATTCTGGTTATGGTTTCGCAAAAATAAAAGCCAACTTTTTTACGGCGAAGGGTCACCACCACCGCCATCCCGGGAATGTTGCTAACTGGATCAGCCACCACAAATTAACATTGTTTCCGAAGCCAGGAGAGGAGGGACCGCGTGTTTTCTGTTCTTCCCCCTTTTTTAGGAAGGAAAAACACATTGGACCCACCACTTGGAACACTTTCCCTCCAGTGGTCCGGTCGAAATGTAATAATTTTGCTTCCCGCGTACCAATTTCCACGCTTAGCCGCGCGCGTCAACCTCCACGGCCTTTCTTGAGGCCGGTGTTCAAGTGTGGAGTTTGAGGTCTGTTAATAGTCGGAAAATTGGAATCTCGTTGATGAAGACGAAATAAATCCGTTTGATTGCGCATTGATGTGGCAGTGTGGTGTTGCAGTGGGGATGGGAAGGGAAAAACTCCGAAATTGAATTCAGGTGGTTTTGTGGCGCACAGGTTACTGCGTGATTCTAGGCCAGTGTGTCTGCAGTTTTGTGGTTGCTTTCAGTCTGGCAACCCTTCCGACGACTGGAAGGAAATGTCTTTTTCAATATCGTTTGCGCCTTTTTGGGGCTATTATCCTAAGCGGATGTACTTCCCACAGTCGGTGTTTTGATACCGTTTGCTCAGCGAATCGAATGGACAGGGACTTCATCTATTGCGTATGTTACTTTGGAAGATTTCAAACACTTTTGCAATGATTACAGAGCGGCGTCTGGTGTACGTTTCTTCTGCGGAAAATTAATTACCGAAACTGCTCTACATTTGCAACCTTTTTTTGCTTGCTTCTCTTATTCAAACCTTCGCCTACTGTGACTGCATCGCTAATAACAACAAAAGCTTGCGGTAGTTACAGCCAACTTACACCGAACCCACCCGAAAGCTCTGCTAATACGCGCAAAATGTGCGTGAGCGTTCGTTTTTGTGCCGCAAAATCCCTTTTCTACCAGAAGGAGCGTATAATTCCGCTGCCCGTGAAAGATTTTCTTTTAATCCAACCGATGTTTCCTACCGTACCATTTTAGTTTTAGCTAGAACCGACCGGTTCCCCCAAAACTGTGTGGTGCGGTGCGTAATAATGCGGAGAAAAATCATAACCAGAACAGACGCGATTCAACCGGCACCACCACCATCGCGTAAAGGAAAGCGTACGCTTAGTTTTAATTCCCATGTTGTTTATCCGTGTGCCCACCTATAGGACGACCAACCTTTGCTGTGTTGAGGGGTTTTTCTTGTGTTTCTGCAGCACGATCGGCGGCCGACTAAAATCTCGTGTAATTAGAAGAGAGGTAATAAATTAGTTGTGCTTTTTCTAAGCTCACCGGCAACACAGCATCACTGCAGCAGCATTTAGGAACAGGTGGTCAGATTGCGGTGTTATTTCGTTGTTTCCGACTCCTCGCCCGCTCTGTTTGAGCTTTGTTCCGAATGGAGGAAAAACTTCCCAATGCACACACACACACGCGCAAAGTTTTCCCGGCCAGATCACGAATGGTTTCCTAAGCCCGGGCTAGTTCATTCCGTGACCGTACCGGCCCTATACGAATACGGCCTGAAGCTGCGGAAGATGTGAACTATTTTTAGGTGTCGGCCTTGAACGAGCGAGTCGATGCCACCGCGTTTCTGCTGCTGCGTTTCTAATGGCGCAACCGTGCACTGAACAGGCGCGCTGCCTAATTAGATAGAATGAACCATAAAAGGTTTGTCTGTGTAGCGATTGAATTGGCAGGCGCGTGAAAACTTAACCCTCCCCGAACAGGCCATAAATTGAACAGGCTGCATCGGTTGGCACTTTACCACTGAGAGGAAGAGGAAGTAGAGCTGAAGCACATTTTCCGCTTATGGGCTTATTTTCGGGGGGAGCATATCCAAAAAAAAACCGCCGATGCTTCACGCTCGCCGTTGCAGCATGACTTTGGACGCAGGGGGTCAATTTGGGCGCTTTAATTACGCTCGCGGTGCTGGTCAAAGTTATTAAAGCCAACCGTTTGGAAGCGTCTCAACGAATTTAATGTCTTTAGTGGTAGTGGAGAAGTGGTAGTATAAAACCATTCGGAACATAGTTTAAACACAAACGCGGTTCGCGGCATGAACGTTATAAAAGTTTCTATTCCGTTCTCACCTTCAAACGTTCAACCTCGAACCGATATCGATATCAACATGTTGCCAATATAACATTACGAAAAAAAAACAACTTCACTAGAACGCTTCGCCGCCATCTTCACTTCAATGCCGACCTCCAGACCGTGCTACGACCATCGCGCGCGCAACGAGTGTCGAAAGTGCTGCGATCAGTTTCCAATCGACAACCGCCAAACAACGAGACGAGAAGCAACTCGGCACACACAGTAGAACATCGTCTGGGGTAAGTTGTTTTTGCTTCCATTTTGTTCTATGTATCAATAATGTTGGTTTTTGTTTTTGCTTTTAGGGCAACCGCGGCAACTTTACTGCTACTCAACAACTACCCTACGAGGCGCTTTCCATCCAACGGAGGCACCCTTTGCTGTGTATCTTTGGTGTACTTTTGCGGTACACTTCACTGGTGTGCAAAAAGCATTCGAAAGCTTCCGCCGGGGGTTGCGCTAAACTTTAGGGGTGAAACTTATGATGTTCGATGCAGGCAGCTCAGTTTTTCGCGACCCGATGATGCAACGTTTAATGCGTTAGCAACTGCTGAAACCGCGCCGTTGTACGGATCGCTACCCATTCGGCTACAGAGAAAAAGGGGAGAACATCCTTTGGCCGTGTCGGCAAACGGCGGTTGTGTGCGCAAACCCGGCGGTGTGGTAATGGATTTTATGCAAGTCTGCCGACCGCTTGACGGATTGGGAAGCGACAATGCAGTGTGCGCGCTCGCAGCATAATGCACCCCGGGTGCAGCACGTGTGTGAAGGTTTTCCCATTGTTGCGGTTCATTTTTCTTCCCTCTCGGCTTCACCACACCCGCTTGACACGCGGTCGCTCAAACACAAGCATTTTCCTATTGTTTCAATGTGTGCAATTTATGATCGGTATGAGTTTTTTTTGTTAGTGTTGGAGTTTATTTCGTTGCCACTGCTCGCTCTGTGCGCTGTGAGGGAGTTTAAAATCGTTTACTACAGGCGGCGCTGGCACTATTGCAGCGATAAAATGTTTCTAACCTCCGCTGAAGTATCAATGGAAATAGAAGAAACCGAAAAGTAACAAGCACGCGGATGTGCTAGGAATTGCAGGATGGGTGCAGAATATGCGATTGTTGTGCTAGCTATACTTTGCCCCGCGCATGTATGTGCAGTATGTGTTCTTTTTCTCCTTTGATGATTATAACCGTTACTGCATCACAGCTGGACTGAGAAGCTAAACGAAGAAGTAAACGCCGGCAAAACGCTAGCGAGTTTCATGTTCCAATAAAATACAAAAATAGCACACACTGCGCACCGTGAGAATAATCAGACTCGCTATTCCTTGTATGTACACCAAAAAAAAAGAGATAAAGAGTATGAACGCCGGTTTTAAAAACTCATTCCCGTTGCTCAGAAGGGATAGGGGTAAAAAAAGAAACATTAGAACTTGCGAATATAAAAACAAAGCTTGAATAAAAAGCACCGCGCGTAAATGAGCTCAGGGAAGAAAAATTGGATCGCAATTACTGCTGGCAGAAACCGACGATAGACATAAACCAGAACTATGTAAAGCAGATGGAAGTTTACAGGCGCAAAACAAAAGCCAACCAACCAACCCAGCTGTTACGGTTTTAATTTCTTGGCAAAGTTTTATTTTCTACGCTGTAAATTCAGCACACTTGCACACATCGTTAGCTCCTGCATGCTGCGGGTCTTCTGCCACATACCGGTTTACCGCCCAAAATGCATTGTTCACTGTTCAGCAGCGCCACGGATTTCACACGATGCAACTATCTTTATGCGTTTGTGTGCCCTGTTTTTTTTTTCTTTTGTTGTTGTCTAAGCTCACATGACGCTACGCGTGGTGGCATGCCGAGACTGCAAATGTGCGAATTATGCTGCATTAGCGAGCATTAATCACAAACTCACACACGCACGGTGTGGTGGCCCTCTGACCCGGATAGAGCCGAGAATCCACCACCCCCTCCCAACCCGGTACGAGCACATGTTCGAAAAGGGTTCATTGAATCATACAGCATTGTTGATGATGATGATGAAACGATGCCCATTTTCTCTCGGTGTGCATCGTCTCTGCATCGGGGTGCATTCAATCGATTTGAACGGTCTGTCGCAGTGTGTAGTAGGGGGAGTGTAAGGGATGCTCCATTCGGTAAGGACGGTAAAGGGAAACGATGCTTTACATCGTGCTAAAACATGACACTCAATTTTGTCCGGGCCAGTGGAACATCGAAAACATTCATTCGTCTGTCAACAACGCGGCAGCGAGGATGAAGTTTTGCAGTTGGGGTTTTCTCTTTTTTTTGTATTAAATATTCTCTCCAAACGGTGTATTGTCAACCAGCATCAGTGTGTTGCTTATGGAGAACATTGTGTCTGGTTGTTGTAAGCCTGCTATGTACTGTAAGCTGGGATTTGTCTGTTTCGCGTTGGACGGTAAATTAACGAACATAATTCGGAGTGGACTGTTTTATGCGTTTCATAATGCTTGAAACTAGGCCACGGCCAAGCCAGTAAACAAATAAAATTTTGTATGAACCGAAGAACGATATACTTTATTTCGCTTTTGCAACTAACATATTACAAAGCTACTTAATCATTCTTGCCACTATAAGTATTAATTCGCATTACCTCACACCCCCATGGTCAATGATAGCGAAACATTAAAATCATTCGCAACACGCATCGGAACAGCATTAACACGCACTAAGTAGGAAATGGCACGATCGTTAATAAAACGATCATAAAAACGTGCCATTTACTGGCACCATTATAGCGCCAGAGGACACATCTTCACCGTACCTTCGAAACAAACGTGACATTAATTACGCCACTCGGATATTGCAATTGTGTGCCGCAATGGTGGTGACGCGCTCTACACGCCAATAATTTTAATCTGCTTGTGCAGATATTGTACAATAAGTGTGCATTTCTGTTTTTTTAATTCTCATTCGCGTGTAGCTAAAGTGAAAATCGCACTCACTTATTGCAATGAATCTCGCTTAATTGTGAAACGGGTAGGGTTTCCGTACGTATATCGGTCGTGTTCGGTTACGCTTGATTTAATTAACTCCTGCTCGTCGGATACATTTGGCGATAGCCATCGGGGATTTTGAACGTTTGATTATTGAATAAATATTTTTACTCGCTTCGGATTACAAAGGGCATTAATCGAAGCGGTAGCCAAAAAAAAAACATAATACCATCCATCAATGCCAGTCGAGAAGCGCGTAATATGCATTGGTTACACATGGGGATTGTTGCTTTTGTTTGTTACTGTTAAAATCACAGCGACTGCACACTTGCACACAACATTGTTTGCTTCTTTCGCTCCCATGTTTACACGAACCGCGCCAAATACTGCCGGAAGGCACTGTAGAACTTGACGCTTTTGCTGTAAACATTTCATGATCTCGTATCGATCTGCTATTTGTTTCGTCGCGGGCATTTATTTAGTCTGTTTTAATGATGCTGCGAAATGAAAAAAAAACGGCAATCCATTGAAAGGGATCAATCAGCATTAGCATTTTGTTCTCGACAGCTAAAGGAACATAAATTCCCCGAACGGGGTTTTGTTGAAAGAAGTGAACAAAACAGCGGGAAAACTAGACAGGAATTGAGTTCGTTGTACAGTTTGTTCATTTGGTTGATTAATTTTTATGCTTTTTTAGCATTTATAACACTCTCGAGATCGCCATCAGGGCTCTATGACAACGGTGAAGAGAACACTCTCTTCTAAAATTGAGTGCAATCTATAGATGGAAAACTACATTCTTCTTTTATTTTTCAGTTTTCCTTCCATATGATAATCAATGTCTCGCGGTACGCGCTCGTCTTGGCTCATTCCCATCCCCATGATTTAACGCCGATCTTCAACGGTTACACAGGCCTGAGAACCACACACATAATGTTCATCGTTATGCATTATAGCATAATTTCCATATGTGCTCATTTTCCTTAACCACCGCCGGACGCCGCCACCATCGCCGGCACAAAATTCGCCCAAGGAAACGGGCATCAACCGAATGAATAGAATGCAAATCGGAAAAGCAT
Organism: Anopheles moucheti; assembly: GCF_943734755.1. Classification (NCBI taxonomy): domain Eukaryota; kingdom Metazoa; phylum Arthropoda; class Insecta; order Diptera; family Culicidae; genus Anopheles; species Anopheles moucheti. The sequence goes on along the minus strand of NC_069141.1, from coordinate 10,320,154 downwards.
TGAAAATTCTTCGGAACCTAACCGATCATAAATTCCACCCTCTTCCTCGACATACCCCCAGCCCTCTCCTCAACACGGTATCGTTCTGTGTGTGTTTTTAAATGGCATTGTCTTCTGACTGACCTGGATGTACAAGAGAAAAGGCAAATCTTCGATGTTGCACCCCCTTTTGCAAACCAACGTACCATTGGCCACCGTACGAAATGTGAAAATTGTGATAAATGCCCATCGTGTCCATCAATCTTCGGGCGAGGAAACCGTGTACGCCTCTCGAGGGCAAGATCTGTCCCCGGTGGCAATGAGCATCGGTGTCACCTCGGTGTGCTACGGTGTGCACTGTAGAAAGTGTCGGACGGCAAGAACGAAGGCGTACGTGTAAAACCAGACACCGACCGATGGAGTTCATGACCGTGTCTCTCGGCCGATCGTTTTCGATGCAGTTGCATCCGCTGCTGCTGTCCGGTTGCAGTGGTGCCCCGGAGGCAAATGATTTACTGCACACCTTCAATCGAAGGCGCGATTGTGAAAGGAGGGTAGCAACCCATTTTTGGGATGCCATTTTGAATTTATTTGAAAGTAATCAATATGTGGGCACTTTTCCATTTTCTTGCCTGAGCGGTTGCAACACGCACATTGCACAGACAGGAGTTCTTCCATCTGCGAAGCAATTGTATTCCATTCACCTGCGACGAAAGAAACACCAAACGATTATAGTTTGTGAAATTACACTTTCGTTTGTATTTCCACTTCACGACGCATTTTCTTTCCAACCGCAATCAACGGGTGTGCACGGCTTATTTACAACCAAGTCGCTTTGCCTGCTGGCGTTGATCTCTTCATCGTTCAGTTATCACAACTTCATGCTCATGAGATGCAAAAGGAAAAAAAAAATCAGCAGCACAGCAAAAACTGTGTGCCAAAAGATAATATGTCTCCCGGCTAAATGGTGCAAATTAGCAACAGAGACTCATGACGATGGAAACACGATCGCAAGCGTGAACAACAAACACGCGTTGTGGAGGCCGCGGCTGCACACGTGATGACGGTCGGTTAACGCCTCGATGGATGTTGATTTGCGCAGTGTGTGTTGAGCGTGTCAGGTGTGTGTGCGGGAGCAAACCCGGCAGATAGCTCGTGCGTAACCAAAAGTTACCCACCCCAAAAATGCGGTGACACTCGCGCGCGAAGAGAAACATCCTGACGTTTGGACGTCATCATCACCTTGCCCGTTTGGTGGAAGTCGTCCGGATGCTTCTTGCATGGATGTGGAGTTGGTTAAACAAACATGTAATTGCAACAATTATATTCAGTGAGGGGAGTTTGTGTTTTTTTGGAGATCTTCCTCAACCTATTTCTGTGGAGGTTGTCTGTTCATAAAAAAAACTTCGAAAAAAGTACGAATGGCAAATGTTTGTCTTAAGGTCAGTCACGCGTAGCACGGTTTCTTTGGGGAGCCTTCTATTTGAACCTTTTTGTTTTCCTTCTTTTAAAACATGAATGAGTACGCTTGACGTTAATTATGTGACACAGTGAGGGACAACATCAAATTTGACACATCGCTCCAATGTCGTGCGTGGTTTCGGTTTAGTGAGCGCAAAAAATGTACATTAAAGATAGGCTTGCAATACCTCACCGGTAAACGAACTGCACTGCAGCCATTTACATTCACTCGTATTTACTCTCATTTGCGCTTGTGATTTCAATCATTGAAAGTGCGCGTGTACAATATTGCGACACCTGACACCACACGTTGGCCTCTCAAATGGCACGTTTCAATCACATTCTACCACACCTACACACAATGGACGGTAACACACACACGCGCAGGGAAAACCGGAAGAGGATCCTTCAATATGACGATTCGATTTCAATTAAGTGCCAACGCACGAACGAGAGCGAGAAGTGCACGGGTTTGTACGATTCGCCGGGAAGAAGTACAGGGTGGTCGGTACTATTTATGCAAACAACATTTCAGCGCAACAATAATCAATGTATTTATAGCGTCGCACAGTAATGGAATGGCGCTCTGGAAGGATGCAATTTTCCATTACCATAATTAATACGATACATGAGCGCGCGCGTGTGTGCATGTGGCGGTTTTCCGGGCACGGTCATTTTGCCACCCCACCTCTCGTGACTATTGCCGGTTTGTTTGACCAACCGCGAAAAATCAACAATTTTAGCACATTGCCATTTTCCGATCCCCATACGGCCCCTCTACTCGAGCCCGTCGGATGATCAAACTGTGAGATGATCCTCGAAATGCATTTCCCCCCTCCATTGATGGTGTTGTACGTACGTATCTTAATGGCTAGCTAAAGTGAGTGTTTCAATTACTTCCAATTGACTTACGGTGTAATTTTGCTCCATGTAATCAACAAACCAACCACCCGCCAGGCGGCGCTGGTGTTGCGGTATGTAAATCAATTGATGATCGTTATTTATCATTTAAATTAGCCCGGCTGAGTGGGTTCATCATCCGAGTATTGGAACGCGAACATGCATATCAGTGTGTGTGTGTTTGTCTGGTCCCTTGGACAAACGCTAATGTGGTGGGGTAATTATTGAGTGTTCGATCAATCGATTCCAACTCGCGATGATACGTTTGCTAATTCGAAACTGTCGACAAGCGCGTGTTCGACTCGGAATTCGCGCACTGTGAAGGATATGTTGATGGGAATTGTGGAACATGGCCACATTAAATGCATTAAAAGTAATGTTTGTTACCTTTGACTGTTCAGGAGTGCTGCAGCGGTGAATGGATTCGTTTAGAAACCCTGGAACAAATGCGCAAGAAAAGAAATATGATCAGAACTATTACTTTAGTGGAACAGAAGTAAGGAGCTCGGAATTATTGAGATGCACTATTAATTCATTGTTAATATAAAAATAATATTTTTAATGAATTCATAATTCCATTATTGTCACAACCACCTTGTTCGTCTAACTTCTTCTAAGAAACTATTCATTCTTATTCAAAGTTCCGTTGGTAAAGCGAGAGTTCCTCTTTAAACTTAAAACAAAATACGCTCACGATCGCAAAAACCGAAGCAGACGCTCCTAGCCATCGTTGCCTGCATTTGTGCGGGCGCATATTTATGCGTGCCAAGCGCCCCAACCACTCCCCAGCCACCATCGAGATACGCGTACACAAAAGCGTACCGGAGCAAAACATAAAATATTAACACCAGCGAAACGAGGCGGATCTCGCATCGGGGCCGGAAAAAGGCGCCTCCATCCCCGATAGTTCACCCCACCACGGCAGCTGCCGTGGACACACAAAAGCCTCCAAAGTTTGCACCCCTCCGGACCGAGCGCGATTGCTATCGGAGGAAAAACGGTTGCGCCTACGGCACGGTCGGTGCGGCTCGGTGAGAAGTGTGAAAAATCGAACCTCCGGGTGGATTTGTCGCCTCAACACGCGCGCTCGCCGGCGAAACGCAGAACCACCATGTGGCCATTCTCGACCATTTCGAATTCATGAAAGATGGAAAGGCAGAAAGCCTGCGAAATGGCCCAACCTCGGGGGAGGGGTGTCGGGGTCTCGGAATGGTAACGTTATGCAAAAGACAGAAAGAACTGCAAATTGCGCACCACAACACACACACGCCCCACCGTGCACGAGGACGGTCGACGAGATCGCCCAAGAACCTGCTCCGGGTCAATGATTTCTTTTGCCCTCTTGAACCCAAGCGGAACGCAGCGTCGTCTTCATCTGCGGCGCATGGGAAGTTCATTTGAATAAAGAAAGACGTCCAACTATCTTAGGGCCTACTTCGATCATCTCAGCCTACGATAGAGCTGGGAAGGATTTGTTTATGATAACGCTTTGGTTTTCCCATTGTGAAGTTAGAAAATCAGAAAGTAACAAACAAAGCACAACGTATTGTTGTTCTTAAAGTGTTTTAATATTATAGTAAATTATATAAAAATAATATTAGAAATATATTTGGTGATGTTATCTATCTAAATAACCAAAAAAAAAAGTTATAGTTCAATATCATTTTCAAATATGTCCAAAATGACATTGAATCTTTGTATCCCTACCTCCAACTTCCATTAGAAGTAATTTAATTTGAAAATTCATGACAAGCGTACCCAAATGGCATCCTACCAAATACGCAACACATGGCTTCCCATTGCTTCCAGGGACCAACCAGTGGGGACCATTTCGGAGTATGAGGGGTAGCTTATCGTGATGAGCATATTTGTTCCGAAAATTTGGTCAAATGGTACCCGCCAGCTGGAGCTCGCCTCCTAGCTACAGCCCTGTTGGAAAAACGAAAATGATACGACTCGATTGAGTGGATTCCCTGTTCCGGGGTAGTATCAACTTTTCGTCGTAAAAATACTCCTTCCATTCCGTGCGATGGAGTTGGGCTTTACAACTGCGAGCTACAAACTATCAGTGACTGGGGTTTGCCGGGGGGTTTGCCTTTTGTTGCTGCGAAATGCATCCTTTCGCCTAAAGTTCGTTTTTTTATTTGCCGACAATAATACACTCGAGATATGCGACTTTTTAAAGTCGTTTCCAGGGGGAAAAAAGATTTTCTTGTGTCTCATGCGTGATGTTTGAAACGTTACTTTGTTCACTGTGTTATCCGACCAGTCTTTCCGGTTTTCAAAAATTCTTCACCAGGGCTTCTTTTTTTTTAGGGGAGAGAAGGTTTATTATGCTGCAGAATAAGTTACTGAGATAAAGGAAAGAATTGACAGTGGCCACGAAAGAAAAAATCTGCAAACGAACAGCATCACCAACGAACAAACGGAGCCACACGAGTGTTAAGAAATTGGCAAACTCCACCACCACCAGGAAGGATGGACCCAGTGCAAAGCAAAACTGGTCAAACTGGTGCTTTCGGCTCAGCTGTGGTCGCAAAAAAATTCTTCCCTTCTGCACCACCATCCAGCCCATCCGGTGTCTCGGTGGGTCGCGAGGTCCCCCGAAATCCATCACGTTGTGAATCTTTGGGCCTTTGGTTTTTGGTTTGGTATGCGAGACCCAGAAAGCAACCAAGTCCGGCATGATATTTCGGGATGGCACGGCACGAAAGAACTACAATCGGTTTAACGTTTTGGGCCCGTTGGAGGTCAGGGACGGAGCGTCACGGTGCGTGCCCGTGTGTAATTTTCTGCCGTCAAGCTTCTTCCTCGGCAGGTAATGAATGCCGGTGTCTGTCATGGTGCTACTGTTTCGGTAAGGCGATGGAAAGGCAAAAGCTTTTACGCTTCGTTATGTTCTTTCTTTCTTTTTTTGGGATGTTTTCGATTGTTGGAATTGGTGATCTTTTCTTTCTTTTTTTTTGAGAAGAATTTTTATTTCTATCCATCACGAAAAGGTGTTTGTAAAGAATTGAGTTCCTAGTGACGGCTTAGAAAATATAATCACCCTCACTTGAAGGAACCACCATATATGATTGTTATGCAAATCAAGCTTCATCCCACGTGACAAATTGAATAATTATCTCCTTTTCATGCCGTCCTACAATTATTGTAGAAGTATTTTTTTTCTCACCGACATATTAACTGGAAACGTCAAAATAATAATTCAAATACAAAATTTGCACCAAAACCATCCTTCCATGACATCAGAACTCATTTGAATGTTGTGTATACATTGAAGTAGACAAACAAAAGCCCTGTCAGCTAGACAAAGGCGGCAAGAGGACATTGGCTTGGGCGTTGGAATTTATGTTGGGTAATAAATTTGCTCATAAAAATAGAAAAACGTCTGCCAAACCAAGCCCAACATAGCCCAACATACGGCCAATCCTTACTTTTTTTTGTCGGAAATTCAAGGGGGGGGAGGTCTATAGTGATAAGGATGGAACATGCAATCCGCCCCATACGAACACAGTACTCCACTCTGTACCAACAAAAGATTCACACCAATTTGGTTATGTTTTTGACTGTACAATTTTGACTTTTTCTTTCTCAAAAGAATGGGGAAAAGCACACACACAAAAGGCTGCCCTTTTCACACACACACGGCGTTCACGGCTGCGTTTGACGTACCGCGACGGACAGGAATGCAATTAACGGCCTGGATAATGCAGGGCGCGCTTGGGCAGCAAGAATTTCAACATGGCTCCGCTCAACACACACACACACACACGGCCCCCGGGCCTGCCGGGAAAGGAATTCTGTAGCCCATCCATCCGCGGCTCCATTACCTGTGGACCATTACGGCGCCACAACCGAAACACCGGCCGGCGCTTGGTGTGGTGGTGCAAAGGAAAAATGAAGTAATTGGTTTTATGGTCAGGACGACGAATATTTTAACAGCAGCAGCAGCAGTGGCGCTTGCGAAAAAGAAAGGGTCATGGAGAGTGTCATCGGTTTCGTTGGTACGCCGGGCCGGTGAGTTCAATGTCCGATAAATGTAATTCCACATCCAAAGAGAGCGAGATGGATAAACTGCACCCGGTGCAGCAAAAGGCAGCAACTGCGAAACCCTTTGTATGGAAATTATGCTGCGGCACCAGCAGCACCACCACCACCATGTCCTGAGATGACGCGCGAAAAGACGCGCGAGTTCGATTTCTTTATTCGCTTGCGAAACACCTTGCGTGTGTCTATGTAGCGCAAAGTCAAACCTTTTACGGTCTTACCCAACACTTGCGCCACCAGGGCTTCAGGTTTTTGGTCATCCAAACCTAATCCAAACGTAATCCATCCAGGCACCCGAGGAGTTGACAACAGTTGGTAGTGAAAGTGAACAAGCGTTATGTCCGGACCGGATTCGAAACTCACCCTCCCCCCCCTTGCCGAGGTGTTTGTGTCCAGTGTGTCCAACATGCCCTTTGCGAGGTGTTTGGAAATGTCATTTCCGAAAAAAAAACGCTGGAGAGATGGAGGACACTTTGGTGGCACTTCTTCGTCACCGTTCGACGAAAGTGTTTCCGGCGCGCGGAAATCGAACACCGGAGCAGAGCTCTGTTTTTGACACTTTCTGTCTTGCTTGTGCTTGGCTAGGCGATAGTTTCACTCCATGTACGGGTGCATAAAGGATGGAGGAAGCTCTCACGGTGGAAGTTGTTTCAACAACTTCCTAACACTGGAAGTGGAGTTCGTTTTACAGGAAGAAGTTTTCTTTTTTTTTTGGGAGGGGTGGGTACTTCTTCATTCTTTCTCCGGTAGTTCTTTTGTGTGGTCTTAACCGTGCTTGAAAAGACCGAATAACGAGAGTGTAACACAGTGCAGTTGATCCTTATCTTGAGCTTTAAACTGTTTTGGGGGACTGTTTGACTGGGGACCGTCAGGAACAACAGGAAACACTTGTACTTTAATCATTCGAGTAAAGAACTTTTATTGAAGTCAACAAACGATGGACGCTAGAATTGCAGATCATTCTTGCAATCAGTTCCTTGCTGTTACAGTGTGTCATATTTTACTCTTTATTACTGGAAAACTAGCAATCCCGAGACAGATGCTGCAAAAATGCATCACGAATTCAAATTAAATTCTCGCCCTTAATCCCACATACTGCACAGCATCCCCCCCCCCATATTAGCATCTCCCGTTGGCAAACAAAAAAGGGAAATAGCAACGAGATGCATAATACGAACCATTCATTCCTTCGGGGTGCTTCTGCTCCATTGTAAAACTAATTATGTGAGCCTTAAGGATCGGTCTGGCGAAATAATGCTCTTCCTTCCCACTTCGCATGTGTGTGTGTGTGAGTTCCCAGTGCTCATAAGCTGTCGACGTTAGTCATAAATTATGAAACTTTTAAGACCTTATAAATCTTTCACGAGTTGCGCGCCGCGGGTTTTCCCCCACCCCCTGCCACAGGATTACTGCAACGGTCCGACATGGTCAAACCGTTCAAAATGGCTCTAAATTAAAAGCAGAACCGTAGCAGAGTATGGATGTAGAATTTACAACAAAAAACGTCTCCTCCCGTTAGTGTAAAGGGAAAGGAAAAATAAAACTGCACACACGCTCATGGACATAACAGTTAAAATTTATAGTTTCCAAGTCCGTCCGGTTGATGCAGTCCCTGTGTGTGTGTGTGTTTCTGTATGTTGCAGGCAAACAGTCCAGAAGTCAGATAAAATGGCCCCCGTTAAAGACGACCATGCACCATGCGGGAAGCGTCCTGGCGTGGTAGAAGGAAAGCCGCGAACAGGGCTTTGCAATGCAATGCGCAGCCATACGCGCGCGCGAAACCACTGAACATCGAACAGTTTAAGAAGATTAAGGTCTTCGGCTGGTCAAGCGACGAACGACGGGGGAACGCCGGGTTGAGGTTACGCCATGACGACTAATCACACCGTGTGTGTGCGCGCTTGCAACAACACCAAGCGAATCCCGCTGCGCCGCTCTCTTCGTTCGAGGTTCGAGGTTCACGATCAAGGTTCATGGTCCGATGCGTGCCAGAGTGGATTGAAATTTTATCCGCACCGCGTCAAAGTTAATGTTGGGTTTTTAAAACAACGCGCATGAAGCGCACGCACACGCCTTGGGAGCGTTAATGAATTGAGGCTTGTTTGTGTTTTATCCGCGCCAGCCCGGGTGCGCTTCTTTGTGTGGCTCTGCACACCACGACCACGCTGGATAGAGCTGTTGGGTGGGATTTACGCGTCTGTAAAGTGCTTCGCCCTATACTGCGGTGGTGGGCCCTTTTGGCAGTCTCCTGTACCACGAACGCTCCATTACGTAAGGCGCTGTGGCGCGAGGGGGTTAATGAAACTTTCCCTTTATTGCGAGGCATCTCTCTTTGCACTCGCTGCCCTTCTGAAGGATCTCTCCCATGCTGAACGTACGAGATTTGTGGGATCGTTTAATGAACGACTTGAATGTGTACGATTATTACCGACAGCATACGAAACAAACACCATGCGCAGGAGGTTGCAATGTAAGCAAATGCTTTGGTGCATCGTGCTTTCGTGCCACTGAGCTCGGTAAAGAGAAATTATCCGCCTGTTCTCCTTTTTTTTGTTTTGGTCTGGCAGGTTTGGTAATTTTATTACTTTATGATATGTTATTAATTTTTAAACTCACGCTCATTACGTAAAACCGACCGGCAGGATATTTTGGGAAAGTTTTTCCTCCCGTAATCGTTAAAACTCCCTCCTCCGAGAAAGGTTCGGCGGTATTCGGCGAGTTTCAAAAGGAGAATATCCAATCGGTGTTGCAGTTGTTTTGTTTTTTTTTTTGTTTTGCAGCAATTGTAGCACGATAAAATATTTCGCGATTTTAATTAATTTCCTTCCTTTCGTCCTTTTGTCCGATACCCCCGGTACCACCATCGCTGCTTCGAACCTTAATCGAACTTCAATTTCAGATAGGCCGAAAAACAACAGCCCACCCGAAAATATTCAAACCACAACGACAGCACAAAGTTGTCTGGAGTGAAGTAGGATTATGAATTGAGAAAAAAGAAGCTTTTTGGTGAGCGTACTGTGAGCGGTACTGCCCGATAACAGAGTGGTGCGTAGCGAAATTCCAAAGAGACGGTGCAGATGAAGGGCACACGCGTTGCAAGATAAATTTACTAATTATGTGCAAAATTTATCCAATTAATTTCAATCGTCAGCAGCTGGGCATCGTTGCCCAAACGGGAAAGAGAGATTACGGTCGTCGCGACCAGACCGATTTGACGCGAAGCCCCGTCAGGAATGGGCTCCGTTTATTTATGCCTGTGTAGGGTGCGGTTCCGTTGGTCCGGAGTTGATTGAATCGCAAGATCGTCTATTTTCAGCACTGATTTCTTTTCACATTTCGTACCATAAGTCGATAATCACTAATTGATTCTGCCGCGGGATCGTTTATAACGATCCAAAAACCGATCCGTTTATCCGCTTTGTCTGTTTATCTGCTGTGCAGATTAGTCGAAATTCCTTGCAAAACTCTCATCCATTTTTCCCCGTAAATCCCAATCCCGTTTTCACATTGTAATTCCACCTCAAAAGCAGTGTCCTTATTTATCCTTCAAGCCGGGGGGACGATTCGCGCACCATAAGGTTCGAAATTGAGTGTTGGAAATAAATATGTTATTCTTGAAACTACACCGACACAAAATCCACTTGCAATTCGGTTGTTTTTCTGCCGCGAAAACCCTGTTTCCATCAACACGGGATGGGGGATTCGATTCGAATGGAATCCACTCGAACATGATGGACTATCTTGCGCAAAAAAAGATTCACCCCAAGCAATTTCAGCGAACGACCGGCGGAGAAGAAACGCTCAAGTGAGCAGCTATGAGACAAGTGACGGATGCGGCCTGTGTCCCTGCAACTTCCGACGCAAGCAGGGTGGATTTACTTTTCCAATATAAATTTCAATTTATTTTCCACTCACTGTCGTCACCAAACCCGGAGTGTCCCGATTGCGCGGAGCACGTGCCCCTCTCCCAAAAAAAAAAAAACAGCTCACCACTTACACAAGCTTACGGGGAAAGTGATAGCACAGTGAGTGTTTGTACATCGAGTGATAAGCTTGCAGGAATGTGTTTGTGGTGTGTAAAATGGCATGCAAAACATTTCAATGCATGATTTTCATGGCTAAAATTTGGCAATGAATTTTCATCATTCCCCCAGTTCGGTGCTGTAATAGACTTCGGAATTTTCACACATCGACAACTTATTTGCCCCTAACTATTCGGCAGTCCGTGTAGCAAAATCACGCAAAACTCTGGGATTGGTTTGATTCGATTCCGGTTCGTTTGGTACGATCGGCGCACGCGGATCCTCTTGTGCTGCGGGAAAATCGCTTTCCACCCACCGGGCATGGCACTCGTACCATTCACGGGACGTGAAAATGTCAATCGTGTTTCACCGTGCTCTGTCAGCGCCGTGGGCTGTCGAAAGCAAATGGCGATAACATCTTATACCAGGAAGACCCATTCCCGATCGTTACCCGGACCCCCCCCCGGTTCCGGCGAATGAATAGCGCGCACCCCGTTTCCGTACTCCAAGTTGATTTAGTTTGGGCGATTGGCGTAATGCTTTTTGCCAAGCAGCGAGCAACAGCTTTAGCGGGAAAATTTAATTATCTTTCCACCGGAAAATTTGCCAGATAAGTGTTGGAACGGGGGGCCGGTTACGCCAGGCTGTGCAAATAACAGCTACTATCAGTGCGTAAAGCATGTCGTATCCTCAAGGCCCTTCGCCTGATTTCACAAACCCGTACCGTAAATGAGCAGCCGGTGCCCCAAGCCTGGCTGTACAAAGACAATCGCTTTGGTGGGGTCCTTCGAATCGATTCGGTTGCTCCCATGGGAGGTGTAATAAACAAACATTCCCCTTTCGGGGAGTTCTCCTGCTGAGCTCTCCGAACACATTTTGTGGGTCTGTGTGAGACTGAGACAGAACCTGGCAGTTTGACGTAACCCCAAAATTTATATCCTTTAGCTAGTGAACCAAGGCCACCGATGAGGTGCTCCACTATCCTAAACTACCAAAAATCTTCCCCAGAGGGCGCTAGCTGCTGTTGACATATTTTTGGTCCATCCCCTGCCCCCAGGACGATTCCCACAATCCGGCTCCAGGCGGTTTGGTGATGGTTCGCATGGATTTATTTGTTTGCTGTACCCCGATCCTTTTTCGCTAACGGGGATGGTGGTTTCCCAAACAAAACAGGATTATCGATGTCGAAGTTGTTGGGAGCGCCCACATTGTGCGTCCGATTTTGCCGATCCATGGTTGGCTCCTCGGGCAACGAATTGTTTCACTTGAGAGCGCTATCAAAACCCGGTTACATTTATCAAGTGCTTTGCAAGACCTTTGTGAGGGAGTGAGATGTATGGAGACAAGAGGGGAAGGGTGTTAATAGGGTTTTGGGTAGCTTCTACATTAACCCTTCACGGTACACTCTGATAAGCTAACAAAATGAGCTGCTATTAATAGTGGGATCTTCGAGGTGAAATGTGTTCCTTATTTCTTATCAAATAATGTATCATTGATTCGCACGAAAAATGTAATGTTATGTACAATTTCCCTTAAACTTGATCGCTCGCTTCCTTGATCGCTTCGATACACCATTACGGTTTTATTTGCCCGCAGCCGATTTTCGCTCGATAAGATCCCATTATTTTCCCAACCAATCGCCCAACGAAAACCACCCTCTTAGCGTCGAGAGATAAATCTTATCTCTCTCTCTCTCTTTTTCTCTCTCTCTCTCTTCATTCACTCGTGCCTAATACAATCAAATCGATTGCAAAAACGTGCAGCTGCACACCGGCTCGTATATCATCGAGCACCCCCACAGTACGGGAGGCCGATACGATTGGAAACGAAATTTTCCCGCCAAAGCTAACTCGTTTTTTTTTGCCTCCCAACCTCCCTTCCAGCCTTTTCCAAACCCCCCTCGCCCCCCTGGAAACTCCAACAACCGGGAGGATTATTAATATGACAAATCGAAACCAATTTTCATCGACCGCGCACCACATTATCGTGGTGGAAAAACACCGTGCGGTGGCGTGTGGTGAAGGTCGTGAACGTGGTTTTGCCCGCTCGCCCGAATGGCTGCGTGTGGCTACCTTCCCTCGCCATGAAAACTCCACACCACCCCTTAGCTAGTGGGGGGGTGGCGCGAGTCGATCGCAAGTTTTATTGGGTTTCGGGTGAAAAATGAAGTAATTGGCAATATCCGGATATTGGCAAACCGTTTGGCCTGGGTGGTCTCTCAAACCAATAAGTGGGAGGCAGGCACGGGAAAAAACAAAGGAAAACACGCGACTGGAAGCCGTTAATAAGGTTAAGGCAAAACCCCGCGCAGCGGACGCGCACGGTGGTGCGAAAAGCTAGGTGGAAAAGTTTTACTTCATTAAGCCGATTGTTTCGTGTGTCGGTCGGCAAGCGGAATGGATTATCGACAAATTATGGGTCCAGAAGCTGTCAAGAAGTTTTTTTTTGTTTTTGTTTGTCTACTCCCGCGCCTGTTCTGGCGCTAAGTTTGGTTCGTTATTCGGTGGAAGCTTGCAAAGCAGGGCGAGGTGGGCGAGAGCATCGAATTTACTAATGCGTTGAATGAGAGTTCGGTTCCTCTCATGTTCTCGTTGGAGTTTATTGCAGTGCTCCGTGAAATAAATGCTTAAATAATACCCATAATCTATATCGCATTGTGATACCGAGCCAGGGGGGGCCGTAGAACCCCGGGCGTAACATCGCCACGATTTATTTCCAGATCACATTTCCCCTTTTCGACTATCATTATTACACCCGGCTTTGGAACCCGGGGTTACTCGTGCTACTTGAATGTCCTTGCGACATCCGGCATTGTGCAGCCGTAGCGTGCCGCAAATAAATGTCATACTAAAACAGGGCACGTACACCCATTTCTAGGGGTTTTTTTTTTCGTTTTGGTGGGCCTTTTTCTCGTAAAAGGATTGCTGAATAAATAAGCCGACTTGACCCCTAAGGCAGGATTATCGAAGAATGCTTTCGTAGCTGGTCGGATTGCAAAGCAGTGGGCAAAGCGTAATGGAAGCGACATTACCATTGTTGTAAAAATGTCCAACAAAAAGCTTAGCAGCAAAGGGACCCCATTTTGTAGGGGTTTAGTGCGAGCTGCCGTTCCACAATATTGTCAAGTAAATTTAGCGTAAAGAAGAATCCCCCATTTTAAAGCCTATTCCATACCTTTATTTGATCAGTTCGGGCTCGAAACCTGTCGAGAAAAGAAGACGCACAAAAAAAAGGCATAACCCAAACACACACTCTGTGTTACAAGTGTTATTTTGCGATCTTTTACACGCACAGCAAATTTAAACACACCGCCAAGAGCATGCCGTTAAGACGGCGCGCACTGACGACAAATATTTGATACCGATGTATAGAGGAACGCCAGCACTAGCGAGGAACAGTGCTGCGGCGAGTGTTTGTCTTTCCATTCCCAGGGTGTCCAACAGCTGGATTGACATCATCCCAGTGGAAAACGCTCATCAACACGTGCTTCAATGCATGCGCCCGGTAGCTGCTGCTTTTCAAAGCCGGTGTTGCCTAACCTTCGGCAAGGTGAAGCAATTACGTCGAACAGCTTGCTCCAAAGATGGTTTCAGCGGAAAGAAGGGTATTTGCAGGAGGGCAGCTTTTTTCTTGCTTCCTTTGTTTTTCGACTTCAAAGTTAGCAACGCATCGGATGTGTGTGGTATGAAACATTGACATTCACCCGGGTTTGCCACTGTTTTGTGGCCTGTAACTCCTCATTAACACGACGTTCGTTCGAAACTGTAGCGATGAACGGGGTTTGCTGTTCCACGACCAAGAACATCATGGCTAAAATAAAACTACTGAGTCATAGATGTTGTTGGGCGTTTCTTAAAGTCACTATTTGCACAGAACCGTATGTGTGTTTTGTGGGTAAAAGAAGTGTTTCTTGTGTACAAAAAAAAAACACACTTGAATTATTTGACTTTGGGGGGCCCATATTTGTAAGGTTACACAATGCTGAGTCATGAGGTGGTTTTTTTTAATAATCATTACACTCTGTCTAGCACTGTAAAAACATTTGCAAAAAGACGGTCACCATGAGAAGCTCAATTCGAAGAATTTTCGATTATTTGGATTATCGCATCGAAAAGTTCCTAATATCATTATTTGCGTGTGCATCACGATACACTCTTAGAGCATCCTTAATGGGACCCACTAACGACGAGTGGTGGCACAGCGAGTTGCTCCACTGATGATCCAAGTGGACGGACAAGGACATCGTCGCAATAGCCTCCCGGCCGCCCTCCCTTGTCGGGGTGGGCAAAAAAGCTTTTTCAAAATGGCACAAAAGAAGGTGAAGAAAAATCGTCAACCAAGCAGCAACCCATAAATCCTTCTCATCCTTCATTTATGCTTTATCGGATGAAAAGCTCGAACTCCTTCTCGGATGCTCTCGAGCTTCGAGTGAACCGTAGCGTGCTGGTGCTCCCAAGATGTGCTGTTCAAAAATGTTTTCTTCAAATCTTGTATAATAGGAAAAAAAATAAATGGTGGACCAAGAAGCATTCCAGAACATTTCCCATTAGCGAGCGTACTTGCAGCTGCTTGTGCGCTAGAAGGACACTCGAGATACACTGTGACTATCGGGAACGGTGTGATAGGGCACGGTTTTTTTGTTTTGTTGAAGTGGTCAAGTGAGCTACTTCCCGCCAGTCCCCCTAGACAATGCGATGTGAGTCCGGAGAATCCTTAAGTAATGTCAGCATTGGACGACCGCGAGCTGGCACGATCGATTGATCGCTTTTTTTTTGTCCGCTAGTAACGCAATCCCTCTTCAGCCCTAAAGCTTCCGCGAGGCTGAAATGCAACGCCAAGTGGCAACTCCACCGTATGGGCGTTCGTGTTCAATTATTTCCTGCCCATTCGCTTGCCGAAACGAAGCGAAGAATAAATGAATGGGAAATGAAATGTTGCCAGCTAGAAGTGTGGTGCCCGTTGAATGCCGGTGCATAACCGATTTATGCAACCGCAGAATCGGCGTACGGCGCTGAAAGAAGGAAAAAGTGTAACGTTCGATGCAACGCCTGTGTGTGCGATACTTCACGGGCAAAACAAAACCCAACATTTTGCAAATGGTTCAATGATAAGGAAAGAGGCACGTTCCAACGATGGGGTGGCCGTTTGTGAGCCCTCCCGGAGGAAGAACGTGAGCAATCAATCAGACGGCCACGCACGGGTGTGTGTGGAAGGCTGTGGAAGCTATTTGTTATGCGTGGATGTTTGGTCTATTGTTGGGACCCCTCGGAGCTCTTCTTTCATCACGATCCAGTTTCTCGTGGTAGTGGAACTAGTCACTCGATACGTCTTTATGCAGAACACTGCATTTTGAGTGATCTTTGTTTGATTTTTGCATTCGCACAAATGGAGCGGTCTGATGGTTTAATGGTAACGACGGTAATTATTCGCACGACAGGGCAGGTATCAAATCCCATTCGGGATCGTTCCGCAAGAAGTTGCGGAGTTGACAAATAGATCTGCTGCTAAACGTGTGATGGGTTTCTGTAACGGTTGGTTAAAGTTTTTCTAAACAAATAAGCATTGTATTCGAGCTATCTCTTCTCAATAGTCCACGAACACACACAGTAAGCAATTATGCAAATGGACGTTCAATTTTGACTTTTTTTGTTGCGTCTTTTTGAACGAAATCTGCACTCGAAAAATACCCACACTCGCAAATGTTACGCAATTTGCACGACAAACGATTTTGCGGCACAACGTGACCGACACGTATCCGAACGAATAAACAAACAGCCCAACGAGCGTCGACTCGAGTCGAGGCGGCATCGTGTATCACATCATCGAAACCATTGTCAGCGTCATGATCCACCATCCTTGGAACGCAGTCCTCGTCTAACCTTTCCCAAGTAAACTTCACGGAACTAGACGCCGGCACGTGACGATACTCCTGATGTTGGCATGGAGTACCCCGGATCCTCCCGGTCCTCCCCAGCCCATTCTCATCTCCCGCTGCGGTTGAATGACATTCCAGGATGCGAAAAGACAAAACATATGCACCAACGAGCGGTGTGCGAGCGGCGATGATTTATATCGTTCCCTTTGAACTTTTCCCAGCCCGTGAACGGTTTGCTGTGCGTCACTGTGGAAGATAGAAAATTCCGACAAAACCAAAAATTGTGCATAATCGCGATCGCTGGTGGTAAACAAATAGACAGAAAGTAAAACTTGCCATTCGCGCGTCAAACCCGGCGCACGAATGAATCATCAACTTTGGCTGCTGGCGGGGGCACTGAAAAATGAAAAGCCCGCAATTGTCACGAGCCACCAGCAGTATTCAATTATTTTGCCGCCAGTTAATGAACGGACGCGAGAAAAAAGTAGTAAAGTAGCGACAAAATATGCATCTCGTGCTTGGTCCGGGTCCTCGATGGCGGCGTATCGTGGATGCGTATCGGAAATGTAGCCATGATGATGCCAGACGCGAGATAACGCGCAACTAACAGAATTAAAACCTTGCTCTCCGATAGGCCATAGTGTGGAGCTATCCGGCACACCGACACAGCAATCAACTGCAGAGTGCATTTCGTTCGGATACGGATAGCGAACCGTTCCGTTCCATCCAGAAACACGTTAAAATCGAGATAAAAACATGCGGTCCGAAAAAAAGCAAATGACCTAACAATCTTCTGTCCTTTGAAATTCGTCCGTTGTCTGCCGGACGAATGCAACAGATGACGTCGACCAAACTGCGTAAAGGAACGCAGAACAAAAATTGCCCTGACATTCGTTCTGGGATGCATTTTTTTTTTTGTTGTTGCAATAATGCATTCCACACACGTTCCCCAACCATGGCTTATCGTTTGGCCGTTGACGTTGCGTGACGAAAGGGGCACTCACGAACAGCAAAATTGCAACTGCAAACAGCACACACTATTGGGAAAGAATGTACACCGAACAGCAACAAACGCACATTCGCACAAATATGCACTTTTTGATGGAAATATCATTTAAAAGCTTGAAAAACTAACACAAGGAAACCTTTTTGTCTTGTTGCGTTCATTAGAGACACTTTCTGTAGTGGTTTTATGTTCCTTCAGGGTGCGAAATCCGTCCGATGTGAGTTTATGTCGATGGAGGATACCCCCTGTCAGACAGTGCGCTCCGGGCTGTCTAGGCTACTAGATGAAATAGAAATCGATGAAAGGAAATCGATTGACATCATCAGACTCCCCCCACCGCACCGACGTGATGGTGACAGAGGATGGAGTTCGAACTGTGACATGCCAACAGTGTAGCTCGTTAGTGTAGCTCAATAGTGAGACAGAGAAAAAAGTGTTAAATCTCACTAACAAGCACGTGCGAAACGAGCATAATGTGTGCTTTTTCTACGAACTATTTTGCATGTACGATATGGATTTATTTGAAGTTATAGGTATAGGTATAGGTATATATATCTCAACATACTTATATTCCAAGGAACTCTGTTACGTTTCATTCCAATTAGTACATTCCAACACACACGTGGAGGAGAGAGACATCAAGGATATTCTTTTTTTTTTTTGTTTATCTTACAAACAACTTCATCAATTTTATATTTGCTGAAGCACACAATTCATAAATAATTCAAACAAAAAGGAAACAAATCGCTTCGTCCCAGAAATAGGTAGATTATGGATGACTCATACCCATGGACTCATGGGCCATATCTTTTAAAAGGTCTAACATAATTCTGCTTCAATCAGTAAAATCAACTTCCAAAGCATCCAAACCCTGTCCTTTAACAATATCGCAGTTCGGATTACTGTTGACCTTAAGGTTTTGTGATCGAGCGGTTTAGAAAAAAAAAGATACCGTGACTTGTTTGAAAGATGCTTCCCATCTTCCTCTACCTTGGCATGACATCATCATCATCATCATCATCATCGTCAACGTCTGCATCTCTGCTGAGAAGTTCGGTTACGTTGATAATAATTGTAGTGATCGCGTGGTGGGGATTTCGAACACGCCATTAGGCTGAGAACTGCGAAAGTAGACACGTGAGGCAACGGCAGGCCGTATGTGGTTGAGGAGTTGGGACACACACAAAAAATGACAGACATACACGTTACACGTTACCTTCGACCCTCCGTTTGTTGTGGTGGTGAGTTTTGTCCGTCCTCGTTTTTACCTTTCTTTGTAAATTTGCTGAGGGTGTACACATTCCACAGACACGCTGCCGCCGTGAAGGAGCAGCCACCCGCCTGCTTAGAGCGAGAATGTTTGCCCTTCGTCCCAAGGCTGAACGAAGAAAAATTAAAGGAAAACAAATTTGTGAACCGACCCCAAACTTCAACTTCCATTCATTCGCACACGCGCACCACGCTGTAAATGGTTTGTGTGATCACAATTTCGGATCACCAACACGCAGGTTACGATTGTTCGAGTGTGAAGTTCTCACCAGGGAAGTGTGGCTTGTTCAATAGCAAAAGCTTACCAACTCTTTTGCCACAGCCGCAGAATTAAAACCTCTCTCTGATCCGTTTCAGGTGCGGCCGTTTAGGCAGCGTGGTGCACTTGCGACCAGCTCGCAGAAAGGAATCGCAAAACCGACAGCCGTTTGTGATTGTTATTGTTTCCTTTCCACCACGGTAATAAAGCGCGCTGATCGCGATCGAAGAGAGGTCGCGCCACACCCGGGCCCGACTTTGCCCTCCATGGAACGGTGCCAGCGGGTCAAACAGCGCGATCGCTCCGTTTTTTTTTTTTGGCATATTTTTGTCCATTTTGTTTTGCTTCGAAGTTTTGTGGTGCGAGTGGTGCGTTGTGTTGGAATTTGTCGAGTGTGGAGAATAGCTCCGGGACATAAGCAAGGGGTCATGGATTTTCTGCATGAAGGAACGATCCTTCTAGAGCTTTTCGACACCTTTCTTAATGGCAGCGGGATTGAATCACCTTTCCGAATAATTGAACAAGTTTTTTTCTCCAAGATGCATAACATTTCATAAATATTACTTCAAAGACTATCGTCGACAGCGCCATATCCAAGCTGTTGGTCCACGCTGAGACCACGACTATTAATAATGTACGCTCCCTAGCATCGCTAACAGTAACCAATCCTCGTAAAGACCGGTGTAATTCATCCTTTAGCATGGTTCTGAGTGTTTAACAGGATCATCAATCGTGCAAAATGGATGACAGGATTCAGGTTTTTAACATTCGCCCGTAACCATCCGGTTACGGGGAGAGAGGGACCATCTATCACAAAGCGAACAGCGAACCAAAGCCGTAAAGGGCACCTTCTTTCTAGTGTAGTGGGTTTTTATACGAACACACTTACTTTATTCTTTATCGGATAGCATTTTCCAAAGCTGCATCTTCATCCCTTCCCATCCCATAGTTCTTGCTACCTCTCGATCCCCGGGACACACTAATTGTGATAAATTATGTGCGCATGAAAATGCTTCGAATGTTTATCATCATTAGGTGCGCGTTATTTATTGTATGCCCCGCCGCCGTGTATGCGAACGGAAGCGTCCCGCTGCCAGAATGCATCACAAACCCACCCGAATGCAGCCCCCGAATGGTGGGCCCTTTGATATTTGGTGCTAAAAATTTCCATCGTTTACTGACGCCCTTGTTTGTGCACCCAAAAGCGGCAGGAATGTCAATTTCGAGTGAATTAATTAAGCTCCTACCACAAGAATTGTTTGCGCTTCGGGCACACAATCTAATGCGAGTGCAGTGTTGTTGTGTTGTTATGGTTTGGTCTTATTGTTTACGTACAGCACAAATGAGTTTAGAGCAATGTCACGGGGAACGGTTCACGTGATAAACAAATCAGCCAAAAACGCCCACGGTATTGACGTTTGTGAGCAATCGTGATCGCGCGTTGATTCAAATAATTGGCAATTATAAAATGCTGCTTTTTTTCTTCTACTGATAACCGGTCACCGAACAACCGACACGTGGAGGGTGCGTCATTGTTGGGTGGAAGATTTGCGTTGTTTAATTTCCCATAAACTTATCAAGTTTTTGTTTTTTGTTTTGTTTACTTTCAGGTATCGTTACACCATACTACTTCCACGGCCATTTGCCAATCGTCGGTACAGAGTAACAAATTGTAAACAGTTTGTTTGGAAATGACTTTCTTTGCTGAAACATTTTGCGCATTGAAATTGAAAAACGCCCTCCAGCGACTGGCAATCAATCAATTAGATGCCCTTCAAAAGTAAAGGCAACACACGCGCACACAGTACCACCTTACTGTTTGCCGGGGAACGACGTTCCTTTCCGATGGCGGGAACCGACGGCGTGTGTTAAACTTTTACTTTGCCGAGTTCCTCGCGCCCACACGGCTGTGAGCGAAGACACACGAAAAGTCATAAATGGAAAATTGCGCACATCGGCACAAAAACAAAAGGCACCAACCAAATGCCCGCGCGGGCCCATCTATCAGTCATCCATCCTACAGCCAACAACATCGACAAGGTGGCCACTCGCCATCGGCAGCCCCCGGTACGTTCGATCGAAAGTGAAAATTGATTCGTTTGCAACATGCGCGATTTGTTTTTGAGGCATTCGGTGTTCTTGCTATTGCTAACAACATGACCGTCACATGACGGCCCTAATAGCGATTGGCGTAACGCGTTACTTCGAATGGGGACGCTTACTTTCGATCCGCGACAAAACAGATTCCCGTTCCCAGGCTCACGATGATGCCCGAACGCCATAGAGTTCCACTTGTCCGACCAAAATATGAGCTCATACAAAACACTTTGTCGCTGAACAACAGCTCAAGGGGGGCTCTCTTGCGGTCCGGTCTAACGTCTAACGAGCAGGGGAGTTTCGTGAGGACCTCACGGCCATACAATTACGCCATCGGCGGCATCTTCAACCTGAAAACCACCTTGACAAAAACCACCGTTCAGAATACTATTGCTCTCCGGTCCGGCCGGGGAGGTGTAATCGAAACTTCATCAAATTCATTCCTCCTCTAACCACCAACATATCGACTGCCGTATCGGAAATCGTTAATGATGAACAACGGCTGAAATGATGCTGATGTACGCGATCGTCCTAAACGGTGATCTGAGGTCACGCACGTCGTTGAGCAAACGTTCGCACCGGCTATTGGTTCCTGTTAGGCCGGTTTGAGCGGTAGCCGACCACGATGTATGTTATTAAATTAACCTTTTTTGGCACCACGGTTTCGTATGTTTCGGGGGGCCCCATTCTGTTTTGTAACGCTTATTGCCATGGTAGACCTTCGGTAGCCGTCATCTGTCACGAGGCAGAATCATCCCCGACACTGGATCGTAGGGGTTTTTTTCTTACTGTTTGCCAAATCGATCGTCTCGACTCACACACACCGAAGATCCCCATGGTGGCTAAGCTGCTGCATAATGTTTGTGGGTCACCATTGTGGAGGGATTATTTCGTTCCCTTCTTGCAGCCGATGTCGATGCCGTGTGGGTATAGTGATCACACGTAGAATACTGTTCGGTGGGAGCCTCAAATGGCGCGCGAGTTAAGCATTATTGCTAGGGCTACGAATTCGGATTAAATTAAAGCCAATTAATAGGATTGTGATGGAACCCTAAGTACCCGGGGATGTTCAGGGCGCAGAAATTGCAGTTAGTCATGGACAGAAGGGCAGCGACTCAGCCCCAAAACCACCGGTTGCGGTCAATTAAAACGACTGACAAGCTTCCCAGCACGGTGCGAGTGCATGCGCTGGAAAGATGAACCGTTGATTTGCTTGCCCTTTTGCTTCTTTGTCTTAGTCTCGAGATCTTTTCCAGATCTTCAAGATGCTAATGTCGGCTGGAAGCTAACGGAACAGTTTCCCGTTTGAGCGACGTGGCACAAACCTAGCAGGGAAGTACGGGAGATACACGGCCACCCTTTACCGGACATTAGCGTGCATTCGAGAATAGACGTACGAGAATCTACGGGACAATTTCGCTGACATCAGCGCTCGGTCACGTGAGACCCGCGTTCTCGGGAGTTTCACATGTGTTTACGTTTTAGCTGCCCCGTACATCGTTATTATTTTTTATTATTATTTTAAAAGCCCTTCCACTGGGGGGTATAGCACTTGCTGCGGCACCAGTATTGGACCTGCTCAATGTCAACCTTCGACGTGGTCGTCGACAGTGCTTTTGCACCGCTCATAACCTCCGGCCATTGCCTCGGCTTCAGCGTTCAGGGGTTGGGTGTTGTTGTTTTGCTAGATAATGTATTCCTTTCTGGGTTCACCACGTGCCGCCGGTGTCGATCGCGATCGCGATCATCAACCGAACAGTACTGTACACCCGGAGGGCAAATTTCAACCGCGACTACAACCACGGAAATGAAATAGTGCAGTTCCTCCGGACAATCGTTTATTGTTAGCATTTACCACTTCTTGCGGTTAATAGAACATTCGAGCATTTTTGATCGATTTTTGAGCTGCCTTTCGGCACGATCTGGCAATTCATCTACTCGAAGGCAAAATGCGCCAACACCCTTTACACAACGTCCACATCATCGATTCCGTTCTCCAACGCGCTTGTATGGATGATTTGTTTTCTATTTCAACCAAACCAGCCTCCTCGTGTGTGGTGGCGCCCTTTTACGAGCACACGCGTTGGCACCATTCAGGCATGGCCCTGAGTCATCCCTGAGTGATGTAAAACCGAGATTGAAACTCAATTACGACGAGCGGAGTCGCGACCGGATCAGGAATCGGTCAATAAATAAATTAACCACTGTTGCCATCAGCCGGTTTCCCTATCGAATGGCGCACGTGCACCTCGGATGAATCTTTTCACCGACGCCATTTCGAAAGCAAATAAAGTTTTACAGCCACCGTTCCCCGCCACCACCAACGCGCGCCGCCCGGGGTTCGGAGGCAACTCTGAGCGGTGTTCGGCGAAGATGGATGATTTAACCTCTCCAATGTGTCGCCCCATCCTCTTAACGGCGCGTCAGGCGCGCAATGTACCGTTTTAATCCTCCTGCAATGCTGGCAAAAGCGACACCAGCGTTGTCCATTCCACCGCAAGGCTTCCGAGTCGAGTCGCGGCGACAACCGCAACCTTAAAACTTTTACACAGATTTTACGACCCCGAGCCTCTCGGGGGGCGGTGGGACTCACGAGTTCTATCACACAGCGCACGGTAACGTTCCTAGCGGATCGTTCTGTGTGATTCTTTCTTAAGAAACGCGACGCAGGGAAGTTTTGCCCGCGAAGAAAATAGTAGCGTTGTAAATCACTCAACGTCCAATATGTTTGAGTTAATGATAGTTCTAGGTGGGTCGTATCAGCATTAGCAGTATTAGGGGTTGCGTTTACGTTTACGAGCCATAAATTTCGCATCGGAAACATTGCACATAAAGGCACGGATTTAGAAATCTGAGTACCACGTGTTATGTCCACTTTCCACGTTCTATTTCCAAGAAGTTTAACTTTTTTTTATCGTTGAAGTTTTCAATCAAATGTTACTTTTAATATTAGTTTACTCAACCATATTTACCTTTAAAGGTTTTGTGGTGTTCCTTTTCTATTCGTTGTTCCAACTTCCGATCACACTACGCGAATGTATCAATCAGCCGCAATCTTTTTCTCTCTCGCTGAGGTACGCCAAAACGCCAAAAAGTGCAATATTTTCACACCGCTTCACGCACTGTGAAACACAAAATCTTTCCACGGCATAAATTTTATTCACGCGTAGGCCACACTTCCTGCCCCTGCCGGAGGTCCTTTTGGCAACTCCGTGTCGCTTATCGCTCACGCCCCACTGTCGCAAATGGCTCGGGTGGGGCAGCAAATTTATGGTACCGCTGGGATCGGGTCGGTAGCAATTTATTTTCGCTATTTATTCATTTCAAAACGGTGATGGAATCTTTCTTTTACGGGGCCGCGTACTCGCACAAAGTTGTGCAAATCAATAATATTTCACGTGTGTCACACACAAAACGGGAACAATCACTCGGGACCGGGTTATTTTTTTTTCACCTTTTGGGTAGGCGTTTTGTTTATTTCCGTTTGCTTTTTGAATCGATCTTCACATAACGATACGAGAAGCACACAGCACAAAACAATGGTGTGCCTTCTATGGGCGACTTTTGTTGTTTGAAGTTGTTACAAACAGACTGAGTTAAAAGCAGTATTGCTTTGTATTGGAAATTGGAAGGAAAGGAAAACGATTTAAATCGATTGCCTTTTGATTTAATCGCTGCAACGAACAAACTGTTTACACTGTTTGCAAAAGCTTTCGCACGGTATTAAACTCAATCACTCACTAGAATGGGCTTTTCCTGACGACAGGATCACGACTTATGTGGTTAATGAATATTTTCACCTCAAGTCACGTTTCCATACTGCACTTCTGCTTCCACTGACGTTAAGAGTTAAAACATCGTCGATTTAAATTTTTATCGTAAAGATGCACAACTTTAAAAACATTGTTTTCGCTCACTTTTCAATTGGGAATTTTTCTGTTGTTCGACCAGCAGCTCGAACTGAACAAACTGTCGAAGATACTCTGCCAAGCACTCACTCGCAAGCCAGAAAATGCAACGCGTCCGTAGCACTGGGCGTCCGCACCAAGAGTGATTGAGGGGTTGCTTTTTTCCGGTGCGTGTTTTGGAGCGTCTGGAAGCTGCAATGTTATTGTTTGCTGGGGGGAAACGCGTACTGAGAGCGAGTGAGCGTGAGCGTGAGCGCTGTGAAGAAAACAATAGTGAGAGTGAGTGTGCGTGTGGAGCATAATTCGTGAGCGTGAGCGACAACGTGGAGCTGAGTGAAACGTGGTACGCTGTTTAAGGGAAATGTAGTAATATTTACTGGTTTGAATGGTAATTAAAGTTAAGTAATGAATAATGTTTTTCATTTATATTAAATATTACAAATTATCACATTTTTGCGAGGGTTGAAAATTGAAAAAGTAAACGTAATTATGTTTGATTCCCGCGCTCGACTGAACAGAGCAAAACGAGGGTTTGAAAAGTGATTCTCTCCCAACTATGACTGCATTTTGCTCACCAGAGTGGAACTCCGGGGTCTCTCCTACCCATGGCCTTTGTGTGGAGTAAAGTAAACAAAAACGGACCCAGAAAAAAAGCGTATGCAAACTATCTAAAATCAACATTAAAAAAATATTATTCCAATCAAAACATGCGTTTGCAATCAATTTCCAACATTCGTTTTGCCTTGCTTCTCTTGCACTCCATTTTAAATACAGAATAGTTTTTCTCGGTTTAAGTTTTGAAAACGCACAGTCTGAACGGCATTTTGTGCATAATTTAGTAACGTTTGCAACAGGTTTTTATTGGACGTTCCGATACATTGCAGTGACAATTTTTGTGTTTAATCTAACGGTTTTGCTCAACTGCACCACATCACCATTTGTCCATCATATGTATGGAATTTAAATTTCCGTGTGAACAAAAATTGTAATCCCGTCTTCGGAACTGTGGCATAATTACCACTCGTATGCAGAAACCCGGCAATTTTTAATGAGCATCCTAAGGACAATTCCACACGCACAGCGCGCACATTCCGAAAAAAAGCCTCCAAACCCTGCTATTAACAAGGTTCATGGCTGCGCATTAATTTGTTTCGCATGCCATCGAGCCGACGATATGGTTCGGGTTGATACATGCTAAATTACAACCAACCAACCTTCTATCCAGTATCAACGCTGTCGACGCACGGCAAAAACCGCAACACTGCCCTCAAAATTACCTCCACGGCGGCGCACATGATGCTGTATAAGAGAAGCGGGAATTCCTTCCATCCACTGCCAGGAAGCACCAATCCAAACTCACGATCTCGTGCTGCTGTGGTCCGTTGCATGAAATTAACTTTCAAGATGCGTTAGGATAAGAACCATACATCTTCTGGTCAGGGAGGGAGTGGGATGCGGGAGGAGACTCGAGTTTATGCTGCGGACCCGCAGTGTCAGCTCATAATAATCAGAGAACCCGCTGGATTAGAGACCCCCCCCTCCGGTACGTGGGATGCTCCGTTTTGCTGCATCGTTGACATGCGGATCATCATGAGATGCAAACAGGTTGACAATGATTTCTGTCGTGAAGTGTACGATAACGAACGAAATGCTTACACATGTGATCCATCCATCCCGATGCACTTACCCGGCATCACTCCAAGCCACATTTAATAACCTCAAGACACGCGGCGTCTGGGCTGTACTTACAATATTGCCGTGCGAAAAAGATAGACAGTGCCGCGGGACAGTTCCCTCCGGTTCAAGAGCGCACAGCACCACCACGCGTGTGCTCTGCGATCTGGTATAATGAAGGTCCCGGTTTTTATTAATTCCATCACATCACACTCATGCCGCTGCTCCGGGGTCAAACGCACAAATTGTCGTTTGCTTTAATTTGACGACTGGAAGTCGGCCAGCCCAGGCAATTGAAATCAGTTTCCAGCGCGCTGCGACTGTCCAACCGTGATGGCATTTGCAGATCGCTTCGGTCGATTGAAAAACGATCGGTGGCGCCTTGCTGGAAGTGTGTTGTGTTTATAGTCGCGGTTTGAACGGTATGATTATGCATTGTTAAATGTTTGATTTATGAGCGTCGCTTATTAGTGGCAAGAGGGCGAGAATGTTTGTTATATTTAAGTTCCTTTCTAGATCTTTTTTTTTAAAGATTGATTGAATGGCTCTAAACCAACTACAGCAAAGGCACATTAAAATAATGAAAAGCTACTCTTTCTATTGCCATATCATCCAATGCGCAGTAAACCCATTGGTCCATTGTTTGTTTCATCTTTCGATGGGTTTCGTCTCACGTGTTATTCGCCGGACAAGGCAACGTCGTCCAACACATCATAGCCAAACGGACACAAAACCACGTACCCAGCGCCGCTAGCATTGGAACTCCGATAGTAACGAGAATGTTTAGCTTTAATTAAACCATCCAGTCGGAAAGAGCTAACAGCTAACATGCCGATTGCATACATCCGCAGGCATCCATCGATGCCTTATCAGCTATCAGCAAACGTGTTTATTTCGTACCGTACCGTGCAGAGTGTGCAGCAAACAACGACAGCGGTGTGCACAAGTGCATTTGGTGCACAGAACAAAAACCGTTCCGTTGGTGTTGCTAATACAAGGAGCATGTGTCGGACTTCCTGGCTTCCTGGCAACCAGTAGTCAAACTGTTTTACGCTCAAAGCTCTTCATCCGAAGTTCAACAGCTCGAGCGAAGATTATCCACGCGCGTTAGCGAAACAGCTTCCACGCAAAAACCATGCCAAAAAGCAGCAACATTAATATTCATGGTTTATGATTATTATAACATTATGCTAATCGAATTTTATATCCTATGGAAATAGCGCAAAAGCGGGGTGTCATGCGCCTTCTCTTGGGTGGGTGTTGGGGCACAATCAATATGCGTCAGCAGAAGGAAAAGGGATTTTCCAGAAGAATGATTAAAAATGTAGCACATAATGTTTAAATGGTTAACTGTTTAAGCAAGTGTTTGTCGATAAAGAAAGAAAACAATCAATATTCATTCAAGCTAATAGGATGGATGGAACATAAATTAAGAACGAGATTAATCAGTTTAAAGGAGGTTTTTGATATTGGATATCGATAAAAGAAATTGTATTTTTCTAATCTACTACGCAATACATCAAAAACTACATGCCAACAAATGATTAATCTATCTCACGCAACGCACACAATGTTGCATATGTTGTCTCTGCTGCGTTTGATCTATGGTTTAGTCGTATCTAGCTACTTAATTTAATAATATTCCCGTCCGGAAGATGAGCATCTCCCCGTACGTCACAATCTTCTTTCTGCATTATTTCAATATCGCGATTACGGCCCTGCAAAACTGTCAATTTAATCCAACCGCTTCTCCAGCTGATGGATCGCGAAAACAGGTTGTTAAATTATCGTATCAAACCATTAGGGGTAATCCATCACCCGGCCGCGGCAACCACTCAGCGTAAGCGTCACGGTGAACCAAATTGCATTACAGCGATTCCGCTGGGCGCAACACCGGCCCAGATCGTCTGGCGATCCCCGAGACGTGCGAGTCGTGCTTAAAGTGATTAATTTTGTGTCTCCTTCTATAATTTACCTTGCCCCACCCCTCCGGGTTAAGAACCGGTATTATCGATTGCATAGCAAGCGGAACTAGTAGTCCGTTAAAGTTCTATGCGATGTACTTCTCTATATTTAATAACAATTTTCACGTTACGAGCAAAAGCAATCTTTCTGCCATCATTTTCACTTTTCTACTCACTAAAATTCCGATCTCGATTAAATGTACCATCAATTGAACAATGGGAAGTCTTTTATGTCAATTTACCGCTCCAGTAGGTTTGCAGCGGACCGTTAAAGAAGGTTACAATGTGAGAAACGGAACATATAAATACTAAATATTAAATGTACCTGTGCTAAAGCCTTGGGTAGAAAGAAAGAAAGCTCATCTTTGTTTTTGAAGGAAGATTTTCGATCGTTTCAAACGGTTTCAAACGGAAAATAGAAATCTCATCAAAATACTTCTCCTTCGTGGCTTCATTTCCGTTTGCAAGATGCATCCAACAAACCATTTCGTTCTACCATTTTACGAAATAATTGGAAAATGTTCCCAATTGCTGTGCTATGCTGCAATGTGTTCCAATTACGCCAAGATTTCCCGGATCAGCGTGCGATTGTGGGCGAATTCTTTGTTTTGTATTACGAAACCACCTACCCCGAAACATCTTCCCGTATATATAGATATCCGCTCGTCTAATCGGATCATAAAAGAAACAACACATCTCCAACGTATGAGGGAGTGCAAACATAATCAAACGACCGGGCTAAGGATAACACCGCGCATATCTCGCTAGACGAGTGAACACACGTCACGCGACGGTTGCACATGCATTCGGATGCATTCCTCGGTTGCCAAGTGCATCTTGAATTCGGAGATACGTTCACTTGATGGGCACTGTAAGAAAGTCGTCTTACTGCCGCAAAAAAAAAACAAACGACCACGTCGCGCCCGTAGAAGCGTAGCACACTTTCCCTAAGGAATCTTTACGGAAGCGATGCTATCGATAATGAAAAATGCAAATTCCGCACAAATCTCCTGTTCTCTTCCGCGTATGTTGACGGTAGTCAGGTTATGAAACATTCTCCGTGATTGCAAAGAACGCAACCAGGAGGTAGGAATGCAATCCGATTCGTACGCCAGTAAAATCGTCCCAGGGGTAAACAGCAATAGCAACGCTGCTGCACGCTGCTCTCGCAACGAAGCCATGTGTGCCCTCCTTACGTACGATGGGTCGATATTATGTTCCATCCCTGTTTGCAATCCCAATACCGTGCTGTCCCTTGTTGCTGGGTGGTGAGATTACGCTGCTTGACGTGACCGATACTTGCGGTTATCCCCAGTGAAACCGATCATTAAGGCAAACTCTCCCATCTTCTGGAGGGATTATGCTATATCTGTTTTGCTTTTTACTTTTAAGGACCTTTTTACGCCACTCGGTCTTCCATCCAGAATGGATGACGGCGGTGAAAGGATCAACTTATTTCCTTGCAGCCGAATGCAATAAAGCGATCGCATTCATATTGTTTCATCTGATCCTTTCACCAGTTGTTGTGACACGGGGAGTGGAGAGAGGCCATCTCGTGTCAAATGAGAAGTGTGATTTCTTTCCTTTCTATCACGAGACAGGACCGGGGGTTTATAGTACAGCAGCGGGAAAATGCAAGAAAAAACTCCACCACTCCCCCGAGTGGAGCAGAAATGTAGACTGTGGACAAATATTGACAGCGTTGTCACAGCGCTGATGCAGATATTGAATATGCATGCAAATAGGGCAGACAATCCGATGCAATCTTCTGTTTCGCATCCGACACTCTCTCTCGGCAGCAGCAGCAGCAGCAGGTCCTGCATTGCTGAATCAATTTCTAATTGAAGTCAACACACAGGGCTTGTGCAACAGACAACGGTGAGCCGCCGTTTGCCGCGCTGAGGCGCACACACAATGTAATGCCCGCTGAATATTTTAAATTTGCAACTGTAATAGTCAATTTCTGTTTCTTGGTAACGGCAACCGAGAGATCCCTTTTTTTGTGTTATTTCTTTGGAAGCAGCGCGTTAGCAACGAGGTGGAAAAATAATGCAAAAATCTATAAACATTTTAATCCACCCTGATATTGCACCGGTGCGAAGGTGGGGCTTTTGCGAGAGACGAAAAAGGGATGCATCTCAATTTTAGAAAAGCAACGGCCAAACCTGAAGCTTTGTATGGTAGAAATCATGTTCATGCAGCAGAAGAGCACCATGTTTGCACAGCTGCTATTCTTTGGAAAACAGTCAGTAAATGAAGGGGCATAATAATTTATGCACGGCAGTGTTTTTGTTGCTTTTTAGTTTGCCCCTTTACTCGGTCAGTACTGTGACCGATATTTCGCATATTGTTGAATAATAAATGCTTTTTTTGTAATAACAGCTTCCCATTCCCTCTCGAAATAGTAAAAATATTATTTAAGTTCAGGTACACCAAGTCACTCTTTTTACTTAAGCAAAACGTTTGGTTGGTATTGATACCCACATTTTCTCCTAAAGCGTTGCTATTATTAAATTGCGGCTGGAGCATGCCGTTTCCTCCGGAATGGTTATCACCACCAAGAAGTGAAGAAGAGCTACACAAAGATCATTGAATGTCAAAACGAAGTCACTCACAGATAGTGATGCTTCGTCGGTCTTCACACGAACGAATCGGACCAAAAACCCTTCCGGACCAATCCCTCGTAGCAAGGACTGAAATAAATCTAGTAAGCCAGAAATGGGAGGCATGATCTAGTAGGTCGTTACGCTTAGAAGAGAGCGAAAATAGTGTTGCTTTCCATTCGGTGGGATCATAATGGGTGTCATATATTATGAGCTGTTTTCAAGTGATCGTGGGAAATACATATTTGAACTCTCCACTATTTCAATTATAGCGAATGGGAAATTATACTTCAAAAGAAAAAAAAATCATTTGCTTTGGAGTTCATAATTTAAATCTGGGAGTTGCAAAAGAAATTGTAATTTTTGATGGAAAATCTTATCCACAAACACTTTGTAACAAAATTTGCACAATAATGTCTTAGAACACGTTCGCCTTATTATTGCATTTTTTCTAATAACACCAAAGATTTTAATAACTTTTTTTAAATCATCATTCATTCTTTTTATAGCAGAAACAAAATCAATTCGCCTGCAGTAAACGCTCCACAGCATCATGTGCAATTTCGGGACCAATTTCGGTGTGTCCAGAAACATGGGAAAGTAATTTAAATTTTTAATTTACCCACAAACCGTCCCCAGCAATCGCGGGGTCGAACTGTGAATCCACTTTGATTGCAGCACTATAGATAGCGCACATGCAATCCCTTTTTTACCGCAGCTCAATTGTGGCAGCACTATTGGCGGTCCCAGACGACGGCACTTAACGTGCGTGTGTGTGTGCCTTAACCTGTGCTGCGTAGGCTTCGGCACCACGATCCGGTTACAGTTTGATGGTTGATAATTGTTAACAAAAGACCACACTCTCTCCCTCTCTCTATCTCTTCGGTCCCTTCTATCTGCCGCATTTTTCCCTCCGCTTTCAAGGCACGGAAAAGCCCATAAAGTATAAAAAATGAGGAGAAATTTTGCACCACCATGAAATGGACGATGTAACACTCGTATTTCCATCCTTTTGGTGTCCTGCCCCCCAGCCTGCCTTCGCCGAAAACGTCCGGACAAACAAAACGATTCCTTTCTTCCTGAGCAAACCACAGTAAACCCTCTCGACGATGTTGGGGATTGCAAGTTGCGAAAGGTGCTGCAACCGTTTCCCGTATTTTGGCTGGAATGCTGGCAGCGAAGAAGGTACAGCAACGCGACGCAGGCCAATCTTTCACCGAACATATTCCGCAGCAACCTGTAACCGGTGGCGGAACGGCATGGCAGAGAATTAAGTGTCTGTAATTTTTGATGCTCTTCTTTGTACTTTGCTGATGGTGTTTTATATTTGTACCATGGTGTCTTTCGGTCCAAGGGCCACTCAGGGCCCGGCAAAGCGATGGAAAGGGCAACGTCTTTGCGGAGGACTATGGTCTGGTGATGAATTTCGAAACGTTCCGGGCCTTCTGGGCTTGGGATGTTTGTTGTTGGTGGAGAATATTTCTTATGCGTGGTGTGTTGCAATCAGTAGAAAAATGGCTCCGATGTCGTCGTGCATCCAAGTGCGTAGCACAGTAAAATTACTTGCTCCTTTGTGGACGGTTTTTTTATTACGACTACGGTAACACTTCTGGTACGATTTCATTTTCGCACCCTTTGCCAAGACTAACGGCAAAGTCTATCTTTTTTCTTTTTATTAGTATGGTATTCATTTTTAGGACTTTGTTGGACATCACTTGTAAGAGTACAGTTGAATTACATTTTGTAATTTCGTGCTTTGTGACATTCATAACGGATCTTAACAGTTTCGCTTTTTATACCCTCAACATCAAGTTCTTTCAGAGCCTCCAAATAGTGGAATAGGTACAGCGTGACTTCACAAGACACGTCCGACTTGGGTTCGAATCTGGAGAGGGCCCCCGCAGTAGTAACTCATTGCATTCCAACATGTGAGAAACTCAACACGCTAAGAATAATAATGGGGCATGGTCAAAAATCGTAAAGGATTTTATCGGTTATTTCATCGAGTTAAGAAGAAATTTTGGATATTTAAAAATCGTTTGCAAAAACATTTTTGCATAAAGTTGAGTTCATTCTACGGCATGAATTTTCATTATTTTGTATATTCGTGAATATAATATATCAAACATTACTGAGACATTAAGCTTCAAGAAAAAAGAAATGAACATATGATGGCTGTACATCTCCCATTATAAAGATACTAACTAGTACAACACTTTGCATTACATATTACATTACATTATTTGTGTGCAATAGCATATTTACAAATCGAAGAAAACAATATCATCTTCGACACAAAATTGAGGTCTAAATTCGATTAGTTGTCTTCAACCCATCAAAAGCTTCTCTGCCCACAGCTCGCCTCTTGATTCCACGAAACTCTTACAACATCCGTCATGTTTTATGGAAACGGTAAACGAAACCACAAAAAAGCCACACAGTTCCACAATTCCCGATTATCAATCACACATGTGACATTACGTTACGTTAGCTGATGTGTGCCTCATTTCTAGCTCTCTATACTTACTACCTCTTTTTTTTTATATACACCGATCTGCTCTTGTTACGAATTCAGCACCTGTCACCAGGCATCTTTCCGCCATTATTCCGATTGGCATCGCACGGGCTCGGCCGGGGGCAGACGAAAATTTCAGACACAGGAAAGTCACACTGGCTCTTCCACGTCTCATTAGCCCTCGAGAGCCGCCAATCGAGATAGCGGCCCGAAACGTCGCCATTGCGCAATCTAAGCTGAGCAACAAAACGCAACCGCAATGAGCAATAGTTAGCCTCATTATCCTAGATTCCAGCGCACCGGCGAGTGACGCATCCGGGGCATTAGAGCCGCACATGTGTACTACCAACATTGTACAGCCACGAACACGAACGAGCTCCACTTCTGCGCAGGGTGAGGCATCATTAGCATACTACGCCGCTTTCTTCCTTTCGTTTCGTACCCCCGGTGCTATAAGCCGGTGTTGTTTTGTTCCGAGTCCGATCAACATTGTTTCCCGCAATGGCTCGTTCATTATCGTACGCTTCAGTTTTATTAACCACTTGTGCTTGGAAATTAAGATGATGATAAAGAAAAAAGCAACCGTCCAAAAAGCTTAAACACACCCAACCGTCAATCATTTCAAGCATCAGTACGCAACACGCGGTTGTGGAAAAGCAAAGGAGGCTGTGGCCCCGTGTTCATGTGTGGAGCACCAACCAGCATATATGCACGAGAGAGTGGAGAAAGTGAACGCACTCGAACGAACTGTCATTCAATTAATCAAAAACAATAACAAACGTCGGTTCAAACAAAGTCGACCGAATGGAAACAAAGCAAAAAACCGAATTCATAGCCAAACGTCAAGGTGTACGCGTACACGTTTAGCAGTGCTTTGGGTTGGGGCACACGTTTACATTCACCCTCGCCTCGAATTCGCAAGCATCCTTATCGTCTATCGCGCAAAATCGATCCACAGGACATTGTCGCACATTCACTGCTCCGACGCCGTTTCCTTCGACCGTAACTCGAACTCGTTTCGCTACCCACACGGAAAAACGCGATGCGATAAGAGTCCGCCGGCACCGGCCGGCCCCGCGCAGTGCGCATTGTAACGGTGGACATGCGTCGTCAGCTTTATCTGCGGCGAGAAAGTGCTTACATAAGCGAAACCAACACTTGTACGATGCGCGAAACGGGTGACGGTGCGCATGGTTTTATTATTTTGTATTAATTCACTTTCAATTTCTTTGCGACGCCCGGCCCAGTGTATTGATCTACCCTTACCCCCCGGTGCACACCGTTACCGTGTGCCGTTGGGACCACAGAATGACGCGGGAAAGGATTAGCGGCTGCGCGATCTTGATTCAAGCAGACGTTATTAGCCTCGCGTGTGTGCGCCTGCCCTGCCCGCGCATTTGGGTGTGCGAAGGGTGTGAAATGGTGTTTTGCCAGGCTGGTCACTATCGTATTATGTTTCAATCAGTAAGCTTGTGGGCCGCCCCAAGTGGCAGTTGTGTATGAGGAAATGGCACTACGGTGCGAGGCTTTGGAACTAATCAAATGGTGGGCATTTTTTCCGTTTTGTTGCCACAGATAGCGTGTAACACGAGCCGTATGGAATGCATTTTATCGTGATGCAAAGAAAGCTACACTATCGGAATGACTGGAATGTGATCTGGAAATGTAAATGGTGATGAGTAATAGTAGGATTTCATTGCGGTGGGTATACAGCTATTTTTTTTACTTACATAAAACATTGTTTCAATGCTATTTTAACGTTCTTTAGTTCATCATTTTTTCATCATTTTCATCATCAACTCTTCATTTTCTGTTGTTAGAGTTACACAATATTTCATTTATAGGATTTCTGACACATCTCAACTTCTCGACTTCTTCTATTTTTATTATCTGGCATTTACAAATTTCGTTAGTTTTACATGTATTTAACTTTTTAGTATAATATTAGTTCACATGGAAGGATGTAGATTGTTAGATTTAATAACAATTGGCACATTTATTTGAAATACTACTTTGATTTCTCTGACTTCTAATAAGTAGTATCTAGTTGGTTATTTTGAAACAGGTCAGAAATTTGTATTAAGAGTAGTGCATTTTTTCATTAAAAAGTTATCAGATGTCTTTCTCTCTCTCAGATATCTGTTGATCAATTATTTATCCTTAGTACATGAAGCACATTTCCTCTTATGAGAGTATGCTGTTAATGTGCTAGTAATAACTAGCACATTAACTTAAATGGCTTATTTTAATGAAGAATAAACAAAAATTGGTAAATTTGCTTTACAACTTTAATAAAATATACATTTCATAAATTGTTGTATAGAATTTCAAGAAATCTCGAGATATATTTGATCTCATTTGAGGCCCATGCCCAGTTCTTAACCTTGTGTAAATCATGAACTAACCTTCTAAGATTTTGTATTTTATCGCAATATTGTATTCTTGTTTCCTAATTAGTGTATATCCTACATCAATTCCTTTACATGTTCATAAGCTCAATTTAGCTCCAGGTTTCCTCGGACAGAGAATACTGTTTTTTTCTGATTGCTGTTGTGAAGTTTGTTATTGTGTTGTGTTATCCTAAACATATTTATGCAAGTTCTTATATTACATTAAGTCTTAGCTGTTTTCTTATTGTTTCTTATTGTGTTTGTTTTTTATTGTATTGTCCTTTAACTCCTGTAGTACTCCAAGTTGATAATGTGGTAATTTTAAATAATTAGTTTCCTTTTGCGTTTGGTTGCTGTCACTATTTTTATTCGCAGCTGATATCATTGTCCGGCATCAGAACTGCACAAAACTCGACACAACAACGAAAAGATGAAAAACAAAAACACAAACCGGCCAAGTGAAAAACACTACACGCCGGTCAATAAACCACCCGGGACAGATTTGGAGAGGTGAACCATGCCTGGTGTGAGGAGAGTCCATGCCCCCCTGCGGACGAAAGTGTCATGGAACCGGTTGGCCAGGCTAGGCGAAACGATGCACAAACCCTTCATACGGTGATGCCTTGTTGCCTCGTCGTACAGTTGATAGTAAAAATACTTCGGCGAGGGCAAAAACAAAACGGACGACACTGAGCTAAAAACTATTTTATGTTGGTTTTGCTTATGTTTTTCTTCGGTTGTGAAAAAGTGTCGACAAAAAAACTTGCAAAAACAGACCTGGATGGCGAACCTCGCTGTTCCCGTTTCGATCATCTCGTACCCTTCCCGGTATCGATCGGGGTTTAGAGCCACAAAAGATGCTGAATTGCTCAACAACTGTCATTCTGGGAGCCACAGCGCGTGAAGCCAAACGATGTGCTGGCTGCGACTGCTGGGGACTGGTTGCCACAAAACCGTACCCCCAACCACCCAACACCACCGCGTTGGGGTGTGTGGGGCCGAGATAAAACTTTCTTATGAAAAATGCTGCGACGCGAATGTTGCTGCGATCGAAGTTAAGCGGGTGGCAAGGCGTCATCGTATGGCGATTGTTTTGCCGAGCCACATGGCACAAATGTTGCTATCGACAGGTTCCCGCCACGATTGGATTGGAGTGGCAGCACTACGCCAAAAAAAAACCCTCCCGAGAACCGTTTCCATTACCGATCTCCCGAACTATCGATGGGAGAGACGGTTCGGTTCATCGGGTTTAATATGCTGAAGTGAGTTTTTATGTCGTTTCTTTTGCATTGTGTTGGATGGTTGCATAGGGAGCTTTTTTGTTGTTGTTCGTCATATTTTGGGAGGATTTTTTTTATGTTGTGTTGTTTGGTTCAGCTATCGGTTGAACGGCGTTGTGTGCAAGATTAAATCACATCTGCCCAAACCACCCCGAGGGCAGTGGTTGTGCGAAGGATTTGTCAAATGGGGATGAAATCTTGTGTCGGCACACTGCTTCAGGACGACCGCACCACGTGTGCGATTGCCAATCCGATGAGGACAATGGCCTCACGAGCCGCCACCCCGGGCACGTCATTCGTTTTCTTCGCACGATCATGATGTGTGCCGGTCTTCTTCGGGGGGGTGCATCGCTTGCTGCGAAACCTGAATCACCCTGAACATGACCGCCTATTTGTTCGGGGGCCACCTGCAACGGTGACCGGTATGCATTCCTCGGCGCGTTTCGAAAGGCTTTTTTTCGTGCCTTCCGTGGATGATTGCTGCACTGCAACGCGCGCATCGCCCGAGGGAAGAGTTTCGGTTATCTTTCTGGCTCGGCGTGCCAACATATCGGTCGGTCGGCGGTATCAGTTTCCTGCAAACCCAAACGGATCGGTTCGAACCGGCCCCGTTGTTGGTGGTGATGAAGAGCTTTTTTTTTTGGGGAGGAGGTAGGTTCTTTCTTCGCACGGGACTACTACAACAACACGTGTCATTCTTGCTTCTTCTTGCTGCTGGAAGGTACGGAGAGAAAAATGCAAACAGAACAGGTTTTTGACGAAAGCGTTTTTTTGTGTTGTTGTGCGTACGTCTCTTTTTGAGTGCAGTTTTGTTGCTGTCTTGCGATAGCAGCGCCGGTGTTGCATTTCAGTAATGATGGATGTTGCAACTTCGAATGCTCGGCTTTTGGAGGGTTTGAGTTATGCTCAAAAGTTGTGAAATCGTACTTTTTTGAATGTCATCTCGTTCAAAATAAGGTTAAGAGTGACATAGGAACCATCTTCAAAAATATACATACTACCTCTTTTTAATTAAGAGCTTTTTAAAATTAATTTCTACAAGCACAACTATTGCAATACAATTATATTTTCCTTTTGGTTCAAATTGTAAATATTGTATTAGTTATTTAAATTCAAAGAACTAAATTACTTTAAAAAAAAAATACATCGAGCGCAACGTATGTGTCTATGGCCCCCAAGTTTCTAAGCAAATGGTCCTCAGCTACGATAATTTGAAGGCCCCTGCTATACAGAAATATTTAGGGACAAGGTTTTAAAGGCACTTTAATGAATAAAAAGTGATTTCCACACACAGAAAAATGCACTTTTTTGAAAACCACCGCATATAAATTAAAAATTTCAGTCAGAATTTTAAATTTGATTGTTGTTGGAAAAATGACGGTTGCCTTGAAATATTACACCAGTGATGGTGGCGCCATCTATCTGTGAGATTAATTTGAATACTGATTTACCGGTGGTGTTCGTTTATTTGCACACTGTTTCATCTGAATTATACACCTTGTCGACTTGAAGGACTCAAAACCACTTCTTTCTTCCTTTATAAATAACCCACAGCTCAACGAAATTGATTAATTTTGCCCAAACAATATAACTTTGTTTTATTTCCTTTTGCATACATTCAAACTCATTTCTCGAACGCTTTACTCGCTGCGGGCAGTGAACAATGCCGGAGCCGCGGTCGTCGAACACACGTGTGGCTTTCTCCTAGACGTGCTAATATTTCTTATGGAAATCAAAATCATCATCAAAATGATGATCGTGATCGTTGAAGCCGGAATCGATGTAACGCCGATTGTGCACCGGGCTGGAGCTGAGCGGTCGACAACCGATCGATTGTGACCCAACGCCACCACCACCGCTACCTCCGCCCGCCAACATGTCGTCATACCGTGACACGTGCCCGACATCCCCAGTCGGTGAGGAGGAATCATATCTGCGCGATAGATTGGATGCACTGTGGTGCCGATGACTACTGTGGTGATGATGATGCCCATGGCTGCTGCACACCGACTGCAATTTCTGCAAAATGTCCGAATCCGCACAGTCCGACACGTGCAGCAGCTTGGCAACCGATGTCCGGAAGACCTGCAGCTGAGACAGTCGATGGTTTGTGTCTGCCAGCTGCGATTTCACGCGTGACAACTCCTCGCGCAGATGCTGCAAAGGCAAGCGGAATGGGATCGCGTTAGCGCATTCGCCTCAAGCAATGTGAGGACCGTGCATTTTCGGGGTCACCTACCGACATCGCATGTTCGTCCCGTACGCGCCGATCGTGTGACGATTCTACTGCCGACCTGGCACGCGATTTGTACGCTGCCAGTTGTCCTACCAACCGTTCCCGCTCCGTCTCCAAATCGCACAGCCGGGCCTGCAGCTCATCGCACTTGCGGGCCCGCTCGAGGGCGGTAATCTTGTACTCGGAGGCTTCCGTCAGCTGCATCTTAACTTCCGCCAGCTGAGCCTTTACTTCCGCCAGCTGCTGTGTGGTTCGTTCGGCTTGCTTCGAGTTCTTTCTCGCCTTATGCATCGCCTCATCACGCTCGGTCTGGCAAAATGGAAAGGACAAATAATAGAAAGATTACCTTTCGGCCGTACGCAACTACCACTTAACAATGCAAAGCACGTGGAAGCAAAAAAAAGAGATGTGTGCAGGGATGTGTGCGTACTTGTAGTGTGGCTTTCCCCCTGGCATTATCCTCAAGCAGAGCGATCTTGCGCCGGAGAAGCTCGAGATGGAGATCGCGTCGCTGTATCTGTTCCTTCAGTACGCGCACCTTGCGCTGCATATGGTACAGTGTGGAGCTCTACAATGAGATGAGGACATGAGAGATGCAGATGCTAGATGGCCAGGGCAAGCGCTCAGCAAAGACATACTTCCTTTAGTGGCAGATCGGTGCAGGAACGCTCTCGGCGCAACTTTGTCGCCGAATGGGAATGCGAGGTGTGATGATGATGATGGTGATGGTTGATAGCCTCCCAACAGTGCTGTAACAATATGATGGTGATCCATGATGGCAATTGGAAAAGCGCTTTGAGAGGTTGGTCTAAACCAGCGGGGGGAGTCTATTACCTTATCGCACGTGCCATGTATGTGATTTTCATGATGGTTTGCGAGACGTTCCGCACGCTCAAGCAAAGTTTCGCTGAGGATCGTCGTGTCACTACCGGGGGCCGGTGGTTCCGTACATTCACTCCAACAGAGAGCCCTCGCTAATCGCAACAGATACTCACTCAACTGAAACGCCCAAAACGAATTATTATTCACCACAAGACGTCCCCGATACACTCTGGACAACTCTAATCCCCAAATCAAGAATATCCGCTAATCACTTACCGTCGTGTGTTCCGATCGGAAATGTTGCAGCTCATGGCAAGCCTTCTCAAGCCTCTCCTCCAAATTCATCCGATGTTGTTCCTCGCTCTTCAACCGACACGCACTCGACTCCTGATGTTCTCGGTGCTTTGCAGACTCCTGATGATGTTGGTCACGTAGCTGGGACACTTGCTGCAAAAAATACAAACCTCCAAATAAGCAAACCATTGCGAAGCTAATCAAGCACGCATCCACGCATCCTTACGTCATGCAGCGCCTGGTTGTGGTTGGTCAGGTCCCGGATTTTGTCACGCAAGTTATTCTCGCACGGTTCACTCACTCCCACGATCGTGGCGATCGTGCGCAGGAACTGTAATCGCTCGGTTTGCAATCGATCGTAGCTGTTTTGCAATCGACAGCAACGTGACTCAAATCCTCGCAACTCCTCTGTGAAGAAAAACGGTAGTGCCCATGAGCATTTTCAACTGTGGAATGGAATTCCTCGCCCATTACCTCTCAGCTTATCGCCATTTACTTCACACTCAGCTAACCGATCGCGCGTCACCTGTAAATCCCGTTCCGCCTGTCGACACCGACCTTCCAAACCTTGGGACAGTGACTGCAGTCCCTCGATTTGGGTGTGCAGGCGCGTTTTCTCCGCCGATGCAGACGCTTTCGTGCTCAGCAGCTCAGATTCCGTCGACGAAAGGTTCTCGCAGGTACCGGCCAACTTTGCCCGGAGTCTCTGCACCTCCGACACCGTCTCTCCCGTCTTGGCGAGGACACATTCCGGCGTGAGGTGTGCTCCATCGCACACGTCCACGCCGAGTATCAGACACAGCCGACGCACCAAATCCTGCAGCTGACAGCGGGCCTGATCGCGAAGTCCTTCCTCCTTCGTTAGCTCACACTGCAATCGGTGCAGCTTGCCACTCAGCTCCTTAATCTTATCCTCCAGATGTCCCTTGTCGCGGTGCAGCGTATGGACGACCGTTTCGCTA
The DNA here is from genome assembly GCF_943734755.1 of Anopheles moucheti. Lineage (NCBI taxonomy): Eukaryota > Metazoa > Arthropoda > Insecta > Diptera > Culicidae > Anopheles > Anopheles moucheti. The sequence continues at coordinate 10,278,588 of NC_069141.1, read as the reverse complement.
CGGCTGTGCAGTGTCTTTTCCCGCTGTTCGGCCGCTGCTAGTCGTTGCTGCAGCGAACCGATCAGTGACGTCTGGCGCGCACTTTGGGCACGCAGCGATTCGCATTCACCTTCCTTCGCGCACAGCGAACTCTTCACGTCCGCCAGTTCCGCCATCAGCCGGTCGCGTTTGTACGTCGACGCGGCCAGCTCACTCCGGAGCGTTGTGGCCAGATCGATCGAGTGCGCCAGATGATCATTGCAGGATGGTGGTGGCTAGGTGATCGACCAATACGCATTCGACTTACATTATTTGCCCAACAGAGGAAAAAAAGCTCACTCTACTCACGTGATGATGATGATGCACCGGAGAGTGTGAAGCGTGATGTTTTGGCATGTTCTGGACGACATCCACCAGAATCGGACGGGTGAGCAGCATGAACGGGGCGAAAAGTAACATCATTTCCAATCAGTAACCTCAATTTCTTTACCGGACAAGTTCAAACCCTGGCTCAAAAAAGGGAACAACACATTGTTTCGTTCCAGACCTCGTAACTGACAGGCTGTACGCTGTAGGTGGTACCTGTGTTACCCACCGCAAATGCATGGTGATTCGCTATTTCCATTTCCACATTAAACAACTACCGGAAGTGAACCTGCTGCACGGGTTTTGACATTGGAAGGAGGCTCCAATAAAAGCGTTCTCCGTCGTGCTAGAATCAGGACGTAACGAATTTTTTATTTGTTTATCATTGCTCGTTGGTGCTGCAATGCTTTGGGGATCGGTGATTGGTTGTTTGGTGGAGCACTCTTTTCCTACGTTTGACCTCATTTTTTCTAGTTCTCCCCACGGCGTGTCCTACCCGACGCTTCAACACTTCGTTGTCGGCTTAGGGATGGTTGTTTCTGATGCTTTTTTTTTTGGCGAATGACCGACTTTTTGGAGGCCCTGTGCCTGTCTGTCTGGCTTAACGGAACCGCTCACACCCACTCCCCGTTCAATGACAATAAATACGTCGATCAGTGGCAATAGCAATCGTTATTGAGCAACGGTGTTTTGGGGGTTGTCTATTAATACTTGAACTAAATGAACTAAATTATTTACCGACTTCTAGAATACTCAAAGGAACGCTAGTATCTTGATAGCGACCACAATAAATGAGTGTGTTTTAGATGTTAAAATGTGTAAATGACATTAGACGAACGAAGAGTTTGGTTGTATATAGTATAAGGAGATCCAAACATAGGACAAACTTCCCAACTACGAAAATATAAGGACAAAGAAAGCTTAGACCTCTTGAGGTTGTAGTTCCAGTAGGGAAGAATATATATGAAGAACGTCCAATCATTAATCGACACAGATCGTTGCAAGCATACTGTCCCAAGTTATTGCATGGCTCACATTTTAATTCCTAGTCCATAGAACAGACACACTTCTTCCCAATGTCTATAAAGGTCACTCACGGAACGAAATCCAGGTTACTCTCCCCAAGGAACACTCCCATTTTCACTTACTGTAAACTTGCGCGACCAAACAATTCACAATCACAATTTTTTAACACCCACAAGGCACCACATTTCACGTCCAGTGTCACTTTCGCTTTCGCGAACGCCAAATCGAGCGTCCGCTTTCTATTCCGGGACGTCCTTTCGATGCAGCCGTACCCGTTCCGCGACAAACACACAATCACAACGGCACCGGAAACTGGTCGCTCATTCTAATGCAAACAAACAACCTAGCGTTGAACTTCCAGAGTTTGCTTTTATTTCCAGTGACACAATTTCCACCACCGAAATGTGTCGGTGCGATGCACTTTTTGGAACCACTCGGACACACACACACACCGCACAAGCGGAACGGAACGAATGTCTGGTTGGAATGCGCCCAGTGCAGCGAATACGCGCCTCGTGCACATCCCTGATGAAATGGGATTCCGGGCGATGGTGCACGTACCCGTTCGCACGACGTTCCGATGTGGAAGAAAAACGATTCCTCAATTTTCCACCCGCTCGCTCGACTAACAAACACGGCGCGGGGTGCGATTTGTTTTTTCCCTCCCACACTCGTCAAACCCGCGCTCTAGATTGTGTGCCAATTCCAACCAGGATGGATGGAACCCGATGGTAGCCCCGGGAGTTTGAAGTTTGATTCATATTATCGGATTTTTACTTCCGTCCCGAAACGGGACGCGCACCATTGTTCCCGCGCGGTGTACCACGTTTGAGCGTTAGGGAAGGTTTGTTTGTGTGCCGGAATGGGTGGGTTTTGCTGCTTCAGGAACCCCTTCCGTTTTTTTTGCATTCCTTCCGATCGATTACCGCGTGTGCTGCTGTTTGCAGGTGTGGCGAAAAGTAACCTAACAAGCTACCATATCCATGGTAACAAGGCATGCCATGAATCGGTTCCATCAGTTGTTTGTTGTTTAGATTTCAAACCTCGAATGGAAAAATGCAGGGTTTTTTAGCGAAGGACTGGTATATATTTTACGTCAAATTTTTGCATATTTTCAAGATAAATACCGGAATACCGTAGAAGGTAGAAGTAGGAACATTCTTATTATATTTTATCTGATAGCCGACATGATCAGTGGTGTACTTCTGGGGGAATTTATTTAATTTGTTGACTGTTACCAAATCTTTGCTCATTTTGTTTACCACCGGAAGGAAAATGGGTATTTAATGTAAAAAACTTGTAGTTGATGGAACTCTTGTGCAAAATCATGCCCAAGGGTATGTCTCAAAACCAAATCACTGTAGAAAATCAAATGTATTTTATACAAGATCCAGCAAATTGGAAAGATGTATCGTTTTTTCTCCATATATTCCAGCTCAACATCAAATAAAAATATCCAAGCTCCAACCTATTCCCTTTCGCACTCGTTAACCCTGTAACGGTGCTAAAGGATATCCGTGGGCTTTGTGGTTAGAAAAATCGAATTTCTTATTAGAAAATTCATACCCTTCTACATGATTTACTTATTCAGTATAATATTTAAAAAATCAAAAGAACACCTTGTCCCTGGTTCATAACTCTTAAATATTATTTTGATGTAAAATCACGAACATCACTTCGTGGGCACCAAATTACACATTCTTTACCTCTTCGCCGCAGAGTATGTCAAATATTTCCCAATCTTTGTCACTGTTTCCCGTTGACTCATCGTCACCTTTACCGGACATATTGCACACAATACATTTCACAATACAGTAGAAATCAGGATCGTATTTGCTCTTAATTTGCACAATTAATTCCGTATTAATAACGATGATCGACGTTGGCACTTCCTGCACATTACTTTACCGACGTTAGGGGCATTCAGTACTGCCTGTACACGCTGCCTAAACCACAACATACAGCTAGTTCTCGCATGGAAACAAAAACAACGCAAAAGCACCACGAATTAATACTGATTCACAGCCGAATCGTAAGATTCTACTGCTGCAACTGTCTCTCCCGGCCAATACCAGCGTGTGCAGTGGCAGTGCTTTCGCCCCGGAACTAATTGACAAACAATCGCCCAGACTAGCTAGCGAAGGTTGTAGAAAGGATCTCACATTTTCACCTACACGCTGCCGTTGTTAGGACTAATCGATGCGAAGCATTCCACTGCGCATCCTGACATTCCATTCCCATCGATGTGCGCCTTACCGTAGGAGTAGGTGGGTAGGCGCATACAGTGTTCCACCCCATTCGACGTGCAATCGGAACTGCGGAACATAACATGCCGCAGGCACAAACGTTCCCACAGAGTCCCACGCCACAGCTCGGGCGCGTTTGTTGATTTTGACGAGGGTGTTACCAAGACGAAACGGGAAGGATGGGACCCGTTTTGGCATTTTGGGCAATTTGTTGACAAAAACAGACCCCCGTTACAACTATATTTTGTAGCGAACAAAATGATTTTACTCCGCCTGATAAATATGTTCGAGTCAATAGCAAAAAAGATATGTCTAAAGATCCCTTTTATTTCATTTTAGATTCTTTTTTTTCTTTGAGCGCTTGTTGTCTGGCCCATCCCTTTTGCATAATGCCAACGAGCGTGCAACTGGTTGCAGTGGATGAAGCGCAACAAAGAACAACGCACGAAGGAGGAGACCGTTTAAGGACAACCGACCGCGGTGGTGCGCGGCAAAACCGGTTGTTGGTTTTCTGATGCGCTCTTCCACATCCTATCGATATCCAGCGTCTTGAGCCTTCGAGAGCCTTTCGGAAGAAGACAGAGAATACATACAGAGAAGAAAGAGAGAGTGAAGGAATCCCAACCAAGTCAACAACGAACCCACAAAAACACCGGGTCGTCCGGAGGGTTGAAAAGACAGTGCAATAAGGCAAACAGAGAAAAAAAAAACCCATTTCGGGGTTCTGGAAGATCTCGCTGGCAGCTGAGAGATGTCGGCAGTGACGACAAGGGACGAAGGGAAGCGCGGGCAGGATGTGATTTACACGGACGGGCGCACCCAGCCAAAAGCGAAGCCCTTCGAAAATGTTACCTTCCACGCTGGCTGCGATCCTGTTCGTATGATACACTTTTGAAACACGCCCTATTTCGGGCGTATCGAAACAACAAAGGGCCCTTCGCCGGTGCGCCCTTTTTGGGCGACCGATTACATTGCGTCCAACGATGATTTCCACCCCAAAAGGGCCGCCTAGCACTCAGCAAACCGTTCGCACGAGGCTTTTGCTTTTGCGATCCGCCCGAATAGAAAATAAAATCGTCAAGTGCGTTGAAAAAGGAGGCCGTGCCCTGATGCTGCACCATCCTCGTTTCTCGTTTTAACAAACAGCGCACAATTAAAGCAGGCGCAGGTTCCTCGTCCGCTGCAAGGCGAATCCTTGAGAAGGAAGCGATGGGCGAATTGAATTTCGTAAGACGATGTTGCACTTCCCGATGCATGCGACACTATTCCATTCGTGACGTTCGCCTCGACCGGCCAGACCGCATCAAGCCACACAACCACAGCGAAACACAAATCGTTTCCACTGCACCCACGTGCATCACCGCAATACGCGCGTCGGGTATTTTCTTTTTTTGTTTCGCTGCTCTCTCCGCCCTTACCAACGGGTCGAGCTACACACATGTGGTGAATCGACGAAGCGAAGGTTGCAATTGCTTTTCTTTTGCCTGTACTTCTTTCATTTCTTCTTCAGCCCCGACCGAGTGAACAAGATGCGAATTTAAAAGGCAAGGAAAAACCGCACACATTGAATGTGCGCGAGATCTCCGTGCTGCCTCCCCGTGTGCATGGCTTCTTCATCGAAAGTACATTTCAAAATATTCAAAATAAATTACAGATTCCCCTTGCTTTTGTGCTTGTGGTGCGCCCGGTTGTTCGCCCCGGCAAACAAGCGAAGGTGCGAAGGGGAACGATGCGAAGATGCGCATCCGCCGCGTGCATCGGTTCGGCAGAGGAGGGAAGAAAATCATCCCCTCAATCTCTCCCACCACCCCACACGAGGGGAAAATCAGCAAGAAAAAGCGAGCTTGAAGTGGGAGCGAGAAAGAAAAGGGTACCAGGCATGGTGGATCGAAACGAAGGAGAAAAAGACACAAGCCCACCCGAAGAGAGGTGGCTTCGTGTGGTTTCTCATGGCAACCACCCATTGCCCAGGGATGCTGATGAATGGGATGGGAAAGAAGAGCGAAGCAATATTATGCCTCAGCCCACAAAGCACTCGGAGGAGGTTTCCTTCAAGCCGACCGGTGCGAGCTGGTGCTACGCTGGAACCACACTGCGGCGCCTTCTTGGATCCCTCCGCATTATGCTGCGTTCCTGGGAGAAACCTGCATACACGGAAGACCAAAAACGGCAATCGGCGATCATCTTTTGCGTATGTTGGTCGCCGACGGGTTCCGCCATCCCGCTTGTGCCCGCCGCCATTCGGTCCGGGTCGTCCCCTCGGGCCCTGGTCCTACTACGCCCTTCCGCGCTTCCTGCTGATTCCTTTTCCATTCTCCAGCAATTTGTTCGCCCCGCTAGTGTGCAACGTGCGGTTTCTTTTGTATGTCGCTTTACTTATCCTTTACGTATCATTCGGGGTGTTTTCTCACGTTTTTATCTCATCTTCGGGCGGGTGAGAATCCTTTGCGTTAGGAGGGGTGTTTTTTTCCTCCTCTATTTAATTTCACTTTCACTTTAGCAGAGCAAGCTGTTAGGGGTTGTACATTTCCCGCTTTACCTTTTGGTTCGATATGAACGAATATGAGTGAAATAAAATTACCCGTTTCGACATCATCCTTTTTCCTCCTCCGTCCGCAATGTTCCCCACTTTTATCCCTTCACGTACACCAGAACACAGAACAGAAGAAAGAACACGCGCAGAGAGGAGCGCAATTTTTGTCCAATTCTTTTACGAACGCTACACGTGTCCTACCAAGACCGCATGCGAAAAATAATGTTCGTCACGTAAAGGCCACAAAACGAAAAGAAAAAAATAACACCAGAAGCATCAACACACACACACACACAAACTAGGAGGATAGAACGTAATCAAACAGAGGGAAGAAGGAAAAAAACTCCCCCACAAAGCGCACCACACACCAAGAGCAGAAGCCGTTTTGGTTGCGCGTGGTTTTTATCATGGCGATGGCATTTTTTCTTTCTTTTTTATCCGCACCCCCCATTAAAGGGGACCTTACCCAATATACCACACGGTTATCAAGGCCCCGTTATCGTATCGGGTTTTGGAACCGAGCACTTTTTTTTTGTTTTGTGTGGAGGGGAAAAAAATAATCGTCCAGCTAGGGTTTTATTTTGGTTCGATCTTTTTTTTGCAGTGTGCAGTGTGTACAAAAATTTGCTACGAATGGCGCATGCTTGCTCTAACCGGACGGCATGGGAGGGAAACATTTGCTTTTGCTTTTGTCCCCGCGGAAATATTACGAGATAAAAAAACAGTGTTGTAAATGGGCAATGCATTGGAATCTCGACTGCAAGGAGAATAAATGTTACTAACCTTGGGTAACAAATTCAGTCAAATGGAAACAATTATTTTTATTTTTTTGAGAAAGGGGTAGAAGTAATAATTTCGCTGTTTAAAAATATAGAGGAAATCCATCATTTCTCCAAATCTTGCCAACAGAATCTTTCGGTTTAAGGATTCATTCTGGTTCATGAAGGTGAATCAAAATCGCCCAATAGTTAAAAAAGGCTTTAGGGGAAGCGTATTTCACGCAAAATTCGCCAGTAAATTGAAGGTTAAATTCGATCCCTTCTTAGACCAAATTATTCTTTCAAATACTTGCACGAAAAATGTCCAAAAACAAGCTAATTTTCCAAGTTGCTTTCACAATATTAGTTCATGTTGCTTTACAAGGTCTTAATAATGTAGACAACCTTCTAACAAAACATTTGTCCCGAAGAATCATTTATTTCCGAACAGAAATAGTGTGATCTTGCTAGATATTTTTATGGAAACTCTTCAACAAAATACTCCTGAAATATTTGGAATAGCAAATTAAAGGTTTCGATGTCAAAAAAAGGAAAATTTTCAGGATGAGTCAATTTTGGTGGAATGGCTTGTGTACTTCAGTTAAACCGCACAAGTAAAAAATTGTGATGTTTCCATAGCTATCGTGCCCGAATGGCGAATAGATTAATCCAATTATTGCAATCAAACACACCGATCAACCCAGCAGTGGCTGCAACGGTGCGCAACTGCATCACGCTGAAATGCACTTTGCACGTGCATGAGTGTGATCGTACTCTTTCGCTTCTCGCTCGGCCAGAAGCTTTAGCCATTCGGCTAGCTGGGAATGTAACTACGACCAAAACCTTTACAACCCGGCAAGGAGTGAATTCATTACACCATGCCCCACCATGGCGTGCATTGGGCGGGGGTTTTGTGTAGTGTCTGGCAGTTAAAGTAACTGTACCCACCGCTTTACATCGAGTACCAGAACTGCATGCGCACGGGGCGTACTGCATCGCTGGCACGCGCTTACTGCCACAGCTGCAGCTGAAGGTGGGCGAATCCGCGATCGGCCAAGATGCAGCCGGTAGATGCGTTCCTGGTCCGCCGCACCCAAAAACACCCGTACCTGGCCGGCAAAGAAGATGAAGTTGAAGGCAGGTTTTGTTCGGCGACGAGTCTGTCGTGGACGTGTTTATTAAAGCGCCACTATAGCGACCCTTTCCCCAGCTTGCTTGCTGGCGCTTGCTGTGGAAGGAGAAATCCCCCAACGTGAAAGAAAGTGGGATTCACCACCATTCCATTTCGCTCACTCGCGCGCGCACCGTCTTACAACCCGGTACGACGACGACGACGACGATGGCGATGCAACTGTCATTTCCCCTTATTCACACAGTGACCACGATTCGTGCGGCTCGACTAGGCGAATAAAGGTGGTGCGATCCGTGAATCTGGTTCAGTGGAACACGAGATGAAGCCAAACAGCATCCCAGAGTGAACTTACTACCAGGGTACCAGGGGAACCGGACGTGCGCGCTTGAATAGCAGGGCGATCTCAAACATAATCATGCCGCAACCCACTCTTCCCGGCCGTGGGACCACCTATCTCGAGCGTCTTAACGTGGGGTTTTGTGTCTGCGTCTTCATTTCATCTCATGTTAGCTTTCGGGGTTGTTCTCACTCGTCTTCCCGCTGTGCCTGTACTCTCGGTTGCTATGGTGAAACGGAGATGCGAATGTTTAAATGGGCGTACACGTACTGTCCGCATCACGCGTCATACGCAGTATGAAAACATATCTACAACGATAGCAATTCTAAACCAACAGGAAAATATTTTATTTAAAATTAGCTACATATATTTATTCTATTATTATTAAAATGTATCGCAAATTCATTTATTATTTATTATTCAATTTAAAAATTATAAACCGGTAGCTTTTAATGTTTTATTATACATGTAAACTAAAGTTAATATTAATTTGTTTTTTTTTTCTTCTCATAAATATGTTTCATTGAAAAAGCATGCTCTTTTACCTTCAGTTGAACAACAAAACATTTTTAAAAAATGGTCAAAACTCCAATTCAAATTCATCGCACGCCACGTGTGTCCGGTTCAATTTAAATGGCTTTTGTTTCTTGTTCCCAATCGCTGATTCGAACGTACCAAGCACGCAGCTGCCGCGCTCGTACTGGCGTACGCTCTGCGACGAACCGCTGGTACGCGTTCGCGCGCCTTACAATCGATCTCACCCACACAACCACAGACCGTCCCGCGGTTTGCATGTTGCGTGACGCGGCAACAGAGCACGCGCGCTCGCGCGTAACATACGCCGTCGGATGACGTGTGAGCCACCCTCCTGCAAATGCTGCTACCCCGTTAGCGAGACCTCTTAAATTCCACTTGCCGAGGTCTTTAAATGCTTTTGTCGTTGTGGGGCTGCAACTTCTGAGTTGCTCGGTCGGAACACCATTTTTCCATTTCCAGCCAGACGGCGGCTTTCGAGGGGGATAGCTGTGTGTGTGTGTGTATGTACCCCACAAAATACGCAATGTGCTCGCGCGCGCAATGACTCAATGCAGCTGCGTATGAAAGTCGATCCAACGCGGGTACCATACGTTTGGGGGGGTTACCCGTGTGTGTGTGTTTTTTTTTTCTTTCTTCTGTTCCTCTGGTCCGTTCGCCTTTTGGTTCCGTCAATTTCAATAATAACACCCGTACACGAAGAGCGTGTGCAATAGACGCGACCGCGTGTGGTTGGGGACCACCATTAAGCACCGGTGTGTGTGCGCACAACCCCTCATTGTCATCTCGTTCAACATCAACCTAGCGGAGGAATTCAGTGGGGGGTGGGAATTCAGTTACTCATTGCGCTCTGACTGTTTCTTCTGCCGATTCCATCGACGGGGGGGGGAGAAATAATGAAGGAGTTCCCTCGTCTGGGGTGTTATTTTGTTTTGTGGGGTCGTCTCTCCCCTGCCACGCCAAGAGCCAAGGGGCGGACATAACGGGAAATGCCGACCACCGTGCCAATTGGAATCGGGAAAAGCTGATGATGGGTTCGGCTTTTGCGCACCTGTCCGATTTTGTACAAATCAGGTAAACTCCGCTCCACCACAGTGCCAGGATCGAAGGCACGCCAGGAGGTACGAACGCATTTAGGCACCTGGTGGTGGCTTCACCACCAGACCGGTTCGCTGGAACCTGGCCGTGTACCTGCGCATACCTGCGGTTGTTTATAGCCAAGGTAAAGCCTCCGCAACAACCAGTGAAGCTTTCGTGCATGAGCCACAGCAGGCTGTGGTTCACATTGATAGGTGACTTTGATGCAGACAGTGCGGGGAAGTGGTATATTTTATTTCTCGTAACTGAAAAGAACTTGAAGTTAATGTAATATTTTGTTTACTTCAATTAAAATCCATGCTTGGAAAGATTTTACAGTTTTTTTTACAAAATATTCCAAGATGCTGTGGCCCCTTTCTAGCAACCTTTCAACGTGTCAAACTCAAACTTGGACTTTGGGCTTTTGGAAGGCCTATACCCTGCGGTTACGCTCGAGCCAACCACAGCGTCAGCGTAAAACGCCAGCGAGATCAAAAGCCTTCCCCTACTAGGCCTTCAGCGGAATCAGCAGCTCCGACTGGCTGGCAAAAGTTTCATTTTTCGTAGCCGCGCCAGCCCGTTCGTTCGGTGGCTTCGGTTGTTTTGGGCTTCGTCAAGCGAACGCGTTCCCTTCCAACACTGCGTCTACCTATAGTCGGGCGCCCACACAAACAGACACTCACACACGCACATTCCGAAACCGAAACCGTTCGCAACGAACGCTTGTTGCGGTACGATGTTGTTGCGCTACCTGCTGGCGAGCCTTCGATCCTGGCCCCATAGTGAGCCCAAAACAAAAGGGTTAAACGGCACCGTTTGGGCAAATTGGATCATCTTAGCCAATCAGAGCGCACCGTTGTAGCTCCCCCAGTGGGAGCCCGCTAGAAGGGGACACACATCCCTGCTGCGTTGTCGAAAGATGCTACTCCCGATGGAGGGAGGAAACCGTCAACGGCAACCACCCCCGTATGTAGGGGTGGGAAAAAAACCCGAACCCACCCGTTATGGGCCGAGACCACTCCGCACGATCGAATAGGTAAATAAAAACACGGGGTGTTTGATTGACACAAACCCACACCGGAGAGAGGAGTTTGTTTGCCATTTTCCCCAATTTTCCACCATTCCGTGCAAAGCAATCCCGATGTGTGTAAACGATTCCCCTGCTTGTGTGAAAGCGGAATCGGCATCGGCAAACACGATCTCCCGTAACCCGTTCAATGTTTTTTGACATTTGTACCAGGGTCGCAGCATCCACAAGCACCTAAGCGCACGTGTGTTTTACCAAACGGACGCATTGTTGCTTTCAATCTCTCCTTCGTATTCTTGGGAACAAGGCAACTGCAGAGCAACCTTTCGTGTACCTTTTCTCTACCTGCGCGTAAAAGGTAAAAGCGGCCTCCGGCTGTCTTCATCGCAGTGAACCAAACAACGTCAGAGCAAGCCATCCGTTTTATCTCGTCCAACAACGGTGGTTTCCCAACGGCAACCTGTGTTTTCGACAAAAGGCTATCGAGCACAGAGCGCAATCGTACTTTTGTGTGTGTCGAAATTTGTACCCCAATTCATCAGGGCGCCAGCATGCCGGTAGAGGACGCGCACGTGCCATGGCCACACCTACAAGCTTAAAAGCACGTGTCTTCACGGTGGTGGTGCGACCTAAACTGCTGCTCCGGTGTTGCTCTCATTCTGCCAAACGTTACCGAGCCACGGGCGGTTGGAGGGTTTGCACATTACGTCTACGCGTACACGTTCGCCGCCCTGTGCCTGTATGGTTGTGTGCGCGACAAGAACCTCCCTATGGCACCCCCCTAGAAGAGGGCGTCCCGAGTGTACCGTCTATTTATTAGCCGGCCATGATCTGTCATGAGCGAAAGTTGTGCGTTCCCTATCGCAACAAAAAACCACCTCGATCCGTCTCGGTCTCGGTGTGGGCCGTGTCCGTGTGCGAATGAATACAGGTTGATCAAGGCGAAAAGTTACCACGGTGGCAGCACCCGGCGTAGGCAACCGGCATCGTCGGAACCTGGCACTGTTGGCTATCTGGTCGCCAATTTTTGCATGTTTGCGTACTCTCCAGCTATTCCATTCCCGACGGCGCTGTGGGATGCTATCCGAGCGAGGGTGGTTTTTGAAGCGTTTTCCTCGATTGGTTCGTACCAACCCCCTTCTTTGTGGGGTGGAAATTTTTGGGGAAAAAAGTAGGGGAAAACAGTAATCTTCTCGTTTGCCGGATGCTTTTGCAAATTTACGAAATCAGTGCTTGATGCGAGAGCAAGAATGGGAACGACACGAGGAATGAATTTGACTTTGACAAATATTTGGGTCTTTTGGTTTACATCTGGACATTGTGAACTACAATTGGAAACCATTTGTTTTTTTTTTGTATATGCGAGTAAGATGTAACCTTGCACTTTCCTTCATAAACACACGATTTTTATTGATTATTGTACGTACAAGTCAAGGTCAAGGTTATCTATTGTTGGGAGAAGCAATCAAATCTTCACCTATAGCTTGTGTCACATTCAGCCACAAGTACGAAGCAAAAATTGCGTTCTCCATCCATTACTACGCCTCGTATCTTCACCAGAGTGGGGAAGGCGTTTCCCAACGAAGCTTGATAATCGAGTCGTACAGCAAAAGGCGTCGAGCGTGTTTGCGTGTCCGACAAATCAAATCAATACCAGCGGAGCAATTTATGCCGGTAAGGTAAATGCCGTTCAAGCTCCGCCTAACTGTTCGCTTTTATACTTTGTTTCCGTGTGTTCTCTCTTTATGCTAACAGGTTGAATAGTGCATAACGCTTACAATATTTCTCAATCATTAAAATGGGGTTTGAAATTTGTACTTTTGATGGGAATTTCATGACAGAATATCTATAGTAGCTTAGTGTTTTATTATTTATTTATTAATTTAATGTACACTTCTACTCAAATCTGATTCGTCTTACGGACACTTAAGACATCTTTTACCCATAGGAAAATAGAAAAATTAAATTGGCATCTCGACAGACCCCGGTTAATTAGAGCAAAGCCTTCCAATTTATGAAACGAATGAGAATTCCCAAGAAAATCCCTGAAAGTGTTTGAAAAAATCATTAAATTGTAACGTTATTTTGATTCAAACTATTGACGCTTTTCACTTCCGTTTGACTTATTACGGATGTTGTACAAAACATAAAGAGACATGCCTGGCCACGATTTTAGTCACATTTGGTTTCTGTACTGCGAAGCATCTCGGTCAGAATAAAAGGAATTGATGATGAATTTATACTGGAGTCAGTTTGAAGCAAAGCTGTCAAGCAAACCACCGGTAGTGAACTGGTCGGTGACGACAGATGGAAAATATTTATTTGTTGTGTAATATTGTGTGAGCCCATAGATGTCAGTAACTTTATAAATAGATTTTAGCATATCATGGCAATCATGTAAAATTAATAAGCGGTGTGGTTATAGGCTGGTAAGACGCAAATAATGTCCCTAATTCGAATCAGAACGATATAACGCATTTCCCGCCCTGTTTAAAGCATAACATTTTTCTATCTAGTCGGCCTCATATCGGTGTGCTTTATACTGCAAATTTTTGGCCTACTACGTAGGACCAGCCCTCTCGCAAAGTCGACTAACCAACCATCTCATCAAACTGCCTACCGCCTAATTGAAACGTATCCTGCTCTCAGTTGTGCCGTTCACCCAACCAGACATGCCTTCGCCAAATGGCACCCTCCGAAATTCAAAGCGAAAGAGGAACCATTTTTCCAACAGAGCATACACACCCACCGAATACTGCCAAACGCCGGCCCCGAAATTTGCTCTTCCGCAGGGGGTTGCGCATCTGATATCCATACGCCTTTTTTACCATTCATACTGCCAGCCAGTAGACGGCTGTAGACAAACAGGCCTGGTGGCCCTAGATTTGGGGATGTCCGATTTTACTGTCGGGATCTTTACAATTCCCTTGGTAAAATTATTAATTACATACAATTGGGAAAATTGGAAATGCAAGCAGGAAAATCACGGTACGTTAGAGAGAAAGAGGTTAGCGGTGTTCTTTTTTTCCTTCTATCGCTCTGCAGGGGTTGTGGGAAGAGTCACCACGGAAGAATACGCATCGAATCGCAAGACGGTGTCGGTCCACCACGCCCCGGGAACGCTCAAGCGGGTTTGCCCGAAGTTGTCTATCTTTAGTTGACCACGCCGCCCGGGCCAGGATCGCAGCATCCGGTGGAGGTATACATGTCGCGCGAGGCCAGCCCCAGCGTACTGAGCTAACCCTTAAGAAGACGAATAGAGGCGGTCTCATTCGAGGGTGCAATATTTGAACATTAAGGTCGAACATTTGACGGATACATTTGTTTAAAAATGTATCTGTAAAAAAATGTATAAGTGTAAAATGTAGGTAAATAATATAGCCGGAAAATTATCTGTCTATTATTACAAAACATTCAGGTTTATTCTATCACAGCCTATGTTATATGCATCCCATGTGTTTCCTAAAATAGACGGAACCTTTTATATGCGAATACCTTCAAGGTAAGCGGTTTATATAATTTCATAGCTGAGTCAGCTTATAGCGTAATATGCAAACATAAAGACAAATAAATAGCAAAAGAGCAGAGAAATGTCTTCTTTGTAAAAGTCGCTAGAAATGTTTATTATATAACAAGCAAGGAAGACAGAATAACTTGCAAATATCAACGATATTGGACCTTAATTTACTCAATATATTCGATATTGCAGTCGAAAATATTCGAGATATTCGAATATCACTATGCAGATATCGCGTAATGGTATCAAGGACTGTCTCAAAGTCCCCAGGAATCTCAAGAACTGCTGCTATCCGTGATAAATTCTACCTTATCCACTTGACGTAATATATTTTGAAATTTTAATTATATAAACTCGTATTCAAAGGATTTCTTTCAACAACATTCATGTCATTAACATGTTTGCATGTTTCAAACGCAAACGCAAACAGAAAAATAAATACAAAAAAACGGAACCACAGCATCACTTGAGTCACCCAAGGGTTTTTAACACACGCGTGCACACAGCCATTCTACGGCGGAGCAACTTGTGCAACTTTCAAGTGGAAGGCGGTACAGTTCGTTACATCTCGCTCATCTCGGTCCATTTCAACCCCTGTACCTTTCGCACGCACGCACACGGGCGGGTTTTGTGCTTTTTTTCACCCCCAGTGGAATAGTAGGCTGGCTGCAATCATCATCATTATCATTATGCTTCCTCCCGTTTTTGTATTGCTCATCGCAACAGTGCGAGACACAACCTCGATTGCCCCAGGCGCTTGCTTCTTCTTCACGTGCCTATTTATTCTTCTCGTTTTATGACCAACACACCACACCTTCTAAAAGGGGACCTCTGAGACCCCTGATCCGTTGGACTGCAGTAAAAGTTTTTTTTTTTTTTTTTTTTTTTTTATTTATTCATAGACGGCCAGGCCGTATTGCTTACAACTAAGAGTAACTTAATCTATTGTACAATTCACATTCGTTTGAAGACATTTCCTTCTCCAAACGGTGAAAGGTCACCTTATCCCGGGTGTACTCGGTCGTTTTGCTGCGTATATTTGCAGTAAAAGTTTTATGGTGACGCGAAGTATAAACGCGCGAAGGCTTATGCGAGCAGACGCAATAAATGGTGTGGAATTTACTGCGATTATACAAATTCATACATGTCAATGTCGAGTTTCGTTGTACCAAAACACCGGAGCCTTATTTCTCATGTTTGCATGACTGGGTCAATGAAATGTGCGAAAAATAGGCACCGCAGATAAATGTCACTTGATCGATCCTTTTCAAACCATCGCTTCGAATAGAACCCCCCCTCCGCGGATAGAACGGTACGAAACTATTCAAAACTCCGACCAAACTCAAACTCCTTCGACGCTCGCACGGGGCGTACCCCCGGTTTGGGGTGTGTATGTATGTGCGTGTGATTGCCGGAATCTGTCGGCCGACTCGAAAGCCAATTCCAAACAACCAAAGCGATAACAAACGCACAATCGCATTAAGGGTTGTGGCTTTTTCCACCCTGCCCCCGTGGGGGGGTAGTTTCGGTCCGTCTTTTTTATTTTGTTGGCAATCACACAGCCGGTTCCGGGATTTGCATTTCCGAACAGCCCGGAATCCGGCAACACCGTACGAGCTCTCTGGGTGACGTCGCGCGAATGGTCACCACCCTTCGCTGTCTACTCCACGGCTTCGAAAGGCCATTGGCACTGGGGGTGAATTGCCACCGCCAACGGGTGTTTCCACCCTCCGGCCATCGTCGTGTCGGCATCGGCCTGATACGCGCGGCGAAACATCTGGCCACGGCCCCCTTAATATGTGGGCGTGTATCGAAAGGTAAAGCGTCCGAATTGAGGCAGTCCCACTTTGCTTCCTTGAGTAACAGGAGCCCAGACCGCCGCAGCGGTAACCGCAGCAAAGTCACAGTCACAGAGCCGACCCGCCACCGTTGCTACCAGCCAGTTGGTTTTCTCTTTTCCTTTTGGTTGCTTTGCTTTGCAGGGTGGCAACGATGTTGGCAAACGCTCTAATCCACCCAAGAGCGTGAGTGCTTTACTCAGAGTGGTTCATACGTATTGATTTTTCTGATGTTCGGTTTTAATGCTATTTGGGCCATGTAAGTATTGCTTTCGAATTTAATTCGTTAATATTGTTATTGTTACTATAATTCATTTATTGTTTAGAAGTAAATACATTATTTTCCCCATTTTAAAGATGCACTCTGAATTTTTAATATGAAATGTTAGGAAAGTTTTGTTACTAGTAGTGGCAAGTGAAAGAAGTTTTTTGTTAAATTAGTAACAAAACTCCTTGTTACGTATTTCATATAAATTAATTTTAAATTAATGAAAATAAATTTGTAAATTCATACATGAAACTAAAAACGTAACTCCAATAAGAACGAGCATATTTGTTGCCTATCATACAGCTTTGTGCCATGCTCGGCATACAACCTTTCCCGCAGTAGGAGACATACGCTCGCTTCGCAGCAGACCACTTTTCCCCGTACCAGGCGAACCAGGCTACCAGATGTGTGTTTTGTTCGTCTCTGCTTTCCAACATAAATCTCCCCCTTGTAACAAAGTATCGTGTACGTTACTGTTGCCGTTACCATTCGAATAGGGGCGCAACACAGCGGAAGAAAAGTATTGCAACTCGCTTCCCGTTTTTGCCGCCGTTTTTGTTCCTATTGTTAAAGGCGCACAATCTGTTGGGAAAACCGTGATTTTTCACAGGTGTCCACAGGATCGTGGTGTGTGCAACCCACACGACTGCATGTGCGCCGCGGCATAAAGGAATCGGTGGAAAATTCTCTCTCTAAAACAACCGTGGAAACCCATACCCGGCAGTGGGTGATTTTCCGACTCCGACCAAAACAAGTACAGCGTGAGTGTGTGTACACCCATTTCCGTTCGCGGACATGCGTCGGGCGGGTCGGTTCACGTTCGGGAAAATCGCGAATTTTCCATCAGTCAATAGCTTTCCGTTAAATGGTACCAACCGAGCAGACGGCCCAGGAGCAAGATCTGATTTTCCACCCCATGACGACAGCAAAGGATCAACAAGTGTTTCCATCCTTTAGTGAGAACCGCTATCGGGGAGGGGTTGGCTATTTTTAGAGTGTGTGCACGAATGTTAGTACCGAGGGAGATGGGAAGGAAAACGATTTCGTTGCCTTCCCATTCTGTACCCTAGTGCGCATGGTCACGAAATTGACACCACGCGAACGAATGCGCGAGGGTGCCGTTTGGTAAGGGCGCAATTCAATTCGTTACAAATGTACCGTTTCCCAAGCACGGCTCAAACAAAAAAACCAGGACATGCGCGTATGGCAGCATCTGTTTTACCCAAATTGCCTTTCGCACTCTAGGACATATCCGTTACACACCATCTCCATCCCACTCGCACCGATCTATTTTCCAAACGGCCCTGGAAATGGAAACCCGAACCCTGGCTGCTAGAACAGGACGAACTAGACAGAGAGAGAGAGAGAAGGACAGTTCTGGCACATTATTTAAAGTACGAACTTTTTTTACGATTATTACGCATCGCGCTACTATAAACTGAAATGCCTTTTTTATGGGTTTTTAACGGCTTTCCGGTACCGATGGTTTAAAGCCACACTTTCCATCGAAACCGTTGCAACCGTTTTTATTAATGTTGTAAAACGTTCCCGTAATCGTTTTGGTTGCTTGTTGTAATCTATTATTTTACAATCCTCCGCTGTCCCCAGCGGTGACATAAAACTTTAGTTTGTTAAATTATTATTGCCGCGAGGTTCGTGGCGAGGAAAAAAAGCTCACATACTATCGCGTGGTGGAAACCTATAGCAATTTCCGGGTGAGCAAGGATTTCATTTCCATCTCTGTCGGCAGTGGCCTTCACCGTGGTACACCAATTGTAGTGCGGTCTACTAGGCTAGCATGGCCGTCGAAAGGTAAGCCGATATCGAAGGAAAATCGAGAAGCACAGACCGAGAAAATACAAACACACAATCATTCTTCCGGTCCCTTCACCTCATTCCTTCCCACACCGGGGGAGGAAAAACATTCACCAGTCCCTCGAATCGCCTTTGATGACCAGCAAGGATCGGCGGCAGGAGGTGACTGTTTGTGACGATGACCAAAATTTATCTTCATTTCCCTCTGTGGAACGCCGCACACCCTCGCTCACGCGGCACTCCCTGTCCTTTCCTCGTGTGGGTGTGTTTGTGTGTGTATCTGTTCCATCTTGTCGCGTGGGATGTGCCACGAATGGGCAGTTTCCCTTTTGCAAACACGAAGCTTCTTTTTGGCGAGTTCTTATGCAAGACATGGACCCGAATGAGGGTGTGAGGGAGGGCCGGGTATCGTCTTAAGGTGTCAAGGGTCGGGGCAGATCGATACACAAACACCACATTGCTGCGCAAAGACCAACCAAAACCATGCACCAAACAGGCAGAACCCGAAGGACGAACCCGAACCGTTGAAGATGGACAATCTTGTAAGCGACATTTTCCCGTGTTGCTTCGGTGGTTGAAGTTGGTGTAGTAGTGCAACATGCGATGGAATAGAATCTGTAGAAACTATTTTATAAAATAATTTTAAAATCTTCTACAATACCTATTAAATAATGTTAATTTTACTTTATCTTTAAAATGCTGAAAAGTTAAAAAAAAATCCCTATAACTTTAACAAATAACGCAAAGAAACAAGAATTTCCCACCTTAAACATTCCTCCACAATACACCCATAGCCAGGAAAACTCGCTGTGGAAAACTCATGAATAAAAAGAAAAGCAACCGCAGCACCCTGGGTTTTCCCCTAGCTGCGCTACACCCCACGATTCTAAAGCAAACACAAAACGGGGTAATTGAACCCTACGAAAGACACAAAACAGAAGACGTACAATTTAAATAATCAACCCAGCGTGCTGGGCTAAAAGTACCGTGGCAGTGTACAAAAGGGCTTGTAAAAAGGGCGGAACGGAAACAACACGCTTTTCCCCTTTTTCCCATTCCAATCTAAACCGATGCTCTCTGCGTCTCTCTTTCTGTCGCTTGCTCTATATTCGATTTGTTCTCACTCGCGCACCTCTCTTTCGCCTTCTATCTCTATTGTTGTCGGGCCGCAGTCAGTGTACGGTTCGTGAAAGTAACCGTTGCGTGCTGCTGGTTTCCTGTTAGAAATACACCATGCGTCATTTTGACTGACGTAACGCTTGGCACCCATCAATCTTCACGCGGCCACAAAGCCATCAATGTCGTCGTCGTCGTCGTCGTCGTCGTCGTCGCGAGTTGCCATCAAACCTCGCAAACCGATAATCGCAATGCCATCAACACCGCTCAAGACGGGCGCGCGCGAAACCGACCTAACAACAACAACGAGCATGCGGTACGACCAGTCCGCACTGCGAAGAGATGGTCGCCTATTAAATCGCCCTCCTCCCGGCACAGCTGACGCTAACGATGATGACTGTCGTCTGGCTACAGCCCGACGGGATAATTGAGCATCATTAATCGTGCACCGTTTTCTTCGGACCCTGTTATCGCATCATCGTAAATCGATCGTTCTTTTCCGTGTGCAGCGAGCAGCGTTAGGGGAGAACCAAAAGAAAAAAAAAGCAACCGGCCCCGAACTACGGGTTACCACTCTTTTCCAATACCGGCCGGTGTCGCCTGCTACGATGCGTGCTGCCCTGGTACAAGAGTCACATGAGCGTCTCCATGTGACGGCGGCACTGCGTGACGCAACCGCATGACGGCCTTGTGTATTGTGTTGCCCGCAGCAGCAGCAGCTGTTGCCGTCAGTACGTGTCCGCGCTGTATTGCTGCATACGGTGTCGCTATCCGACCTACTGCTACCCCTTTCTGCAGCGTGCGCCTGGTACCCCTTTTGCTGAAGAGCTGGCTCAATGCCGCATCCCAGCCAAGCCGGACTTTGCAATGAAAAGTTATTTTTACTCACGGTTCAAGGTTGAGAGAAAATTTAATTCAACATTCTAGCAGGAGTGCAGGATACCGCACGACACTCATTTTTTGGTTTTCGAATTTCGCTACGAAGGACGAATTCTTCGTGTCCCTTTTGTGTGCGTTTTTACGCTTCTCATTTTCTTCTCGTTTCACTCACTCAAGCTGCCCGCTGCTGCTGTGGATAATTCCATGGTTGAATTTCGCCCGAAGCGAACAAAATGAAGATTACGTTGGTAATGTTCAGCACGGCAAAAGCTATCCAAAACACGATACGCCATTCTTCTAACGTTTACTAGAGGGAGGTTAAAACGAGAAAAATTCATTTATTATTATAATATTCAGAAAATATTATTCTTGCAATGAATCTAGTGCGGTAAAAAAGTGACTAAAAGCATGTTCATAACCGTTTTTTAGATGAAAAAAGGTACAACCATAGGCGTTTGCGGATTGCATACACCGTAAGGCGCATTGTAAACATCGCTAAACGCATATTTTATTTTACAATTAATCACTGCTACAATTAAGATAAAAACATGTTAAAAGTGTGTAAATTTGTACCAGAAATGATAAATCTCATGAGAGTGAAGTTAATACGTTTATTAAACATTTAAAAGATACTTACATTTGGGGTTAGCAATCCGGCCAAATAAGGTGTAATGATGCCTGTAAGCAAGAAGCAAATGATTTAAAATCGTATTATGTTGTACAGTACACCAAATCTTCTACTCACCGGTAATAGCACCAATCCCGTTCACCATGCCCATCAGCACCCCGGCAAAGTTCGGGCTGAGATCGTTCGTGTTCACCTTCACGCCAGGATAGAACCCACCGAGAAAGGTCACGCACAGTGCAAAGTAAGTGACCACCATCACCTTATCCTTGCCCGTATACGATGCAGCCATCATGAAGAAAGCCGGCAGCAACGAACCAATCGTCGTCCAGAACTTGCGTGCATTCGTGCGTGACATACACTGCTTCTTGATCTGCATATCACACAACCATCCGCCAAGGATCGAGAACAGCCACATGCTGAAGAAGGGCGTGTACGTCACGAGCCCATTATCGCTGACCGAGATTTGCAGGATGCTTTTCATGTACTTTGGCAAATCGGTGATGATCAGATAGGTGCCCCAATCGTGCCCAATCTGGCCCGCTATCAACCCCCAAAGCGGACAGGACGTGAGGATGCTGCTCCACGGAATCGGATACGCGTGCATGCTCTTGCGACTTTCGGCCAACTGTGCCACCAGCTCGGAACGTTCCTCCTCACTGATGTACGGGTGAGTTTCCGGGCTTTCGAATCCAATAAACAACCAGAACACGTACCACACGATGGCCAGCATGCCCCAGATATAGAACGTCGTTCGCCAGGTGTTGTGCGCTTCGATAAAGTACCCAGTACCGATACCGCCTATAAGTGCCCCAATCTGACAGCCGCTAAAGATGAACGAACCGTAGAAACCGCGCTGCGATGCCGGAATCCAATGGGCGACCAGTGCGCTCAGCACCGGGAAGGTAGCACCCTCTCCAACGCCCTCGAGGACACGCACCACAATCAGCAACCACGAACCGCCGATATCGATCGCGAGCGGTGTCAGAATGGTGAGGATCGCCGTAATCAGTACGCTCAGCCCAAGCAGATGCTTTGAGTAACGATCGGCCACAAAGGCGCTAACAAAATGGGATAACGTGTAGCCCCAGTAGAACGCGGACAGTATTACGCCCTGTTCGTATTCGTCCCAATCGAAGTGATCCTCGTCGGCAATCGTAACACCCGACATTGTATCATTCCGATCACCCGTCATCACCGTGATGGCCAGATGCAGGCAAATGCGCATCGTATACTGATTGAAGATGGCGAAGAACGTCATCATGACCAGGATGTGTTTTTTCTGGCAAAAGCAGACTGAATTAAACAAAAATAGAAGAGGTGTGAGCCGATAGCACCATATCCAGGAAAAACGTAGAACTGGGAATACTTACGCCCTGCCATGCAGGATTTCAACAGCTCCATCGTGTTTTTTTTCCAGACGATCGTCGCCTTGCCTGCGGAACTGTTCAAATGTAAACTTCTAGACGATGGCTACTGCAATGAAAGGGTTCGAATGTTCAAAAACAGCAGACACACAGGAGCAATAAAAAATTGATTGCTATGATTACCTTTCGTTACATAGGTGATATTATCGTTCGATTATTATTATTTTTTTTTATTTATTCAGGAACGGCCAGGCCGTATTGCTGTTCGATTATTGTAGGCTTTTAAAATTTAAATTCAGAATTCAAGAGAGAGAAAGTAGATACAGTACGGCCCAAAAAAAGTGTTTTTAAATTAATTGTTTGATCATTTATTAATCACACATCTCATCGGCAAATTCCCTGTTACCCGATTGGTCGGATCGTTACTCTTTTCGCTCCCAATGTGCCAGCACTGCTGGCAACTATATGATGATCCATCGTTGTACTGGTCCTACCCGTTACGGTTGCATTTGCACGCTCCTATATCGTAAATCCTAACGCGTATCCTAGCTGATAAGTGGTATAAATAAACACAACAGAACAGAATATCTTATCGCACCGGGCATCAACGTAGATTAAACCTACACGTTTCAGTAGAGCAGTCGCGTGGCCTACGGTCGGATTAACTATTAATCCGTTCAACAGCACAATAGCATTGTGCGCTTATAAAAGATTTAAAAAAAAACACGCTCTAATTCTTCTACGGGGCATCCCTTAGCAGCGTTAGCGCGGTACCGCTTCCGCATCCGGAAGCAGCATCGTTCTTCGAAAGCATCACGTCTCGAATTTCCCTTCACAGCTGTCGCAGGATGAAATAGCCTGGAGGATCTATTTTGCTGCCGCCCTTTACTGCTTTATGGCATCTTGAGATTGTACGCTTTTCTTTGCCATGGCCGATTCATCGTTGGACTCGCCCGCTTCGATAGATTTGTTCATCAGATGGGGCGTGTTCCAGGGCTGCACCTCACCCGACGCCCAGATGACGTACACCAGATTGGTGACGTTGAAGACGGCAAACGAGATCCAGAACACAATTCGCCACTCATCCAGGGTGTGCTACAAATAAAACAAACCAAGCGGAAACATTCTGATTAGTATGGTGCGTATGTAAATAGCGGGGCGAAGGCGATATGAGCGACAGATAGATATGTTTTGTGGTTCATTTATGCAATTGGTTAATGAGGGTAAATATTTAAATTGTTGGCACGCACGTTCCATGCCTCGCCGCTTAAGCACTGCAAAAAAGAGGTTCAATTATCGCAAATCATTAGGTGCCTAATGACACAACCACTAAACTTATTTCGCCTATTCAAGCAACTATTTTCGAAGGCCATTCAAAATGGTGCTCTGCGCATGGCAAAGTTATTTTAGAGCGTTTTATAATTCATAGTCATAATTTTAGCTTTCGTTATAACTGCTAAACAACGAAAAAAAATCAATTCTTCGGCTTTAAAAATAGCCAGCAAAATAGCAGCAAAACGTATTACGGTCATGCCTCTAATGAATAGCACATTTTCGCCTGTGTACTGGTGAGTCACAGAGGGCAAAAAAAAACCGACCACCCACCGGAAACAATTTAACTTAAACGACCGCACCAAATCCAAGCTCAAAAGTACACTGCCCTGCTCAGTGTATGTAACTCCACCACCATTGCCACTACAGTTAACATCCGGTCACGGTAACTTACATTGGGTGTCATCACACCGACGACGTACGGAGCGATGATACCGGTAATGGCACCGATACCGTTCGTGATGGCCATCAGCGTGCCGGCGTAGTTTGGACTCAGATCGAGCGGGTTAACCTTCATGCCGGGGTAGAACGTACCCATGAGACCCATGGCGAAGGTAAACAGCATGACAACCACAGCCTTCTCGCACCCGGCGTACGATGCGCCAACGATGAAACAGGCCGGACCGATGGAGGCTAGAAAAGATGGAGACGAAAGTTTCGTTAGGAAATTGTTCCAGGAGTGTTAGGGTCGAAAAATTCCCCTCTAATTCTGAGCAGTGTCGATCGACATCGATTACTCACCAATGGTAGTGAACAGCTTACGGCCGAAGGTGATCGTCATGCGTCCAGACGTAATGAGCCAATCGCTCAGAACGCCGGTCGACAGTGAGACAATCCACATGACCAAGTACGGCAGGGAGGAGTACAGCCCATTGTCTTTGATGGAAAACCGCAGCACATCGCTCATGTACTTGGGCAGATCGGTAACCATAATGAAGAAGCCCCAATCGTGCCCAATCTGCGCACAAACGAGCGCCATCATTGGTACGCTCGTGAGGATATAGCGCCACGGTGTCGGTGGCAACGTACGATCGCGCTCCAACGTTCCTAGTTCCTGTTTCAGGTAAGCCTTTTCCTTCTCGCTGATAAACGGATGTGATTCTGGATCGCTGTAGCAGAGCAGTGTCTAAAGGTGCGCCGAAAAAAAGGAAAAATTCTAATTATCAAAACCAAACCCTCACGATCAATCGCCAATACTATTGCGGATACTCACGAAGATCACAAACCATAAAACACCCATACCGCCGAAGAAGTAAAACACCGACGACCAGCCCTCGATGTTATGCAGCAACACACCGGACAGCAGGTTGCCCAGAATCGTACCGACCTGTCCACCGCCGAACACCAGCGAACCCAGCTTACTGCGCTCCTTCGCTGGTATCCAGGTGGCCATCAGTGCGCTCAGCGCCGGGAACGTCGTACCTTCGCCCAGTCCCATCATTACACGGATCACGATGAGGGCAGTCGAGCCACCGAGTTCTACCGCCCACGGTGTAATGAGCGTGAAGAACGCGGTCGACAAAATGCCCAAACTCAGCGTCCATTTGCCACCGAACTTTTCCGCCAGCATACCACCGGGAATGTGGGTGATGACGTACCCCCAGTAGAACGAGGACAGAATGATGCCCTGAAGCTCCTCGTCCCAATCGAACTCGCCGCCAGTGTAATCGTCCGGGTTGGCACTGTCATCGATCGGACAGACGCCAGCTTCGTCCTCGGATGCACCGCCCGTCTTGTTCACCATCTCCGTGATCGCGATCGACAGGGAGATGCGCATCGTGTACGCATTCATAATAGCCAGAAAGCCCATGATCGCCAATATCACCCGCTGCGGGATGATAAAGACTGTGAAGGAAGAGAAGATGTTTTCATTAGTATAACAATTACACACACTAAGGGCAGGAGTTTCCTTCGTACAAGGAAACGATCAGATTAGTTACAAATATCTCCCCAATTTAAACACATGTTCACATGCTTTATCAAGTGTGAAAAGTAGGTTCAGTACAAGTCTAAAACTTCACAACCTTCACGGTCTAACGAAGGGGCTGGATGTCTAAATGAACAAGGCGAGTTCAAGTCGAACTAAATGTTAGTTTCGTTTTAACACTTCAAAACATCTTATTTGCCTTACAGACAAGGTTGTTTAAGATGTTTTTTTTTTTTGGTTGAGTTCCATACACATTCAACCATGTTATCATTCGACTTAATGCCACATTCTATAAATCTGTGAATGTCCGTTTAAATGGGATCTCTTAAGTGATTCATATCTGAAGAGTTAAGTTATATTATTTTAGGTTATGCTAGGCCTATAGTCTTGCAATATGTCCTTAGTTTTATTGTGTGCATCCAAGACGTCTTATCGTTGCAATAATTATGCCCAAAACTCCTTCCCCAGCGAAGAGACCCATTTATGGTTGAACGGGTGTGTGAACAAACAGATCGTGGTCGAATTTGGAACAAGGCCAATCCACACTGGATCCCAGAAAGTCACTTTTTTGTGTGCAATTTTGGCCGTTGACTTCAACGTTGCGTTTCTCTTCGAAGTTGACGCTAAAGCGAGGTCAGCGGCGACAACTGCGAGAGCTACATGGTTGTTTATCATTGACTTCGTCTGGCTGAAACTGGACGATGTGTGGTTTTAACTGAAATTATTCTATATGAGTGATTTCCGGATATGAATATTTCGCGCCAAGGCGACTGTCAACTGTCAAATCGAAGATCAGGTCATTTAACTCCACTGGACTTCCTTTTCTTGTGGAATAGTTGTGTTAAATCGCTCGTCCTCTAAGCCAATAAGTCGCACTACTATAAAGGACTATTAAAGCTAGAACAATAATTAATGGAAAACAATTTGTAAGAATTCATAAATCACATCAGTGAGGATCGATAGGTCTCCACCGTTAATTCGTATGATTAATTGAATCGTTTAGGCTGTATTCACATCCAAGTGGAAAATCACCATCAGATGCGATTGTTTAGCAAAACTTCAAAGCATGAGAAACTGTGGACAGTATTGTCTATTGCGATCAGTGATCAGTGATCGAAATCTCGGGCAAATCCTTTGTTCGCGTCCGAATCATACGATTTGCAAACATTAGAGCGACTGTGTTGGATATTATCGCCTTGTTTCTACCCCATCGGACACTTCCCAGACAGTATCTGTCCGAGGTGGGTAACGGTACTGTAGGATCTTTCCCTTTAGACTCGCGCTTCCCACCGGTACAATGATCAGCATGGAGCGGAACAGCGCGTGCCTGTAGTTTATCGCACCCAGGTCGCCGAACAAATAATCACTGCCGATTCCCGTGGCGTGCGGTCATAAATTCATCAACTAGTGTACTAGCGCCCACCTCATCGATCAGTGCCCTAACCAGCCGGTGCCTCATTGTGTGTATTCGGAATTGAATTACACCCGCAGCGTAGCCACCACGCGAGGGGTTGATATTGCCATCAATCATGGATTCTACCACAATTGGCAACCTTCGGGGCATAATAACTCGTACCTATCAAGCTCTGTCTCCCTTAGTGTGCTTAAAGCTTATCAAGGGAAACTCTGCTCTAATCTGTGATAAGATTTTAAATTCACCCAGACTTGAGTAGTCGAGGGTATCCTTTATCGGATGTTCGACCAGCTACTGTGGGTCAATCAAACAGACGGTTATCGCACCAAACACAATTCAATTATCGCCATAAACCCCTCCAACGTTGGACAGCATCTAAGGACAAATGCAACCGACCGATTGGCATAGATTTATCTCTAAAAACAAAACCCCAAAACAAGAAGAAAAAAATGCGAACCCCCCAGGCGATTACGTCCGTAATGACCATTGTTGTTCAATGTCAATCCGTCGTACCGCTTTCGGACGCCATCGAAGCGCGCAAACATGCAAATATCAATAAAGCAAAGTGAGATGTTTGGGAGTTCTTTTTTTTTGTTGGTTGTTGTTCGGGAATTTCCCCTTGACAAGTAATAAACACATCTCTCAGTTTGCAAACAGTACACGCCAAATATTATCCACCCATCCATCTTCACTGCTCGGTCCTCGTGGCGAAAGTATTACCGGCATACCTTCATCTGCACGAGACTGAGGAGATTTAGCAAAGAGGATTTCCATGTGGGGGTTTTACCAGAACAGCAAGAATAATGTAGCTATATCCAACCGTGCACACTCCAGACGGACCCACTTATGGTTAAATGCCAGCAGAAGTAGAAAAAAAACAGCGTCATATTAGTCCCCAGTGTCAAGTGTCAATTCCACTTGTGTACTGTTCGTTTGCTCTTTTATTATGGCGATAAGATCGAATGCGAGCAAACATTATGCGACGCTAGTGGAGGCGTATTGGTTGATAATCGACTTTGACTCCGGGGTACTTGAATGCGTTATCCCTGTCCTAGATTTCTGGCTTCACTGTAGCTATGGTTCGCAGCAGAACATTATTTGCTCACAGCTCACTCCAGTGGTATGCGAGGCGAATCCTCCCGGGAAATACCCAACTAAATTGTTTCTATTTGCTCATTAGGTACGCAAATGCAAGCATGTCCGATTGCTTCAAGTTGTAAAACGGTTGTTGGACGCCATAATCATCTTCTTAATGTAATCAAACCATTTTTTCTTTTTTTAACCAATTTCAATGCGTCAGTTATTAAAGAAACAGATGCCATCCGATTGTGGGCACTTGGGCTAGCTGACCCATAGTTCCAGAAATATCGTATCGAAAACAAAGTGTTCCCTGGCAGTCTCCCGAATGACGAACCAATTGTCCAAACAGTGAAGAAATGCCTGAACAGGATGGAACTGTTTGTCAAAACTAATCGCATTAGGCCTGCCAGGCAATCTGACCCAGAAGGAGCGTGAAAATGGGAAAATTACTTCGAAAATGGTTCATTTTAACGTTTGTTATCGAAGATTACGATAAAAAACCGCTGCTAAGTGCGTATGACCGCTCCATAGACCTTCGCAGCATTTTTCCTGAATGTTTGTTAATCACAAATTTTATATAAATTTTAACGAATATAAATACACCAAACCATTAATTGAAACACTCCACTGATATACCCTGCCCCACTCGACCACCGCGGTTTGGATCGCCACGAAACACTTTGCGGTCCATCAACCGATATTGCCTGAGCAGCCAATTTTCTAATGCGCAGGCAATTTTAGTTAAATTATTTTCATGCGGTTTCTTTGCAATCAAACTCTACCGCCTATAGCGTCGTCCGGTTGACAATTTTCCCACCCGGCCTTCATCTTGAACTGTCTCTTTTTCGCAACACTTCCACGATTCGATAGCGCCGAGCTAAAATATGCAAAAACCTTGCTCAGTTTGAATGTTGCAGGTATAAAAACGGCTATAAACCATGGAAACATTTTTGCCAAAATAAAACAAAAACAGAAAACAGATCACCTTCGGCTAGACCCTGAACTTGGTATCATCAGCTCGTCTAGGTGTTTGCTGCGCTGTGCCATTCCGGCGTGTGCATAATACGCATGCCGCACTGTGTCAGTGGATCGTGCGTGGTTTTGTTGTTGCCATTTTCCCAATGCCATTGTGTGCAGCTGGAAGCGAAACTCGAAACCGGGGGGGGGTCGGCTTTGGGGTCCATCGCATCACACAAACCCCGTGGTGTGATGGTGGTGGTGCTCTCTTGTAAGGTGCTTCAAAAACAAAACAGAAAATAAGGCAGAAACGAAAGTGAAACTGCTTCCTGTTGTGGTAGAGGTAGCTGTGGCCAAGAGTGGCATCGCATCGAAGAAAGAGCAGCAATGGTTTCGCTGGAAACAATCGACCTATTACTGCGGGACACCCATAATTGCACACTGATCTACATTTATGCGCAAAAAGCCCCGAACGTCTTCTAAGTTTAATTCACTCAGCACACGGAAACAAGCTTGCCCTGAACCGGCCCGGTTATGTATTATTGATCGCGCTGCATTCACATGCAAATCGGCGCCGTTGCATCAACGGTTCTCATCTCCGTTTAATTATGGTCGAGAGCGAACTCAACGGCGATAGTTAATCAAACACCCACCTGCACACTTCCTGCTGTGCTGTAACACTTGTTTGTGGTTCAACATTTTCCGCATTCAATACCTTTATCCGCAAAACCCTAAATACTATCCCGACTGTCTGCATCCATTTCCAGCTCGTTTGAGCTTCCCCATCAAACGCAGCATGCGCTTTAACCGGCACACAAAGTTCCCCACGTAAAAAAAAAACCTCCACGGGGCCGGGTGACAGCATTATCAGTGGCAGCCATAAGGGACCGGACACAATCCATAGCTGACGGCGCGTATGACGGCACCGTTTCGGCATTCCATTGTATACGATCATCACACACACACGAACCTCAAAAAAAGAAAAACCGCAACATAAACCACACACAAATGTGCACACGCGCACGTGATCGATGCGCGCGACAACAATGCTTTTGTCGCATGATCGCGTCCCCACCACACCGTCGGCACCGTTTGATCGACGGGCACATCCTCTCCCGCCTTACCGATCCAACATCGATCGATGATGACAGAGAACAACAAAAATTGAATTGCTTTTTCTTCCCGTTTTATTGCTTTTCTTCTTCAATCGTCAAAAATGGAAAACAGTGTAAGCGTGCTGTGTTGCTATTTTATCCAATTTTAGACACACATTTGTGCAAACAACAAGCAACGTTTTAACAACTAAGCTCTTATTTGGGGCTTAATTTTATTTTTCTTCTTATTGTGCCTAATGAATGTTTTGAGAAGAGTCATTCATGTGACTCTTTAGTGAGGAATCATTCAAATTCGAACTCCCAAAAGATTCCTGAACTGATTCCCATAGCATTGTCGGAATCAAATCACCATAACTCTTTGA
This sequence comes from Anopheles moucheti, assembly GCF_943734755.1. Classification (NCBI taxonomy): domain Eukaryota; kingdom Metazoa; phylum Arthropoda; class Insecta; order Diptera; family Culicidae; genus Anopheles; species Anopheles moucheti. The sequence continues at coordinate 10,247,961 of NC_069141.1, read as the reverse complement.
AATAGAGATTCAGATTCATTCATTCCGATTCATGATTCATCTGAATGAGTCATTACAACATTACTACAACGCGACATTTAGACCGTTGTTATATGTTCTGTTCCCAATGTGTTTTTTCTCTTTCTCTTCGCAAACCCTGCATCAGCGTAATAATAGGGTTAGAATAGAAAAAGTGTTACATCAATTTGTTTCACTATTCCTTATCGCCGCGTGTGAATCTTGTCCATAGCGTAACCAATACGGAAACCATGCAAAACCATTAGCTACATCCCCGAATGGGCATGCCCAGTGCGGATAGCATCACGTGCGAAACAAATTTCTAGAGCCCAACACGTGCAACAGTAGAACATCCGTGGCGTCGATCGCCATCGATCTGCGGTGTTGGATGGTTGCTTGGATGGGGCATATTTGGGATTGCTTTTCTAAAGGTAAACATTAATAAAGCACCTTCATTAATCTTCAATGCGCACTCATTGCGCATAAAAATGTCCGCTCAACGACTCACAACAACATTACCGATCGAGGTTGGTTGATCGGGTAATATACATTTATTTATATGCGGTCATCATCAAAAGCGGGCAACCCTCTCTCGCGGCTTCGGACTCATCATTGCCGACATCATTTTATGCTCGTTGCATTGCACACCTGGGGATGGAGGGGAGATCGATCACACCGGCACCAGTGTGGTGTGACATTGAGCGGAATAGCAACCCCGCAAATGTCTCGATGATCCTCACAGCACACAGCGATAAGGCGATCGAAGGAAGATATATCAATGTGCGAATAGACACAGTTGATTGCATGTCCAACCTGGGCAACGAGTTAATGCAATATTTAACACCATTTCCTCACCAACTATTACTTTAGCGAGTGCTTTTATCGCATCGCCGAAAAAAATCGCTCCCAGCGTATGTATCAATAAAACAAAACACTTAGCCATCACATAACAGCATGCATTGGTTCATCTTGTGAGCATCTGACACCTCTCTATATCAACACCTTAAAGTAAATTTCAATTAACTACCCTAATGACTTAACCGGCTCACGGTACAATCACTTCCTTTCGAGCTACCGCAACCAAATTGCTAAATGTGCAACTACTCACATCGGGATAACCGCTGCTGCCAGCCGGAACTATACATGGTGATCGCTTGTTCCTTTCCGAACGTAAGAAAATGACACTGTCGCACAACCCCCCGTACACGGAACGCACACAACTTTCGCCAAAACAATGCCCCTACAAACTGTTCTTTTTTTTTTAATTCAATAACCTAGGCCCTTTGCCCCGTTTTTTTTGGCGTCCCCCTCAAGAATGTCTGAGGTCTTGAGGGTGTGATGGTACAGTACGAGCAAAACTTTCGCCCTTTTCTCCAATGGTAAATCGCAGCACTGACACTGAACTTCAACTTTCTGGCCACTGGTTGATCTCGCTTTTCAAAGTCGAACTCTCCCACGGACTGATCATTCACATTTTAGGCACCAACTATTGCGAGGCTTTTTCCTGGTAGAACCCCGATCGATGATCGGCCCCGGTTCCGAGCGCAATGTCCACAAGGTTTGCTTGGTTTCCCACCAGGGGGCGGTGCGGGTTTTTTTGTTGCTGCCAAAACGAAAGACGAGCACGAGCTCGTACGGTTTGACTGTTCGACCGGGGACGTTCGCGAACCGATTGAACCGCCAAGCGCGAACGGAACGCTCATAAATAATTGTCCGCGGGCACCTGAGCAACCACCCAAACCCCATTGTATCGGCCGAGCGGTATCACGCGGAGCTTGGTGTGCGTAGCAATAGGGGCAAACGGTGAGGGGAGGAGGGGGGGTGTAGAGGGATCCGCGAAAGAGAAGGGGGTGTAGGTGGATTGGCATTATCGCGGAGCGAGTGTGCGTGTATGGAAAAACCGTGGAGCCGTTCGAGCAGGTGTAAGCACAATAGTAGCAACCGTCTCACCAGTGTTGTGTATGTATTCGCGGTGGTAGCGCTTATCGAACTTCCACCGACGTGTATTGGCTATCCGGGGTACTATTGGCACGACACCCCAAGCCACAAGTGTTCCATTCGAACCAAAGGAGTTGTGCGGCCGATAGCGATCGACAGGCTGCAGAACTCTCATAGCTTCCCTACTGCTACAAACATTCTAATGAAGTTAATTACTCGGTTTGTTTTGGTAGCGTTTAAGTTATTTGAATGCTCTACGCAACTACGCAAACAAATGCGCAAAAGGAGTGGTCTGTTTGTGATCAATAAACACGATTGTGTTAAACAGACTCTTCAGGTTTTGTTAGCTGCAAAAATTGATCCGGTTTTGGGAATAAAACATTGGAATCCGTTAAAAAAAATGTCAAGAAACTCATGCCGGAAAATCAGCTGCTGAGTAAGCCCGTGCGATCACTTGAGATACCAGCCTAACAACCAACCGACCAGAACACCTAACTTCTGAAGTGTCCCTAAAGAGTGCAAACACCCGGTGCTTAGTTAACCCGTCCTTTAAGCCGTTTGACGTGCTTTAACGCGTTATCGTCATCCAGATTCCTTCTCACTCACTTCAGCGTGGAAAATCCCTGACCGTTTTTCCTTTCCTCCATCGTATATCCCACCATCCTTTACGAACGAAAGTGAGATTGGTCACTCGCTAAAATCTGCTTCGCTGCTTCTTTCGCCAACGCCTATGGTGTCGCGGTTTATGGTAGCCAATCCGGCCCATTGATAAATGCCAATGCCTTTGTGTGAGGTTTTGCGATAGCGTCGTAAAAACGGCAACTCTCGATCGCCATTCCCAGCAATCACCTGCGGGTATGTTAATCCAATAAATCAATCATCAGCGATGTGGCGCATCGTGTCTCCCCCTGGGTGAAGGATGATGACAGATGGCAGAATCGGGATGCAGGGGATCCCAAATGCAGGAGGGTGGGCATGGTACTAGCGTCTAAGTCTACCCCGAGGTTATGATCGATAATGTTTAATAATCGGTCAACAGTTGGCATTGGTGGGCACCGGCTGAGACTATCGAATGTCAGCCGGAGTTTATTGAGTTGTTTGATCTAAATTAATTGTATGCCAAGCGTTAAACGTACTGGGGCAGATAAGTGCAATTGCAGCGTTGTTAATTATGATGGGCGATTTCATTGCCGGGTGTAGCAAGGTAGAACAGCACCTATATCACAGCCGATCAGCTGGGGATGCGTAATGGAGAGAGAGAGCATTGTATTTACGCACTATTGATAGACGCTTTACTTATATGTTTATAGCAAATATTATAGCAAAAAAAAATCGACCCAAAAAGGGCACCCGTTCGTTATTCTTATCTGCAATTGTATCACCACACTGTAAAGCTTCCTTGTAATGAAAATAAAACAGTTCAGTTCATTGCCATCACAAACATTGCGCTAAAAGATGCCCTTACCTAACACCGTGGAACACCTACGGACGCCATCCCCCCACTGGCCTACTCCGATGCGCCGATGATAAAACCCCATAATTAGACCAACATCATTGATACGGGGGGCCACTTGTCTTCCGCGCTCGATCCACGGCTAAGCATGAGAAAAAGGGCCTTTTTATAATAAAATTAAACAAAAAAAACGAGATCATTCCGGCGAGTGTGCCCAGCTTTCGTCATATGTCGGGCTGATATGATAATTCGCTAACAACACTACCATCCTTCAACTCAGTTCTCGCCGGGGTGGGCCCCTGATGGAAAGATGTGGGCATGTGTTAGAAAAAACTGTTCCAAACTAGTTTTTCTTTGACATTCTATGTTTAAAGTCGAAAACTATCGACTTGAGTAGGAAAAACTTGCTATAAAATGACTAGCTCCAGTGTTTTTTGCTTCTAGAAATATTATAAATGTAAGGTGTTATTTAAGAAAATGTAAAACAATGCTCATTTATGGCGACAAAACAATGGAGTCGGCGTGCGAATGGATTACGAACGGCAGGAAGCATTATGATACGGTTATCGAATGGGTGACTAAGGGTGAAGAAAGACAATCTAGTAAAAATGAGAAGACATGCTCCTGCTGTATCACAACAGGCCAAATAAGAAAGCATTTTAAGAAAGAAAATACATATTCAAGATAGTATGTATCAACTTCGGGCACCATGATAACACCACCCAGCACCCTGGCTCTGTCGAACAAGATGAGATGATTCGTTCAGTTATCGCACTGAACTTGAGCTGTTCGTCTCGCAGTGTCGCACCACAAATCAGAAACCTAGTCACCTGAATACCTGGTACCCTTCGCTGTGTTATCGTAGATCTCACGGTGACCGTCCACTTATGCGAGTCACTTTTAGAGGCTTCTTGCGGTGATAAGGCATATGAATCGAGTCTTGTGATTGTCTATCCGTGGGCAACATCTTGCCGGTCAATACATCCATTGCCAATGGTTTCATCGCTTCAACCTGTACCTCAAGGTGTGCTGGCGACTCGAAACGGAAGTCCGCAATGGGCCCGTTACGATGATCAATCAATGTCCTCACACAGGGAGCACTAAATCATCGACGGATAAAACCGTCCCTAGTAGTGGAAGAAAATCTCCAGACTGTGTGAAATGTTTAGTTTCAATCATTCAAACAAGGCGCCGAGTACAGGGTTTTCGAATGCAACCGGCAAAGCTGAAGTCATTTTTATATTATTTAACAGTTGAACTGGATCTAGTAGGTAGATCTTCTCTCCAAGCTGCTTCTTTATAATCGTCTCTCGACGGATGGACAAGTGGGAAGGATTCCAGAACTACTTTCAAATTTGCAAGTTCAAATTGAAATTAATCAGGAATGAGTTAAAGTTTGTCACTGGAATTCCAAAAACCTCATTACAGAAGGATATATTGTAGGGTTTTTAGGACGGACTATTCAAGCGATATTCATTTAGAGGTAGATGTGGAATCTTTTCTTCTTTGATAAGCGTTTACTTAAAGCGATTCCTTCCGACAAGAAGGACGTGTCAGTAAAGAAAGCTCCATAAGGAATCTATTTCACTTGATATAAAATCAATATAATAGAAACAATGTCCACCGATACATGATCCCATTAATATTGAAAAGCACCCATAAATCGTCCCAACTTTCGCAATTGAACTGAAAAATATTGTATTTTATTTGATTACTCTTCAAAAGCTCCACATTTTCTATGATTTTTGAATAACAGTTCCTCTTCATCTTCCATCACCTAAGATTCCCCGACCCATCCCCATTGAGCAAATACGTACGTGCTTCGAAAGCTTGTATCACGGTTGCTTCAAAGCTTTCGATAAATGTTATTTTTAGCATTTACTACGCTGTTACCACAGACGAACATTAAAACACGCAGCAGCAACATAAATTCTGCAGTCAAATCGTAACCTTCGCTTAGTAGACGAACATAAGTGCAATGACTAGTTCCGACAGAAATTGGCATTCTCAACGGGTACTACCGTACTGATGCCAACCTACGAAGGACGATAACTTTACTATCTGTACTGGGCGAAAATGTTTGTTACATATTCAAAACCGTTTAAATGTATAAACCAACTCAAGCGAGAACATTTCCTGAAAAGGTATAATAGAAACAGATTTTATGATGTTATTGGAACAGTAATCTATAGCACTTCCCACATCTCTGTGCACCGTAAATCCTCCACAGCATCAAAATCCCACTTCAAACGGTTGTAATATTTGTCTTGTCTGCCGGTTCAACAAGTTCCCACATTGTTTCGTGTCTGCCATTCAGTAAAACAATTTACCCCACATCGCAACATTCCGCGTCAACATCCGCTTCAGCCCGGCACTTTTGCCGGCTTCAAACAATAGGACACACAACCGTGCGAACATTGCACGGAGGTGTCCTTCCATCCGTCCTGCATTGGTCCATGCCATGCCGTTGTGCCGTGTTGTGTTCTCGGAAAAGCAAGAACAAATCTGTCCCTGTGCACAACCGAGCGCCAGAGAAACCAAAACCAAAAACCGTTTGATGTTAATGAAAATGGAATGAAATTAATTTGCCCCAAACAAGAAGATACTACGCACTTCAAAGGCACACTTCGGGTACGGCCGTGGTTCCTTTGATATTTTCACTTCAAAGATGAACGCGTTCGGCCACGTACCAGGATCGCACGGTACCCGGGAGGATGCACCGGCTATTTACTAGGTGAGTTTGTAACAAACCCCGTCAAACGTGCCTGGGAAGGCAAACGGTAAAGCTGGTTGCGGCGGATCTTCCACCGAAGAAGAAGGACCCTTAGCAGCATTCGGCAACGGATGTGCCGGAACTGGGTGAATCTACCGAGCCGAGGGGTTTCGTTTGAAGAGCTCTCCAGAGATTCACCCACTAGGGTGAGCTGGAGACATTATTACTACGAAACAGATGGGGAGTAAAAAAAAAGTATAGATAGAAGTGAAAATGCACCGCAGGAAGCAGCAAAACAAAAAATAAACGAATGCTAGTGACAGCCAGAAACCCCCTTCAAGTTTTTGTCTTTACATAGAGCACAGAGCAGACCGTTTGTGAGTTGTTTTGTCGCATCAAAATATTAATGTGGCACCGTGACGTATCACACGTCTACCGCGGTGGACATCCTTCTCCGATGGCATTTGCTGGAGGATGTTATTATTCTCAGCACACACTTCGAGTTCGTTGATATCTCCCACTACCTTTCACGACTAGGTCAACAGCACAGATCAATGTTGCAACTAGTTCCTCAACTGCTGCCGCGCGGACGTGGTCAGTTGCGACAAATGCAAATCAGCCATCCGCTACTACAGAACATGTGGCGCCTGTCTTCTGTTTTTTTTCAATACTAATCAGTTAACAACCCGATATGATGCACTCCACCGCAATGTAGACAACGAGCGAGGAAACGATCCGTTAACAGATGCCAGCTACAAACACATAAATACACTACTTGCCAATAACGGCATGTCACGTTTATGGGGGTTTACAGATTTACTTATTGGGAAACGTCCTTCCAGTGGACACTTAGCAAGATTTAGGAAGCATATTGTCTGGTGACTTGTTTTACGATCATTCGAAACCGATCACCGAACACGTTCGAAGGAAACGAAATTAAAACATTATTTACAAAAGTTGTTTTTGAGTTGAAAGTTTTAGAGGACACAAATAAAGTACTCTACGTACTTTACATGTGTATCACGATGGCTCTTATTTGCATTACAAGCTAAGCACTATTTTTCATTCACAGCGTACAAAACCCTTTTACGGTTTGAAAATATTTAGAATCGTTTCAAACATTCCATGTTCCTTAAGAAAAATGTCCCATAATTTCTCCTTTCTTTAGTCTAAGTCAACAATTTACCTCGAGATAACCATTCCAGGCACGGATTACGATATGATGGTGCTTCTGGCTCCTGTGGCAACGGAATGTCCTTGAACGCTGCATCCAATTTTGTTCCTTCCAGTCCCAAAGCGGGATACAGATTTTTCCCACTCAGCAAGGGTTCTCTTTCCCCTGATGGTCCTGCTGGACTATTGTTAAACATTTTCACTTGTTTCGTCACCGGAAGAAAGAGCAGATCACACCTTAACTAGCACACCACATACATTACGCCGACCTACCAGGACGGTAAAGTGTGGCGATACTGCTAAACGGGCTCTACCGTTTACCCGTCTTAAAATAGCCGTTTTGTCTCAGTTGGCACGGAACATAGACCACAATTCGTAAGCCTGGTAGGATTAAAATCCCTACCGTACGATTTACTGATAACGCACTGAGAGATCACTCGGTCGACGTTGGCTTTCTCTCATCCGGCTCAGCCTGAATACGCCGTTTGACAATTCTGATCTGAGTTGACCTCCATCGCCATACTTTGTACGCGCTCTCTGGCCTCGTTCGGAAGCCTTAGCAGATAACACAGAGAAAGTTCTTACGGAATGGTGACAAAAACACATTGCGCCCTATAACGCAACGCATTACGGAGATGGTTAAGCGGATGAAAATGCGCTATTAATAAGAAGAGCAAAGATTGTTTTGTCAGCGTACGAGGCATCCTCCTAACGAGGATCAACACGATGACACAATCACCACACACAAGCACAGCACCCGGGAACATAGGAACGTGTTGTTTTTCGATCGATCGATTTGAATAGAGAATGATAAATATCATCGCTTGTTTTAACGATCCACGCAAGGCCTTACAGTCACATTTTTGTAACACAGTCAACAGACATTTTATCGTTACAATGATTTATGTGTCGTTTGAACAACTTACAGTAAAACCAGACTCAGACAGTAAAACTAACAGCGCGTGGCACCTTCTATTCGGTACATCCCTTCGTGCCATGAACAGCTGTTCTCTAACGTCCCCTTTCTTCTCACAAATCGATCTTATCATAAAATTCTGTCTTAAAAGCTGGTCATATCGCTTACATGTTAGTTAATTCTTGACTTACCATAACCATCGAACTCCTATTCCAGTGTGTTCCATAATGTCCATCTGCGTTACAGAGAAAAGATAACTATTATTTCATGCTTCAGCCGCTTTCATGTCAGAACACTACAAAAGAACAAGGATTAGATTTTGTATGAGTTTTTGTTTGAATTTATCTTATTTACTTGCCTATGGTGAACTGCTACCACATTTCTCATTCATCTTCATCCTCTAGTAGCTCTCACATCCATCAGATTTCTTTTCACAATTTCAACGACAACCTCAAACATTGTTGCTGTTACAACAAAAAACACACACAAATTAAAAAATGTGTTGTTGCTATTGAGAAACAGCTGATTTTGTTTATGTGACCTTTCGGATAAACAATCGTTTGACGTCTACGGCACACGGAAACGCTTCAAGTCACGAAACGCTTAATCTCGGCAACGCTTCCTTTGACAGCGATCAGCTGTGCGCAAACGTCAAAATTTACCTCCAACAAAAATCGATGATTGTTTTTTCGTACCATCGCGATAAGAACGCATCATAAATGGTGGCGTTTTGTGTAATAAAAGTGCTTACATTCGTGATGTAAAACATTCCGTACAAATATTTGGCGCATGTGAAGCATCATATCAACCGCGCTTTCATTTACAAAAATGACGTAGCTTCGTAGCAGTAGACGATATTGCTGGTGTGATAAAAAATAGTGTGAAACGAAACAGTGCGAACGCGAAAAACCATGTCTAGCTTCATTGCAAGCTTTTCGTTCACGCTGTAAACATTCCATTCGAGATTCTGTCCCTTATTTCGCACACCATGGAGGTTTTCATTCAAGAATTCTCCATTCCGAAACATCAGATCCGTGAAACCGAGTGTCCGAATCGGTACGTACTGCTGGTGCACAAATCCTGGCTGCGTGCCCTCAGCCAAGGTAAGGTACCGAAGGAGTTCCCCACCTATGGCCTGGCCGATGCACTTGAATGGCCAACGGAAAACGAAACGGGACCATGGAGCAGAATTTATGCAGCCGTAAGTACAAAGCACCTGCGGCATCACACAAAAAAAACCTCAGCTGAATCTCCTACGCTTGAGCTCCCATAGCTCCCCATCACGCTTCCGTATTGGGCAATTTTCCTTGCTGTAAATCCAATGCACCGTTAGGCGCGATTATGACTCCAATCCCATACGGTTTCGTAACACCGTTTTTTCCTCTTTTGCGCGGAGGCTCAATTTGGTTCGTTTTGCGCGGCTGTATCAAAACAAAGCCTTTTATCTGCTTTCCCTTTACTGCCACCCACTGGTTATCAACAAACGGAAGCGACTGCGTATGAAAGTGCACGCATACATACGCAATCGCAACATGTGAATGCCGGTTTTCCATCATAAACAATGTACAACGAAATGCATTGCACAAAACTGGAGATATATTTTAATGCTAAAAGGGTTGAATTTTTCTCTTTGTTTTAGGTTTATAAAAAGCAAAACTGCAATGTGATACCACTGCCGAAAAATAAGCATTTGCATGGAACGACTGGTTCCGGATCGAACGATCTATTACTTTCGCCCTTGAGTAGTCCGGGCGATGGCGAAGACCCCCTACACTATTCACATTTGCTTCAGTACGTTTCTACCACAAATCATAAAAATCTTTGGAAGGCGGCCTATCGTAAATATGGTGCTTCCCGACCCGGTAACATTCCCGCCGGCGCAAACTCAAGCAATTCCGTTAGCAGCGCGTTCAGCGAACAGCGCGATCTGCATTCCGTTATCAACCACAGTACAAATGGTAAAAAAGTACCAACTGCCAGTGATATCGCTGGAACGACAGGAAACCACATATCATCAGCAGCATCTACAGCACCGGCCGGAACACCAGCCAACCAAGCAGCCGCCCTGCCACACGATGTCGTCTTTCGGGAAGTACTCGCACGGGCATTCGGTTGTCCTGTGTTGCAAAATGCTACAGGGAAAGAAGACTATGCGGGACCACAAACCCCTTCCGTGCCACTCGGTGCGGACGGTCTGTTGAGCAACGTGAACCTTTTTCCGGTGCTCGCAACCATTGAAACTGGGGGTGCGTTTTACATTCTGTACGATCTCTACCTGGCGAACAATCTGCTCGATTGTGTAACCTACAGTCCTGCGGTCGTGGAACGATCGTACAATAAGCCACTGTTCATCGTTTACCAGCTGCTGCAGCTGATGAAAAGTTTCCACGATTGTGGTCTCAATCTGGGCGACGTTAGCTTGAAGGACATCTACACTACCGAGAATCTGTGGATACGGGTGATGCCGAACCTCGAAGCGAACCTGCTCGAATACGACGAAGAGCTGATGCGTCAAATCGGTGAACTAAGCATCACGAATCCCGTACCCTCGTCGGGACTAATGCGCATCAGCATGACCAAAGAACTCACCATGAGCTACACACTGAAGGAGTATTGCGAAATGTGGTGTCACGGACAGCTGTCCAATTTCGATTACCTTACAATCCTCAACAACATGACGGGTCGGCGTGTGGGTTGCGCGGAATACCACCACATCATGCCGTGGGTGACCGATTTCTCATCCCGCTCCGGGCAAGCATGGCGCGATTTGAAGAAATCAAAGTTTCGCCTTAACAAAGGTGACGCACAACTCGATCTCACGTTCCAAGCTGCGGCAACGCTTGCCGGCTCTGGAGTCCATGACCCAACGGGCATGTCATCGGCCGCTATTCCTCACCATGTGTCCGATGTACTGTCGGAGATTACGTACTACGTGTACATGGCACGACGAACCCCGAAAGCGATACTATGCAAACACGTTCGCCCGATCTGGGTACCGGCCGAATATCCGGCCACAATTCAGCGTCTTTTCGAGTGGACGCCGGATGAATGCATTCCAGAGTTCTTCACTGACCCGTCCGTGTTTAAGAGCATCCACGAAGATTTACCCGATCTGGAAATACCGAGCTGGTCGAGCTGCCCGGAAGATTTCGTGCTAAAGCACCGTGAGCTGCTGGAAAGCCAGTACGTGTCCGAACGGCTGCATCACTGGATCGATCTTACGTTTGGCTACAAACTGACCGGGGCGGCTGCAGTGCGTTCGAAGAATGTGTGCCTCTCACTGGTCGATAAGCATCAGAACCTTTGCCACCGGGGCGTAGTGCAATTGTTCGCCTGTCCACATCCATTACGACAGTTTCCTACAGCCTGGAACGGTAAAACACCGCCCCGGTTGCAGCATCTACAGCATGAAACAAATCGCCGCCTAACACGCAGCACCGAAGACCTCACGAGGTATCCTCAATTAAACGATGGCACATCGACCGTTTCCACCATGCAACGGGATCGTTCGCCAGCGGCCGTCCCGGGACCGACTTCCTATCGACACTCCACACAGAACCTTCAGCAGCAGTATCACGTGCTCAAGTCGTCCGAATCAAGCTACCACATTAACCACATACAGCCCAAATCGCCCGGCACAATCATTCTACCAAAGAGTTACAACCCGATCGCTCAACTGACGGCCGTAGAAAGTCTGGGCACGTTTCGTCGAAAGGTGTTCCACTCGGGCATTGGTGGCGAAACGAGCAAGCAGCTCGACGAGTATGATCTCTGGTGTTCGCGCATGGACGCACGTCCAACCTTGCTCGGTGGTAATGCATTTGTGAACAGAATTTTCAGCGAAACGTACGAACGAACGCTAGGCAAAGATCGGCCTGGCGCATTGCCCACACAATCATTCCCCTCTCTACAGCAGCAAGCAACTGCCGCCCGACAGAATCTCAAGCAATTGCTCCTACAGCAACGTACGAAAGATCTCAAAGTGTTAGGGTGTCTGGTGGTGGAGTTGTTTCTTGCACCGAAGCTACTACCCTTGGGAAGCTGTCTGCGGCAGGAATTTGACGAAAGACTCGATGCCTGCACGAGACTGGTCACCGATGAACCGCGATCACTTCCACCCTGCCTACTGCCGATCGTGCGCCAACTGCTCGGTCTGGAGGAGAACCCGGACCTGTCGGGAGTGACGAATCGGGGCCTTCCGCCTCCCACACCCCATCAGTACCTGCAGCCACTGCTTGCAAATTTACTCATACCATTCCCAGCGCATTATCACCGGCTCTACCAGACGGTGCGTGCCTTACGGGCCTTCGACGAGTGTCTACAGTTGCTTGAGTTGCAAACATTCTTCGAATGTGATGGTAAAAGCTGCTCGCGATATGCCGCGCTCGATCGAACGCGCATCGAGTACCGACGATTGATTGCCGAGTGTAAGGTAAATGCTTGTGTCGCTCTTGTCGATCCACTGCTGCAACCCAGCGGACACAGCGATCAATTCTCCGCAGTGGAACTACTTCTGCCGCATATCGTTGAGTTGATCCTACATGACGACACCTCGATTCCAGCCGCTTGGAATCTGTTCGATGCGATAGCGACCACGCTGGGCGTTCGGCGGACACAGAAATCGTTGCTACAACCGATACTGGCACTGTACGACTCCGATGAGATGGACACGGCAGTCGGCTCATCAAGACCGCAAGGTGGCACGGGTGGTAAAGACGGCACCGCGTTCGGTACCAATGCGATGACGATGATGATGGCACCCGGCGAAGGAGAACCCTCCTCGTACCTGAAGTTTACACCACGAAACACTTCGTTCAAGTCGAAAAAATCGGTCAAACTGTACCACCACAGTTTTCTGCTCAAGTTGATCGTGCGCTTTGGGTTGCGCTGCTTTCTGGAACACTTTGTCGTGCCGCTTATCGAAGCAGTCGGTGGATATAGGGATGGTGATTTTAACCAATCGTATCACGTACACGAACCCGTCTGGCCCTTCGGTGGGGAATTCCGCAAGTCCCGTTCGTACCGGAGCTTTAAGCTTCACAATACCACCACCACCACCGTGGAGGATGGTTCAACCGATGCCGACCCGGCATCCGTGTCCAACACACTCGTATCGCCCAATTGTTCCGATCGTACGATCTCACCCACGGTCGCTGGTCGACCCGGATACAATCCGCTAGACGAGGAGGAACTGCTGACGGTGGACACACCGAACAGTGCGGTGAAACTGCACGACAACGAACAGATGTTTGCGTTCGATGAAGATCCACAGGCAAAGCGACGATCGACCATCACGCTCGAGGATGACGATGCGGTGGAGCATGCAATGCGCCGCATCATAGACGATGAAGAGCTCGACTTAAAATTGAACCACTCGCAGGCAGAGGAAGCGTTTGAAGATGTGATAGCAGCGGGGCAAAGCAGTGACCTAAAGTCGCCCACCATTCCCATACCGCCGACGCCTTCCTTCAGGCGCAGCATTGAGTTCCACTCGATAGGGTGTGAAATTGGTAGCAAAAAGAGCATCGATTCTGGCGAGTTCCTTCCGAAGACGCCGGACTTAACGGCGGGTGGTAAAGAAGGCACATCATCTGTCGCAGCGGGACCTTCAACGGCTAGCAGCGAGGGCCGCCGGGAGTCATTGGCCGGAACGGGACTTTTGAATCGCTCCAAATCGACCGACTCCAACAAGACGCGTTCGAATCGTATCTCGGAAATGAGTTCCGAAAGCATTATCTGGCTGTCGCATCGACTGGGTCCGGTACTGACCGCACGCTACCTTTCCCGGAATCTGCTTAAGATGCTCACACTCTGTTATATCGGTGCGGAGAACCTTTTCCCCAGTGCGGACGGTAGCCAGCCGAACCGTTCATCGCCGACAACCAGCAGCGGTCCGACGGGACTAAACCATTTCTCCATCACAGAGGGATGTGTGGTTGGCGATGAAGCGGCCCTACGTGTTATCGACTGTCTGACCTCTATATCGGCCCTGTTCGGTGAGCATTTCATTTTGGTGCAATATCTACCACACATTAGCGAGGTGATCGCACTCTGTCGGAAGCGGATTACACCCACCCTGGAAGGAGGACTGATCAGTGCGCTGCAACTGCTCAAATGTCTCATTCCGTACCTCAACGATTCGACCGTGATGGAGCAACTGCCGGAGGTGTTTCTACGCCAGATCCTACACCCGGCGGTACGATTGCTCGAGTCCTCCAAGTATACCATGCCGAGCGGATTCCTGGCCCGGTCCGTGCTGTCCCGCAAGCTGATCGATGCGCTTTACGTTATTTCGGTGCGCATAGGGCGTGAAATGACACGCGAACACATCTGTGTGCCGGGATTGCAACGGTTTTTCCTGATCTTTGATAAAGCGTACGCACGGCAGCAGGAACACTTTTCGTCGATCGTCGCGGAAACGACGCAAGTAGATCCACCGTTTGGTAGCTTTACGCCACCGGGCGTACTGGGCAGTGCCTCCGATCCGGTCCACGGTCAGGGTAATTCCCGTGCCAAAGCGATGGAAGAGATACGGGATGTGTTTACGCCGAATTTGGCGTATTTCACCTTCGTACCCTTCCTAAACTATCTTGGCCAGCAGGATATGAGTCGCTGCGTAACCAATCTGCCGCTCATATTAAATCTCTGCCACGAGCACGAACAGATGGATTATGGCCGGACGGGAACTAACGCCTCAGGTGATCACGGTTCGATGCAACCGGGAGCAATGGCAACGGACGAAGAGCAGATGGATTCATTGAACTGCTCCAACAGTTTCGGTTCCAACATCGTCGGGAATCGCATCGAGTCGTCGGCCGGTACCGGGCCGGGAAGAATTGAACACAAAGACCTGCTCGGATTGGTAACGTATCGGCTCGATAATGTTAACAGCTCACGCAACCTGCGTGGTAACTGGCTGGCGTATTGGGAACACGAGATTGGACGATCGGAAAAGGACGCTCGGTTCAATTTGAAGCAGATTAAGCTGCAAACGTACACCGGCCATTCGAACTCCATCAAAGCAGTGCTAGCGCTGGACAATGAGAACAGCTTCATTTCGGCCTCGAAAGACAAAACGGTAAAGCTGTGGTCATTGCGCAGTGAAGGTGACGGTTCGAAGGTATCCTCTTGCCAGTTTACGTACGCGAACCATCGCAAATCGGTACACTCTTTAGCGTTCCTCGAAGCTCTACGGTAAGTGTTTGTTTTTTTTCCGAGCTTTACGACTTCTGAACACGACACTAAACATCCGTTTTGGCGTTCCCACAGGTTAACGATATCGTGCGATTCCGGTGTGCATCTGTGGGATCCATTCGTGGGTGCTCAAATAGGTCAGCTTGATGTGCCGAAACATTCGCCCGTGTCTGTGGTAAAGACATTTCCCTCGCCCAACTGTCTGGTGTTGGCTGGAACCGCTGATAGCACCGTGAAGCTTATTGATGCGCGTACCTTTAGCTACTGTCACGAGTGGAAGGTGGCACTAACGCCAGCCGGCACTGTACGCACGATCGCCGTCGCGCCCAGCGGAAATTGGGTGGCGGTTGGCCTTACCTCCGGACACATTGGAGTGCTGGATGCGCGTACGGGTGGTATTATATCGTCCTGGCGTACCAACGATAACGATCTCCTCCAACTATTAGCACCGAACGATGGTCAGCTTGTCAGTTCAAGCCTTGACCAGATGATAGGTGTGTGGAGCCCCACCACCGGTCATCTACAGTTCCATATGAGGTAAAGTTAACGATACACTGCACACAGGAATGGCAAGAATTGATGATTCCATTCCAAGTTTTATATTTAAACCTCTTCCCCAATCCATTGCAGAAATCGTCCCGAGCCGGCCCACTGCATGGTGAACAATGGGCCGGAATTGATCGTAGGCACACCGACAAACCGTATCGGGGTGTACAGTGCAATCGAACCAGATTCACCCTACTCGTACACCAAACTGCGCTCGGAAACGTTCCGCGGTGTGTTGACCAGCTTTGCCCTGTTGCCGCTCAACCGGATGATGCTCGTCGGCGGTGACAATGGTACCATTACGCTATTATGTTAAGATCTGACGAAACAGTAGCTGCTTATCAGTAGTGATATTATTACCAATAGCTATAAAGGAACGGCGTCCTATATTTTTTTTTGAAAATTAAGTAACTTCTTACTTAATAAATTAAAGTTGCGTGTGTGTGTGTGTGTTTGTAGGTTTTTAGCGTGTACAATTTATGTTTCTGGAGTTTTGTTAGAGTAATGTGTTTGAAAACCACCCCAAATAAACTGTACTCAAATAACTGACCACGAGCGTGTGTGTTTTATGTTCATAGCTTCGCCAGCAACCGTCAAATATTCAAAACAACAGTGACATCCGTGTCACCGACCTTACGTTGTGTGCCGTGAAAGTAGGAAAAGATTGTTATCACCGTTCTTTTTGGAATCAAACTTGCGGCTCTAAAACGCGAAATCCCAGGTTAATCATATCAGAATTCAGCTGATTGATTTTCATTCCACGAATCAACCTAGCTCGTAAGACTACCAGGGCATTTTGGCACGCATTTCGATTCTTTGTTCTGCATAATTCTTTGCGTTCTTTGTGCTGTGCGTAACGAATCTATTGAGAAGAATCACTCATATGAATCTGAGCAGGAGTGAGGAGTCCTTTAAATCCAAGAATCCTCGCTCATTCAGAGATTCAGATTGATTCATTCAGATTCATAATTCATCTGAATCATATTCAGCCAACACAAATTGTTTATCACCATCGTAACCGCAGCGCTAGCATAAACCACCGTGTGGATGAAAAACCATCCTCCAAACACAACCACGGCAGAACACTGCTACACCCTGCTTACACTAATGCAATCTGACTTCCTCAGATTAGATAAACAGTTACACACAACGGAACGGGTTACAATACAGAATACAACACGGAACAGGTTTCGAAACAAAATTATTATGGAAGCGTGATAATATCACTTTCCCGCAGGGTTACAAAATGGCGATAAAACAGTCCCATTCGTTGGAAAGACGGTTAGTTAAAAATGCAAACCTTTACGCCAGGGTACGTTGTTTGTTAAGGAAGTACGAAAAGGAAAATTACACACAACGGGCTACGATAGGTGATGTCTGCAGAGTACAGACATAGGAAGGTGCTGGTGATTTACCCTTAGGTGTAGTAATCAATCCTAAGAATCCTAGTAAAATCCATTTGATTTGGGATGCTGCTGCTACGGTGCAAGGAATATCGTTAAATCCTGAACTCCTAAAGGGTCCTGACCGTTTAAAATTATTGATTGGAGTATTGTATCACTTCTGCAGTCATAGTTCTAGCGGGGCTGAAAGCAGATCATCGATCATGGGGTTTCGAGTAACCGACGTGGATATGCGACGTGGAGAAAAAGTAGATGCGTGTTTAAACGTCGCTTGTTTTGCAACTAAATGGGGAAAAAGGCAATGTTTCGACGAGTACGTCGTCCGTGGCTTCAAGGTCCATCATTCATAACGACAATAAAGAAGAGTACTCTCATCTTGACGTAACGACCTACTAGATCATGCCTGCCATTTTTGGCTTTCTAGATTTATTTAACCACGTAGACGGATAATCAGTCCTTGCTACGGGGTCCGTTCGTGTGAAGACCGGCGCCGCTACCATCATGCCCCCGGGCACCGCACATTTCAACGTTTCTATTCCGTGTGGATGCAAGCAGGAGAGGGATACCGGTTAGAACGAAAACTTTCCAATTTGTATGACGTTAGGTCTAAATGTTACGTTTTGGGCATAGTGTATGCGTATCGTATATGAAACGGTATATAATAGCAAGGCTCCGACCGTCTAACGCAACACGGCCCACGTATGATTAGATATTGTCATCTACTAACAACAATTATCACTGGCTGTAAAGCGAGATATCCCCAGATAATCATATCAGAATTCAGCTGATTGATTTTCATTCCACGAATCAACCTAGCTCGTAGGACTACCAGGGCATTTTAGCACGCATTTCGTGGCAATCGTTTTCGCATTCGTGACACTGAAGAGTCCGGTAGTGCTCTGTTCCACGTCAACCGTGTTCGTTTCCTACATTACGTCCAACCATGCCAAGAAGTAAGTTATCGTGGTCGAAACTGTGATAACACCACGTCCGTAGCAAAACTACTGATAGCTGATTTTGTGCGTTTCTGACGTTTATCCTTTCTCAGAGCCCGTGTTTGGATTTTACGATTCGTGGGCACGATTTCGCAATGGGAGAGGCAAATGCGATGTGGACGACATCGCCAGAAGTGTGAACCTTTGCACACATTTAATCTACGCATATGCGGACCTGGACCATAGTGGATCGGTTGAGCATCAGGATGAGAATGAGCGGCGTACGATGCGTCAATTCAACGATTTGCGCAACAAAAATCCCAATCTGAAAACACTCGCATCTTTCGGCGGTGCCCGTCATTGTGGAACCTTTTCCAGTGTGGCCGCTAACAAGCAGCAGAGGTCTACTTTTGCTAGAAATGTGCGCATATTTTGTACCACCTATGGTTTCAATGGTGTCAACATCTATTGGCAGTTTCCAACAACTGACCGCGATCGTGCCAACTTCGTAGAGCTGCTGGCCGCACTTTCGTCGGAGCTGCACGGTCACGGACTGTTGATAACCGCTTCAGTTGGTGTGAACCGTGAGTATGACGTGGCCGGTATTGCCCGTCAAGTGGACTACATCCTTTTGAACACCTTCGATTACAATGGTGCGTGGGATAGCTATACGGGCCATAATGCACCACTCACCTGGGCACAGGTAGAATCGGACTACCAGAGAAAACTGAACGTTAAGGAAAGTGTCAACTATTGGGTTCGAGGCGGTGCTCCACGGTCGAAGCTAATCGTCGGATTAGCTGCATATGGGCGTACGTTTACCCTGTCCAACAGCGGTATTCACGGAACGCGAGCAAATGCCACCGGTGCAGGTCGATCGGGAGTTTTCACACAAGAAGACGGAACATTGGCGTATTACGAGGTGCAGGACGACTTTAGCTCGGGTCGCGTTTGGGACAGTGAACAGTGCGTACCTTACGCGGTGTTTGGCGATCAATGGGTAAGCTACGATGATCCGCAAAGTATTCGATTGAAGTGCGAATATATTCAAAGCGAAGATCTCGGTGGTGCAATGATGTGGACCATTGATCAGGATGAGTTCCAAGACGGATTCACACTGCTGCGTACGGTAGCTCAATGTTTGTAGTGTGGTGGTGATAAAGATAACGATTCTTTGTTCTGCATAATTCTTTGCGTTCTTTGTGTTGTGCGTAATGAATCTATTGAGAAGAATCACTCATATGAATCTGAGCAGGAGTGAGGAGTCCTTTAAATCCAAGAATCCTCGCTCATTCAGAGATTCAGATTGATTCATTCAGATTCATAATTTATCTGAATCAGATTCAGCCAACACAAATTGTTTATCACCATCGTAGTAATGTTCAGACAGTAATGTTGAACCAATTTAGAAATCAATAAAATGTGTTTGTTTTCGAAACCAAACACAATTGAAGCAAAATATATTCCCAAATATGATGACAAACAAACAAAAGTTTGATAATAATTGTTTGAAGCTTTCTTAAAATAATCCCCCGTTTTATAATGCAATATTATTTACGATGAAAATTCGCGTATGTATGTGATGGCATTTTCAAGTCGCACTAACCGCAGCGCCAGCATAAACCACCCTGTGGATGAAAAACCATCCTCCAAACACAACCACGGCAGAACACTGCTACACGCTGATGGAGATGGAGATGATATGGTCGTACTAGCCCTCGTTCACGGTACGGTAGTGTGCGTGTGTTATGCTGTACCGACCTGTACCCGCGTGTGCTTTTTGTTGCGGCAGGCAGGACGCACATGGGCTGGTTTGTGGTAACCCATGGCAACGAAACCGATTAGAGGAGATCTCAAAACCATGCTGCAAACGCACCCTGTTTGGGTGTGCGCCAGCGCATCATTCATGCGACCCTGGTGGTGCGGTGTTGCTAACTCTCTCTCTCAATTTCTTTTATTGTTGTTGTTGCTGTCCTAGCGCGGACGGAAAAATCAGCATATGTACATTGCGGGATACGCAACGAAACAGATGCGAACTGCTATTGTACCGAAGGAAACGGTAAATACGTTGGCATTGCGATTCATTGCGACACTGTACATTATGCGTTTAGAGGTTGATTGTAGGTGTTATTATGAATGAAAAAGGAAATAAAAATGCTGCAGAATATAATCGTAATTAAATTATTGATAATATATTTTTGTAGAAATACTTAAAACCTCTATAACATCCATAAAGTTTGATAACACAAAGTTGAGAATTAATTTATTGTCGCTTTGGTTCCCAGGAACCGAATTTAATCGGAAAACGGCTGTCAGCAACTAAAATTGAAAGTGGAAATAACTTTAAAAAATCAAATAGTTAACAATGTACAGATATTTAATAATTTACGAACGTATCAAAGGGGATATGAAATCTAAAAACAGCAATTAAAAAAATCAAATTTTGTGAATAATATGTTTTGATAAAAAAAAGACATTTTTAAAATTAACAGCTAGCAATGGAACATTAAATTATTCCGAAACTACTCGAAGGTTAAAATAATTTTAAACTACTTCATGTATAGTTTATCAATAATGTACGGATGCTTCAAAGGAAATTCAACATCTATAGTTATATAAATAGCAATCGTCATAATGAATAATGTTTTTTAAATTTCATGTTTATTAACACAAAACATTATTTACATTTACATTATTTATTTATCACCTAGAAAAGAAACATTGAATAACTACACTCAACTGCAAGTAACAAAAACAATATTTCGCGTAAATCCGTAAAGTAAATCCACGAAAGAAGCATTATCGACCCTACTCTAGGAGAACGTGACGAACATTTCTAACACAGCGGCGGTCGCCTGCTGCAAATGTCTGTCAACCGGGTAGATTCCGATTAAGTTCAGTTGAAACCGGTTTCGGATATGCCATTTGTTCCCAGCAGTCACAACCGCTGTTAGTCGGAGTTCGCATTAGCCGGGGTTAGGCAGGGGAGACGGCTCAAATCCATCCCAACATCCGACTAATCACCCTCCCCTCCACGATGGTCCCCGGTGGCCCTGCTGTGGACGCCATAAAGGAAGCCAATCCGCTTGGCAAGTCGAGCGATCCGACGATAGCGAAACGGTTCGAACGATCCGACCTTCTAATGCAGCAACTAGCGTCGAAGGAGCCAGTGGAGGTGTCTCGCTTAGTGCGCAACATCTTCCCATCGCCCGACACACACAAAACGTTTGAATCCACCACGTTGCGTCTCTGTTGCGTGTTTGTGTGTTGGGTAGCGATGCTATTTCTATCGCTGGAAGAAACACACCCTGCGAAATCGATCGACAAGGGAAACAACCCCGCCACTCTACGAAACACACGAACACGAACGAAACCGGCCCCGAAGCAAACGCGCGTACTTGCGCGCGCTTTTCTAATCACCTTCTAAGCATCGTTGCACTGCTCGCTCGTTTGCATGCGTGCCTGGCAATGGATTTAGCAAGAAGGTGAGTATGAAAGATAGAAACGAATAGAAAACGACCCCACTGCGGTTGTGTTGCGCTCCCCTTAATGTTTGCTGCTGCCCCTACTTCACGCAAGAGGCGGGTTTGATTTTTTTTTAGCAAAACGGGGAACAGCGAAGGCACGCGAACAAATCGATACACATCTCTGTGCCCGTGGCTCGGTGTTGGTGTACCGGTTGACGTGGTGTTGGTAATAGTAATTGTAGCACGCTGATAACTACAGCAAGATGCCGTTTTTTGTGCCGATACGCAACGATGGTGGAGATGCTGCGATTGCGTGAGAACCAGCATCTCGGTCCAGTGAATGAGATAAAACTTTTCCCAGGTTGCTATGTTTGCAGGAGGCTGCCACAGACACGCGCGGGGGTAAATGAACGGAAGCATCTCACCCAGATGGAAAACTCTCTGGCTGGTGTGATGTTGCAAACGCGGGGAAAATTGTGGGTGGGGGAAGTTAAGGGTGACTGGAAAGCATCTCCCATCACCGTTACCTGCAATTCACGCTGGTGCTGTTGCTGCGAAACGTTAGCACAGAGAGGGGTGCATGGAATTAAAAATGAAGTGGGGAAAACAAAGCTGAGAATATTAATCATCATCAGAATATCTCACACTGTGATGGTTAGAGGGCATTTATGGCAAAAACCGATGTGCCGACTTCATGGGCAATTTACAATCAAGGCTTTTTAAATCATATTCTAAGGGAAAATTCTACAAAACCACCAATTTATGTCACCATTAAGGAAAACCAACGAAAAAGTTTTCCTACCTATCACATTTAGAAAGTCAACTGCTCGAATGCAACATTTCTTACTGAAAACTTCATTCAGCACGTGAGTTCGGCGGCCAAGTACCATCTGTAATTGCATGAAGCTGTAGAAAGAGCGCATGTTTCGTTGTCGATGAACGTACGCATCGGCAGTGCAGGAATTCGATTGGTTCAACGCACCGAAACACAGCCGGGTGGTGAAGCAACACACAGCGATATTAGGTTGTACGAAACGTCGCTTCGCAATTGGTTGGTGGTGGTGATTATTATAGGTGGGACGAGAACAAATCTCAAAGTCACTTCACGTCACAAAGGCCTACCTGAACACGTATCTACCAAAATGTGTCGCCTGCAAATTTGTTGCTGTTTTTTTTTTCTTTTTTAAATATGTAATATTAAATTCTCCAATAAAGGTAGCCCCCTACATACACGATATCTCAAAGAGACAAATGTTCAAATTTGTGGACTAGCAATCGCTAAACCACACTTTCTTTTACGCCAACCCAACAGCGCACAATTCAAACCCTTCCATTTATTTTCTCTTCTGCGGTACAGCGATCCACACAATCGTAACGCGAAACGGCGGTCACCCTCTGTAACGGATGCGGCCCTGGCCGGAACGGCGCTTACTATTTAACAATTACACAAGCCGTGCTTTACTCACGCAACACCGGGGAAAAGAACCCACTAAGAACCGGCGCACCGAGAGGCCCGATTCGGTTTTCCCTTCCCGAAAACCAAACGCCATCTTCGGGGCGGAGGTGGGGAAGATACGACCGCCCGGCCTGCTTCGGATTTCGTTCGAATGCACGAAACCCGGCCCAGAGCAGTAGTAGTCGGGGGCCTTTTTTTACCTCCCCACGGGGCCGGTCATCCATAGACGACGGGGAATCATCTCCTCAAAATTGGCCACAAATATGAGCGCTGGGTAGCGATGGATGGATTAAAAAATGAAACCTCTTTTTCGTCTCGGCAACAACGTCACGGGTTTGTTTTTTTCGTTCGTTTCGTGGCGTTGCTTTAAAAGCTGAAGCAAAAGGTGCGTTGCTTGGGTGACACGCGCACAAAACCCCAGCAATGGTGACACCCGGCCCGGCAGGGCGATGTCAACCCACGTGAAAAGGGCAGGGCTGTCTGTCCCTTTGCCCAACGGTGGAAGTAGAAACTTTCCAAACGCTCCGTGTACAGTCTTCGGTTGTGGATGTTCGTGCGCTTGGCTTGGGGATATAAAGTGGGAAAATGAGGTCAGAGCGACGGAGGAGGGGTTGGAGGGGGAGAGGTTTGCTTTCACTTAACAATTTTTGTCGTCCGGATTGTCACTCGAGTCGTGCTCCACCCGGCCCTCGACGCCTGTTATCTTTGGGGACACTTTTCTCTCTTCTTTCGACGCTTTAGTGACGCTATGGACGCGTGTAGTGCACAAAAATTGCAACCGTAGTAGGCCAGCGGTTACCGCCCACACTCAAACCCACGTGCTAATTCGAACAGGCAAAACACGTGCTTTGTGTTGAAGCTTTTTGGGGCGATTATGGATATGCTTTTTTTACGTGTCCCGCCGTCCTAAGCGTAACATAGCCGACCCTTATAGCAGCTTCTGGTCGTATTAGCACATTCATATTCGCGTGTGATTTATAGCTGTACCGTCAACAAAACGTTACATCGACCAGGAGTACAGGAGACCATGCAGCACCGCGCTCAGTACCTCTCGAAGGTGAACTTGTACAATGATGCGTGGCGATTCTACACCAGTCGCAATAGACGAAACCCAACATAAACGAGTCTCTTTCTTACTGCCGGCGGTTTTCATGCATTTGATTGCCATCTAATGCCCGCGTACGTACAGAGCAGGTCAAATTTCGTCTACAGTAGTTTTATCTTCAAATATCGATGGTGTACACACTGCCATACTCCTCTATACTATTCCTACATCTTTCAATTGTTATTAACTCCCATGAAATATGCCTGATGGTGAAACTCAACAAAACCACTTACCTCGCGGTAAAATCAGCAACCTACTGTAGCTCACCCCGCTATTTACACTGAAACCAACCCTGAGAAGCTCCAACGTGCGCTTGTTTCTTTGGGGGCTCGTCTCGATCAGACAACCGCGTCAAGAGACCAAAACGGGGGTGCGGTGCGATCTATCGTATACCCGCCACAGCATGGGCACCGCTCCTGCCAGCCTGGTATAATATTGCGGCCCGTACCTGACCCTCGTTTATAATAACAAAAGTTTGTCGTCGGCGTTGTGGACCAGGCTGGGAAATCTCGCCCAGACAGCCGCAATACACCCTCCAGCACGGGGTCGTTGAACTTTGCGCGTTGTGAACGTTTCCCACCCCAGCAACAAAATTGTCATGCTCATGCGTTCTAACTAATCCACAAGCAAACCTGCCGAAGCGAGAAAGCATGACGATGTTGCTCGATGGGCAATGTGTTGGGAGCGTGTAGTATTGTAATCGAAAGCGCGAACAAAAAATTATTACAATTAATTAATTTTATGGAATTCAAAAAATTGTTTATTACTTTCAAACGTAACACAATCACATAATTATCACATCACAAAAGCAATTAAAATGTTGTCGTACTAATGACAAAATATTGGATAAGATTACAACTGCACGAGTCACTTGAGGGTGCTTGAACATTTCTCGCACCAACCGTGCCTCCTATCTCGCATGCACGTGCCGTATCAGCACTGTAGCGCCTGTTCGATTGTATATAACCCAATTGGCCGATACCTCCTGAAATGGCTGCGTTCCCGATCGAACGGTTTATTCTTTTACTAACAAATTTCGATGCCCTCGGTCTGGGTAGTACTGGGAACGTGTCCTGAGAGTCCCGAGTAGGCCAAAGAAGGTTCCCACTTGCCATGAAGGACACCGGCAACAGCCGGGGGCTGCAAAGGGTGTCCGGACTGTTACCGAGCACTATTCCAATACGGCCGCAAGCTTCGGTTTGCTAGTGGCGCTGTCTGAGCTTTGGCCACATTCGTGATTTCCCACCCACTCCCAGACCGGGGTTTTGTTTTGCCGCGTATAGGGTTGCATTCCCCCGTAATGGTGCGCGTTGTTTCCAAGTTTTCTCCCCTCCCATAGCGTGAAAGCAATTCAACAAGCGCAATAGCGCAGGAAAGTCAAACGCAAAGCTCACACGTATTCCAAACCAATCGTGCCCCCTTTGGGACGCTTTCGTTCATGACGGCGTGATGAAAAAGTAACAGTTTTGTTGGTTCTTGCTATTTGAACGATTATGTACAATAATGCACCTTTTTGCTGTATACTGGGTGATCCGCAATAAACTTTTTTGGGGGAATTAACGCGATGGAATTCTTTCCGGGTCAACGGAATTCATCAGTTGCTCTATCTGCCTTAAGTCTTGATAACATTTATGAGTTGTGATGATGGATAGACTTTTGAAGAGTGATAAAGTCTCCTATGTTATAACATTCCCATCTTCCAAATTATGCGTGGTTTATCCAATGTTATGCAATTACGCCACCAGCGCGTTGCTAACCAGCCAGCCATTTTATATATCCAATATCATGGAGATTTGGGCATTTCTTCTTCAACTCATATCACAGTTCACTTATTTCCGCACAGCTGTTTTCATAATTCACAAAATTCTTAATAACACAGTGTAACGGATTTTTTAAAAAGTAATTTCGAAAGTTCCATTTATTTTCGAACATCTCGTCATCGTTCGAACATTTCCTCTCGTCCGTTTATACTGATGTGGTTGAGATCAGTGTTACACATATTTTCGTCGCCATTTTTGTCGCGACGGTGCTCGTGCTGTTGTGAAAATTTTGCAGGAAATTTTCCTACCACCCGTCGTGTTTTATCCGGTGGCAATCGTCCAAAGTTTTGGCTCTTATACCTCCAAATTCGTATCCCTTCTTATTCTATCTGTAACACGTCGCGCTCGTGCCCGTAAAGTGCCCTTGGCTGTCCGTATTCCATACACCTCATTATCTTTCATCACTGCGTATATTCGTGATCGTGAAAAAGAAAGCGAAAAAGAGTCAAAATACCATAGTGGTCGAAAATTTTCGACAGGTGATCAGCAGCGTGCGAAAGTCCAACGTGCCTCGAAAGCGCCACGCCTGAGAGCAGTGTGCTCTTCAGCTGCTTTAGCAGAGTTTCCGTGCATTTTCCGTGTTCTTTCCTACCTACGAAGAAGAAGAAGTATTTCTTCCAGATTTTTGTTGAGACTTCACCAACATGGCAAACTAAAAAGAAAAGAAACAATGATGCCGCAACGTAAGGAACTATTTTCACTCTCCGCCGTCGCAGCCGTCGTCGTCGCTAGCGCAAGCAGCAAACGCAGCAGCCATCGTGCTGTCTACCGCACCGTAGAAGCCGTTCAACAGGAAGAAGGCTTTTTAAGCGAGTCTCAAACACTCGAATTGTCCTATTTGCAAGCTGTAGCATCAGCCAACGTC
Source organism: Anopheles moucheti (assembly GCF_943734755.1). Lineage (NCBI taxonomy): Eukaryota > Metazoa > Arthropoda > Insecta > Diptera > Culicidae > Anopheles > Anopheles moucheti. The sequence goes on along the minus strand of NC_069141.1, from coordinate 10,220,980 downwards.
CTCCATGGAGAAGAATCGCTTTACCAATCAGAATCTGTCCAAGGGGCAGATTTCTGAGGCGAAGAAAAATCAAGGTTAGTGATGGGAGTGTTTATGCCTGATGTGCCATATGTCATATGAATGTTTCCCGGGAGAATTCTTAATAACATCTCACCCTTATTTTAGATGTTTCTGTTAAGTGGCCCCGTCAGTCCAAACGTCGTGGAGAACAATCGGACAGCAGCAATAATCATCGGCACAGTGCCAACACCGGTAAAGTACCGAGCGCAAACAAAACTCGTAATCAAAGCAACTACAACTACGATGCACGGCAACGGTCGCAACGACCAATCCGAGCAACGGAACAACTTGCCACCGGTGATGGCGACGTCGGGCGTTCCCTGGATGAAGAGCAACCGACCTCTAGCGGAACCGCCGGACTAGCGCCACCGGCTCAATCGAACGCGACGCCCAACAGCGTACGCGGTGAATTACACTCGGTGTTTACACCCGGCTCGAAGAAACAGAGTCTGAACCACTTGCTGAATTATCATTACGCACCACGCGAACGCGACCAGCCAGTTCGGTTCACGCGCACCGGCAACATTCGTAAGCTGGCGCACCAGTCACATGGTAGCTACAACAAGGAACAATTCCTGCAGGCGAACTGCCAGTTTGTAGTGCGCGCCGATGAAGACTATGAAGGTTTACTGTCCGCACCGGATCAACTGGTGGACTGGGGCAAGGTGGAACAAATCCACGTGCTCACTTCGGAGGAACCACAATGTCCGATATGCCTGTATCCGCCGGTGGCGGCAAAAATGACGAAATGCGGCCACGTGTACTGTTGGCCTTGCATTCTGCACTATCTGGCATTGTCGGATAAAACATGGCGCAAGTGTCCGATCTGTTACGAGGCGATCCATCTGCCGGATTTGAGATCGGCCGTTTCGAAACCGTTCCACGCTTACGGTACGGGAGAGTATGTAACGCTTCAGCTGATGCGTCGCGAAAAGGGTACTATGAAGGTGGTCGAAGTGAACGATGAGCATCAGATGGCGAACATCCGTCCGATTGTAGGCACTTCGATTCCACATTTTGACGCTACCGTTGGTAACAGCATCCTTACCAAGCTGCTTCTAACCGACACTGTGCAAATGTTGAGAATAATGGAACGCGAACAAACAGAACTTGAGAATCAGCTCGTGTCCGATGGTGCCGATGCACCGGAGAACATCTTCGTGCAGCAGGCACTAGACATACTCACGGAACGTCGTACCAATTTGAAGGCGGCAAAAGCAATCACGTTTCCCGTTCCAGTGGAAAAGATTGTACGTGGCATATCGATCTCTTCAAGCGTGTCGGACGATGCCACTGAACAACAATCGGAAGACGTTCTCGACGGAGTCGCCCAAGCAATGTCGACTGGAAGCGAAGGATCGTCGGATTTCATGATCGACGAAGAAAGTAATTTCACTGTCGGTGACATTGCCATCGTCCCGACCGCACAATGTACGGGTGAACATTACTATTTCTACCAATCGCTTGACGGGCAACCGTTGTTTCTGCACTCGATCAACAGCCGCATGCTGCAAGCAATGTACGGTAGCCTCGATCGCAGCCCACACCGCATAACTGGTCGAGTTGTGCAGAAGGATTCATGCTCGATGGATGAGAATTTGCGTCGCCGGTTAAAATATCTGGAGCATCTGCCAGTTTGCACACAGTTCGATGTGGTCGAGCTGGATTTCGGACCGACCGCGAGCGATGGACTCGTGTCAGAGGAGATAATGAACTTGTTCCACGACGAGCTAGCTATGCGCCATCGCACACGGCAGAAGCGTGCCCGAGCGGAGCAGAAACGCGAGAAGCAAATCTTTGAGTTTAACGAACGCCAACTTGGTAAAGCGATGGCCCGTTCTGCTCGCATTTCCATCGAATCAACGAAACATTTTCCTTCGGTAAGCATAACATTACGAAAGAAAAAGGTTCTAACTGGTTTACGATTTAATAACGATTTTATAATTCTCCACAGTGCGGACTTTCGGAGTCTTACCCGGAAGAACCCACCTTGCTCGGAACCAGCCCTGTTGCAAGCGATATTTCGAGCTCTCCGGGATCTAGCGGATCCGCGATGTCGTCTTGGTCGAAGGTAAGCTGAGACGGCTTGTCGGTCATTCTATATCTAGTAAACATTGTTTACTCTAACCTCGAACCCCAGATGGTGTCCACTCAACCCTCCTCTAATCAGCGTTGGCCTACATTGGGAGGAGCGACTTCGTCGTCCAATTCCAGCGCTCCGGCACCGAAGCTAGTGCAAGTAACCGGTAGTCGTATGGCTGCCACAACGAGCAGCACTTCGCGTACCGGTTGGCGCCAACCAACGTCGGACGTTGATGAAGACGAAACGGACGAAGAGCTTATTGCGGTACGTGCCCCACTGTTTAACAACAATCTTGGCCGTGCTATTGAGGCAGCACTGGAGAGAAAAACTGCTCATCAATACCAATCCACTTCTGGGTCTGGTTCTGGTTCGGGTACCGCCTCGGGCGCCGCTGGAAAGCGTAAAAAAAATAAGAAAACGCTACTCTTTGCCTCTGGTATGAATATGAACTAAATACGAGACTTCGGTTGGAGTTTTATGTGCGGGTGAGAGCGTTTGAACGGCAAAACTTGTTTATTCGATGTGTGTACAATTACTCCTCCGTTAAGTTTTAAATATCCCCATTAGCTAACATCTCCGTGTGGAACCTTTTTCTTATTTTTTTGCCAAAATTTCAATTTTCTTCTGTTTTGCTTGCACATCTGTTCATTAATATATCCTATAAGAAGTGTAATGAAATCAATGGGACAACGGATAATGGCAAATTTGTATGTTTCCTATTATGTTGTTAATCGGAATTAAATTCCGATCAAAAACAGAAAGGAATTAAAGTTATATCAAATATACCTAAACGCGTATAGCAAAACAATAGAATTTGCAAACAATCAAAGCGATTTCGGAAACGCGTTGCACAAACCAATAGAACATATCACAGGAAAAGGATTATCGGGTCACAACAGTGCTCGTAATATAAAAACAAATCAAGTGGCCAAATGATTTAGATAGTTCCATTTAAAACAATGAATCGTTTTTTTATTATGATAATTTCTTGCTTATGTTTGAAAAGTACGAACCCAGGTCTCCCTTTTTCGTTCTTGATCATCTTACCATTAAGCGGGCGTGTTTTTGCCTCATGTTTTGATCAAGATTTTGGCAAACGGTACGGCGTACTTTTCACCTCACCCGCTAGCCGCTAGCTTATTGCAAGAGCCACCCTGGACCAGATGTAACGGGGGAGTTAATTAGAATTATTTACGATTCTCATGCTACTCAGTCAAGTACGGTTACATAAACATTAACATTTAAAATGTGAACATTTACACGAGTATCCGCCGCTATGCTTATTTATGCTAAAAGTGTGTGTGCTAATAGTTTAGTAGAATACGATTTGTTGATTGCTTAGTACATAATGTCTAACGCAGATTGTTCGCAAGTAATTTTTGCGAATAATTGTAGCCACTTATCGGCATCGGCTCCGCATTCTTCAGCACATAGAAGGTGGAGCTTAGATGCATTAGAACGAGTACGGAAGGTGTTATAAATTAATATGCGCTGATGATCTTAACATCTATCACGCCAAGGAGGAACCATGCTGGAGATTATTAGCACCGATCCCAATGCCAATTACCGCTTGGGTTCATTCTTCTTGCGATGGATCATCGCTGCCCTTCGCGCCCTGCAGCATCATCTCCTCATCGTCATGCTCTTCATCGTAGTCTTCTTCATCCGCTTCTTCGTGATCATCATTGTCGCCATTGTTGCTGCCGTCGTGTGTTTTTTTCGCACCCGACGAAGCCGAACCGGATCGATCCCCGTTCGACCGATCGGTATCATGATCTTCGATCGATTTACCATACTTCTCGATGTACTTCTGGTACTCTTCCTTCGCTCGGCACTCGGTTGCTTCCACATCAATTATTTGTACGCGCAACTGTTTCGACTGCTCGACACAGCGCACCTTAACCTCCATATACTCATCAGCCCGTTTATCTTCCCAGCAGGAGTACTGTAAAACAAAAAACAGCGTTAAAACACTTCTTAAATGTATATTTTACGCGAAAAGCGTTCCCTTTTACACTACTTACCACCATGGAGGATGTGAACTGTGGTGTGCTGGCATCGACTGATTTATCGCGAAAGTATTTCTGCAACAAGCTCGATCCATCTCGGCGCCACAGACACACCTTCAGATTATCCCGTATGCCTTCCTCCAGATCTGCCCGAGAAGCGAACAACTTCAGGTAGCCACTTTTGTCCGGAAAGCTCCCAGACAAGTTGGCCACCTTTCGTTGAATCGGTTTAACCGAATGTTCCGCACCGGAACAATCTAATCCCGACACCGACGAGTTGGGACTTAGCTTTATCTGTCCTAACGCTCCTTTCGAAGTGGACGGTGGTGTTTTGTTCTCGCTCTTCCGACCGTACGCTCGCTGTGGCGTTGTTGAAGACTTTCGTCCACGTTTGGGAACCGGCGGAGTGGAACTACCGCTACCGGCACTATCGAAACGATCGTCGTCATCATCCTCGTCATCGTCCTCATCGTCATCATAGTCCTCATCAAACTTTCGTCTTCTTCCGGGACCTCGACTTTTTGCTGCTGGTTTACGGCCCCGCCGGCCTCCTTTGCTACGACCACCACGCTTCCCACCGACCGTTCCGGTCAGTATATCGCGCGTTTTACGCTTCAACGCTTTTGGACCACCTTTTTCCGGTCGCCAGTCTTCCTCGGAGTCTTCAAAGTCGGTTTCCTCATCAAAGTCGGAACCGTCCAGGGTTGTGGTTACCATTTCCGTCCGGCTGCGCATATTATTGTGTGGCAATCCAGGTGGGAGTGTGATAATAGTTTATCTACAAAATCGAATCTTGACATTATAAACTTTTCCCTGCTCAGTTTTATCATATTGCTATCCACTGCAATGAATTAGTTACCTAGTTCCGCGTATAGGACACTACAGGTATTCAACCAAATTCCAGTATGGTAGCACTGGAGAATAACGCCTCTCTGTCTCTTTCTGCTATGAAGCTATTTTCTAGTTCTAGATCGATTATGGACGGTTTCTATTTGTGCACCGTTGTGGCTTGAACTATTTTACACTACACTATAGGCGCTCTAAATACAGCTGCGAGATAAATGCGACAAGAATTATTGCACAAGGAAACGTGAACAAGCCCGTGAACGCTTTTTATTACATTTTTTGTTCCATGTTTTTCATAGCAAGTTTTTTGGCATTTTGATGCCGTTTTTATCCTATTTGACAGTCCCTCCAGATGTATAGATGTACAGGTGGGTGTAAATACAGCAAAACAAATGGTCCGTCGATGTTCGGTGCACAGCAAGGAGCAATTAAGTTTCCGATAAAACTCCCGCAAAGCATGTATCGAAATGTAAAAATTGTATTAGTTCAAAGCAAAAGCTACAGAATAAAAATAAGTTTATGAGCTCATCTGGCCGTAACACCCCTTTGCATTAGTCCCACCTTGGTTCTATAGGTTTTGTTTTGCTTGACAATGTTGACAAGTCTCCGAAGCAGTTTTGTTTGCATTTTCCCGAAAAGCGAAAACCAGTGCGGACGGATTCTGTCTCGAATCGCGATGGATTCTCTCGAAATTTGTCGTGTTTGTGTAGAAGAAGCGGACGAATATTGGTTTCTGTTTGAAAACTGTGTTATGATACCATTGGGTACTACTACACCAGCACAAATCATCACCGAATTTACCGGCATTGAAATCGTACGCGACGATGGATTACCAGAATTCGTGTGCATCAGTTGTATTGAAGCAGTGGCATCGGCGTACCAAATACGAGAAAAATGCATTTCCTCTGATCGAAAGCTGCGAAAACTGCTGCTACAGAATAGAAGTTCGAATGCTCAACGAGCAATCCAGCAAACGAACCAGGCTATCCATACGCAAAATGGTTCCACGTCAAAAGATGTTGAGATAACGCCACAAGAGACATCATCGATGGATGAACAAGATGCTTATTATGAAACGGTAAATAAGGAGGATTCGCGTGACACTGAATACACCGAGCCAAATCAAGCAGATACATTGGAGATTGCGTTGGAACAGTTAGGAGCGGTGTCTTACAACGAAGAATATCTTACCAATGTACAGCAACAGCAATACGAAGCTGATGATAATGATGATGAACATGAAAATCGGCCAATCACAGTTCATAGTGAGCAAGATATCGCTAAAGATAATCAAACTATCGACATGGAGGTTCAAATATTAAAACCCGATGCCACAAATGAGTCCGTCAAAGTTCAGGGTGCGAAAAATTCTACCAACGACACCCAATATCCCAAAGTGGATCGGCAGAAAAAGATCGTTTGTGACCTTTGTGGCAAACATTTTTCGAACAAGGGAAACTTGAAAGCTCATATAATGCTACACAACAACTACAAGCCTTTTAGGTGCGATCTGTGTGGAAAGACATTCTCGCGCAAGCATAACTACAACGTGCACAAGTTGCGTCACACGGGCAAACGCATCCACCAGTGCCTAGAGTGTGATAAGGCATTCGTTTGCACTGTAAATTTAAAACACCATATGATTAAGCATTCGAATGTGAAGCCATTCAAATGTAATCGATGTGAAATGGAATTTTCTTACCGTACGGACCTAGTACGGCACAAAATAGCGCACACCGGCATCTATCCATTTGCTTGCGAATATTGTCACCGTCGGTTTAGTCGAAAAAGCAGTCTCAAGAATCATCTTCCAAAATGCATGGATCAGGAAAAGAAACACGTTGTGAAAGACGAGTCTAGCGTTTAGATGATCTACAACGAATAAATGAAAAATGTTTAGCGTATTTTGGTGCAGTGTTTTGTAATGAAATTCTAGGAAATATCACTAAAATATCCTGGATACTACCATTCTTAAACACTCAAACGTTTTTCTACTGTATTGTCGACGCGTTTAAATTTAACTGTCTTTAAATGCACATACAAAGAAGACATTTAGAAAGTAATACTACCGAATTTACAAAGCAAAATATTTGAAAAAAAGATTCTTGAAATAAGAGAAAAAGAATTGAAATAAACGAACGTGAAAAATAAGTTCTCAAATTGAAGTGAACGTTCGCGTGTGGATTGCAACCAAGCTGTCAAAACAAAAGCCGCTTCTTTTTCCAAGCGGTGTTTTTTTCTTTTTCGTTGCTGTCAAACGAATAATGCGGAACGCTTTCTTTCAGCTGTGGCGTGCGAGCAGAAAATAATACGATTCAAACCGTTAACCCGAACGGACGTGCGTGTACGTTTCGCTGCGCTCGTGGTATTTTTTTTTTCAATACGTCAACGTTATCATTCTATCTATTGTTGAAAACGCTTAAAAACTTGTGAGTTTGTACTTAAACTGTGTATGTTTGTGAAGATCTAAACTCCGGTACTCGGTTATTCGGAAGAGCGTGCATTACGTTTTGTTGTACATCTGTGCTGTGCACATAGCATGCGGTGCGAATAAAGAAGTGGGAAAAACAAACGAACGGATCATATCTGCATCAGCTGGATCAATCCGCCGCGCGTAGTACGGTGTAAAAGAAAAAGAGGGAAACTGGAATTTATCATACGATCTCTCATCAAATGTAAATCTTTTCCGATAGTGAAATGTAAGCGCGTTCGTAAAGGAGTTTGGTGATCTATTTTTCGTTGTTCATTCTATGGTAAATCGTCTGTGAAACCCGATACACGTAATCGTGCCCAAGTGAGATCTAGTGGTAAATTTGTAGTTTTACTTCACGCAGTGTGCTGTTTCTATTTTTACACTGCTGGCTGCGTGCAATAACAAACGCATACGAGAAAGGCATATAATACACTGCCATTTCCGTTGATACTCGCCGTAATCATACGTATTCTAGGCGAAACGCACACGCGCCATCCTGAAAGTTACTACCGAAGGAATCTCGCCATTCCGTTATCAGCACACACAATCGAAGACACAGGCCGGGGGCACATCGACACCGTGTACGCGTGCAGCTGACCGAGCAGTCCAAAAATCAACCCTCGCGCACATTTGGAGAGCCCCACCTTATCTGTAGCGACGAAGGGAAGAAGAATCATCACCGAACCACGACACCCGGTGGTCTGACATTTTGGGACGTGTATTGTAACTAGATTAGTGTCTTGACCAGCTGGGAAACATCCTGCATTAGACGAATAGATTTGCGATTAACCCTACTCCAAGTGGCAGATAGCGCAAGGCAAAATGAATAACCTCATTGCGAAGGTAAGTGACAAGTGTGTACGGTGCACTGTAGTGTGTCATTCTGTACTCTTCCCCAGGTATGAATACCAGTGCGTGATTTGCGATAGCGAAACAGGTGTTGGTAAACCGCCATGATCGGTAAATGGATTGCGTTGCGTTCGAGAAAGTCCCCGAAAGGGCGCCGTCGCTCGCGGTTAACAACGGATCAGGGTGCAAGTTTTTCCACCAATGGATCAGGATTGCCCGGTGATGATAACCTTTGGCCAGATGCTCATTATGGCATGTTGTCATGTTGTTTGTCGATCATCACCTACAAAAATTCACGTATTCGGTGCGTTACAGCAACCGCACCGTGCTCAGTTGTAGCACGTCATGAATCATGGCTCTCCTACTGAAAATGCCAAATCGAGACATGACTCGTAAACAAATTAGTCATTCTAAAACAGATCAAGGAAAACAAAATGAAAACAACAATTTGTTTGATGGTTGGCGGCCAACGCGCGGGGAATGCGTTTTGCAGACTTTCTACTGTGCGCGTATCAAACGGTTTGGAGGGAGTTAATGCGACGCAGAAAAATCCCCACCGTCCTTCGACTGCACAAGTCAAGCGAGCTACAACGCCACCAGGTAACGGTGACCTCTTGGAAGAGAAGCGGTGATTACGTGCCACTATACACACTTTAGTTTGTTTTTGTGATATCAGGAAGATCATGAAGATCTTTTTGAAGCTACACGGGTTACACACGCGTATCAAAGATACTTCTCGAAATTTGACCATGAATTTTATCTCGTGGCGCAATAATTGTTCTCTTTTCATCCGTTTACTTTTTTTTAGGTTGGAAGAATGAAGTTTTAACCACAATATGTGCAAAATTCTGCATCGAAACAGAGACGGGGTAGACAAACAGCATGGTCCGATGTAATCAGAACCGGCTTTTCCCTGTGTCGAACGCTTGTAAAATGTCACAAATCGTGACTAATAAGATCCGCTCATACTGCTTTGTTATTAGCGGTTTGTTGTCCATTTTCACACTTCACTCGCCGACAGGTGGTACGGTATCACGACTATTTTACCCACGAGTTAATCTTCACCGATGTCTGAAAGAGTTTCAGATCGTTTAACGCCCTTCCGGGGAAAGAACAAAATCTTGTCAAGCTAAATGAGTGTTATTGAACGAGAATATAAAGTCCGCCCCATATACATTTTAAGATTGTAGAGCGAAATTCAGTGCTCAACTTTAAGTCATCTTTGCACTGCAGTTGCTTCTCCGTATCAAGGCCAGCAGGAAATGACGGCGGAAAGTCAAGTTTAAGCAAACACAAACTGTGCTTCAGATTGCGTGTGTGTGTGCTCTTAACAAATCATTGCCCCCTTTCCTTAGTAAAGTGCGCGGGAAGATGGTTTCTTATCAGTTTGATAGTTTAGTTGCGCCGCACATATTAGTAACAACAAGTGGCCCGTATGCGTTTTACAAACAATTCGGTTAGGATAGATAGATTGTTAAGCGCATGAAGCGAACAGTAATTATATACACACAATGAAACCGCGGTTCTGGACAAATCTTTGCTACAATGTAACAACTTTCTGAAGTCTCCCCCATTACTCTTTATATGACCCTTATCTATTCGGTGTCTTTGAACAATTTGGTCGCCCTAGAAATACACAGATATTCTCTGCATCGAATCAGGCGGCAGGATCGAATAGCAGGTGACTGAAATTAAATTATCACACATGTGCATCGCGCTCATTATCTACGGTTCCTCCACGCTGGAACGTGTAGCGCATTAATTACGTTTCTTAATTTCTTACTTCGTATAGCAAAAGAATTACGCCGTGTGGGATTTGTCAACCGATCATTGGCGATTAATTCACGGTCACGTTCCACTACAATGTGATCGTTTGTTTATCCAATTATCTTGTGCATGGCAACACTCCTCCACACACATGATGTGGCATCTAATTACAATCAAATGTATAGATCACAGTTTTTACAGAGTTTTTCTCTTTTCTTTCTTTCCCTGCATATCTACTCCTCTTCTCTCCACTAGAAACGTCCCGAACCGGTAGCGGATTCATTGAAGCAGTTGCTGAAGGTGAAATGTGATACAAAGAACGATCGTTTTCTGTTTTGCGTATTCTGTTTCGCACTTTTCTCTCGTGTCGCTTCTTACTTGCACAAAGATTATTTGTCACATATATGTTTTACTAATAGTTTAGTTGAGCAAGATGTTCCCCTTTTATACATTAGATTGCGCATCTTGCTGGCGCTTTATCTGTTGGCCGTAAGCCAGGCACGTGAAATGCACCTTTGGGTTCTGAAATTTCATCGCACAAAAACCCCCTTTTTGCAGCGCTGCATTAATAAGCATTCATCCCCGCTTGAAACCCCCCTCCCTGTTAGTTCCCCTTTTCGTTCGCTCGTTTATCACTAGGCAATATTGTAGCTATTTTTATTGTTTGCATACATTAAATAGGTTCCGTATAGAAACCAGGGATTTTACAAAATCCCCCTGATCCCCGTCGAATGAAATATTCCATCCATACAAAGCGTCCAGTTGTATTTTTATTATAAGTATGCAAATACTCACCTAAAATAGTTTAGCATTTCCCTTTTTAAACCCGCAAAGCAAATACGCAATTACAAAAGGCTTCCTCGAGAGCCTCTTCTCCAGCTTTAATCCGAGCCCAATCAGTTCTTGTATCACGGCACCCCCGCCATCGCTTGCCAATTGCATGTGACGGTCAATGATGGTTGGATCAATAATGGACAAAAGAATGCATCCACCGGCGCGCCGGTGGTGTGTGTTGGTTGTGTGGAGCATTACACCAAGGAAACCGACTGTTTGCGATCCGGCAGCTGAAGGTTACCTGCCGTATCCGACTCGAATGCATGTAGCTTGAAATGTATCGTTGTTGCATGTTCGATGTACACATCACTACACATCTATAGAGGCGAGCTGCCACTGATCCGCGTGTAGAGAACGTGTATATTCAGCTAGTCATAACGATAATGGCACATAATTTTAGCCTGTGTAGCAAAAAGTACGCTCGTACGTTGTGTGGAGTACGTTGTGTGGACCTTAATTGCTACCCACAACACGGAACCCTTCCACCGTGATGCGAGCTGTAGAGGATAAAGCGAATGTTTACAGGGGTTTCGAGTTTTTAAGGTGGTAAAATTGAAGCCAATTCGAGAACTTTTCAAGTTCTAGTGAATTTTGTTTTTCCTAATCCTGGAGCCTTTCCAATGTGAAATGGATTCGCCAACAACACACGAATTCGAATTCGAAGCAAGGACCGACTGACCGACTGACGTGGTAAAATCAGTCGATTACGGCAAGGCTGTTCTAATGAAGAAAAAGGAAAATGGCATACAATCGGATTAACTCTTTCTTTCAATTTCCCAATGAATTAATTTCTTTCGAAACAAGATCCAGAAAGTGGAAAGTATTTTACATCTATCTCACCTCATATCCGATCAACTTGAAAAAAAAAAATCCAGAATCTACTTTACCAATTAAGGTCGAAAACCCTGTAAATATACTGTATCACTCGGAAGATCGAGGATAAAATGATGTCATAGTATGAATATTAATTTGGAAAATCTGAAACCAAAGTACTATTTTGATATGAAATAATTACAAACACAGTTAGAGGAACATTGTGGTAAAATTTTGGGAAGGAACCGCGATTATGTACAAAACAATGTACCACCCCATCCATGAAGGGAAATCGTTTTATAACAGTTGATATAACATATGACGATTTCATTTGAGTCCTTTTCAAAACGAAATGGATTTTCTTCTTAACCCAATTACATTACAATTGTGTGTGCCCATTGGATTGAGTAATACATTTTGGCCAAACACACATATGCGGACCTTTCTGCACAAACATTACAGCAGGCACACGATTCCGTGGCGCTATTGATCCGATTTCGCTTCCACGTGTTTTTGTTTACTTCCCCCGCCGCTTCACACGCACTTGGCTGGCCACCTGTCGCGGGAATGCGGCACATCGTTTCAGCCGCTACGTCATAGTATTACGAATCCTTGCCGATTGTGTGTTAGCGGAGTGTGTGAGTGTCCGATGAAAAGCAGGATCGCGGTGAACGCGCTCACTCCACGAAGGGTTAGAATTTGTGGGGATTGAAGGACCGTCAGACAGCTGTTGTTTACGTCGTTTATGTAGAACCGATGATGAAACAAGCAGCGAGCACAGAATGTCACCGCGTTCCGCGTAGCGCACAGAGTTTTTGTTTGGATGGTGTTTCATCGGTAGTTTTTGGCAGCAAGGCGACAAGGGAAAACCGTTTAACGGCTACCGAGTAAATGCCCGACCCCGTCTTCGGGTTGGTCCGAACCGTTGTCAGTCGATCGCACGCATGCGTCCCTCTCGACGGCAGCGCAGACTGGTTTCGGGGTCGTAATGGCAAGTGTTTGCCGTTGCAGTTGCAATCTATCCACCCCTGAGGCGGCGCCATCCGCCGGTGGCTATGGCTTTCGCAAGGTCTTACAACACACAGATGATGGGGAACAGAAGATGGTTCCGTTTAGTTCCGAACAAACTATCCCATCACTACAACACGGTCTAACAAGGATTATTTAGATGCTCCGATCAGTCTGGGTTTAGTTGCAATACTTTTCCACCAAGAGTAGGCATGCATCCTTATAAAGAAGGTACTGGTATTGATTTTTGCCAAATATTTAACATTTTGCTGTTGAGCCTTGTAACCTACGGATTGGCAGTATTTTATGTACGATTGGATTGAATAGATCGTTACGTTTAGTTCTCGTTGCTGAACACCATTTGTGAGAGAAAGTTATACAAAAATCCATACTGTGGCTAAAATAGCAAAGGAGGATTATTGGCAAAGGAGGATAGATATCGTGATAAACAATATTCTCCTTCAGTCAAGGCGTAGACAAGGAAAAGAAGAATTTGTCTAGACACGTAGCAGCACCGAAAGCATTTTTTTTCCATTTTCCACTTGCGGATATAGGGTGTGACTGCTCTTGACATCAAATCACCCTGACGCTTACGCTAAACCTTAACCTTTGCATTGTTTTAAGTTGTCTAACTTATAGTGCGGCTACGGTAGGTTCGCAAGTAGACATCGCAAGTGACACCTTCCCCCCATTCTTTCACTATATTTCCATGGAACGTACTAACAAACGGTTCTGTCATTCATCCTCCACCGACAGGCCAACTCCACTACCGAGATGCGGGACATTGCGGCTCGGATCTGTCGGGATTATTTGACCGGTGCGTGGAAAACCATATCCGCCGATGAACTGCAGCTGAAGCGAATTAGCGGTGGGCTTTCCAACTTCCTGTACTACGTCAGCCTGCCGGAGCATCACTATTACAACAACAATAACAATGGAGGTACGAAATCGAGTCCTGCTGGTTCGCGTAGAGGGTCCTTCGCCACGGAGCGCACCGGCACAAAGACGTCGAACAGCAGCAGCACCAACAAGGCAAGGAATGGTAGTAAGCGAGCCCGAAAGGATAGCTGCGCTGGTATGCTAGAACCGAAAGAGGTAAGTTCTGGAAGCCAACAGACCATTGTCACGGGGTTTTACAGCGTTATTAGTACGTTACGTCACTATCATGGCCAATCTGTCGCGCCACACTGTGTGACAGTGCATTTGATCATTATCGATGATCAAATTAATACGATGCCGTTCATCAAGTAGCAGAGAGGCGACGGACAGGTTATCATGCCAGGCCTTTTTTCTGCCATTGTATTGTAACGATGTCTTCTTCGCAACAGTGTGTGGCGTTCATTACGAGGCAGTTCATGGCCGTGTGGTAATGCCAATTTACAATCGATTACCTGAGACAGATAAGATACAGCAAATATCTGTGGCGCTCCGGCAGCACGTCGTGGAAAGCAAACCCGACGGGTAGCAAAGCACGTTCAAATGAATCTTTTAATTGAAAAGAATTTTTGCGACACTAGCACTGATCTTTTCTTGTATCTTTTAGGTGCTGCTAAGAATATACGGCCAGACCCACGGTGAACACGCGATGGAAACGATGCTTACCGAATCGGTGGTATTTACGCTGCTAAGTGAACGCAAACTCGGCCCCAAGCTGCACGGTATCTTTCCCGGTGGGCGCATCGAACAGTACATTCCGGCACGGGCACTGCTGACGGCCGAACTGAGCGACACGAAAATTTCGCTCAAGGTGGCAGAAAAGATGGCCGCCATCCACAGCATGGACATACCGGTTTCGAAGGAACCGGACTGGATCTGGAACACAATGAACCGCTGGCTGAAGGGTGTTACGGGTACGCTCAAAACGATGGAACGCGATCGTGCGAATGGCAATGTAAAGGGCGGCAACGGGGACCAATCGAGCGGGGTGGCGGAGGTAGACGAACGCATCCTCACCGAGATGGATTTGGCGGGTGAGGTTGAGTGGTTACGGTCGGTGGTTGAGAGCGAAGATTTTCCGGTCGTGTTTTGTCACAACGATTTGCAGGAAGGTAACATACTTCTGCGGCAGGATTATCCAACAATGCATGACAATTCCTATCGTGAATGGTACGTATGGTCGAACCGTAGTTCACACTCTTTCACAATAATCGCTCTCCTTCGTTCAGCGCTCTCGGAGGGGCTACCTCGAATGCATCGAAAGGAAGGTTGATTTATGATTATTTCTCGTTGCCCTTCCTCATTTAGCTCAACGTTGGATAACTTTGACGAATCGACTCAGCTCGATTCGCATTTCAGTAGCATCTTGATATCGAATGGAGTGGTATCTAGCAACGAATCGATTAATCCTTCGGACGGCAGCAACATCAATCTAAACCGAATTTCAAGGTATGAATTATAATAAGGAAAGCTCCAAATTTCCGCTTCACATTGACAACTTTATTGTATTTTGTTTTCTCCATTTACTTTGCAGGAAACGTTCGTTGGATCACGATTCAATGGAGAACGATCTGGACAATACGCGCGACTCCGTGCTGAGCGGCAATTCGCAGGCCCTTTCGGATGCAAACTCCGCAACGGACGGTGAGCCGGAACTGATGATCATTGACTTTGAGTACTGTGCCTACAACTATCGCGGTTTCGATTTGGCTAACCACTTCCTCGAGTATACGTTTGATTACACCAATGCGCAGGCACCGTACTTCTACCATAAGCTGGACCAGTACCCTTCCATCGAACAGCAGGTAAGCTACCGAGGAGGAGCGGCACTTCATCAACTCCACGCGTCGGCCGCGTAAGCTCTGTGAAATGCGCCGACAAAATCGCTTGCGGCGCGACACCCGAGTCGCCGTCGTGCTTCTGCTCTCTTTTTGCGTTCTCTATTGTTTCTCTCTTCAGTTCGTCCGACCACTGGCGGTGGTCCTGTGGTGGCGGGCAAAGTGCGGGGCCGAGGTCTACCCCCCGTGAGCTTCCTAGCTAATCAACACACCCCGAGCGCCCTAAAAAGCACCATAACAAACGCCGCAATGTGCGTCAAATGTGTGCTACCAATGGACACACGCTTGGCCAAAAACAAAACCAAACCAAACGAAACGAAACAAAAAAAGGATAAAGTATTTCTCTCTGTAATGCTGCGCGGCCAGCTGGTGTGGACCGTGTGTGGCCTCAGAGCATCAGTAATGGTTTCTCTCGTTCTAGAAGGGCCGCCGGAATGTGCCGGTGCAAATGTCTGCGTGTTTGTGTGTGCGTGCGTGCCCGCGGCCGTGCGTGTGTGTACCACGGAAAAATGGGGGGTTGTTGGGGCGGCACCACCACCACCACCACCACCACACCAAAAGCACAAACATACGCCGCGAGCAGTCCCGATCGTCCGCCCCGATTGTACACTAAGCGAATCTACCAAAGTAGAGTTTGTTGTCACACTCATTTATCATTTCCATGTCCCTTTCATTCATCCGCACCTTGTTTGTTGTGTTGTTCTTTTTTTGCATTTAAAAGCGTTAGCACACTACACATTAATTCTCTCTAGTCAGTTGCAATGTTGTTGACCGCGTGCCACAAGTGCCGAGAGTTTAAATTACGCTTCAACAGATAATTAACAAAGTTGCTTAATTTTGTCCCACTTTTATCAATTCTTACACTGTTTTCATGTGTCATTTTTCTTTCCGCAACACCTCATCCGTATCTTGGCCATTCGCAAAAAAACAACAACCTTAAAACCAAACCAAACACAATGAACCAGTCGAATGAATGAAAATCGTATGCAATTATGTATCTGTAGCGCTCTCAAAGCTCGCAAGCTTTGAAGCTTATAACCTACACTGTCAGTGTTTCCCGATCAGTGTCCGTTTTCCGATCGATCGCTAACGTATTTGGTCTTGTTGTTCTTGAATTTTCCTTTCTTCCTTGTCCCCCCACGAATCGGTGTGCAGGAGAAATTTATCGTGCAGTACCTGAGCCACCTAGCGCCACCGTTGGATGATGAGCTGGAGGAGATTGGTGATCGTGACGATCCTGCGGAGGACGAAGAACGCCCCAAAGTGAGTTTGATGGGAGGCAGTGAAATTGACGAGATTGAGCAGGTGCGCCGGGAAGTGCAGTGCTTTACGATGGCTTCGCATCTGTTCTGGAGCCTCTGGGCAATTGTGAACGTATACCAGGAGATAGAGTTTGGCTACATGGTGAGATATAATCCCTATGGCCAAAATTGAAACGTAACGTAACAAATCTTGTCTATATTCTTTCAGGAGTACGCAATTTGCCGGCTAAAGCAGTACCAGCAAGCGAAACAAAGCTACATTGAATCGACACACATCGGCAGCCCTGGAGAGCAAACTCCACCGGTGGATCCTGAAAAATGAGCCAGGCATAACTGACAAACAAAGGCGTGGAGAAGCAGGAATAGAGACGGGGCAGATGGTGTTGGCGTGCCGGGAAAGGCTGATGTGAAAAGAAAGATTTTACATTGAGACAAGTTTTGAATCTCGTACTACCGGTCACTTTCAGATACACCGTTCGAAAAATTAACCGTTTCATCTTAGGACCCACATTCGCTCATCCTTTTCCCACGCGCCTCGCGCTCGCGCCTTTCCGAAGGGCTGTGCTTGTTTGTTCTGAATTAATTGTGGCTGTAAGACTCTTAAGTACACTATTAAAGAAAAAACCTAACCAGCTTACAAAAAGGCCGAAAGTGAACTCTAGAACGATGGCGTTATCGGCTTGTTTTCGCGCATTTGCAAGCGAGAAGCTCATATATGCCCCCACGCACACACGCTCACTTACTGGTGATACATACGCCATAGAGAAACGAGAGAAAGAGTTAAAGAGTTTGGTACTTGATAAAGAAAGGATCCAGGAAGGGAAAGTCGATCATATACGGATAAAGATGGGGAAGACGATACTACTAGCTGTCGGAGTTGTAAAGAACGCCAGTGAGCAGTTGATATTAAAAGCAGTAGGGAAGCTATGATGCCAATATTCTGGAACAGAGGGGGGGATTATGTGTGGTTATGAAGAATAGCGATTAGCAAATGTCCAAAAGCGTCGTCATTATTGTAAAACAGTATTAGTTGCTATAACGAGATGCTAATTTCTGTGGTATTGCTAGCATGGTATGTACATGTCCACTATCGGGTTTTGGTGTTTGGCTCAGCTGGGCAACTGCTGCTGTCTCTGTCCCCGGTTGTGACTATTTATTTTTCACTTTGCTGTACATATACTTTAATCGCAGAATCCCCCATTGGTGTCGCTCCCCCGTCGAAGTGGTGACGCGAAACAATTCACGCTGGCGTGTTGTGCGCCACTGATGCGCCCCGTACAAACATATTTTCAAACGTTGATCAACTATTATTCTGTATTACAAGGCACAACCACATCCTGGACAGCGAGTGAACATAGGCTAGTAAAGAAAGAAGGGTGTGATATGACGAATTTACTATTTACCTTTAAAGAAAATATTTGCCTGTTCGTAATTTTTAGTTTCGTTCGTAAACAAAGGAGACTTTTGTATTTTGCAATAAATGTGTAACATTTCGAGTTTTATTTTTATGACTATTTTGATTTTAGGTCTATAAGATGTGTGTTTCGCTGTGTGAAAATTAGTGAATGAATTAGTGTTGATGGTCAGTAACGCAGGAAATATGTAGGACAGTGCAGGATCCCACTAACGAACGACTGATATTTAGTGAAAGATACTAAACCGGACCGGTAGCTGGTAGTTTCGAAGACGATAAGAGAATGGAATAGAAATTCACTTCAAAAGCGCCTAAAACTGCATACTGCAACAATGTGTGCGGTAGTCCCAAAACATATCGAAACCATGCAAACGAGCTATACTTACTCTAGTCCTTCCCGGGGAGGGTCTATAGGATAGAAGGATATTTAGCTAGCACCGATGAATTACATTCTCCCGATACGTGTAAACAAAACTTTTCCTTCGTATTGCACTTTCTTTTCCGATATCAGATCTATACGAACACGTGTGCAAAAAAACATAAATCACTTTATACTGCACAATACCGACCAAGTAAGTTTTTTTGTTCGAAAATCCAGTTAACAATGAAACATGCGAAGATTTCGCAAACTTGTTAGGAATATGCAAAAGAAGAATACAGTAAATACACATACACTTGGGCCTAATACAGAGCAGTTAGGGCGTACGAGCGTACGAGAACGAGCATAAACGTTATTTAGCTAGCGCTAGGTAGCAGGGATACGCGTTTGAAATGAAACGTCGGTGTAGTGTTTTTAGTAATGTTGTAATTGGAAGATCTTTCACACTCATTTATGCTTATAAATACAATAAACAGCGGCGGATCAAACGGTAGGCGGAATAGGCGGTCGCCTAAGGCCTCGCCGTGTTGGGGGCGCCAAAACATTTGTGTGCCGATCTAATTAAAAAGGTAAAAAATTGATCGAAAATATCCTTGGATTTTATATTATATCCTTTGTTATATAAAACATTTGTTTCTATTTGACTAGCTATATCGGCCCGGTTACACGGCCTACTCAAGAGAAGAATGCAATGTACTCAAACTTCTAGACAATGTAGACCCCACAGGATCGTGATCTTTCTTACTTATATTTAAATAAAGTTTAGTTATAAAAATAAAACAAAAATCTGTTAAAAAAAACAAAACTTCTTCTGCACGATTTTTCAGACCGTTCATTGTTGAGACAATTTTCAAAACAGTGAGTAATTTTAAAATTTAAATAAAACCACACGAATAGAACCACAAACATTATCAGCATTCATTAATCAATGTACCAGCAGCTAAAAACAACCGCAGGACAGTTTACAAACATGCAACAAATAATACCATTAGTTTTACTTAATTTCGCTAAATTCTCACTTAAAATCCATACAAAATTATAAAACAAATTTCTGAAATCGTGCTAACATTTGTTTCCAACCACCTTGTAGTGGATGATCATCCGGTTAAATATCACCTCCCGATTTGGATGGTCTCTTGTTGTGTGAAACGCAGCATTGGTACAGATTGTGTACGCGTGACTATCAAACTTCCCTCCCGTTGGCAGATGCGAAATTCCATACAAACGAACCGATTTTCGATTTCGGACACCAAGAGAACATGTTTGTAAAGAGATGACATCACTTCCCCTCCAGTGAGCGAACAGCTGTTCCGATCTTCTAATACATTGGCTAACCCCACCGCATACTATCAAACTCGGGAGAACGATCGCTAGTGCAAGTGAGATAGATGACACGCATTCGTTCCATGAGGTTCTCCATGTACTGATAAGCACGCACACGATAATATTATAGAGGAGAAGTACCGTTATGGCAGAACTGTTACAGGGTGGTTATTGCAATCCTTCAGCTTACTATTTTATTATCTTTATGTTTTTAATAACACTAGTGAAGGAATACAAGTTTTATTGGTTAATAACACCACTAAAGAGCGGATGATTTTTTATCCTCAACATGATCGTGATTTTTCTTACTTATATTTAATGTTTAGTTATAAAAATAAAACAAAAATATGTAAAAAAAACAAAGCTTCTTTTGCGCGATTTTAAACCATTCATGGTTGAGACAATTTTCAAAACAGTGAATAATCTTAAAATTTAAATAAAACCACACGAATATAACCATAGACATTATCAGCATTATATAATCAATTTACCGGCAGCTAATAACAACCGCAGGATAGTTTACAAACATGCAACAAATAATACCATTAGTTTTACTTAATTTCGCTAAATTCTCACTTAAAATCCATACAAAATTATAAAACAAATTTTTGAAATCGTGCTAACATTTGTTTCCAACCACCTTGTAGTGGATGATCATCCGGTTAAATATCACCTCCCGATTTGGATGGTCTCTTGTTGTATGAAACGCAGCATTGGTGCAGATTGTGTACGCGTGACTATCAAACTTCCCTCCCGTCGGCAGATGCGAAATTCCATACAAACGAACCGATTTTCGATTTCGGACACCAAGAGAACATGTTTGTAAAGAGATGACATCACTTCCCCTCCAGTGAGCGAACAGCTGTTCCGATCTTCCAATACATTGGCTAACACCGCCGCATACTATCAAACTCGGGAGAACGATCGCTAGTGCAAGTGAGATAGATGACACGCATTCGTTCCATGAGGTTCTCCATGTACTGATAAGCACGCACACGATAATAGCATACAGGAGAAGTACCGTTATGTTAGAGGGTGGTTATTGCAATCCTTCAGCTTACTATTTTATTATCTTTATGTTTTTAATAACACTAGTGAAGGAATACAAGTTTTATTGGTTAATAACACCACTAAAGAGCGGATGATTTTTTATCCTCAACATGATCGTGATTTTTCTTACTTATATTTAATGTTTAGTTATAAAAATAAAACAAAAATATGTAAAAAAAACAAAGCTTCTTTTGCGCGATTTTAAACCATTCATGGTTGAGACAATTTTCAAAACAGTGAATAATCTTAAAATTTAAATAAAACCACACGAATATAACCATAGACATTATCAGCATTCATTAATCAATGTACCGGCAGCTAAAAACAACCGCATGATAGTTTACAAACATGCAACAAATAATACCATTAATTTTACTTAATTTCGCTAAATTCTCACTTAAAATCCATACAAAATTATAAAACAAATTTTTGAAATCGTGCTAACATTTGTTTCCAGCCACCTTGTAGTGGATGATCATCCGGTTAAATATCACCTCCCGATTTGGATGGTCTCTTGTTGTATGAAACGCAGCATTGGTGCAGATTGTGTACGCGTGACTATCAAACTTCCCGGCGGCAGATGCGAAATTCCATACAAACGAACCGATTTTCGATTTCGGACACCAAGAGAACATGTTTGTAAAGAGATGACATCACTTCCCCTCCAGTGAGCGAACAGCTGTTCCGATCTTCTAATACATTGGTTAACACCGCCGCATACTATCAAATCCGCGAGAACGATCGCTAGTGCAAGTGAGATAGATGACACGCATTCGTTCCATGAGGTTCTCCATGTACTGATAAGCACGCACACGATAATAGCATAGAGGAGAAGTACCGTTATGTTACAGGGTGGTTATTGCAATCCGTGATCAGCTAACTATTTTATTATCGTGAAACTAACTATTCCTTTGTCACCACATCAGTTAAATGTATATTAAATCCGCAATCCTACGTCCATAGCGTAATCTTGCTACCTGTAATCATAATACAGACATATTCTGAACGTGTTTGCCCTCCTCAAGACGATAGAGATTTAAATGAATGAGTAGAGAGATGATAAAACAGATTTAAGTTTATTAGATTAACATGAACAATAGTTAATTTAGTATCCCCCAAAACGAAACTGGATGACAATAGAAACACATTTTTTGATATTTTGTAATGTATCGCAGCTTGAATCGATCCCCTTATTGCCTTTATCGCCTGTAACACCCTGCGTCGCATAGAATGACCGCGTGAATCTTTGACCCCTCATAAGCTATGGTATAAGGCATTCATTAAAAGCTCTATCGCACTCAGTGTACCTTCGTGAGTCGCGGCCGACAGTACGTACTAAACTTTGCGGAGTGTTACATACATTTACTTCCCACAACCACCTAGAACATTTCAAGCAAGCAAGTATTACATAGGATTAGACTAGGCAGCAATAACGCATATGATAAGTGTGTGGACTGTGAAGAACTTTTGAGAATTAGAACCTTTCCTTATGTGTGCTTAAGTTGTGAAATAAACAACGAAAGGGAAATAATGAAACAACGATGATCACGTTCAGAGTTCGAAGTGCACCGACTAACAGTTCATAGCTTCATGCGTTCAAACTGCACGGACGCACACTGGCTCGTGTGGCCTGGTAGTGGTGCTGGTGTCAAATTGCGTACAGCTTTACATCTCATTCGCCCTCGGTCCACTTTACCACTCTCATTCATTGCGTAGTAGTGCGTCGTTGAGGAGGTGTAGTCGCAGTGTAACTCCTCGTTCGCGACCTTTTCCCCGTGGTATCTTGTTATCAACAAGACCCACCGCGTGCCTGTGTGTAGTCGCGTCGAATTTCGTTTTTCGATGATTTGCAAAAGATTAGCACCGATAGGTACAAGATATCGTGATGTGTTTTATGGTGGTGGAAATGATAAGAGCGTAGGTCGAAACATCAACAGTAACAGCGTCAGCAATAGAACACCGTCCAAGTGGACGCATTATCGTGCTGTTTTCCTTCGCCGCGAATTATGTTCTTGTTCTGTGTTTATTTCACCAGCGGTCAAAGTTGAGCGTAAGCAGCAACATCAGCGGCACTATTCGCAACAGTTGCAGAACAATAGCAGCACACAAAAGATGGGTGATTTCAATACAATCGCACGGTAAGTTCTTGTGTTTACAAAACTGTGTTGAACAAACGCACACCACCAAATAAAGCGAATCGCCCCACGGTCTCAGCTGTCAGTAAAAACATCGCATCACAACAATGCGATGTTTTATTTTTAAGGGTGTTCTCTGTTCGTTGCCATGGTGAATTTCAAAATCACGTTTTCGAACATAATTTATCACCGTTATTTCAGTCCTTCTACACAGGGTAAACTGTTGGAAAATAAGTCCTTCTTTCCCGATCTACCGACCCGTGGTCCATTGACAGCGTACCGCAAGCAAGCGAATATCGACTGGCGTAAATTAAAACTTTCCTTCAATGATGAAACATCGCTCGAACTGCAGCATCGGGTGTGGGCGTTCGCGCGCAAACATCCGCTGTTTGCGCACCCGAATCGTATGCTAACGATGGACGAGGAACGTCACCTCGCGACGAAGCGGATGTACGTCGTGCAGAATGAGAAAATGTTCACGCTTAGTGATTACCTGGAGCGGCCCGATCTTGCCGCTATCTACCATCAGGCGTGGATTGCGTACGAACCGAGCATGGCCGTGAAGTACTCGCTCGGTTTCGGTATGTTCCCGTCGGTCATACGCACCCTGGACGTCGGTCGTCTTGATGAGATTGTGGAGCGCAACGAAACGGGCGAATATTTGGGTGCGTTCGGGTTGACGGAAATTGCTCACGGCACTAATGCGAAGGGTATGCGAACGACGGCAACGTACGATCCGGCAGCCGGGGAGTACATTCTGCACACGCCCGATTTTGAGGCGGCCAAATGTTGGATAGGAAATTTGGGCAAAACCTGCACGCATCTCATCGTGTACGCTCAGCTGTACACTGCCGATAGTAAACACCACGGTTTGAACGCGTTCGTAGTGCCAGTCCGTGATCCGGCCACGTTACAAGCCTACCCAGGTGTTACCGTCGGAGATCTCGGCGCGAAGGCAGGCCTCCAAGGTGTAGACAACGGATTTGTCATGTTCCGGCACTATCGTATCCCGCGCGACAACCTACTAGCCCGCACCGGAGATGTTAACGAACAGGGTGAGTTCGTGTCGCCGTTCAAAGACCCGGCCAAACGATTCGGTGCCTCGCTCGGTGCTCTCTCCGGTGGTCGCGTCAGTATTTGTGGCATCGCCAACGTTTACCTCACGAAAGCGATAACCATCGCGTTGCGCTATTCGGCCAGCCGGAAGCAGTTCGGTCCGGACGACAGCGAGGACGAGTGGCCCGTGCTCGAGTATCAATCGCAACAGTTCCGTCTGTTTCCGCATCTCGCCAACAACGCTGTGATACGCGTGTTTAACCTCTGGTTCGGGAAGGCGTACGGTGACATGCAGTTGAGGATGCTCAGTGGCGAAAATGTTGGAGCGACCGGGATGGAGGTGCACGCACTGTCGTCCGCCGCGAAGCCCGTGTGTACGTGGGCGGCCCGGGACGGTGTGCAGGAGTGTCGGGAGGCTTGTGGTGGCCACGGATATCTGAAACTTTCGACCATCGGCGATTTGCGGGGCAATAATGATCCAAACTGTACGTACGAGGGTGAAAACAATGTACTGATCCAGCAGGCGTCGAACTGGTTGCTTAGCGTCCGTGCGAAAGGTTACGAAACGTTTGCAGAGGTATCGCCACTGGGATCGGCAAAGTTTCTAGCACAATATGCAACTCTCAGTAGGCGAAAGGCTAGTTGGAAAGGTCCATCGGATGCGGGGTCAATTGCAAGTTAGTGATGTTCTTAGCGAATACCAGTTGTAAGTTAATAATATGAGCATCTAATCTTTTGTCTTGAACAGATCAGCTGGAAGCGTTGGATTGGTTAGTAGCCTACTTGTTGGAGGAATCTTACCAGAAAATGTCAACTTTAAAGCAACAGGGCAAATCTAGCTTCGAGGCACGAAATGACGTGCAATCGTTCTTTGCGCGTACACTTTCTATCGCTTATGGAGAGGTACACCTAACTAATATCTGAGATTTTATAGTGCTAAGTTTGTCTCTTATCTTGTCTCTCTAGCGTATGCTGTTGTACGTATTTGGTAAATTCCTATCCAACCTTGAGGGAGGTCCCGAACGACAAGCACTCGAGCGGCTCGGTTCGCTGTATGGTGCCGGAACAATTCTACGACACATCGGCGTATTCTATCAAGGTGGATACTTCTCCACTCAACCAAACGCAATGGCTTTGCTGCAGCAGACCGTACTGGATCTACTGCCGAACATCAAGCAGGATGCAATCGCAATAGTGGATGCTATTGCTCCACCCGACTTCATCATCAATTCACCGCTCGGCATGAGCGATGGTGACGTGTACCGGCACATGGAGTCAGCAATCATGCAAGCGCCGGAAGCACTCGAACGACCAAAATGGTGGCGTGATGTGGTGCATCGCGATTACGTGCAATCGAAGCTCTAATGGAGGTAGTTTGCGCGAACGGCGGGATAAGCGTGGAAAGAGTGCTATTTTATTACGTTAGATTTGGTTATATTTTATTACAAAACGCACACCTTTCTTTTTGTGCGACCATTGTGGACAGCTTCTGGGCGTTGATTGGAGGGAATCAATAAAGTGATACCTCACACTCGTGGGGTACTGGGATCAGGGTTTTACCACTTACTGTATAACAATACAGGTCCTAATCTTCTGTTTTGTTGGTGCTAATATTATATCACCCGCCCGGGGTCGGGGACATAAAAAGCTAACATTAAAAAGCAAGCCCAAGCTGCTTAAAAAGTACCGTTTCTCTACCCAGTGGGACCAACATATGTTCAGGATTTCGCCTACTTTCCATTGGACTTTTGCTAACGCATTCCGTAAACAAACCATAAAACACGATTGCTTTGATCGTTTCCCGGCCAACAGCGCCGTTTCGGCAAACTGGTGGTCCTTTTTTGTGTTTTATAATTCGTCTTTTTACCGTCCTTTTTTTTTTAGGTTGTCTTGAGGGAAAACGGCGCATGAAGGTGTACCTGCATTGGAAAAACAAGCGTAAAGCGTTTGCCTCTGCCAAACTAATCACTGATGCCTACGGGTACCTGTGATTTACTATTACCCATAGACAATCTTTCTGCTAAAGGAAGACCGCTTCGGGGCGGAGATTGTTTACGAAAACCATCAAACAAGCGAAAATGGTTATGGAAATCGGCCAAGGTTCTTCAAAGGTAAATGATGTGCAAGAGAAAAAAAGGCCGCGAAAAAACACAACCAGCAGATGGGTAATTGACGCTGTATCGGGTGGGGTAAGCATGTGCGAAGGCGAAAAATTACACGATGAAAGAAATAGATCGCATACAGCATGTGCACCCTATAGTAGCCAATATAAATTTCAATATTTGGAACAATTTTTAATGGTACTTCCAAAGAATCTCACATCTTCCAAAATTTCGCATCACATCGTACAGCAGGTAAGATGATCGGGATTATGTTAAGTCAGATCGAAGGATAACCAGCTTGCTGATGACGAGCGATCTGTTTGCAAACGAGGTTAGACATGCGACAATCGGTCGCCCGAACGCGGTGTGTCCAAAGCACAACGCACCGGACAAACGTCCGAGAGCCGATAAAGGTTTATGGTTTTACGATCTGTTTACGTTCGAACTGACAAACCCACCGGTGACGCCCGCCGGTGAAAATCCTGGCGGACGTCGGGCAAAACCCATCGTGGCAGAGAAACGGTATCCCCGTCACTTTTGGCCAATGAGGCAGAAGGGACAACCCGTCGCTACTGCAATGAACTTAATTAGGTGACCCTGGATGATGATGGTAATCCTGTGATGAATTATTATAATTCGACGACTGCAAAAACGAGAAAACCTTGACCAATATAGAAGGGACCACATTGGAACTGCGGGTGTACATGAACCTAATAACAACCTAAAGAGTCGGTTAAATTGGGCTACCTGTCGGCCGGTGATCGGATCTCGGCAGTGCACGGAAATGGGGTATAGGGGTTTTATAATCTTGTTAAGTTACCAGACCCAACCAAAGTGGCAAACACAAACAATATGAGTGCGTAGTTAATTGGGCAAACGTTACTGACCGACACACTGCACTCCCGCTGCGACAAATTGGTTCTGGGTTTCCATCTGGTGCCACACGCTGCGAATTGGGAAAAGCGATCAGGCAATTTGATGCAACTTGACGTAACACACCTCCGATCGGTTGTGTTCCATCCCGCTATGCGAATAATGATGCGATCATCAGAACGACAGACAGAAGTGAAACCAAATTATGTGCATCCCGAATGTGGGGTCTAGAATCAGTGGCGATTGTCTGTGCGGTAGACCTTCCAGTCACTGAAACGAGACTGAAATTCGAAACATTACGGCGTTGTTGGAAATGGTCCAATCGGGTTCGAATGCTAACGGTTGGGTAATACGATAAAAAAGCTTTATTTACACGATAAACGTTATTTCATTATGTTTACAACTAAATGTACAAAATCCAAATCGACGAACCAACTGAATAAAAAGCGAATTTATGTTTATGAACACTGTACAAATATGTATACATTTCTAAAGATTATGTAGCGTTTTTATATTATTATTTAAATAATTTCTAGTTGTAGTGAATTAAAAAAAGAATTTCCGTAAGATAAACAACATGTTATGTGACTTCTGTGAAGAAAGAAATGTTTTTTGCAATTTTCACTCACGTCGCTTCGTTGCTCCGCGATTATTTCAAACGCCATCCAGGAGCGCCGCATCCATCACCATTGTTTTCATTTTCAAACTCTCCCGTACGAAATCCCATACAAAGCAGCCGTTTTCAGATTTCTGACACCAAGAGAGCATCCAAGCCATAGAGGTAACATGTTTATCCCTCCAGCGTGCATGTATTTTGTTGCTTGGGCCATCATTACGCATACTATCTACTTCTCACGAGTTTGATAGTATGCGGTGGGGTTGGCCAATGTATTAGAAGATCGGAACAGCTGTTCGCTCACTGGAGGGGAAGTGATGTCATCTCTTTACAAACATGTTCTCTTGGTGTCCGAAATCGAAAATCGGTTCGTTTGTATGGAATTTCGCATCTGCCGACGAAGCGTTTGAGAATCACGCGTACACAATCTGTACCAATGCTGCGTTTCATACAACAAGAGACCATCCAAATCGGGAGGTGATATTTAACCGGATGATCAGCCACTACAAGGTGGTTGGAAACAAATGTTAGCACGATTTCAAAAATTTGCATTATAATTTTGTGTGGATTTTAAGTGAGAATTTAGCGAAATTGAGTGAAATTAATGGTATTATTTGTTGCATGTTTGTAAACTATCATGCGGTTGTTTTTAGCTGCCGGTAAATTGATTAATGAATGCTGATATTGTCTGTGGTTCTATTCGTGTGGTATTATTTAAATTTTAAGATTATTCACTGTTTTGAAAATTGTCTCAACCATGAATGGTTTAAAATCGCGCAAAAGAAGTTTTGTTGTTTTTTAACACATTTTTGTTTTATTTTTACAACTAAAAATTAAATATAAATAAGAAAAATCACGATCTTGTTGAGGATAAAAAATCATCCGCTCTTTAGTGGTGTTATTACCCAATAAAACTTGTATTCTTTCACTAGTGTTATTAAAAACATACAGATAATAAAATAGTAAGCTGACGGATTGCAATAACCACCCTGTAACAGTTCTGCCATAACGGTACTTCTCCTCTATGCTATTATCGTGTGCGTGCTTATCAGTACATGGAGAACCTCATGGAACGAATGCGTGTCATCTATCTCACTTGCACTAGCGATCGTTCTCCCGAGTTTGATAGTATGCGGTGGGGTTGGCCAATGTATTAGAAGATCGGAACAGCTGTTCGCTCACTGGAGGGGAAGTGATGTCATCTCTTTACAAACATGTTCTCTTGGTGTCCGAAATCGAAAATCGGTTCGTTTGTAAGGAATTTCGCATCTGCCGCCGGGGCGTTTGATAGTCACGCGTACACAATCTGTACCAATGCTGCGTTTCATACAACAAGAGACCATCCAAATCGGGAGGTGATATTTAACCGGATGATCAGCCACTACAAGGTGGTTGGAAACAAATGTTAGCACGATTTCAAAAATTTGCATTATAATTTTGTGTGGATTTTAAGTGAGAATTTAGCGAAATTGAGTGAAATTAATGGTATTATTTGTTGCATGTTTGTAAACTATCATGCGGTTGTTTTTAGCTGCCGGTAAATTGATTAATGAATGCTGATATTGTCTGTGGTTCTATTCGTGTGGTATTATTTAAATTTTAAGATTATTCACTGTTTTGAAAATTGTCTCAACCATGAATGGTTTAAAATCGCGCAAAAGAAGTTTTGTTGTTTTTTAACACATTTTTGTTTTATTTTTACAACTAAAAATTAAATATAAATAAGAAAAATCACGATCTTGTTGAGGATAAAAAATCATCCGCTCTTTAGTGGTGTTATTACCCAATAAAACTTGTATTCTTTCACTAGTGTTATTAAAAACATACAGATAATAAAATAGTAAGCTGACGGATTGCAATAACCACCCTGTAACAGTTCTGCCATAACGGTACTTCTCCTCTATGCTATTATCGTGTGCGTGCTTATCAGTACATGGAGAACCTCATGGAACGAATGCGTGTCATCTATCTCACTTGCACTAGCGATCGTTCTCCCGAGTTTGATAGTATGCGGTGGGGTTGGCCAATGTATTAGAAGATCGGAACAGCTGTTCGCTCACTGGAGGGGAAGTGATGTCATCTCTTTACAAACATGTTCTCTTGGTGTCCGAAATCGAAAATCGGTTCGTTTGTAAGGAATTTCGCATCTGCCGCCGGGGCGTTTGATAGTCACGCGTACACAATCTGTACCAATGCTGCGTTTCATACAACAAGAGACCATCCAAATCGGGAGGTGATATTTAACCGGATGATCAGCCACTACAAGGTGGTTGGAAACAAATGTTAGCACGATTTCAAAAATTTGCATTATAATTTTGTGTGGATTTTAAGTGAGAATTTAGCGAAATTGAGTGAAATTAATGGTATTATTTGTTGCATGTTTGTAAACTATCATGCGGTTGTTTTTAGCTGCCGGTAAATTGATTAATGAATGCTGATATTGTCTGTGGTTCTATTTGTGTGGTTTTATTTAAATTTTAAGATTATTCACTGTTTTGAAAATTGTCTCAACCATGAATGGTTTAAAATCGCGCAAAAGAAGTTTTGTTGTTTTTTAACACATTTTTGTTTTATTTTTACAACTAAAAATTAAATATAAATAAGAAAAATCACGATCTTGTTGAGGATAAAAAATCATCCGCTCTTTAGTGGTGTTATTACCCAATAAAACTTGTATTCTTTCACTAGTGTTATTAAAAACATACAGATAATAAAATAGTAAGCTGACGGATTGCAATAACCACCCTGTAACAGTTCTGCCATAACGGTACTTCTCCTCTATGCTATTATCGTGTGCGTGCTTATCAGTACATGGAGAACCTCATGGAACGAATGCGTGTCATCTATCTCACTTGCACTAGCGATCGTTCTCCCGAGTTTGATAGTATGCGGTGGGGTTGGCCAATGTATTAGAAGATCGGAACAGCTGTTCGCTCACTGGAGGGGAAGTGATGTCATCTCTTTACAAACATGTTCTCTTGGTGTCCGAAATCGAAAATCGGTTCGTTTGTAAGGAATTTCGCATCTGCCGCCGGGGCGTTTGATAGTCACGCGTACACAATCTGTACCAATGCTGCGTTTCATACAACAAGAGACCATCCAAATCGGGAGGTGATATTTAACCGGATGATCAGCCACTACAAGGTGGTTGGAAACAAATGTTAGCACGATTTCAAAAATTTGCATTATAATTTTGTGTGGATTTTAAGTGAGAATTTAGCGAAATTGAGTGAAATTAATGGTATTATTTGTTGCATGTTTGTAAACTATCATGCGGTTGTTTTTAGCTGCCGGTAAATTGATTAATGAATGCTGATATTGTCTGTGGTTCTATTTGTGTGGTTTTATTTAAATTATTCACTGTTTTATTTAAGATTTAAGATTATTCACTGTTTTGAAAATTGTCTCAACAATGATCGGTCTGAAAAATCGTGCAAAAGAAGATTTGTTATTTTACGACATATATTGTTTTATTTTTATAACTAAACATTAAATATAAGTAAGAAAGATCACGATCATGTGGGTTCTACATTGTCCGCAGAAAGCCTTCAAACTGGAAATTTAGGAACTGGAAATAAAGAAATTTAGAATTGACTGATTTCTGGCTGACCATCATACAGGTCGTCGTTAATGTTAACGCATTATGAAACTGGTTGTATGTTAGGGATTTCCGAGAATTACGTAACAGACAATCCACAAAAAGACTCGGTAACATAATGAATGGAAACCCGTTAGGGAAACCCCTTCCTCGTTGCACTAAACAATGCACATCCGGCACGCCAGACATGCCCAGATGAATAGTTTTCAGTTTTGATAGGACCACACCCAATGCTTTGGGAACAATAACTTTTTCTGTTGGGTTTACGGCAAAAAAATTATAATGTAACGCCTTTGGTAGACAGAAAAACATTCATAAAACAGAAGTATGTTGCAGAAATTGCTTCAAGGGTAGTTAATAAACTCCACTGAATCATTAAACATAAGTGAACCTGTAGAAAGATATGTTAATCCTTCTATTGGATTGTAGCCGCACACTGCTGGCGACAAATAGACCAAAAGCAAATGGATTTAATAGTGCTCTCGTTTCTCTAAAGATCGGTCCTTGTGTACCTTGAAAGAATGGAATATCCCACTCACTGAATATGGTTCGACGCAGTGGGTTTTTACGTGCCCAACTATGAATTAACTGTTTAGCAAGCTCCAGAATAGGGTTTAGGATAAGTAGAATGTGTCGTGATCGAAATATTGCTACCCTGCTACGCATTACCCCTCCTATGCTGCATCTAAAGAAATCGTTTAAATCAGACCCATTTTTTTTCTACCTACACTATTGGGCAGACAGTGTGATCCGATCGAGACTGACCGATCGGGCTGGCGACTGGACTGGTCGAAGGGTGTCGATACAGGTAAGGGGAAGAGTGAGTACCCGTACCCATACTCGTAGGGAAAAAGGAATAACCCTTTAAAAGTCTACACTAACGTTGTCTCGACGCAATTCAGAACCGGGAAGACAGTTAATCCTGCAGGACGCGTAATTAAGTTACCTTAAGCTTACTCTCGTTGTTTATAAGCGAGGAGTCAAGGAAATTGGGTTATCATTCCACTGTTGACGTTCCAAAGTGAAACAACTCCTGCAAACTATTCCACTTTTCTAGTTTTCTGTGCATTCGTGTCCAGCAACATGGCAAACGTTTCGCAGCAGTACCAGCAACAGCAACCACCTACAAATGCAACAAAAAGTGCTTATTACGGATCTGCCACAACTTACCAGCAACCGCAACATGCCGTAGACCGCAACTACTACGGCAACTACGGATCTTCCTCAGCACAGCAAACGACGCACTGGAACGGACAGTCCAATGGCTACACCAACAACCAAACAGGAAACTATTTCACAGCAACACCACATCAATCCTCGGCTGGTGCTACTTATCAAAGTACGCACTGGTACAAATCTCAAACCTGTCAGCCGAGCAACGTATGCTACGGACAAAATACGGATGTTGCTACCAGCAATCGAAGCGGGATCAAACGCACATACTCCACCGAGGCTCCTTTGAATGACATCACGAACAATTGGTGGAATCGCATAAGATTTCGATTTCGATCGAAATCGAGAAACTCTAGAAAAAGGTTCATTTTGAGTGAACACAATTCATCTCGCCATCGCGAAAGCAACGATGAGTCGATCGAAATCGAAATCGAAATGCGAGTTTCGATCTGTCTACAAAATGTATGGAAAACATCGAGCAGTCGACAATTTTATCGACAATTGGTATCGCGAACGCTCTGTATCGATCGAAATCGTTTCGACAGGCTGAAGGGCTATCGAAAGCCAGTGAACGTTTGCGCTAAAAGCTTTCACTTGTGAATTTGAAGCATTTTAGCATTAAATAGAGCATTATTAATCAAATTTATCAATGTAGAAAGGTAGGTTATTAATAACCTTATATATATTTCTTAGAAATATTTTAAAAATATTAAAAAAAATAATTATAAAAAAATAAACATTTTCCATTCAAAAACAAAACGAAAATTAAGGCGGCCCGGTGGTCTATTGGTACTGGTGTCCGGTTCAAATTCCATCCGGACCAAACTCCTGTAGCAAGGACTGACTATCCCGCTACGTGGTAAAAATAAGTCGATATGGCCAGTTCGCTCTAACGAGGAAAAAAATAATTAAATAAAAAATTTATTAAATATTTTTTTATTTCATTTCAACCTATACCACCGAGCCGGTGTATTGGTACTGGCGCCGACCGCTGACACGACAAGGACCGGTTCGAATCCCATCCGGACCAAACCCCCGTAGCAAGGACTGACTATTCAGCTACGTGGTAAAAATAAGTCGATACGGCCAGGCCGTTCTAACGAAAAAAAACCTATACAGCATGGTGGGTTATTCAGGTTCAGAAAAGGAAGAAAGGCTAAAAGACGGCCAAATGACAGGAACTGTTTCTACGATCATTTTTTTTGTAACAATCAATAATGAATTATTGCTTTGTGATGACCAGAACTTCCTAGATTCTGAGGCATCGAGGGAGAATAATATTAAACCCTTTGACCGTTGTTTGCTAAATTTTAATAATCACTTCTATAACTGGTGCTCATTTATGTGGAGAACTTATTTCCATCTTGAAAAGTCCGTTACTAGATACTCAAAAACATCAAAAATAAATTAATCCAATAAATTTTATATAAATCATACGAAAAGGTTTAGTCAGTTCTAGCCAGTATGACAACCGCTCAATCAACTAACGCTCTCTAGTGCACGACCATACACAAGAACCGTTACAAGACACACAAGACAAGAGACCAGGCACAAGACTTTCTCGAGTAGTGATATTTAAGAATATTTGTTTTGTCCGAGACTTTCGGGGTTTAACGGTTTAACATAATTTTGGTTGACTATCATAGGACAGTTCAAGACAGGACGAGAACAATACGTTTTTTGTCGGGTAGGACTAAACAAGACGGACTGGTGACCAGGTCATGTCAGCAAAACTAAGAGTGTACCAAGAAAAATATGTCTAACAACACAAACTGACGAACATCTGGAAGAGCGTTATCTAGTACGAAACACACCAATCCAACAAAAATTGCCAGGTTTATATGAAAGGATGAGAACAATGCAGCCTTTGTGTGTAGGTACGCCCAGACAAAAAACCAAGGGGAACAAGACTAGGCCAAAAATGTGGGCGATGGAGAACAATTAGTCTGAGATACAATGACAAACAAGTTCGAGACCTAAGGGGGGGGGGGGGGGGGGGGGGGAAGGATAGGAATAAGAATAGGGATACAGGGAATGTTTGAAAGAAATTTACGAAAAAATAGTGCACAAGCGAAACACATACACACATCCAGTGTACGGGAACGGTTTTATTTTAAAATCGCCAGCGCATGACTGTATCAAACATCAGTATCGTTCGAACTCAGACGAGGAAGGAACTCTGAAGATCTGCTGGAACTCGTAAACGGTTAAGAAGAACGTAACAGTTAAATTAAGTGAATACAGTTTTAGTTCAATCGTCAATCATGGAAAAAGTCGAAAACGCTACGTCTCGTATAACGAAGGAACAAATTGAACGGTTGGTGCAAATCATGGAGAAAAACCCTGATGCTGCCAAGGGAATTTGTACCAATCCCACGGCATTCTGGGGTGAAGTTAGTTTGGAACTCAACAGTCTGGGTCCTTCAAAGGATAGTCATTCTTGGAAGAAGGTACGCATTGCATGCAATCTGCATATGATATGTGTGTTTAATTGTATGTATCTTTTGTGTTTTCTTAGACATGGACTGACAAGAAATCGAACGTCAAGAAGAAGTTCTCTCTAATGCGAAGCGAGCAGAAAAAAACCGGAGGTGGTATTCCACTGGCTATAAGATTAAACAATATCGAGGAGCGTATCTTAAATGTCACAAATATAAAGGCCAATGTGGAAGGAGCAAAAGACACTATTTGTGTAGGAATACCTGAGTGCAGTAGCGACCAACAGGAAAAAACTATCGCTGATCCATGTGGAATATCCAGGCAAGCCGAGCCAGCATACGCAATAGATCGGTTGGACCAAGAAGCAACTGCTTCGAAAGCTACAACATCATCGATACGGCAACATCAGCGAAAACAAGAAAATTTTAATCCAAAACAACCCGATATCTACCAACAGACTCTGATAGAGCAAAATGAATCTATTGCTAATTCGTTGACTGAAATTGTGTCCTTGATGAAAATATCCGTGGAAGCAACTAGCAATTTTCAAAAGGAACTTTTGGAATGCATGAAACAAAGAAATAAGGATTAATCTACGAAACAATAGTTCAACAGTTACTTGTATTGACTAACGTAGTATTTCAAGTGACAAAAGAAAAGGTTATTAAATTGAAAGTTTTTATCATTGGTAGATTGGCCTGGTTTTATATCATTGAATTGAATTTATATCGAATAAATGTTACTATCAATACATATTCGCAGATTAAACTTCTGGAATTCTGTTAAGAATACAAATGTTATGCAAAGCGCAACAAACATTTACCATTCGTACAACTTTAGTTGGAGAATAGCGCAATTGTCTTTCGCCGTTAAGACATCTGAATTTTGCTTTTAGCATGCCAATAGTTTTTTCAATAACTACACGTGCCTGAGCATGCTTGGTATTAAATTCTGCTTCTTGACTTCCAGGAAGAGCATTCGCGAAAGGTTTCACAAGCCATGGTTTGGTCGGATATGCAGAATCTCCTAGAATGCGAAATGAAAAATCTATAAGTTTAACTTAAACAATACATACTGGTTTAATTTATTTTTTGTTATACTAACCTAACAGCCTAAACACTCTTTCACCATTCCTCCATTTGTTTTCAAAATATTCTATTGCTGGACTGGAGTCGAATATGAATGCGTCGTGGTTCGACCCACTGAATCTGGCATTTACATATCGAATGATGTTTCGGTGGTCACATATCTATAATAAACATTGTAATTATTCAATGTTAATTCAACTAAATTTTAAAAAAATGCTTACCAATAATGCATTCATGCTGTAAAAACCTTTCCGGTTGTAATACATTACTGGATTTTCATGTGGAGCTGTTATTCGGATATGCGTTCCATCTATTGCCAATACAGCTCCAGGAATGCCCGATTTTTCGTAAAAAAATCTACGTGCATCAGCTTGTTCTTCTTCTGTCATTTCCAGTGTAATAACGTGCTTAAGTGTATTTTCTAGAGCACACAACGTTTCTTCGAAGATTTCACTAAATGTGGATTGTCCAATCGGCACTGTGAAATCATTTCCAACACCCCGCTGGTATGAACCTTGTGCCAAGAATTTTAAAGATGCTGCCAGCTTTTGCTTAGCAGTCAATCCTCGATTATGTTTGGGACTTATTATAGGTGTAATTTTTCGAAGAATATCTATAAATAACTGCTTAGAAATTCTGAAGTTGTTCCTAAAACTACAAAAACAAACTAGTACAATACGGCTAGATGATGGTTATGCAGCGTACTTACGCGGAATCATCTAAACTCATAGGGTCCAATTTCTTTCGCAAGTTTCGACGATAATTCTTCAATTCAACAGCTGGTTGACTATTTTCAGCTTCCGATAGCAAAATTGAAGCAATCATTCTTTAAATTCGATGTATTTATAGTGGAGATAATAGAAACTGCACCTTGAACAAGCTTTTCACAACGTAAACAAACATCAATTTGACAGGTAGCAAACTGCTCGACTAGTCGATCCCATGTATTTTCTCGATCGAAATCGAAAACCCGTATGCGATAGCGATTTCGAGTCGATTTCGATTTCGATCGACAATGTTGCTTCGATCGAAATCGAATCGAGTATTCTTATGCGATTCCACCAAATGCCCATAACGGCACAAATCTGCAAAAACGAAGAAAGTTCACAACGATCAACACTCACACTGGTCAAGTTCTTAACTATGGCGTTCAACGGAAAACTACCGCCGCTCAACACAATGTTCACTCACCAACATCTTCCTCGTTCGATCCTTCTACGGGAAAGGTGCGAATTGAATCGATCTTTCGTCATGTTGAGCTTTTGGCGCAAAGCTACTGGCAATCTGGATGTCCATCGGCGCCGGTTTTCAAGCCAACTACCGTTGATGCGTTGGAAGGACGAATATCAACACACTAGTGTTTGTTTTTGTGTGTATGGGACTGGTACGAACCCGATCACCGACAAAAAGTGTTTGTTCCTTAATACAATCCGTCGACGGAACGGATGTGCTGATTTTAAAATGTAAAAACTAATAGCTCGTAGTATTGTAGTACAATATTAATAAAAACGATAAAATACACTTGAAACAAAGTTTTGATAGTCTTTTTGGTTAAATCGTGCACCGCTGATGTTTTAGATAAATTACCCTAATCGCTTGTTTTTTCTGTGTGGCACAACAACTAGCAGCACTGCAAACAACACATCTACGCCCATTACCAAATTGTTCAATTTTCTTTCTGCTATTCTATGGGTGTTACCGTAGGAGTTTGAACGAGTTCGGTCAAATACTCAGAATTGGTGCTGAACCGACTGCTGTTATTCTACTGTCACAACAAAAGGAACCAGTGTTCGTGATGAAAACTGAAGCTCATCTAGTAATCGCACGTTATCTTTGGTTGGTGTATGTTCTGAAGGATGTCACCTATAGAGCAGTCTGCTAAAATCAACCGCAAAGAACGCACGCGCTTCAAGATGCGTAAAAAATCGACTGCACACCACGTCCCGACAGTGATCGACCTTACCGTACAACAGCTTCCACCGGTTTCAGTGTCCTGTGTTGAACGGCAGCCCCAAAGTGCCCAAAAGAGCGCGAAATCCGTACGCGAAAAGAAACATACCGCGAAAGTGCGTAAAGTGTGCACCAAAACGCAGAAAGTGGCCAAAAAACCATACAACAAGCGCAAACGGATCCAACAGGAAGCCCCAGTACAGAATCCGTCTGTGGACGAGCACAATGGATTGTATCAGCTCGATCTAACCCACCTAATCAGCCAGAAGTTGAAGACGCTCTTTGAGCCGCCGGTGGCACACAGCAGCAGTACCTTGCCATCGTACGATCCGCGTCACATCTGGAGACGCCAGCCGATGATGATGGGGTTTGTGGCGCCGAATGTTGTCTCCGGGCCGAGGATGGCGCACCTTTCGCCACCACACATGTGCAGTGTTCCCGGTTGCTCGCAGGAAGCCGCTGTATCGAGTGCTCTTCGATTTGTCGGCGGTCCGCCAGGCATTGGGGGCCAACTAGGAAGACGACAGTTCTCCATATTCCGAAGTGTGGAATTGATGGCACAAAGCTCGTGTTTGCCGTCTACGTACTAATCTCGGTCGCGTTATGATACGGAACCACGTGTACGCGAAACATGCTGGATCATGTTTATGTATCCACTCTATTCCTTCGAAAAAGTTAAAACAAGTGAAGTAGCTGGTTTCAACCACTAATGAAAGGATTCTTACTTGGTGTACCCAACGCAGAGTATCTCAACTTTATATGATTAACGCCTTAACGAATTATTTAGTCGAATAAGCTTACGAAATCTCGAAACAAATGCGTAAACGTTTCAATATAATATTGCACTGCTAGAGAACAGTTTCTCATTGGAACAGTTTAAGAAGGAAATATAGGTTTGTGAAACACAAAACTTCACATGCAAACAGTCGAACTTATGCGTATAAGCTACTGAAGGACGAGAACATTCCTGTACATCCAGTGTTTGCTAAATTACTGCAACGATGAATCGGCGACACTGTTGAACGATACGCAGCCTACTTAGAATATTCCTAATGATTCAAATAGGCTTATAGCTAATACGATCGAGAGCATCGTCGAACGTAGGTTCTCTTTTGTCCCTTTACTAATGGTATATTTGTTTAGTGCGCTCTGCCTAATAAATGTGAAACACCGAGAGGAATTACTCTAACGGTCCTGCTATAGGCTGCGGCATATAGAGGCATATTCCGTACAACCATTCCGAAAAAAGGGGGCAGTGATCGTGAAATTGACTTTTTCTTTGTACGGTGCGTTCCGCAATCTTTATACCTTTGCCTTCGCCAAGGCACGTAAAGCAATAGAGAGATGATGAAAAGATGCGTAAAGCTTTTGCCTTAATGTGCTCCCGTACAACGAGGATAGCGCGATTATCTGAAAATCTGTGTGTGTATGCAGCTATCAAGAAAGATACAGGTAACGGTCCGCCCATCACTTTCCGTCCCAAGATTTGGGATCTTGCGGCCAATGTTTACATGAAAAATTAACTCTTTAAACCAAAAGGATAACACAGTCGAATTCGCTTACAGAGCCTGACCGATAGGGAACCGCTGGGTAGATGGACATGCATTGGTAAGGGGACAGATTGCACCGCCCAATAGACGAGACGAACGTATTCTAGGTACAACTGACCCACCGGAGAAGGATTTTTACCTTGACACATCCTTCAGGAAATCCCGTCGATGCTACCTGCTATAGTACTTTGGTGCTTTACTGATGGATGCTGCAGGTTTTCGCGATCTTAAAGTAGCAACAAAAAAAAAAATGTGGGCTGTACAACCAAGATCCGTGGGTTAGGTATACGCCCACGCCCTGCAATGTTCTAGTTAAGTCCGTTTATGGTTTAACGGAAAAAAACTGCATACTTTTTGTACCGACTTAGCCTTTGAATAGCTGAAATGATGGGCGGTCCGAGTAAATTGAAAGACAAAGGTGTCTTGTTCGCTGGACAAAGAAAATATCAGTGGCACATTCGAAGGCGACGAATGAAAACCATGAAAACAAAACATAAGGGTAAATGAAGGAACAATTATTTTATGTTGCTTTCAACTGTTCCACTGTTGTAGTATTGTTTTAAAATAATATCCATTTTAACATTTTTATTTACTATCACACATACACACATTTTAAGCTCACCGAAAAGTTCAGACGTGATCTTGCCAAAATGAGAATTATTCATTCGACATTTTTGTTTACAGAATTGGTTATCGCCCATAAATACGGGGGGGAAATGGTAAAGTTGCAATTAAAATTCAGCACCAAGTGTTGGTAGCTGTTACCATACCGCATACACCTTTGTTAGGAATAGTAAAATACTTATACCAGTCGAAATTACAGGTACGCACATCATGGGAAGATCACCCCAGGTAACACACACGAACAACAAGATCTACCTCCATCACCAAAAGGATCGCACAAGTGTAGGTAACATTAAACGGAGCACGCTCTGCGCTTCTTTCCCTCTACGTCTTCGTAGCGCGTGGTTAACTGAATGCGTGTCCTTTTCTTGATGCTGTTACCTGTAACATTGGTATAAAGCAATCGTACAACGTTCTCTCTCAGTACATTTCAGCCAGATCAGTCGTTGCGGACAGTGCAGTACACACATCGTGCATCTAAAGAGAACCTCCGTTTCGCTGTTTAACAACCTAACCAAGCACTTATACAATGTATAACCAAACGTTCAACACCAGTTCGTACGGTGGCGGTTATGGTGGTGCCGATCATCAACAGCAGTACTACTATCAGCAGCAACAGCAACAGCAATACCACCAACAGCAACAAGTGCAGAAGCAACATCAGCAAATGATCGCCGGTATTATGGGTTACTACCCGCCGGAAGCGGCGGCAATGTTCTACAATCCGTATTCGTACGGACATGACCAGTCAGTGCAACAGTATGCCCAACAGCAGCAACTGGACTATCAGCTAACTCCTGCCCTGTACCTTCTGAACCAGCAAGCCGAACTGCTGCAAAAGTCACTCGTCAAGGGACAGGCGAAGAAACTGATCGACGGCACACTTAACAACAAGCCTCAGCGTAAACAACGTGGTCCGTACAAGAAGCGCACCAACAAAACGCTATCCCCGACCGTATCACCAGCACCGGAGTTTGTAACGGATACGGAGCGTCTGTCATCGTCCGATCTGTCCAGCGGTAACAATCGTTCAACCGGTTCCGACGTATCCGTCCCAACCATGGATAGCAGCTACCAACAGCAACAACAACAGCCGCGGAAGCGCAAAAGTGATCCCTGTCTCGTGATCGACCAGCAGGAACACAAACAGAGCCGAACACTGAGCCACAAACAGTCCATCTTTCGCGATGTAGCCCTGATGGCCGTAAGCTCTTGCACTGCGGTCGAACAGTGTTAAGTTGGCCGATGGCCAAATCGCTGAACGAAAGTGAAACTTACTAACAGCGGACGGCAGTTCCTTACCATCACACCATCCATTCCAACCTGATGTTGATCATACGATAGAAACGAACGAGAACGGTCAACTTAAAATATTTAAACAACTGTTACGGAAAATATATTATAACGAGCAATGAATTACTGAAAAAAACGAATTGTTTCTATTGTTTTTGAGGTTATTAATCGAATGTTGAATTTGTTTTACCGTTTATTAAAGATCGTATTAATAGCTCCTCTTTTGGGTGTATACGTAGATACAGCGAGACCTGGCAAACTATCTTTGCATTTCCATCATTCATCTGCATTTGCATCTACTGATACGGATACTGATTTTCAGATACCACATTGTCCATTTGTCCATACACAGGGATGAAGATTTTTATGAAGCCATATGCGTCCGTTGATAGCACACTCAATTTGGACTAGATATTGGTTAAGGTTGTGTGTATACTCGCATACAAAAAAAGAAAACGGATAAATATAGTTGAGCAGACGTTGAGATAAACAAACATAGTCCGTGCAACGGAGCGACGGATTGGGTTGTCAATTCCCTAGGCGGAAAATTTAAATGCGGCTAAACCGAAACCGGCTGCACACAGATGTGGCCGAGTCTTATTACATAGCTAAGAGGCTATAAAAAGCAACACCAGTCAGATAAGATTGTACCACATGCCAATTAACAAATCTTAGTAGGCTATTTAGTCACCGTATCGCTGCGTACGCAATAGGACACCCACATCCAGCGGTTGCTCGATTCATTTACTCGAGTCCTTCTCGTCCGACGTGCCATTATCCTTCACCATCAGCAGCAGTTGCAACATCAACAATGCCTCCACTTTATCCAACGGATCCATAAAACCGCGTTGAAGCCATTTCGGGATAGTAGTACGGGCATGGCTGAATCCCAACTTGTTCAGAATATAATCGATACCATACGGTTCAATCGATTTGCCAGCCCATGAAAGTAACCTGTTGTACGGATTAGTATGCGTTATAATAGTAGTTGATTAGAAAATGAGCTGATGCGCATATACACTTACCGCACAGTCGGTTCCAGGTGCCACGTTTTGCAGTTGAAATGTCGCCAATCGGTTCGCATGAACGATTCAAGGTCCGACTTTTCCACCACAATATTCACGTGCTTCGGTCCGGTTCCACCGACACCGCTCGATGCGCTTGCAGAACTGGAGACGGTACTAGCGATCGGTTTCTTCGGATCATCTACCGAACGGGATGTTGGTTTTGTGCCCAACGGCGTCGCCCCGGGTGTGGTGCCGCCAATTTGGGACCCGCCAACTTCGTTCAATTCTACCGAGCTACCGCCACCGTTGGCAATCGATTGACTAGAGGT
Source organism: Anopheles moucheti (assembly GCF_943734755.1). Lineage (NCBI taxonomy): Eukaryota > Metazoa > Arthropoda > Insecta > Diptera > Culicidae > Anopheles > Anopheles moucheti. The sequence continues at coordinate 10,178,203 of NC_069141.1, read as the reverse complement.
CGAGTCTTGCGTACCAAGGGACGACATAGAGGGAGCCGCCGCCGACATCAAGTTGGACGTACTCGATTTCAGTGTATGAGCCGATTTGAGCACCGATAGACCGGCCGGTGTTCCACTGGCAGGTGGTGGTGGAGTCACGTTAACAGGATTTGGAGAGGACGAACGATTGTTCGAAATTGTACCGAGCTGAAATAAATATCATAAGTAAAACACAAATAAACAAATAAATAACATAAAGTAAATTTAGTTTGACTTTCATCAACAACGCCAAATTCCAACACGTACCACTTTTTCTTTCTCGCTGAGGTAAGAAGTAATGAGATCATGCAGAAAGAAAAATGCATCCGCGTCAACCGTTACGAAGATGTGATCCTCGAACGCCGTAATGAAGCTGCACTCCACCATTGGTTTATCTTCTGAGGACACAAAACATGATGTTTGTTAAAAACAAAAACAGTCAATCGTGAGGACCGTGAACCAGCAGGTTACTTACGCGCTGTATCAGGAGTTGAAATGCCTTGCAAATGTTCCGTCTTGAAGTGTAACTGCAAGCTTGGTAGAGCAAAGATCACCTCTCGATTGTGGTTCGGATCCTGGAGCTTCTGGTGAGGCGCTGAGCTTGAACCCGAACCGCGTGCTCTTTCGATCGAATTGGTGTTGTGTTCCTTGTCTCGTTCAATCACAGGGAAACGATCAACACCTGCAAGAAGTTCGAAAGACGATAAGACTACTAATCAATATTTCCAAGTACGCACAGAAACTTACCATCAATTTCACTATTAGCGAACGCGTAATGGAACCACTCGTGCAATGTCTTGAACTGGGGTGGAAAGATGACGTTCCGTGACATGCGTACCACGGTTGCATTCGAGTGATGCTGCGGTGGCTGTTGGCTGTTCATGCCAAGCCCAAACGTGAGCGTTTGTATGATGTGCACCTCCTCGGTCGATGCAACGTGTTGCGCTTCGGTTGCAAAATCAATGCACGGTTCCTTCAGACTAAACAACGCCCAAGACTTTGCCTTAAAGTTAATGCCATGGAAACAGGCGAGCGAGATGTTCTGGCCGTGCAACTCCATCGTTCCACCAAGCACGGTACCGATGTTGGAAAGCGGCACACCGAGCGTTGACAGCCACAGTCCCTTCGTCTGCTTGAGCGGGCGCTGCCAGTGCCGATGATGCCGCGCGTCATGAATCGATGCTTCGGCTCCGAGCGATTTTTTCTCCTCCCGGCGCCGCACGCTTGTCCTCAGCGAAGAGTTAGCAAGCCGCGGTTCGAGGCTGGAAAACACACGCTTGGACGATTTGAATTGCTGCGAGAAGAATTCCTCGAGCTTGTAGAACATCTTCAGTATGTCGGCGGTGGTGGACTTGGAAATCATCATCTGCAGCTGATCCCAGGACAGATCGCCGTGGATCAGTATAATTGCCGGATAGTTTGTTGGTAACTTGTTGCCGAAGTCGTGATCCTTGGAGAACTTCCATTCGTCTCGCAGCTGCGCATTCAACGAACTGACGCGTGTCATCAGCACGCTCGTGCCCATGTAGTCGAACTTCAGCTCCAGCGCCATCAGCTTAATGCCAACCTTATGATCCGGTTCCGAGCCGGGATCCTCACGGATGTGGATGTACGTATCGATACGGTTCAGATCGATCGTACCACCGACGATGCCTCCCTTCGCATCCAACGACGATCCACCGAGTCCGACGCCGATGTACATGTTTTTATGGCCCGTGCTGCCAATGCTCAGCCGACCGTCGCTACGGAAAGCCTTCGTTAGCCACACGATATTGCCCATCACGTTGCCCATGTTCATCTGCACGTTGAGCTTGGTGAAGTTAATCGCAAACAGCACCAATGTTTCCCAGGACGTGACCTGATTTACGTCCGATGGCGACGAGGTGGAATCAAGGCTCGAGGACTTTTGATCCTTTATCCTGGCTGTTGAGGACGCACTGCTTCCGCCACTGCCACCCGTCGTTCCCATGCCGATATTCTCCAGACTTAGACGTAAACGTTCACGATTCATGTTTTCTCCGCGCCCGCCCAATCTGCTCTCCATATCCATGGCAGCGTCACGCGCGCCCGATCTTCCCATACTATGTCCGTCTACGCTACCCTCCGGAATGATTGGTATCTCCAAATCACACATGCTCGTCTGCTGCATACCCAAATCACCAAGGAACATGCGCCGCACGATACTCCGCCGATACCAAGCCTTCGGGAACGCAAGTATCTCCGTCAGTCGGCGCATGTCATACTTAAATGATGCGGATCCAATGTCGACAATCGTTGAAAACCGGATCGTAGCTTTGGACGCTTGGTCAGAATGCTTCCGAGACGACATGCTGGTTTCCACGATGTTAATCTTCTTCGAGCGTGTAATGTGAAACTTCACAAACTCCACGTTGATGCTGAGCGAGTCCTTCCGTTCACTATCAGCTAACGGTGAGAATTGATGTGCCTCCTTCAGATTGCTTTTCTTGCCACCGTATGGATGGAATATATAGACGTTAAAGTCGGCCAAACATCCGGTCACGCTTAGCCCGCCGGCTACACGCCCGTCTCCACCGGGCACTGCCGTTGACTCGCCCGTCTGGGAAGAGGTATGCGCTGCGGACGAATCATCATCCTGTCGGTTCGAGCTGAATATTATGTCGAGACTGGGCAGCTTTAACATGCACTCGACGCGCGATACTGGCAGACAAGAGAACCGGAAAGTTGACGGTTGCATGTGGAAGTAAACCACCACATCAACAGGGAAACTTGCATAAACGGCTGCGTAATTATGTTCCAGCATTTGTAGATTCACTGGATTTGAAACTCCTCCACCGGATGCTGCAACTCCAGCAACATTCACACCGTTCGTACCGTTCGCACCATGACCACCACCCATTCCAGATACTCCGCCTGTTCCCTTCGAGGAAGGTATTGGTTCGAGCGTTTGTTCCAAAAATTCCAAAATGTGGGGAGAAATGATGGTTTCTTCGGGAATGCTCTGTAGTGTCATCCAGGCGAAAAGAGTGGCTCGTTTCGATGCGAGCTTGCGCGATACACCGAATGGATCGGTCGTACTTAGACGCGGAGAAGCATCGTCACCACCAACGGTTTTTGATTGATACTGAAGCTTCACGTCCAGCCCAGGAATGTGGAAAATGGTTAAATCGACGAGTGCCGTGTATGGGGTCGTGTTGTACTTTAGCCGTGATTTATCCTTATTGCGACGTGGAGGAATAGGACTACCCCAGTCTGTCGCTCCACCAGTACTTCGCTCTCGCTTATGGTGTTTACCAGCCATAGACGCGCTGTTGTTGCCAGCCATCGCAGCGTTAGCATTACTACTGTTACTATTATTGCCACCTGGCATTGCCGACGAAAGCCGCTCATCATGGATATCTTTGGTATGCAGTACACATTTGCCCGAATTGACCAACACCTTAATATCTAGTTCGAAATCTATGTTGGGCTCCTGTTGTTTCTGCGGATGACTGGGACTTTTCTTGCGCAGCTCCACCTGTTCGCCGTCGATCTCGAGCAAATGCGGTACGTCCGACGTGACCGAGCTGGAGTCATACCGCGGCCAATCAAGCCCGGAATCGGAATAAGCTGCCACATCGGAGTCGGCGCTAGGCAATGACGATTGGCGCATCGTTTCGCTGAACGTTACGCGAGAAGAGTTGGGAGGAATTTTTACTCTTAAGGAAGCGGTCCGTGATGGTCCCGAGTTGGGTGATTCTTGCAGGCTGCTCATATCTTCACTGCCAGTGAATGCATCCATTACGCTGCTGGTTCCACAACCAACGCCTGCCCCTGTATGCCCACTGACGCCATCGATGCACCCAGCGTCAATTAGGTCTTCTCTGGTTGGAGATGGAGCAACGAAAGAACGGGACCGATTCGCTGCCTTCAACATTGGTTTGCGCATAGCTGGACGCTTCCATTTCTGTAACGAAAAAGTACGAAGGAACCAAATTTTCAATTATATTTAACTATGTACTATGGTATTAAGTATATATTGAGTACAAAACCTAATTCTAGTGATAAATTGCAAAGTCCTGAATGATTTTGTTTTATTTCTTATTAATTTTCCAGATTATGATGTTTGCTACTATTCAAGCTATTCAGGTCAGATTCATTATTGGGAGGGCATGGCTGCAATGAATATTTCATTTCATTCGAATGGTTGCTTAGAATGCCAAGCGCACTGTCAATCGCCGAAGTATCTGTTGCCGTATCATCGCGAGTACTTTTCGGATATTCACTGTCGGACGACATGACATGGTCACGTCCAGCAGGAGCCAAAATGTTATCCGGTTTCAGTTCTAATTCTTGTGCATCCTCATGTTTATAAGACATTGCATAATTCGGGCCAATAATAGCTGATAGCGGAAGGCTTGTATCAATGTTTCCTTCCGGCGCATCTTGCTTGGCCAGAATGTACTGCACGAAGGGACATTTGGTTGTCTCCGTTGCACGTATTTCCTTCAGACCTTCACTTATTCTTCGTACGGCCATGGAAGTTTTTCGGGGTGTCCTTTCATCTGATTGTTCTTCTTCCTCGTCAATCAATGAGGCAGCACCATCATCTTTCGCTAACAGTTTTTCCTTCATTTCCAATAACATGGCTTTAATTTCTTTGAGCTCCTCTTTGGATCGACTACTTCTAATATCCGCTTCTTTCACACTTGGTTTGCGAACCCTTACAACCGTCGATCTACGTCCTTCATCATCGAACCGTCTCGAACCTCGCCCATCACGTATTGAGACACCGGCAGATCGTTCATCCGACAGAGCGAGCTTTGAAATGACGGGTAGGCTAAGCTGGGCCTGTTGATGTATTGGAAGCATCGAGCTAGAATGCAAATCCGGTGTCTGGTGGATTCGTTTAAGCTTCACGATGGCTTGAAGGGGCAGCTTTATTTCTTCGATATCGGAGTCAATTTCGTAGATAGAGCGTCGAAGATTAACTTGACACTGATGACCATGATCTACATCTTGACATAGCAATTTGAGCACTATTTTAACAGACGGCATCGTATATACGATAAATGCGAAATTTGATTCCACTCGTACAAAATTTATCACAGAGAATACCAAAAAGGGGACAACTGTTTTATATCCAATCCGAAACTGTTGGAAGTCTTTCCTCTGACTGTTACTGATACACAAATGATCTATTCTTTGGATACTTTGATGTTAGGATTTCATGGAAGCATACTTCGATCATTCTTTCAATTTCATCATATTTTGCTCGACTTTAGTTTCCATTCTAGCCATAGTTAGAAAATCCCTTGGTTACAGGGGTTTACAATGGATAGTATATGGCGAACGCAAGCGAATAAACGGCATAAAGATGGACGGAAAGATTGATAGTGGAAACATAAAATACTTTAATAATTTAAAAAAACTGGATATGGCATCGCGATCAATATCCTATCAATTGTAAAACCCTGTATATGTGGCTGTAATGCCGACTCTTTTCACCTGCAACAGAGCTGATTATTAAAATAACGCAGATCCACTCACCTGTATCATATCACGGCGGAAATATTTGTAGTACACCGCCTGCAGTTCCTGTAACCGTCGTTCTTCATTTTCGATTGTTTTCGCCGACGCGCCCAGCGTACGGAAGTCGTTAACGATTTTCGTTTGCTCGTTGATTTCATTCTCCATCAACAGTGACCGCTTCTTCGGATCCAAAGTTGTATCGAACAGAAAGGACGGTAACGAATCCACCGATTTGCGCGATTTTGAATCTTTTCCACTCTGATGCCCGGAAGCGTCTATGTCGTCGCTGTCTGGCGTGTCAGACGATATCGGTTCGTCATCTTCCGATCCGGTGAGCATGGTCAGGGTGTGCCCGAGTGCCGACAGCTGCTTGCCAATGTTTACATCCAGATGAATGTCGACGCCTTCCATCTGCCACTTCACGTTCAAAAACCATTTCGCATTGTCTGGATGTTTGGCGGCAATCGTGCGCGAACACACTTCATACGTTCCCTCGGAAACTACGCAAAGGTTCATAATGCTGGCATCGTTCATGTTGGGTTTCCACTCGTCGAGTGAGGAATCGAAATCCTCTGCAAATCGCAAACACAGCCCAGCAAAGCGTCCTTTCGATACGAGCGATCCGGAACTACAGGCCGAAATTATCGTATTCTCCAGTGTAATGACTACAGCTCCCTTTTGCTCGAAATCTTGCACCGAACGGTTGCCCCAGATTTGGGGCGGTTGATTCAGGGGCAAACAAATTCCCATGTCTTCGACCGTCAGCTGTAGGAACAGAGTGGACAGGTTCGCCGTCGTTGCCAGGTGATGGCTGATCTGGCCGAATGGTACCTTTTCCAGCACCTGCTGCGTTGCCATCAGGACTTCTTTGTTAAGGTTGGCCCGTTTTTCCGTCCAATACTCGTACGCGTTCTTGTAGTTCAACCACACCAGTATCGCTTTGTCCACCGCTATCGGTTGCACGTAAATCAATGGTCGCTTCAGCGTGATCAGCACCAACTCTTTGTCGTCATTAAGCATCTCGTTCTGGAACGCATTTCGCAACCCGATGGTGGTGTTGAAAAATGCATGCTGCTGGAACTCTGGTTCCGCCTCGTCGAAGATGATGTTTTTAATAATTTGGCCCAGGGATAGGTTCAAATCGATTTGCGCTTTACCGAAGAGCTTTGTGTTGGAAGCGTCTGCGATGTTTTTCACCCGATTGGACAGATGCAGTTCGAGCTGACCCGTTTCGAAGCGTACTGCGGACGAGCACGGTGTCGTTGCGGTTAGCTGTATGCGCTTCACGCGAATGTTCAGCGAAAACAGGATACGCTTGATCGTGTTTCCATTGTCTTCCGATTCTTCTAACCAGAGTGGGACCGGTTTTTCTCCACCGTACACCTTCTGTACCACCTCGTTCACTTCCTTCATGAACACTTTCTGCACGAACACCAAATGGTTCAGCAAATCGGTTGTGAGGCACCGCTCAAATACACCGATTTCGGCCGATGCTGCAAGATATCCACCCTGTCGCAATACGACACCATCGATTGGTACCTCTTCGGTGGTACTTTCCGAGACGTACTCGGCACTAACGTGCACCGGTGGCAACGCAATGCACGCTTCCGACGGCAGGTTCGTTTCAGTAGTTTGTATTTTGGTGGTAAAACTGAGTGAATGGTTCGGTAAATCGACTGTAAATTTCGCTTTGCTACCAGTTACACCGGTCGAAGTGACATGATCCATTTTATACTGTGCCTGTAGCGAGGGTAACAACGCCGCACTGATGGACAAACTTTGCAGTATAATGTTGAACTGCATGACGAGCGGCTGTAGCAGCCCGCTCGGATTATTTCCTGCCGTTGTCGTTGCACCCGTCATCGTCCGTACCGTAGCCGTGCTGTGCTTGCGCTGATTGGTGGTAGCAGACGGTGTTGCTTTGTCGCGTGCATCACGTTGATGGTGGTGCAGCGGTGACTCTGGTTCCTCGTTTTGGCGCGTTAAACGTGCCGAGGTGCGCGTCACTCTAAGCTCTTGTAGCGTGGATGAAATCTGTTTGGAACTTCGCGTCATCATACCGTGAAGAGCAACAGGATGCTGCGGGATGTCCACGTTGACGATACCGATAGAAAGCAGTCCATTGTTTTTGTCCTTACCACGTCGCGTTATGCTGGAGTAGAGTGTTTGACTTTTACCAATCGAAACCTTCACCACGGTTCTGTAAATGTAAGGGAGAAAAGAAACATTTTTTAGATCGTTTGACCCCATGTCAACTCCAATTAATACTCACTGTTGATTCGGCTGTGCTCCTTCCAGCAGCACAATCATTGCTCTACCAACTTGTCCAGTGAGCGAGCATTCAAGGGATGCTGGCCGTGATTTCTTACGCCAGGTTGTGCTACTGTGGAGAGCAGTTATTTCCGCTTCCAACTTCAAGCCGCTCAAAGACGCAAGCAGTCTAGTGCGGTGTATCTTTGCCACGCCGAACACAACCAACCGTGTTCGCTCCTGTGTTATAACACCCACGTCCTTAACCGTACCATTACCACCCGTTGTTCCGTGTCCACCGACAAGTTCCTCCTCGTCGCGCAAATTCTTACTTTCATGCAATAAGTTATATTTTCTAGCCTTGATCTGTTCCACTGCATCAGGCGAAATGGAAACACTGCAACGAGTAAAGTTATAAACAATTTGTTCGGGTATCATTTGCATTTGAGGGTTTGCTTACCGATGAGTAATGGTTTTTGTTTCCGGCATTGCAGAGTAAATAGCGAGCAAGTGGTAAACCGTTTTCCAACATTTAGGTGTATCAAGAATGCTGTGAATAGGACCGGTGAAAGTGGACCGATCAAATGGTGCTGTGTAATCTGCAAAACAGAAACAATATAATTAGAAGACGATTATTACACGCAAGGTAAGAAGAGAGCTTCTCATTACCTCCGAACGTACTCGATGGTGCGCCGGTAAGGGAATTTTTAGCCTCAAGCGACTGTTTCGATTGAGCATCGGCAAAGGAAAATCCACCCGTCGTCGGACTCATCTTGATCGGTGTGTTGATCGTTTCATTGAGGTTCGTATAGCCTAGCTTTCCCTTTACCGTTTTGCTAGTGCTACGTAGTTTCTGTGCAAAGCTGTGCGGTCGGTTGCGCGAATTTGGCGACGGAGTGAGCGGAATCAATGGCCCAAGTGTAGGCATCTTGCTACGGCTAATTGAGTGACGCAACTCGTGGCGCATTGTCGAGATGTCCTCGTTGAACTTATCGTACCGCTCATCGGTGTAGTCAAATATACCGGACGTTTCAATGTGTGCCATCAGCGGTTCGTTAAGCGACCCCATCAGCGTTGGATCGTTTATCTCCGACGCAAGGCTAGATTCATCTTTAAGCGGCGCGCTACGCTTACCACCGTTCTCCGGGTGGGCCTCCCGCAGCTCATTCTGTGCATCCTTCACGTTTTGGTACATATTCGTGATTTGATGCAACAAACGCAACAGCGGCATGTTTACCTGCTGCGAGATGTAGCGCACGTTCAGGCTGAAGTTGATCACCGTGCTCGTGTGTTTCTTTAGCTGGCCACGCGAAACGTACAACATGGCCGGTTTCGTGTCGTCCGGGAAGCCGTCCGTCATCTTCCGTACCTCCAATTCCACGCCTACCTGCTCGCACAGGAACGCCGGCTGCTCGCCCGGCATGATAATCGTGAATTTCCCATTGCCTCGCTTTTTAGGATCTTTCTGCTTGGGTGGCTTTTTGCTATCGCCCGCCTCACTGACGACAATGTCGATACGGATCGTATCGAACGAACAAACCAACGAAAGGTTCGTACCCAAGCTTTCCAGGGACGACACATCCTTGCTGGAGACGTTGTTAATCATTTGCTGAGGCATGACGCCAAGGCAAGTTAACATTGGTTCGAAAATGAGATGCGCATCCAGTATCCGATTATTATCCTGCATATACTTCACCGAATGGATAGCCGGACGGTTTTGCGAAGTGGGACGGCTTTGCTGTGTAAGTATAGGAAAAATGATCGAACGTTATTACAATATCAACAACGCACAACAAAAGATTACGTACGGTAGTTTTCTCCTTTTCTCGTTGCTTAGTACTTTCACTCTGCTGCTTTGCCATCCACGAGTACAGATCCTCCTTGTGGTTGGCCGGTGGCGTCCACGGCTTATCCATGGAATCGGACGAGCTGCATACGGACGGTGCGGAACCTTCCCGTAGCGCACCGTACTCCACCCCGACCGGGTCCTGTTTGTCGAAGATGATCGGGAACATCTGTATGCTAGCACGCGACGGTGGCGCTGCCGGTGGAATGAAACTTTTTACCGACGATTTCTTCCGCAGCTTGTTGTGCGAGTTGTTAGTGGTACTGGGAGAGGTATTAAGGGAATCGCCCAGCTTTGCGGCGGCCATGTGCACTGCCGCCGCGGACGGGACCGGCGGTTCTTCGGGCATTTTGATTACTGCGAGCGGGAAGGTATTATGGCGCACCGTTTTACGGTTTTGCAAACGGTTGTTTGGATTGGTTGTTGAACGGTGTGTTTGTTTTATTAAAATATTGTTTGTTTGTTTTTTTTTTGTTTGGGTTTGCAAGTTTTGTTTTTTGGTTTGTGTGGTGGCGCAAGGAACCGAAATAAGAAATTGGAGAAAAGGAGAAGCAAAATTCAGCTACGGTTGTTTTTTCTTCTTCTGTAGTTAATATAGCAATGTGACACTACACATAAGCAGTATCCATGTGTGTTGTGTGTTTGGTTAGTGTTTCTAATGATTGCTACTACTGTATTGTTTGTTTGTTAACAAGTAAACACACGGTACAAAGTATTATTTAATAACACACACATACACACACGTAAAAAGAAAACAATAGCCAGCTCAAAAACAACTAATAAAGCACGCATGCAGTGGGATAAGCAGCACAATCACTCGTTAAGGTGTGGGAAGGAATAAATTACTACAATTACACCACAACAAAACCCATTTGTTTCTGGGCAGAATATGAGATAAGATTAGATGCACCAAAGGCAGGGAAAAAGCAAAATTAGATTAGAGGGAGAACGGGGTGGGGAGGAAAAGGACCGTTGGTGTGGACACGTGCGTTAATCCACCCCGTTTGTGTGTGTGTGTGGTTGTAAAGATAAGGAAAACACGGGAAAACACGACACTGGACGCTTTAGGATGAGATATTTTACCATGAAGCGATGCATGTTGCTGCCCACCGGTATGTTGCGTCGGTACCGTGGATGTTGCCGATGCGGCTGACTGTTGACGTTGCTGTTGTTGTTGTTGTTGTTGTTGTATGCACTGGCCAAGCAGCATCGTGTGTTCATTTTCCTCACCGAGTAGCGGATGGTTTTCGCGTACCCCCACCGGATAGTTATCCGTATCAATGTCATCCGTATCCTCGGCGTCCTACGGTGAAAGATGGTGTTCAAAATACAAACGACCGAACCGATCCGATTGGGCATTTAAAAAAAATCAGTGTACAATTCTTTAGCGTAGAGATACGGTGGGATTTTTAGTGGGGAGAGAGGAAAGTTGATTGTCGTTGGGAGAGAAGAAGGAAAGGAAACATCGACCGGATGCGAGCACTGGTGTTGTATATTCAGTGTGATTCAGGATACGTTCATTAGCAACATTAACCACCCGCCCGGTATATAAATGGCGTCACATGGATTAGTGATACGATTGACACAGAGCACAAATAAGTATGTACGAAACCGTACATTATCCTTGCACCGGTTCAATTATCTAGAACAGTCTTGTTTAACGTGTACAAAAGCTTTATCAGTGTACCTATCTGCTTTGCATATTTATCGGAGGATTACTGACCATCCCGTCTACCTGTACCCAAAAAAGCACACGCAAACAGATGTGAACGAACACAATTTAAGCCATACGAACATTAATTTGAAATATATCTGTATGCCGTCTTCCATTACAAAAACACACATTGGCCGAAATTGTTTTGCTTAGATCATGTAAGAGTTAATATGTCTGTGTTGTTGTTTTACTGCGTCTAATGCAAATCCTTTATATACTATTTCTCGCCGCTGTCATTATCACTTACCCCATATAGGTTTGTAACGCTGCAAAAGGAAAGCATTTAGTTGTATGAAGTGATAGTGATTTGGCATTTTCTTTGACGAAGCGGTTTAATTTTTCAGTTTTACTACTAATCGACTACCATAATTTAGTGGGTGAACGCTGAATGACGTATGAATTTACTGCCGTTGGTGTGTATGTTGCTCGAACAATATAGATAAGGATTGTGGGAATAATTAGGAATGTTACGGGATGGAAAGGTAATATCACTGTTCAATCTTAGAGGAGAGCGGGTAGGAGAATATCTGACTAAATGTTAACAATAATATCCCCGTAATCGGACAACAAGGTCACACTACTTTCAGATGATTGATTTTTCGTGCGAACCGATGAAGAAATAGGCCGCCGATTGTGCACCAACACCGGGACGGGGTGTGCTAGTGCAATGTAATGAAATGTACGACAACATACCTCATCTTGCGGAAGGGCGAATGTTACGTTGACCGGTTTTGCCAGCTTTCCTTTGTACTGATGTTCGAACAGCATCGGATTGTAGAGCACGTTTTTCCACTGTCTGCTCAGAACTATGACAGCCTGAAAGAGAAAACATTATTAGCTTGTTTTTTCGAGGTGCCGGGAAATCCACTATAAACATTACCTGACGCATTATGCTCAACTGTGGCAGATATTGTTGCTTAAGAATACACTCGATCTTGGCCGCCGTTTCATCGAGTACAAATTTCTGCAACACCGTACACAGCTGACAGCTTGGATCTTCCTGCAGTGTTTTGGCGAGCGGTGTAAACTTGCCACCGTACCGGCTCTTGACTGGACGGTGCAGCGAAGGACGTTCCCACGCATCCGCCATCAGTGCGACCGTCACGGCAGTTCGACGAATGTACATCGCTTTCATGAGAGCGACCACCTTAATGGCGAAGCGATTGCACGGGTTCATCCATGCCGTGATAGCGGGCGAGGCCGTAGACAGCAAATTCCAGTCTAGTCGTGTGTAGTCAATCTTCCGTGTGATGGGTGTTCGTGGCGGAGCGGCAAAGTTAAACCAAACCGTTTTGAAATCGATCACGCACGAAGACGTCTTCCCATTATCGTTGCTGCAAGGGGCAACAGTACCGGCTGTAGCGTTACAACCACCACCGGCTTTTGAAGACATTGGATCAGCATTTGATCCATTGGCGGCTGTAGCTGAATGTTGCTGGCCAACATTGGTAGCCGATCCGGCACCTTGTCCATTGTTTGTACCCTGCACGCCACTCTGAATGGCCGAATGACCCGCTGTCGGTTGTATCGGCTGCTGACCGACTGTCGTTGGTAGCGTACCATCGCTAATGAATGATCCTCGCATCGCATCTATTTCATCCGGCACAATGTTCATTTTGAATGTTTTGCCACCATCTCCAATGATCGTTGCTGTCGTAGTAGTAGTAGTGGTAGTGGTGGTGGTAATCTTATCCTTTGATTTAATGTCGAACAGCGACGAACGATCCTTCGCACTGCCACCGGCCGACTTCGGTGTGCCGGGCTTTTTCATGCCAAACTTGGCCAACGCTTCCGCTGCCATGTTACCGCCCGCTTCATTGAGCAATGTAACCAAGTTCAGTGGATTGTTCAGCGTAATGCTGTTCTGATTCGCATCGGAATGAACCGTCGCCGTGGCGATCGTTTCCGGTTCGGGTTTGAGCGTTTCTTCCGCATTTTCCGATTTTTCAAACTGAGATCGTTTCACAATTTTAACGCTAACACCTTCCAATCCACCTTCGAACATAATAAAGCCCAGCCCGCTGGAGCTACTGGCTTCCAGGGTGGTGGCCGACGAATCTTCCGGCATTCGTGTGCAATCAAACATTGCCCGACTACGGTGAGACGGTATGGCCGTTATCACGATTTGCGAATCGGGCAGGTTGGCCGATTCGTTCTTCAAACGCCGAAGCTGAGCGTGTGCTTTGCCGATGTCGAGCGTAATTATCAGTTCCTCCAGCTGTTTTTCCGACGTTTCCAACAGTATTGGCTCACCGGGCACATTATCAGGACGGGTTTGGGACGACAGGTGTGCCAACAGTGCGCGTGTTCCACGAATTAGGCCACTTTTCTTTAACCCGCCCGATCGAACGGTAGGTTGCGTATAGACCGTGTGCATGGATGCTTTCGTTGTTTTGCCGAGATGGAACCGTGTCGAAACGCCTTCGAAACACACGGCCAACAAGGAAGCGCAGCTAAGCTCCTGGACATTATCGAGCGCAGCGAATGATATCACTTCCTCAACAACTGAGCTCTGGATAAGGGTAACGTTGATCTTTGGCAGCACGATCAAACCCTGCACTTGGGTGGATATGCTTTCTTCGTACACGTCCGTCAGGACCGGTCCACCGGGACCCTGGAGGTTGCGTTCCGCCGTGGATCGTTTTGAGTTTGAGTGCACCTGTGACCAGTAGCTTAGCGATTGATCGCGCTTCAATATATTCACGGCTTGAACTTTTCTCACGCACGATGCATGAATGTCGTTGACCACGGTCAGTGGATGCAATGTAGCGAGGGTTGGTGTCAACGATTCAATCATTCTGAAAATAGAAAATATTTAAAATTTATTTTCCATAAAGTAATGTAAACTTAAATCGTAAAGATAAATTTAATGTAGTAAACAGCAGTAAGGCTTATTTCTGTGCAGAGCAACCATCCATTGTTTTCGATGCTATACATCACAGTAATCCTTTTGTATTGACAGAGAATAGTTTCGTTATAGCAATGTTGAAAAATTGCACTGATTGTATAATTCTACTCGCATTGCTTGTTTGCATGGTAGATCTAAGTTATTTAAACGAAGCAAAACCATATCCAAAGCCCAAGCTGGCATCGGTAAAAGAAGTGCAAGATTTCGTTGCAAATTTAAAAACCATGGTCGAGCAATCGAATACACACCCTCTGTGGGAGCGATTGAAGTTCACCGATATGGAGAATTTAAAGGCAAAATTCGAAATGAAAGATGTTGATAACCAACGAAACGATCACCAGTTCCGCAGGTCGAATACTATTAATCGCAAACATGGAAGGGAAGGAGAATTGATAGAGCAAACAACGAATATCCCGATGCCTAATTGTGATAATTCTTTAGGCGAACTGGAACAAAACGATTATTTATGTGAGAATGAACGATCTGATAGTTCTTTTTCAAACGATATACAAGATACAAATTCGCCAGTGTTTAAAAGGATACGCTTTCTAAGGGCAAAATTTAAGCGGAACCAATCGTTCCCACAATATGCGGAAATATTGGGTCAATCATCACGCTCCAACATTCGTCAACAGGACCCGGTGGAGGTGAACAGATATTACAAACATTCGCACGGAATATCTTCTTCTTCTCGAACATTAGATAGCACTGACGCAACTTCGCTTGATGAGAGCTTTCCACGCTTGGAACCATTCCATACGTCCGCTTACTCGTACCGCCCATTGGTGCGCCGTAAACGTCCAACAGATACGGTCTAAAACAAATAATATTACAATATAACAAACAAACCACATACCTTTGCAATCCTTCCAATAGAAGCGGTGTTAACATCACGTCCACCTGTCCCTTGAAACGAACCACAATCGAGTTACGTGTCGCTATTTCACCTTGCGAACTGAGAAATTCATTTTCGCCTTCCTTGCTTTCCTGTTTATCGAAGCTACTCCGCACCAGTACGCTCGGGTCCCATGGATGTGGTTTGGGCAGGGTGGAAAATCCACCTGTCCCGGCACCCGATAGATTACTGCTAACACCGCTGCCCGCCGACGGTACATCATACCGCGATACAATCTTCACCTCGCGGCAGTTGGCGTAAGTGTCAAAGTGCGGTATTAGTTTACCACCAATGTACACCAGACCGCCGTCTTCATTTTGCTGGAACAGGGGCATGGAGAATGCGTCCGCTCCCAACGGCATCGAACAGTGTGACCAATTTGAGCAGCGAACCTGCGCCAGATGCGTTACATAGCTGGCCATCAGTAGCGGGGAGTCGACGATCGGTCGGTTAATTTGCATATGCAGATTTACCAGCGTGATGTCCTCCTGCGATGATAGTGCAGATATGAACGAACTTGAAGAGAGCGAATGGGATTCCGATGAGTCTTGCGGATCAACCTGTGGAAATTAGAGGAACACAAACATAAAGAACGGAGTTAGTACAATGATCAGCGCCCATGAACAAATAGCTGTCCAAAGAACATGAATCCGAAACGATGTTGTGTAGAAAAGTGCTACATAAGTTACCTTTGACGATTACTACAGCTAATACTACAATGCAATTAGTGCTAGTGAGTTCCAATCAGCAACAGTGCAATAAAATTATAAACTGTTTTTTAGTAAGAATTAATTACTCGGAACTGAATACAAGCGGATACTTAATGTGCTAATTGGCGTAGTAACAGCTCAACAGAAGTGAAGGAGTCCAGAATATACAAAACATAGTTCAAACTCATTTGAAGGCACTCACTGATAACCAAACTCTTCTATAAGAAACCGATATAATAAACTTAACAACTATAATAACAATTAATGTCGATACTAATACTAATTTACCATCTAAACAAATTGGAGATTGAGGAGAACGAGACCGAAAACAAACCATTCAAAATCTGATTTTTTAAATTAGATTTATACAACAATCCACACTATACAAGAACGGAACACAAGAATGGAACATAAAAAGCATAAAAAAGAATATGGAAATATGTTTTTGTTTGTAATGAAAGAAATTGTAAAAGTACCAGCTGCAGGCCTTTTAAAAAATAAATACCAATCAGTAGTACTCTTAAACTTGATGTAAAACATTATCTAAATAGTAAATGATAAAAATATAGATTATTTACGCTTTTAGCTGCAAAAGCAAAAGCAAGGATGCTCACAACAATATATTAGTACACAGAGGCGACAGCTGGAGGCATGGACATGGAGATTCAGCCACACAAAGGAATCCTTCTCAGTAATCCACAAGAAAATGGATTCAACTTTTTGTTTTATTACCATTTTCTTGACAAGGCGTATCCTTTACGTGGCATTTCTTCAATGTGCTTTGCTTCCGGTGCTTTCCTTGTTGAAAGCGAATACAAAACAAAACAAACAAAAAACTGGAGATCCTATACAGAAAAAATGTGTCTCACACTAGGAATTTACTAGGTTGAAGTTTTACTCACATCATAAACTGGCTTAAAGTGACGGAACTCGGGCCGTGGTGAAATGTTGCTAAACTTACGCATCGGTGTCGCTAGACCGTGGAGACGCCGTTCCTCTTCGTTCTGATTGTGAGGAGCGCAGGATTTTGTCGGGTCACACATGACACACACAGACCAACCCACATACATACACACACACACACACACACATACCACACATCATCAGCAACGTGGAGATTGGTTGCAATTTTGCGGGCCAAATCGTATCGTCGTAACACGCCAGGGAGTAGTACACGGTGGGTGCAGGGTGTGGTACACAATCAAGTGTTTCATACATCGTCCAACACATGTATGCATGGAAGGATGCGAATGAGTGTTGTGTGTATGCGTGTGTGCATATTGTGCCGATCATGACAGGCGGTCGATGAGGTTTGAATGGATGTGATAAAACATACGGCATGATTTTACATTGTCAAATTGAGAACAGAGAGAAAAAACATCATTTGATCATGTTAAAGATCGAGCGTTATCGTCGTTTGCAGCAGCAGGAATACGGATCGTGTACGATTGTTGACACAGTTACGAAACAAAAAAAAAACATTATTCAAGAGTGCGAACCCGTTATGATAGCACGTGAATAACAATTTTTGTTCAAAAAACAATTCAATTAATCGAGGCAATGGTGATGAGGACAGGAGAAGAGAAAAGTTAAAAAAACGCTTAACAATATGCTGCTCGATCAGGAAATGGGGATCCACTGGGAGAAAAGCAACGATTGCGTTAAATTTAGCCTTCAACTTCATAGCCCAAAGACTTCACCACAAATAACAGCATATCGTGTGCTTTTATCATAGTGAAATCATTCTAACTACATGTACTACGGGTTAAATGCTAATAAGGAAAAAAACAAACCCATAAATATTCTATTCTACATACTGCTTTTGCGCTTCACTACATAAGGCATAAGGCTTTTTTTGGTAGGCTATATACGCTTCCGCTCGAAGGAAACGCAACGAAGCAGTAAAACATAACCAACTTCAAAATGGAACGTAATATGTTAGCATGATTTGGGCTGCGAATTTTCATTCGCAAGTTCGGCGCAACGTCGTAGAGAGGTTAGGATCGTTCCAAACCCGGAACCTCCCTTATAACCTGTTTTGTCTGTTGTGACAATCGTTCCTCTTAGTAGGGAAATTGTGCGAAAGACCCAACTAAACAATAACCAACTCATTTGGGACGCATCTACGCTAACAGGTTCGAACTACCGCAAAACTTACCAGCTCAGCAGTTGACTGGGGTCTCATCGGAAGGCTTCGATGTTCGGGCGTGTGGATCTCGTAATCGCTGCGATGCGTTGAAAGCCTTCCCTCGAGCTCATTCGGTCCTACGATGCTTAAATCCGATGCAAAGCGTTTCTTCTGTATCGCTACCGGATGGGGATGATGATCGACAACACCGGCCTTGAGGCTGGAACTTCGCGACGCGTGAAGATCTTCGTCCGCCGAAAAGAACGCTTCCGATGGGTTCTCCGATGTCAGCGAAACGGTACGCTGGACATCGCGCATTATAACATCGTCTGAGGGCATCGGACGTATGGTTGAACCGGTGGGAAGAATTCCACCGAGCGATTGTTCCGAATCGGACGCCAGTGGGTGCCCAGGCGATGGAGCCGAATGAGACATTTCCAGCATCATCTGATGATGGTGCTGCTGTTGTTGCTGCTGCTGATTATGGTACTGGGAGTGATGATGTTGCCCTTGGTAGTGTTGATGATGTTGATGATGATGATGCAGATGAGCTGTAGACTGCTGTAAATGCGTTTGGTGATCTTCCGCCGTGAATGGACCCTCAATTTCACCCTGCAAATAGTTGTCCACTGTCAGTCGTGAGTCGGAAGCGTATGATTTGCTCGCCTGAGATTGTAGCACCTTGAAACCTTTCGGCGTCAGCAACCGTGATTCAGTCCCATCCAATCGGCTTGGCGTCGGCGTTGACACCTTCGAACTGTTTGTGGTTGTTTTTGGACTGGAGTCCAACAACCGACAGTACGGAACGTCATGTGGAATGGTGCTTTGCCTGTGTGGATTGTAAAAAAAGAAAAAAAGATGACATGTTAGTTAACCATCAATACGCTTTAGGAATAACAAAGTTGTGATTATTGATATATAAAGTAAATGTAGGTAGTTTTATACAAAGTCTTTCAATGATTTACGGTAAGACTTCACCTGGAACATACCTCTGCCGGTATCATATCGGTACTGTAGGTTCCTTTTCTTATTTAGAAGAAATAAAGAATTGTCCAAAAGGCTAAACTCTTGAAGCATTCTAGATCATATTCAAGGAACCGAAACAAAACAATCACACAAACATGTCGGTTGGAAATATTTCTTACCTTCCACTTGTGTACGAAAATCGACGTCCACGAGCACGGTCCGATCCGAGCGGTGATCCGACATCTTTTTCCTTTACTCGTTCCAGCGAAGATTTACCGGATCGTTCTCCGGGGCCTGCTCCCGGCATTGCTGTCGCGCCACTGCCAGTGGAAACCCCACCACTGCCGCCACGAATAAGAGTATTGCTGGGTGAAATTTCTGCCGAGGTCGTTTTCTGTGCCAGCATCGCTTCATGCTTTTGTGGCAGATGTGGTGACTTGCTGTCGAGTGTGGTGCCACAACAGGCAGACGGTGCTCCGCCACCATGCGCGGGTGGATGCCGATGTCCGGAGCGATGAAGATTTGGTTTACCGATGTACTCATAGCATTCCTGCAGGGAGACTGGTTGCAAACTGTACGGTGGCGTGTGGAACACGAGCTGACCTTCGTGTAGTAAACTCTGACCAAACCCATACTCTCGCGGGTTTGGGTGGATATGGTAGCGTGCGATATTAATAAACTCCTGGATATCTTGAGCACATGGTTTGAAGAATCTTGGCCCATTGCGATTAGTGCCGAAGAAAACGCAACCACCAACACAGCCGCATCGCACCGGGTCTGTACTGCTGGACCAGAGGAACCACAATTTTTTGTTCTTTTCATCGTGTACTTTCAAATAGCTGGAATTGCAACGAATGCAGATGTTAGTATATTCAGTGTGAGTCTATTTACTATGGTACTACTCACCTATGTTGCACCAAATGTAAACAATGTTCTGGTATGGGCAATGCCGATGCTGCTTCTAGAATAATTGGTCCCAGTGACACACAACCTACCTCTAACCATGGTTCGTTAGAATCAATATCTCGTCCACTATTGCGAGCCGAATGAAGTGACGCATACGGATCCTCCTTATCGCGCCGATAGTGAATGGATGGATCGTCCGAACGATCACGACCCTTCCGACTCGATATCGAACCGTAAGGATCGTCCCTATGTTCCTTTGAATCTTTTCTATGCTGTGGATAAGGTGGTTCCACGGCATTGTCACGCCTTCCAGACTTAAGCACACCAGCTGACGAGCCGGATCCTGTGGACGAAATCATCGGCCCGCCGTCATCCATATTGCGCCGATAAATCGCACCCGTTTCGTCGGACGTCTTTCGATAGCCATCCTCGGACACATGTTTGGTCGAGTTCTGATGATGTAGCTTCGCCGAACGGCTACTACCGGTAGTGTTGGTGTTACTGTGCGAATTACCACTGCTGTACTGACTGAAGTGTCCTCCGGTGGAGACAAACTGTCGCAGTAGTATAGTAGGAATGAGACCAGTTATGCCAGACTTTACTTGCTGCCCATGTAAGTTACACGTGGCCATACGAATCGGTGATATCCACGTGTGCATGGCCGTGCCGTTTTCAATCAAATATAGGTCTACCGCATCGACGGCAACTCGCGTCATCCGGTACTTGATATCCTCTGTTGAGGGACACCGATATTTGGCATCTTCTTTCGTGTGGGGACACGAGCTTGATGGTACACCGTGATGGCAATAGCGCACAGTTTTTGGTGATTTCAGCTCATTCTCCGAATCCATCGTAAGAAAGACGAGTGTTTCCAACCCCGTTACAACATTGCAAAGCTGTGATAGGGTCATTTTACCGGAGAGCTTGCCGAGTTGTACTTCCAGCAGCCAAGCGTACTCGAGTGTTTCTTCCTCCAGTTGGCGTCCCTCGTTGCTGAACATCGCATGCCCTCTGACCTGTACGGCCGAGAGCAACAGATGACCCTGTCGCAAATGCTTGTCCTTGCCCGGACGAATCGTATTATCAGATGATATGATAAAGGATGGACTTACAAGCACCTGTAGCTCCGTTTCATAGAAACGTTTCTTCATCTCGAACCCTAGTCGTTCGATCAATACAATAGGGCAAGGTGGATCGTTTTCATTGCAGTTCTTCATAACGTGTGCCTGTAGGTCGTGTATCGTTACGCTAACGATAACCTCGAGCGGACGGTATAGCCGCGGGTCGAAGCGCTTTGGTTTCTCGTCCGGATTTAAACTCGTCTCGGAGAGCGATTTCGAGGGATCGTCTTTTGTGGAACCCGAGGATTTGCCAAGTCCACTAGCCAGTGGGTTACTGCGTGACGCATTTTTACTGTTCGAATTTTCCATATCAGTAAACGATTGATCTTCACCGAAAATGTTCTCCTTCAAGTGGATGAAGTTGCGCAGAATCGCACCATAAGCCAGCATAACCGAGGATCCGATTTCAAGCTCCACCGATACCTGATCCGGTGGTAAGCTGGTCGGATCGAAACGAGGTGCGCCCCCTTCACCGACCGTGGTCCACGCGATTGCAGGTGATTTACGCATTTTCGGTATGCGCATCGGACTGAGCAGTATTTCTTCCTTTTCCGGTGTCGTTATATCAGCCTGAGGGTCTGGCCCTAATGGTGGCATCGGATGGTAGATGTACTTGATCGAAAGTGCCACTATGGGCACGGTCCAGCAGTCAATCCAACCGATTGCTCGTTGACACACACGGCGCCACTTTTTGTTGATCAACTCGGAGCGTTTCTTCACGTTGCCGTCACGTGTGAGAATGCGCGCATTTTCGTCCAGTGCCAAGAGGATTGGTCGACTGCTTGATATCTCGGGTATGTACATACTCAGATCTAGCCCTTCTCCGTGGATCCAGAACACGATCGGGAGCTTAACCGGCAGGAAGTCATCGAACGGAAGCGAAAAGCTTAAATCGAAAAGATCACCACAGAAGGCGAGATGATGGTTTTCCTGGTTGGTACTAGAACAATCGATCCAATTAAACTCGTTGCTAAGGGTTAGAATTTCGAACTCCTTCAGGATGACTCCAAATTTCCACGTGTACGGTACGAAGCTGAGAATATCTGGCCGGGCCTTTGAGGCCCAATCTTCGATCAAATCTTGGAAGAACTCCTTATGTGAGAACACAATGTAAGCCGTTGCTTTGCTCCCGGTCAGATTGATAGTCCACTCTTGATGATCGTTCCATTTGATTGGATAATGTACTCTGCAAGGATTCAACCAAATTTAAATACACCAATTTCTTCAATCACGCTACTGGTAATACTTACTTAACATTAAACTGCAATGTTTCACACTCGGCCAGACTGCGATACTGTAAACTGGTCGTTGCTTCCACGTGAAGCAACTGCCCTGTCACTTTCGTGGCCATTCCATCCTGCAGAATTATCCATGGCAGCGTCACTTCCAGATAAGACCCAGCGCCAATGTTAACATGCACGGCGTTCGTTTCTTTGTTCTTCGAAAACAATACGTCGATCGTTGCCTCGTTCAGCGTGCATAGGCTGATATCGAACGATCGCACCTCACGTCGATCACCGGGTTTGGGTGGTTTCGTCACCGACATTGGTTGATAATCGGGTGGAAAGAAGAATTTGAACAGATGATCTCGCTGCCTATCTGCCCAGGGACCGTAGCTGAAGTCCGTACCCTTGCCACACTTGATATCGATTCCCCATACAGGTGGTGCCGCCTCTACAACGTCTCCATTTGCGAGCGTCAGCGTAACCGGTTCCTCTGGCACAATGCCGGCCTCATCCATGTAGAAGTACAGTTCCATCAGGTTCGACATCATCACCACGAAACCTTCTCCCATGTACCGTGGTGGCTCATCCACCATGCCGGTAAATTTGGGACTCGGTGCAAGCAGCACCTTCGCGTTTTCCACTTTCGCCTTCACGAAGTGCATAAAGTGGTCTAACTTTGAAACGGCCGGTTTCGTACTGTAAACGCAGTGCGCTTCTTCGACACACAGTGAGAGCGTTGTCGGCGTAAGGCGATTCCCGAAAGCAAACCGCCCAGAACAGATGTCGATCTTGATGACCGGGATAAGATCTCGCCATGTTGTTGCCGTCATTGCTTCCGGCCGTGGTTTTTTAATCTTTGCCGAAGCTTCACTGATGTGGCGTTGGTTTTCATCGTTCATGATTTGCTCTTTGAACTTTTCTATCTCCTCCGCGTTCATGTCTTCCGTCGGAACTAGTACGGACGGTTTTAGTCCGAACGTTTTCTCCAAGCGGGCGTACAGATCGGACCGGTTGTAGATGTGCACCTCGAACCCGTTCAACATCACTGAAAGTCGCGTGTCTGAGTGAGACAAATCTTCCGACACGTCCTTGGGAACGTATGAACGCCACCAACGGAATATGAAGTAACCGTCCTGCACGCGGACCGTATAATCGAAACACACGTACACTACGTCCCGAAACATGATCTTTCCCGCCAAGGGATTTAAGTTCAGGGAACCGATTTTAAAGTAGGCACCACGCACATACAACCGATTGGCCAGCTTCGTGATGATACAGCCGAACAGACGAGAATTGTAGAATGTGATGTACACCATCCACACAATCGAGGATAGCAGCGACACCAGCAGCCACACCATGTTCTTGTCCAGCTTCATGTCCTCCAGCGGCTGGGTCATGTTGAACTGACCCATGCTCATCAGATCGTCGCCATTGAAGGCGGTTTCTTCCGTTACCTCGTAGCTCATTTTGTTATAATTGTTTATTTCTTTCGTTGCGTTTAGGATCCCGTGTAACTCAACAGTCAGTAAAAATGACACAAAATATCCTAAAAAGAAATATATAAAAAAGAGGTATTAAAATGGTGTAGCAAGCTTGAAAACGACGCAAGAGCCGCAAAAAACAGGCTTCAGCTTGTGAGTAATTAAACGGAAAGCAAATAACGCTACGTAAACTGAGGCACAGCTGTTTTTTGTGAAATAGTAATGTGGAAGCAGGATGGAGCACATTTTCAACTCTCATGTTGCTATCGGCAAAAAAAAACCACTTCAACAACTCTAATGCAATACAGCTTCTACACGTTCCTAAAGTAACCTTCACATGCTGACCAAATCGATATGTTACGGCTATACTGTTCCGTTCAACGATAGCATAAAAAATGTAAACAAAGCATGCTCTATATGTTGTTCAACATCAGCTGATGTTGAAATTCGTGGTGGGAGCACAAATTCCTTTGCAAGTGAAAGGAGATGAAAGTGGCTCCCGCGTGCATGTTGTGGTTTTGAGGAAGGTTTGGACGAGAAAAGTCGTAGCACAACAAACGGGAGAAAAACTCGCGCGGACGCAGTACGCACTCCCGGTGTTTATTGAAAGAGATAGGTCCCGATCGGGTACGGCTACAACTACCGGGCGAAGAAGAAACCAGTCCGAGTGAAAAATCGATACCCACAGAGCACTTTTCGATCGATGGATTTCGCTAACCTGCGAATCATCACAGTGAATCAGAGTCCAGTTGCTTCAAATCACTATTCCTCCGATTACGCTTATCAGCACTGTGGTATGCGATATTACGCATTTGTAGCTGTGGTGGAAAAAATCATCCATAATCGACACACTTTGTTCTTCAAGGTGGTGGCAACCAATTGAACTTCCGCAGAGGGGAGTGACGATGTTGCAATTTTTCACCGTTTCGCGAATCGTTCATGACCGCACTTCACCGTACCACGACTGCTCACCTTAAATGCTGCCTTTTGCACACAGCTAAGCAGCATAATTAACTTAAACTAATACACAATTTCTATCGAAAACTAACAGCATCACAGAAAGAACTTGCACACCCTGCCACCATCTTGGATTTTGATAAAAACCTGACATAAACAAAGGCTGCTGTCATTCCATACAGACTTCGTAACGCTGGCAGTGCGTTATTACGGCCGAATGAACACGGAAAGAACCCTACAATCGTTACCTCACTACCCAAGCGGCAAAATCAGTTACATTTTCGACTCGCTATTGTCCGCTTTATTGAAAGGAAATTGCGGCTCAAAACGAATTATCACCAAGTAATTGGGTTTACATATCTGCATTATATTTGATACGTAATGAATTCCATCTAGTAAAAGATTGCTGATACGATTATTTGCTTACAACTCAAAGGTACAGCTTTCTTGACAACAGGTGGCGTTGCAAATGCCAAAATTTTGTGATTTGGGTAATATTCTGTTGACAACCATACACAATACCACAACAGCCGGCGTTTGACAGTGGGTTTGTTTACCTGCAATATTTTTTTTACTAAAACCATCCAAACGGAAACAACCATTAGCTCTTTACTAATGTTACGGCCAATTTAAGTTGAAATATAGAGGAACAAAATCAGTTTACAATTATTTGTATACTTTACATCACATGGCTGCACACGACGTATTATCGTTAATGATCAAAGGACCGATATCAACAGCAAACAGTGAATAAGCGCTCAAAACAATCGTGAAACATATGCAAAATGAACAAAATTGTGCGTTATTTTAAACCAATTTTGTCCTACCCGCCAGTTTGTGAAATACACAAGTGATCGCAACATCAGTAGCGTTGCAAAACAGCAATCCAACTCCACCAATTGTGTGCCTAGATTTCGTCCACCTCAGCTCTCATTCTCGATTCACCGGACGCCGGACGTGTACACATTTCCGACATGGACTACTACTACGATGATTACTACGATGAGTACTACGAACAGCCGGACTTGGCTGCGGCACGTATGTTGCATCGAGAACTCAACTTCGAGGAAACGATTACCAATTGTGTGCATCCTTCGCTACGGTTTGCAGCACAGTACATGACAAATTTTGTCGCTGTCAACTTGCTGTTCAGTATTCTGGTGCTATGCTTCCGGAAATTGTTTCCAAGCTCCAATCGATCGTTACATTTGTTGAGCTGCATTTCTGGTGCCGTTTTGCTGTATCGGGTAATTGATCATGGGTTCTACCACTTCCTACAACTGGCGGTATCGCTATACGTGGTGCAATGGACACTGCATCGATGGTTGTCCGGCAGCGGACGATACATCAAAACACCATTCATCGTTATAGCGTATGGCATTGGAAATCTGTTGGTTAGCGAACTGCTGGAACCATCGCCAGAGACGTGGAATCGCATCCGCGGAACACAGATGATCTTGTTGATGAAGACACTTTCATTAGCCTTCGATACGGAGGAGACTCAAAACCTACGCGATCAACTGAACGTATTGTCATATACAGGATATATACTCTGCCCAGCAAATGTCGTGCTTGGACCTTGGATCTCTTTTAATGATTATTTGAGTATCTGGAAACCGTCATCGCCTGCATTCGGTCAGAATGGATCTTCCGGTCAGCGGATTCGAATACATGTGACCAGAATACTGCTTAGCGCTCTATTGGCAGTTGGATTTTTGATTACTTCGAATTGCATGATCGATTATCTGCTCGCTCCGATTGCCAGCTGGAAGTGGGTCCGGGCGTACGGTAGAGCACTTTCCTTCCGCACCAGTCACTACTTCATCGCCTATCTGTCTCAATGCACCATGATCGCGGCGGCAGTCGACTGGAACCCCGTAAGCTCACCGTTGGCAGTGGAGTTTCCCCGCTCCTTGGTGCAAGTGGTGACGGCATGGAACATACCGATGCACCTGTGGTTGAAACGTTACATCTTCCGTACCACCAAACGTCCGTTCGGAACAGCTGCCGCCATTGCCATCACATACATCATATCGTCGCTGCTGCATGGATTGCATTACCGGCTGTGGATCACGCTGCTCACCATCGGCTCGTGGACATTCGTGGAACATGAAATACGAAAGAAGCTCGCAACGATCTACTCGGCGTGTGTCCTCGTTGGCAAGTGTCCCGGCGCGTGCACCGTGCATCAGCACAGGAGCAAAAGTGTGCTCTGTATCGTTATTAACGCGCTGTTCTTCACATTGAATACGTTCAATCTCATCTACCTGGGATGTATCTTCGAAACAACGGAAGGACCACCGGAAGAAGCTGATCATGATAAATCAATGTTCGGTCGTTGGGCAGAACTCAATTATACATCCCATTGGTTGCTCGTCTTCGCCTATCTGTTCTATTTCGTGATCTGATAATGAGAGATATATCCGATCTCTGCATAAGTCTACGTAAGATCTTCCGCAACCCAAAGCAGTATTCAAAAAACATTTCTAATTTACAAACGAGACACTAGTTGTAGCGTAATCAAACACAAGAAAAACAGTCAATTTAGGCCATCTTCAACGCGCACAATTACTAACAATGTGATATGTTTTAAAAAAATACATCGAATTGTCATGATAAACAAACGGCATATATATGCAATTAAAGGTAGCTACTAACCAATTATTGATCAGTCAAATGCGACAGCTCTCTTAAATAAAACCAAATCGAAAAATAAACTGTACGCAGTTAGGTAGGAATATGATATCACATCGTTGTAGGTTAATTCTTCAATTTGTTCTGCTCTTACCGTGTTGAGCAAACTCCCCCCAAATAGCTACGGCCAACAATTTTTCGCCCCTAACCAAAAGAAGAAAAAAACTGAATTGCGAATCGTAAAAATTTTGCAAACAACCGCAAACATTAAAATTCATCCGAATATTCACGGCAAGCAACAGTCCTACCAAGTGTGTGCCATGTTCCTCACAGGTCATTTACGATCGCTTAAGATCGCGGGCAGTAGGAACCATTTTCATATTACGGCCAAACGGTCAAACTACGCCGAGAACAACTAAAACATACCCCGTACGAACATAGTAACGCTATTGTGTGCTAGGCAACATGACGGCTTATAACGGAAAGTGTCAAAGATTATTTTTGACCGCAGCACGCCATATGCTCCGCAAAGGGGGGATGATCTCCTCGTTTAGAGCAAAACGGACCAGACAACCGGTTGGCTGACAGTGGTAGCGGTACATGTTTGATTCTCTTTTGAACCACAAGGCAATTCGTGGAACGGCTCACAATCTTCGCAATGCCGTATATAAAGCTGGCAAGCAACGATGGTTCCGCAACATTCTCACTTACTTTGCTAGCTTTATTCTTCTACTATATAGCGGTTTATTGTGTGGTGCCTTCGGATTTCTACACTCATTGTAAATATAACTGCTTTGCCGCACCCTTTGCTGTACAGTCTGCAAAAGAGTAACAAGATCGCTACAATAAAACCGAAAAATATGTCACTTTTACTACGATCGAGTGATTTGTTGAGGGAAAATTTTTGACCGCGCGGATCCACACGGCAACCTAAACTTCTAGCAAGCTATAGAACAGCCTGGGAAACAAATCATAACCGGATGCCGTGCATCAACAAACCGGGACGACGTCAGACTTAATAGATCAATCAAATTACTGCTGAAAAGGAAAATACGGCAGCGATTTAGGATCGCTTACCGATGAAGCGATTCTTCTTATTTCGTTGGGAATTCGTACTTCTACGAGGTCGTTGCGTCTGTTGAAGTTTTTGGTCGACACGCGACACAGCCATGAAAGCACTTCCTGGTTGCGAGCGATACATTATTGAAACCCATTTCACCTCTAGGGCCGCATGCCAAATGCACCCAGAAAATGATCCGTAGCCCTTCTGGTGGGCATCGTCCTGCTTACATCGGGAAACTGCGTCACTGTGAACCATTGCGAAAGACCCCGGGGAAAACACCCTGCCAGCACAACAAATGGCAAATCCAACGTTGCCCGCAGTGTAGCGAAGGGTTGACAGAGCCAAGCGCAAAAGGAATCCCACCGTACTATCTTATAAAATTAATCACACTTGCGTCCATCCCCTGGTTTGTGCTGCAATAGGCGGGTACACTTTCGCGGCTATTTCCGCAAAGCTGTGGCGCGCAACATTCGGTGCCGAATTGTTATCCGACGTGCCGAATATATAGCAGGCGAGAGAGAAAGAATGGGAAGATTCACCGGTGGACACGTTTAACATGTGAGCATGCAAAAATAAATGTTACCCACTCTCGGGTTTGCTTTGTGTCTCCGTGGGTTTAATTCTTCTTGCCCCTTCACAAAATTAACGGGGACCTAGAAACAACGGCAACGGCAAAGGGTTGTTCCCCGCCGGAGTAAGAGCAATTGCTATCGCTGATACTGCACTTGCTTTTCAGGCGTTTGTTCTCTTCTTTTCATTCTATCATAACAATCTCATGTGCACGACCTGTGCACCTGTCGTCGGTTGTCCGCCACACTTGCAGATAAGAGCACTCTGACGGATACACTGACAATGAACATGACATCAACTGACAGGGGTGTTGGCACATACGGTCGGTCGGGATATTTTGTAACGATCAAAATAATTACTATCCGAACTAGTCTTTCGCAGGAGCGGCACCATTGTTTAAGTTGTTCCAATGTAATGTACAACACAAGGCCAATTTTGTTGCTGATAAGAATATGTTTCTTGTTTGTAATCCGGTTTATTGTTGAACTACTACTGAGAGACTAGATTACAGAATTCAGAATTAACATGATCGATAGCTTTACGCAACAATGTAGAAGATTACAGAGGCCTCTAAAGTACCTGGGGTCTAAGGTGACCAGGAAGGTCCTCCATCTTGGTTGATTCTAAAACAACACACCAGACAAATAACAGATTGGGTAAAATAGTGTTGGGTATAAGGAATCTTTTGACGGGAATGATGCATATTAATCTTAGGTGAGGAGTTTTTCAATTTCGGAATCGACTCGTACTGCAGTTGCCACTCGGGAGAAAAGCTAGTAATCAAAAAATAGCTTAATTCCTGTCCCTCTGAACTTTAGCTTTAAGGCATTTTCTTTAGAGTTCGCTATAAAATTACAAAATGTTTTACACAAATTGGCACCTACACCGAAAAATATGTAGCGAATGTGATCTTTAGATCTGATTTGCTCTCGATCCATAAAGTGAAAAGATTACTCATACTGAGGAAGTGGAGTGGTAAGAAAAAAAAAAGACTAGCGAACGTTATGAACCCTCTCAATGACCCTGTAGTGCGGTCAGCGGAACTTTTTGGGGCAAATCTCTGACGGAGAATCTTCTTCGAACGTTTTCAAAAGCAGATGCGATTAGGCGATGAAAAATCTCACCATTTTTAGTTTTACATTAGCCTTTGCTAAGATCCTTGCCAGCTGGTGTAAGATCGCCAAGAATCGATGCATTTTTCTTGAAACATCAATACGAAATTGTAGATCGTGTTAAAGAATTGAGTTCAAGCACAATTTGTTTCATTCAAATCATCATTTCTTTAAAGCGTCATGCGAAACAAACCCTTCTTTGCATATAAAGTTAATCTACAACCGAAAGTAGATCAGGAAGGTTAGATCAACTAACAACGATGTGACGATATATGTAATCTCCTTAGAACATCTTGGGTGTCTTGGGTGTAAACTTGATCAGTCAATAGCTACTCAAGAGCCCTAGTTCATGAAGTACTAAGAGAAGTTTTACTCTAAGCACTCAAGACAGAGACGATGTCCTTGTTGGAGGTATGCTAATTACTCTAGATTTCATAAGTTTTTTAGGTTTTTATTGCCATAATTGAATCGAATTGAAATTTAGACACTGTTAGCACTATAAATACTAACTTGTGACCTCAGTAACGTTCTTACAGTGATCATCCGATACAACCAGAAAGAGTTACTCATAGTTTATACATAATTTTAACATAAATGATGAGACCTACATCTGCGAACATGTGGGAATCGTACACAAAGAAACAGAAAATTTATTACACTGCTCGGGACAATCTCAGAGAAAGTATCTGTCTCCAATCATCGGTATCGCTTTTGAAATAAAAAAAAATCCATGACCTCTAGTGCAATGACTGCCCGAATGTCTGCCCCTCCGCCCAAACTTCTGCTGAATTCGCATGCACAGTAGCACCACGCAGCAGCACGGGTCAAAATTTAGTGCGAACGGTAAATTTCCACCCCTGGGAGTAAAATTAGACTCTGTTCAACTTTGGCGGACGGAACATACATACCACACCGCCGACCGGCTGGCTGGCTGGCTGGCTGGGGTCGGGCCGGATGGGTCTCGAGGTCCCGATACTATCCATCTCAGCCGCGTATTGTGTCCCGCAAAACTCATCAGGGCACTCAACACACGGGCATCGCGGCCAAACCATCGGTACGAGGCGAAGGGGACACCACACCCGTAGAAGCGCCATCAGTGTGCTGTTAAAAATCAGCACTGCTGAAGGTAATTTCGCTCGCACCGCGTACACACACTCTCTTTGTCTTGTTGAAAAGAGATTAATTTACGCAATGTTCTTCGCACCCCGTGTACCCACGTGTTCTTGTGCTCCCGCCGGTCACACACCAATGATATATTTATTTCGGTTGTTATGCTTCCTGTAACGGAATCTTTTCTGTTTTCTGCTTCCCTGTTTGCCATCACGCCGTCGGAACGCTGCTGGTTTGGCGTAAACCGCGACGAGACCCGGCATGCCCCGACCGGGAACAGGAAGAACCCAAGGAAATGTTGCTTCCCGGGAATGCCTGCTATCACAGCATCAAGACAATTAGCGACGCGAAGCCGCAATGCAGCACAAAAAGGCATGCAATGATACTTCCCGGTTCTAAGGTTAGAAAATAGCTACTAAAGCCATTTGTAACACAGTGTCAGGGGTTTTTCAATTACCTTAAAAGTGTTGCATTATTTAAGACATATTAATTCCACTGTTGGAAGAGCATCATTAATAAAGAAATAAAAATCCCCTCCCCAAAAGTGATAAGGTAATGTTAGTAGCCAAACCCAACCGTCACATATCATAACAGTGATTATCACAACGATCATCGCTGATTGTGATAAACTGTGACACTTCATGATTACGACAACGTGCTTCAAACACGCGTGTTTTGTCTTGTTTCGTGACATATCCTTTCACACACACACACACACACATCCGCCCACATGTGTGGGGGGGCGATTGATCGCACATATTCGGCGGTGTCACCCCCTACACACTTTTCAGCATGTGTATGAAATAAAATGTGATGAAAATGACGTTGGAAACAGACATTGCTTTGGTGTTCCGTGCATTCCCCGAGAGACACCCGGAAATGTGACAATTTATGTTCACACTCTGGCCTTTGAGAAATCATTTGGGTTCATTGGTTTTATTTAATGTGAACGAGATGAGGCCGTTATTCAGGTGTATTACTTTCAAGATATATCTGGACAAGGTTTATATTGTTATGGATATGGGCACAAAATGTCGTCCAGAAAATCGACAACTACCTCGAGATGCAACATCAAAAAGCAGAATATTAGTGTTGTGCTCAACGAATCCTTCGAGAAGAATCATTCAAATTTGAAATCGACCCTCAAAACCTTCATGATTCCACAGAGCAGATGGCAGATCAGGCCACTTGGAGACCTGAAGTAGATAGGCCGAATTTCGGCAACTGAGCGGTGAAGGAAGAAAGTATATGACGAATAAGACAATCTTGCTTGATTCATGAATCATAGAGGATTTGGAATTTTGCTGAAAAACGCTGAGGAGAGCAAACTGCCATTGTTCGGTTTCGGTTCGAGTGATTCCGGTTTTTTTTAAATCATCGGCGTGAAAATCGCAACTTCCGCGAGGGAAAATAAGACAAAATAAAATCCACAGAAAGCTCCACAGAAGGAACTTGAAACAGTTATCGATTACAAATAAATTAAGCTACTGAAATTCCTGCTCCGATAAATAAAACAAAACACAAAGACAACCGAACCGAAAACAAATGATATCATTGAGTATAATCCCGAAAATTCCCTTGTATGTTTGCAAATTTCTCCTAATCGTCTGCAAATATCTCACGAGTGGCAAAATTCCCCTACACGGTTGAAAAAAAAATGTTGGAATGTTCCCTTATACGATTCGAAGCTCTGTTGTAATATGGATGTCCCTCAGAAGTGACATACGAAAAGGTTACAATATACAGCCACAAGCAAACGTAGAAGATCGTACGATCTTCTTAAGCAACGCATGACACCGGTCGCTGACACAATGCTCATCATCATTTGCAACAAAGGCAAAGGCCGCTGGCACGTGGTCATTGGCAATAACAAAGTAAACGATTTGAATTGATACGAATAAATACTTTTGCACGCGTTTGGTCGCCAGTGAAGCACGAATCATCATTTGCGCGATCATCGTGCCAGCAGCAACCAAACAACAACCGGGGGGGAAGGGGTGACAAAACTTTGTGCCCGTGCCAATTCGCACTTAATTATTTAATTCACGGTTAACTGCACATCTTTCTGTGTGTGTTTTTTTTGTTATTATTATTAAATCCTCAGGCTCATTATATTTCCCTTTGAGCACCAAATATTACACTTTCGCGTTTTGCGGTGGTACCGCTGTGGTACCCGCTTCCTCTTTATTGTTGTAGTGTTTGCGTTTCGTCGAGCGAATTCGTGTTCGCTTGCCCAATCGAGTCTGGTTTGTGGTTTGCAAATTGTATTCACTCGAGTTTGCCCGCACTCAAAACTTCCTTCCTTCCCTGCCCCCGCCGGATTATTAGTATGTGATCCATTTGTTGTCGTTGTGGTTGTTGCGTTCCGAACCCAAAACTCTTGCTTTCCCCTCTGTACCGGCTCAGGTCAGCTGGGGTACCGATCCATTTGGCCCAAGGCCTAGGGTTGGCGGCATCCGATCCCCAGGATCAGGGCGATCGTGTTGCAAAGCGCTAGAGCGATGTGTCTTGCAACACGCACTCGCGTATGTTGCACGGGAGCTAAGCCCCAGCAGCGTTTTTAGCGCGTTTGCGCAAGCGCTAAGCAATTGTTTGAAGCCGCTTGGAATAGCAGTCTCGCAAAATTGCACCAAATAAGCGATATTTGTTTAAAGAAAATTAGACAGTAACAATAAAATATTTTAAAACGATCGATAACTAATAAGGGAGATATTAATGTTATTTTTTATAATTGCTAGTGTAATTTGAAGCTTAAGACATATAAATTTTGAATAGAGAAACTCCAAGCAATACAACTCGATACACAAGAACCAAGAAGTGTAATGCTTGATTTAAGGGAAAATTTAATTATTACAGCCATAAACCTGCAATATTACACAAAAAAGGAATAAGAAAATTAACATAAAATGTATAATTAAGATCTAAAAAGCTAAAGTTTCATGCCCGGGATAAGATAAACCACAACTAGGAAATGTTTTGTACTAATCGCACAAAATGCAACACAAGCAATGTTGATAGTACGACAAAAGCAGTCACAATTGGAGGAAATATTAATTTATAAAATAAAATAATTAAAATAATCGAATTCCAACAACTACAAGCTCCAAAACTACTCATCACGAACAATTCTATGTAACATGCTGCAAACAAAAATTATTCACTTACTACCCAGCTAATACTTCAATTATCTAATATTTCCTTCAATACTCCCGTTTAATTTTTAAATAATATTTACTTAAAAAATACTACGATAAATATTATCATAAATCGACAAATTAATCATTCCGGTCGGACAATAAATTATTGCAAAAAAGCAACGAAGAGAAACACCCAAAAAATTCAGTTGCTTTTGGCGCCAAACGAAACCGACCGCAAGGCCCCGAACGCACGGCCGCCCCGAACGGGCGAAGAACCGGCGAGACCCGACCCGCTCAGCTGGCCCCGCACTGCGCAGACTCGGCAGCATCCGGGGCCGTCCGGTGTCGCGCGACAACCTTTTATCAGCGTGCAACATTGGGCCGGGAGTTTTTAATAAAGGGGACCACCACACGGTACCGGTTAAGATCGTTTTAGTCTTCGACGGAAGTTGGTTTAGACAAGTAATAGCCCTCGAAACTCGTCTTTGCTAAAACCTAAACCTATCTAGAGCCCCCTATAACCCGTTTTGCGCGTGTGGTGTGGCGTTTTTTTGTACCGTTGTGTCTGAGAAACGCTGTGCTTTGGTCGTGCTTTTGAGTAGCTGCTTGGAATTAGCGGAAAACTGAATTAGTGTCCCAAACTGTTTGTCGTGTGCGTGTATGTGTGTGTGTGTGTGTGTGTGTCGGTGCTTGAAGCGAAACCAAAAATCAAAGTGTGGCCCCAGGGACAGCTTGCATCGATACAAGGATAAAAGCGATCATCAACAACAGCATTGACACTGTCGAATTTCGCTATATCCACGCGGTTCTTTTTGCGCGATATTCCACGCAACGGTAACGGGGCCAAACCACCGACTTTTAGGACCTCACCAACCGGCGCCCCGAAGAAACTCGCTGCGTGTGTGTGTGTGTGTTTGTCTTTTGTTGTGAATGTGTGTCTGAATGTGCTATGGTACATGTGGTTTTCGTACGTTCGTGTTCCACACAAATTCCACCGAACTTTACTTTGGGGGGTGTTTTTTTCCTCGAAGGTTGCTGAGTGCGTTCGGAAAGTACAGAAACTTACCGCACACGGCGTAAAACCCGTAAACTCCAACATCGTCCTCCCCAAAACGCAGTGGAAAATTCCGTTACCCTCCCCTTTCACCTAGCAGCAGTGCATCCTTTTGCCACTGTGAAACACGCGCTTTCTTCATCGTTTCCTTCACACAACAAACCCACACAACGCGCTGTGATGGTACACCTGCACATCATAATCTCCTTACAGGCCACCATGCAGCAGCAAACACAATAGACCCAAAATTCGCCGACGGACTAGAGATATCAATTATTCACCCAAGTGCTAATGATCGCTATAATGTGTGCAAAAAAAACAAAACACCAAACAGCAAAAGATAAAAGCATCGAAGATGAGCGTGAGGTTTTCATTTGTTATCGGTGCAAAAAAAAGGGATAATTAATGATCAGCTCACGTTCACGGATTCGCGAAAGTTTCACTTAAAAGTTTGCCACCCAAATACACTCACACTCTTGCTCTCCCGCTTGTATGAAACGATCGAAGAAACAAAAATGAGTAATTAATTAATGTAGCGCATACATGATGGCTGTCGCGTTGAAAGTCCTTAATATAACCAACCAAAAAGTGAGCATGATGTGCATGATGTTTTTTGGGGAAGTTCTTCCCTTTTTCCGTTACAGCCTTTCACTCTCAGTGTGCTTGTCTCAGTCTAAATTTAAACCACCAGCAAACACGTTTAACTAACAACTCTCTAACTGAAACGCTTTCTACCGGTTTTCGCTAATTAACATTCTTCTTCACTAGATATTATTTTCCGAGACCGAACGCTAACAAAATCACGATCTTTTCTCCACTCCCCCGCCAATCTGCCGTCCGTGCAGTTAGTTTCAGATTAGGATCTAAATTCCAAACACAAAACCAAAATCAACATGAGCTACTCGTGGGATCAGCGTGTCGAATTCATCGTCCGTCACATGTACGGTAAGTGTTTGCTTTGAGCGGAAAAACGAAATTAAAGCATGAAAAGATATCTGCAATTGCGAATGGATGCCGGTCCATCGCCCCGGTTGTATGTCCTTTAGTGTATTATCAATTTTGCTAATGTTCCGTGTGTCCCGGACGGTGGTACGTTATCTTTGTCCTTCCGGGTAATGTTTCGAGCGTTCCCACTGCTGCAACGAATGAACGAATGATCCTTTGTTCGGAAAAGGACTCACTGCTGGCAAATTATTAATTATTCTCTCAGCATTAACGGCGCGTTGGGCCCCCCCCCTGGTTTTGCAAGGTGCGGATATAATTAGGAACATAATAAAGGGGTCGAAGTCATTCCCACGATGAGGAACTCGCCCGACGCGCGAAAGGTGTGGCTTCCTTTTTTTTAATTCGAGATAGTAGTACTCCTTTCACTGTTCTGCGACCGTTCTGCGACAGAAAAAAAATACATACATCTTCGCACATCCTAGGCAACAATGGCAAAACTCACGCCCTCTTAATGGAGGTCCCAGGATTTGGTCTAAAATTAAATTATTAAATTGTGTACATTTCAAAACCTCCACCCTCCCCTCCCACCCGATGGTGTGACTTTGTTACCCAAGAGCAAGCGCGGCGAGCCAAAGAAGATTAGAGGCAAGATTAATTTAATACAATGAGGA
This sequence comes from Anopheles moucheti, assembly GCF_943734755.1. Taxonomy (NCBI): domain Eukaryota; kingdom Metazoa; phylum Arthropoda; class Insecta; order Diptera; family Culicidae; genus Anopheles; species Anopheles moucheti. The sequence goes on along the minus strand of NC_069141.1, from coordinate 10,141,291 downwards.
AACAACAGTGAAGAAGAGAAAAGAAAAATAACACAGCAGCAAACACATACAGCGTACAGTACATTTCTCAGCCCGGCCCTTCAGCCGGGACCGCCCCAAGCCCAGCCAACACCAGGAAGGCAGCACCAACCGCGGCGCACGGTGAAAAGTGAACAAAATGTTGCTAATTTTAATTTTCCCCGGCACCCAATTATTTTTATAATCGCAAACCGGCGCAAACATACCTGGGCTGCCTGCCTTATTGAGAGGCCCCAGCGCGGCCGCGGGCCACAAACTGTCATCCAAATCCTGGGGAAGGGCGAGCTTTCACTCCGCTTTGCGGGTGCCATATTCCGGGCGAGTGGACAACCGTGACTTGTCCCCTCGGTGTGTCTGTGTTTAGGGTGGGACACGCGTGCAAACAATCGCGGTAAGGCTCCGACCATTAATATCGAGGCCGTACGTCGAAGGGGATGATTGTGGGGGGGACGCGAGACTCTTCTTCCTACAAAACGGTTAATCATCCGGTGGTTCTTCTTGCCTTGCTTTTTTTCTGCTAACAACGCAAACAACGCATTACAACGCAATGAGCTTCATGTCGTATGGTGGGTCGCTATTTATAGTACCATCTTAATTCTAGTCTTTATGGCAAGGCCACTCACAATTGTTGTGTGATGCGTTGGATTGCGAATGACCATCAGATCGTACCGCCATGAGTTAGGGCAAACATTTTAAGATGTACTTTTATTTCCACACCGTTCCTCCTTCTTCGATAAAGCATTATTGCGTGACATTTCGGGGTAGTGCTCGGACCAGCAGCATTGTTTTAAATAGCATTTTTATTTCAGTAAGACCTTTGCATTGTCTCAGTACTGAATGTTTAAAGATTGCGTTTTGATTAATTTCGGATTGCGGCTATCCTTTACAAATAAGTTGAGGTAACCAGCTGCTAGCTGCAACTAACGGTCAATGTGTTATTCATAAGTCTAGCAGAACTAAAACACATTTTTCCTCAACCTCTAGTGCTGCATTTTTGGCACATTTTCTTGCGCAATTTAAGTACATGCGGTTACATGTTCCGGTTTGCGCTTCTACTCCCTCGCTCCGCATCTTGCGAGCAACGTGCTAAAAAGTACGCTTTCTATAAATTTCTTCATAACTAAGCAGGTCAATTGCCTCGTTCTCAATACACCCGATTGCTTATTTAATGCAAATTTTTTGTACCAACCATCAACCAACGGGGGCACGCAAACAAATCATCAGCCACTAGGCGCCTCCATCACCTAACGATGACGGACCAGGCGTCTCCATCGCCATGCAATCGATGGCGGACCAGGCGTCTCCATCACACTGTGTTTCATGCAGACGAATCAATTCGAGGTGCGATAAATTAGCATACTTTGGTGCAACAAATTAGCTTAACTCACAGTTTCATCTCGGCACCAAATTACCATAGGTTTTGTTTTGGTTTGGTAATAATTGCAAAATTTTCCCAGCCACATGCTGGGAACACATTAAAGTTCGAACATTCCAAGTGTGCTCTGAATGTTTTTAAGACATCAAAATGTTGCACACAACCGAACAGAATTCGGCTAAACACCTGTTGAGCGCTGGAAAGTTGTGGTGGTTTTTTTTTTTCGTTGCTCCACAAGAGAGAATGTTGCTCGGGCCGGGTGTGCAACATGCCGAAAAGCAACAGCAAAAAAAAAACACAGAAGGTTGTCGTGCCTACAACTGTCGCTGGACGACCTTCGGCATTTAATGGGCACGTGCACGTACGCAGTACGTGTGAATTTGCTCAAGTGCTGCAAGAATCATAAGCTATTAAAGCGGAAAGCAGATCTACAATTGTTACACCTAATCTTTCTAATGGCATTTGGATTAGGGTGGGTTTTTTTTCATTCATTTCCTTCGTGGTGAAACTTAAGCCCACTGGACACGTAAACCCCTTAGTGCCACCAACGGGCATGTAGGAGCGTACTAAAACAATGTATTCGATTTCGAAGAGTGAAAGCAAGCACATCACTCAAAGCAATCGGAAGCCACCGTTCAGTGCCTCGGCAAAGTTGGCTCGAAAATACATGCTTACAGCATGATTCGCATGTCAAACCTGCCGGATATGAGCCACGGTCGCGCGGTGCGGTCAACAAGAAACTCAAACTGACAAGGTATAAACGTCTCCACCGCCGTACCGTCGCGACCATCCCGGGTACGGGTTTCGAGGTGGCTGTTGATTATTGGGCCCCAGTCCAGCCTGGTTTGCGCCGGTTGGATGCCTCGAATCCCTTGTGCTTTGTACAAGACGCGCTCGCCGTTGCTTTGCTCGACCTTTGACTTTTAACCGATTCCGAGAGCTGTACACGCTACGCCCCGGCTGCCCACCGGGGAAGAAAACACTGTTTGCCTGCGTTGCGCTGCTGCCATCCTGTGCTGCCCTTGGTTCGCGAAACACCGGCCCCCTTCCCACTGCTGCAAGAGAGAGCTTGGCGGAGTTTTGCTATTTCTGTTTCTGTTGGATCCGGCGGCCATATTAAGACCCGGGAGTGGTAAGGTTTTGTGTTTTCACCGTACGACTACCGCGAAGGCGGCACCCGGGAAGGTCGGTGGTGCCTGGTGTACGAAGAATTTTCCGCCTCTGTGACACCGCTTCCAGCGGTGTTGGAAAAGCGTGCCGCAATATGGGCGAGGTTGTTTTAGGATAAATCACTCATCATCGTCAGAAGAGTCAGCACACAGTCCGGTGGGCGCATAATGTAGATGACAAAAGTATTCAAAGTACAAGCGCCCCCTGCCTCTCCAAAAGAAGTGGACAGAACTTTCGACCATTTTGGGGTAAAATCATGGCAAATGTTTGTTATTGAGGGGTTTGTTTTTTTTTCTTCCATCCATAGCTGCAGAGAACTTCCTCTTGAAGAACTTCGGTTGGACATCCCGGGCTAGCCGGGGGGGGAATTGAGAAGAGATTTATCCGCAGCACTCTTCGTGCAGTGTGCCATCCTAGAAATGGAAGACACGGCATTTTTGCCGGTGTAACCACAGCAATGCTACGATGAAACACATCATTTCGAGATATTGTACAATAATCTTCAATTTACCGCCACTTGACCATGGGAATGCCATCTATAGCGATACCAATTAACTTACTTCCCACGCAATCCGAAGCTCCAAACCCTCCCCGAAACTTTGATCATCCAAATGGCAAACGGCTGCAGTAGGTTTATTTACCGCTGTACAACACAATTGTCCTGCGAAACACACAGGCGAAATTGGAAATAACAACACCCGTTTCCTGCACGCTCTCTCCCATTCCATGTTCGTTGTTCTATCTCGCCTTTCTTTGCCTTCTGCAAAACCTACACACAAACGTAACGCCAACCTGGCGCGACCAACCGTCCCGGAGAAGCGGATTCCGGATTTAATACTTCTGGTGCACCAGCAACCGGATTTTACGCCCAATCACGTCACGCGACAAGATAAGCAAGTTGCCGTGACTAATGCGTGGATTAATGCGCGGTTTTACGTACAATTTCCGGCAGCAATTTCCTGCCACGGCATGGCACGTGCCAGCCTCGGCTGGGAGTTGTTTTAATTCAACTAATTAAATACGTGCGTAGCATCGGGCTTTCGGGTTTCTTTTGCACGCGCAAAAGAAAACCCCTACTACCATAATCAACTAGCTGTGCAGCGTTATGCATAGTCGGTCCATCTGTCAGCAGGTTGGCAAAGTGTGGATAATTAAAACCGGGCCAGTAGTAGAGAGCAAACTCTGGGAAACTTTCCCCGGACGGTGGTGATAAGATGTCGAATGGGTTTCATTTCTGCTGCTCCCACCCACTGCGGATAGTGAACATGCAATTACATGGAACAAAAGGGAAGCAACATTTATCCGATTTGGTTGTTGAAAACAACAACAAAAAAAAGCAAGTCCAAAAATATATTTCGGATAGTTCTTGAGGGCATTTTCCCGAAAGCTTGCTCACACTGACACGCCCCAACCGGAGAGTGCAGCAGCGGTACGAAATTTGCACAAAATTCAATTAAAAAACTTTTTACCCAGAATAGGTCAGTTCCGTGCTTTGGAGCATCAGGGTGAGGGGGTTGTGAGCGACAGCTTGCCGTGTAAGTCTCACGGTCTGGAGTCTTTAGTAGATTGTAATATGTAATTTAATGTAAACTTTAACATTGGAATTTTGCTATGTTGAGTTCGATAATTAATTCAAAAGCGTTAAATCGTTAAATTTCTTAAAGGCAAACACTCAAATTGTCTACTCGTCAGCAAAGAACGATACTCTCTAAAATTATAATCACAATTCAGCACGAGAACCATATCGAAAAGAGGCAGCGCGCGCGCGTAACCTGATACGATATTTTGCCTGCCACTAACTTCACACTGCGAACGAGGCTGCGTCGCGTAAATGATACGACACGCTAATGGACTTCAAAGGCCTTTCGCATAGCAGCCACACACACACGCACTCACTCTCTCTCTCGTTTTACAGATCGAGTTGGGAAAATTTGAATAAAATGAATCAAATTATCACTTTGCCAACCCGCGTGTAACGGCACCCACCACCGATACGACCCCATTATTTGGGGAATGACTCCATCAGTCTCTCCATTTGCGCCTTTCTGCCCGTTCTCGGTGCATAAAAGCCATCACAACGACTTTGACGGGCGCGAGTGTGCTAGTATTTGATGAGCCATGGGGGGTGGGAGTGGAGGAGAGTGTTTGATCACGCCCCAAATATCGGCCCCAACAAATAAATGGGAAAAGCATCAGAAACTCGTTAAAAATCTGTTTGTTTACAAACCGTGCTGGTGTGTGATCTGGGTAGGTGACACAAAATGGTCGCTACTAGCACTGAGTGCCGAACGATGATGCGCGGGTGTTCTTCTCATTACCGGAAGGACCACGAATGCGCGGATGTTAACGGAACGCCACAGCGATCCGTCACGCGTTCACGGTAGGCTCGTTAGAAGTTTTGTCGAACAAAAAAAAACAAGGCTGAGTCAAATTTCCCGCGAGATTTTATCCCGTTCGAGAAATATGATGGGCGAGTTTCGAAGGACGAAAAATAAAAAAACACAAAATGGGACCGAAATGGGTTCCTAATCGAACGATTTTGCATAATAGCTGCGAAGAAATGATAGGCACTCGCGTATCGCCAATACTTAATCATATACTTAATTCTCTCCTTCTTTCCCTGTTTTTTTTCTGTTTCGCCACAGACATTGACAACAATGGCTTCCTGGACAACAACGATTTCCAGTGCATGGCCCTCCGTGCCTCGGTCATCGAAGGCAAGGGTGACATCAACCCGGCCCGTCTGAACGAATACAAGTTCATCATGAAGTCGCTCTGGGATGAGATCTCCGCCCTTGCCGATTTCGATAAGGTAAGCGAATGCCCACCCAAAACCCACAACACGATAGCACACACGAACAAGAAGAAAAGAAACAACACCGAAAAAGAAAAAAAAAACAGTAAACAAACCACCCTTATCGAGCTGCACTCGGTTCGGTTCGCACGCAAACACGCATTCGCACCTCATCATATCCATTGCCGATCCGGCAACCTGTTGCGCCGGGGCAATGGGTGTTTCCCGTTTCCCGTGGTGCGGCGTTTCGCTTTCATTTCCACCACACGGAGCGAGGAGTACGCGATACAACAGGCGAAGAGTGCATACACAACTGCAAAAAAAAAAAAAACAAGCCATATCTTAATAGAAAGTTTAGCAGCATGAACATGGATCACGCGCGTTCTGTTGACAAACCGTGCCTTTTCGTATTTGCGCCCAAACCCCAAGCAACTCTGGCTCTGGCTCTGGCAAAAACCAACAAAACACACACAGCCAGTGAAAACTAGATCGCTATGTAGTAGTATCCCCTGAAGGAAATTTCCTACCCAGCACACTAGATCACGGGTGTCCTATTGTTTCCATTTCGCCATTGTATTCGTGCACTGGTTGAGGCGCCCCCCTTCGGGTGGCAAGGCAAACAACAGTCGCCTGAAACTTTACCTTTAACTGATGAAACTAAATGGAAAAACCGGATGAGTTTTCCGTGCGATCGTTGTGGTGCGTTCGCTCCTTAACGGTGAAACTCCTACTGTCAGACTTTTTTTTTTGTTTGGTTTTGCTATCCTACCTTCTCCCTACCTGCCCATTCTACTGTTATTTATTTAACGCTGCAATTGTACCCTCCACCCTCATCTTGTTTGTAGATTGTTCACTCTCATATACTCTAAATAACCCGGGTTAAGGGTCCCTCCTCCGCGAAGACTCTTGATATACACACGCTCGTCCCGCGTGTCCCGCGCACCAACTCCAAGAAACATTCGCATACGGCCAACTGGGGTGCGGGGTACCAACGAGTTCACGCGGTGGTAATTGATCTTGGCGAATGTTTTACCGTTGTACGGAGTGAAATAATTATCGAACCATTGGCACAACCAACAACCTTCTGTTATTTTTTTTGGTTGCCATCGTGCGTTAGAATCGAAGGCGCACCGTGCTGTATCGATGTTTCGCGTGTTTGGGGGGGCTGCGCATTGCGATTTTTTGTTGTTGTTGTTGTCAGTGTGTCTGCTTGCCTTACTTCTACCATTCTTCTTTTTGCACATTGAACTTTGTTGCCCTGCGGCGGCGGGTCTCGCGTGTTCAAAGAACACCGGGCGGGCGCGCCGGGTACTAGAGTCTTGTTTGCATCCAATCAGACCAACCCAACGCGAACAAGCGCGAACGGTTCCTTTTTAGGTCTCATTGCTCTCTCTCTCTCTCTTTCTTGGGTTAATCAATTAATATTTGCTAGAGGAGAGACAAGTCGAGATGAAAATCAATACCGGTCCTGCTGTTGGAATATGGCGGGAAGAATGATTTTATGCGTAATTTTTATAATCCATCTTAATAAACCAACTTGCAATGCTTTAATTTGGCCATCGAGTACCGTACCAGAGTCTTTCTGGGATGGTTGGAGATAAATTTCAACCTCCCCCGAATTGGATTCCATTCGAGCGGGCGGTACAGTGTGACGATTCCCGGCCAAGCTAATTCCAAAGTATCTATTTCTATCCAAATTCCTGCCCAACAACTCCCCAGCAATACTCTACCACACACATACGGCAACGGCAATTATTCTGAACAGTGTTTATTTATTTCGTTCATTAAATGAGTACACAAAATAAAACCGAATTACCCATCAAAACCTAAATCTGGGCAGTAAATCCGAGACTCCATCTCGGTGTGCTTTCGCGCACGCTTATTTACATTCAAACCAACCTAATTGTCTCGCTGTTGTGGTGTGCAGATCCTCGTACTGCTCTTTTGACCCGATGACTTGCAAAGCAAACAACAGTAGTGGTTTGCCGAACCGCACACGTCCACTACACTGGCTTGACCCCGAGCGGGGTCTTGGGTTGGTTTTCCGTCGTAGCAACACAAACCACTCATCACGGTTTGCTGCATCTTTTGCACCTTTTGCTGGACATTACCACCACCCACCAGTAAGCCAGTGGGTTACGGTGATCTGACCAAAGGGAATATCATCATCTGCCACCGAAGTTGTTTGCTGACTTGGTGCTTCCATTGTCCACACACGTTACCACAAGTCAACGTAGAAAACCACCACACACACACACTGTCCTACCAACAAACCAATCAGTCTATTAAACCGAGAAACTTGTGTCGTTGCACGGTTTTGGAGAGTTGTGCAGTAATGTTCATATCACTTTGCTTCTTCTATTCCTCTCTCTCACAGGATGGCAAAATCACCACCGAGGAATTCAAACAGGCCGTCAAGCAGACCTGCGTCGGCAAGCCCTACTCCGAATTCCCGAAGGTACGTACGTAAACCACGCAACAACCAAAAAAAAAACCGATCCGAAATTGAACGGAAGGAAGAAGGAATATCCTTCAACTTCAACTTTCAAGAAATAAAAGATGGATGAATGTTTGATAACCGTAACTGATCACCGGGAAGGGGGAGGGGGGGGGGGGGGGAGAAGAACACAACATAGCACAACCAGCCTCCCAAATGGGCCCCAACCGTTTTTTTTTCGTCCGTTCGGTTGTATATTTGTCCCTTCGGACATCGGACGGATAGAATATGTTTGTGGAACTTCAATTTTTGTTTGTTTTTTTTTTAGGGGATCTTCACCAAACACCAAAAAAAACGTGAATGCATTTTTGCAAAACTTCCAACTCCATCCGTTTGCTTTAACAAAAAAAAAAACAACCTTTCGGTGACACAAAATGTTGTGTTTAATTTGCTCCTTGTCGCAACACACTGTTCCGTCTCGACGATGGAACATTTGAAACCAACACCTAGTGGATGGATGCTGCTGTTCCGATGGTTTCTATCGTCCGGGGGCTCGGGGTTTATATTTTTCTCACCAACTGAAGCGTAGCGAAATGGCCATAAATATTTGATAGACTTGACTCGATGTCAAATGTCTGATGGCTCTTGTTGAGAAGGGCACATCCGCTCGACTCCTGTACCCGTCGTCGGGGAGCCACATTACCTCGCTTCAATTTTAATGAATAGGTTCGAAGCTTTTAGTCCATACGAAATGAACCCCATGGAGGAGGGGGATGGATGCCGCTGGAAAAGCATTTCCCACATTAAAGTTTCCGCCAACCCCGCCCCCCCGCACACGGTGCTCTCGGTCTGGCTCTGTTGTTTGCCATAATGTAGCAAACGAATCGCTGGTAATGGTGCGTTTTTGTTTCACAACAGGACGTTTCGATTCGTGTGCGAGGGCAAACTCACACACGTTTGCATACATTTGATTCGTAGCAAAACGGGCAGGTTTTGACCTTTCTGTTGGCCCAGCTACACCAGCTTTCCAACATGGTACGAATGTAGTTTGATTAACCTTTCATATTCCAGCGTATGGAATTTCGTACAACTGCAAAAAGATACTTTCTTAGTTAGTATTTATTTAACTAACTGGCTTTTGTTGTCCAAAAAATGGTTATTTTTTCATTGAAAAAAAATGAATAAATTGAATTGATGATAAAATTGAATTTTTGTTCTTCAGTTATCTCGTGTTCTGAGATCATTCCCTCATTTTGGGTTATTTCTAGAAGAGCTAAAAGGTTAATAAACAAACATAATGAACCAACAAACGTCCTAAACTTCCCTTTAAATTATTTTCAAGAGGCTATTTTGCATAAAAAGAACCCCCTCTGGCATATAAACCAGCGAACGTTGTACACGAACGCAGCGCTAATCTCACTAAAACCCCAGCTGTGTTGTGTTGTTACTTGCTGGACCCTGAATTCCAGCTACAGCGGCAATCATATCCAGTGCACTAATAGCTACTACATCGGCACCATCGGATGTAATCGACGTGTACCCATCCATCAATCTGACGTCCGCTCTAATTGAGATAAGTTCCAGCAAACGAAACACGCTTGACAATTGCAGAAATTATAGACCACGTCCACAGTGCACGCACGCCCTCCCAACTCGGTTTAATCTACCGCTCCATCCAGACAGAATGGAGCACACAGCTGGTGCGCTCCAGTTGTGTGTTTCGAACAACTCTTTCGTGAAGTTTCCTCTCGGTTTCCTTCCGAACATTTGGGTAAGATATTGGTATAATTTACCGAATCGGCATCGAAAGTCCGCCCTGCCAGATCCGAACTACCCATAGACGTACACCGGGTGGCAGTGGCATGGAAAATGAACCACGGATGATACACACGGGGGCCCAAAGTCTGCGCCGTTTTGTGGTTTTGCAACGGGCGAAAGTTTAAAATAACACGCTTCCAATAACAGCAAACACTCACACGTTGCACCGCACCGTTGGCCGTTTTTGTGAAATACATTGCCGACAAACTTTTGCCCCCATGTTGGGGGGTGGGTAGGGATGCTCAATGCCCCCTTTCCCCTCCCGTTCGGAAGTTTTGCCTCCGTTGAAGCTCACCAAAAGCTGGAGCCGGAGGTCCAGAGATACGGATATCGATATAGAGCAGGGCTTGTAAATCATCAAACATTGACATTTAGCTGTCCATCGATCGATCTAAGCGTGGTGTCCCGTGCAGATGGAGATTAGCTCTGTCTTCGATACCACGGTTTACACGGGATGAGGGACAGTGAGTGAGGAGCAAGTGGAATTATATGTTTGTTGTTTTATGCAAATGCAGTCGCATTTGATTGTTGGATGATGAAATTGCTCGGTGATGGGTAATATTTCAAGCCTTAATGTTGTGTCCCACCAGGCAAGCCGTGGTCCAGGGGCTTGCCCCTTGTTTCTGTTGTAATGACTCGATTGTGACATTTATTTACGGGTTAAACTTTTGCCTTTTGCGCTGGACCTGATGCCTTTCCTCGTACCGGGTTCCACTGTTTGGATTAGAATGCCCCCAAAATGCTCGGTATTTGGGCGGCGATATTCGGTTTCATCGGTTGTCTGATCGGATTGTTTACCCGGCCACACCAGCGGGTAAAACCATAACCGTTCGTCACGCGTACCGACCATCGACATCTAAGGGAGCGGGGCAACAGCAACATCCACACAGACAGACTATGGTCCCCGCTACCATGGCCGGGCGAAGTAAAAGCACCGTAAAATTTGATATTTTATTAAACTGTTTATATAATCCACTTTACGGCAACCGGGTCTTGGTACCATATCTCGGGCATAGGCCGTGTAATTGTGCCATTTTTGTTTGGTTTTGCTTTCCAACCGATTCTTTTGTTGTCGTTGTTTGTTCTTTGCAACACCCGGAGAAAACTGGACCCGAACCGGAAACCGGAAAGTTCCAGATGGAGACGCATGGTGTTTTGTGGTGAATGAGATTTAACGATTTGATTGTTGCTTCGATTATAGATCACACCCACCGACAAAACTGAACCATTTGTCCAATGAAATGATGACTGACCAGAGCAAATGCAAAACTGATATTGCTGATTGTTTATTTTTTAAGCAAAAAAATTGATTCTTGAAGCTGCAACTTCCAGCCCTCCACTCTGAGCAAGAGGAATTTCCAACCAATCAGAACATTACTAATTATTGCACGCCAACGCGTCGTTTTTTTTTTTGGAGAGCATAACATGTTTACGTTGGGACACGGTATAAACACCCCATACAGCCAACCGTAAAGCTCTTCATCAATCATCTTGCGGGCACGTGTCGGGAGTAGAGCATATGTTACACACCCACCCAACCACTCTCTCTCTCTCTCTCTATATCGCATCCCTCAATTATCCACCGACCCCGAAAGGTTTGTCAACGTTTTTATGCTTCGTCTAATTAACGATCAAACGATCGTATGTGATCGGAGTACCGGGAAGAGCATATATATATTGTTACATCGCACTCCCCAGAATTCGGGCGGGTCTGTGTTGATGAAGGTGAGAGCTAAAAATATATATCCCCGTGTCCTCCCAGTGCCGCGACGGCACTCGGAAATTGTTGGTGAATTTTTCCGCATCCCAACCAAACAAAAACAACAACGGGGGGCGGGGGGAAAATAACAGATATCAACCCCGGAAAATGAACAAAACGGAGCAGTGGTTTTGTTGATGCTCGTATTCCGCGCGCATCAGGTGTGCGTGCTTTGTCAGTTTGATTTTCAGTTGAGAGCCTTTGATTTAAATTTAAACACAAACGACAATGGTACGCATGGTGGGAACACGCACGCGGGCAGCGGTAGAACAACACATCGCTAACACACAGAATAGAATGTCACCCTCCGTATTAAGTTCATCACTCATAGCCGTATGCCGTAGCAAAATAGGCAACAAACAGCAACCGACGAAAGCGAAAGTGGCATGCATTATTCTCGCCCAAACTGAGAGCGGAGTGTGCGTTCAAACCGACGGATGGATGACGGGAGCCGGCGTCGTCGTACCGAAAAAACAACCGCAACATTCGAGGTAGCGTCAGTATATAAATTAAAACTTATGATGCCTTGTGTACCATCTTATCTCTCTGCGGACGAAGCGTTGTGAAGGTGGTGCTTTCTTAGGTGGAAGAATTGAAGAATTGTTGGAGATATCTCTATCGATGGTAGGAACCCCGGTGGCGCTGTGGTGAATTATTTGCAAGGTCGCTAAAATTAATCGCTCAACCCCTGACCATTACGAATCGAACACGTGAACTACTTCGGCATGCCAGCTCCAATGGGTCTCTTTTCTGAGATACATATAAATAAACACACTACTACCACCATCAACACCAAAAACACACGCCTTCGGTCGATGCTTATACACACGGGGTGACCATAGCGAGATGACGATGGGTCATAAATCAGCACGGCGACGTTCTTTGGTTCTGTTGTTTAGCGAACACACACACACCAGGGGGGCACATTGGTAGGAGTTCACCGGTTGTGGCGTGAGCAATGAAACCATAACCAGGACATATCGCTTAAACTTGGTAGCAGAGCGCGTCCAGTACTAGATTGCGCGCCCGTAGAGAATATGGAATTTTAAGCCTTTTCACCACTGAGGTTGCCTTTTATTGGACCAAAATGGCACAAAGTACAAAATCAATGCATGTGTAGTTTCTAAACGCTCGAGGCTGGTCGAACACCACCACACCGCTTGCCAGAAAAGGTTTGGCTGCAAACTTAGAATTCAACTATAAATTCTACGGACAATGAATGATGTCAAACACAAGACCCAGAGAGCCCAATGCTCCAATCGGTTGCGGAATACATTAGGCGAGCCGGAGCCCCCAAACGGAGTAAGGGGCCGAAGACGCCTACGGAACCGATCGCATTTTGTCTATAAAACCTGAAACAAACCGTTCCATTAGCCCGGATTTCTTCTAATCCACATTCCAAAACCTCGTACCGTAACACATTCGCCGCCAAATGGGACACTAAATGGCTGGCTACAGAGAGCGAACGCAATGCGGAAGAAGCATCGTTTGAATGGTAAATTGATTGCATTGCAAATGGGAATGTTCCTGGCAATGAAAATATGCTGCAAGGGTTTTGTAGTTGCGAGTTGCGGTAAAACTAACAAAGTGTCTTGTTATTGCTTTACTACTTTCATCGGTGTGATGTGCAAAGACGCAAAGGCTGATGGAAACCTTGCCCTCCCCCTTCCTACCAATTGAGATGGGTTTATTTTTAATGCTCAAGCATGAATCCGCATTGAATAGGTTTTGTTGGCAACCTTGCCGATAATGTGATAGATAGCGCTATGAAGCGTATACATGTGAAGGAGTTCACATGAACGACACATTTCAAACATAAGCCAATTTACGCCACAAATGTGGAAATCTGCACAAGTATGGAAATGATATGTTTATGAAGAATTTTGCTAGGGACGGTTCGTCGGTGAAAGATAATTCTAAATGTTCACTCTTCAACACGCTAAGTACACGTTACGGTTACGGTTATCAAACAGTATTCCCTTATGAGTTTGTTCATTCGTTACAATATTTCAAGTTATTAATTTCCATTTTTTTTTCGTTTTCTTGTCATTATAGGTAAGTTCGCGTTTTTAGAACGACACCGTACAGTGCAATATAGATATTGCACAGGAAAAATATATTAATTTCAACTTAAGGGTAAGGTGACGAATATGAATGTCTTCCTTTTTTTTCTTGAACATCGTGGCGTACAACACATCGTGGGGTTTATTTTATAAATGTACGCCGGGCCGCGCATCAAGCATCGACACAGTTCGAGTGTGACGGGGAAACCTGAAACATCTTTGTACATTCTATCCTTCATTATGCTTGGCGCCCTTCGGGACTGCCTGCTTCTTGCTGTATTGCCGGTTCGCCCCTGGGTGCTGCTGGTCGGGGTGGTGGTATTAAATGTAAAGTAAATATAGAAACGGCAGCATTTTATTGTTCCACTCGCTGCTCGCGGAATTCAAACAGCGAAGCCAAAAAAAAAAAACATCGTGGCATCGCTGTCACGCACAAGGTTGGAATTTGGAAGTATGTTAAAATATGTTGAACTTCCCGGCAGCGCAACACACGCAAATCATTGCCAACTTGCACTTTCGTGCGATAACACGTACGTTTCAAGTGTTTATCATTATTTTGGACAGAACATTGTTCGCTTGTGCTTGTGAAAACACTGTCACCGACATTAGTTTTTCGTCGCAATCGAAACGTAAAGCTTAACTTTATAATTATTTGTTGCATAAATCACCATTAGCTTGCTAATCAGTAGAAGCCATAATCAAATTAAGTTGACTTTTTTCTGAGCAATTTTTATGCTTTTCGCTATTCGATAAATCGGGAACATATCGGTGATGGTTTATGCCTTGCTTCGGGTATTTGATTTTCCTTTCCGATTCCATTCGATTTACGAAAGCTATGCCATAAACAACGTGCAGAGCTTTTGTTTGTTCGATTCCTGTGCCCTCCATGTAGCGGGTTAATATGACATTCCGGCAATAAAAATTTATGAGTCACCATTCGTTTGCATGCCGAACCGGGGGCTCTGTGGTGCAGCAAGGCGGCGCGTTCTTTTGAGCAGAAAACAGACATTTCTAAAAACCATTTGCCTTAAGGACAAAAGTAGCAATATTGGTTGCTACTGCTAGCTATATAGTATAAGCCCTTGAGCGGTTCGGTTCGAAAGAATGTGCGCCCATCTTATGAGTTGCGAAACGTGGACGAAAACCCATTTATTCGATAATCTCCATTCGCATATCTCGTCCCCCTCCTTCCCAACCGGGGTTTTATTCACGCACACACATCAACGCCACTGCAATCAACGGCGAATATCTGTGCTCATCAATCCGGGTGGGGTGATTTTGTGGCCGCTTATCGGTTAGTACCAGACCGACGACGCCACGACCCCGTCGGCACTCGACGAAATGTCCCGCACCGCAGCAGCGGGCTGTGTGTCGTCTTTAACGTCTATGGACAGCAAACCACTCACTCAAATTGGTTCGACCATAAACGCTAATGCTGTAGGCTTCAACCGTGACGGCGATTGTGGCCGAGCAAATGCGTTCCCCGTTGACACATAATTAAAAGTGGCTTTGGCACAGCACTCGCCACTCACAATCAATAAAAAACAAAATAACAGCAAAGGACGTAATTTTGACGTGGTTGGAAAATTGACAATAATTTTCTCTTCAATTTAATTTTCAATATCGTAAATTTCTTCCATTGCCTCGCGTCTAGAATGCATTCCTTTATTCAGTATTCAATAAATTCAGTTTGAACGTTGGATTTTAATAAGCCGTAAACGCACCAGTAAAGTAAATGATGCTGCGCTTTGAAAACACAATACAAATTGGTCATTGTAGATAAGGGGTCGTAAGGAAAAGAATTCAAAAATAGATAAACGTCATTACGTCAAAGAAACCAAAGTTCAATAATATGCTGCGCTCCTTATCATTATCGAGAGAACTAGGAATGTAATAACAAAAACGATAATCTACCCTCGATAATATTGGTAATACGGCATGGTGTCCGTTATCAAAACAGATGCAGCACATACGATATCTCATAATTCGTCATGTAAAGGTTGAAAATCAAATAACAAAAAATAGTAGTAATAATTATCACCATACTCGCCATTTGCTTAACTTGCCCGTTTCCTCTTGTATCCGTATCTTTGTGCAGGCGATGAAGGCCTTCATCGATGCTCACTACAAGATGATGGACATCAACAACGACGGTCTGGTCAGCATAGAGGAGTACCGTTACAACTGCATCACCAGAATCGCCGTTGATGACATCAAGGTCGTCGATGATTCCTACAACAGCCTGGTCAGCGTAAGTATCCGTGTATAGAGTATAACATTAGGTCGATGTACGATAAAAAAACAACATCTGAAATGGGACGATACAGTGAGAAATTCTCTATATAGTGAAAGTCATTGAAGGTTACCACGTTTGCTAATATTGCTTTTCTTCCATGCATCCGCATCATGCATCGTTAATCGTAACAGGAGGAGGACAACAAGAAGGGTGGCATCACCCTGGAGAGATACCAGGAGCTGTACTCGCACTTCCTTGGCAACGAGAACCCCAAGTGCCCGGCCATCTTCCTGTACGGCCCAATTCCGGAATAAAATGTGTTCCATCAACAAAACTCCATCATCAGCTCAAAAGATCAACATCAACATCTTCGGCACATCCACCCATAGAGTAGAGGCAAGAGACCACCACCATTAGACATTTATGCTTAGATAAGCTGTACCAACAGGAAAACTGCTCGCGAGGGACACCACACACGCACACACTCACACACACAAGCGGATACCACAAAATTGCGCGATGAAGTTTTCAAACTGAGAACCGAAATTGCACAGCTAAACTTTCATCAAGCGAGTGCCGTGCGTGTGTGTGTGTGTGTGTTGGAGCAGCGCATCCTGAATGCATAACACAACTTAATACACAAAGTGAACGGCAAATTTGAACAACCAAAAAAAAAACAACAACAAGGAATAGCAACGGGAAGTAATGGTAGCGCAGGTACACGCAACACCACAAACACCAGCTAAAGCACCGACCATTTTGAGAGAGAAAAAACCCAACAACAACAACAACGAGAAAAGGAATAACCAAATAGCCGTGTTCTAAATCAACTTCTATCCATCTACGTCCCCATCTGTAGAATCGAAAACTAAAACATCTCACCAACGGACAAGGGGTTTAGCTACGCGTTATGTTTTCTCCTTAATTTGGGAGTGTGCTTATGGTTTCGTTTAAGCATAGATGAATGAAGCAGATCAGTAGAAAAAAAAATACCCTCCCACCCCACCCAGGCCGAGCACGCGTTCCTTGCACCGAGTTTCAATCGAACGTCGTCGTTTTGGCTGGAAGGTTAGGCATGTGAAGACTTCAAGTTATATATGACGGTAAATGCATATAGACAAAGGAAAAACAAAACAAAAAGGTAGAGATAAAGATCAGAGAACCAGCTTTCCCCCTCCCCGTTTACATGGAAAAGAAACAAAACGGAATGGATTTTTCATAATAAAACAATTCATCTACCAACCAAGATCACGAGGATATGCAGCCTGAACTAAATTCTTATAAAAAGAAACTACTCTAGTCACCTAAATTCGATGAGCCCCAACACCATCTTGTACGATTTATGAAACAAGAAAAAAAAACATACACGAAAAGATAACAAACATGGAAACAATGAGAGCCTAACATATTACAAGCTACCAGAGAATGAAACCAAAGCCAAACAAACTACAGCGCTACAAACACAGGCAGTTGTCCCTCGAATCTTAAGATACGACAGAACAGAACGTAATACACCGCGCGATCTAACAGACACAGATTCGTGCCACTGCATGTCTCTGCTCTCGGAAGGTTGTGGGACGATATAGGGGCAAAAGGGACGAGCTTTTAAATACCATCTCTCGCTCACTGTCTTTCTCTGCCCATTTTCGCGTTTTCGCCTGCAGCCTTTCGATTCAGCCGTTTGTTTTGGCGCACGAGTTTGTCGTTGCGGTCGTTAGAGGATTGATCGTCAAAACTACCAAACTTTACGATCATCAGAACCGCACGATCAGTACCGTTCTGTGCTACGTAAAGATTACAACTGTTTGCGGCATGCAGGAAATCTGTCAGAGCCTCTAGTAGAGTACGCGACAACAAGCATCCACAAGGATCAAAATCTTTTTCCGGCCGTTGGTGGGATGGATGAAGTACTTTTCAACCGAACGTTCCTTCCATTCTCCATTCCACCGGATGCTACAAAGAAAAGGAAGGATCAATTACTTTTTTACCATTATTCCCTTACGACACCTCGCCCTGGGGAACTCTATAGGAACACAATCTGTGTGTGGGTGTCCCCAACGGAGTGGAGAAATGAGAGCTATTATTTTTTATTTTCTATTAGTGTTCACTTTACTTTCGTTTTGGTTTTGAAGAGTGATCGAACAGATTGAACCGCTGGTTCATGAAAGATCATCACGTTTGTGTACATAGTACAGCCAACTTTCCTTACCCGCCCATAGCAGAGCAGGGGCGTATGGCCATTTTATTTCAACAAAAAAAAGGTCATTGCTTTTTTTCCACTTTCCAAGCTACCGGAAAATCGGAGCACATTTTTTTGCGTGTGTGTGTGTTGAATCCCGGTTTCTTCTGGAGCCGGTAGCTTGTAGTGGACAAAAAAAAACGGAAGAAAACATTCATTATACGCAATGCAACCATTTGGCAGGCTATGCTCTATGCTTATATTTCTCTTTGCATAAACTATATATTAACCAACAAAAAAGCTTCGTTTATCGAACGAGAAATTTCAGCATTAGACAAGCGTGTTACAGTTGTACTGTTCTGTTTAACACTGTTTACTTCTTAATGTGGATTCTGCTACTAACCTACATTAGCTCGTTAGATGGTTTCTAGTGTTTACAGTGTTTTCAGTGTTAATTCCTATGTTCCAAAACCAAACTCAAAAACCAATTTACGGGGATGTGAATGATTATAAGAAAAAAAAACAGGTAAAAAACAACAAAAAAAAAGAAACACAAAAACACACACGCACACAACGAAAGCAATGCCCCCAAAAGCATACTTTGTTATACATTTAACGATATCGTTTTACTCACTTAACGTTACAATTAAACTTTTCTTCGTTACTTACTCGTTTTTTCTACTACTTACATATTATCGTTACTATTCAACTCACTAGGTTGTAACAAGCACAAAAACACAGAAAAAAACATATTATACTATAGCGTAAGCGTTTGCAAATACTAGGTGTGTTAGAAAAAACTGTTATAGATGATACGTTTTTTTCGCCTTTAAGAAATATTTCTCGCCTCCTTCTTTGAAAGTTTGACAACTATGAAACAAAGTTAATCGGCCGTGGTACCGTTGCAAACACCAGGGACACATCAAATGGCCAAAATACCATCTCACCCGAATCTCAACCACCATCGGAGATTCGCGCAACAAGAAACATCTTTTTATTTTAATATGAGGTTATGTCATAATGTTCGTTTGTAATACCATTCAATTATACCATCTTTGAGGAAACAAAAAAAAATAGCAAAAAAAATCAGAAAGAATAACATCAACGACAGCAGGAAGAATATTCGAAAAAAAAAACATAATAATACCATGCTTTTACCTTTAACATCTGTAGCGTAAAAGTACATCGAGATAGGAATGTAGATTGAGAGACAGAGACAGAAAGAGAGCAGAAGCAGGTCCAAATGCAGATAGAGCAAAAAAAAGAACAACTAAAAGCCCGTTGAAATTCGCGGGCATCAAAACTTTAAACACCATTACAACTAACTAACTGCAAAGTCGCGATTGGAAATGCAAAAGCCCCCTAGAAACAATCCGTAAATAAACAGCTGATAACGGAAAAAAACTCAACAGCACTCTCTCTTTGTGCCAGCAGTGTTCAACTAACGATACGAGAACCTTCCGGTGGTGTGAACATAATGCTAATGTGTTCATGGCAAAAAGGCTCGCAGAGAATCCTTTCGGTTAATAACCATTATGTTAATGCATCATCAGATAGAAACACAGAACGAGCATCCACAAAGCAAACCACATACACACACATACACACTGAACTTTTCCATAACGCATTTTATGAAATTATTTAGCGTATATCTGGATTATTATGTGTGTATTATTTTATCCAATTTCCTTCCCAACGAATCGGATTCCAACTAAAGTGAATAATTGAAAGTTGCAAATTGCTCAACAAACAAGAATGCACAATCTTCACGTTAGGCATTGCGAGAAGACAAGAAGCGAAAGAAATCTCAGCTAGTTCCATAATGGAACGTGCACATATTTGCAAAACTTTTAAACGAAGATTGCCAACAATTTACCAGACCGATGGAAGTGCATAACTGAGAACGATCCGTTTAACTATTAGCATTTTTCCACAATGATTGGTTGATGATCTTCAACTCTTGTCCGCCAATGCTTTAATGATACCCTCCCACATACGCCCATAGCATAAGTGGTTAACCTTGAGAAAACAAGTCGTCCAATTAATGAAAGATACAGCTTTAACGATGCAACAAAAGTGGAAAGTTGTTAGAAGAAAATATGACAAACCATCCTTTTAAAAACATTGCATAAAACTGAAGCTCACATCTGTTTGTTTTCTATATCAATTAACAAGAAGGTAAAATGAAAGATAAAGTATGGTGGCCACTTAGCTTGCACAGAGAAGCTTAAAAATGTTTATAACGAATCATAAAACCTCTGAAGAGAGTGGATGCAAATAACCAATAGTTCGAAATTCAAAGAAGGAGAACGAGAATCGGGTTGGAATGTTATGGAAATAGCAAAAGCCATCGAAAGGACAAACACAACACATGAATTAACTACAGGATGTACAACAAAATTCAAAATCCTATTTTCAGATAACTTGAAAACGCAGAACGATTTGTGGAATGATAGTTTTGTTATACAGGAACCCGTTAGAATTTGTTTGGCCATATGTTGAAAATAGCATTGGTCAATCGGCAAACTCTGGATACAACACAAATGCTCTACCTGGGATCTTTTGAAGATCTGAGCTTGAATGGGAGCGAACCTTTGGCTCAAGTTGGTCCCGAGTTATTAAGTTAGTGGCCGATTTATCTGCACAAAGCTTTCCTGTCAGTTCGACACATGAAGAAGTTCGAACTATCAAGTCAGGAGAAAGAGGCCGGCTAGGGAATAATCGATATGAAGGCTTTAGAAGCGACGTAGCCTATATTGTTCTTTTTTGAAGCGAAGAAGCGTGCTATTTCTGGCTTTCTTTGAATTTATCCATTTGAATTAAACTGCCGTAAGCAGCTGAAGCAGCACTGCAGAATCTGAATAGTAAGTCCCTGTGTATGGGAGATAGGTCTGAATGGGATTTTGAAGCGGTCGTGTCGTATGAAATCCGGCGCCGTTACCAAACGGAACCTATCCGTTGACAATAATAATTAACGGATCAAGATTTATTGACGCTTTGTAAATTCGACACTCACAGATACTATATTAACTCCATACTATGTGTAGCACGCGGGTTGAAAGCGTTTGTAAAAGATCTTGTGTTTTTGAACTTTGTCCCTAAAGCACAAATAATCCTTGGGTTACAAATATACAGGTCATGATACTTTGCTTTATCTGCGCCTTGGTGGGCAGTATACAGGAGTAACAAATTTCTTCCATTTCCGCGCGTTGTTGTGGTAAAATGGGATGTATGTTACTATTTTGTACTGTAATCTGGAGTTGTTCTTCTAATACATTATCAAACATGGCGATTTGTTAGCTTGTTTTTAGTCATAAAAACAAATCATGGTATAGCTTTGTCGAATGTGCAATGCAATGCAAAGTACTATGGAGTATGAGGTTCTAGACTGTTAGGACTTCGGGTTTTTACAAAATACCAAAAAAATATTTGCATCTGTAAATATTTGCAGACGCACTTAGTACTTGCAAGTTGATTACACAACTTGAAACGAATGTATTCTAGACCAATAGAAACATGAGGTAAGTAACAACAAATATCCGTAATCTCTATGCGAAAGTGAAAGAAACAAACCATCCGTACTCACCTTAACGATGTGGTCTTGTTCTTCTACGCATCGTTCCTGGGAGATAAATTAATTTCCTCCTCATCAGTAGCGCTCTCGATGCCATACAGTTTAGCCATTTGTTCGTTTGAGGCTCTTGAAATTTTCTCCACAACACCATAGTTGTCGGGATGTGGCAATCGAGTATACAGTTCTTCATAATCGAAATCTTGGTCCAAAAAATAACGAAGCTCATCTACTGTTGGAAAGTGACCTTCCTCTATGCAGAAGAAGCTGCGAAATGATAAAAAGAAACGTTATCAGAGTATATACTTGCATCAGAATGTGATGAGTTGAAGTGCATAGTACTCTTACCTTGGATGCTTTTCGTTAAAGCTGTGTAGTTTGTTACGATACGCCTCGGGCTGAAAAGTGATGGCCTTGTAGAATTTCCCTCGCAAACAGTTTACTCAGAAGTGATACTTACCCCCTGGGGTATATAGACTGCGCCCATCCAGCGAGCATTCGTTGTCGCAGCGAATTGCTCATTTATAATATTGTTTTCATCCTTCAGTACAATATTCAAAATACCGAGCTGAGTAGATTCAATGGACGATGAGTAAATGGTTTATCACGGCCAAACCTTATAATACGTACCTTGTGATTTATGCACAACGTGTAAGCCGTAAATGCCTGTTTATGGGAAATACTTGCTGATAAACATTCCGATTCAGCCCTGGTCCATGCATAGCACTTGGGAATAAGACCCGCCAATGAGGCACGAATCGCCTGTGCCGGAATATTGCTGAACAGTTTGTACAGGTACCTGATGTGTTTATAATCCATGGACTTCATGACACCGGTGTCGATGAAGAATATCTTCACTTCTCTCCCAATCAGCGGTCCCACTATTCTCGCCCTATGCCAGACGTGATCAATTGAGACGGCACAGTACATTCCATGCTGGACCTTGTTTGCCTCTACATACCAATCGTAACGTGGCATTGTTTGGTAGAATTCTTGCATCTGTTTAAACAATTCCTCTAATATTTTGTCCTGCAGGACACTTACCAGCCAGATGCGGTTCGGATTAAGTACATACTGGATGCGCACGTTTGTTTCCGCTTTCTCCGCAAAGTAATGAGTAATGCTTACCTTTGGAATGGTGTGCGATAGGCCCATTACTTCGGGTGGTAGATCGATCATATTAATCGAGTCCCACACATCACAATACGGTTCCGTAGACATTATGCCTCCATCAACGTGTTCGCAAGTTTCGCCCATACTTTCGTTACTATCTTTCACAGTAGGCTGTTTCGATGGCGAATTGAGTTTGTCGGTGTCGTTGTTATTGTTATCCCCCTTTATAGCCGTTACACAAGCCTCTGCTTCGACGATCGGTCGTTTTGGTGCAATTGTTTCCATTAGGGTAGGATAACTTTGCTCAAAACGATGATTTTTAGAAGCGTAATTTTGAAACTGGTATTGGATAGGCGGATATCTTGGTTTATATCCTCTTCCTCTTCGGCGATGGCAGCTTCGTTGAATCAACTGTTCCACATGCTCCGTCGCTGGTGTAGAAACGTGGGTAACTACGGTTCTTCCGTTGTTGTTGCTAACCTGAATTCGAATTACGAGACTGTACATTTATCCGGTGACAGAGTACAGCCGACGAGGACCTACCAACCTACCTTCACTATATCCGGCATAGCATACAAGAGTGCAAAAACATTCTCGAATCCTAACTGTGCGTAGGGAATCGGGAAACCTTCAATGTCTTGAAAATCACGTTGCAATTCCTGTATACACACGGTCTTATTTCGATGAGACATCACCATACTCCGGATCAATGGTTTTAAGTTCGCTAATTTACTGTAGGCGTCCATCGTGTGCGACTTCGAGAACAGCCCGTGGCGTTCATCTATTCACAGTAAGCATGAAGATTGTTTTTGTTATTTGCCTCCCGCCACAAGATGGAGGATTAGTTTTTGTCGTGCGCAACGCAATTTTAGCAGGAAATGAGAAACAGTACAAAGCAACCAAATAGATTGGGCGGTGTACACACTATAGCATTCGTTTGCCATTTCTTTTTTCAAAGGGATAACGTTTAAAGAAAGTTAGGATTTTGGGAGCCTGAGGACGCTCGAGTAATTAAATCTATTTGATTTAAAATTTAAACTCACTTGCATTGTCGTTAGAAATTTTATTATTGACTGCAATGTAAGTAAATGAGATAGGTTTTTCAAAAATTATCCAATCGACAATTGACCCACTGTGCAACACCACAAGCTGTCAAAGTTACTTCATCACACTAACGAAACGGACTCGATAACGCTCGTTTAGTCAAATCTATTTACTGGAAATACCAGTTCTGTGTTGTTGAGAAAGTTGAGAAAGGTTTGCGCCACGGATTTTGTACCAACACCGAGTGAAATACTATCGGTGAAAAGCGAAGCATAAAGTGTTCTTCTCTACATCGACATTATTGTCATGAACGAGTTAAAAGCAATTATTCGCTCGCTGGCCATTTCTAGTGCCAGCGGAATGTCTTTGTCGCAACTGGATCACGACTTCAAAAGTCTCGAAGGATACAGCATTCCGTACCAGAAACATGGCTTTAAATCTCTTTTTGCTATGCTACGTACACTGACCGATGTCGTACAAGTGAGAAACGGAAGAGGCGAAATACTTTATTTGTGTTGCATTTGTTTAACAAGCGCTACAATCTTTTGTAGGTGAACGGAGATGACCAGAAAAGCACCATTCATCCAGTTACCACCGAAAAAAATCAACACATACGCTCGTTGGTAGAAAAAAGTAAGAAAAGCAAGAAACGTAAGGTAACTTCGTGCAATCAACAGAGTTCTACAACGCACTTGCCCAAAAGCAAATGTTATAATGCGACTAAAAGTTATGAAAGCAAGCCAGTTGCGATAAAAAGTTATACAAGCAAATCTTCTAGTGCAATACAAAGTAATTGCAGCAAAACAGCAAATGCGAAACTCCAACGAAATAACAACAGTAGTACAAACCAGTACAGAAAAGCGAATCGCGAAAGTGCGTACAAAGCACCGCCGCAAAACTACTATTCTGATGATGATTATTATTTTGCACAATTTTTAGACTCAGTGTACAGCACGTCAACTGCACAACAGAATGGCCAATATAATTGGAATGAATTGTTGTACAACAGATCATTGAATAATCTTTACCATCAAACAGCAAACACGTCGTATTGTAATAATCAACAGTACTACCAAAATAATATGCACCAGTCTAGCCAGCAGTACTACCAAAATAATATGCACCAGTCTTGCCAGCAGTACTACCAAAATAATATGCAACAGTCTAACCACCAGCAGTACTATCAAAATTATGCGCAACAGTGCAACCCACAGTATAACCAAAATTATGCGCAACGATGCAACCCACAGTATAACCAAAATTATGCGCAACAATGCTACCAACAGTATAACCAAAATTATGAGCCCCAGTGTAACCAACAGTACTACCAAAACAATGCTCAGCAGAATCAACAGTACTACCACAATTATGTGCAGCAGTGCAACCAACAATACTACCCAAATAATATGCAGGAGTACAACAAACAGCGCAAGCGAAATGTGAAGCAACAGTCGTCCACTGCAAGGAACAGTCGTCACAACCAAGCGATTCCCCAAAATTACAACATGAATAACTATTCCGGTTATGGTAATGGAAATTGGAATGGTACTTATGCACCAAACTGGGGATGGAACAATAATATGTGTTATAACAATGCCATGGGCTTCAACAGTTATGCTGCAGGAGGAGGATATCCAAATCAATGGAACTACGGCATGGGAAACTCCATGAGTAATGGATATAATAACAAATATCTGTCTTCTAATACATTTAACAATGCTACAAATAGGTATGATTTGTCAAGTTGGTACAACCAATTTCAGTACAATCCATAAGGTATGGAATTATTGTTGTGTATAGTATCAGTCCGGAAGCTTGTACAAAATACGAACGAATGTTTGAAATGTTAGCGTCCCAAGGACGAAAATGGAATTGATTGGTTAAATGCGGATTGATCAATGTTAAGAGCGTTGCAGCTATGCAAATTCGAATTGCTAGGATTGCCGACGAATGTCAAAAAACAACAACAAAAAGTAAGATGATTTAGGATATTTCACCCGGCTTCAAAACGGACACGAAAAAACTGCCATTGTAAAGCATTAATTTTGCTGCATTCCACGGTACTTAATGGTTCAAAACATATAGAACAATTTAGTTTTATCGGCCAGTGGACGAAGATGTAGCTCCCCCATTTATCCTTCTGTTTTATTGAAGAATAACAATGTCCGGAGATGCGCGTAACGTACACTCTTCTAATTCTGCATATACCTTTTATATAGCAACAGGGAATTGGAACTGTGGTTCTCCTGTACATGGCGTATTCATTCAACTTCACGGGTCGAAGTAACTTTTCTGTGGATACCTATGATACTAGTTAGGTTTCTCTATCAGAAGATCAACTATAGAGGGCACATTCATCGATCGTTTGCACATTTGATATCATCAAATGTATGGTTTAAGCGGTAGAATGTAGATGGCGTCAAACGGGCATATTTATACGATTTGTAAGTGAAAAAGTAATAAAACAATTAATCTGTTATCCCTGCGCTAAGGATAGTTGGATTGATGTATATTGCCACTATTTTTCTTACTGGTTAATGAAAATAAATTGACTGACAGTCAGTTATCACGATTAACGAAAATCTGTTTTTAATCCAAGATGACATGTATTAGGTCAAGTTTTAAAGTGCAACTCTACATGTCTACAGCCGAGTCACCTATTTCCTCATGCTTTTATTGCTACACAAATCATTAGGTGCAAGGCCACGAGAGGTGAGATTAGGTGCACGGCCATACTATCAAACCCGTGAGAGCGATCGCTAGTGTAAGGAAGATGGAAGAAACTGAAACAGCAATGTCACTGTCTTTTATTTAATTCAAATTTAACAACGTTTTTATTTTTTTAAACATAACGTTCGAATACAGTGTACACTTGTTAAAAAGATAACCTCTGCTCATAGTTGTCAAATCAATGTTTTAAACATATGCAAATAAATGTTGTCTATGGTTAGTTGTACAACATTCAGGCACGATGAATGTCTTCCTATTGGATCGCGTAGTTAGCATGCGATTGTCCGTAGCGTTTCATTAATCTGCTGACCATACAATATCATTTCGCATTGCCAGCTGTCGGTTCAGATTACTGTCGTCCCTCGTGTGCACAAACGAATCTACGGAACCATTTGTGGCATTGGTAAGAATAACGTCCAGCAGATTTTCCTGAAAAGTACAAACACGACGCCGTTAGTAATGTGAACGCGTTTCAGAGCCCTCCGATCTAGCTACCTTTGCATCAATATCGATTACATGCATTTGAAACACTTTGCGATGCACCAAATTGGCCAGCTGTGTACAGCATTCTCTGCTCCAAGTTCCGTACGATGGTTTTAAATATTTCAGCGCTACGCGTGCGGTTTGGCGCGGTATGGAAGCCAATTCTCTTGTCAAAAATCTTATTTCCGTCAATGGTACATATCGCAGGTAACCGTAATCGATGTACAGCAGCAGAACACGTTGAAAGTTTACCGGACCCATCACCTGCGCTCGATACCATTGGCCGTGGTATAGGGCGGCACAGTATAATCCAACCTCTATCATGTTTTCCGGTATAAGCCACTCGTAGGCAGTCAGCTTTGCATTGTAGATCTTATCAATGTGTGGCGCCAGTTTAAGTAGCTGGTCGATGTGTTCCTTGAAATGTACAAACATGTGCCTGGGATTGAGGATCGTAGTGATCACCACCTGGACGGTTGCATTCGGTTTCACGTGTGCGGGAAATGTGTTTGCAATAACCCGTTCCTTTGAAGTCATTACACCTTCGGGCATGATAATATTATTCGTCGGTTTACAAACACTTCCATTTATTTTCTCTATTGGCGTTTTAGCACTTGTCTCGTCGATCATGCGATGAGTCCGTTTGTAATCCATGGCCAGGGGATTTATTATTGCATCGGGTGTCTTCTCCATTTGATTAATTGGATCAAGAGGTTTAACCGCAGGGGAGGTAACGCCTTTTGCTGCCGGAATGGGGGTCTTTGGTAGCTCATAGCTTAGTTGATTACTTAAATCAGGAGGTTTAACGCAAGCCGAGCCAACGCTTTTTTCTACCAGGACGGGGGTTTTCGGTAGCACATCTCTATGGAGATTATCATATTGGTGACCATTCTGTAATTGTTGTTTTGGCACATTGTTATTCGGTATTGCGGTGGTATAAAAAGTGTTCGTGTTAGCTGACTTGGTATTGTATCCGTTATCATCGTAATCATCAAGATGGGACGAATAGTGGTCTTCATAAAAGTTATTCCGGAAATTAGTTTGAGGGGAATGATAACGAAGTGAAGGCTTTTTCTTAAGTGGTTTACTCATTTTCACCATTTGTCGAACATGTTGAGATTTTTCATTGTTAAGTGGATGAATTTCAGCCATTGGGCCATATCCGTTGACCTAGAAGAAAACAATAAAACGGTCAGTTTCCCCCCGTTTAAACTGGGGAGTTCGTAATGTGGGGTTATTTACACACCCGGATAGCGTCGGTCATGGTTCTCAGCATTCCATCAAGCGATTGGAATCCAAACTTGCTGTACGGAATCGGATATCCCTCCAGGTTTTTAAAGTCCTTATTCAACTGTGCTACAGTAATACCGCTGGCGGCATTGGATATAGCTAATGCTCTTATCATTGTTTTTAATTCGTCCATCGTTTGGCTGCAATGTTACAGGGGGATTTTATTAGCAGCGTCAGCGAAACACACGAAATTTTACACAAGCACATCAAATTTGATATGGCCTACGGGCCCATCAAACGGAGTAAAGAATTTAGAAGACGTTACCTGAGAAAGCAGCCGTAATTCACAGCAAATTAGTTTTAAAATAAATGTTTTTGAAAACGTGTTAGCCGGTCACGGCTCCCCATTCAATGTTTACAGCGCAGAGTGCCATGACTGCTGGTTTGACGTTTGTTTTGGTTTGCTGGCAACCATGCCATTGGCGATGTTTTTCTGATGTTCATTGCAATAACAGCGAGTATTCCAAATTCTTTTCATGAAAATTTTCTCAACTTGCGAAATATTCTGAAGGTGCTCGGGCGTAGGGATAATGTACAAAAATCAAATTAGAAACAGATACTGGAAAGCAGCAAGAATTGCGCACGGTAGCATAAACGCCAAACACCCACCAATGCACTTTTGTTTCTCACATGGCTGGCAACACTGCTGACAATCGCGGATTGTACGACATCTTTTGACACCAGTAGATCGGATGAGAAAATTCTGATCCGTTTTCGCACCGAACGAATCGAAAAAGGATAACTTTATCCGCCGCCCTTCCTGTTGAAATCGCCTAAAGTACAGGTAGGCAAAACCACCGGCAACGCCATTCGACACAGCTAGATTCGAAGGAGTGTGTTTTTGCAAGTTAAAAATCTTACATAACACTACACTATCGAACGGACATGATGTTCAGAGCACTGCTTAACGGCGTGTAGGAATACTACCAATCGCATAATAAAATAGTGATGGCTTGCCCGTAATAGAGCTGGACGGTTGTGTAATCGAATCCTTAGCAGTAACGATATTCATACGGAACGTTTTCATTTCAGGAACCATGTTCAAGTCCGTCGTGCCCGTGCTGTCGCAGGTGCCAGCT
The DNA here is from genome assembly GCF_943734755.1 of Anopheles moucheti. NCBI lineage: Eukaryota > Metazoa > Arthropoda > Insecta > Diptera > Culicidae > Anopheles > Anopheles moucheti. Next base: position 10,112,132 of record NC_069141.1, on the reverse strand, counting down.
GAGCTATGCCTTGGCCAGCAGAACCGTGGCATGGCCACGCTAAAGGCCATTTCGATCCGGTTGAAGTCGGTTAAGAACATCCAAAAAATCACTCAATCCATGAAAATGGTGTCTGCTGCCAAGTGCGTATGAAGATCCGCGTGTAAATGGACATCCTAGTGGTTCGTCGTGTTGTCATGTGTGTTTGTTTTTTTCCTCTGTTGCTGTAGGTATTCCCGTGCTGAGCGTGATCTGAAGCAAGCGAGACCGTACGGTGTCGGTGCCCAGCAGTTCTACGAGAAGGCCGAAGTTGCCCCGAAGGAGGAAGACTCCAAGAAGCTGTACATTGCCATTACGTCGGATCGTGGTCTGTGCGGTGCGGTGCATACCGGCGTCGCCCGTTACATTCGCGGTGAGCTGGCCAAGGATGCGAACATCAAGGTGATTTGCGTCGGTGACAAGTCGCGTGCCATCTTGTCGCGTCTGTACGGCAAGAACATTGAGATGGTGGCCAATGAAATTGGTCGCCTGCCACCGACCTTCCTGGATGCGGCGAAGCTGTGCAATGCCATCCTGAACCTCGGCTATGAGTACACTGATGGCAAGATTATCTACAACAAGTTCAAGTCGGTCGTATCGTACCAGGTTGCGGACATTCCGATTTTCTCGCTGAAGTCGGTAGAATCGGCCGAAAAGCTGCCGGTGTACGATTCGTTGGATTCGGAAGTCATCCAGAGCTATCTGGAGTTCTCATTGGCTTCGCTGCTGTTCTACACGATGAAGGAAGGCGCCTGCTCGGAACAGTCGTCGCGTATGACGGCTATGGACAATGCCTCGAAGAACGCCGGCGAAATGATTGACAAGCTGACGCTGACCTTCAACCGTACTCGACAGGCGGTGATTACGCGTGAGCTGATTGAAATTATTTCCGGTGCTTCTGCTCTGGAGAGCAAGGATTAAACGTGCCGCTAGGCACGGTTTGTTTATCATTGGCCGGATTCCCATTTTAACGGCTGTACCCGGAAGATCGTCTATTTTCGAGCAACATCTAGAAAGAATTTTCCTGTGAGGTGACGATATACGTGCATATGGTGCTTTCGGAAAACCGTTATCTCTCCACGAATGCAAGCAGAAAAGAAATAGTACTATAAAAGTAAACAAAATCCTGAATATAAATTGTTATACCTCTTTTGTGAAGTACATTCGAAAATACGATCCACTCTCGCATCAAAGCTATATCTATGTTTGGGTTGGAACTTGGAATAAATCTCACTTCGTTTTTCAGTCGATTGTTGCATCCGATATCCTTCCAAACCATGTCTAGTGATACGATCCGTAAAGGTTTCGGGAACCACGCGAATAGAATATAACAAAGAACGAGACAGGTTTATTCTATTATTCCTTTTATTTTGGGTGGCTTTCATTGGATTAAATCTAATGGGGAGCAATGCTAATCATAAATGTAGTCTTCTTTTCATTTCCTCAAATTAATTCATTCATATCAACCAAAACCAGCACGTCACCCAATACGGCATGATCTGGCACGATGAATTCGTTCTGCTGACAAATCGGCTACTCCACCAATTGTGCACCACGGATTCACCACACTATGACTGCACCATACACAGACCACCATGTCGCAACGGAATAACCAAACAGTCCAGCCCAATGCCAATGCGAGGCGAAGTCATCGGCATGAAGGGCTGTTCCGCATCCGATATCCTTCCAGACCATGTCTAGTGATACGATATAGAATATAACAAAGAACGAGACAGGTTTATTCTATTATTCCTTTTATTTTGGGTGGCTTTCATTGGATTAAATCTAATGGGGAGCAATGCTAATCATAAATGTAGTCTACTTTTCATTTCCTCAAATTAAATCATTCATATTCATTTAATCTTACAAAAATTGTTTGCATCGTTTTACGGAAAAATAAAACAAACATATACGCGCGATGGACAGATTTCATTTGCTTTTACATTGTCACATGTTTCTCATACTGTCCCTCTTGACGACCGCTGCATCACAATCACCAGTTTCGATTCTAGTGAAGGTATCATTTAAAACAAACTCTTGAAATGCATCCTTCCATCCTGGTCATTACCGCGGATGGTTGCTCTAGCAACGAGCATCCCATTTGAATGTGTATTTAATAAGTATGATCGAAGAAATCCGTTGCACATCTGCGTTTGAAAGAAGAATGAGGAGTTAACAAGCAAATGAATGAAGGTAATAAACTAAACGCAAATGGGAGACAAAAAATCAAGCGCTTTAATCCTTCGCCGGTACTTCGATTACTCGCGGCTTGTCGATGATTCGTGCCGTGCGGCTCCCTTTCTCAACGATACCGATGATCCAGGCTTGACATCCTTCTTGCTTTTCTATGTCCTTGCAATAGGCTGCGGCTTGTTCACGTGGCAAACAGATCAACAGTCCGCCGGATGTTTCTGCTGAGTGGCCTTGTAGCAGTTGGAACATATTGCCACAAGCCTTGGCAACGGCCGCCATCTTGGCGATCACGGGCAGGTTATGAATCACGAACGACACCTCATTCTTTTGATGGGACGCCAACGTCTGGGCATGACCAAGCAGTCCAAACCCGGTCACATCGGTGGCACCGTGCGCGTTGTATTTGTGCATGAGCCGTGCAGCGACACGGTTGAGTCGGGACATTGAATCCATGGCGCGGTGATACGCCTTCCGTACGTCTTCCTCCGATACAACGAGCTTAATGCGGTTCCACCGTTCGGATTGATCCAACCATTGGTGCGCATTTACTGCGACCTGCGTTCCGAGAGCTTTCGTCAGAACCAGCACGTCACCCACTACGGCATTATCTGGCACGATGAATTCGTTCTGCTGACAAATCGTCGTGGCTACTCCACCAATTGTGCACCACGGATTCACCACACTATGACCGCCGGTCACACTCGTTCCTGCTTCCAAGGCGGAATCCTGTATCAATGAAAGAACCAAATGTAAATAAAATTGCCGGGGAACAAAAGACTCCTCTCCACACAACGTACCTTAAAACCACGCATTATTAACGGAATGACAACGTCTCGTTCCTTCTCGATCATTTTCGTGCTAACGGCCAACAGCATCAGCATGTTATCACACTCTGTGACTCCCATGGCGTACAGATCGCTCAGCACGTTGGCGCACGCGATCTTGCCCATCATGTACGGATCATCAACGATCGGGTAAAAGAAATCCGTTGTCTGCACCATACACAGACCACCATGTCGCAACGGAATAACCGAACAGTCCAGCCCAATGCCAATGCGAGGCGAAGTCATCGGCATGAAGGGCTGTTCCGGATCCTGCATGTAGTCCTGTTGCAACGACGATACCAACTTTTCCAGCACTTCCTTCGGCACTTTGCAACAGCGGCCCTTCAGATCGGCAAATCGGGTTAGGCGGAATGATGCATCAAGATCGTGTGCAGTCGGATCGAACGGTCTGCGAAGAACCAGGCCGGAATTCCCGGTCAGCTCCAGATGGACCATCGGATCTTGTTTATATTCATCCATGTTTGCTTCAGTGAAAGCCACGCTCCACTAAAGAAATCTGCAATCACACACAGAAATGTATGGTTGAAACTAATTCTTTCATCCGCGAATTAGCGAATAGCACATCTACTCACCGATAACTAACCGCCTCCTTGCAGAAGATCTTCGTTTCAACTCAAATGAACGTATGCCGTCGAGTGCCGGTTCGTCTGGAAGCTTGGCAGAGGCAGCGAATCGGTGGCGTCGCCTACTGTGTGAAGATTTTCACGCGCTCAACGCAGCAACACTGGTGTGCCTGCTGCCAACTGTACAAACTTTTTACTTGCTGTAAATGATTTATCACAATTTTTTATACGATAACTATCACTCGCTTTACGGACCCTGCCGAACGCGTAATGAGTGGACGCAAAAGTTCCTCGGGCTAATTTTTTAGGTTAATACCTATTATTGTTGCCGAAGTTTGCAAGGAGCAAAAGATGTAAAATGCACGCGCACTGGCGAAGAGCTAGTGATGTGTAGGCGAGAGAGAGAGGGAACGAAAGAATCTAGAAGCTTCGTTTTGGTTAACCTTCGCGAGCGGGCACAGTGGGCGCGTCATTTCCGAGAGTTTATTAGCGTTGGTTTATTGCTGCAGCATGGACTCCAAGCACGCAAACAGATCAATCGAAATGCAATCTTTTTTGTGTGAGCTCTTCCACATAAATAAGTAAAAAAATAATTGCGACTGCAACTTGTTACTAATTATATTTTTGTTACTCACAATTTTTTTTGGATGCCCTATTGTTTCTGGTTCTTTTGACCGCTGCAATATTTGCCGTAGTGCCAATAAGGCAGTGGTCTACAAATGCAAATATTTGATGACATTTGGTTTAAAAATACTAGACTAGTTTTCTATTTCGCTTCGATTTTCACAAATGCAGCTTACATGTAACCTCTCTCTAACATAAAAATACTAATAACGAATTGAACTATATCAAACAAACCACGTATATATCCACAATTGAAGATAAACTAGTGAATTATGAACAACAAATGTTCAACGGATCCCACCGGTGTAGAAGAACCTTTTGGGGCAATGTTCGAAGTTTGGTACACGTCAGTTTAACAAAACAAAACCCCGGCAACGCTACTTCCTCTTACCCCGGCCAACAGACCAAAAGGATTTGTATTTTCCCGAGTGTCCACGAAGCTGCTGGTAAGTGCCGATCTGCGCCTTCTATTGATCCGTGTAAATAGATTGGCAAAATAGACATTGGTTAACTTAAACTTCACCTAATATAAGGGCTTTCCCGGTACAGTAAATTCCCCGGCCTATGAGAACTATTTTTCATACATCACCCGGCGCTATGCACAATACGATAATGGTTATCGATTTTTCCTTAATACAGATCCCAGCTCCTCATCGAAATAACCCTGGCAGGGTGTGCTAGGTTGGCAGTGCTGTGTTATCACTATCGGGCCTGAGATCTGGCAGGAAGTGGGCTGCCTCACGTACCGAATTTGCGAAACGATACATACGTGCCGCAGTGATGAGACAAACGGATGGAATTATAGCATGTTTTCTGGTCGTGGCCTTGTTGCCATTCCTATCGCTCGGAGATGCCCCGAAACCACCTTCGTTTTCCACTGGAGGAGGCACCAAGAAGGACAAATTAAAGACTGAAAAGCTACCACCCTGCAAGGCGTGCACAGTGTTGGTGAACTCGTTTCGCGATGGCATCAAGCGTACGGAACGTGCCAAGCACGACGGCGGTGACGCAGCCTGGGAGGAGGAACGGTTGGGTAGCTACAAAACTAGCGAGCTGCGGTTAGTCGAAATACAGGAGCGTCTTTGCACGGATGTGGTACGTGGTGAAGATCAGTGCCATCAGTTGGCGGAAGATTATGAATCCCTGATAGAAGAGTGGTGGAAAAACTATCAAACCACTGATCCGGATTTGCACCGATGGTTGTGCGTGGAACAGGCGACCGTCTGCTGTGCAGATGGGTTTTACGGACCGAAGTGTGACCCGTGCCCGACATGCTTCGGCAATGGAAAATGTAAAGGAAATGGCACACGCAAGGGCAACGGAAAATGTGCCTGTGACGAAGGATACACCGGCGATAACTGCGATAGTTGCACGGAGGAGTACTATCAGGCGTTCCGGGATGAAACGAAACTGCTGTGCAGCCGATGCCATGGTGCGTGTGCTGCCGGTGGTTGTACCGGCGCGGGACCGAATGCATGTCGGGTGTGTCGTAGCGGATGGGTGATGGACAGTGCCCGGGGAGGCTGTGTGGATGTGGACGAATGCATAAAAGAGGCACCATGTACAAGGCAACAGTTTTGCGTTAACAACGAAGGGTCGTACAGCTGTTTGGGTGAGTTGCACCTTCCGGTTGTGATGATGCTAGATAGGTTGGCTAATGATTGATTTGTTCTACCAGAATGTGATAAATCGTGCGATGGCTGCAACGGGGATGGTCCGGATTTGTGTGAAAAATGTGCCGCTGGATACGAGCTAAGAGATGGAATGTGCACAGGTAAGCCTTAAAGCATGTCATTCTTTTCTTCTGCATATACAATAATGTAGCTATTGTTAGACGCTTTATTTGGTTTGTTTTTGGCACCTTTTAAGCAATGTTTCTTTTGTTGTTGTGTTGCTTGCTTTAGTTTGTGCGTGAAATGTTGATTGGTTTAGTCAAGTAATGGCCTTGTACACCTGGGCGTGACTAACAATTTCGTTCGTCCGCACACAGATACGTCCAACGAGAAGCGTAATCAGTACGCCACCTTTACGCGTTACCTAACCTACCTCGGTCTGTGCATTGCCACTTGCATCGTGCTACAGAACTCGACCTGGCTAGCGGCGCTGGTTGGATTAGCCGTTGCAGTCTACATTTCCGTTTCGGAGTACTGGCTCAACACTGCCCCACAACAACCGACGGCACCTTCGCCACGCATTTTAGACGAGATTCTTCAACAGCATTAAAAATAGAACTTCTCCCATAATTACCTAGGTCCGTGGGAGGAATCACATTGAACGGGTTGTGCTGCGAGGGACGTAGAATCGTCCATTGGCTCAATTTTATCTGCACCCATAATTATAAAGCGTTATGCGCAAAACTACTATCATCGACACGTGTATGGATGGTGATTATTTTTGGAGTTGTCCTAGGGCAACTTAGAGCTGAGCATTTGCATCCTCAAGCACAGACGAACATTAATCTTCCATACGCAGAATAATTCACCTATGCTAGGCTTATCAGAGAATCAGGTAGCATGAACATCAACAATTAAGAGTCTGAATTAAATGCAACATGTAAGGGATGTGGTGGTATTATAAAATAAAGTAAACTTGACAAATGGAAAACTTTACAAAGTTTCTACGGATTATCGTGGTTATCGTTTCGGGTACGTTTTTCATTCGTGTACTTTTTTTTTAAACTAACCTATAGCTTCATCACATACTTTGGACGCATTAGGGCAGTTTGATTCGACCAGTGCTACTTCTTCTGCCCTGGATGAATCCGTTGAGATATCCAACGACGCAAGATCATCCAATACTGCGCGAAACGATGAACTGTAGGCAACTCAACATTAAGCAACACCAAAGCAGTATATGGTGACAATGTGATCTACTTAACTTAACGAAGCTGGAAGCAGTAAAAGCAACTGCATCGTTAAATAAACCAAATTTATATCGCGGCTAGATAACTGATAGTGAGAAAATTTCGTACTAGGAATAGAAAATTGATAAACCCATAACACGTGCTGGAGTTTTTTTTTTGTTTGATTTCATTATCGTTTTATAGGTATACAAGAAAGAACAGATTCTAGGGGTTTAATACAATAAATATTTACTCCGCTTATTCCAACCACTCACACAATTCCCTCGTCCCATAATTAGTGTGATGTTACTGTGTAATTCGATCCTCCTGGTATGATGGGGGTGTTGTTTTATCGAAAAAGTCTAAGTTATAACATTAATTAATAGTACAACGGAAAAATAATAGGATAAAGTAGCAGAAACGGCGAACCGTCCTTACGCTTACACGAATAAAAAGGACGAATGTTTTGACAATTTTCAAAAGACGAGTTTGAACAAGTTAAGAACGGCGGTACGATATATCGCGGTAAACTAATAAATAAGATGCTTATCTATGCTTAGAAAAGACATGCAAAACCACAAACGCGGCCAACTAGAGCCCGGTGACCCGTTTGCCAGAATTAGGGAGTGAATTGTGATGTGTAGTTCGTCATGTTTTGTGGTATATATGCGTTGAAGCGATACATAGTCTTTTTGTCGTTGTAGAGCATTCTTTCACACGCTGCTGAATTGATGGCACAGTTTAGAAATCAAGTCGGAAGCTAACAAAATATACGTGGAGGTTACGCGCAGCTTGAAATGGATTCATAATACACGGAAGAGAGTTCCATTTTACCTATCTACTTAACTTGTTCATCCGAATCTTATCGTTCGTTTCACTTCGGTTGATACCTACTCCCTGTTGTATGGCGATCCCTGCTATGCAATTCGTGTAAACGTTACGTAGTTTAAGCTAAAACTATATGTACGTCACAGATATGCGTTCGAATCGTTGTCATAAACAATTAGAAATGTTCGTTAACGATAATACATATATGCACGGTGCCAATGCAGCACACACACGCTCTCTCTAAACGAAGCAAAACAGATAAATACGCTAAATGTACAATCCAAAACACTGTGCTTTAATGCAGAATTTGTTATTGTTGGGTGTGCTGGTGTTTAATCAGGGATTTGGGATTTAATACCGAAGAGTTTGGTAAAGAGACGTTTTTACGATTGTGTTCTGTTGTTAATAGATTAATCCAGCTAGTTGTGATTGCTTCCTGTTGGGGCTTTTGGCAGACGTGATGATTAAAAGTATGCTGTACTTCACTAATCGTGTTGCGTCGATTAGTTTACTATATAATTCTGCTGGTTTGATTGAGTTACCCTTTTCCGTGTGACAAAGGCTTAATTTAATTAGCAAATGATCACACATCTTCATTATGCTAGACTGAACGAAAGGATATCAACACTTTCCTTTCGATGTAATGCTTAATTTTTAAACAAAAATGTTGATTTTTGTTGTTAATTAATCTTGAATGCCGAATTTTGGTATATCTTTTTCTCCTTCTTAATTGCTGCCGCACGCTAGTAATTAACCTATGAATGTGTGTTTATTACGATTGTTTTAGTTATTATTCATTGACAAGAAGCATTGAATGCTGCAATAATAAAAACAAAACAGATACTTTGGACTTAATCATTACAGTGAAAACAGACACTTTAAAAACAAAATTGTAAACATTTAAAGGCGCGCACTCCCAAATGTTAGCATTATCCGATCTAGATGATTAATTGTTAAAACTCCTGCCCAGTCCTTCCCATCATCAGCCTTTTTGCTTGATTTTTATACGATTATTAATGTTGTTTTAAGAACAACGCTATAACGCGCACGCAGTTAAGCCTAACTTAGACTGTGTTGTCTTACTTACAGCTTGTAACACATAAAACGCAAATGAGCGACCTTAAACGCGATTGCTAACCCTTTCCTATGTTATCATTTCTCTTAGCGTTTCGTTATGTGGCAAAACATATTTTCTTCATTATTTTGTTATATTCCTTTCCTTGCCCAAATATATGCAACTTTTGCTCTCTAGTTCTGGTGTTAAAAACACGTATTGCGCTTGCAGCGCATGTCTTCTTTCTCGTTGATGCATTACGGATTACGCGCTAGTACATTTTTTTGTCTCACGGTTTTACTAGTAGTAATTACGGTTCCGCAGGCCGTTACATTGATTAGAGCTTGCCGTTTTCGATACTGTTTTTATTATTGCTGCTAATGAGATCTCGTTGGTTTGTTGTTGCCGCTGTAGTTGCACAGGCGTTGGCCGATCCGTCGTTTGGCGTCGTACGGTAGGTGTACAAGCTCTGCAGCGGTACGTGCAGCAACTCGATGACCTGCGTGAAGTTTGTTTCTGGAAATGGTATCAAACAATCAGTTAATATCGGCGCGTAGTAGTCGTGTACAATTGGCATACCATTTTCCGGCGTTATAATACCATGGCGGATGAGAAAATCGATTACCACCGGGCAGCTGGTGGTTTTGAAGTCGGGCATAAACACCCGCTCGAGACATTCGTGGGCCGGTAGAAGCTGAAAGTTCTGCACCTCGCCGTCGGAATTATCAGGCACAAAGTCTTCGGGCAGTTCGAGATCGTACACGAACTCCGTGTTGGGAAAGAGACCACGTTCACTTTCGAAGAAAAACGATACGCATCCGGCGGACACGAGATTTTTGATCAGGTGGCCAGGTATCGATGCTTCCTCGGCCGCTTCCTTGATGGCCGTTTCAAGCACACCGTAACCGACCGCCAGTCCACCGCTCACCATATTGTCCCACTTGCCTGGCCACGTTTGCTTCGTGTCGGACCGTTGCTGCAGCCAAATGCAGAGACCCTTGGTCGGGTGACGGACGTACCCGTTTATCTCGACACCGTAGTTACGCACACCGAACAGGCACGTTGCCGAGCGGTCCATCTTGAGCAGTGAGCCGGTGGATGACTTAACGTCGTAACATTCGTCACGCCAACCTTTCAATGCAACAAACATGCCCTGCTTGCGGAATTCGCGCAGTATCCGGTCGACCTGCTGCGAGCGTGTATTGTAATCCCGAAAGGCAGGATTCAGTTCGACAATTTTCTGCAAAAGAAATAAGAATTTTAGCGCAGTCCTTCATTTGGTCAACGAATTTCTAAAAGGAAGCGACAAACTCCCTCATTGTTACAGTCGTCCCAAAGTTTATCGGTGAACAATCATCTTTATCACGCTGAGCTCAGCAAACTTTGGCGATTAAACTTATCACCTTATTGGCAATACCCTTGAGGAGGGTGCATTTGTTCGCTAGTTTCAGATCAATAAATTTGGGAATTTGGACAGCTAACTTAAACCTCTAGCCTAATACCTGCTTGCCATGCTCCGGAGCTCTGATGTGAAATACTTCAGGATATTTGAGCAGCTGCTCGATCACATTCTGGCTGACCAGTCCGACTTGGTGGCCGTCAACAACGAACGGGCGGCAGTCGCCTTTCATGAAACCTACAATGGAGTAGCAATGGAGAGAAGGATACAGAGAGACGCGAGACGCCATCAGATGATTAGAATAGTATGTAACAGATGGCAAAGTGATTAGCAAGCTGTGTTGCGTGTTCTTAACGCCACGTTGGAACCATGCTCTCGGCTGCCGAGCCGAAATGTAAACAGTTGTTTATCGGTTTTGGTCAAACAGCTGATAAACGCAAACCTTCAACATGCGATCGGTACGGAAGCTACCTCGTGGTGAGGCAAAGAATGATGAACGGCGATGTCTAAACTACTGACTATAGATGTGTTCGGCGCCGTTCTGTTTAACCCACCAGGTTACACGACAAAACACGGCACACGCGTGTAAAGGGCGGATTGGACCACGGACGAATGCACAAACAACGTTTTCGGGATGAAAATGTCGTGGCAGGTGACGCGGAGACTGGTTTTAATGAGCTTGTTTTCACTCCTGTGTGCGCGACCGACCGTGGCACATTTGTTTGAGCAAAAAGTTTATTTTAAAATTTCTTCATCAATTCACGGGTCGAGAGAGATGTGTTTGGATGATGCAGGGCCAAACCGACCTGGCCCTCTTCAGTTGCAATTTTGTGTCTGTGTCTCTGCCGTGTGATGGTTTTAACACGCCTTTTGTGTTGCTTATCGCTTCTGCCCATTATATTGATCGGATGGGCCTTCCAACGTTGTGTTACATTTGTTCACTTTCGATCGATTCCGAGTGGTCAAATGGAATAGGGCTGATCCCCACGATGCTTATACAACATAAACCTCACTCAGGCTCACGCCGATCACAATATCCACGGCCACAATCTCCTGCTTCCGTTGCGGTGTGTTAGTTTTATGCAATCGTTTCGTCGCCTACTTTGCGGATTATTACGGCGACGACATAAGCACACAGCAGCATAAGCAGCACAGTCGCCGAACGGCTTTGGCTGTGGAGAATAAACACTTTTCCTGCAACAAAACCTCATGCACTAAACTCACCGACGTCACGGGACCTGTAATAAACAAATTTGCCAACCATTCTCAACAACACAAGGCCGCTTACCGTTCAGATAGAAGCAGTTGAACTTCTGAGCAAGCTTCAGCAGCCGTGACATCTTTGGATCTGGTTCATCACTTGCCGTTGTCATTGTTGATGTTTTGAACGTTGATGCTCTTGGGTGCCGTGGTTTCGGATGTAGCTGGCGAAAACACTACACCACTGCAGCTGCTGCTTTTGCTGTGTTTGTTCGCACGAACGCCGCAACACAAAACCCCCCACAAAAACGCACGCACACTCGCGCACACCCTCAACTGCTCTCTTGCTCGCTCGCTTCAACAGCAGCACGGTTGACACATAAGGGACTGTGTGACGAGAAGAAGAACACCGCGGTTCTTATCGACGGAAATGCACCAAGGATACTTTTTTGCAGAAGTAGCCCTATTTTACACCATTCGGAAGATTTGGAGCTTTATGTCACGGTACAGTCTAGGCAGCGAATGACCATCAAACTATCGTATTAACGCCCAGTTGGCTGAATGGCGACACTTTGAGCTGGTTTCATACCTGTTCTTTTTATCTACACCGAACCATGCCCAAGGAGAACTACGCACGGTGAAAACGATTTGCACGAGCTGGTTTGGAGGCACAAATGGAAAACAATTTCCCTGCCCCTTGTTTTTTGTTGCCTGTGGTGTGCTTTATCGAACATACACTTTCGTTATGAACGCTCGTTTTCAACGCCAACTTGAAAACGAACTTGCTGTCCTACGACCCGCCCCCGTATACGATTTTTGGTGAAAAACTTACACTTCGCGCTGGTTTCACATAGCCAAAGCAACACACTTTTCACACAAACAGCACAGCCTACTGCTGGTGGTGTGCAAATCGCGAACGCACTGTGTCACCATTGCGTCGCGTTCAAATGTTCGCCAAAGGGATTTTCCTTGCAAATGCTGTAGGAAGTCGTTTTTCCACCCAGCCGGCTTTTTCTTGCCTGGTACACGTTTGTTCGGTTCTCACTCTCTCGTAGTCACATCCACTCTGCGGTATGAATCACATTCCGCGCGCTCCACCGCACATCCGTTTTCACCTATGAAACGATACAATCTTTCAACAGTGGTGTAAAACAGCGTTCAGACGGCTGTTCCAGTAATGACCAACGACGATTAGGAAGGGGTTTTTGTATAATCGTTTTTTGGTTCAAATAATATTCGCAATAATCGCCAAGTGTTGCGTATTTAACTTTCGACACGTGCACAATAAGGGCTTTTTTGAACTGAAGCGAGTTTGACACCTCTGGTCGCTTGATTCTCTGGTCGATATACGTTTAGCAGCGTTGGTTGTAAGATTGACTCGGGATTGCCACTCAAGCGCAGCGGATGTTTCGCAATTTCCTATTCAAATTCACGCATCTTCTACTTTGGTCGCAAATTCCTTCCAGGTTATGTTTGAATTGTTTTTTTTATCACTAAACATAGCATTCTGAAAGTACTTTGTATAATATGGCCAAATTCTCATGACGCATCGCATGAGGATATTTAAGCTATTTTTAACGATTGAGAAGGTTGTTGTCGCAACAACCGAATATTTATTCGACACAAACCAACAGCTACTAATCAAATACAAACACCCAATTAATGCTCCCGTCTAGAGCATTTTTCTCCAACTCTAGGTTAAAAACACGGCATATCTTTCTCTATCGATTTTTTCCAGATGACCCGTTTATGAGTTTCTTTGTTATGTTTGGCACCCGAACAGCGTCACGATGAAGTTCGTCACGACGCAAAAACGGCTCTGGAATAGCCCATAACGTATTATCTTATGTACGATGCATGTTTTGGGAGGTTTTGTAAGGGTCTACCCAATATTGTACAATTTCATCAAATTATACAGCTACAAAAAACGGTTTGTTAAAAAGGAACTGGAAAGAGTATACCCAGAATGTGGTTGAAATTGAAGAGAAGGGAAGTAAACAACTCATCTGGTATACGCACGCATCACCCTTGTAGGGCCTTGCATTTCGTAACAGTGATGGTGTTGGTGAGATCGATACGACAAAGGCTCTCTTGTTTATATGCGCGAGCGTGCGCGCGCGTCGTCCCTCGGAGGTTTTTGTTCAACAACGAAAAACCTCCTCCAGTCTGAAAGGAAAATTGGTTTCGAACGGAATCTTCGCATCCGCGCCCTCGTCGACGACTCGTTTTTACATTAGCCAGCCCGAGAAAAACAGGGAAGCTTTGAGGTTTTTGGTTTGTGCAATACAGAAAAGGGCAGTGTCTGGGCCTACGCAAGCATCAAGAGCAGAAACAACTGGTTGTCGCTGGTTCTAAAATTTAAAAACTTCCAATTTGTGGCCCACATCTTTGTCTCCCAGAGAATACGGGAAAAAAAAAGTGTTTGTTTGAAGTGTTTCCGGAGATCCCCAAATATTGTGAACTTTCATCGTCTTTGCAACACTTTTGCGTACGGCGTTGCTCCAGTGTTCCAGTGCTCCGCACAATTATTTGCTGCAGATCGCACCATCTAGTTTTTCGATCGATCCGAGCCGTGTGCATTCGACGATTTTGTGGAACTTTTTTCCTTCAGACTCAACACCGTTCTAGAACGTTTGGTATAAAAAGAGAAGCGAAACGCTGAACAAACACTGTTGAAAGAACTTAGCAGGCGCTGTTTGGTGACAAGTTTGTTAGTGCTTATAGATTTCATAGCCCCCATTTCCCTGGAGAAAGTACAAACAGTTATTATTGTGCTACGCAAATTGCTTTCCAGTGTTGTGCGCATTTTCAAAAGCAATAACTGAAAACTAAAAGTTCAATAACTACCGAACAGGAAGAAATATTTTGAAAAAAACGATCGAAAATAAAAGTATTTTTTCAAAAGCAGATTGTTATAAAGATTTAAAAAAAAGAAACAATCCGCCTGGTGCTATTGTTTGCAATCATTCGTTGTTGCTGCGATTGACAAAAAAAGTGAAAAATCGAAACGCCAACGCCAGTTGTGTGCGTGCGTACGCTCGCATTTTCCAGAGAGAGTGTGTGTTGGTGTGGTAAAGCGCGAGAGCGAGAGCGAACGACAGGGCGAAGCGCGAGCGTGCGAGCTGTGCGGAAACAAAAACATCGAGAAGGAACGACTTCGATTATAAACAAACCAACAACAAACAGGTCGATTCAGTCAGTGAGAAAACAAGCCAGCGCAGTCAGCAGTGCAAGCGAAACGTAGAGCGCGCGCGTACAACAAACCGGGAAAGAAAAAGCGTACGCATACCCACCAGAGCAGCTGTAGCAGGCGCGACCCAAACGAAAAACAACCCGTCAGTCGCTGTGACTCGTCGTCCTTTGCCAGAAGCAAACACCGTTTCGTCGCCCTTGCACTTCTTGCGGTGCGTTCTTGCTGCTTTGCTGCGCACAGTTTGTGAATTTCGTTAAAAGGAATCCCCCGCTCGCGTGCACATTTGCGTGCGTGCACAGATAGTGAAACGAAGCAGCAGAACACGCACACCCGCACACTAGCAAAGGAGCAGAACCGATAATAAGGACATATAATATTGTTTTTTTGGTGGCATTTCGTGTGTGTGAATCCTCCTCTACGTTCGAGTAAACCTACGCGCCAAATCGTTTAAATGAGTGATATAAGCCAGAAATGTTTCGGCAAAAATGGTGGATTTTCTATAAGCTTTAATCAAGACTATACGTAAGTAGCAAATTGTTTTCTAGCAATTTTTTGTATCAACTTACCAACTGAGGCTTGCCAGCGTGTGACGTCATATGCGTGTTTGTGTATGTGTGATTGTGATGGTTTTTATTTTTTTTCGAGTGATTTGCCCTTTAACTAATGGGGTTTCAATTTTTCGGTGTCGTTTTCAAATGGCAACGAATTTCCTACTCTGGTGACGATTTTTGAGTGAATTCTACATAAGTACATCGTTCCTAAACACAGCACACTCCACAGAACAATCTCGGCTGGGGTCGCCTGCAGGATATGTTTGTGTGTGTGTGTGCACGTATGTGTGCATCTGTTCCTTTGTAATAAAGGGATTCCTACGCCTGCTATTTCTTGCACTGCTGCAGCTACCTGTTGTCACCGTGTGCGTTTATTTATGTGTGTGGTTATGCAAGTGTGGGTGTGTATGTAGGAAGGAGGAGGGGTGATAAATTTTGGTGATTAAAAAAGGAAATACTTCCGTAATTATGTTCCTTTTTTTGGGTGGGGGAGGAAACATCCTCATTGGAATACAGTGAGAAGAAGGGACTTGGTAGTGGTAGGGGCAACACCTACACACACACACACACACACACACACACACACACACACACACACACACACACACACACACACACACACACACACACACACACTGTGAAACACTGAAGGCACTGTGGAATTCATTGTGAAACCTTTGTGGTGTTTCGTTTTTTTTTTGCGTGATATTTTTGGCATTGGTACAAAAGGGGGTGAAAAGGTGTTTTTAAGGGGTCGAATGGAAGGGACGAGGGGAGGAGGGGGGAGGGGGGTTGAAGAACAAAGTGGTAGTGGGGGTAGGGTGGTTAGCAACGATGAGCCATTTTTAAATTGGATGATGAAATATTGACGAAATTGTCATATCAAGTATTATATGAAGGTTTCAATTTTTCATATGCATTTTGTATGTGTATGTGTGTAGTAAGTTAAATAAACATTAAACTAACTACATCGTTGGGGATATGAAATTTGTTTCATGAACTTCAAGAGTTCGTTACCCTACCAACACAATGGATGCAATATTTGAATTCGACTAATGTACCGAAGTAGACCGTTTTAATATGTGGAGCATCTTTCTTTGATTCAACATTTAAATCTTCCTCAAGTTCATCGTGACCTTCTATTGCCCTTGCAATTGTTTCACCGTGTTTATCACGGAACGCAAGTTCTGGGGGAAGAGAAACGATCACACGGTATTTCAGAGACGGGAGGCGAGATGGACATCATGTGTATTGTTTGTGCATGAGCAACCTGGTGATGACACCAACCGCAATCAGATGACCGACACATGTACCTTATATGGTGCTGCTTTTTTTGTATACTTTTGTCGTTCCGTTAGCTGAAAATATCAACTCTTTAATGATGCTTAATTGGAGCAATAATTGACGAACGATTTACAAGCAATATTGATTGAGCTGCCAGCTGTAGAGTTCCCCGAGAGCCTCTGGACACGGACTTGCTTCTGAAGGGTATCTGAACCTATCGCTGGGTTAATAAAAGTTGCAATCGAACTTACTTTAAAAATCTTGACCCACTTGAAGGTTTCGGATGCATCGTCGTAAGAAATCTCTTTACGCGTAGAATGCAACATGAGTTGAGTATTTCATACTGCCTATTGTTATCGTACACACTGTGCATGTCCAATTGGGTATTCTTTTGTGTGGCGGGTCTTCAATAATGAGTCACTGCGTTTACGTAGTGCTGTAGTGTATGCCTCAATTACCTCAATTATGTAATTAGTTATTAGAGTTTTGGTTAGAATTGAAAATACTGAATTAGTTGCTGGTACTTACAATAAGGCCTGCTATGCTATGCCTACAGTTGGTGTACGGTGAGTTGCTAGAGTTGCCTACCATTTCCACATCAACCTATCTGAGGTTTGGGGTGTTACTGAGATCATCCTGTGTTGTTATGGTACTACAATGTATCCCACACACTGGAAATTACAAGTGTGTGGGGACGTGTGAACTGGTGGTAGTAGAAGCATAAAACTAAATACTGTAATAGCAAAGATGATGAAATTGATGGTTAAATTTAAAAAACCCCCGTCCAAGCTCCACCAAGTACCATGAAAATTCAAGAAAGCTAAAAGGGGAAGTAATTGTTAGTCAAACTCGCACCAACACACTTGCACCCATCCATCGTGTGTGTACACGAAACATCATCATCATCCCCATCCGTGCATTGGTATGTGTGTGTGAGCGTGCATGCGAGTGGCATAAACAACATTTTCTCTTTGTTTACATTTGGCTGACGCGCTGTTACGGGGGGTGTTTGTAGCATTAGAAGAGGAGGGGTGGTTGGGTGGTTTGCAAACGGGAAGCTGCGGGACGGAATGGCCCCAACGGAAGAGTGCGCGCGGTTGTGCATTGCGTTGTGTGTGTCATCAGCTGAGCGGGGGCCAATTTGTAGTAGTTGGCCTCCTTTTTCGGTGGTGTGCTTTTCCGTTTGCCGTCGGTGGAAGTAGGAAAAAAGAAGCCATGACTGTGTGTGTGTGTAGAGGGTGTTTTTTTTCATTTTCAAACATGAACTCTGAAGCGAACCAAGCACAACAGCGCACCCCAGCATAGGTCGTTTTCTTTATGTTGCAATCGAGCTGTTTCGCTTCTTTCGCTGCCTCTTCAATTGGTGAAACACGCATCCGATCATAAGGCAACACGCTTCTGGCACATGAATCTAAACAAAACCGTGCACCATAAATTGAGGATCGTACATTTCAAACATCGGACAGTACCCTTTAAGCTTGCTTGCTGTATTTTGTTTATTTAAATTGAAATTTATTTACATTTCCATTAGTTTGTAATGTTTCTTAAGTTTAATCAACGTTTTCTAATAATCTTTTTCTATTCTGTCAGTATCTAGTCAATAACATCTAATATCAGTAATGACTAATGACAGATGACTAATTCAGATGAGATGATTGTTAGTGGAGAATAGTTGATGGAAATTTTTAGCTCATTCTTCTCACAGCCCATCTTACTGGAGTAAGCTTCTTTTAAGTCGAGGCAATCACTAATGTGCTTGGTTTGTTTTATTGAGCTCAGAGTATAAGAGATTGTTTTGGTATAGAATTCTTAATCACAACAAAATTGTTATTTGTTTGTACACCCACCAATATTTGCTTACGATACTGATTTAATTTAATGCAACACTAACCAAAATGGTTGAGCTGTTACAGGACCCAAAGCAATGCTCGCTGCATATTGTGCTGCAGGAACAGTTAAGTGGAGTTGGGTAACAGCATTTAAGCAAACATGCGTAATGCAACACTTTACTACGCATTGGTTGGCACACACAGTTGTAGCAATTGCTGTGCGCATAGTCGAGTGCGAAGCTGGATCTTGTTCGTATAGTACGCACCATCCCTTCCCCCATGCGCAATATATCGCGACGACCCACGCAGTTTGTTTCTTCGATAAGCGCCAAAAAGCGTGCTGGTGACAAAATAACATCTTTCCTTTATGCGTCGTCACAGCGCGCGCCTAGCGTCTTTTGGTTTTTTTGGTGGCTTTAAACTCCAAACAATGCCCGGGGAGCTAGTAGGGCTTAGTCGTAGTCAAAACCAAGCTGTCCCACACGGCAGACGGTTGAGAAGGATGACGATGATGATGATGACGATGGTGATGATGGTGATGACATACATTTGCGCGTCATCGTACCGCGTGTGTGTGCGTGCGATGCTTCAAGGCCTTTGTTTGCCTTTGACTCGAGTGGTTTAGGTCCGAGCTCCAAGGAGGGGATGAAGTTTCGGGAGGGGTGCGAAGCGAAATCAGCTGCGTCAAATGGGCACGTTTTGTGCGCCGATAGTTGTTTTTTTTGTTCTGCCCCCTGCGTGGAGAATTCAGTCGAAGTCGAAGCGTTTTTAGTTAGAGCCTGCACTTTTAGAAGAAGTCAGAGGCAGGGAAGAGAGAGAGAAGGGTTAAGGTGGCAGCCATGCTGACCGAACTACATACAAATATACACGGTACGCCAGTACACGAGCCATTTAATGGTCCGCATAGTGCCATGAATACATTATGGCGCGCACATAGGCTCAGAGAGACCCCTGTTCCGAGTTGTTTGGGGCCGCTAGAGTGCAATGAGTTTTTTCCACCAAACGGTTGATAAGTGTTGAGAATGGAATGCTTTTGCGATTTAATTTAAAGGGGTACATTAGCTACAAGTTCAACAAAAAGCTTATTTTTGGGGGAATTTTTTAACAAGAAAAATTATCTTATTTTCAATATTCTGACCAAAGATATGTTTGCGGTAAAAGAAAATAATATTTTTGCGTATTATTTCGCACATTGAGACTGTCTAACCTCTATACCTCACATTCAGACTTCCTCATATATGGGCTGAATGGGTGTTCCAAGTCATTTGGTTCAAAGATCTCCATGAAATTCTGGGCAGGGGTAGCCCCGGTGTATCTGAATATCTCCCATTAAAATGAATTTCAGCTAATAATAATCAAAAAATAATCCTTCACATGCGCGCTTAGGTATCGGAACTAAACAATCAACCATCAACCATTAACGGTGGGGTGGTACGTAAATCTCGGATAATAACTCTTCCTGCAAGATTTAATTACGGGGTTTCACGGCGATATCTCTCTGCACGTCGATTTCCCGTGACATAGTTCGGCAATGAAAAACGCTAATAATGCGCAGAGGGGTCGTTTTTTTCATCTGTTTCATCGTAGTCTTTTTCCAACAACCGTGACGACGAGTGTCGACGGCGAGCATTATTTGCATTTGCAGCTTTGTTTTGTTCAGTGGTGCACTCACCACTGTGCATATTGTTGGTGCCTTCGTCAGTAAGCTCCCATCCCCCCCGGCAGTCAGCTGTGGCAGTAGATTTCTTATATTCCCTTGTCATTAAATGATCGTGATTCGTTTCATAGAAAAAGAAAGGGGAATTAATTCATGCAAATGTAGCTTCAATGTGAACTCCAAATGGATGAAGCATTTGGATGACATAAAAACATATATCTGTGAGCGCTGTTAAAGCTGTTCTTTCTGATGTCACCTCTAGACCGTGTTTGTTTCATGTATTGCAATTCCTGTACTGTTTGTTCGAATACACATTTGCATATTCGAGTACGCATCATTATTTCTGTCCCTTGTTCATATTCTGTGCTGATATTGTTGTCAGCTTAGGATAAATCGAGCATAGATTTTCACAACGATGGTCAAGAATTCATTTGTTCGGACGACAAACTGTCCGTGGCGTAGAAGCCTCATTATGTGCAACATGATCAGTGATAGACTTTAAGATGGAACAGCTGGAGTAACAAGTAAAGCTCGTGAAGTGGAATGAAATATTGTTTTTTTATGAAGATACGTTGTATAGCTTCTATTTAAACATAGCTTTGAATAGCATAAACAGTAAACAAAAAAAAAATTATCTACTTAATTTTAATCCTATTTAAAAAAGTGTACTACAACTTATTGAACACCCTGTGCACAGGGCTGGACGGACAGTTTATTTTGCAACGAGACAAAGCGCGCTCGCTATCGTGCCGAATGGAAGGCAATTAAAGGTACATCGATAATTGAAGAAACACTAGACATCACCGTTAACGGGGATAGCCCTGCACTGTTCTAAGAAATGGTTGTTTTCCGAGTGTGTGCGAGTGTGTTGTTGTTGAGTTTCTTCAGCACGGTAGAAACCACCACTGCACAGTTAGGAGAAAGAGACAGAAAAAAAAACGAAACCACTCGGAATCCGCTAACCCACCCCCTACCGAAGCACGGTGAATAGGGGTTGTTTATAACGTGAAATCGTATCGGAAACATGACCACTCTACCAGACCTTAAACAAAGCACAACAAAAATCGTTGAACTCTGCGTCATAGCCCTGGCCGGCAGCGAACGGTCCGCTCTCTGGGCTGCGTATACGAAAAGCAGAAGGTGAAAAGGAAGTAAAAGCGCAACAAAAAAAAACAACCCCGTAACCATCAACCCACGACCACCACCAACTAGCAGCAGTTTGCGGTGGAAAAGCGGACGTGCGCATCTAAATACAAAACAAAGCGCAACATAAAACAGACCGATGTTGTGCCGATCATCGATGATGATGATGATGATGATTGTGGGCTGGTGGAGCACGATAGTGTAGGAAGGGGTGTGTATGTGGTCTTGACGCTATGGTCAAAACATTAGGCCAGGCCATGATAGTAATACGTAGAAAGTAATACGTAAAAGAGAATAAATCAAGAAACGAACCTCGAATCAAAGTCACGCATACACTCTCGCATTGGCTTGCGATGTCATCACTAAAATTAAAAACATAATCAAAACGACGCTGTTTTATTTTTAATGCGCCGCGATCATTCGCAATGCGCAATGGCGACCGATCGTCATGTGAGATCGACTAAGAAGAGATCCACTTCGAACACGTGATCACCAGTGGATTTTTGTTTTCTTACATTTTGAGCAACTTTTTGCAACTTTGGCTCTGAAATAACTCGTCCACTTAATTTCTGGACGGTTTTAAGACGATTTTGTTGTGTACCTAAATTACTACAGGGTGTGCAGGGTAGTGATGCGCACAATGATTCATAATGAATGAATGATTTAAATCTCCCTGAAGAGTGAGTTTATTAAGGACCTCCAAGAAGAGTATTTATTAACTATTTTGCGATTTAAATCATTCATTAAATCAACTTTAAATACTCTTTACGACGATCATGAACTCATGATTTAAAATATGATTTAATTCATGAGTGAGTTGACTGCGGATTTTATTCTTCAAGGCGACTTTAAATCTGTATTCTAATTCAAATTTAAATCCTACAATTTTGTTTGATTTTCCCATCTCCAGTACAGGGTGTAATCGAAGTTTTTTTAAAAAATAATTTGAAAATCAAAGTGACAGATCGTCCTGTTTGTATCTGTTTTAAAGACGCCAGTTCAGTACAATGTTGACCTTGATCTACTTTAAGATCTAAATTTAGGGATACCAGAAGCGTAGGGCCTTTGGTGATAAATCAACCACACTTCAATAAGCTAAAGCTAACATTAACAGCCGAGAATTCGCTGCCATTCAACTCAAACCACTCAAGAAATTGATGAAAAGTGCTGAAATGTTGAAAAACAATTGGCAGAACAATTAAAATTATAATAAATTTGTTGCATAAAATTATCAGAATTTCAAGTACCTCAGATGCCGTTGTGGTATCACCTTGTACAATCACGATCCTCACGATCGTTAAATCCAAAAATGTTTCTCTGGTTGTACCAACGCCGAATTCAACCCCCGTCTTTCGCTGCACACAGCGCTGACGCCTAAGCGTACTTGGCCGCACATGGAAGGGGTTGTGTTTGGCGAAAATTAACGCACACCCGCTTTTCACACCCAAAAACACACGGGCCGAACTTTGCCGGCCTGGTTTGCCTTACTTTATGTATCGATCTTTTCCCTTCAAGTCAAGGCGATTGGGGCCTGAGTGAGTGCTTTTAGTGTTATCGGTTGTTTATTTTACGGAGTATGGGTGTGTGTTGTTGATGCAGTCGGTCTGTGTTAAATCGAAACATCAACTAAAATGTTCGTAAATTTTATAAGATTTCGTCATTTCTCCATTAAAGGTTTGATTGATCGATGAAGCAGTGGTTCTAGTGTTGAATGTGTTTTACCCGTGCTGCTAGCACAGACACTGGGATGGACAATTCATTTGCGTCACCACGGTGCAACAATGGCCGGAGCTCCAAATTGTCGAGCGGATATGACATTTGCGGACGCGTACTGCATCGATCCTCGGTTGAATCGCGTTGAATCGTCCTATTATGGTTTCGATTCGCATTCCGACAAACAACTCGCTGTTGGTCGAATGTCTTGATGTTTGCATCAACTCCGTCTCAATCAACTGTAGAGTGTCTTTTTCTGTTATCGCATGCATGCTAACGAATAGCAACAGAAAAATCCCATCTCACTTTGCAGGAGGGAAATTGGATGCGCCAACACGGGATCATAATACTCGGTGCACAAGAGCGTGTCCCGTGTTGCAGCAGCAGCAGCAGCAGCAGCGGTGATTATGAAATCATGATGAGCTAGAATTTAAATTGGACTGACCGCGGTCAGTGTAAAAGGGCTACGGCGGGGGAGAAGTCGTTTCGCTGACAGCGAAGATAAATGGGAAGGTAATTCTAGATCACACTGTGTGCGATTCGAGAAGTGTACGAGGTAGCTGGCCCGAGACGCTGCCCCGGAGCAGCATGTGCTGGGGAGAAGTTCTTGGCGTGTGCAAAAGATGCTCGCCGAATGTTCTGTTCCTCCGTCGTCCTGGGTGTGGTTACGTTCTGAAGGGCATTCAAAGCGCGGCTCTCGTGCAAAAGCGGAATTGGCTTAATTTTTGTGATCACCAAAGGGAAGAGAGACACCGGGTAGCTGCCACTGACCATCCCATTTGGTTTCGTACGAGTTACATCACGCGAGTCAATTGCATGTCCGCAGCGAATGTGTGTGTGTGTGTGTCGGGGTGGTATTTCATCATTACTGCTACCCCAGAGAAAACTCGTGCCGATGATGAACACTTGCAACCGTGCACATACGATGGCGGGGGTTGTACATGCGCTAATGCCGCGACGGACGTGCCCCGAAGCTCAGCTGTTTCAACTGTTTGCGCTCCACAGGAATCTAAGAATAAGTACGGATTTTGCAGTTTGTACTTTGCCTTACACTCGCCTTCGACTGCAACGATGGTAGAGCGGATGGGCAGATGAACGTAGAGTGCGCTTGCCTACCGCGCATCTGATCCACTCAATTCCGTTGGCTTTCGCTGCCGTTGGACGGCCAGCTGATGCGACTGAGTCGACTGGGTAAAGCTGAGGAACAGGTTTTTTAAATGGCACATAACCACCTCCCTCCCTTCAGGCGTACAGCCAAGGCACAGACAAAGAGCTGGACCTGCTTTTGAGTGTGCTGCAGGTCGATCGATGCATGCGGCTACACGGGCGTGGGATAAGCGAAGGAAGGACACGCGAAGGAAGCCGCAAGGTGGGATTTAAATCGTCAATACGATGCAGATACTAATAATTTATGAAGTACAAGGTTTTCACCACACGGGAGAGGGACGTAACCCCGTGTAATACGGCGCACTAGGGCCGCGATCATCTGGCACATTCGTTTCGTTCGTGGTTCTATCGCTGCATGCATGTGTGTATGCAGTTTTGTACTGGCGAAGATTGCAGGAGGAATGAACCACCCTTCTTCCTAAATTGAAGCCTGTCGTCAGGGGGGATCACCTTGCACACACGGGTGAGGTGGTGGGACAGCAGCAACTTCGTCGCCAAGATTTACATAACAAATGTGTGCGAGCGTGAGCGCGCGCGCGCGCCCGCGTCATCGCGTATTGCACCACGCTGACCAGTAGATTCCAGCTGATGCGCTTTAGATAACAAGGTGCAAAAGGTTGCAGTCAGCTGATTGGAACATGTGGGGATATTACGATGGAAAATAAAGGGTTTGTTTGTGCGTGTGAACAATTGAAGCAACTTGAAGCAGCTTTTGAGGTGTCTCCCAAAAGTGGGCAAAAGCCTTAAATCTGAGATCTCTTTTGAGTAGCAAGTTCCAGACATGGGTTTGAGGACCTCTCTTTAAGGGCCTTGATTTACTAGACCTTTAATTGCCACTCTGAGACAAGTTCAGGCGAGATATCTCATATTGTTGAATAGCCTTAAGGGATAGCAGACCAATTGTTAACGCTTTGGTGAACGATGCGATGAAGGGTATGTCAATGGATGGAATTGTTGGTGCTTTTGCTATCTGTTGCTCATGTACTGCCCAGTTTCTGAACAACAGCGGCGACCTTTCGACGTGTTCATAGGTACTCAGGTAGCAGGTAGGTACACAGTAGCTGTGGCGAAGGAAGCAAGTTTCTTTTCGGTGGCTTTCGACTGCACTGCACTGCCACACTATCAAGCCAGTTCCTGTTTTGGTACCCAGTGTCAGCCGCTCGGCTGATTACTCATTGCTGGAACTGTGTTGAGTTGTTGTGCGCCCCGTTTCGTCCCACTGCTCGAGCACGGTTTAGTGATATTGCCCCCTTGCGGTTGAGGACAAAGAAATGGCACGACCGTCGAAGCCCTCGGTTGCAAGTGATGGCCTAGTTTTATGTGGCCCCGGAAACATAAGCGGTCGTGAAGTCACGATAAGCCAAATCTTGGGAGCTGAGTGGCTGGCGGGAGTGATGATGGTGGTGTCACCACCATCTCTGCCCCCACTGTGGCCAGAGTTCCAGCGGAGAACAAGCCGCAAAGTGGCGGGCTATTGATTCGCTGTTGATATGGGTGTTTTTGTTTGCCCTTTGGTGTTGGAAAGTGACGCAAAGAGGAACGGAGCGGTGCCACGATAAGGTCACTGACTGTGGTGTGGGGTCCAGCTGTGCAGGGAGCCCTTAATGCAGGGCAATATTATTTACAACGTCGCAACGTCGACCGGAATTGGTGTACGGAGCGGTAATTAAAGGTGCATTGTCGGGTTCGGACAGTTTTGCCCGAATCGTGACAGTTGGGGATTTGATCTGAATTTGCGCGGTGCTTAGTCACTATAACTCCGGTCAGCTGCTGTTTTCTGCTGGCGCTACAATTGCTGACCGGTTTAGTGATCAGTATTAAGCATGGAGTCCATATTGGAGTTGAAGGGATTTTGAAGGAGCCTTCCACCGG
Source organism: Anopheles moucheti (assembly GCF_943734755.1). NCBI lineage: Eukaryota > Metazoa > Arthropoda > Insecta > Diptera > Culicidae > Anopheles > Anopheles moucheti. Next base: position 10,086,157 of record NC_069141.1, on the reverse strand, counting down.
TTTGCCCTCCTGGGTGGATTAGAGTAGGGGTGTTGGAGGTTCCTCGAGCGATTGTAACAATGATGGTGGTGGTGTAAGCCAGTCAGCATAAAGCTAAGACTCCAACACTAAACGGAAGCGCAATGCATGGCAATGCGATGGGTGTGTGAATGGCGTGAGGTATTAAATCGCTCTTTATTTAATCACGCGACTAACATGCGACACTAACCCCACGGCCAGTATACAGGAAACGCTTATCAGGCAGCCGAGGTTTTCAGCGCACACAGCGCTTACAGAACCATCCCCGGCTCGGTGCTTGTTTTGACGGATTTTGCACGTTCAAGTGCACGTTCTTCGCGTTAATCGCATTCCGTTTGTGGCTTTGGCGGAGTTGGTAGTAAGAATGTTGCTGGAGAAGAATACACCCCAATGAAGAGTAGATCATTTATGGGGTGCTCTTCTCGGACCTACGGAGAGGTTATTGGCATCTCAGTGCCGCGTTTTGCAAAACCATGACCTAAGCAATTTTTGTTCCACAATCTTCCACGCAGCCTGTCGCAGTTCTTATCTTATTGCGATTGTTGTACCCAAATGTATGACAGTACATTGAACTTGAAGCTCAGGTTGAAGAGTGAGGTTTCGAATATTTTTCGGCAACATTTTGTTGTGAAAAATCATTGTACGATCGACTGGTGCGGTCGCTGCTGTTATCGCAAGAAATTGGCGACCTGTTGTTAGTATCAAGCGCGTCACAAGCCAGAGTAACGTATTTACCGGAATCAATTTACTTCTGCTCGATAATAGATGGGTGCATAGCTGATGCAAGTTGAAAAACATGACAAGGTAGCAGAGAGGGATACAGAAGAAGAATGATGGTAGACGGACGATATTGATAGCAAGCTAAGCGTACCGATAGCGCTGTAGTCTGTGCTGGAAGTGGGAAGTGGGAAAGCAAAGTGCATCGAGGCTGTCACTGCATTGCTGCAAGTGCAGGAGCTGGGAGGAGAGTCTTAAAGTAACAGCTGATGCATTGTTTTGTTTCGTTGTTAGCGATGTTTACGGTTGGAGGAAATGTAGGATTGATGAGCACACATAAAACTGCGAGACAAACAAAACACAAAATATTTGTGGGTCTCAAAAACCGTCGCGGAGGGAAGGCAAGCGGCGGGTTGGTTCGGTGTTTAAAAATAAAAAGGAAAACACACAACAACCGTCAACCGTGATGATGATTGTGGGTATCGGTTAGAAAATAGGTCGAAAAGACCTGTCCCTGTCCACCAGGGGGATTGTTTTGTGTGAGATAATGCTGGTTTGTTCGTATTTTGTTGTTTAAGTTACTGCAGCACAATCGCTTACTATCGTGATGCATATGATGTGCATGATGCAATCGGTTGAAGGGGATGTTTCCTAGATGCAATTTGTGCTTGATGAATCTTTTGAAAAGATTGTCACTCATATGAATCATTTGTGAGGAGCCATTTAAATGTAGAATAGACTCATAAAAGATTCATGAATCCTTAGAGCAGTGGCGGATTATGCCCCCCGGATCAGAAGTCCTTACGTGGAGGTCATACATCTTGGATGATTCATACCTCATCTTTGAGAATTCTCATGAATCTTTGGACCAGATATACAGATTCATTCATGCAGTTCAAAGATTCATTCAGATTCATGACTCTGAATCAGGTTCACCCCAACACTAGCTTTGACGTTTTGGAGACTTCTCTCGTATTCTAGCTCTCTAGTTAATATATAATATATAATAATATATTTAGCTTCTCACTAAGTTAGCCTAGCAATAGAAGAATAGATCGTTTTACTAAAGAAAGATTCGAGCAGCAGCCCACATAAAGTAAATCCAAAGAGTTATTCTTGCTTGTTTGCTCTTGTATTTTGTAATGTAAGGTATTTGGGATTGATAAAAGAAAAGCTTAATTTGGAATTATGTTTTCATGAATATTTTTCAAGAAAATACAAGTTAGTGTAGATTAACCGTTGCATATTTATTCGATTGTTTGGCAGATTCCTTCTTAAGATATACATTTGCTATTATATCATAAGATCGATCGTATTCTCAGTTGCTTTCGAAGGTTACTTCTTTACAGTTCTTATATCAGAGACAAAGACAAAGACACACCACATATTCCAGTCAGTCATTTCTACGCTGGTACGGATGTTAATATTGCCACAGATAGGACAACCAGTTCCAGAACGGAAGTCATAAGTAATTGTGAAGGGGAAAAAAAAGACTAAATCGACCAACAGCAGGAATATGACGAATGCAGTTTTCCGTATGGGAAATGCATACAACCAATCAGTACACAGGGCAAGGTTTTTTATCAACAGCAAACACAGTGAAGCGAAGATAGAGAGAGAGAGGAAAATATAAAAAAAACGCAAGAAAAATGCACATCGCTGCATTTAGGTTGGCCTTTTGGGGGCCGCCATGCTCACGGTCGATCCGAGCGGCAGATCGATAATCTGTGCATTCACTGGGCGAATGCGAAATGGTTCGGTTCTGTGGTGTTGCTGCGTGTTGTTTGCCATTTGAAGAATGCTCGAAAGATGCCTTTTTTCCCTTCCGTGCACCCCACAGTGGCCCCTGCAGTTGGAGAATGTCGTTATCCTTTTATCCCAAGGATGTGGTTACTTTCCTTGCTGGGGAAGTTAATTGCATCGCACTTCCCCCCGTGCGTGTGTTGGTGTGTTTGTCCCTGTGTATGTTGGAATTTAAAACGATTTCATGTAAAATCTTGCAGATGCGCACAACATAGTTGCACGAACTTTAGAGCAGCGAGTTTTACCAGTCGTGCTCGTTGTGCATGGTTCGATTCGTGTAATAGCTGCTTACTACCTTTCTGGGGGTTGGAGCTTGTAGTTTGCAGCTTACAAAGGACACTACCAAGGTGCACGGTGATATCACTATTTATGAGGCCAATTTCGGCTCGCCGCTTCAAGCATGAAGGCATTTTTCGGAAAGTACATCACGGAATGCATAATAAACGTTGCTTGCCGCCCGGGCAATGTGGAAACGGCTTTTGTTGATGTGTGGTGATGTGAAGCAGCAGCAGTCCAACAACCAACCAATCGATCGGTTGTTCCGTCACCGACCGTCACCGATTCCCCCCGGTTCCCGGTTTGTTTTGTTGATTGTTTTAAAGGGGGAGGCTCACCCTTCCCTTTTCACAAGATGTGTCCTTCCGACTTTTAGGGTAGTACGGGGTATAGTACTGCTTTTGGCATTGACATTGAAACTAAAAATCGATAGCGTTCACACAAACCGCCGACACTGGCTTAAAGTGTGCCAAACACCAAAACACACTCACGGGGCCACCAGCATGTTTTCGATGATGATTTTCGTGCAGCCAGTTTCGGTTTTTGGCCCGTTCTTGGTCAAGGTTTTCCGTTGCTGCGAACGAATGAATATGCAGTTTCTGTTTTGTTTTATTATTTTGCACGGATTATGCATCCACCTGCTGCGCTCGAGCTTTCGAACCGGGGGCTATTGTTTGTACAGTGGAGAATAGTTTTTTGGAGGTTAAAGTAAAGGTACAGGTAGTCTCCGAAGTACACTATTAGTTAGGAGATTCGAGAATCTTGAATTTCCGAGATGACTGCACTTATTTGCTCCTAACCTTTTGAAAATCTCGGACGACATTTTATAAGAATATATTAACAATAATTCTATCGAAAATATTGAAATGAATTAGAATTGCAACCAAATTTGTTCTTGTTTGCTTGAGTTTTCTTGTTGAATAAACTCACTGAACTGTTAAATTCACGCACATCAAGTATATCTCGAAGGGTACCTTGTAATTGTTTGAAAACTTGCAATATAATTTCTATTTAACAAGTTTGCGTCAATGTCTATTATTATCGTGCTATTACAAAATGAACGGGATCCTCATCGGCCACTAAGCCACCCAGTGTGTTAGGTGATATCGATGGCGAAAATGAGCAGCTGGTCAGATTAATGGAAGGTAGAAACGGTGTGTGGGGTAGTTGATCCGATGGCAGGGTACGGGAACACGGTTTTACGGTGGTGTGCATAACCACCCCCCTGTTCTCATGCCTTCCAACCGAGTTCTGCGCTTTGTCCCCATCATCATCATCATCGCCACCACCACCACCAGTCAGTCAGTCAGTCCCTCTTGACTGACTCCATCTCCGCTGCGCTGTTTCAAGGTTAATTCGCTTCACGGACGACAAGTCGAGCGTACCTGGCCAGCTGGCTGGCAGGGGGTTTTGTGTGGTTTTTGTATCGTTTGGTCGCGCGCATTTATTTGCTGTTGTGTTGATTTGGAAGGTGCTGCGTGTCTCTCCGTGTCACCACCGCGCGTCATCCCACACACTAATCTGGGTGGTTTGGTTTGATATCGCTGCTGGTTGGTTCACTCCGGTCACGTCCATTCCAACCAAAGGGCTCCATTCGCCTGGATCTCTCCAGTGCATGAGCGACACTCAACACAATGGGCACTTCCAAACATGCGGAGGCCCTTCCAGCGCATCCCTGTTGCGCTCCATAGACATCTTTGCGGGAATATATAGAAGCACTGCTTGCAATCAACATTGGAGAAGTAGCAGTAGCAGAAGGTGTCTTTTGTTCTTGGAACCTTCCGCGGTCCGGCCCGTGGTAGAATCCGAACGGGGAAGTTCACTAGCCAAGGTCGAGGGCCCACACGGTCAGGGCCACATCTCTCCTTCCTTCTCCCCCCCCTTCATCCGTTTCCCGCACGCACGTTTTGTGACGTTGTTGGCTGTGTGAGTCTATGTGAGACTGCTTCGAAGGGAAAGGCACCCACCGGACCGATCATTGTCGATTGTTTCGTGGTGGAATGATGATTGGCGCTAGTAGTGCCAGCTCAGTTGATCACCTTAGAAGATCACGTCCGCACAAGGCAGATGGAGGAGGTGAAGGAGGAGAAGGGTGGGAGTTTGGGATGAGTGAAACTGCATCGAGAGAACGGTGTGGATGGGAGCGTCGAATGATGACGATGATCGTCAAGGCATGATGCAACACACACGCTAGCTTCAAAACCTGAGGGTTTTGTTTGGATGATCCGCGTTCTTTGTTTCGCTTGTCGATACGCCGTGTGCAACGCGCGAGTGTCGTAAAACCGATAATTTACGATGTCCAAAAACAACTATAGCAAAAGCGGTTGTAAAGCTTACCTCATGCATTCGGCAGTTTAGGATGTGAAGGTGGTTTTGTTGGACTTGGACGTCAAATGAAATCATTCGCGATTAGACTCATCGGGAAAATGTGCAACTGATACACGTTTTAAATGCTTCCCGGGATAGGAATTTAAGTATCGCAAAAATAATCCCACGTACGCGATGTTTTTACATCAGAAACATGTAAAACATGCAGCTTTAAGTTCCTTTTTGTTTGCCCACATACATCAACAGCTCTACGGTACGATAGATAACCCAGCTAGAACAATTGTTCCGCCTGCTTGTTGCTGGTTCCCTCTTTCACACATACACACACCTGGTCGGACGAAAGATCAAGGCCATTTTAAGCTGGATCATCTCATCCGCCGTGTGCGAGAGAGGGATGTTTTCCGCGAAAAATAAAGGAAAATAGTTACAGCAGTTTTACAACATTTCTGCCTCGCCCCGACCCCATCGCACGTTGTTCGGGAGCAGCGGACTTCAATCATTACAGCAAGCGATCAGACAGAAGTGTTGCAATTAGCTAATGTTTCGAATTGCAATGCAAACCATCCCGGGGCACATGGAACGCGCGAGGCAGATGCGATCGTATGCGTTCGTGGCGGTGTGTCCCCTTTAGCTGGCTCTGGTGTGTGTTTCGCAACGAATTGATGGAATTGCACCCGTTTCAATCTTGTTGCTGGGCTCGCCGTTAGATTTCTCCAGTAATTGAGCTGGAGCAATTGATGTAAATGTTTGCTGTGTGCGTGGCGTGGCAATGATCGTTGGAGTACACCGCTCCCGGGGAGGGTAGTACTTGATCGCGAGTGGAATGGTAGGTGGATTTCCAGGTTAGGTTTCCACTAGTCTCTTCGGGAATGGAACGGTGGTCCGTTTTGACGAATGACGATCCGGATTAGCTAGAGGGCTGATAGAAGTCTGATGGATGTCTGGAGGTCTTTCGGGTGTCAGTGAAGCTGATCTCCAGACCCAGTTTTCTCCAGATTTCTGACTGATGTTTGAAGCCTGCAGCTCACTGTCCGTTATGCTCAATTTTTACTGCTTCGCGTGAGTAGTTGGAACTTTTGCTGAAGGATAATTAAAACCGAAGATCTTTGAAAATCCCAACTCCCCCTTCGGTGTATCTGCATGGGTCACGATACAAAGACACACTTGCGAATAAGTTGATCGATAAAACCAATGATACATCCTTTCGCTGGTTGGAGGTTGTTTTTCCAGTCTCGATCATCATTTCTGCGATCTGCGAGTGACAGCTGCGACAAGGGAAATGTACCACTAGAGCCAGGTCAGTTTGGATGGAGGTGCGTGTCATCTCGGAGCGGGAAAGTTGGGCCGATCGAAAAGTAGGACCGGAGACGGAAATGGAAAACCTCCGGGCAAATAGTAAAAAGTAATGAACTTAACGATGGACGTTCCGCATTTGCAGTGCTAATTGTTGACTAATGGTAGGGCTTCGGGTCACCAGTTATACACACGGGCGTGATGCATTGGAATTTTAATGAACACAAACCCCACAAGCGATTAGAATGGTGTGTCGGAGGATGGCGCATCGACCGTTTTGTGGTGGGAGGGTGTCGATGATGTAGATGACTCGGTGAAGAATACTCGTTTATCACGGTAAAGAGATTCTACCGATGTTAGACAACTTTCCTCTAACACGTCTAGACATAGTGGCTACAACTTTGCTTTGATTTACGATTACTGTTGTCGCTGATTGCAACTCGATAAGCACACGTTATTCCGTAGATATCACGCTTTGTTTTGCGGGGGGTGGGAAATACACTTCGATGCCGATTAGTAGTACCCACAGCAGAACAAAGCGAAGTTGAACCCCTTGGTGGGCCCTTTGGTGGATGAGTCGGAGCAGTTGGAAACCTGCTCAAAACTGATCTCCAATCAAGCGGGCGCTGATGCGAGACGAATTTCAATGCCCTTCAAAAGGGCTCGGTCCAGTGTGTCCGAGAAAGGGTTCAAGGTGCTCGCTAGGTGTTTATTTCCCCTTGTACAAAAGCAAAAAAAAAACTACCAAAATGGCCGTCGATTGTGTCATGGATCTTAATGATGGTACCTATCATCCAAGGTAACGGTAGGAGATGCGAACGAACTTTGTATGTTGTTTGGTTCGGAAAGGATCGATCATATTTAACACGGTTCTGCTTGTGCCTCTCTACACCTATCACGAATGTCGTGTGGGCGAGGGGGGGGGGACGTCATTTTCCAATGGAAAATTACCATTGCTCCCGCGTGTTTAAATTGCGTCACAACACGCCCGCGTGTTATAATTAGAACAGTAGGTTTTTGCGATCATCTGATCGTTTGCTGATCTTTCGCCTTCATACCTCGGTCATGACCTTGCTGCTCTCGGTGGGGAAATAATGTGTTGTTTGTGTGGAGTAGGAGAATGGGGGGGGGGGTTCTTCTTCCCGTTCCGGCACGCGCTACAATCACCGGAGGGACGATGAAAAATTATACCGTGAGGTGGATGGAACTGTGTTAGCTTAAAAATAGCTTTTCCACTGAACGGAAGAGCTCGTTGTTGGAGGTCGGTCCTGTTTATTTCCACGCACAAGTGCCCTTTGGGAGCTCCGTTTTGGGTAGGGTGGGGGGGGCCATTGGAAAACTTTGGGTAAATGGCAATACCGATTGAAAACCGCGCTGAGATCGCCTAGCATTTGTTTGTAAACCGAATTCGAGCGTGGTGAGCGAGGGGGGCATATTTTTAGGTGAGTTTTATTTACAATCACCGCACCATCGGCCCCGTGGCAAGACGGTTAAGTTACAGCTTTGTTCTTCGCTGCACACAACCCCAGAGCCCCAGAGTAATGTGCAGTGCGAAAGAAGCAGGTCATGTTTAATTTGAAACACAGCAGCGGGTGCATGATTTACCGTTGCGTTGCACGCTTCACGCTATGCATTCTTTCTGCTTTTCGGACATGCGTATTTTTGGTAGGGTGAGACAAAGGGGCAGCAATGCACGCGGGTGCAAACGGGACGGCAAGCAACTGCCGCTGGTATAACGTTTGTTCGATGATATTGCGTAGTTACAATTTATTTTGCTAAATTAATGGGCAAACAATGAAACGATAGCTGATAAGAGCTGTAACAAAAATAGCAGTTTATTTAAGAAATACCCTCAGGAATATGGTTGAAACTGCCATTTTACGATATAAACAAATGTTAATTTTGTAGCTCCTGAAAGCTACGGGGGCGTATGAGCATTGCAATAAGTAGATAGACAGATTGCAAGTTCGAAGAAAATGCAGCAAGTGCAGTTGAAAGAAAACAATTCCTCTGTTTATAGTTCAATTGCTTGGTGCCTTTCGACCGTTAGCGGCCGTTACGCGGCGATGGCAAAACGTGTGCGCGTATTATTAAACCAGATGACAAAGTGGCCACAAAAGCCGTACACAAGCGAAACGATCGTGCCAACAAGTGTTTGAAGATAAAATAATCGGAGGTCGTTGAGCGGTTAACTCTGTCCGCACAAGATCCATTGTGCAACAGGTCTTTCGACTGTGCCGTGGTGGTGGACGCCGTGGCGATCATTTGTTTATGATCAATCTCAGGGAAGATCATTAATTTCACGCTGTCAGCTGAATGCAATTTTTAGGTTAAATCATTGCCAATGTTTACAGACTTATCAACAACCTGTTCTTTGTTTCTTGTTGCGCTTCCAGATCGCTCTCCGTGGTATCTAGGACGGGATATCGATTGTTTTCGTTAGCATCTGTTGATCGTGTCGATGAAATCTTCTGCAGTCATGACGAGGATACAAAGATTGCCGAGCGGCTGTTTAGTAGCAGCCTCGTTGCGGTTGTTACCGCAAGTGAACCGAACAAGCTTAAGGTAAGTTGCAACACCACATTCTGGCGATCGGCAGCTAGTAATATATCGTGTGTTCCCAATTTTTAGGTGTGTCACTTCAAGAAGGGGGCGGAGATCTGCAACTATGGCTACCCGTCGGAGATCCTGTCGGTGAAACTGAACCGATCCCGGCTAGTGGTATGCCTCGTGGACAGTATTTACATTCACAACATCCGTGATATGAGACTGCTACATTCCATCAAGAACATGGCGCCGAACCCGAGCGGTCTGTGCACGCTTTCGCTGCTGTCGCACCTCGCCTACCCGGTGTCGACCGAGTGCGGCGAGCTGCAGATCTTTGACGCGGCCAACCAGCTGCGCAGGCTGAAGCTGAAGGCGCACGATTCACCGCTGTCGGCGCTGAACTTCTCCTACAACGGCGTCCTGCTGGCGACGGCCTCGGAGAAGGGCACCGTGATTCGGGTGTTTTGCGTGAAGAATGGCCAGAAGGTGCACGAGTTCCGGCGGGGCGTTAAGCGTCACGTCAGCATCGGCTCGCTCAACTTTAGCACCTGTGCGAACTTTGTCGTGGCGAGCTCGAACACCGAAACCGTACATATCTTCCGGATCGATCCGAAAGCGATCGAGCAGGCGGAACGGCGCCAGAGCATTGCGGTTGATGCGGCCGCTAGCAACACCAGCAGCTCGAGCGATGACGACGAATCGAACGGAAGTGATCCGGCCAATGGGGCCGGCACGGCTGGCGGCTGGGGTATGGGTTTTCTGGCCAAAGCCGTCACCAGCTACCTGCCGACGAACGTCGTGACGGATGTGTTTACGCAGGACCGGGCGTACGCAACGATACAGCTGGCGGAGGCTGGCCTGCGGTATGAGTGTGTGATGGCGAAGCTGGAGAAGGAGACGCGTCTGCTGTTGGCGTGCGAGGACGGGTTCTTGTACATTTACAGCTTCGAGGATTCGAAGGGTGGCGAATGTAAGCTCATTCGTGCGCATGATCTCCGTACGCCACTGCACGGCATTACCGGTAAGTGGATGAGCGGTCCCCCTCCCCAAACCAATCGAAAAAACGGGCTGGAATCGAAATGTTACCTTCCATCTTCTTGTTCTCCTTGTCCAAATCCTGACCTTCGTTTTTTCTGTTTGCAGAGGTTGACATCGTTGGCAATGAAAACGATGAAAATACAAACAGCCTGAACGTGAACATGACGAAATCGATGATGCCCGCACCGGGCACATATGCGGGTGTGCTGAAGGGACGTCCGGCCGACCGGATGTCAGGTTAGTGCATTAGTCTAGCCGTAAACCTAATTTCCCTCCCCCTTAATCATGCGAGAGTGGGAGAGGAAGTATCATTGCATCCACCGTCCGATCCTTGCGCAAATGAAACCGTTTCTAAAGTGAATCTCTTTCTTTCTTTTCTCTTCCCTTCCCATGATAATCGTTTTGCTTTATCCATTTTTTTTATTATTTTGTGACTCACATCCTGATTTTGGCCACGGTTTTCTTTTGTTCCTTCATTCCAAACGGCTCTCCAACTGTCCTCTATGATCCCGGTATTACTTCTCTTCTATCAATCTGTCTGTATCCTACAAACACACACACACACTCACTCGCACTCGATTCCGGTTCCGGCTTTTGGTTTTTGTTTTTACATTCCTTCATGCGCATACCGTTTTATTTATTTTTATTTTGCACAAAACTGTTGGTTCCATGCGTTTCCGTTCGTTCCTTTCCTGCCACCATTTCATTTCAGCAGACTCCGACTGGTGTCACGATCTGCGCGAAGCGGTAGAGTATCCGGTAAAGGTTACGGTGCCGATCTACGATGAGATGCAGTTCCCACCGGTTACGCCGATCACCGTCGAATGACTAGGCAAGGATGCGGCACGCTCCCGTGACGTTGACCATCCGTCAGCGAAGATGCGAATCCCCGGCAAATCGTTCGCCGCCAAAGGAGGTGTTGGATGCAAGGGCTAAAGTGGAGCAGTTGCTTGTAGATGCAAGAGTTTTTTTGCCGAGGGGCAAACTACAAGAGTAGGATAGGTTTGGTGGGGATGCTCCTGTCTTTGTGTGGATGGCAGCGCCAATGATGAATATGTTAACGAGCGTCGGGGTTTTTGACTACGTCTCCAAAACTGCAAATAATGCGTGTGTGTACCGTTGATGTTTTTATTTTCTTTAATTTATTTTTACACCAATTCTTCTTAAGCAGTAGTAGGTAGTAACTAAACGCAACACTGCAGCGTGCGAAGCAGAAGGGTGGCACGCGCACACTTGAGGAACGCGGGTGTTTAGGGTTGTGCGCAGGTGTTTCATTTACGCTTTCCACACTCTGTGCAACTCTGTGGTTGATGATTTTCATTACAATACAATGCGTATATGTGTTGCTGCTTTAGATCTGTTCTTTTACATCAGGAAACGTCCAAACGAAAGATCCTGCGGAAAATCATTTCACTAATGGAGCGCTCTGTCGAGATGTTTTATTTAAAGGAAGGTTTTTTTTCTGTCAAAGCGTGTTCGTGAGAAGGGAGAAAAGTTCAAATCAGTCGTAAATTTGATGCTACGTGCAATGTTAATATTCATAGAACTGCAAACAACGTCGAACCCAGCCCAAACAAGCCATTAGTTGTTGTGGGGACGTTGATTTTTCTTTAGGTCAGTAATAAGCAATACAGCAAAACAAAAGCAAGTTCAATTTCACAAAGTAACGTTTACCATTACGACAATTCCCTTAAGGATCTGTGTAGTACTTTCTATCGATTTTGTAACGCTCGTGTCGTTTTGAAATGGTCACGCAGAGACCGGACTCTAGCACACCGGTTGAAGATCTGCGAAAAAAAAAAACAAACACACGTAGAAGTAGCCATCACGGGGCAGCAAGATGAGGATGTTAGATTAATTAATGTGTCTATATTTAATAAGCTCGTTGCTCCGTTACATACGTTGATCGGTTTATTCTTAAAGATCGGTACATCTTTAACACACACCCAAACAACACGAAAGTTTAAGCGAAACGATCGAAAGGGAGCTTTACGAAAATAAGAGAGATAAAGAGAGCATACAACAGAAAAAAAAAACAAAAAACCCTTGATTCTTGAAAAGAATGATAAATATGAAAACAAACAACAACAAAAAAAAACATCAAACCTGAGATCATACAATTTGATTGATCAATAATGATATACATGTATCTTGGACAAACAAACAAAAAGTACGAGGAATAAAATGTAAAAAAAAGAACAAACTTCTGCATGATACCAAAAAACAATAAAAAAAAACACTGTAAAAAGCGTAAAAACGTAAAAAAATACTCAAAGTTAAGTTAGCATTTTAAGTTTTGGCTGCAGTAAGCGGGAATGGATTCCTTTCCACCCTTAGCATTCGTTCATTCGTTTGATCTTGGTGAGGTAGAGATCGAGAAACTGGCGACCACAGTTGATCGAGCAGGTGGAAAGGAACATCATTGTTTTTATTCTATTTATTAAACAACTCCATCATTACCGTATCAGTTGGTGGAAATATTGTTCGATGATGGTGTTTCTAGCTGTACATACACGTTTATATACGTTCACCGCGTTTAACCTTTCTTTTCTTCTTTGAAAAATTGCACCACCACTTTGCGTACAATTTTATTTGTCTGTTAATTATGCGCTTAATTTTGCACCATTTTTATTGATGTTTGGTAATGTGTAGGTTTTATGTTACTTGCGAAAAGTATTGAAGTATATAATCGATTCGGAATGATAGTTTTGCGATTTAATTTCTTATTCGTAATGCCTTTTCTATTTCTGTTTGTATGTCTAACAAAACCAATTACACACACACACATACACACACATGCATTCAAACAATATTGCACAATGTCTCAATTTTAGTTGCATTAGGCAGAGAAGAGAGTTCACTAATGGCAACTAAAACAACAACAACAAAAACTACGGGAAGATTGTTTCACAACTGGAACCGCTTGGAACATGGGTGACAAAAAAAAACACGAAAGTGTTTAATAGCGAAAAGCCAAGCCAGTACTAATATGTATGTCTGGTCGTATGTTTTATGTAGAAGCGGAACCAAACTAAACATATTACAGCAAAACAACAAAGCGACTCGATCATCCCGTAATAGACATCCTTTTGTGCACCACTTGCGCTCTACTAATAGAAATGAAACGACAAAAGAAAAGCAAAAAAGCATACAAAAACAGTAGCAGATAATTGTAAAACACGCAACAACAAAAAAGTTCTGTAAAGTGGAAAACATGCAAAAATAGAAACAAAAAAAAACAAACAAATAATTAAAAATGAATACAAAAAAAACCCAAAATATAAGATAATTAAACAGAAACAAAACAAAAAGAAACAAAAAAAAACACATAAAAATAACACTCGACAAAACATGCTGTGTTGTGTAGTATTTGTTCTTGTATTTCGAACGATATTCTTTCGGAGGACCCTTAATTCTTTGCCTCGTCACCTTCAAGTGGACCTTCCACGTTTCCCAGTGGGACTCCTAAAATCCTACGAACCAGAAGACTTCATGAGACGTGATATGTCCTTTATGGAAATGAAACCTGTGGAACCTGATCTTCGGCATTGTTTGTGAGCAGGGCGTGTGTGGAGAGGAAGAAAAAAGGAACACGTGCGATCCTGATGAGGGCCAAGGCCAGAAGTATCATCTGCCGTGGATCGAGTTTTTTGGTAACGGATTGGTGATCAGGCCAAGTTATGGCACATCATACTCAACTATGATCGAGCCAATAAAAAGATAAACTTGGCTATATGTTGATGCTGTTGTCGTTTGAGATGGTAACTTATGAAAGAATCGTCACGTAAAGACAAAGAGGTTTAATTTTTCTCCAAAATTTACAACTAGCAGCATATTATTTTTAAATGAGTATGTTTTCTCATCTCAGGTACATTAGATTATAATCATTTTTCATTCGAAACGACCGGTATCGTTTGCTTGTGGTAGCATACAACTACTAACAATACGAAAATGTTTTCCTTCGTCTAACCAGATTGAAAAAGTGCGCTAAAGTTTATTTTCTGAGTGCATCTTTCGTAAATGTTTAGCAAGGTTCTTTTTAGAGTAATACATTTGGGGGCAAAAGGAGCAAGCATAGTTTCTATTTTTGGGATGGCTGTTTAGATGGCGTGTAAGATCCGCCTGGGTTTTGAATGGAGCATCACAATCGTCGCATTTGAAAAACCGACGGTGCATTGTCATGTGCCATGTTAAATATTTGCGCAGTTTGTACCGGGCTCCACATAAGTTGCAGGCAAATGGTTCCTCGTCGGAATGTAACCTTAGGTGAACTTTCAGATAGCTTGCCGACGCAACATGTACCCCACAAATATTGCAAGTGAATTTTGGCCTTGATTCCGGTTCAACGTGTATGGTACTCTTGTGTCTGGTTAGATATTTCAATTGGGAATATTCCTTACCACAAATATCGCAACCAAATTTGTGCTCGTAATGATTAGATTCATGCGACAGCAATCGTTGCGTTGAACCGTAAAGGAGTCCACAAAACGAACACTGAAAACGTAACCTACTCTTAACAGCTCGATGCTCCATTACCCCATACCTAGTTGTGTACGAGTGGTAGCAGATTTGGCAATGGAATGGTTTTTCTTCAGTTAATTCCATGGCGTTCGGTGCATGCACCGTTTGCGAGTGTTGATGCAGTTCCGCAATACTATCGAACACAAGTGCACATCCGCAACATCGGTGAGATAGGTTAGCGGGGGTTTGTTTAGGTGCTGTATTCAGTTCCACTCCTTCCTCTTCATCGTCTGTTGTGTCGAACAAGGAAATTTCAATGATTCCAAAACTTTCCCAGCCATAGATGACGTTGGCATGCTTGGATTGGTAATGTTTCAGAAGTGATTCCTCGGTGTAGAAATCAATGGAACATTCAGAGCAATGATAACTTGGAATCCGATCTTGTTTAATAGATACCACGGATACATTATCTGACTGATCGTCGATTATGCTGAAACAAGCGAAGGCAATTATATTACATTTCATCCATCATTGTGTTGTTCTTGCAAATTGTATGCTTACGAAGAGCTGCAGTCTGCAGATGACTGGAAGAGTTTTTCTGATTCAATACATTTCCTTCGTACAGCTACAGAGCTGGTAAGGTCGGAATGACATCGTGTACAGCAATTTCGAGGAAATCCATCATCAACAGTCGCCTGGAGAAAAGATAATCGCTAGCTATAGTATTGGACAATGTTGCCACAAACAGGACGTACCTTTATTCCTGCTAGCTCCAGCAGAATATCAGCAATACGCTCTTCGGTTTCATAAATATCGAAAATGTTCAACAAATCCATTGTAGCGTCAGTGGATGCACAAACACGGCAGAGGATGTTCTGATTCATGGTTAAATGGCTGTTTATCTGCATACTGTCTCTCGAAAATCTGCATCTATGCACTATCGATCACTGTTTTTATTTTGTCGACAGTTTGACAATAATTAAATCTTTACTGCAATATGTTTGAGCAACTGTTCAGCTTGCAGACCGCCGGGCTTTCACGAATGTTTACATTTGAAATAGCTCGAGCTTGACATTGTATTAGATCAATTTGAAAAGTATCTAAACTGGGATTGAAAGATGGGCTGTGAAAGTGATCGAAAGCTAAGATATTTTCATTTCTAATGAAATATTTCACATTTTTAAATGAAATCTAAATTGTAAGATCCATGATTTAGTGAACGTTTTTTTGTTGTAAAATCTTGATATAACAGAAGAAAAATTTATATTTTACATGCCTATTATCTAAACATGGTTATTCATTTTCAGGATACAAGTTTCTAGCATAACGTTTTATTTTAAATTTGTCTCTAAAAGCGTTTGGAAAAAGGAGAATTCGATCTGCATTATTGATTAGTAGTTTCCAGCTTTTTTAATGTTAAATAAAATGCGACTCCGGCTTTTCGAATGAATACATTCTGGATGTTTTCCTTGTTTAATTGTCCTTTCTAGTTCGCTTGAAGCTTTTTCTTAATCATTATTTTACTCCTTTGATACTGAGCATGTTTCGTTCTCAGGTGTTTGAGAAGATGCTTTTTGGTATAAAACCTGCTACGACACATAGTGCAACGAAAATCCTTCGATCCGATATGTCGGTGCATATGATCCTGAAGTTCGGATTGGCTCTTGAACGAAATCGCACACTCCTCGCACTTGTGCAGTCCTTTGTGAATTTTCAGATGCCAGCTTAAATATCTGTACAGTTTGAAACGGGCCCCACATAGGTTGCAGGAATACGGTTCCTCGTCAGAATGCAGCTGCATGTGGACCTTTAGATAATTTATTGTTTTAACGCTTGCACCACATATATTGCAAGTGTGCTTCTGTTTTAATTCCTGTGCAAGGTGTATACCTTCCTTGTGCCTATTTAGAGCGTTGAGCTTATAGAATTTCCTTCCACAAACATTGCAATCAAAAGTACGATTCGTATGCTTATTTTCATGATGCCCCAGCTCAAATTTAGAACCGTATAATATTCCACAAAACGAACATTGATAGGCCATATTACGCCTTTTCATTTGATGTGCGATTACCCCTTGCTTGGTTGTGTACGTGTGATAGCAGATTTCGCATGGGAATGGTTTGTCTTCGTTAGCTGGAATGGCGTTCGGTGCATGCACCGCTTGGGAGTGTTTCTGCAGTTCCGCAATACTATCGAACAGAAGCAAACATCCGCAGCATCGTTGAGGCGGCTTTACTGGGATTACTGTTGGAGTCACTCCCACATCTACCTCATCGTCGGTAGTATCGAACAAGGAAGTTTCACTAATTCTGAAACTTTTCCATCCGTAAATAGCGTTGGTATGGTTTGATTCATAATGTACTTTGAGCGACTCTGAGCTGTAAAAATCTATGGAACATTCCGAACAATGATACATGGGAATCTGCTCCAGTTTAGGTGATTCCATCGATGCATTATCTGAGCGATCATCTATTTGGCTAGAACACAAAGATTATGTTAAAATGCATCCATCATTACTTCAATGTATGCTTACGGAGAGTCTTGAGATGCCTGGAAGATTTTTTCTGATTTAATGCATTTCCTTCGCACATTGGATGGAAATACATTGGAAACGCCGTTTAGCTTCGTTTGAAATGACAACTGTGAAAGAGAACGAAAAATGAACAGATTTATTATTGGCGTTCGTTACAATTCGGACCAAATTTGATGAACCGTGTTTTGAAATTTATATTATTTTCGAATTTTATTGGCTTTAGGTTTACCAAATATTATTAAAATACGAGGATGAAGACAATGTTTGAATATATTATGTATGAAAGCGTGATGTGGGGAACGAGAGCTGACTTGTTGTGTTGAGGTAGTGTCTACACTTTCTTTTTTCTGTACTGACGATGCGTTTTCGACAAATGGTGGAGAAGATTGCTCCTGGTATAAAAAGCGCTACTACAAATGGTGCAACTAAACTGCCTTGAACCGGTATGGCGGTTCATATGATCTTGAAGCTCGGATGGGCTCTTGAATGAATAGTCACACTCCTTGCATTTGTACAGCCCGACATGCACCGCCGCCATGTGCCATTTTAAGTATCTGTACAGTTTGTAACGAGCCCCACATAAGCTGCAGGCAAATGGTTCCTCGTCAGAATGCAGTTTCTGGTGAACTCTTAGGTTTGGTAACGTACTAAAAGATTTGCCACATTGACTGCAAACGTGTTTTTGTTGCGATTTCGGGTTTGTATGTAATGTTTTGATGTGACCTTTCAGGTTGTCAGGATGAGAAAATACCTTATCACATATGTGGCAAGTGAATTTTCCAGGAGGCATATGCTTAAACTCATGCCTGTTTAGTTGCCACGGTTCGCGGAATAAGATTCCGCACGTTGCACACTGAAAACGTTTCACATATTGAATATTTTGGTGTTGTTTCAGCTTGGCTGCATTGGAAAACAACCCATAGCATGTCTTACATTGAAAGACTTGACTTTCATCAATCTGCATTGCGGTTAAGGCATGTATCGTATCAGAATGCTGTCTCAGTTCGATATCAGTACTAAAGCTCAACAGACAACCGCAGCAGTAATAAATTTTAGTCGATGAATTTTTGGGCTTCGACTCTAGATCGAAAGCAGCTATTTCGTCCTCATCTTCATCGTCAGTTGTGTCGAACAAAGAAATTTCACTAATTCCGAAACTTTTCCAACCATGGATAGCGTTGGCATGCTTTGATTGGTAATGTTCCTGCAGTGACTGCGAGTTGTAGAAATCTATTACACATTCGTGGCAATGGTAACTTGGAATCCGATCTTGTTTAATAGATACCATGGATACATTATCTGCGTGATTATCGATTACGCTGAAACCAACAAAGCCAATTATATTACATTTCATACATCGTTGTGTCATTCTTGAATATTCTATGCTTACGGAGAGCTGCAATCTATAGATGTCTGGAAGAGTTCTTCTGATTCAATACATTTCCTTCGTACAGCTACAGCGCTGGTGAGGTCGGAATGGCATTGTATACAGCAATTTCGAGGAAATCCATCATCAACAGTCGCCTGGAGAAAAGATAATCGCTAGCTTTAGTATTGGACAATGTTGCCACAAACAGGACGTACCTTTATTCCTGCTAGCTCCAGCAGAATATCAGCAATACGCTCTTCGGTTTCATAATCGTTGAAAATGTCCAGCAGATCAAGTGCAGTGTCAGTGGATGCACAAACACGGCAGAGGATATTCTGATTCATCGTCAAATAATTGCTTGTCTTACTGGCAAATCGTAAGTCCAATTTCTCTCCACTTTTGGCCGATATTTATGCACATTCACATTAAATAAATCAAAACGAAATTTGCTGTTTGGCACAGAAGATTCAGCTTCGCAGTGTCAATGTTTACATAGGATACGCTGTTTAGCTTCGTTTGAAATGATGCTAAAATAGAAATGACAGATGTGAATGTCACGCTGCGAACGAAGCTCTGCATTTTAACGAAATCGAGATGTTTTATTGATGTTCGTTACAATTCGGACCAAATTTGATGAACCATGTTTTGAAAACTATAATATTTTTGAAATTTATTGGCCGAATGGTCTACTAATTGTCATAAAAATAGGATAATTTTGTTTAAAACGAAATACACGTGACTAGTGCACAGTTAACGAGCCGCATTGAAATAAAGCCTACATTTTCTTTCTTTTGTAGTGGCCATGCACTTTTCTCATATGCTTACAAAGATTTTGTTTCGTACAAAAATTGCTACCACAAAAGGTGCAACTAAACTCCCTTGATCCGACGTGGCTGTTCATATGATCCTGAAGCTCGGATGGACTCTTGAATGAAGCGTCACACTCCTTGCATTTGTGCAGCCCGTTATGCACTGCCATGTGCCATTTCAAATATCTGTACAGTTTAAAACGGGCCTCACATATGGTGCAAGCAAATGGTTCCTCGTTAGAATGTAGCCGCATGTGTGTTTTCAGATACGCAGCCGAACTAACACTTTTTCCACACTGATTGCAAATGTGTTTTTCTTGCGATTTAGTAGCTTTCGCATTTGTATGAAACCTTTTCATATGACTATTCATGGATCCTGGATTAGAAAAAATCTTATCACATATATCACACGTGAATTTTCCACGCATGTGTTTAAACTCATGGCGCGTTAGTTGCGCCAGTTGGCCGAACAGTGTTCCGCATGTTGCACACTGGAAGCGTGTGAAATATTCAATATTTTGGTGATTTTCCAGCGCGCATGCATTTGTAAACAAACGATAGCATATGTTGCACTGAAATGTGCGAATTTCATTAATCTGCATTGCGTTTGATGCATGTACCGCATCGGAATGCTGTCGCAGTTCGATATCTGTATCAAACATCAATAAGCATCCACAGCAATAATACATTTTGGACGATGGTTTTTCAGGCTTTGACTCTACATCGGTAGCTATTATTTCATTCTCTTCTTCATCAGTTGTATCGAACAAGGAAATTTCACTAATTCCGAAACTTTTCCAACCATGGATAGCGTTGGCATGCTTTGATTGATAATGTTCTTTAAGCGATTCCGAGCTGTAGAAATCTATTACACATTCGTAACAATGGTAACTTGGAGTTTGCTCCTGTTCAGAAGATATAATGGAGTCATTATCTGAGTGATCATCGATGAGACTGGAACAAAAGGGTTATGTTAAAATGCATCCATCATTACGACAATGTATGCTTACGGAGAGTAGCAGACTTGAGATGCCTGGAAGAGTTTTTCTGATTCAATACATTTCCTTCGTACGGCTACAGCGCTGGTAAGGTCGGAATGACATCGTGTACAGCAATTTCGAGGAAATCCATCATCAATAGTTGCCTAGATGAGATATAATATCTAGCTATAGTATTGGACAATGTTGCTACAAACAGGACGTACCTTTATTCCTGCTAGCTCCAGCAGAATATCAGCAATATGCTCTTCGGCTTCATAATCATCGAAAATGTCCACCATATCAAGTGTAGTGTCAGTAGAAGCACATATTCGACACAGAGCGTCTGGACTCATTTTAAATCACGCACGTATAGGGCTTAATACGATCACTTCCCTTCATTCAGCTGCACTCCGCTTTTGATGAAACCGAGCGATTGAAAAGTGGTTTGTTTACAAATAAAGGACGATTGACAGCGACGGTTTAGATTTGTTTCAAGTGTTGAAGAAAAGATAAACGTCAGCCCGAAAGGCATCTAAATGCAGGGGTGGTGAACGACGAATTAGATTTGATTTGTGCTGGGAAGCGTCCCGTAGTGGGTACGTTTCAGCTTTAGTGTTTAGTGTAGTATTTAGTGTTTAGTGTAGTGTTTAGTGTTTAGTATAGTGTTTAGTGGTTAGTGTAGTGTTTAGTGTAGTGTTTAGTGTTTAGTGCTTAGTGGTTTTTCCTCCAAGTGATGGAGATGCGTGGGTAAGTCAAGTGTTTATAACGCTGGTATGCCAGTGAAGAAACTCCCCCCCCCCCAAAGGTCCCAAGAAGTCCTTGGCTTCACAGTACCTATCGTTACGGTCGATTTGCAGTTTGCTGTAGTATGTGGGCGGCATATATTTTGCTACTTCCAAAACAAGTTCCTCGATAGCTCTTTACACATGCTTTTTGTGTTAAGGAATGCATCCACTCAGTAACGCTATCTAAGAAAAATGATTGTTGTTTCTCCATCTCTTTCTTTTGCCTAGGTCTGCAGCTGCCACCAGCTCCTGACAGCACATTTTCTTCAATAGAGCCGTACGTTTTTCGGGCATTTGTCTTGATTTGATTCCAATCTCGGAAGATTCATTAGTGAGCATAAGATAGTTTAGCAGACACCCGCATGTTTTACATCCCTTGCGTTGGTTTCTTCGTATAAGGTAAGGTTTTGCGGTTATTATTTTACACTCATACCCCTATTGAACAAGCTATATACACACACCCATTGATTCGTCGTACCATGGTGCGGGAGGTCAGGATGCACCATGCTGATTAAGCAATCGTTCGATTCAAAGCCTTACTTCCCTGTCATGCCCTCATCAGCGTGTGTATTAAACAGGGAACAGCTCGGATATGCTCCACAGATGAAGTTCGGATGACAAGATGTTGGCCCCTTGCGGTGACCCGAACCTTCCGGAACAGATGGTTTAATTTATGCGCCACCTTAACGCTGAAATGACCTCCTGCCGCACCCTTGCTGGCGGCTGTGGGCGTTCGTATCCTGCAGGACGGTGTTTGGGCTCGTGCTGCGTTTGTTTGTCTCGCACAACCTGCCCAAACGGCTTCGCTGGAGGTTTACTGTGCGTTTCTCTGTTGTTGGTTATTTTGGCAAAGATAACTTCATTCCGAGAAATATCCTTTCCGTGCGCCCGGATTCATCGTTTGCAAAATGAAGGCAAGACTTGAGTAATGATTTGGCCCTCCTCATTGTTATTGGCTTAATGGGTGATCGCCACGCAGCCACGAAAGTGTAAACATTAGAAATGAAACAATTACACCAACCATAAGCTAGATCTTCGAGCTCTGTTTCCCTTCTGCCGTACTGTGGTCAATACTCGATCGGGCAGATGCGTTTTTGATTATTATCTTCAATTACAACAGACTGTTACACGTATCCTTTTATCTTTTAGCTGTGAAACAAGAGGAAAGTCATTCAATATGAATCAATGGTGGGCATATCCTAGGAGCGATATTGTTTCCCAAAATGCACGTGTCTATGCAGCTGTAAGTGAGACTGTAAGTAGATGTGGCTGATTTGCTCGTGATATTGTTGCCCAGAATCTTTACCTGCAAAAGGGAAAGGAAAGTGGCTCAACATATATGGCACGTGGATGATACAGTTAACCTAAGGGAGATATTAATATGCCGCCGTTAATAGAAATCTTGCTGTGTTTTTCAGGTGATTTTGAACAATTTAGATATGAATAATCGGAATTTAAAGTTCTTTCGTCTACTGTACTGCTATTTACTTAGTTCATAGGGAATGATGATACACAATTTAGGACAAACCATACAATGTTCAACTTAACGACAGACGTATTCAATTGAACTCCTTTGCATTCTGCGTATAGTAGCCATACGAAAAAGCCGAGGACATTTATGGGTCGTAAAGGTGATCTTTTAATCCGATCTTTACGTACATAAGCTAGCAGTCCATGTGAGGCAGTCCGTCTGACCGCAAAGCATGGAACGGTTTCCAATACGGCTACAACTTTGAATGAGTTTTGTTTTGTTGTGTAGCATATTCTTTGTACACGAAATTATTGCGGAGGTCAGGAATATCAAATAGTTGGTTCGCTCAGAAACATCATTTTTCGGACATGTTTTCTTATAACACTGTAGACTGTGTACATTGGAACTCTCAAGAGATCTATCAAAAGGACATTAAACGCAATGTTAAAACGAACTTGAGATAAACATCTTTTCACACAAAACAGAGGTGAATGCGTTTTTAAAGTTGATTCATTTTTGCAACATTTAACAAAAGGGACGATTTTACATCTGTTTCTACACGTTTTCCGACGTATATCTTGTTCGCTTGTTGCTTCCAAACCTCAACCTCAACCTTTCTTTCCCCAAGCTTTATTGATCGGACACAGAGAGTGTGTGTTGTACTTTCGTTGCCTTAAGAGAAAGGGCCCACAAAAGGACGTTCGGTTGGACAATATTGTTTCGCTCGTTGGAAGTAACTCCCGAGTCCAGCGTCGTCGTTGGTTAATGTTTCCAATGGAGAGATATGAAGGGTAATTAAGATTGATGGGTTTATAAGAGACTGCAAAAAATACCCGGGATGCTGCGCGACAGACCCGAAGACGAGTGTGATAGAATCGTCACTTCTTGGAATGATCCTCACACGAATGCTACTGGCTATGAGGTCCCCGTTGTCTATAGGGTACGATTATGTGTGTTATTTATTTTGATTTTTCTCCCTGTGTGGTTCTGTAGTTCCACCGCAGGTGGTAACAACACCCAAGGCATGGTGGGTTTGGTGTACCATACTGGACTCTAAGGACTGGTCGCCCAAAATCACCTGGATGTGCACGATGTAATAGAAACGGTAATAGACGAGGAGGAAAAAAGCGCTCTAAAAGCTGACAGACCATGATCAGAATGCAATCAATTTGGAAATGGAATGCTACTTACCGTGTTGTTATTGATCAGTAATTTATTTTATCATCTCTTTGGATCGGTAGTGATCGCACAACAACTTGGAAGATAATTTATGAACCCTATTACAGCATCTATTGTTTGAGGAAAAGAAGAATTGGTTAACTTCCAAGTGGCATACAGGACAGTACATGCAGCATTTGGTTAAGCAGACAAATTCTTTCTGACGTTTAAATAATGTTGTAATTTTCTTACAGTTTCTCCACAAAAACTAAGCATTTAAATTTCGTTGCAGAATGTCCGTCAGGATAACGTTTAAAATGTACCACGCAACAATAGCCGATGAAGGCGATGAATGCAAGTTAAATATGGAACGAAACATAATCCGAAAACCCACGTTCAACCGTTGTTTAGTCGGCACGTCGAACAAAAGGTGGAAATTAATTTGTTGTAGGGCGGATAATATTCAGTCCCATTTTACGACTCGTCAAACAACAAAAGGCGATGTCCGCGGTTGCCACGAAGCGAAGGACGTCGATGGTGGGTGGGTGCGAAGAAAAATTAGATCAGCAGCGGCCAGTAGAATCGCCGCATGCAGCCGAAACAGATGCTGCAACTGTCTGGAAAAGACAACAAAGCTTCCACCACCAACGTCCGTGGGTTTATTTGGCCAAGCAAATGCATCGCCTTTCGGGCGTAGCAGGACGGGGCAATGTGTCAGCCCAGCTTCATGCGCATCGTATCCTTGCATCGATCCGGCACTCAGGTGCAGCGGGCTCAGCTTTTCCCGGAACTTCGGTCCCGATTGCGTACCTTCCGCGCGGGAATTAAGAAGCGAAAATTTATGACACTCTGGACGCGCTGGATCAAGTGTGTCCGAGTATGCACGGGAGGCAACAAAAGAACTGCTGGCCGAGCCGAGGGAATGGCCTCGCGCGGTCCGTTAAACAAAAGGTGAAAACCCTCGCGCCTTAAACGGGCATAAGCGCGTGTTGAGTGTTTTATTGCTTTCACACCATGCGGTGGAAGATTTGGAAGGTATTCTCATACCAGCAGTTGACCAAAGCCAAGCAGCCAAGAGTGCACTTGTTTTACAAGCTGCTAATCAATGTTCCCAAAAAAAAAACCCCAGAACGATCGTTTGTCGAATGGTTTGACCTTTTATGAAATAGGTAACAAAAATCACCTTCCAAGGTCGCGTTGAGAAGTGATTTCACCTGCTCGGTCTACAATTTATATTCCTTTCCCGCGTGAGTGTTTTCGCCATTGCCTCACCAAGGACGACCCGTCAAAATGGTAATAAAACATTAAATTGTTCTCAATTAATCCGGGATCGGAGGGTTAGCCAAAGTAATTGATTTAGCCATTTGGGGAAACGAACTCCTCTCTCCACGTGGCGCAATAATGGGCGAGTCAATTTTCAGCTTTATCACCATCGCATGATGCTTAGGATTGCCGCCAAGTTCGGTTCAAAACCCCGGGATGATCTTATCAGCAACGGTAATCGAGACGGTTAGCATACATTTTTTCGTCTCGTGGCCAGCATTATGACGTTAACCGTGCTGGAAGCGATTTTGCATAATAATCGGAAAAAAGGGAAAATTTTGATTTGTTTACCCCTTTTTTATGCACGGAACACGTAGAGGGTATTATGTGCTTTGCTTTTTTTTTGCTGGTGAGAAATATCTTTTTCAGGTCTCAGGAATAAATGTTTAACAATTCGTTCGAGTATTGTTAGTATGTACCTAGTAAATATTGAACAAAAAAAACTTTGTTAATATAGTCGCAGGTTGTATATAATGTTCACCCCGCTTTCTGTCCATTTTCGGGTGAGTCCCGTTTTTGGGACAATTCAATTTGCATATTGGGCGTAATAGAGTTTTCCCGGCAATTCGCGCACCTCGGACAAGTCTCAACTAGCAGCGATAATGGCCGCAGGGTGCAGAGTGCTTTGATTTACTGAAATTTGCAACTCATTTAGCTGGCTATACGGTTGACTTCAAAGCGATGTTGTCTGATGATAGGCATCGCTTGTAATGCCGCCCCGGAACTGCTGCTGTGAAAAGGGAGTGTGTAATACCCGTTGCGATCGTGAGATAAACGATATACGCGAAACCATCAGGGCCACAGGGGGACAGTGAATTGAGTCAGGTTTTTAAGATTGTATTTTCCGGGGGTATTTGTTGCTGTTTGTTTCGCTTGCTTAACGGGGCAAATAATGTTTCGGTAGAATAACGGGAGTGGCCGTGATCCGTATCCGGGAAAATGGCAAAGATAAGCTACCATGCCCGTTTGATCCTTTGCTGCTGGAAGTGGTGTTCCGGTGTGCAGTGTGCTCCTTTTGCACCTCATAACTTCTTCGTGGACGTGTGGCTGTAGATAAATGTGGCCGTAAAAACGTTTGGCCTTTTCCGGTGGAAGCGATTGGAGCACGAAACCTGCAAGAGGACATTTGCATTTGAACGTTCCTACGTTGGAAAGTTGTGTGTGGAAGCGAGCGAGTAGAAGCTGCCCGGCAGAAGCCGAAACGAGGAGCATTATATTGCGAGAGAAGAGAGGTTTATTGTTGGCCATGCGACGGTAAACAATTGTAAAACCCAATTTATAGCATCGACTGCTACGTTTTGGCCCCGTATCGAAGAATTCCACCTTCTGGTCGGGCAGCACTCGCCGTAGCGGATGAATGTTCTTCTCCCATCCTCAGCAATAATAATGACTTACCATGGGAATGGCCCTCGCCCACAGTCCCTTAATCGGGACCGGGTTTACTAGGGCCGGCGTACGACAGGCCAATAAAACACGAATCCATCATAACTTCTGCATTTTTAATGCCCCTGCTGCCAGGACATGGACGTGCTGCATCGAACAATGGTTTGATTTTTTGTTTTACATCTTCGAACATCCTCGTCGCGCAGGTCGGTAGTTTGCTGCTAACTCTAAAACGATAAAAGTTCCTTCACGGATCCTTTCGCCACAATTTGAGCCTGTTGCCGATCGGTGAGGTATGTTTATGGCGAGTTTACACACGGACATCTATCATCAAGGTTTTTTTTTGGGTAATCGAAGCCCCCTTTTGTGTGCAGGAATGGATCACTATCGTCTTGTTGATTTGTTGATGCACGGACCGGTTGACTTTGTTGTTTAGTTTAGCTCCCGAGCGATGTGTGGAACATCTCAAATCGGTAAGTGTTTTGTTCCTTTCTCTTCTGTTTTACATGAAGCGTTCCATCAATTTTTACCCGGCTTTGGTGTGGCACTTTTGGGCATCCTTTTTTTCCCATACCGATTCGGGCTGTGCTAGGGCCGTCGGGCTACGGGGTTTTAATTGGTAGTTACTGGGGCAAGTGAATTGGTCTCATAAAACCTCCAATTTTCGGTACGTATTTTCTGTGCGTTCGTCATGCTGCAGGTCAGTAATAAATGTATGGTATGCTCTTTTTTATTGGAGCTACTGGAAAAAAGGCATTCCGGTACGCCCATATTTAGAACCTTTGGTCTGTATGGAGAGTTCGCTTGGTTTAACTCTTTTGGTGCGGCTGATGTCTAAGAGTTGGGAATGCAAGGTCATGTTTTTTGAGTTTATTAAGGCACACACGCACTTAATTTAATTTATTTGCTTTAATCGTTGTAAACATCTTGAAGCTTACAGGACCATAAGAAGGATCGGTGACGATTGGACTGTTGGAGAAGGCACTGCAAGTGGAAATGGAAGATCTTCTTGGAAACTAGAACAGTACTCCCAAATGAATGAATTCGCTTATTTACACCACAAAACCCTCCGTAAGACAAAAAGCCTCCGTCCACCACAATGAACTCCTAGTAATTGCATCATTGGAAGATGCATCGAAAGTGTCACTCTGCTCTGGTGTCGAGTTGGGCAGCTAATTGTGAAAGAGAAATTGATTTCCTCGAACGCTACGGTGCACATATCCTACTGAGCTGCCCGGATCTACCTGTTGTCTTAACTCTGCCAAAATAAAAAGAGATCTCCAGCAAGGTAGCTACACAGCGCTGCTGATTCGCAATTCCTTGTGGCACAATAAAACATCCTGGGTTGA
The DNA here is from genome assembly GCF_943734755.1 of Anopheles moucheti. Classification (NCBI taxonomy): domain Eukaryota; kingdom Metazoa; phylum Arthropoda; class Insecta; order Diptera; family Culicidae; genus Anopheles; species Anopheles moucheti. The sequence continues at coordinate 10,058,516 of NC_069141.1, read as the reverse complement.
AGCCAAAGCCGTTGGAAGTTGGATTGAAACAATGCCAAACCGCTGGATAATTTTCTGGCCAGCCCACCGTTTGTGATCAATTCTGAGGTAAACCGTAAGGCTCGTCTAACCGGGGTTTCGGACCACAGTGGAGACCACAGGCGTAGAAACCGAATGTCCCAATGGTGGCTGGAGGTACTTCGCTGCATGGGTGCACACATAAGTAGTCGCAAAACACGTCACAGACGCTACCAGTACGAGAGCTCCCGCTAGGATTCTACGAAATTACCCTACAAAAAAAAAGCCCAGAAAGCGTTCCCACCGAGTGAACGCACGGAAAGGGCACCCAAAAAAGAAAAAAACTTCGAACAGAGCGAGAGTTTAGCAAAAACTACTGATCAGCGGGATGTAGCAGGGGTAGAGTGTGAGACGACCACCAGGGAACGGGCGTCCCAGGATATCGGACCTTATCAGGGGTCAGTCTGCTGGTTTGCGATATCTGAACTGTCACAACAATGGCGTCACGGTGTTTTTGTCACTGCTGGGCTGCTGTTTCCTCTGGGCTGCCTTGTCCAGTAGTGGTCCGTGTAACGAGATTCGTCCTCTGTGCTGTCCCTCTTACGTCTTACAGTTTGAGAACCAGGACTATTGTTTGGAACAGTGATTTAAAAGTGATTTTCCAGCATTAGACAAGCAAAGTGATCGACATGGTTTTGGTATCTCTATCAGTGAATTTGTAATCACCTCGATCGCGCCTCCATACATCACATTAGAAAGAAGGTCAAGACCACACAAAAATCGTTCCTGAAGTTTTGTGTTTCTGTCTGAGTCACAGCTCGTTTCGAGGCCACGAATGTCCTGCAGTTGATCAAGCTGTGTTGCGTGACCTTGGTAAATGATGATGGTTTGTTGCTTTTATTTTTTTCGCACTCTTCTGATTTGTGTGACATTGGACATTGGACGCGCAGTCAGAGCGTTGTCGTTTGTGCTAATGTGCCAAAAACACATTTCGTACACGTTTAAGCACCGTATTGTGAAGGCATCTCCGGAATGTGTGGTTTGGTAGTTGATAGAGATACCAGCGCCCGCTAAACGGGTACTTAACGCACACTGGGAAGAGGTCAGCCCCGTAAAGATGACCCCTCAGGAACGGGTGAAGGAAAAAAAAAGGCAGGGCAATGGAACGGAAAACAGGGGGAAACATTTTAATTTAATGTAGCCATAAAACTAAATCCTTTCCCCTTTACGGATTGGTGTGGTGGCCAGGGGGGGAGGGAAGGGGGTTTTGGACCGCTTTGGTCGCCAAGCCGCCGTGTCAAAAAACCTCCAAAAACGGATCTAAAACCGAACATAAATTCCCCGCACTCACCAAACCAACTGACACCCAGTCTCGGACGTTTTGGGGTGTTTTCGATGTTTCCGCTCCACGCTGAATGATGGTCGTACGTTTTTGTTGTGTTTCTGTCGACACCTTTGGTTTTTATTTGGTTTAACTCAGAACATCGAATTTGCATCATCCCACCAACACCCGGAGGGGCTGATACGTCCGATGGAAAAGGCTACGACGCTGTAGGTCTGCGGAACTACCGACACACAATAAAAGTCTTAATTTGTCGGTATCTCTCATCGTGCGCGACCGTTTTGGGGAGTTCTTGGAAAATCCGGAGCAACTGTGGTTAAGTTGACCGGCAGTGCCCTCATTGGTGGTCAAGCAGCGGCGTAAGCTTCGCCGGCTGAACGTTCTAAAGCTTATGCTAAGCAACTATTAGCACCTTTGAGGTTTACATTCTGCTTCAGAGATTGTCTGCACACGACTTCAGCTGGAATTGGACATGTTTTGCTCAGTTGATTATGTTTTTGTCAACAGCAATTACAGGGCTTGAGCTTTCTGCCGCTTTTCAGTAGAATTTATTCCACTGCATTGGCTTCCACATTGGCAGTGTAGAGAACCAGGGTTTACGAGCGTAACGGGCGTACTTTCGCCCGGAATATCGAATATCCCATGCGTACGAATGGATGTCGAGCGGTTTTAATAATTTTACCCATCGACCCATCCATTTCGAAGGGAACAACTTTAATGCTACAACAGCGAAACCAAGGCCATAGGTCACACGACCGAAGAAAATTTGTATAATTAAAGCTAATTGCTTCGGCGAACGAGAAATGGCACCTAATCCTGTGCGTGTCTTCGCCGGCACGGAATGCGTTTAGAGAAGCGGGGGTCTCTAAATTGCCGCACCGTAAACCGGAGCTAGTCCAGGGACCGTCCATCCGTGTGTTACGGTCCGTCGTACGCACTGGCCAATTGTACGCCTGGGTTCGGGAAATACGAAAACATCATAATCATCAAAACATAAAACAATCTGCATACAATTTTCGTGTCGTGCGTTAGTGTGGCCTTTCGCTGCTGACTGTTTCAGCAGCTCAGCCGGCACTTTCACGGTCCTGTCGATCACGTGTGTTTGCTTCGAGCTGGTAAAATTCCCCTCTTGCTCTACACAAGAAGAAAAAAACACACACGTTTTCTGCACGTTTTTGTCAGCGCTTGACTTCGCTTATAATCGAACGCTTTTGAACATGGTTGTGCGTCCTTGTGAGAGGGCAGAGTCATGTCCTCCCCGGACATGACATATCTCGGGGTTTGGGAAAGAGTAAGTGCTTTGAATATCTTGATGCGGATGATACACGGATGACTTCAAGGACGAGGCCAATCTGATGCTTCTCGGCGGCCAGCACACTCAGGCGCACGCTGGGGTATGTCCTTTGGTCGCACGCCATGGGGGCGCCCATTCCGAGTCGCCCGAGTTGCTGACGTCCTCGATTATTATGAAGGCATTGATGGAAGCGCGTGGGTGGTAGGCAACGCAAATGGGCCAAACCCCTGTCGGTAACCTTACACCGATAGTGCTCAGGGACGTGTCACGCTGGGGATCACCTTGATCAGAGGGGGGGTGGGGATAAACAAAAAAAAAGACGATCGGGACTGGGCGCGCGGTGGTGGTCCATCAATGCTTTTGACATTAAGCGAAATAATAAAATATTTCCGTTCATTAGCCGCGCAGACGAACCGAGCGATAAATCCTTCGCTTCGGGGTATAAATCCTTCATCTCTGCTTCAAAATGCTGCTGGGAAGCAGAAGTTGTCCCGGGATGCCATTCGAAACAGGGTTCGACACCGTGTCGTGGGCGGATTCGAGATCGGATAGGCGGATCGGATCATCTAAATCTGTTGGATTGAGTCTTCGAGTGGTGGCCGAGGAAAGCGTCGTCGGTATTCTGGACGGAGGGAATTAAGCAAACAACAAACAAATAAACAAACAAAAAATCCCCTTTTGTATTCAACCGAACACGACCAGGCGCGGACAAGCGTCGCACTCTTAACAAGCCAGATAGATTTCGTTTTCCCATTTTCTCACACTAATGCCACACTCGACGCTGTCATCGATTGCCGTCGTTGAGGGGGGGCTTGATGCGGACCGTGTCCGATTGAAGGCGTATCAAGCTACAGGCGGGCTATGGTCTTTCGGATGGCTTTCGACAGGACAAGGGGGACATAAATTTCCATTCTGATTCGGAATTAGCAAAACACGATGCCCGCTCAGTGCGCTGCGGAGAGTGGCCCTGCTTATCTCGAAGCAGAAGTTTCGGGACCTCGAACCTTTTGGGCTTGAATGGGAATTGGAGAGTTTTATGAATGAAAGAGGAATTCGTGTGTGTGTGTGTGTGTGTGGCGGTTTTTCAATTCATCACCATTCCAAATCTCCACACGATCTCGGGCCGGATGATCTCATTGACTGATGTGTGTTCCGAGGCTGCCCTAATACCTGGAAGGAAGGGCGGCGGGCGCGCGCTGCTTATGCTGAGAAGAGTCGACATCTACGAGACCCACGGATCATGTCTTGTTTCGCTCGTCAATCGGGGTTCGAATCCTTTACCCGAATATACCCGTCATAAACATCGAGTGGGTCTTTCGCGGTATCCCCCACGACCCCATTCAAACGCTCGATGACATGGCGCGTTGATCAATCGATTATGGTTTAGTAATTGAATTTATCTAAATCCCCATCAAACCATATCGAGGCCCCCCCGCCCTTCAAACCCCCGTTCAGTATGTTTTGTGCTTCTTTTCTTTATGTTTGTTGCAAATCTTTCCGCGATCGATCGGTCTTTACCCCGCGCCAAAGCAGGGCGAAAAAATCGTGTAGGTTTTTATTTTATTTATTTCTTTCTTTTTTTTTCGGGAACAACACGCAAGATCGAGGCCCCGCGCCGATACCTGACATAAATCAGCCCCATTTAGGGAGGGCTTAGTTGATTGATTGATATATTGATTATCCCGCGCGCGCACGAACATATTTCGCCAGATTCGTTTGTTCGCGGGCGCGCGCCTGTGTGTATGTGTTTGCTTTTGGGGGAATTGGTTGGAATCAGCCGGGGCCTGTTTGTGGGCTTCTTTGCTTCTTCACCTGCCTGGTGACGATGGCGAGCTCTGGTTAGTGCAGTTTGGACAGTGCCGTTTGGACCTCACATCGATCTTTGCCGATCCGATCGGAATGCCCATTCATCACCCCGGTTTTGTACGGTTGGTTGAGTTTTCGTGAATTGAAGGAGGTTTAAAAGTTGACAAGGTATAGAGGGAGAGAGTGGGAGAAAACCCAGAGATCCCCCCCCTTTCGAACCTCCTTTCCCCGTTGGGTCCTCCGATTCCGATCCTTGAGGCCGATGTACGAATGAATGAAATAAATCTTCTATGATGAAGCCTTAAATCAAACTCGAAACGGTACACTATTTCTGGTTCTCTGGACGGCGAAGATGGACACACCGATAGTGCCAAATGTGTGTGGATAAAACTTCCAATGAGTAGTTCTCGCTTGCTTGGGACTTTAGCTCTTGTGAGTGTTGCTTAAATTAATGAATATGCAGCTTTATTGCTGTGAAGCTGACTAATACTGCGCACTTTAATACCGTGCAGTGCTGTGACAGTAACGCGCAGATAACGATGGCCTTATCGAAGCCAGCTTCATTACGCAAGCACACTCTACCGCTGTAAGTGGACCAGTGGGTGATGTATTTCGATACGCTACCGGTTGAGGTATTTGTTTTGGCGATGGTTGATGATAACATCTGCCGGTAGTTTCCGCGTTGCATCAAACCAATAATTGAGTGACGCTGAACGGGATGACATAAAGGCCAAGCGGTGTAAAGGGATTAATGAAAGCTTCCTCATTGTATCGCGTGTGTGTATTGCTTCTGTTCTGCATCATGCTTGTAATCGGATTACAAGCAAACTGGTGTGTTACACATCGGCACTCCAGCTCAAGCGGAGCAACTTCTGACCTTCCCTCGGCATGTTGCAACAACCGCAACAACGCGGAGCTGGCTTATCACGGTCGCTGTAACGGTAGCCGGACATGTGGCTCGCTACTTGTACCTTCTTAAATTAAGCTTCTTCTTGCTTCTGGGACCCCCCTTTGCCCCCTCTCCCCAAACACACACTCCCCTCCTTCACGGATACCGGATTGATCGATAGTCGATGTTGCCGATACTATTGCCGAGTTGGGTTGGGTGTACAACACCCTTTTTTTCCCTCCACACCGTTCAACCTACACGGACAAGGTGCCTTGATAATGGAAATCAAATAAACTCTGAAGTACCGCAGACCCGGCAGATACCCGGCCAGCTCTAATCAATCGGCGGGGAACCATGTTCGATCTCACGAGACCACGAGCGGCTTGGAGGCATGGGCATTCGTCCAATGTGCGACTGCAAAGGGGTTTGGAAGTATATTTGTCCGGTGGGCTACCGTATTCACGGCCACCGCCACATTGCGGAACGCTGCGGAACATCAAAAAGGTGGTCCAAAAGAGCATCGCGCAAATCGCGCGCTAGAATTTATTCAGCGCAATAGCTGTGTGGTTTCCATTTTTTTTTGGTGCTGGAACCGGGAATCACCGATACGCGGATCGCGGGTCCCTGTCAATGAGAGGGATCCCGCACACCACCGCACCACAATTACCGTTCGATAAGGGTGCGAATGGAATTTATGATGTCCGTGCCTTTAGACATTCGGTAAATATTGGGGGCAATTCGGTGGGTTTGATTGGTTTCCACTGCTTTGCGAAGGAGCAGAGCGTGGTGATCGAGCTTATCGGTTACCTTCGGGTGTGTAGCGTACGCTGCAACGAATTTATGTGCACCAAATGAGGGGGGGAAAACGCTTCAAGCTGAACCGAACCTGGGGGGAAGTGTCAAACGCACACACGCCGGTAAGCTCAAAGCTAACGAAAGCCGGCGGCTTAAAGGTAAATATTACAGAATCGTAGCTGTCAGAATTGTTTGCACAAACAGTTTGCTTCCTGTGTGTGCTTATCGGCTTACGGTGGACAGGGCTGTTGTCATCGGATCAGATAGGGGCGTACACTCGTAAAGCAGCATGGTTGAAGTGGTTGCCTTTGCCGAAAGTTTAATGTGAAAATGCAGCGCTTGCTTGACAAAACAAAATTCTAAATGTCAAAGGGAACAATGTCAATGGAACATCCAAAATATCCTCGGCATGGCCACAAGCTTCAGAATGTTGTTGCTAATTATGGGCTCCTCACCTTCAATGCAATTCCGTTACGGGCACTCGGTAAACCACGCCACAAAGTCACTCTGACAGATCCATCAGACATGTCCCCCGGGGGCAGGGCAGGTTCATGTGGTGAACATTGGCAAAAACCGTCCACTAATCGAACACCAAATCCCACATCACTAATCGGCTCACCAGAGGAGACCTGGTGCGAGGTGTTGAGAAAAGGTAAGGTCCCTGTGAGTGTATGCTGGTGATAAGAATGTGTTCCCACCTGTGCTTTAATGAACCTGCTTAATTTGTTCTTTGACTCGGTTTTGAGGTTCAGCAATTTCCCGAACGAACGAACGAACGATCCGAAAAAGGCATTAGACGGCCTCGGTGTGCGGACCCATCCTAACACACGGAGGACGTGTGACCGTGTTGTGTGTCCCGTAAAATGGCATTGTGCTGCTGCCTGCCACCTACCGGGCTTTTAATTTCTATTTTGCATCCTCTCAAAAGCGACCTATAATGACACTGCCGTGTTCTGCACGTCTGCCGGTGAGGTCGACTCGGGAGGGCACTCGCCCGGAGGGGTGAACGTCTCATGCTTTTGCCACGGTCGCTCGATGCCGGTCGATGCTAATAATCATTCTCGACGGTTGGCCCTGTTCGGCCTTGGCCCGGTCGAGCTATTCGGGTCCCGCTTCCCGTTCCGTTCTCGTCAGCATCTTTACGCCGGGTATCGTAAAGGACGTTTACTATCGGGGTCGTAAAATTGTTTATATCGTTACAACTTTCTTTCTCCCGAAACCCTCCAACCTTTTGCGTTTTTCGACGCAGGGCTTTACTGGTGATGTAGGTTAATTTTGGATGCGTTTTGCAAAAGTCGGAGCGAACAGCAGTACTGCGCTGTACGGGCGATTCATGAACATGGCTGAAGAAACGATGTGTTTCTATTGACATTTTGCGTTAATAAAACTTTACGATCAACGGTGAATGCGCCTTGAATGTGCTGAGCGGAATTTGGATTTGGGAGGCTTTAGACGAGCGCAACGTCTTCTTAGACGAGAGATTCTTTGGCACTGTGATCGATTAATAGCGCGCTGTGAAGAAGATTTTCAGCTAGTGCCTTTATTATTGCATCAGGAATCGACATTCCCCTTCTTGGTTCCACCAGTATCAGTGGACATTGTCCCCTCCCGTGGGCGTTGGAAAGAAAGCAACCCAGAAGTGCCGGATTCTGCTGCTGCTTCTGCGTACGGGCTGACGGAAGTCTGTTCGTCGTCTGTGACGATACTCCTGCTATGTACTGGCAGGATGTTTTATGTGTATGCTGCCCTTCCTCGGTTTTGCAAACATTGGGTCGTGTGGGTGGAACGCCCGATAGCTGCCATATTGATTTTTTCAGACTCATGCGCGTGGCAACCGTCCTGCTGAAGGGATGGACGGATAAGCGAATGGTGAATGAATACTGGGAGCTATAGCATATTCTTCCGGAACGGGTGCCAGCCATTGTTGGACTGGCTTGCTTTCTATTTGTTATTCGAAATGTTAAAATACCTAAACTACAATTTAAGCAAATGTTTTACATTTTTTTCTAATTCTTTGATTACTATAAAATCAGTTATAATATTTTTTCTTACATAAAGTCATTTGATCTGAGTTACGTGAATATTGCGTGCTAGAGAAGTTCGCGTAAGTCGAATTCCCTTTACGATGTTGTTTATATTTAGTATTCAGTGATCAAATACTATTTTACACGCTACGAAGTGCATTCATAATTGATATTTATGAACCGAGCATGAACTACAGTAGCTAGACGCCACTTATAACATGAAACAGTTTCTTTTACAGATTCTGGCCAGGTAAATTGTAACAGAATCTCAAGATGAAGATCAAGACCTAAGTGATCATAAGAGCTAAGATCTAGCCGGTTGAAGCAATCGGTCAAACAATTAGGAAGCAACTTAACAAAATGGAATTTGCAATCGTTACAGTCGAGATAATGAAGTATTTTACCAGTAGGGAATATTCTAGAAGCAGCTGAACTGAACGAAGAAAATGGTAGGCAGGACCTAGAACGTCGTAACGCCAACAAGAAAGAGAACTGGCTACGAAAAACGGCTCTGGACAGTTGGGTGTATGGCCGTCCGGTATCGCTTCTACGCATTCGGTCTATTGCATTATGATTATATACATTCTATTTAATAGTAATCTCACTGCTTCCAACAGGGCATCAGGGCCTCCAACTCTGCTTAGAGCCACGTTACGTTACGTTACGTTACGTTACGTTACTAGTCCCACTTGGCTGAAAGACATTTCCTTTTCCAACCCACGAAAACGGGCTCGCGGTTGTAGCTCGGTCAACAACAACAACAACCTTACGGTGAAATAATTATAATTGATTCACCGGAAAATTCATTTCCGACCCGTTTAATTAGAATATGGCGACGTTTTCACCGCGTGTGGGAACTGGTACGATTTGGTTTGATAAACGGCAGCTTTTCAACCGGCCAATCGATAACATCACAATCAATTAATTTACCCTTATCTATGTATCATAATTCTGAGAAATTTATCATCAACGGTTCCAGTAGCCGCACCGGTATCGGGTTGCGGTCAATGTTGTATCACGAGTAATTGGAGAATAATTAGTTCCGGCAGCAGCGTGACATGAACCAAATGTGTATAAAAATCGACAAAAACAAAACACCCACAGTGTTTCCCTTTTTGTCCTAAAGAAAAAAAAACCAGGCTCATTACCATTTTCTAAGGGAAGTGCAATCTTATGTAGGTGGGGGGCAGTTCCGACACTGGTCACCAGGGCACGGTGAGCAACAGCAGCTCGGAACACGCCTATACAGACGTCGTCGGGTACGGCGTTGCATTAACAAATTGGCCACTGTGTAGTCGTGGATGCCGGTAGTAACATGTGTTCCATTATCGCGCATCTTACAACCTCCGGTGTGGCGCCTGCAGATTCGCGTTGCGTTTGAATAGCGAGAGAAAGGCACGACAAAGGAAAACCGATCGTACAGCTCTGATTTGATCGGCGTAAGGGAAGTGAGAGGGTCGTTGTAGCGACGGTTGGTGGTGGTTGGTATCGATGTTAAACATGGTCCAACATATTTGATTGAATTCGATCTGCCGAAATCGAAAACGTGTGTGGTTTGTGTGCGGAAAGAGCACGCCCGGAGTCCGGGTATACTGATCCGGATCTGGCGCGGGTGGGTCCAAACCGTGACACCGAATGCCGTGCTTTGGCTTATTAAATCGAACATTAATTCAATCACAGCACACCCGGAGAGCTGGTGGCCGAATGCCGCGAGCAGTTCTGGAGATGGTTCGGTGGCTTGCAGCATGCGGATTCAGGTTCGCAAAACCTGCGACAACGGTCCGACAGGAGGCTTTTCACCCTGCGGGCTACCAAGTACGGCCGGTTGCCGATAGAAGCGGCACGAAATCGCGTGCCGATTATCATTATCGACTGCGTGCCCCGGTCGATCTGCTTTAAGGCCGTGGTGCGCTCACGGGCAACAGCACACCCCCGGGGGAAATTAGGGATTTGTGCAAATATTTTGACAATTCCATACGCACCACCACCACCACGACCGTGTGCTTGGACGACGACGTATCCTGGAGCTTTGCGTGTGTGCACACCGTACGCCTTGTACGCCCGCATGGTACATGACGCGGTGCGGAATATTTAGTGACATTGCACATGCAACTGTACGATAAATCATGCTCCTACCGGTTCAGGCGTACGGTGTTGCGTGATGTGTTTTATCTGCTCTGTTTCTGTTGTGTTTTTTTTCGGTCCGCGATCAAGCCTTTCTGTGACTTACCGTCATGCAAGGTGAATATTTCTTGAAGGGAGAGCGAATGTGAATGCCGTTTTTTGTGCATTCTTGAAGGTAATAATTTTAATCTTATGATAGTTACTCATATTGGAGAGAATAGCCTTAAAAAAATGTTCCCATCAAAAAGTAAGGAAGAGATCACTTGTGTTTACAAAAATAATACGCTTCATTAGCATCCCTTTCGGCACCTTCTAATTAAGCACGCTCAATTAGACTCCACTAGTCGAACAAAAAAATCGACTTCCACTGCCTACCGTGCGCAGTATTAGTTTGCTGTTTACCAACGAAATAAATGTAAAGAATTTAGAGTAAAAAAATACGTGCCTCTGGCCGATCAGTAAACAGATTTCTGTGTTGGACACGTGAACATGCGACAATAATTGGGTCACACAAAATTTCCCAGAAGGGCCGATCTACGATCTGATGTTGATAAATGAGAGACAAGAAAAGGTTGTGGCTTTTTTCCTTCTGGTTCTTCCCGTCCCGCGGCGATTGGGAATCGAGAGCATGTGTACCGGAGCCCACATCTCGCAAGTGTGAAAGACGAATTGGACTTGAGCACCGAATCTGCTGTTTTCCAAATCGTCCAACGAGCGGATTAGTTTAAGGATCAAATCACAAGCGCCCGGTCTGTCGGGGAGGGTTTTTTTTCTGCTGCTGTTCACCAAGGACACACTTTGCTTGGCGTGTGAAGAACAAGTTGAACGGTTTTGAAGATGCAGCAAGAAAGCTCAACACTGTGACAAACAGAACCCGACGGGACGGTATCTCCTGAAGTGCATTGCCTGTTGAATGACGACACCAAAGTGTGAGATAGATGCTTTTGAGTAATTACAACCTCTTTTCCGGCGTTATTGTATTGCGCGCATGGTAACATTTGGTTCAGTTACAGAAACATTAAGATCGCTAATTTATGACCTCAAGTTCCAAACACCGCAGTTGATGTGTCTGGTTGCTTCGAAAGGTCTGTGAGTATGTGAAGTGTTGCCTCTCATGATTTTGACGATTTCGTCAACCCGCTGACGAATGGTTCTGTCGTGCATATCTGGCATTTGTTTGTCAACAATCGGTGCGCCATGGGAGTAAGCTAAGCGTAAGGGTAGCTGCTAACGGCGCCCATTCTGGAGATTGAGATTGTCTAGCCACTTCTGGTGTACTGATGGCTGGTGTTTGAATGAATTCATTGTTTACAATTGATAGAAAATAGTGAGTAAGCATCCAGTCTCACTGCGTGCAGCGTAACACAATGAGATGAAGCGCAAATTTAGCGGAATTCCAGATTCCGCTACGGGAAGCAATATTGATCATGCGGAGCGAGAAAGATCTTGCAGAGTCAACAGTGAGCCATGGCTTGGAAAATGTCTTGAATCTAAGCGAGTTCTCGTCTTTAAAAGTGGCGAAATTAAAGTTCTTTTTAAAAGTTATTGAATAAAACATACACCTATCCTCTTGGAATCCTCCTCATGTACCTCTTTGAATTCAAGCGTAGTAAAACGATCTGCACGCATAAATCATCCCAAGCAATCCGTCGTTGACTACGGGTATCGTAGCTGAAAGTCGCAATATTCTGACAAATTGTGTTTTTAAGCTTAATTTTATCATATACTATTTAAACCTCCCATCACCATACCCATCCATATAACAGTAATGTGTTGCGAATATCTTTATTTTTTCTCGGCCTCATTTATTGCAAACCCTTCTATACACACGGTGCTTACAACCCAAGTTGAGAGGAAAAAAGGAGTATATAGATGCGAATCGTACTCGGCTTTTGGCAATCCTTTTTGGCAAATGTGTGCATTTTCATTTATTGTTCATCGGCAAGCTTTTGCTCACTCATTTCACCCACCCCCTCCCCACCCCGAAAACTTCCCACCAAAAGGGGTTTTCGTCCCTATCGGGCATCGGGTGAAACAATTTGTCCAGCATTATGTGCCCGTACCCCGGAACTTGTGTTACCCTTTTTGTCGCAGCAGTGTCACCGCGCTCGACGAAACGAAAGGAGTGGGAAAAAGGATTTATCATTATTGCAAATGCAAACAGCTTTATTGTTAACCATTTACAATATTTTGCCAATAAAATCAAACATCCCATCCGGGGGTACGGTTCCACCCGCCCGTTGGTTTTGGGTGTCTATATTGCACGGTGGAGCAGGCAATCCTTTTTCGGCTGTAAAAAGGATTAAAGGAGGCGGGTAAGCGAAGCGACCGACGAAGGGTTTGACAGAGTTGGGAAACAGTATGGAGAGTGTAATAAAAAAGAAATAGTAAAAACACATAATACACACATCCGAATAGCGAGCTGTTTGCAAAAAGTGCCGAAAATTACCCCGTTGGTTGTGGAAACAGGTTCGTTTGTGAAGGTCCCGTTCGCACCCGTGCCCCCGTGTACCGTTTTATTAGCGGTGCTATATTATCAGTATTCGAACAGATAGCAGCAAAACAGCATCAATCGGTGCCAAAGGCTTGTATGTTGTAGCGAAACATAATTACCCTTTCGCATCAATCCTTTTGCTTTTCGATGTGCGAAACAAACCCCGAGTTCGAGCGAGCGCAGCGTTTTGCGCAGGCGATTGTCTCGCCTTTATGGCATTCCGATGGCGGGTACCGGGCCGGTTCAAGCACGGATGGAATCAAAACAGAAGAGCAAATAAGCCGAGGGTGTACAAAGTTTTACCTAATATTGACAAAATATTACACCTTCCCTTAAGCAGGGGACAGTACAGCGACGAGCGGTATATTTTACGGGAAATAAATCTTTGCATGTAAGATGCTTTGGGTAGCGTTGCCTTGTACAGAACTTTAACAATTCTTCGCACCGAAAATTGTACCGAAAAAAGCTCCGTTTATTTCAGCACCACAGTTAAAGGATTGCAAACAAAATGGACCACAAAAAAACGGGTTTTTTTCTGCAGTTATTGTTATTTCGTTTATTTTGGGAACATTTTTATGTGGCAAAAATGACTGAAATATTGAACTAAAAACCAGAAGCTGCTGACGATTTCTGGTTAGTTCCACCCTCCATACGTATTCACCCTGTCGGTCACTAGCAAAAGGGGTGTAATTTATGCGTGAGCAGGTCAACCTAGCAGCACTGTTGTACAGCAAAATGTACCTCATGGCGCAGTACGCCCTAATACCTCCCTACGAGGAAGCGTGTCCAGTTTCGGAACGTTCAATTTTGACCTCTTTCTAAAGATCTACCCCCTTTTTGTGAGCGGCAAATGAAAGGGTAGATCACAGACCAATTGCTCACTGAGCCAACATTTAAAGATGGGTGTGGATTGTTTGTTTTTCCAAGACGCATGGCTTCACGAGTTCAATAAAACCTGGCCATTGAAGGGATCAATTGGAGCGACCGGAGGGTAATACCTTTGGGGGTAGTAATTGGAAGTTAGTCGTCGCTAAGTAAAACTAACAAGAATTTAAACCTATTTTTAATCATAACGGTAATTAAATTTACAAGCTTGAAATAGTATGACGCAGTTGATCAAGGTACAGGCAGTCCCTGAGATACGCGGTTTCTTTCAAATGCGGATTCGGAGATACGCGGTTTTTTTTAAATTGACAGTTGAGTTAGTTTAAAGCACAAATTTAAGCAAACATTTGAAAAATTGATCGAAAATACCTTCCATTGTAATATTAAATTTGTGTTTTTATTTCATTTGAATGTCTTGTTTCGAAAAGTCGGCTGATTTGCTGAACAAATTAAGTGCAGAGAAGAAAGTCGACTCTGTGGCTTTGAAGTATAAACGAAATTGCACCAGGATTCGACTTACGCGAAAATTCTAGATATGCGGTTTTTTTTCCGCTGTCCGCTATAATAGCGTATCTTGGAATCTATTTGTACATACCACCAAGAACCTAAAATTTGAAAAATTCGCATTACAATATGTGAGTTTTGTTGCTTTAAAAGAGAATAACAATTACGTTTCCTTTCTAGGGAATTTTTTAATGTTGCTGCTACATTTTTGACCATTTATCTGTTGACGATAAACAAACTACAGACAGTACGTGAATTCTTGTATTTTACGGTGTATTTTTATGTTCAGTCTTACGGTTTATTATCCTCTCCGGACTTCGAAGAGCACACCCAAACAATTTAGCCCAAAAAAGGTGCAAAACTGAAGAACTAGATCGGTAAATGAGGCCATTTTTTATAACCACCAGCAAACAGCAAAAAATAAGCTGTAAAAAATGAGTGCGCATAAGTCAATTGTGAAAGCCGGGACACGGACCTCGCTAACACACAGGTATGATGGGACGTTACTTAGTTTCGTCTACCCAACAAAGGAAATAGCTTACAATTGCTGCTCTTGGCACCAGCTCTGTGCCACTTTTCGTAAATATTTATTCCCACCATATGGATTTGCCATAAAAAAATGTCAACAAATGATCTACAAAAAACCAAAATGCTGCCAAAAAATGTAGATCTAGAGCGTCCTAAGCATTTTTATGGACCAAAAACAAAAAACAAATGGTTCTTACCCCGCCATAAAATAAACTAATTTTTGCACGCAGTCAACAACAATTCAAGGCCAGTCACGGTAAGCAAGTGATGTGCATTTGTTTAAATTTGGAGGAGGGTAAATTCGATCTTGATCCTCGATTTTTGTTCTGGTACTGTTCCGTGCTGGGTTCTTATTGGAGATATTTTTTTATTGAGGATGATAAAAAATCTTCAAATGCATCAAGTTGGCGTATCTTTTTTTCTCATATTTTTTTCCTGATCTGGAGCATTAGGTAGTAAGCAATACGGACTTATTGAACTATAAAATGTGTCGTTAAAGTGCAACAATTACCTTGGCCCATGGGCGATATGATAACAATGACCTGACTCATTTTGTAGAAAAAGTTCGATGAGGTCAGCATGGAGATATGAGAACGAATCTATCGAATCTATAGAGCGTTGGTTATCAATAGTTTTTAGTTCTTTAATGAGTTTATTCTATAGTTTTATAGTTTGCATCTATAGTTTAATTCTTCTTTATTCTTCTCTTAATTCTTATGTCTTAATTCTTTAATTCTTCTAGTTCTAGTCTATAATTTAAGAGTTCAATGGGGAGTTCTGTTTTAATGTTCTATAGTATCTTTAGTTGCAAACTTTCCTTAACATAAGTCCCGTAAAAAGTGTCCCGTGATAAGAGGAAAACGAGTTATTAAGAAATTAAGGAATTATTAAGGAACGGCAATGTAATACGATCGTTCCCAACTTGCTAACTATTGTTACCAATACCATAACTAAACTAATGGAAGAATAATTGAAGCTACTAATATGTGACCATCATGCTCTCTAATGTATAGGTGACCCAAACTTGTTGGTTTGAATGAAAGGTAACGTTCGAGAGGTAACTACAAACCACACACCGTAACATGCGAAACAAACATCAAAGGGTCGAAAAGCCGCCCACTGGAAAAGGTGGGCTTTTTGAAGGTTCATAAAAATTATCAATAAGCAAGATGTTTCTGTGGTGAAGTACACCATTGCAACACCGCTCGATCGCGCTGGTGTGTTTTTTTCTTCTCTGTCTCTCTCGCGGTTGACGATGTTTACCTTTTGTTTTGCGGCTTTTTTTTTGTTGAACTTCTCTCGCCTGAATCATCTTTCTTCGTAGTTTGTATCGCGTATTTTCGACAGTTGACAAGATTGTAATAACTTCTTCCTGAAAAGCGTTCTAATCTTATTGCGATTATTCTTATGAGATGCGATCAAGAAAAAGTCCCGATTGACCTCTCTCATAGTTTTATCGTCCGGCCCCCACAGAACGGAAAAGTGGGCCGTACGAAAGGAAAACAAATCTTTCAATTATCAGGTGGCGCAGACCTTACGACCATTATAATTTTCCATGACGGTGGTCAGTTCCCACCCAGCAACACGGCCTGCACCTTGCCTGCCCGCCCGGGACGCAGCGAAAAGAAAAGGCTGATCGGGTGATCTGCTCAACCCAACGATCTTATCAGATCCATCGAACTCGGAATCGAACACGCACGCCGACCCTTTTTTGGCCGTCCGAATGCGAATCAACCGTGGGCCAGCCGGTACCGAATGCGATAATCTATTGCGAGAAGGTGTCAATCGATCGTTAGCTGTGGCTTTGTTG
The DNA here is from genome assembly GCF_943734755.1 of Anopheles moucheti. Classification (NCBI taxonomy): domain Eukaryota; kingdom Metazoa; phylum Arthropoda; class Insecta; order Diptera; family Culicidae; genus Anopheles; species Anopheles moucheti. The sequence goes on along the minus strand of NC_069141.1, from coordinate 10,042,024 downwards.
TTGGCTGTCCTCGCAACGAAAGCTCCGCAAACGCCGGGAAACGCGGTAGATCGTCCCCGGCTATGAAGTTATTGATTTTCCTTTTCGGTTTTTTTTTGTTCGCCCGTAACATCACAGGGTGCATACCGCCAAATATTGCAGCAAGGAACAAAAAAAACGAAGAAACAAAAGAGAAAAGCGTTTCCCTTTGATGTTTTGCCGGCAGTGAAACAAAACAAAAAGACGACAAAAAAAGCCGTGCGGCGCTATCAGGATATGGGCGTGGGTGACAAGTTGCAGGGTTGTTTTTTTGTTGTGTTCCCTTTGCTGTTGCTCCCAGTGCTGTGGCAGGTTCCGTTCCCGATACCGAAGGGTATCCTACTTTTAATGGTGATTTTACGCGGCAGGTTGTTGGTTGGATGGTGTCGTAACTAATCAACGTGCAGTGGGAACTAACCGGGAGAAGGTTAAACTTAACATTTCTTACCTTGGCCCACGGGCCACGTGGTATGATAACACGTGTGTGAACATGGATTTTTATGCAGTTTCGAAGATTTCGAGATGCGATTAGGGGATGCATCTTGCTGGTGATGCATATTGCATTGGGAATTATAACACCGATAAGGGCAGGCATTAGGGTTTTATGTAAAGAGTGTGTTTTTTCATTCTTTCTATTGTCGATGCAACACATTAATATGCACCACTTATTGTGTGCGGTGAATCAATTGCGCATTGATAAGAGATTTATTGGACTCATTATCATCGGCTTGATGCTTTGCTGTCGTTTCCATTAGGTAATAGGGAAATGTATCACACGTTTTTCGTTCGAATTCGCTGATGAGTTCACCCGAGAACAGAAGCGCATACGTTTGATTCGAGAGGCATGTTTAGTATCATACAATAATAAAGAGTCACAGTCACAGTCCAAACCACCCCTCTCGATGGCAATGTGTTGCGACTGAGTCACAGATGTGCCACAGCAGGCCTCAGACTAATGAGCGATTCGCGGAATTTCTTCACCACTCAATCAAATGGCCCGGTGTTTGTCGTTCTGCACTTTGTTTAAAGTGGCCTTTAAAAGCCACGTTATCATTGTCCAGGGGGTGGGTCGGAAGGTGTACGCACCGTGCGTGCGGGGTCTGTGATGAGTTCAGTGTGTTTATAAAAAGAAACAACCCGTCACTTATCCATTACATGGAACCGGTAGTAGGTAACCGACAACTCACGCGCCTCGACTCTAGTTTTGCTAGCTGTTCGATATCTACATCAGCCGACGACATCTCGTACCGGTTGGTCATGGTGAAGTTGGGGGAAGGGGGTGGCATACCCACCGGAAGGACAGCGAGGTGGAGATGAAGGGAGTGTGTACTCACACAAAAGACAGTTTGCCGCCATTCGAACACGACGACGACACGCGGTCGGCTGGAGTCAGCCATTTTGGGGAGGGCTAGTGAGAACACTACTGATAACGAGCAGGATTTAGGAGGCGAGTGGGGCTCGCATGTTTTCTGTTTATCACAACCGGCTGCGGTAGGCTAAACGGCAACAGCGACAGCAACATGGCCTGAGCAATGCCGAGAACGTCTTCGGTCGCTAGCAAACAGTTCCAAAACACGAGCGTTAAGTCTTCCTGTTGGCCTTACACGGAGCGGAATGCAAAGGCGATTGGGGCAGGTGGTGGGGTGGTGGCTTTGAAACATCAAACTTTAGTAACCCTTTGCTGTGCGAGGCGTTGTTTTGTCACCTTTTTTTCTGCGAAAACCAAACCAAACCGAAAAAAAAGAAGCATGAAGCAAACATTTCACAGCTCAAACAACCGAACCCTGCCACGGACCATCGACGGGACGTGTGGAGTTAATGTCCCTCGCCGCTAGAGGTGTGTGTGTGTGCCGGGAAATAATAGCACTGTTTGATGGTTTGCCGCCCGGCCCCGTACCATGGGGCATGGCTTCCAAAAAGCGTGTGCGACTGTGTGATGTTTGTTTGCGAGCTGTGCCGCAGCTCTAGTATCTGCTATCTCCTACCGAATTTTGTAATTATCAATTCCCATCAATCGCTTCATCGGATTGCTGCGCCGACGTTTGAAACGAGTCAGTGTGCAGTCAGCGCACTGGCGTGTCGTGTAGCCGTAAAAAGGGCGCGGGAAAACAAGAGGTTCCACCGTCCCACAAACACGAACCCTTTTGCATTCACTTCCCTGGGTGGGTCTAGTGCCGGTCGGTGGGGGGTGGCGGTTTGTTCCTGGGGTGGTTCTTATCGGCAAGATATCGAACGAATCATTGTCGCATGTGTTTAAATGTTCATGTTTCAATTTTCCACATTTAGGGCTAGCGAACAAGGGCTGCAGCAGGATAGTCGAGTTTTGTTGATGTTGTTAAGGTGGGACTTTTAACTTTAAATTGTCTCACAGATGTTGATATATTGTAAGCATGTCAAAGAATTAGAATAGTTCGAGGATAGAATGTTGAAGTTCTTAGACTTATGAAGTCTTGATGAAAATCTTGAAGAAAAATACATTGGCAAATGCCGAAGTTAGGAGTCCAAAGAGTGAAGACTACTTGTTGGCAACACCTCAAGAATTGCCTTTTCAAATATTAAGAATTTCTGGCCAGAGGTTTCAGCCTTACCTCAAGAATTTTAAAATTGGGGATTGGGTTTTAAAAATTTAACGAATTTTGTGGGAATTTTTTGCCAGAGAGACATCCGACCTAAAATCTAAAAAGTCTTTTAGACATCCAGGAAGTTTGCCTTTAGACGAGATACTTTCCCATGGAAAGGGAATAGCCTTATCAGTGTACTTCAACGCGGAAGCTCAAGATTTCCCATCTCATCACCCAAAAGAACCTCGTGGGATCCTCGTGCGTCAATAAATTGAGCGGCTTTGAACTAAACTAGCTTCTGGTTTTTTTTTGTTTACAAGAAATCATAAGACGAGAAGAAACGTTTGTCTGGCAGTTTATCGCACCGAAGTGGTAAAGAACCATTCTCTCCAAAGCGATAAAGGGAAAACCCTCTTTTGGTGGATGCTGGATGGTTAGAAATCTATCAGCAATTTTCTCATCCGTAAGGGAACTCTTTCACATAAAGTGCGATCGCGGAGGAATTTTTTTTTCCAAGGTTCCTAAAATAGCTCTTCGCGAGCGGGCTCCGCTGTGAGATGCTGCAGCTGGTGTGGATGATGATGGCGTTGATAATAATACCGGTAGCAGAGCGCGATGATAGCAAAGCAAGAGTGGCTCTGCAGTGAAAGTGCGATATGAAGTATAATAACCGTAAAGATAAGCGTTGAATCACAGCGGCGGGGTCACCGAGAGCGAGCGAGCGAGTGGGTTAGTGGCCGTGGAAAACTATTGATTTTCCCAGCGTGAGATAAGTGCAGCGGGAGAGATGCTTTGGAAGGCTTCAAGCGTTTAAAATATTAGCAATACAACGACTGTTTGAAGCAGAATTATATTGCTTGGCATGTAAAGTGAGTTGTCGGTGCGGATGCAATGCTGAAGCTGAGGGGTTTCGAACAAATCCAGTTCGTCCGAAAATTCGATGTGTGCGATGCGTGTAATCGGAGCCTGGCCTGTAACAGGAGGCCACCCTTCCTGCGTGGTCCGGTAGCCGGGATCGGCTGCACGTACCAGGAAAAGAACAGAGGAAAAGTTGTTTTCCATTCCCACATCGTACACATGCACCCGATACTGTGTTCAGGATGGGATTCTTTTTGTGTCGCTTGAGCGATGCGGTTACTACCAACAGGCCGCACTTGTTCGTCTTTCGGCAGTGGCGTTTTTTTGCTGCTGCTGTTGTTGTTGGGTTCGTTGCATAGTGTGAACGGAAATGGTACGATCCGACCGTAAGGAGCTGTTACAGCCACTTGAAAGCGGGGTTATGCATTATTAATCGATTTATCGATTCACCCGGAGGAAGGTAAAGTTTTTGATAAAATAAGAGAAATTCTTTGCATCCCTTAATTTATCTCAAACTCCTGAAGAGTCATGAATTTTACAGAAATATTTAATAAATCTTTGTTCGCAAGATTCCATGACTTTTCTTCATTTGTTTGTGAGCAAAGATACCACACCAAACGGACAGTGTCGAGTAGGAAAAATAGGACACTTTCAGCGTTGCTTGGCACAGAAATTGCATGCGCGGTCCCGAACACCCGAAAGATGAGGCGGACAAGAAGATGGGACCTCATCTCATTTCTGAAGCGCCGCTTTGCAATCCTTGTGCGGCGGCAGCGTTTTGCTCTACATTTTGCTACAAGCGGGTTTCGAATGGAAAAATCGACCGTAACGCTGCTGGTGCTGCTGGTGCATGTTCGCATAAATCACTTCACGCAACTTGATCGATTCGAACGCGCAAAGCAACATCTTACGGATGCGGAGTGTTGTTTGCTTTTTGTTCATTGTTTTTTTTTTGTTGGTGTCACTGTTCTGAAGAAAAAGAAAAGCGTAAAAGTACTTGGAGAAAATATATCGCTTTGCGTGTACTTGCAGCTCAGAAGTGATGCTCTCGGTGTTGGGTTCACTTCAGGGCTCAGGACCTTTTCGGTTGCTGTTGTCGATGTGCCAGACCTAAATGTACCAGACGAGAGCGAGACAGGATCGATGGCGCCAGTACGGTTCATTTGAATGTCGTAAACTTCCCTTCGGCAGGGTGGAAAGTCATGTGTCGCGCACGACACTTTACCGTGTCTCTCGGGGCACGATGATGAGGTGTGAAATTTTTCAGCCACTTTCCGCGGGTGTGGTTGCGTGTTGTTTTTTTTTTTGGTCCTTCCAGGGTGGGCCCGAGTTGGACCACGGATAGTTACAATCACATTGCAGCAGCACTGCCAAATGTAAAGTGTTCATTGGATTGTGATTTGTGCCTGGTGTAATTAATTGCAATCCGCACCACTGTCAAATATGGCCATGCGGTCGTTGTGCGTGCACTACGAAAAAGGGGGTGCCAGAACAAACAGTTGGAATGCACCCTCTCGACAGAGTTCCCGTTAATTTCCAATGCTAACAAATCGAAATTAGTTCCAACCGGACCGTTTGTTTGCCGACTGCCCATTTATGGAGTCGCATCGTGCCTAAACCGGTGGAGAAGAAGGATCGCAAGGTGTGTGTTGATCTATTATTGCGAACAATGCTGGCCAATTTTAGTTTTACGGCGTCGGTGTGTATGTTTTGCAGCAGAAAATTGCCCTCCCGTGGGGTGTGTGTTGCAAGGCAAGGGGCCAATTGCCCGGTGCACTGTGTATGTGTGGTGGGAATGTGATTTTGAAGCCCAAAATGGGATAACTAATTACGCGTACGCGGTTCTGTGTCAACGGTGATGTTTGGGGTGGAAATGCTCTGCCTGGAGCGAGCAGCTCAACAGGGGAAAGGAAGCGATTAGTTTGTGATCGTGCTCAGGCAATGATTAGTTTAGGCCCGAACGGTTTGAGATTGAAGCGGGAAATTAAATTAGCCAGTTTTGGGATGAGTGGGTGAGGCATAATTTTGATTGCTTGCTAATGAGATCCTTCCACTCGGTTGATACAGTTCAGTGCAATATTTGTTACAGAATTGATATTTAAAGGCATAAATAAATGGGCGCGTATTAACTGATAGACAAACGGGAAGGGCAGTAGATTAAAATATATAACACGGAAATTATGTAAAATGGATTTAGTGCTTAGAGTACCTTCACTATAGCTAACGTTTTTTTTTAACCAAACTGTAGGTTCTACACGGTGCTACGTTTGGACATAATCCATTGAACTGTCCAGCAAGGGCCAGACTAGCGACATTATTTAATTGATTTCCATTCACCACCCCCTTTATTGATTCCTTTGCACTTCTGCTCAAAATTGAGCCTTTGGCTTTTGGTTCGGTCGCATAACTTGCTTAAAGTCACGTTCACTTCCGTACGCGTTCCGTGCAGAACGGAATCATTCCAAGCTGGCGAGCATGAAGTCACGATGTGTCCAGCTAAATATTATAGGTATCATACCATTATATGCTGGAGCTTCCTGTAATCTGAAGGATCGTTCGTAGGTTGTGTTCGGAAGGCTTCGGATGTTCGGATTTGTACTGGTGGGTTTGAATGAGCAGCAGCGCATCTCGTACGATGCGGGATGAATTATAAGATTATTCAATCATGATTCGAAGAGACGCACTTTGGCGTACACCTATTGGATGATTGGACATAGATGATTTAAATGGTTCATAATTATCTGCTGCGTGGTTTTGGAATATTATGCATATTGTGTTAGTTCTGCAAGTAAGGCCTTTTTTTTAATAGGTGTAGCTCGATGTTGACGTATTCAAATGGGGACATAAGGTAAATAAGCTGTATTGACTCATTTATCATTTGATTATTCCATCGCGTGTCTATTCGCATTTTCCATTGATTTTTTCTATTGTTTTGTCAATTGAAAAAAAAGAGTATTTCGACGAAGGAAGGTTGGAAAGCTTAGAAAGCGCTAAATTGATAAAACTAATTGACTCTAGGATCCATTATTTATACCCAAGATAATCCAATTTTATTATCCTTTAATGATATGAATAGTTCCGAATATCGAAATGTAGTTAATTTTGTGGAGTGTTTCAAAACGTGTGGCTTTATTCTGCAAAGAATTCGAGTTTCTCTTGAAAGATGGCAAACAGTTTGGGAAGCGATTGCCATTATTTTCAGAGGTGCATATTTAATTCAAATAATATCTACAAGATATTCAGATGAACATTTGTTATAACAGTTGGGGATTTTTGTTTCGAACGTCTTGGAGTTAATAGTCTACAGAATGCTTTTAAAATTGAGGCACAGATTTAGGCACAGATGAACATTTATTTATCTTCGGTTGGGAGATTCCGTCCAGAAACACCATAATGTCTGGTAGAGTCAGGATCGGATCAGCGCTGGAACGTGGGCGCACAGTGTTGGCTGAAAGCAAAACATAAACAATCACTCCACCGTGGAAACTCCCTGTCGTGTGTGTGTGTGTGTGTGTGTCTGCGTGTGCGTGGGTGTGTGAGGTAGCAAAACACCTATTTTGTCACGGTGAATGCTTTTCTGGTACTGTGTGGGTCGTTTGGTCGACGCAACGACACTGGGAAATACCATTACCATAATGATGAACGACAACAGCTTGAAGGTGTTTGAAGCGTTTTTTTTTGTGGAAGGAAGAAATGGTGATAGCTTAGTAGCTCCTTACAGGCAGGATTTTACACACTAGAGTCACCGTTCAAGTGGTATCCTAATGCCGAAAACATCGGGAATACGCGAATACCCAGCGAATTCCAGCCTATTTAACGCCTCACGTGCAAAGGATTTGTACCTTTTCTGAGCGCCTGTCCGTAATCCGATCGAACCCCTAAAGGGTGAAAGTATCCCACACACATTGACCATTGGTGCTGTTATGGTTGGACTTAGTGCGTGAAGTTTTGTTTAAACAGATGCGCGCCTCAATAGTGCGTGCGTGGAATTCCCATCCAAGTTGACTTTCTCCGGCATTTTGTTTTTTTTTTCTGGGCTGTCCTGTCCAAAAACGCCTAGACATGATGGTGGTGTGTCGCTTGTGTTGCGCAGTAGTACAGGCGACACTACGGGCACACTGATTTCCGTTAATGGTTTGCTAATAGGTGAAGAAGTCGGTGTTTGTGATAAGACCGCAAACGATGATGGCGGAAAGGCGACCGAAATTAATCCCTATTACGACTACCTTATTCGGTTTCGCACTGATAACACCGTTTGTCGGCATTTGTGACATGAATCGCGGTACCGCCGCCCGCCTTTTCATCGAGGCCGCAATCTTTCGGCGGGACCACACCACCATCGCGCAATGTTGCGTGGTGAACGATGATATCATTGGCATGTTCTATTAGTTTGTACAGGAAGCAGCTATAAAGCATGGGATGACATTCGTTTGATATGTTTTGTGATATTTCTGTGGTGCTGTAATAGTGGGTTTTGATAACTTTTGGAACCTTTTTGTAGAATATAATATACCCTTAACACTACAAAGTTTAGTTATGATGACTGTACCGCTTCAGTCCAAATGACATAAAGTTTTGGAGTTAGAATCCTGACAGTTCTTCTGGGGTTCTGATTAGTTCTGGTAGTTATTAGTATTTAAGACTAAGACATTCGAATACCAGACAAACACAATCTTTGAACTGTTTCTTCTTTAGTGAAACAACAACCTAAAAGGGTGTAGACCTACCATTTCTGGCTTTCTTTTACTTTATTTACGGGTAGTTAGGCAGTTCTTGAATTTGGAACCGGTTCTGTCTTGTAAAGATCGGCGCCACCTTCGAACTTAGAGAAATGAATACAGTCCTTGAGATACACTGTTCCTCTGAGTAAGCTTGTAGCACAAAATTTCGTCGAAAAAGTAGAAAAGGGGTGGAAAATGTCTTTCTATGTCATCTAAAACATTTATTTTTAATTTTTGTTAATGTATTCTATCAAAAAGTCGCCTGAAAAGCTTATTTATTCAGATTAAGAGCGATGAAGAAAGTCGGCTTTCCAACTATAAGGTATAAACGATTATTATTACATTATGATTCGACATACCCGCGTATTTTCTCGCGGATTATAGCAGTCTGCTATAATAGTGTATCTCGTGTACTGCCTGTACTTAGATGCTTAGATGTCTGTTGGTCGCCATAGTACACGGTCCTCCATCATCAGCATCATAATCAGAAGCACTGGCAGTATCCTGCGCGACCGTGAGTGAATAAAAGGATACGATCCTGGCGTTTCCCCACCAAATCGATTTCAGCACCAATGTTGGGTGGGTGGGTCGTAAAATTTTCGTCCCAAATATGCGTACGCTCTGACGATATATGTGGTATCCATTTTATTATAGTCCGACCGGTCAAACATAAAGAGCGCTATATGTTCGAAATAGAAGCAGCAGCAGCCGAAGAAGCCTTCGGTGGAAGCTCCAGTTTGCTCTCGTCGTCGTCGTCGTCGTTGTCGTCGTTGTCGTCGTAGTCATTTGTCATTGCGAGTTTTTATAGCTTTATTAATTAATAGCCAGGGAGCAAGGGAATGTCACCGTTTCGGTTTCCTGGAGGTCGATCCATCCGTGCCAGTGACCATGATGAACTGCGATGTGGCACGAATGATGCGGCATATTGCTGCTTGCACCATCGACCATCGTCATGCTCACGTTATACTTGGGCTCGGCACGAGAGGGATATTAATTATGTTGACAAAACCCGACGACACTGTGTGTTGTGTTTTCTGCGTTCCTCCGGGGCAATGAAGCCCGAACCATGTATGAAGTTTTGTGTCATTTTATGGTGATTGCAATTGCAGCGTGACGTGTGGGCGCACTGTGAATGCCGGTGGGCCAAGAGCGAAAAAGAGAACGGGAATTCAATAAAATCCAGCATCCTTACGGGGCTGGTCCCGGAAGGTGGGAAGGTAGGAAGAGCATGACATGAACCGCACGAAAGGCAAACAATTGGCAATGTTAGTGTCAACAAGCGGAAGAACAATGGGCACCGGGGATCTTTTTTTTCTATTCACCCTGTGGCCCAGGCGACGAACGTGCGTGCAAGGACGACCGTGTGCGAAGGGATGGGCAGGAAGTTCGGAAAGGAAGGAAAGCAGCGCGCGAAGAAGCACGGAAGGCAAACACATCGGCAGCAACGGCAGCATCGACGGCAGCACCAGCAGAAGCACGCAGGAGCAGTACCGTGCTTCGGAACCTGATGGAAACGTTATCCCTGCAGAGGGCAGAAGGGAGAAGGCGCATCGTTACGAGCGTTACGAGAAGCTGGAGGGTGAAAACCAACCCCTACGATGAGCCCTGTCGTCCCTCTATTGTTAAGGGTGGAATGGAAAACGATGGAGCGAGACGGGAAACCCAAATTGGGAAGTCTCGCTTGCACGACCAGCAAAATATGGCCGGCTGTAGAAGTGCGCACACGCGGAAAGCGACCAATCCGGGGTTCGCGTTTCGTTTGAGTGTGTGTAGAAGTAGGCGGGTGTTTTTGCCCCACCGGGACAGTGAGTGCGAATGGGACGGGCTGCTTGCTGGGTCGGTGCGGTACAGCAGAAGCAAGAGAGAGGCACTTCTCTGCTCTCAATTCTCCGCACGCACACACACTCGCACAGCTCGCTCTCGGTCTCTCTCTCTCTTTCTCTGTCGCTCAGCGCGCAGCAAAAACAACCCCGATGGGTCTGGATGGAAGTTTCGTTCATCTCGATGTTTAGTAGCAAATTCATTTTGTACCGAAAACTTGTTGTCTAAACATCTAGCTGCACGCGGGCCGGGAGACTGTTTTGTTGTTGTTGTCGTCGTCGTCTCGCTACATGTTCAGCGTACCCCTTGTTGCGTCTCGCTGTGCACGAATGTGTGCGTGGGTGTGCGTGTGTGTGTAAGGGGAAGCTCCTGAACGTGACATTCTACCTGCTCCCGGGCTATAGCCTACTGTTCGTGTGTGGGTGTGTGTGGAAGTAAATAAAGAAGAAGCCGCAGAGAAGGAGAAGGAGAGAAGGGTGAAGGATCAGGACAACAAGGAAGGATAACGGACAGGACCTGCCCCGGGGGTCAAAAGGATAACCACCGTACGGTTGCCAGATCAGTAGTTCAGTTAAGCGATAGCAGCGGAACAGTGAACACAGTGCTTCCGTGCCTCTGTGAAGTGAACAGTGCACAACTCTGAGACCCAAAAGCCAGCAGACCGTGTTGAGGGTGAATGGCAGAGACTTAGTGGAGAGTTGATGTGAAGTTATTTTCAGCAAAGAAAAGAAAAACATTGAACAGCAGTGGAAGAAACAATTCAACAAGTTCATACTGTACTGCGACCGCGAGTGAGTGAGTTGAGTTGAAGAATCGAAGCACAGCGAGAGGGCGGTTAGTTTGCAACAGCGACCAAATAGCGCACACAGCCGTGTCCACCGTCGTGTAAAATGTCTGTGAAATCGGTCCCATCATCAGCAGCATCGTCAGCGTCGTCTTCGTTGTCGTCGTGCAGTGAGATAAGCATCGAGGAACTGCACGCCCGCTCATCACCAGGTACGTTGCGTGAGGTGTTGAAGTGCCTTGTTCAAGACGTCGTGGAACACAAGTCAGAGCCGCGAGTCATTCCCCGCGACAAAAGCGAACCGGAATTGGCTCGTTCCGTGCGTTCGCTTCAAACGCATGCCTGTTAGACACAGTTCCGTGCGAGCAAGCGATAAGAATAGTTCGTACTCTAGCATGGTTTTTAGTAATGTTTGTCTATTTTTGTTTGCTGTTTTGTCTTACCGATTAGACTTTTCGTCCGAATTCACACTCGCCAACATTAAGCAGGAGCCGCGTGCCGGCACCGTGTCCCCAATTCTGACACCACCACACACACCCACGGAGGACAGTGTTGGTGGTCTGCACGCATCACAGACGATCATCACGGCATCGCCACCGCACCACCACCACTACCAACCGCAGCACCCGTCGGCCCACCAGCAGCACGCGGCATCGCGACACATTCCGCTGAACCACTACCATCCCTATCAGTACGAGATGGAACGTTCGCGGACGACTGCCATGCGTCAGCAGCAGCAGCAACAGTTTCTACAGCAGCAGCAGCAGCATACCCCAACCGGCCAGGATATGGTGGTGGGAGCATTCGTGCCCCAGCAAGCCCCGCAGACAATCGTGAGTGCTGCACCGTCGACGAACCCGATCGAGGCCGCATTCCTGTACCAACAGCAGCAGCAACAGCAGCAGCAACAGCAACAGCAGCAACATCATCAGCAACAGCATCAGCAGCAGCAGCAGCGTCTGTGGCAGCAGCATCTGCAGCAAACCGGTTATCATCCGGCGGCAGCAGCGGCGGCCGCCGCGGCAGCCGCCACCCTGCCCGGTGCCTATGCTCACCCGCATGCCGCGCTCATGCAGCACTGGATTCGCAATGCCGCCCTGTACCAGCAACGTTTGCATCCGCATGCACACGCCCACCCGCACGGACCCACCGTTGGGCATCATGCCCATCATCCCTACCCGATGCTGGGAGGCGGTCGACCCGGTCTGAAGCTTCCCGGCCAACATCACGGCGGCCCGGGCAGTGGTGGTAGTTCGCGACCGAAGAAACAGTTCATCTGCAAGTACTGCAACCGGCAGTTCACCAAATCGTACAACCTGCTCATCCACGAGCGCACGCACACGGACGAACGGCCCTACTCGTGTGACATCTGCGGCAAGGCATTCCGGCGGCAGGATCATCTGCGCGATCACCGGTACATCCACTCGAAGGAGAAACCCTTCAAGTGTTCGGATTGCGGCAAGGGCTTCTGCCAATCGCGCACCCTCGCCGTGCACAAGGTGACCCACCTGGAGGAGGCACCGCACAAGTGCACGATCTGCAACCGAACGTTCAACCAGCGGGCGAACCTGAAGACGCACATGCAAAGCCACAGCTCACCGCAGGGTAGCGGGACCGGCCATGCGCTGGGCGGCTCCATCGAACCGTTGCTGAACGGTCCGGCGTTGGATCTGTCGCAGAAGTCATCCTCCTCGTCGACCGAGGAGAAGGACATCATCGTGGACGAAGACTTTGACGACGAGGAGGAGGAAATCGAAGAGGAGGAAGATGTGGAGGAGGGCGAGATGGAAGGCGAGGAAGAGGAACACCTCGACCTGGAGGGTGACGGTGATGGGATCGGTGTCGATGTGCGGCAGATGCTGCTGCTGGAGCATGCGAGTAGCACCGGCACGGCATTGCATACACCCAGGCGTAACCAAACAACCACTGTCACCACGATGACTACGTCAGCAGGGCCGACAACAGTGACCCCAAAGCGATCGCTCGGTTTCTCCATCGACGAGATCATGCAGCGATAGAGTGTATGGGAAGCAAAAAAGAGGCTAAAGCGATAGAGGGAGAGATAGAGAGATAGAGAGAGAGAGAGAGCGACAGAGAGTTGTTGTTGATGTTCCTTACCGTCGTAGTCCGCGTGCACAAAGTTTAGGTTATGTTTTATAGGGTCTTTGATGGGAGTGAGGTTCATCGATTCACCGGAGCGGTGTTGCACGATCACCCGGTTGCAGGATATTAACGCATACCATACCCGCCATAGTTAAGCCAAAACGAGCCAGAAATCCCACACTGCACAGCATCCAGTACGCAAAAGGGTGTGCCGAAGAACAGGCCCAGAAGTAATTGCGCTGCGCACAGCACAACACAGGCGAAAGTGAGGGAAGCGAAAGGAGAACGAAAAAAAAAAACAGATGAAGGGATGAATCGTGTACATAACCAAAGAGACGAGAATTATGATGATGATCGATAGGAGAGAAGAGCGATAAAGAAGGTCCACGAGGAAAAAAAAGGCGAGAAAGAGCTTAAGCGAACCTTTCCCAAATCCACTCCGATTCAATTCCAACTCCTAGGGGTGTATGCAACAGTTAGAGCAATTTAACAGGTTATAGCAGCACGGTACACAATACGGAAACAGATAGGGAGAATGGGAAAGGTATCTATTATTTTACAATCGAACCACGTCACGTCTGTGCGTTTCTCTAAATGGCGCGCACGGTTCTGCGTTTCCAGCCCCCATTTTGCCGGCAATCTGGGATAATGTTTACAAAGACTGATATTTGTTTTTATTACTTACTAATTATTGCCGAGAGCCCTATGGCTCGGTGGGACAATTGATAGTGTAACGCTAAGGTTAGTGTAGTAAAGCACAGTCGAGCACCTTACCCGTATTGCGTGCTGTTGTGTCCCTTGGGACAATTTATTGATGTGGCGCAGGTACCAAAGTGTGACCCAATGGTCTGGCAGAAATCGTACGGGCGGGCCAAAGCCAAAACAATCGATAAGCGGGGTAGGGCAGGACGGTAGTGGACGAACGCGTTTGCGTTAGAACCGGATAAGTATTTTCTTTACTGATCTCAAGCTGGGCGGGAGTTCCCTCGGGATGTGGCATGTGGAAACGCCACCATCAAAACAGAAAGCGATAAATAATCGTCCAACTAGCACGTTAGCTGGCAGGATTAGGAGAGTCTTCTCCTGATAAATGACATACAAAAATAGCACCGTATGAACACAGAACGAATTGGACAGTGGACAGACCATTTACTCCGATAGATAGTTAGTACAATTGATGTATATTATGTTACTATTCTGTATATCTGTAACATTGTAGCAGTAGCGCAGTACGAATTAGATGTTTAAGATACGTAAATTATTGTCGAGACCGATCCAAATAATAAACAGAAAATTGTAGCGATAATGTTTAAATACTTCGCAAAAACTATAATACACTGTGTACATGGTTTCTTTCTGTGAGAGTGATGCTTTGGGGGGTGTTAGCCACTCCAGAGGTCATTTTGTGATGACTTTAGACTTTCGAATTCATCGAGAGATAGCAAGCATCGTACATTATTCGTTTTAAAACAATTGTATGCATGTCTTGCTTGCTCAACAATATACTTTTCACATTAGACCAGGTGCACTTCAATATTGCTCTGGAATAGCGCTGGAATTCTTTGGCTTCGCGGATGACATCGACATTATCGGACGATGTGCGAACCGACTGAAACGTCCCAAAGCTTTAAGGATTGGGGTGAGGATCAATGCACCTAAGACAAAGTACCTGCTTGTCGGAGGTCTGTCTGGGGTGTAGAGTATCAGTTGTAGGTGCCGATTTTGGAGGTTAAAGAGGAGTCCTTGGTACCATAGCTCCACAACCTCGTAAGATCCAGAAGATTCCAACAAGATACGCAATGCGGCATGTATCGTATCCGGATACGTCCAGTTGTCCTCTATGGCCATGAATCTTGAACTATATGGGTGGAGGATGCCAAACGCTTTCGCCTTTTCCGAGCGGTGTCTGTTAGCAGGAGAATGAACCACGAGCTAGCTTAACTGCTTGCCGAAGCAGAGATCCTGACGGTGACCTAGGAAGCGTATGATATCTGGGATTTCTGATGTGGCCATATCAATACGACGTGCTTAACTGTTTGCGAGCCAAGAAGACCTTCAAATGTTTCTTTCTTCATGATGAAGACAGTTGCCGCATTGTCAAATGCCTTCAAATAATCGAAAAAAGATATTCGATTAAAACATCTAATTTAGCATGTATCTTGTACTGCTATCAGACTTAAATGATTTGAAAATGAATTTGATTGAATATCTTCATTTTGAATCCATCAGATGTCAGATAAATGACGCAGAAGACCTTCATCAATATGTATAGGTTTGTTTTGCGTAACATCGGAAAGCTTAACGCACAAAAGCTTTTCGCAGAAATCATAAACACGCATGTCCTTGGTGGGTGGTGTCAAACAATAGTGAGATGTTAATCACAAACAAAAACACAAACACAAATGGCGGAAAAAACGTACGCAACCATGTGTACATAATGCAAAACCGACGAGTTCGTGCGAGCAACCGTGCCTCTTTGTTTGACAGAATGTGGTGCGAAATTGTTAATTACCGCACCCGAGCGACTAGTGTGGCCGCTTCCTGTAAGTTTGCGTGAGGTCGCTATGGCAGTGGAAGCAAAATCCGACCGCCACATCGTGCGGCAGATTGTTATGGCATTCGGCCCGATCGGCTGCTGTATCGGCGCAGCGACGGTGAATGGTGTCGACAGCTGATAAGGAAGCTGATTGAAGCCAACCGACTGTTCCGCGGTCGGTTAATGTGTGCCTTGTGTCCATCTTCCCCAATGCGGCACACTGCACCAAGCGGTTAAGGGTTGATTCGCCGGACGGTGGCGTAAAATTGTTGACAGAACCTCGACGGACAGTAGCCGGTGCCTGTGCAGCGACGCTAGATGATGCCATCGCGAGCGGGCGCACTAGATGGACGAAAGTCGTGGTCATGCGATTACACTCGTTGATGATAACCTTAGCATGCTTCTTTTTGACGGTGTTTCGTTGTTGGTGGTGTGCAATGCGCACCCGAAGTGTGATAGAGTATGCTTGGCGCGGACCCATTTACCGGCTTCACACCATAAAACCTCCGAAATGGGCGAAGTACAGGGCGTAAGTAATTTGGCTACATCCACCAGCTACATCCTTGTCTGCTGATTGCGATGACCCCTAGCAAACACAGTATCGGCTGCAGAATAATGCGATGAACCTGCCTGGTGGAAGACGGTTGAACACGAAATTTTATTGCGAATTGAATGTTGAGTGTAAGTGTTTGTCTTCGCAGTAGCCATTAATTGTACGTATTCAATTTAAATCAATTACCGAGGGCAAGTAGTTAGGCATGAATTAAAACAAATGTACAAAGATAATTTATTAAATTATAATTTATACAACCGTAAAACTTCGAGGAAGTAAAAATATTTTTTATTCAAAAACTTCTCTGTCTCAAAGCATCTTGCCTATTAGGGCGACATCAACGGTTTCCAACGGTTAGCGAAACGTTCCATCCACTGTAGCTTCCACTCTTTGCCCTATTCGCAGGCTACCTGCACAAATGGGCAACTCGAGTGGCATCGGTTTAAAATTTTAATTACATGTTCGCTGCACATGATTAGCCCGAAACCGGTGCTGACAGTCACCGTTCATCATCTGTTGGTTTTTTTGTCTATGGGTTGGGAGTTAGGATTTAGATTCTTCCCCTGGCCGGGCGCAGAGGGTCACCGGATAAATGCTTGAGGTGCTTATTACGCCAGTGACAGAGACCTCAATCCGGCGATATTGATTTTAATAATTTCCCATCCTAAATCCGGCGGTCCCTGGGGGCTGGGTATTGCAGCCAGCGGAAGTGAGATCGGAACGGAAAACAGTGTTTCGCCGTTGCTAACGAAAACAGGTAGTTAGACGGGGATTTTTCCTCTTATTTTACGAAGATGCCTCATCGGAAGCCTGTAATTATGATGTGACTACCAGGGGAACCGTTGTGTGATTGCAATTATTTCGATCGAAACCGATCTTGGGAAGGCGCAAAAAGGTTCGATCGAGAGTCGATCAGTGGGAAGGTCCGCTTCCGGATTCCTTACGTCCATCCGCCCAGAAATTTTCGAACGAGATATTCATAGAGAATAATTTGAGATGAGATAAATAATGCTACACAAAATTGCTACTGGCGTACAGTTGTGGTTGTGATACGAATCAAAGCAAGCTGCGGTTGTTGGACATCGCGAACTGGTATGTGATCGATGGTTGCCAAAACAATCTCACGCCAAAACCCTGCACCCTGCTAATTGTGCTCCGCAGTCTGGAATTGCATCTGATTTATTTGCGCTCCAGAATTCCAGAGTTCCATCACCGAGGCACTTCCAATTTCAATCACATTAATCACAATTCACCAGTATTTGGGAAGCGCGCATACCGCATCCACACGCGTTGCCTGATTGATTTCCCAGAAATTGCACAGCACACTCAACCAACTCAAGCATGGTCGGGATGAAAATGTCTGCCAATTTCCAGCGGAACAGATCGAATTAAGGCGAGGGTATTTTCGCGTGGAATGCCCCGGACGTTGTGGACAGTCGAGAGGGGGGCGATTTGAAATGCTTCAATCTTTGGGGTTTTTTTTCCTGTTTTCGCAAGTCAGTTTGTGGAGCTCAATTGGGGCGTACGGGTTGATTCCGATGCTAGACGCTATCAATCAAGTTTCCCCCTTGGGTTGTTGGGCCGAATTCGAGCGGCCGGCAGGAAGGAAGTGTTTTGATACGCAGGTGAACGGATCTCGGTTCCAAATCCATCGAAGGTAACGTTCGAAAATTTGCTTCTCGGGAGTGTGTCTCGCAAGGCGAAGATCATGCCCGGGTCTGATCGGTGGGCTCTAAATTCTAGCTAATTAAATTTATTATCCTCTTCTGTGGGCCGTTTGTGTGCTCGGGAGATGTATGTGCACGTGTTGTCTTAGAAGGCGATCATTCGCAAAGTCGCAATCTCTTTCACCGCCGAGCCGGGAATTTCTTTCTGACATGATAACTATGATTCAGATCGGTTTGATGCTTTGTGCAAATTCGGCTCTCGGGGTTCCCCGGTCGACTAGCTGCCAATTAATGATAATTTGAAAGGCGAGGCTTCGCTGTGATTATGCGATACGAAAATTGCTGCACAGTTTAGTGTAACGAACCGCATGGTCGAGCGTGTTTAACATTGTTTAGCAGTGAAATAGAGCAGCAGTTTGGTGGAACTTTCGAGTGTTTTATGGTATTTTGCGTGTATAGTCGCAAGCAAATGTGCTGGAGTTTGGTTTTAAAAATAGTTTCCCTTCTAAGCTCAAGAGTTGTTTTCCACTGTACAAGTAAATTGATCGTCAAGCGACCCAAAGATCGCATTCCTCATTTAATTCCTGTCCAATTCGTAAGGATTCAAGTGCCGATTTAATTCGATTTCATCAGCATATCGCACGATCGTGGGGATGTTTTAACAAAGAAATAAATAAACCAACGACTCACAGAACACTTTCCGAACAATCACAAACGATTTTTTCGTTTCGTCTCCAGTCAGAGTCAGTTCAATCATCAAGCGTTCGGGGAGATTATCCTGTCAGGTGTGTGTGCGAGCGTAATCTTCGCCGTGGTGGAATCGTGAGCCCAAAAACCCAAACCGCCACCAGTTCCCAAGTGGTGGCACGGGTGAAAATTAGGGGTCCCCTTAGTCGCTGTCGGCCGTTTCATTCCTGGGTGAAAGAGGGCGAAAGGGACGGGCGTTGAGAAGAACCCCCATCCGAACAATCGAAACCACCGGTACCGGGCATTGCCAATTTGCCTTAATTACGCGATTAGTTACGGTGGGAAAGTTTGGTGCAAAATTCACAAGAAAAAGGTAGTAACAGTGTTGAGCGCACGAGAAATTGAACCTCAGCAGAAACGATAAACGATCAAATGCATGGGTTTTAAAATCTCATCCCGATCAAACATACATTCTGCCATCGTGAAAGTTTAGAGCCACGGCCACCCGGTCCAGCTGATTCAATTCGGTGGAGCGGAACTCCTGGCTGGCTGGTGGCGATTTCCTAGAAAACCCCGTAACTTTTGGGGCTTTTTAATTAACTTTCTGACATTGCGAAAACCCTTTTCCAAGTGGCGTGTCAGTGGCGGCCGGTTGTGGTCTGAAAAAGCAAAACAGATGGAAATATGTTTGAACCCCGCGCTGAAAAGGGTGGCGTTTTTTTCGCATTTGCTAATCTATTGCATACAATTTTAGCACAATCTGTTACTGTTTTGGTGAACCGGGAACGGCTGGGAACTCTCCCAACGAGGTCAAGTGTGGAAACTTATTTTTTGGAAGTTGTTTATCTATTTTTTGTTTTGCTGATTGGTACAAGCTACAAGCTACATTGCAAAGTTAGGGCGTGTACGCTCGGGAATAGTCCGGGTTCCGGGCTATTTTGATAAAGGATGATCAGGAACAGAAGTTTAATGAATTATGATTTGGCAGACACGGTGGGACGGACCGGCGGTCCGTTGCACGGCGTCAGAAGAAGGCTCGGAGCGAATTTTGATTAGTTTTAATTATGGGGTTTGGATAGGGAAGAAATTTACGATTAGTGCCGCAAAAGGCGTAAAGCACCTCGGAAAGACTCCTTGAGGCTGGTAAGAAAACGTGAGGATATCTTAACAATTGTACGCATGTCTTAGACGACCGTTAAGTCTAAATTGTGTCAGTTATTGGAAAGAAAAATTAAACTCTCTTCTGTCATCTAGTGTGGCTCAAACAGTCCCATTTATTTTCATGCGCCACAATTCAACACTCCCAATGGATGGAATCAGTCAATCACCTGGTCGCGCATTCCAGAGCCTCCGACCATTATGAGTGACTGTCCGACATGTAATGGGTTGGGTCGCTTTACCGTGCAGCGGATAGCAAAAACGAGCAATTCCCACCGAAAATCCAATAACATTATCCGAACACACCAACACGGTACATACCGGCGTGTACGGCATGTTTGCGGTCACCTTTCATCGGCAAAACAGCTCCACAGTAAGCAAAGGAACGCAGCGAACAGCGTAAATTCCCACGCCCAGGTTGTGGATGCGGATGGCCTGGGGAAAACCTGGAGGAAACCTGGAAGTATATATACAGCTTCTAGGCAAGGATGCAGTCGATGGATATGATTTCCATATTGGACTCGCACGGGTGGACCTGCACCGTCCGACTCCCAGAGTAGCGAAGAAGTCAATCAGAGTGGAGCGCATCGCGCAAAACGTATTATTATCGGGGCAGGGTGAAAGATAAAAACAAAGCCTCCGGACGTTAGTGGGATCCCGTACGGCAGGTTTTTCGTTGGCCCCGCTGGTTTATTTTGGGGCCAAACCCCTCCGATGCAGCTTCTGCATGATTACGCCTTGGTTATATTGGTGCTTTACAGCGAACTGCCACCGCCCTCTTTCGAGCGGTGGTGGGAAAAGAAGCCGGCCCCGGGGATGGCTCGCGGATGCCGAAGAATTCGACCTCTGCCGAAGCAATCGCGCGCCGGACGAGGTCACACCAGCCAGCCGGCCCAATAATGGGTCCCGCGACGCCGCGCGCGCAGAGAAGAAGTCCGCGATGAAAAATGACCGTACCGAAGTTTCTGAGATTTCCTGCCAAAGACACACACACACACACATCGACTTTATGGGAAAGGTGGGATGCATGGTTTCTAACTCTCCTGCCCTCTAAAAACCAAACCCCCCCACACACGAGGGACGCCAGAGTCCCGCACAACTCTCTATTGTAAATCTTTTTTTTTTGTTTTTTTCTTACTCTCATTCGTTGAGGTTTGTGCCTTTTTGTTGTTGTTGTTGTTGATAATTTCCGAATTCTAAAAATGACCCAAAAAATTAACACTAATTAAAGGTTACGGTGACTGGCGAGAGCCCCGCGAAGAGCGAGAGTTCGTGTGGAACGCTGGGACGGAACAACCCACGTACGCCCATTACCGAATTCCTGATCGGTCGGTGCGGGAGGACACACCATCAAGGGTGTTCGGTGTATCGTTCCCTGCGGTGCCCGGCTCGAGATTATCCCGCTCCTGTGCGATCCCTGTTGCGGGCAGTTGGGTTTTGTCGACTCTTGATCGTTTGCTGGATCGAAGATTTGCCAGAGTTCCTACCTTTACACTGTCAGTTACCATCATCATCATCATCGTCCTTGCTTGTGCATTCAATGTCGGTAAATGGTGGAACGCTAAACGTGTTTATTATATTAATTCGCTTTATTGAAAATAATTCCTTCATCGAAATTATCTTCTGGTTCTTTGTTTACGTTGTTCGAACGGGTATGTTGCTAACTTTAGAGGAAACATTCTTGTGTGGGAAATAAAACCTAACATTGGAGTGACGTGAAGTTCTAAAACATTGAGGATCACGTTGAGATCATTTTCTTGATATCTCCTACATAGACAAAGTCTCGTGAGGACGAAGGCTCTTAGCACATTCTTTTAATATAATAAGTTTATTGATCATCTCGTACGATCCAGTAGAGTTCAGCTGTGGTTCTTGCATAAGCAATGATTTAGTGAGAATCACAGTCCGTCTACTATCGCTAGCCGTTCACCGGATATTTTTGGGGGCGCCAGCGGCTTAATTTCTTTTCCCTGACACAGGCCCCAAAATGCGCCTGAACAATTTGCTCCCCCCGCCAGTGCGGTACGTTATGGCTAAGGACCGAAACCTAAACGCTTCTTAACTGCCCACAAACCGCCTTCAAATGATCGCATCGTTAGGGGGGGCATCGGCGAGAGTCGTTAAATTCGGTGCTGTGAAATGATGTGTTTTCCTAAATACCATCATCACCGAGCGGACACGGACGTATCATTCGCTTCTTGCAGGAGGGGTGTTCTTCCCTCGATCCCGGTGTTTTTTTTTTCGGAGCAACCGAGGGAAAATCTTGCGAATGAAATTAAATGAAGACGATGGGTTCGAGCTTTCCGGACTGCGGGTTGCTTGGACCACGTAAGGGCGAACCGTAGCTACCAGGCGATGGTTGCTTTTTTTCTAATGAGCAATTAATTACAGCTTATGAGTGGTGATTTGATCTTAATTTCTCCCCGGCCAACCTCTTCGGTGTAGTGCGATGTGATCGCTGAGATTTCTCCGAACGGAGCCAGAAAATATTAGACGTATCGATGCCGGAGGGAACCCTGCAAATGGTCCCTTTTGGGTGAGTGGGTCCATCATCAGGCAGGAACACGTAACATCGCCGGTAATCGCATTAACAATTTTCGAGGCTTTTGTTCTTCGCTGGGTTCGGGCTGGTGTGCTTCGTCCGGATGCGAACCGTTCGCATGTCCTTACACACGCGATCGCTACCGTGATCGTTTCGTGAGGTCCGGGCCTTGCATGCGTTGAGATAAATTTATTGACGGACGCGCATCTCGATCAATCCGTCATGATGTCGAATGTTTGAGAAGCTTCGGTCAGGTCCGTGTGGAAATGAGGGATACCTACTCTAAATCAAATTCTGCTTGATCGGTTTTAGCAACAGCAAAGAAAAAAAAAAGCAAGGGAAAATAGCGCCTGAAGATGATGAGAACCCATTTGTGTCAGCGGCGCCTAATGAATTCATCAATCGGCCCGAACCAGATTGGCACCGGAACGTTGTCGCTCCGGGGGGAGGGATACGGTTACGGTCGGTGTAAAAGAAAAGCGTTAGAGCGAAATCTGTTTATCCGTAGCCAGTTGGTTCCGGCGAGTTTACGGTACCCGATAAACCCAAAGGGTGATCCGATGATTTGATAAACTACCGATCATCAGCGCACGATACAAGCGGCGATACGAGCTGTTTTGTAATAAAAAACTAAAAACACTTCCCGTTGCAAGCAAATACTCTACCGCACAAAGTCGCTCCGCGGGAACGGGCGTTTTGCTTCGGCTTTGGTTTGCTTTTAATGAGCTACCATAAAATTGATTCCCAACTCCAGCGTGCGCCCGCTCGGGACTGGGGATTTTCGCTCTATTTTATTATATGTTATATGGATGTTATGAGGAGGGGGGGATGCTTTTCCATTTCCTTCCCTTAATTTCCCGCAATTTGTTTTCCACCCATGTCGTGTGTATCGTTGTTTTCGGCCGTGGTGTTTTCAATTAATTCCCCGCAGCAGTTCGATATCGGTTGGCGGGTTTCGCGTGCTCGGTTCAATTTGGGGCGCGGAATTTTATGATTTACTTCCTGCGAGGCGCTTCAGGTTGATTTGATCGATCGATCGTGGTGCTGTAAATTATGCTAATTGAGTGTCGAACAAGGTTGTTTAATGAGATTTGTTAGCATATGTTGATGGTTTTAATGAAACAATTAAGCCTTTGTTATGAACTGTTAGCTATTCGGATCTTCAAATATGACGTTAATGTTAACCAACTGTTCAGTTTCAGTGTATGTGTTGTAGCTCCTACCTTATATACGTACAGCACCGAAATTACGCCATTTAATGAGAAAAAGTTGATGTGTCACAGGAATAAAGTGTCTCATGCGGCTGTGTGGCATTTTTAACACCTTGTCTAGACCACCCGCCAGGAAGGACTAGGCCTGCCTGGTTGCAAACACCTCCATCGGCGGGCAACAGAATAAAGAGCGAAAGCCATTGGCCGTAACGTAAACGCCCGCAACGAACGAGTTGAGCTGACCGCATGCACGGGGGGGTGGTCATGCCCATAATTAAAGCTCATTTTCCTGCACCAAAAACCATTGGCGCACTATCGTCACCACCCCATCATGAGACTTTAAGAGCCTGCCACGAGCGGTGCCGCAGGGGAGCCCGCTGTCCGGTTTCAGCTTGTCATTATGAGTGTTAAATAGCAGTTTTATTATAACAATTATCGCCCCTAATGGTTTGGCGTTGTCACGCGATCCGACGCGAGTCGACGTGGAGATCCGGGATCGGGGGGATGTTGTTCTAGGTGCGGGAGGGAGATCTTCACCTCCCCTCCAGGGCACTGTTGGGACGGGTCGAAGCAATGGTTCGCATTATAGCCACGTGCCTTAAGTTGTGGCTAGTTAGGAGACCTGCGACTGTGGACTGAGGCATTGTCGCGCATTAAGCGTTTGATTTAGTTGCTCAGTTTATGGGAAGTCAAATGTCACACGACAGAGCGACTGGGCGTTAACGATTAATTGCTCAAGGTTTTTTGGTTTTGAAGCTGGTTGGATTGGTACGCCGATCGTTTGGCAGTAAACGATGGTGATCACGCGAAAGACTTTAGCTGGCCAGCGCCGTCAGGCCTGTCGTGTCGTGTACTTCCGAATGCCGAATTTCGCATGTCCACCGGAGTGAGGGAACCGCTCCCGTGAAAGTGTTGCTCCAGCCGCTTACGGGTACTGCCACTGATGGCGCTTTAATTGTGGGAGAATTTCCAGTGGCCATCTCTCGCCATAAAGAGAAGTGCTGAACGGTCTTGCATCGTTGGCATGCAATCATCATGCCGTGAGTCGTTCATTCAAAGAGGAAGGCATCCGTAATCAAACCTTCTATTTTCGGGAAAAAGAGGCTATCTCTTATCAACCAGAAGGTGGGTTTTCCCTGGAAAGATTTGCGTAATTTTAAACCCATCCCGTGTCGGGGGATCCCCCACGGCGTAACGCAAATAGAGACGCACAGCGACATATTTGCGCACGCTGATGATGTGTAGAATTAGTTGTCGGTCAGGTTAATATTGCTCCGTGCGCTCGTTTCGACTTGCCCCGGTGTCTGGTTGTGCCATGCGGGGTCGTAAAACAATCTGTTAACATTTGTCACCATCATTTCGGTGTGCTCTCGGCTCCGCGCCCCGTCATGCTAGTGCGGTTTATGTGGACCGTGTTCCTGGAAAGCAGAAGCCGGTACACGCTGGCTTTAGAAGCCGAGTTAGACTTACCGGTGCGGACGAAGGGATCGAGTTCCCTCGAAATGGTTCGTTTGAAGTTAAACGATGTTTACCGAGCCCGCAGTTAAGGTGTTAAGAAGGTGTTGATGCCATGTAGCTGTGGTTCGCTTTGAAGTGATGCGAGATGCAACCGGGTGCTTAGAAAGGGGACCAAACCTCCCCGTGCGCCGTCATGTGAAACGTGCGACTCACCCTGACTGACCCCCTGACGCCTTCGGTCCGGTGGATTGTTGTTGTTCGGACGAGGGCGTCCCAGCGTACCAACGTTTATCATCAACGATACCGATTAATTTCTACATCTGTCGAACAAATTGATGCTTTTCGCTCGGGTTTGCCTTTCGGACAGCGATCGGTTGTAAGCTGCACAAGCAACAACAATGAGTGTCCATTCCACTAAAAGCGCCCACGGTGAGGTAGCAACAAAGCAAGACGCATGGACTTTCCTTTTAACGGTGTCGAAAGCAATTCACATTTCTAATCGATACGTGCCCTTTTTGTGGGGCGAAGAAGACCAACAGAGGGAAATGGGAGTGAAAATTTATGGCGGTGTGCATTTAGTGTGTGTGCATTGCACCCCGATGCACCTTTCATCGATTGCTCGGTGGGTGCCGTTGTGTAGATAAGAAGGTGTGATACATTTTGTTTGCATTGAAGTCACTGCGTAGGGGCTCTCGTAAGGTGTGTGTGAGGGATTAGCTGGTTGTAATTGTTTGGAATTAAAGAGGCAGTCGCAATGGTAAATAAAATCCAAATTATAACTTAACTGATATAACTAGCAGCACAGTAGAATAAGGGTGCACAGGGAAGACTATTACATGTTGTACGATTAGTTGAAATCCCATAACATTTTAAAGGCAAGGTTAGTTATTCACTCTCATCCCACCTCATGAAAGTTCATTGCTATAATTTTTCATCCCGTTTACGTTTTGTGGAATGAAACATTGAGCTATATTAATATTTTGGGAAGTTTTTTTTCAATAACTTAACAAAACAAATGTAGAACAAGAATTGGAGAATACCTTTAGTCCACGAGATAAATCTAACTCTTATATGTGGATTTGAGATTTGAGAATTGACAGCTGCATTAGATTTATATAGCACGGAGTTCAAGGATAAATGTTAAAAAAAATTGATAAGGTGTCAATTAATTGTTTAAGGTAATTATTTTGTTTAAGGTATGTTAATGTTCTCTTTTGAAAAATCGCCAGAAATTCTGAATATATAACCTAGCAAAGCAGGAAGATCACTTTGTAATTTTCAAGCATAAAACGATACGTCGATCGCTGGCGTATTATAGTATGTCTCGGGAACTGCCGGGACAAAAATCTCATTTTCAAAATACCCAAAATTTAACATCGGCCACCTGATAAATATTTTAATGTTCCTTATAATTTTGTCCATCAACATTTCTGTATATCTCGCTCATTCGCTTCCTTATGTGCTGGAGAAATTGTAATAAAGCAGCTTCTAATTGTCTCACTAAATCTCACTGTTGTATGCAAAATTAAAGAAGTGAAATGTGTGGTTAATGAGCAAAAATCTGTTCACTCATATCTTTCTCTAATGGATGGGCTGAAGCGATCCATTGCAATGTGCAGTGTTAATAATGTTTTATGAGCTCCTTGTAATCTCCTTCCCTAAAGAGGCAATTGCTAATTGTGCTGTTAAGAGTGAAAGACATTTCATTTCCAACCGAAACCATAACGTTGCATAAAACTTTCCACACTGCAATGAAACCCATCTCTAATCCCGTCCTGAATAATGGCACTCGCTTTCCTCGTCCGATTCTCGTCGACATGCAAAGTTCGTACTTCGCAACGAAACAAAAAAAAATGTTTGTGGCACCAAAACCCTTCAGGTAAAAGGGATGTCATTCAACCGTTTCGCAATTGTGGCTGGGGCCAGAAAGCAGAAAGCGAGGAAACACATTTCAGCAAAGCCGAGCAGGAAATAAGCGGCCGCTTCGGCTGTGAATGGTGAATGTGCGCCGGTCTCACCGTGCAATTGCTCTTTTCCCTCGTGTCGAGCGCCCCGCTCGGTTTGACACACACACACTATGGGTGGTTGTGGAAAGTGCAACTATGTAATTACCCCGACGTGCCTCGGATGCTTGCAATTATTCTTCGACCGGTGCACACAACAATGGTTAAGGTTCGCTCACGGTAATCTGCAAAAAAGGGCCGCCTAAGAAGCTTCCTCTTCCTGCTTTTGACGGTTCAATGGCGTTAAGCAATGTCGGGCCGGGAGGACAATAATTGGCCGGGAACTTATTTGTCACTTCTTTCGGCTGTGTACCGTAGGAACAATGCTGGGGACGAGTGTGTTGTGTGCAAACTTGAATGAATGGTGAGAAAAGTTGAGTGTTGTTTATTTCAAGCCGCTTGGTTTAGGATCATTGTAAGAAAACTGATCAAGCTGATCTCTTTATGATACACTAATCAAAGCAAATTTATCATTATAGCCTTGAGGTTAAAGGAGTGGACGATAATTTCCATTTCCTGATAACATCTTATTATCGCACCTTGGTAACAGGTAGCATTTTCACAAGGCGTGTCTTTGGTTTGCCCCACTATTACCAGTTGCCCCGAAACCATAAATTCGGCTGCAGTTTATCTTTAAGGATGCACCGCTAAACAATCTTTGGCAGTGCAAAAGAGAATCCCACTCGATCGAACCGGAGTGCCCAAATTTGCATGCCACAAATCGGGCTCGCGTGCCCTTTTCCAATTGGGGGGTACAGCGACGAGATGGTTCCTGGGCAAAAAGTAAAAACAGAAACAGGACAGCTGCGAGTGCAGGCAAGCGAAATTTGGCTCCCGCGAGGCTCTAATTTGCATCTGTGCTTCCCTTCTGCTGCACAGAGCGGCTTCGTTTTTCATATGGCCGGTACATCTCTTAGACCGTGCAGTTTTTGTGGGCTGGACACAATTATACGCCTCGGTTATGCGGCGGGAAAACAAAAGGTGCAAGCGCCACAGGGAAAAGACGTTTGCTGAACACTGGTTAGCAGCAGTTGGCCGCTAAGGTGGACTCCGTCAGCTCACTTACCGGGGGCCGCAAAAGAGCGGCCATGCGAACAACATAAAAACAGAAGTTAGCCAGAAGGAATTGTACGCAGACGGACGACGGATTGGTTGGTTGGAGATAAATTATTCGGTAGCTAAACGGGGCAGCTTTTCTGTGGGTTTTTTTTTCTTCTTCGGTTTGCTTATTGAATCGATGCGAAAAGCGAGTGTAGGCTAAATGGCAAAGATGTCTGCAATGTTCGGTGGTAAGGCACGTGGCGATTTTTTAACAAGTGTTGGCAGCATGCTTTCATCGTCTTTTTTGTGCTGCTGGTAATTACAAGGCACTGACTGGGTGGATTGAAAATGGTAGCGTATGGTAGAAGAAATCTTTGTTTTAAAGGGAGTTGGTTTTTGTTACAAACAGTGGCAATATAAGGAGTTACGATTCTAATGTATTCGATTAAGTCTTTGAATTATTTAAAATCTTTATAACATATTGATAATATTTTACAAACAACACGAATATGACGACATAAAAACCTTTGCGACACTCAATAATGTGTGAGTTATCACACTATGGTAACACCTAGGTCAACTTAATGACATAATTCTCATATGTTCTGAATTGTAGATCAATATTTATATTGAGAATCTTCTTAAAATCCTATTGGTACTCCCGCGGATTAGCTCGTCTTGGAGTGTTATCCTGCTGTTTAGATGAACCATTAGAACACAAAATACACTTAGGAGATCGTGAATGCTATTAAGGAGTACTTCTTAAAGATTACGGTCTTCTCAGGTGTGTATCACACCATGCTGGATCGCTACAAAGCGATTTTTAGTCTTTGACAGTCAGCTTGGTCCAAAACTGGAAAAAAAATCTTCATGTCGTCGTCATACAGCAACACTCCGTAATGAGGAATAGTCTTTGATGAAAATGAACATGGCATGAACTGTACGAATTGGCAATGTTGAAGATTAAAGTACCAATCAGAAAATTTGCTCTAATCAGGTCGATTGGTAGCAACAAGGCAAAAACAATTATCGTTTTTGGTATAGAATTTGTTTTGAAATCTTTGTCCTATTTCAAGTGATACTTAATGTTTCACAATTAACCATTGTTTGGATTGTACCTTTGCCGGTTTATTCACACATTTAGCCCTAAATAATGCATTTCATTATTTAAGCTGCCGTTTTTTTTTTCGCTTCCTCGTGGCAACCAATTCGGATGCTGAGCACTTTGGAAGCGAGCGGTGTGCATTTTCACACCGTTGACAGCAGCAGCACCGCAAGCATTGGACCCTTTCGGTGGAAACTGAGCGTGTAATAACCAGACTGCCGGGCAAGGCAATTTGACGGATGACCAACCGTCAAAGCGGCACAGCACCAGCACGCCTTTGTCTTCTGTGCGAGCGCGGCACGATTGTCACTGCGCCCGGGCGGCGGTTCATTTGTCACCGGGGCTCAGTTAAAAAAGCGATCCCGCAAAGCAGGAAGACGAAATGTTACGCTCCGCCTAGAGCGTAAGCTGGTTGGTTGGTTGGTTGTTTTTTTTGCCGCTTTCCACCTGGAAAACGGACAGCGATCGAATCCCCCAACCGCAAAGGAAGTGAGCCGGATGGTGAGCGGGGTGAAAAAACAAACACAAAATGGTGTGCGAGTGGAGGAAAAAAGCCGGCCACTAATAAAGTGATTTTTACAAAAGCCACAGTCAAAAGGAAGATTATGTGGCAGAAGGAATGCGTTGCTTGTGTAGCGCAAAAGCCGTGTTGAAAAATCGCACAACCGTTCAGCAAGACGACGGGACACAAAGGATCGCGTTGAAAGGACGCAAAAGAGGCGGTGTGCGTCTTAAGCGCTCGTCAAAGTGGTGCTTGAATGTGTAAAGGATCTTGACAAATTAGTTGAGAGATAAAAAGGAGAAGAGTGGGCACGTACATTGCACATGGGGCTTAAGAGCCATGAATAGAGTAGTGGAGGCTTGGGAATAGCTGCGAAGTGCGAAGAAGCTGAGCGATTGAGAAGCGTTTTTGAATAATCTGAATGGTGTTGTATGAAATTATAAGCTTATTAAGAAGAAAAATCATATCCTACTCTTTATGCGGGGTTAAAACTCATAGGTAGCAGAGAATATTCATTTGTAGCTATGCCATAAATTATTGATGTACAGTAACCATAATTATGGCAGAATTTATATTGATGTTGTGCTTAACTAATCTTATGAGAAGAGTCATTAATATGAATCTTTAGTAAGAAGTCTTTCTAATAAGGAATTGACTCTCAAAAACTTCATGTGTCTTCGAAAATTCAAGAATCCTTAAAGATTCAATCTGGTTCATGAATTTTTGGGGATTCAATTATTTGAGGATTCAAAAATCTCTGAGGATTCCGAAATCCTTGAAGTTTCCAGAATCTTTGAGGATTAAGAAATTTCTAAAGTTACAGGAATATCTGAGGATTCAAGAATCTCTGAAGTTTCACTATTCTTTGAGGATTCAGAACTATCGAAAGTTTCAGCAATCGCTGAGGATTCATCTATCTATCAGATTCATTCAGATTTATGAACTTGAATCAGATTCACCCAGCATTAGTTTATATGTATAGTGTTTCCATAAAAAAAACTCCTCAGAATCTTGCTGATATGTACTTAAGAAGAAGATGATATATGTAATTACACGTGGAAGTCGCAGCAGGAAACATTATCGAAATGATCACCAGCATCGTAACTCTGGTAAGCGGTAAAAGTCTCTAATCAAATACGCTGTGTGCCGGCCACCGGCAAACCCCTTTTAGATAATGATTTCACTTTCCCACAGTGATAGTGGGCAAACGAGCATAATTCATATGCGTCCCATCGCTGGCAGTAGTACCATAAATGGTGGCAGCAGTGCCACTGACCCGGCGCAGAGTAAGGACAAAGCGATCGTGCTGTCGGTGGAGCATATTGAGGAAGTAGAAGCGTCTCAACCGGACCCGACGATCGTGATCCGTACAAGCGCCATCATTAACGATTACACGCATATCAACGTCTGCCGGTAGACACTGGCGACCGAACCCAAACGGTGTGCGGATCAGCATGAGAAGCCTACGCATGCGGCGATGTGCTGGACAGAACGCAGCAAGCCGGAGCCTTGCTGTCGGCGCGTTCTTTATGTGGAAATTCCGAACCGTCGATCGTGTTGTGCCGCTGATGAGGGGCATACACAATCTGTAATAAGAAGTCTCACCCAGAAATCGGCCGGACCGCGCGCATGGGTTGCAAGCGCGGCGGTACGCTCGGAATAGAAAACTGAAGCTCCCGAAAATAACAGCCGAGAACGAAATATGGATTCCGTCGGTCGCCGTATGCGGGGTGCATCGGTTTAATGCAATCAAAATCATAACAGTTGTTTTCTCCCATTTCGTGATTAATATTTTTTAATTATCATCCACTACGACTGAACCGACTGCGACTGGATGGCTAGAGAAGAGGCACCGTTTGACAAGGTACGGGCGCCTCCGAAGCACGGAAGATTATGCTAACAGGCGTCAGTTTATGAGTGGAAACGTTTCGGCGGAATGGTTTGTAGACGGTTGTGGTTCCTCGCTCTGCGATCGCGAGCGCTCCGCGTTCGAGTTTCAAACATTAGAAGCAGCCGCTTGAAACAAAGCGAACAGGCGGACCGTGTAGACACCAATCGGTATGGAATCACGGAGGATTCACAGCTTGTTACGGTGTTCTGGCGTTTGTTAGACATCACTTTCATGATTTTATGACCGCAATCTACGGGTTTTTTTGGGGCTGGGCGTTTTTCTCTCCCTCTTTCATCATGAGCTGAAAATCTTCGGTAGACCGTTTTAGGGTGCATCCGCTTCTCATGCAGAGCTCCTGCTGCGTTTCGTTCTGTCGAGAATGGGTTGGCAGTGAACAGTGAATTCGCTACCACCACCGACCGAGGGGTTTGAGCGTGATGCCGCATCAGAACTGATTAGGAATGATCGGTTGGGTGCAGCAAACCCATGCAATCCGAAATTGTTGCAATAATTCCGCTAGAGGAGCTGTCGTTGCGGTACTAATTGGGAGGTAAAGTAGCTTCAAACGGTATTGCTAGGCAGTGAATGTTACCGACGATGGATTAATTAAAATTTATCAAAGTAATTCTTCATGTTTTTCCCTTGAGCATGCGAATGAGGATCACTGCTTGTTGCAGTTCGAATTGCCGTACAGTAAATACTTCTGCCTCCCGATAAACTTCCCTGGTTCGCAGCAATCAGCGGAGGTCTCTTCTGTTGGGCGCCCCAAGGAAGAGAGAGAGAGAAAGAGAAGGAGAGATGACACGGCAACTGGTCGCATTTTATGGTACGAGCGTATAATTCAATCCGATCGTATGGGCAATAATTAAAAAACAAAGAAATTATGACCGATTTGGAAGTGCGGCGTTCTTTCATCGCACGCTGGCACAGTCAGTGGCGCGCCCGGTGGGGGGTGTCTTTCTTGGGTCGGTTTCAGGTTTTTTTTTCTGTACCCCATTCCATCGTTTTCCACTCCGTTGTGGAACCCCCCTGGATAGGTGGATGGTGCGTCCCGTCCTTTCGTATGGGGATGGAATGCAATCGCAAGGAGTCACTTTATGTGAAGCGAAGTTTAATGGGATTCTAAACGCATCTCCCTAGCGCAATGGTTACGGTCGTTAAGTTTGATTGTAGCGCGTGTGTTGGGTTACTCCCCGCGTGCGCCGCTGCTGATCGCTAGTGCGAAGACCTAGTGAGATTCAATTGCTCCGTTGACAGTGGTGCAGAAAGCGTGGTTTATATCCTTCGAGATGGAATGAAATATTGCAGAGCACCAGGTAATGAGAGGCTTTATTGAGTGGTAATTCTTCTTTTTAAAAAATATTATATCACAAATAAGGATGTGAAGTATTAGAATTTAATGTCCAGAGATTGAATTAAAACGTTGGGAACAGAGTCTTGGTCCGGATGTACAGCGAAGATAAACTGTGGAGGTGTAAAGGACCCAAGAACAAACGATGCTATTGTTGGACGGCGAAGTCCTAGAGGTCGATAGATAAAGCAAATAGATGGTTATGGTAATATTGCTGGTTTGTTTTGACTTCATCGCGCACAAGGTTCGACAAGATTAGGTTCAATCGGGACCACCGCGTTGACGGTGCGTATATGTATGGGGACGTTTTGGGTCAACATAATCGTTACCTCAAATATAGATGTACGATAAGGCTTTTATTCCTAGGTGGAAAATAAAGCAATCACGCTCGTCTCGGGAATAGTAGGAATCGAATGAACTGCTGTGTGGACAGTGCCATACCCAATCTTGGATATGGGTTGTATATGTGCGGTTAGGTGCAGCCTCGAACATTTCGTAGATTCTTTCGTTCGTTTCGTTTAAATGATAATAATTAGAAACCGATCCTGCCTCTTCCGCTTATCTAACCGGGCGTCATCTTTCCGGAGCCAAAAAAAAAAAAACACACACACTCCCCTGGCAAAGAGGCAAACGGTTTATGGCTTTACCTGCGACAACCACCACCAGTGCGTGACTGTCAGCACAATCTGGCCGATCCTTTCGTCCGCGCGACGACTCTGCGTTCTGGGTGGGTGTTCTCGCACGCGGGACCCGACGCTGGAATGCAGTTTGCCGCCGCCGGCATACAGGATCGCAGGCTCGTATGTGGTGTGGTTTACGATCGAACCTCCGCGACCACTCCATCTGTCCGTCCTCCCGAAGCGAGCGCTGGGTGCTTCGAAGGAACAGCACTGTCTCCAGGGTAACACCGTTGGTAACACGAACGAAACGGTGTGTAGAATCACACACTGACACCGGTGTGTGTTGAAAAGATAAACACATGAAATATGGACGGTGTTTACCTTTCCTCGAACAAGGGGAAAATAAGGACATTATCGTTAAGTGAGTGGTAATTAACGAAAAATAAAAATTTAGCCCACTCGCGCGCACCCTTCGCGCGCACCTATTGCCACGTTGCGTGAACAGCGAGCGCGCGCGTGTGTGCATGTCGTTAGGCCTCGGTGAGTTTGAGATAATCCGACGCGGAGTGAGGAGGCTTAACTGTACAGGAATGTGATAAAAATGCTAACCATTTCACGCCGTCCATTACATTTCCGTGCGCCAATACGACACTATGTAATTCTGGCCGTGGCAGGAAGCAGTTGGGGCGAAGATTAAGAACGGGCAGTAGAATATAGCAGCATACATGGTTGGTGTTTTGATTTGAAAATTTTAATGTTTGCGTAGAATGAAGTATGTTTTTTTGTGTTGCAGGTTGAATATTTATTTTAAAGAATAAAATATTAACCCCAACGCAAGCAATTTCTGAGAGATGATCACATCCAACGTTCAGTCGGTAGAGCTTGGTGGATTAGGTGGGATCATTTACACCGTGGTGAACCTTCCGAATAATAAGCACAAACTGTCAGGCGACTGGTGACAATCGGTCCGGAAGGACCCGATGAAAAATCCACGCACGGAGTGGCTAGTGATGAGATAGTACTTACCGCATCTCGCCACAAACCCTTCAGTCGCATCCCCGGGGCCCGGGCCGAGAATTAAGCACGCAGAATTGCCGCTAAGCCTACCATTCGTCGTCACCTGCTTCGGGTTTCAGCCGCGGTGCACCCGCGCCTGTCAACCTACTGTCCAAGGGACCACAGGACCGGGACCGCTGTCCGGCGTTGGTAATTTAATCTTACGCGTGGCCATAAAATGTCAAAGCAACAGACTGGGTGGGAAGGAAAAGGTTAGCGGCGAGCGGTGCTCAGAGAACCATCCCGTCATCCCGGCCGTGCTCCAGAAGGGAAGGAACATGTTCTTGCTGGGTTCGTCGTCTCTTCCGCGCCTTTTCGGTCCGGCGACGGTGATCATCGCCTCGCTATCGGCGAACGCCGTACCCGACCCCCGGCATTAAGCATCCGTCTGCGGGCGCACAGACATGGGTGGGCTATGCATGTCAAATTATTGGAATTGATATAACTAAATAAGAAAACAAGATTGTTTTAATTTTTTAATTCATTCACACAGCGCGCGGCCGATCTGTGCGGGGCAAGGCCTTTTGTCTTCGTCGCTCCGGACGCAAATGCATCCTGTGCCTTTTTTTGTACCGATAGGGAAGCATTACGGAAGGAGTGTGTCATGGAAGCCGAAGCACCCGGAGTGGCCTCCTAATCGGAGACCTGCACAAGGTGTGAGATGCTTTTTTCACGAGTTTTGGCTTTTTTTTATTGTTGTAATTTATAACTTCGTAGATTAAAGTTTTATTGCTGTGACATGAAGTGCTAAATGGAAAAGTCGACTTCGCTGTGGTCCTTTTAGCCGCACACGTACGCACAAGTAAGGACGCACACGCGTGTGTGCGACGGTTGGAGCTTAGAGGTTGGTGCACGGCGTTCTCTCGAGCCTACTTGTGGCCGAGGGTGTGTTTCGGCGTGTCCAATGGCGTAGGAGTTGTTGTGTTATTTGTCGCTTTCTTCCATTTGTCGTGTTTGTTTATTTACTTTACTAGGTTCCATTCATTGCTCTGAAGCAGCGTGTTTGTGGCGCGGTTCGTCGCCTGCTTGCTCATTGAAGTCTATCGTTTTGTGGTGTGTGGCTTAGCTCCAATTCAGCGGTGAAGAGTTCCCGCGTAGTTGCTGCGGGAAAGGGGGAGCGAGGGGGAAGGGGGTGGCACGATTTGAGCCGCGCAGCATCTTTAATGGTCTGGCACAGGTGATAAAGGTGTGGCCCGGGTACGGTACATGGGTTGAACGTTTGGATAAATTATGCAAAACATGCGGCTTTGCGGTCGTTTCGGTACAATAGACATCGACGCGCAGCCTGTCAACAGTTTGGGTGGTGGTTTGTTTGATGGGGGATTTTTTTTCTTTTTTTGTTACGGAAGAAGGAAGCAAAACCAGCGCGAACTAAACGGCAATATGGCCTCCCGTTGGAATGTTGTTTTATCTCCCACACGATTTTTAAAAATCGATTTTGCACCGTGTAAGCTTTTAAGATATTTCTTGTCCGTGTTTTTAACTGTTCCGTGATAAGCGGCATTAAGCGGCTGGGTTTGGGTTGCAGCATAAATAATTTCCATAAACTCCCGATCGCACGTGTATTGCTTGCATAAATATGTATATGTAATTTGTGTCGCTTTAGAAGCAAAAAAAGAAACAATAGTGTGAACGGAACCCCCCAACGGAACCCCCAACGGAAGCAGTGTTGGTAGCATGAAAATAAAATTGTCATTAGAAAATTCGGTAGACCGTACCCCGTGCTGGTTGTGTGGCAGTTATTTGGGTGCATATTGGACGATAAATTTCCGCACCGAACCAACATGAAACAAAAAAAAAAAAGACACACACACATGAGCAGTCTGGGAAACGGCGTACCGGAGCGAGATTCGATCCGATAAGGATCGCAGTCGCCGAGACAAACGGACATCATCATCTTCATCGGGCGGAAAGGAAAGGGAGCGCACAAACGAAGCAGAACACAACCAGAAAATAAATACCGAACCGATCGTGTCAAGTGGCAGTGTGCGCAAGCAGCAAAACAAACATCACAACCACACAAACGGGGAAAAATAAATGAAAACTACCGGTGAACACGTTCACGGGCTGGTGAGCCAGTTGTGGAGAGGGCGATCCGTAATAGGGCCCCGGGCAGAGGCAATCCAGCAAAATACCTCCGACTAAGTCACCAGCGACGTCCAACACCTCGCGATGCTTCGGGGCCAGATATTATCTCATTACCTCCGAAAATTTATTTCCTTCTAATCTCTCCCTCGGCTGCGCCTGCCAACCGTGTGTGTGTGTGTGTGCTCATCGGTCGCCATCGGTCTTGTTGTCCCATCGAAGGCTTAATTTTCGGTTAATTTTTTCACACCCTTGTGCGGCGGGCGACCGTATTCTTTGTTTCAGCGGTGTGTCCGGGGCTCGGTGGGTTCGTTCTAAAAGAAGATGTCACGGTTTGGGACAATGGTGTGGAATGTGTTGCGAGTCCGGGCAGCAGAAACATTCCGGAACGAAGTTTAGAAACGAGCGGTCTCCATCGTCGCCGTCGCTTCGCTGCGAGCCTTCGCGCGCGCAGTGGAACTAATTTGAACGGTCCTGCAGCCGAAACGCCGAAACCGAAGGAAGAGGTTAAGATCAAAATTCACTGATAAGACGCACAGTGTTGGTCGGACGCTGCAGCGCTCTTTCTCACGTCGTCGGCCTCTCGTCAGACGTCGTCAACCGTTGAAATTGAATCTTCCACATCGGGTTGGGGCGGCGGGATGCGGCATATGTGGTATGTGGCACGGGGTAACTTCTGGATTGTAAATTTTAGGGAAGAGATCAATTTTCCCGCATGTGAGGTGCCTTTTTTATGGTTGTTTTAGTGGTCGAAAATTTATTCCACGATGATACCGCTCTTCGCTAGCAGCGATCCACTGTCCGTTCCGTCCGGTGGCTAGCTGATCCTGGTGGGCTGGTCGCTCCTGCGACGTGTGTGTCATTTGTAGCGGAATTTCGTCTTTGGTGGCTCCGGGAGTATGGGGTTGGTTTTCCTTTGTTTTAAGAGCAACGATGGATAGACGGAGCTCGTACACAAGCACACAAGAAAATGAGATGAAAGCGGGTGCGGGTCACCATCCCGGGCGAGAAATATAGATGTCTGTGGGCACGCAAAGGCATGGCACGATCCATTTACAGTGTGCCGTTTTTCATCTTCTAGCCGTAACATGCAAATGGTCGAAACTATGCGGACAAATCGATGATACGTCCGAAGCGCGGCGCTGATCAAATTTATTGGACGAATTTGTTGCCCCGGGGGAGAAACGCAACCGTGTTAGGACGTGCGATCCTACTACGACAATACGACCCGGGTCTTTTGCGTGTGTTTGTGATAAATTAGAAACAATTTCGGATGGGAAAATGAAGACGTAAAACAATCGAGCACCGGCCAGCATATCGGCGGGTTCGTATTACCGGGAGAAATGTGAAATTCTTGTCCAG
Source organism: Anopheles moucheti (assembly GCF_943734755.1). Lineage (NCBI taxonomy): Eukaryota > Metazoa > Arthropoda > Insecta > Diptera > Culicidae > Anopheles > Anopheles moucheti. The sequence continues at coordinate 10,004,330 of NC_069141.1, read as the reverse complement.
TACCATCTCCTCGGTCCGGATGGAATGAGATTGATCGTTTGAATATTGATAGGTGAAATTAATTGTAATATTTTATTCACACCAAGATCAGGTGTGTGTGTGTGTGGACCTGCTGACCTCCCGGAAGGGACATATTCAGGATGGTTCGTTGGAATGTTGAACAATGAAGATGAGATCGTGCTATAAATTTTATCGAATCGAATAAAGCGTATAATTTAAGAAACGTATGATGTCGTCTGAATTGATGCACTGTAAAGGTGTTTCATGAGTAAAGTTATTAGATGTTATGTTATGTGATATTAGAACCAAAAAATAAACACATGCTGTTTTCTACCTTGTGTTAAATCGCCAGAACAAGTTCCGCACCGCGTCACCCAAAATATGGGTGACACTCTGGAGCACTTAGAATGAAGTTTTCTTTAGCGTGTTAAAGGTTATACAAACAATAGAATGTCCAATATTCCTCACGATATTCCAAAGAAAGCAAATTGTTATTGATAATGTATGTCGCTTGGGCTTCCTTAGTGTACAGTCCCAAAGCAAATCACCTGGCTGCTGGTACTATATCTGGACAATAGCCAACAGCATAAAATACAAAACGGGGACAAATTCTACAAAATGTGTCGAAGGGGGCATTTGGTACAAAAAAGCAACACCGGGACACAATTAATGATTTATAGAATTAATTTCATTACATGAAAATGCATTATCAAATACGGTAGCTTCTTGCTGATCCCAGAAAAAGGGAGCAGTCCAAACACCGATCGTGTTGGCGAATGTCACCGTTTTTTTGAAGAACACATTATTAAAAGTACCTTTTTCCCACGCATCCGTTTGTGATGTTGTTTGATCTTTGCTGGGATTCCCTGCTCTTTTCACCTTACCCGCTTGTGATTCGTTGCTGTAGCTATTGTTCCTGATTGCGGAGGTTAAATGGGCATCCGTTAGCACCTTTTTCTTCCCAAAACGTAAGTGACATACTTCGAGCGTCCGGATAAGCGTGTAAAGCAACACAAATGAGGATCATTCGTAGGTGTAAAACTGTTAGGAAAAAAATCCGACCAGTAACCAACAAAAACCGTACCTTGGCGAGGATAAACCGGGCACTGCCTGGCAGGAAAGGGAATGTGTTGCGTAGCAGCAATTTCTTTTCAAAAGTCAACCCCAATTCAACACACCGTTCAGAAAAGCGTGGCAAACACAGACCGAAACATAAAATCGGTTACATATGTGCCATTCCGGACTTTCAATACAGAAGTTTCGTTCTTTGGGGTGAGAGCTTTGTTCTGTCCCAGAACGATCACGCTCAATGCGCATTAAGGAGTTTCGCTGTTGTCATCGGAACGGTTTCGAACAGAAGATGCCTATAAATTGTCGAACTCTTTCTTGTTGGCTGGCACGGAAAAGAAATGATGGGTGTGCTCATGTGCATCCTTTTGTGTGGAAGAGAAAATGGACGGGTTTTTCTTCTGGAGCGGCCCGTGAGAAAACACTTGACCGAAAGTGGAAGTCACGCCGGTCATAATGCGCGTCAATATGCGTCATCAATATTCGGGGATTTTTTTTTTCGGTGTGGTTTCTAAGGCAGACGGACGTGTCGTAGTTGCTACAGCCACCGGTAGAAAAGGGGATCGCGAGTCAATGGTGACGAGTAACAAAGCCAAAGAAGCAAGGATTATTAATTTTTCAAGCTTACGTGTGGATTGTTTGTGTGGTATTTTGCGGTGGATCGACACATGCATTACGCTCCCTGATGAGATCGTCTTAGTGGAAGATTAAATAATGGACGCTTTATCATTAGTGTTTTTGTTTTGGATTATTTTTTTTTTTTAAACAAGACGATCGCATAACCAGGAATGCACCACTGTACATTCCACTCTCGCAGACTGAGCACTGAGGCTGATTTTATTGCAATCGGCTACAGGGACGAAATTTACTTGCCTGGCGTTACGGACGGCGTACCGTACCCTGTTGCGATGGGTCGCGTCCGTGGGAAATGACGTGTGCCCGGCGGCGTGTGCCGTCCGGAGATATGAATTAATGTTGCCTTCACGCGGCGCACTTCGTGCCCAACTTGTACAACGACGCATCCTGCAAAAAAAACACCCCCCGCAAACCACCGGCCACCGGGAGTGGAGTCGAAGCCGTCTCACGTGCAGTGAGGTTGCGTATGTGCGCAATGATCGCATGGAAAATATATGCGATAACCGTAATTCACCTTCGCGCAGTGGGTGAAAAGTGCACCCTTGGCAGGCTCGAATGAATGCTCGGCATGGATGGGCGCTCGGGGCCATTTTTTGGCCATGTTTTGTAAGCGTCGACGGTGTAGGCGTGCATGGGTTGTGCGGTACCATGCTTTCTCTTATGCGCCCATCGGTTTGGGGTGAGTTTGTGATTGCTCTATAGTGAGTCAAATCGAACTGCGCCGGAGAGCCGGAAAACTAACAAGCCCTGCTAACTGGTAGGGAGAGAAAAATCCGCGGGTGGGAAGATCGTTGGGTGAGCGGGAGAGATTGAAATAATTTTTATGAATAAAACCACAAAGTAGTTACATAACGGAGGACATACATTGCAAATATGTTTAGATGGAAGTAAGTCATTACGCTGCTCGTCTCGTTTGCTCCACAGCAGTTGAACGTCATCTAGACACGTTTTATTCTTACTGGCGTGCCACTCATCTGAGTGTTCTGACTCCGGTCCGGCATCGGCACGACATCATGCCAACGCACGACACCCAAGTATCGTTGATTTTTTGAATCATCACCACAAAATGGATCCACTCCATTTCACTGCGTGAGCCGCGTGCCACGGCACAGCTTAACATTCCGATCGATAACGACTTGACACATTAGATTTATATCTTCAAATTAATATTATTAAAAATCATTTATCATACAATTCGGATGATTTCTCAAGCGCACAGTCACTGGCAAAGGAGGGTGCTCGAGTTGATGCTCGGGTGGCCATCCAGCGTCCAGGGTCGCGTCCTCGTCACTGTGGGAGCGCTGGGAGAAAAAGGGTGGAGAATAGCGCAATTCCTTGCCCATTCCATTTCGGTGCTTCATTTTCGTTTCGTAGCGCTCCGTTAGTGGCCAGAGCGATCGAACCGATTGAAGGATTTTTGATGCGTTTTTTTTGGTTGGTTTGTTACTTTTAGCTTTCGGACGATCATCAAAATTAGTGGATGAACGCGGGTAGAAGAAGAAGGGTGCAACGATCCGATCGGAACTGTTGCGGTAAAGATGGGCCGAGAAGCAATCCAAACACGAAATTCTTCGTAGACATGATGGCCACAGCCTGGGTCTGTTTTGGAGTTCACGGTCTCCCGGAGGTCCTCCGGTGTGGAATGTTTCTCGGCATGATTGGCCGATTATTGGAATTTCGAGGTATCCGAAAACAACGAGAACCCGGGCGAGATTCCTTTTCCACGAAGCAAAGGCGAACAATGCGGTCCGATTGTTGTTATCAAATGGTGGTTCGCACTCGCGACGCAATAGAGTACACGCGCGCGGTACCGAACAAACGCGACCCGGCACAAGTGGACGTTGGAGTGGTACGGCCTTAAGGCTGGGAGCCATATTGAGCCTGACCGTTCGGTCAACCATTCCTAGGCATCTTGAATTTTTTTGGACGCGACATGAACCAAATTGACCGTACCGAATTCCACGATCGGGGGAGAAAAAAATAGAAGGAAACCCGATCATGACGCTGCACACGAACGCGACTCGACCCGCAGCCACTCGACTAAATCATGATGTCGGGTCGGATGAAATGTCGGTCCTTCGCGGACGCTACAGCCTATCCTCCCAATTAATACGCTTTTGTTACCGATGCATATCCGAAGCGTCGCGGACTTTTCTTCCTTCTTCAGGATTAAGGCTAGCAGGGTGCCTCCCCCCCCCCCCCCCCCGCACGGTATCTCGCCCTATCCGTCACACAATTTATGAGCATTTTATGATGTTTTGCTGTTAAAAGGCTTTTGGTGGCGGTTCGGTTACCGCTACCAGCCGGAGACAATCGGGAACCTAGAATTGGTCCTCGCGTAGGCTAAGAGCATCGAAAAGCCGTTTTCGAAATCGTGAAAACCAAACTCCAGGTGGCCCTTCGGGGTGGATCTGGTCAGCGAAAGGATCCCTTTTTTGTTGTAGGCCAGAGAATAGCGCTGAGGAACGATCGAACGCCTCGAACACTAAATCATCAAACTCTAGCCCATCGAATGCCAACCCCTACAGGCGGATCGGGACTTCTTTTGTTGGCTCGGAGTAAGGGCATAACCCTGAACAAGCCTACCGACCCTGCAGTCAGTGTCGTTGTTCAAGCGCTTTATATATTCCTGCATGCCTCGTAATGGGTTACCCTTGGAGGACACTTAGGCGATCGATATGTGCCGCGCGCGCATCAGGCGAAATGAAAGGATCCTCGATCGGTGGGTCAGTACTTGGCGGTGATATGGTGTTTGTAGATAGCGAATCGGGGAGGAGAAAAAAAAGGTATCGTGAAATCGTTTGCCCCGTGAAGTGTCCTCAACGAGCTGCGATCAGATGAGCTGATCCGATCGCCGCTCGGTCGCTTAATACGTTCCGAGAACTGTCCACTTTTCTGCCGTCTGCGCTCGCATTCCGATGCGATCCGTTCGGCAGACTGCTTGGCAGCTTGTACACGCTGCCGTTGTTTGGCCAGTCGGTGTGCTCGAGCGCGGCCGAAATAAGGTGCCATTGTTCGGCGTGAAGGATGTTTCGTTGCAGGATAATAGAGTCAAATCCGACGCATTGTCTGGAATGGGTACAATGTGCCCAGGAGTTGGTCGGGCTTCGAGGAAAACTAAATATTTGAATGTTTTCGGTTTCGGGTGGTTGTTTTGAGGGTGAATTGGGTTTGTGCTGCATCTGTACGATTCTATTCGAGTGACTGTTTTGACTGACGATTGTTGGGACATTGTTGTCTTGACGGATGTTTGATGGACAATGTTTCATCTGATACAGGTTGTGGGAGAATGGTTGTCTTTTTGGTGCACATTTCAAGGTGTATAAATTATTCCCGCAAGGTGTATTCAGCAACTATCATCTGATTGTAGGCAATAGAATATAAGTATAAAATAGATTCGTAAGACTTTGGGTCTCTTTGGGGGTCCAAAGATGCAAATTCCAGTGTCTGTAGCTCTCTTGAAACTGAGCTCTGGATTTAGAATTCTGGGGATTGCAATGAAACATTCACAGGTCCCGATGCTTTATAAAATTACTAAGATATGACACATCTCTCTCTTACTGCTATCTTGTAGCTCTCTTGTAACAAATCCTGAGCTGTGGATTTAGAATTCTGGAAATGGGAATTGGACATTCAAGGAGGCGTTGATACTATATAAAATTACCAAGATATTACTCATCTCTCTCTCCCTCTCTCTTACTGATATCTTTTAGCTGTCTTGAAACAAATCCTGATCTGTGGATTTATAATTCTGGATTTGACAATTAGACATTCACGGAGGCCTTGCTGCTATATAAAAATACCCAGGTTTTACACATCTCTCCTTTGCTGCTGTTTTGAAGTTCTCTTGTAACAAATCCTAAACTCTGTATTTAGAATTCTGGAATCGGCAATTCGACATTCATGGAGGCTGTGCTGCTTTATAAAATTATCAAGATGACACATCTCTCTCTTGCTGCTGTCTTGAAGTTCTCTTGTAACAATTCCTGAACTGTGGACTTAGAATTCCGGAATTGGCAATTGGACATTCCCATGAATGCCTTCATACTCTATAAAATTACGAAGATTCCTGTCATTCTTTGAATAAAAATTTACCGACTGCGCTCGAAAAAAGCCAAAAATGGATTCGAATTCAACGTTCATGATCAACTTGTCGCTTGAATTGTCCGTAGTCATTTCGGTTCCAGCAATTCTAACACAGCTGTCATGTGGTTCTCACGCTCGGTGACACATTTAGTGCATCGTCAGCACTTTCAGCACGGGAATCCGTAACGCGTTACGGACCGTACGCTGCATGAAAAGCATGAAATCTGCTCCGTTTCGAAACAATGTCGCTGCCCCTGTCATCGGGAACGATCGAATCATAAATTCACCGAACGAATGACCACCTCATAACACACGTGATATTGCGCTGCCCTGGCCCGGGGTTTCTTTGTACTTTCGGGTTGGGCAGGTTGAATATGGCATGGGTTTTTGTGTGCCGAAATGCGGCCGCAGGTCGCCTGACACATTCAATATCTTTTTGGCCACTTTTGCGAGGTGCATTGCGGTGCATTACAATCAACGTGTGGTAAATTCGAGTTCGCTACCGAACTGTGCGCCTACCTGCTGCGATTTGTGACGCTCTACTTTCCCTCCTCCTGGGTTTTGATTCATTCCCGGCGGCACATTTGATGTGCTGAAATGCTCTTCTGTATTTTTTTTTGGGCCACAGGGTGAGAACGAACCAATTCCGGTGCATTCTCACATAAATTGGATGTGATGGGTTTTTGTACGCTTGACAATTTACGAGGTCAGTTTGCAGGGGGTGTTAGATTTTTTTTCTTTCGTTTTGGATGTTGAGGGCAATTGGAAGGCATTTTAGAATTCGCGTAGAATTTTCCCTGTCGAAGTCACCGAGAGGAAGTCGGCAAGATCCGTAACCTACATTTCATACCAAGCTCGTACCATGTAATAGAGCCATTAATTAAGGCACACCGGGGTAAGTTTCAACAGCTCTGCTGGATGTCGGACCCCTTTCGGATCCGACTGCAGGCATCGAAGGCATTTAATCAAAATATTTATCCATGCATCCGGGAAGGATGGAAGCTACACGAACGTGTTTCGACGGCTGAATGGCATCTTGGCCGTCAGGTACGGTGTTTATTCTACGTATGTACAGCCATTCGCCCGAGTAGACCCTCCGCCCCAATCGCGCACGGCATCATAAGGATCTAAGCGGTGCACTGGCCACCTCACACTTCCAGTCCGCAGCTGGACGGATAGGGATTTGTACCGTGAAAAGCATAAAACAGCTTATGATAGCTTTTCAGTTCTGGTGGTTTTAGGCTGCTGTGATGCAGCAGCTTTGAAGTGTGTTGATGCTGGTGAACACGACGGCACCGGGGCCCCGCGATGGGTGATGGAGAGTTCACTCGAGTGCAACCACCACCGTTCTGTGTTAAAATTAATGATATTATAAATTAACCTTTCGACATGTGAGCTCTGCGAAGCTCGCGTCCATTAAAAGCGCACACCACCCCCTCCCGAGACCAATACAACACCCCTTTGGCGTGAATAAATAAGCATCCCTTCGGGGTAGGGTTGAGGAATCATTTCTCTCCCGCTCTCGTTGGTTGTGGCCACGGCGGTGGCGGAGAAAAGCGTTGCAAATGAGTAGCAGGCAGCAAAAACCATCGGCAGCAATAACAGGCAGCCAAATCCGGACGAAAGGATCGCCCCCAGTCCCTCTGCGGACGCTTCGCTGCTGCACCCTTCGACAAAGGGAAGGAATGCATTTATGCCCGGGTCTTGAATGGCCACGTACCCGTTGATGGGTTCGCGATTGGAAGTGATGCGTTGTTGTTTTTCCGCTCCGTGTGTCTGGTTGATGGCATGTAGGGTGTATGGTCAATTAATTTGCATCCACCGCCACAAAACCATCGTCAAATGTTTTATTAAAAAAAAAAACAGCACCGTAAATCTGCATCTGCGGGTGTAATGTTACGTGGCGTTCCGTTCTCCCGTGTCCATCTCATCGATCGTCGGAAACAGAGAAGGGTTTATGGTTTTATGTGTTTCAACCCCTCCTCGCTTTTCGCCACTCATCGCTTTCGTCCCGCCGAGGAACAGGGGATCGCGGTATTTACCTGTAGGCGCATTGTGGCCGAACAAAGTGAACAGTTTGCGTGATTAAAACCGGGAAATTAAAACGGTGCGCCACGCCACAGAAGGGCTTCCATTCGCTTACATTTGGGGTTTCGCTTCTCCAGAAGGCACATCCACGGTTTGTGGGTAAGAATTCACCGTCAGAAGCGCACGAAAATAACATTTTATAGCATGCAAAACTGCTGGAATGTGCCTCGGGGTAAGGCTTTCCTAAACAATAAAACAAAATAAAAATAGGAAGCCAATTTCTGAGATTGAATTTGCGCCGTTACATCGATGTTGAGATGAGAGCCTTGTATTGTACGGCACCACAACCGTTAGTGTGCGCGGAGTTTATAGTTGGCGATTGGCCGCTAAATTGAAGATAGATAGTTGCTGAAAGTGCATTCGTAAAAGAGAATGTGTATTTTAGAGCGAATGAATAGTTGATTTTTATAACATGTCCACTAGGTATCCTTTGTATGACTCCCGTCGACTCCCGTGTTTCTAAATTATCGATCTTTGGGGGTTCGCACTTGTACATAATTTACTACACGCGGAGGCGGTTCGGAGGAGTTGCGGGAAATGGACTTACTCTTATTAATCGTTTATTAATCCTAGTGGTTTCTTGGCGCATAAGGACAATTCCCTTATCGAGCAGTTACTTGATTGCTGCTGTTTACTGCTTTCGAGCAGTTCCCTACATCACTCCCCCCCTTTAATTACAACATCGTTCCGGTATTATGTCAACGCGATCATATCGTGCGGTGTACTTATTTTCGTCCGGCACTGTCGTAGTGCTTATCGGGAGAGAATCTTCTTGCGCCTGGAGTGAGTTCTTGGGAGAGTGTGGGGCGAGCGGCATCGATGCGCAGCCACACATGCGTACATGATCCTAATTCTGCTTGTACGTACGTTTTGTTTTTGTCATCGTGCTGAGTTTGTGTTGACCTTATTTTGCTCATCAATTGTTTTACGTTATCTCTCTTGATCGTTGATCTTAATCTAACAATACGATTGGTAGTGCATCAGTCCATTTCGCGCGTCTGCCCTGATCTGTTGTAACTTTTGAGGGCACGCCGAATTGTAAATTTGTCTATTATCGACAGACAATAGTGGTTTACTTAAAATAGTGGAAGTGGGCCTATTAGTGGGCCATGTGCACGTGGTGAAACCAATGATCTGGTGCAATGATTGTGTTGTATCGGATAATGGTTGTGATTTCTTTTTGGCATACTAGTGGCATACTAGGCATAGTGTTTGCGTAAAGTGTTTGCAATTTTTTCAAATCAAATCAAGTGTGGAGTTGCTCGTTCTCCCGCATGTGATGTGTTGCGCAATTTCTCTATTATACGCTTCCTTAGCGGCAAGCGAGCACGTGGTCTAATATTTCGTGTAGATGTGTCACGGAACGGTGTTGTTTCCGTTCCGGTAGTAGTGCTGTGCGTCGGTGTTGGTGCGTGGCAGCTTCGCCATGTGCTCATGATCCATCGCATCAGTGTTAAACGTGTTTAAACCTGTTAAACGACACTGCTTAACATATCAATGATTTTGTTCTGTTCGCCAGGAACGTGATCTATCGTAAGTACTTTTGGTAGTTTGGTGCAGTTGAAATACGGTCTTGAGAAGTTCCTTCTTCAGGGTTAGTGGAAGCAATGCATATATTGTCTATGTATGGGAATACACCATCTAGGACTCCAAAAATTGCGTGTAAATGCCGTGCATTTCTTAAGCCAAACATTATGAACATAAATTCGTAATGGCCGAACAGCGTCGTTATGGCCATTTTCGGTATATCTTCTCTCGCCACTGGTATCTGGTGATACGCTCTCTGGAGATCGATACATGTAAAAATGCGAGCGCCACTGAGAATGTTACTCACATCCGGGATGTTCGGAACAGGATAATTATCGGCAATTGTAGTCTCCACAATGTCCATTAGATTTTTTACCATGTGCAATGGGCAATGGGCCCACTAACTCTTCGACGGTCGGCAAATGCCTTGATTTACGAGAAAAAGAAGTTCCGCTTTTGTTTCCTTCATTTCATCTTAAGGCAACCTGCGCGAACGGCTGAACACAGGTGCGCCTGTTGTTAATACTTGATGTTCGACCTTGCGACAGGGTTTTCTCAATGGATTGAGCTTCATAATATCGTTAAATTAGGTTAATATTTCTGCGAAAGGATTTTCAGGCTAGCAAACTTTAACGTTAGGTCTATCGGCTCTACTTGATTCCTGCTATCGAGCAGGTCGCTGTTTACTGCTATCGAGCAGTTCCATACAGATCCTTTAAGCAGCATTCGGACGTGGCAAACTGTTACTGACCACTCCAGTCGCGGGACCCGGTTGAAAGACAATAAATTGATGCCAATGGACTGAACGGTGTTGTGGAGCGATCCGTCTGTTCGTCCGTCCCATGGCACGGGAGGGGGATGAGGGAAACCCAGGAAACCTACCGTACCCCAGGCCGGGTCTGAACAGTATCATTAAAATGGGTGAAAATCGTTCCGAGGACTCCTGCTGTGCTTCTGAATTGACTATAAGCCCAGGGGCTACGACGTCACCATCAAAACCATCACGGCCCAAAAACGCCGTTTCGCTTTTCATATGTTTTATTTCATGTTTGGTTCAACCTTACCATGCTTTTTTTCTGTGTTTTCGTAATGCCATCCCCCCGCCGGTACGGTACGAAGCGACGAACGGTGTGTGGGTTTCGTATTTTGGTTATTTTTTTTCTTGTTGCTCTTCTTCAAAAGGATTTCAACGTGTATGGTGATTGTTGGATTCGAATGTGGTCGGGAAGACTATCCGTTGATTTGACCAGCCATCGGAAGGAGTAGCAGCAGCAGCAGCAGCAGCAGAAGGAACGGCAGCCTCCAAAACCATATCATCAACGGCACAATGATCGTAGTCATAATAGTCAGGACCATCATTCATCGAGCAGTCGAGAGCTTGAACAATCACGCCCCAATTGGTGCGGCTCGGTGTTGCCCGCGCTCGATCGACCGGAGCAGTAAAGTTTTGTTTTAATTTGAATATTTTTCCCCCTTCCCATTGCCGTGTTGGGCAACGTGTGTTTGCCGGGGGTTTGCGGCGCGGTGCGACCTCAGAGAATTTCCTGGAGAAAAAATGGCTTCATTCGGATGCCCCCGGACCTATCTAATGGGTGGCACTGCAAACTCAAAATGAGCGCGGTATTAACGAATTGGGCTGGCGGCTGGATGCGGTGGCGTCGGTTTTGTTATCCGTTTGGCCAAATGGCTTTGGTTTTTGTTGCCGTTGTTGTTGTTTGATAGTTTAATTGCCCTCGCAAAAACGAACGACTTGAACGACGCTGGAAGCGACGAACGTTCTAGCGCGGGGCCCACGGATCGACACATGTTAAATAGCGTATAAAATATGAGTTTCATTCGGAAATTAGGCGAATCGTTTTCGGCATTAAAATATTTCCCAAACTTCCCAACATTCCTCGGAACCTGTGAGACTGTTGAGTTTGGTGTAGAGAGTAGAGCGCTCTGGGAGAAGAATTAATGTGTTCGGAAGGATTCTTTCGCTATCATTAAAGACCACCCTGTGCTGTTGAGATTGTAACGAGTCAAAAACGGTATGCGTGTGGAATTGGACGCAAAACATTGAAGATGCGGTTTCCAACCACTCCAAACTATAACCTCGAACCTCCACTGCCCGTAACGCATCCCGGTGATGAATCATTTACAAAGATCGAACGAACAGCGAGTGTGCCCATCTGCAGCTGGGTGATGTTGTTTTTTACTTCCAACGTGTTCCTCTACCTTCCAATTGGATGGCTGATTGATGGAAACCAGCATAAAACATGATTTATTGCTTATCGTAGCATTGCCTGAAATGCATCGATCGCAGGTCGATCACCGGGGGCCCCCAGGTTCGTGGAAGCAATATGTTTATCTTCCCTCATTTACAACGAAAAAAAAAACGCACACACAGTGGATTTTCACGTCTAGCACCCAACTGCACAGCGATTCTAACCACTCCGGGGCATCTCACACCTTTGCAACGCGTGGCAAAAGGCAAGGGCGCGTACAAAGTAAACGCTCGCGCCTGATACACAGGCGGTGTACAACAAGCCTAAACAAAAAGTTTATAGACACGAGCGTAGCGAAACGCAAACCAAAGCTGGCTGCTAATTGAATTATTAGCTCGCACAGCATCATTTAGTGTGGAGTGTATATTGTTTTTCGGTTTTCGTTTTGTGATCGCCGCACAGGGCCCATCGGCCCAGCTCGGGAGCTCGTTCGAAAGTGTAACAATTTTATGTTTTCGTGTGCAGTAGCACAAATGCAGATGAATTAAATGGTGTTTTTCCCCCCGTCTTTCTGTGTTCGTGGCCGGCCGGTAACCACGATCACGGTTGCGAAATAAATTAACAACACATAAAAATTAATTTGTTGTTACAAATGGGCCGAAAATGCTGTGGCCGTGTGCAGCTGGTAGAGCAGGCGCCAGGAACATTGTGTTTTTGCTCGCCGTGTATCGTTTTGTTGTTTCCATTTGAGCCCTTGCCACCCTTCAAACGCTAACAAGCCCGCCAAGGATGCTTCACTGTATATTTGCAGCGCATGTGTGCTGTGTTTGTGTGTGCGCACACTATTTAATGCCGCAAGGGGTAGGCGTTTCGGACACGTCTTCGGCCAGCAACACATCGGTCGTGTTGTGCAAAACGGTTTGGCGCATACACCGGGCTGATGCGTTTGGTTTGGCGGTTACTTTCGGGTGGCGTTAAGATGGGGCCCGTATTTCCGTTGTTTTACAAATAATTTACGAAACCCCAGCCGCCAAGAAGAAACAAAAAACAACGCCAGAACATCGATCGCTGAGAAGCTAAGGATGTTCACCGAATGGTGTGATGTGCCTTAATGAACGTTCGGTTGGCAAATGGAGGGATCGCGGCGTGTTTGTTGCTGAGTTTTGGTGCGATCCTTGCCCTCTGGGCAGGTTGGTTGGAATCGCTCTAGAAACATGCATAAATTAACTACTAGAATTAGCTGATGGCTTCAAGGGGGAAAACTCCAGAACAAAAAGGATCAAACGTTTCACTTACGGCTCAACCTTGCTTTCAACGCTGGTGGTGGAAGAAACCCCGCGCCAGGATGGGATTCTCATTGGTCCGGTTCATTCGATCTAATTTATGATGAAGATGCAACGATCTTAAATGACCCCAGCTGGGATGATTTTTTGTTGTTGATTTCTTTCGTTTGTAATAACCGAGGCAGACAAATTTTGTAGCACATTTTAACGCACCAATAGACAGTGGTCGATCGATCGGTTCGGGCGACAGCATATGGCTTCCAGGGAAGTCGGGAACCCTCTAGCGCGCTCGCGCATCCTAGGTGGGCCCTCGGAGTGGACAAATTTATTGCCCGGGGCTTTTCGGTGCTTTAATGCGCTTTAGGGGGTTAGCGAGGAACAGGAAGAACAAAAGCGTTCCGTGTTACGGGACCGCAAAGGGCTTATAAAGACAGACAACACACAACTCAACACATCAAGGATCAAAGAATGTAATTAAATTAGTAACAGTAACTCCACCCTCCATTATACGGTTGTGTTCATTTTTTTGTTTCGATGATTGTGTGTGTGTGTGTGTGCTTTGTTTGTTTCGTAGTGCGCGCGATCACGATCATGCATTTCCCACTCGCCAAATGAAATGAAAGGATCTTCGGTCGAAAATAAAAGAAGTTTATGTTTTTTTTTGTCTTCTTAAGCTTCATCAACGCTGATGGCACACAAGTACCAGCCCGGCCCGGGGTAAGGCGTATGCGCCCCCTAAGAGTTATGTGCGCGAACACAAACCGGTGAACCCGTCCCGGCGATCTGACAGTTTGAAGGCGGTGAGAGCTTTTCACGGGCGAAACACCGAACGGAACGGGACGAACCTTGGCCCTTAAATCTTGCCCGCGCGTAACGCGTAACTAATTTGACAGTTTTCCCTTTCCGACCCCATTGTCCTGACCGGTGTCGGTTTTGTGTGGTTCGAGATCGAGCCTGCCTTATGGTGGTGTCTTCTTGTGCGGGACGGTCCGTCTTGAAGAAATTAGATCGTAAAATAAATTGAACACTCTTTTGGAGAATCGGTCAGCCGCAAATCATCCGCCAGTATCGGTGAGTGCTGCCGTTCAATGCTACTTTAGTGGCGTGTTCCGTGCATCAATTAGGGCTTTGCTGGTTTGCAGAAGGTGCATGCGCGTTTTTAGTGCCACTTTCCGGGAAAAAGACGGATGAATTCTAGCCGGTGAAGCGTTCGGAAGTAGTAGATTGCTTACTCAATTTGTACTTTTTCACGAGCCTAATTGATGGCTGGTTAGCGGCAAAGGCAGATTGGGTTAAATAAGTGATGATGCGGTTCGTTTCCGCCGACAGTTATGTAGGGGTTGTGTGATGATGCCGCACGGAAACATACTCGTTTCGAATTCAGGGAGTGAAACAGATGAACTTAACAATGTTTTTTTTTGGATTTCCGGCGAGATGTACATAAAATCCCACTACAATGGTTTGTGGAATTATATTCACAAGAGATATTCTGAAGAGAGATTTAGACGTTCCAAACATAGCAATTTTCGTAATGCGCTCAAAAAAATATAGACAAGAGAACTTTGTTATTTTTTAATAAATTGGTTTGAAATTTTTACCAAATAATCCTGAAACTCTTAAGCTTTAGGATGATGCAATAAAAGCCATTCGATGTTTTCAAACACGCTGACTGTCTATTGATCATAAGTAGGTGGCATTGGTTGTATTGTTTTGATTATATGCTACATTTACGATTGTTCCAAAGGTTCGTTAGCCACAAACGTAAAGAAGCAGAATATATTTTCGTTCGATAATAACGCATAAAATGTGTCAATGCGTTTGAAGATATTAATCCGAAAAGCCCGCATAAAGCAACCGTGAAATTGATACGTTTTATTTGTGTGCATTGTGTTGCTTAAAATTCAAAACTTACACACGGCTGTAAATCAGTGGCCCTTTCGGTCATCAGCGGTCAGCAGCCGTAAAATGGACGTTTATTTGTCACAGCATTCTGTGCCGTACAATGTGTTGTTGTGTTGGGGAAAATAGAAGTAAAAAAAAGCAAGGGAAAAGCAGCTATCGCGCAGGGACAAACCACTCAGCAGTGCAGCATCGATCGGCGTTTAATAGGAGTTTTTAGGTTCGCTGGGAGGGAAATAAATCATAAAACACGCTGAGCGTACAGGGCTTTGTCCTACGTCGAAAGGGTATCCCGTAGCTAAAACGCCCCAGCAATGGTAGAATGGTTCTGGTTTTACACGGATGAACGAAAAAAAAAGTAAAACCAAAGCCCAGCTTGACCGCGCAACAAAACGCAACAACAAACGATGGCTATTGACTTCCAAACTAAATCTCACAATAAAAAAGTGGACGGATAATAAAAGAGAAATATGTGTTATTCGTAGCTTTTATAGATTTTTCCTTTTATTCTTTTGTGATCAACAGGGCACTATGGTGGACCATAAAGTTATAAACTACGAACAAAACGCGATCCACGGTTTTTTTTGAGATCGTGGTATAGAGGTGGCTTAGACATGGGAAACTTGGGAAGGCTTAAGTGGTCAAAGGGTGGTCGAGTCGAGAAGAGAAGTGGTGTCGATAATATGGGAGCGCCACTTGTTTCTACTTAGCAAGGAATTCAATTCTGTACTGTAATGAAGCTTATGTGAACATAACACTAAGCAGTTTGTAATCCACAAGTGTCAATTGCCAATATTCTCATTCCTGAACAATCTTTAGCCATTAGCTGTGGTGAGGTTTTGAAACAATTCCAAGATAGTTAATTCTGCATTTGAAAGCTTTAGTTTTGGAGATACAGAACTTGACGAGGTCAACCCCTTTCTTGAAGATAGAGCACCTAGGATTGCGTTTGGGGGGATATCTAATTCCACTGTAAATGTACTTGCAGGACCTCAAGAAGGAACTCTTGAGAAATTCATTAATGATAGTATTATTAGTAAGACATTATATTTATATTATTTATTTTAGATATTTAGTGATTTAGATATTTAATGATGTGAACCTTTTATTGCAGATGACCCGACAGCCACTTAAACTTATAGAGATGGTGAGTAGTTTAATAATTAGTTATCTTTAAGAAATATATACATGATCTAAGTATGCAAAAACTGAATTTCTTAAAACAAACTTTCCAATGTGATCCAAAAGATAACATCACTTGGGCTCTTTCATTACATTTGGAGAGTTGATGATAGAAACCTTATTGGAAATTAAATATTTGAGAGAAATGGTGGGAATCCTCATTATCTTACGTGCGAAGATCTTGTAATGCATCAACCTCCAATTTGTGGGACTTCCAAAACTTAGGTTATAGCAGCTCGTCCGCACAAAATTGGTCCCATTTCTAATTGTACCGGATATTGTGCGCCACGTACCTGTCAGCTCGTATGCTTCGCTCGGTCGCAATGATCAACATTTCCGGTGCAGGATGAAGGCAATTCACCAAACCAAACAAGCAAACGCATCGCTTCGGCATTTATTGCACCGACTGGACGCACTCGTTTGGCGTCTGCAACGTTTACTCTGTGCAGCTTTGAAGGCACTTTTGTTCCAGTTGTGATAGATTGTTAAGCAGAGAACGGAACGGTCGATGATCGCCACACGCGAAAGGTTCGACCATTTCGCACCCAAGCGCTAATACGCTATTTGCTCGCGTGTGCGTACCACACTCTGATCCTGGTGGGCAATCTGGTCCACAAAACCGAACATTACCTGTCCGTGCGTGAACGTCATCGTCTGGAACGTTCGGTCGTGTGCGTTCGTCAATTGTGGTCGAAACCGCACGCGCAAGGGATGCTTTCGCACTTCGAAGGGATGTGAGGTAGAGGCGCAGGCAATGTTGTGCTAAAACCGTAGACACAAAAAAAGTGCAAGAGATGAAAAAAAAACACACCAGGGAAAACACATTGGTTGAAGGAACAACAAACCTCAACATCAACCATTTGGACCGTCTGGGCAGTGCCATAAAATTGAATGGAGAAAGCGTGCTGGTCCGCTGGTTCCGGACAACGGCCATATCCTGTGGTTTTGTACCGGTACACATCCTGGCGAAAAGGAATTGTGGTGTTTTCGTTTTTGTTTTGTATTTTTTGTCGAACTTCGGGCGAAGATTGTTACCCCGGCTTTGGTGTCTTTATTTTCGCTGCACGGATGTTATTGCTCCGGAAATGAACAAGAAGAAATTGGCCTAAAATGGAAGGAAACGCAGCGACAACAATCAACAACCGCAAAAAGATTTTATTTTTGGCTCCAACCGTTTGCTGAGACCCCATCCCAGGGACAGTGATACATTTCGGTACTGCATGTTGTTGTTATTCTTCCATTTTCTTTGAATGCCGGAACCCGCTCGTAGATGAATAAATATAGAACATAAACTATGCTCCGACGATGGTGGACTGGCGGTCAGCTTTTTCTAACAACACATCGAAACCGACCATAAGATGTCCTGCGCGGTACGTTTTTGATATGGGTCGTTTCCTTGTTGTTTTCGGCATTGGAAACGAAACGCCGGCCGTTGGGCTAGGTCTGATCGGCGTAGAGACAAAAAAACAAGAACCATTTGTTCCAATCACCACCGGCAAGGGATGCGCCACGGGTTCGGGTTCGGTGCTAGAACAATATCGGACCGGCCTGACGGCGGCGTAATTAACGCAGCAGGACGCTACGCACCCCAAATCTCAAACGCACCCGCGAACGGGCAGCAATATGGCGCATCCTAGCGCGCGGACCAGACGAACAGTTCAGCCGGGCCCCCAGCCGGAGAGGTGAAAGTAGTCGGTGCTATTAGCATAATTCTTAGAGAACGATTGAAAACATAAAATTGGCGCCAATGTGTCGTCGGTATTGAAAGTTTATGTGCAAACGCGCGAACGGGTTCGTCGCTTACCGGTGCAGTCTTTTGTATGGTTGGGTTTATTCCAACGATGGGCACTGCACTCGTTTGAAAGTGAAGGATGGATGTGGTTGTGAGGTAAATAGCTCATCGACTGCGCGCAACAACGGCACAGTCTGGCTGTGAGTTAAAGTTTATCTTCAACTTTGATATTGCTCAATGGGTCTGTGGTTTATCTTACGGCGTTACAAACGAAAGCAGTGGAATGGATGGTAAGTTTGGAACAAAAAACCAAAAATATACGATACGCTTCATTTGCGGTCGGACGCGGACGTGTATGCATGCAAAAAAGAAGAGTGATCCTCAATGACCACCACGACCAGTACCGGTACCGAGCCCGAATATGGCCGGGTGGTGAAGGGAAGTAAAAACGACGATTATTTATTTATTACAACATTCAATTGGAAGAATTAATACTTCGTAACGAGGGTAACCTGACGGAACGGGCAGCTATAATTTATCGCAGACGATTTGAGGTTTATGATAAATTATGGGAAGCAATCGACTTGACGATGCGTTGCGCTGGATGTTACGGCGGTGCAACTCCGCGCATGCGGTTTTCGCTTGATGTGTAGCTGGTCACCGTCGTAATGATCTCAGCTTTATGAACTTTGCTGTGACAACGATGTTTGTTTTGTGACGTCGAAATGAAGTCGAAATGAGCGAGCGATCGTATGTATTGTTCAGTAAATCTAAACAACCGCTATTGAGCAGCATGTTGTGGTGTGGAGATGTGAACAAATTTATCTATCGCTTCAAAGATTCTACCATCTTCTTCACCGCGTTCGCTCGCAGGCCTCAGTTACACCCGGCTTCCACGGCTTCGTATCCTTGCACGCGTTCCAGAACCTGTAGCTGACCGAGAACGTCGTTAATATGCGCGCATTAACACCGCGTCGAATGCCGAGAATGGGTCACTTTTTCAAACCAGCAGGACGGCGTCGCGTCCGTATCCTTTGAGTCCTGTAGCGCTCCGTCGCAGCGAATGGGGGTTTTCTCCATTTTTTTCCACTCGTTCGCAGGGAAGCGATCAATACGATAGCATGGGAAACGATCGAAGTGGTTGCGTCTGGTCCAACCCGAGCGATCGTTTAAAAAACTTGGACCATGCTTAGAAGCATCGCTTTACGCTTTTCATCGGCTGATTACATGCTGTCTCACGTCGCGTTCCGTTCCGTTCGCGCGGGCTTACTGTTATCGGGGTGGTAAATTGCGCTCCAAAAGCGTCAGCATAATGTGGCGTATCATCAGCGCATTTCCGCCGGTGCTGGCGGGATGTTCGGAGAACCGTATGCAAATTTGTTTTGACACTTGGGTCTTGGGTCAGGCCGGTTGGATACGGTTGTTCGATGCATGCTCTCCGTTGTGCCGGTGCTGCAGTCCCGAACCAAACGATGAATGCGGTTGGAGCGAGGTGACAAATAATAAATTTAGTTCGGTATAAATCTTTCACACAACGAGAAGATTGCTTATAGGTGGGTTAAGAGCTGTCGATTTTTGTTTTCGTAGCGAGAGTATCAACTTTATTTCGAAAGTTTCTGTTAAATTTTGAATGAAAAATGTAAAACTTGAATATAAATATGTTGTTGTTATCAAAATAACATCACAATAACAGTATAAGACATCTAGAAGTTTAAAATTCTTCAAGATTCTCTGATGAATTTCGGGATGAGATCTTAAATTTTTAAAACAATGTTGCAATGTTTATGATTTTATTTAAATGCTGTTTACCGGATCTTGATGCAGCTTGCTTAAAACTTAGAATGAATTAAATTAATCCACAACAAAATATTATACTTTGGAAAAGATAATACGCTTCTTAGACCAGTAATCGGAAACGTAAACCATCGGAACGTTCCGATTCCATACTCCACGTATATGATTCACGGCTGTCTGGTCATTAATAATCAAAATATTTGAACAATTTATCGATTGAAAAAAAAAACAAACAAACTGCAAAGAGGATGGCTCATTTATTAAGCAAAAAATAAAACCCAAAAAACAAACCCTGGCAAGATTCAATGGAATCGGGATCAACCCATAACCTGTAGAAAAAAAGAGCACCCAAATGGAGAAGCATAAGGGATGGAATTATAAAATGACAAACATAAAAACAGGTCCCAAAAAATAAAAAACACGGTGAACCACAATCGCGCGAGTTAAGCAACTATAAAAAAGGCGACATAATTTGGCAAACAAACAACCGAAAAAAAAAACAAAGAAAAAGACACCGAAATGCTCAACCTTCACTTGGTCCCCGTTGGTAAATCCTTGCGAAGAATGCAACATTCTGGCGCCCCAAATAACTTTTTTTTCCCAAAAACCGTACGCGCTTTCCCCGAGGCTTCCATATCAGGTCGGAGTAAAAGTCGGGCAAAGATGTGGAGTTTTGTTCTGCTGCTTGATGCCTTTGCTTTCCTGCCGTGCTGGGTCTTCCGTTGTAAGCGATGGCTTGTATCAACCGGGCTGCACCACAAAATGTGGCCAAAACCGGCAGGAGGGCTCATCATCCAGCGCGGCGACATGGGACACACCGGCTCCATTCTCAGCATGTCACCAGAATGTGACCCCGCCGAACCCGGCCTGGGTGCCGCCGCATCATCTGGCTGATGCATACGGTGCTGTCAGTGCGCAACAGTGACAGTGCACTTTCCCCGTGCAACCGCAGCGCATCCTCCTTTCCCCATCCCCCGGGGTTCGGACGGAATCGGTCGTCGGTGCGGTTTATCATATTATTTTTAATAATCTCATATTTATATTTATTAAACGCAACCCTTTTAGTCGCACACCCATACACACAAACACACACACACAGTGAGCGCAGGTTCTGTGGAAGCCTGGTTACACAGCCACGGGCTGCCTGCTGCTTCTGCCCGATCTTCCAACGCTGACTGTTCCAAGCAGACGCCGCACATTTCCATCCTGTTCGAGCTGCGCACCGTCTCCAGCCAGTCCGTTGCGATCATTTCTCATGCGGAATAATATATTCAGAGTTATAATATAATATTTATCGACATATTGAAGCGGAATGACGTTATTAATGATGTACAAGCGCATGTCATCGAAATATTAATTCGAATTCCTATGAAACTCCAGCCTCCGAGGCATCCCTTTGGGGGATGTTTCACCGATCTCTGGGCCGCTTTGTGGACGCGTTGTTTGTTCTGCTTTTCCGTGGAAAAATGTCGAACATCGTGCGCAGCAATCCTAGGAACTGCTGCGAAATCTCGGGGCGGTTGTGGGTGCGTGTTGCGCGGGGCGAAATACACCCCGTCGTGTCCGGTATCTATCTGGTAGCTGATGGAAGGCCTCTGCGGAAGTCTCCTTTCACCCGACCCGGGGGTAGATGTGCGTTGCTCGGTTATATTTGCCCTGGGTTTTGCGGTGCGCTCAGGGTGCCCATATTCTCCACATGAATTTTCACCTATATGACGCCACCTGATGAAGGCTGGTGTTGACGCCAGCAACAACGGAACGCTACGGATCGCTTGAGCGGTACAAAGCAAACGGCAAACAGGGCCCAGTGGATCAATCATCGTGACGTTCATTGTTCCGTGTTGGGACGCAGCGCGATGTGCGGAAGTTGTGCGTACGAAAACCTTTTTGCCCGACCGGGCGGTTCGCTTGGCAGGGTACGTTCGGTGTGGCTTTAAACGGTTCGCCTGCCCGGACGAAAGCATCCCACAGACATTCAACAATCAATCAATGCTGGAAAGTGCCACTCTTTAGGCCACGCAAATGATTTCGACTATGAGAAGTCGACGCATACTGCTTGTAAATCAAACACGGTTCGCGCATGAGCGTGAGGAGGTCCAAGGAGGCCGGCTGGTAAAGGAGCAAGTGTCAGTTCACCTGAACGCATCCTGCACGCCTTTCCCGCTGGGTGAACCGTTTTCGATCAAAACATCCGTCAATCTTAATAAATATGCTGCGTGTGCGTGTGTAGCCCCGTTCCTTGTAAGGCGGGCTCCGTGTGGCGTATCGGTTAGCGAGCGTCGTTAATAAACATTACTAGCAACGTTAATAAATGTTTCGATCCGTTCAAAACGTTCTCAATCATGCGGTCAGCAATTGGATGGGACTTTTTAATTAATGATGAAAGTCAAAGTAATCCGAGGTTTGTCCACTGCAATGAACGGGAATATTGAATTGTTGTAAAGAGTTTGAAGTTTACGAATTTATTTTTAAATATTTCAATGGGTTAAATATGTTGAGAAGAGTATTGTTTCGAACTACTCCAAGCATCCTTTGAGTTTAACAAAATTTATTTATTTTTTTGCAAAAAGAAGTTTACATCTGGCTCTGTCACAGCAGCTGTTGGTGGTTTAAAACACAAGGTTTTTAATTATTTCCAACATAAAACCACCCTGTAATTGGACCGATATTCTATCGATTTTAAGCGTCCAGATGGCATGAGCGTACGCCACCTCTTGAAGATTTGGAGGTCTTCGCATTCAACCCTCGGGAAACCCTTTTGCCTGGTCAGCAATCGTGCGTGTCTGCGGCCTAGTAGGGTTAGCTACCCATCTTGTCATTAAACCCACTAATATGTATGTTTCCAATCGTTCAGAACCGATAATATGTTGCTTTGTTTCAGCTCGAACAAAAAAAGCGGATCGATCGATCGTAAACCGGAAACCGCTGCCGCGCCCGCTCTAGTGTTGTTTCCGATGAGAAGCTTCGGTATGATTTATGGGCCTGCCTGCGAAACCCCAAATTAACTACCAGCATCCGTAAATTAGAAATCGGTAAATTTCGGCACAAACGCGCAACTTTTCGAACCTCTCCTCCTCCCCGAAGGGTATCGGGTCCTTCCGTTCGGCCACCAACTGGAAAGTAGGGCTTCCGCTTGGTGGGATGGCACAGCAAAGCGTAGCCACCGGTGGCCACCGGAATGCTTGTGTGACCATAAATCTCCGCCCGAGTGGCAATTTTCCCCTTCGAAGCGACCGTTGTCGCATTACAAATGACATCCGACAGAGAGGTGTTTTCGGATGCCGGAGGGAACCTCGGAATCTCGACCCAACGGACACACGGACGTTTGCCCTAGCCTGTCAAACGACAGGTTTTCTATCGGCCGGCAATCGTACTTCGGGTCGGGTCGCGGTACGCCTCCCATGAGGTTGTCCCGCTGCACGAGTTTTTCGCTCGCCCTTTCATTAGGGTTGCTGCCGCCGTCAAACGCTTGGCATGTACGTCACTAGGTTTGCAGTGTGTCGGTGAGATCCGTCCATGGGATACATCTTTCTCGGCTGGTCCAGTGATCGTTTCGAGTGGAACCGTACGATCGATAATTCATCTTTTCCTCTCCTCGCACTGCGCGCTGTTGCCTGTTCGTCCTGTTAATCGTCCCATACGAACACACACACACACACACACACACACACACACACACACACACACACACACACACACACCCTACAATCGGGGTTTGCATCGGGGATGCTTTTCGGGTCCTTTTCATCTTTAATGATGATCGGCATCGGTGCACAGATTTCAACCACACGGGCGATTCGTGCACAGGTCAACGGGAAAGGTCAGGGGCCGTACGATGCAAAGTGCCTGAAAGGAAGCTAATGTGCTGCTAAATGATACGCTTCGAGTGGGATGACATATTTTATAACTCGTGCTCGAGCTCGTGCAATGTAACATGGAATGCTGTTGGCAAAGGCAGGGGTGGATTTATTACTGACGGTCATTTAGTGATTTTGGTCGGGTGGGGGAGTGCGTCAATCGTGTCAAAGTGGATTAATATTAAAAATAAATTGCATTTCGCAGTACAGGGTTTTCGAGTTCGAGCGGTCAGGATAATTTACAAGTTGAACTGGAATGCGTGAAAGTAGATCCTTCAATCCTTTCCAAAGTCTAAATCATGCTCTGAACTAAAATTGATTCTGTACAAAAACTGTCTTTACTTACACGTCTGTCATGTCGGAAAAAAACTTTTCAAATATATAAAAAAAGAAAATGAATCCAACTTTATCATTTCTTCTGCAAAATTCTGTAAGAATTGTAGAGTTTTTGAGGTTAAGATAGCCTGCTCTAGAATTTTTTTAACATTTTATATAATATCAATTTAAAAAGCATCCAGAAATGGCCGCAACTTCATCAATTCATCTCCGCAATTAATTTCAACCAAACATTTTTGGTTTCTTTTAAAGTTGAACTGGAATCTTTGGAGATAAATCAATAATACTCAGTTGCAGGATTCTTTCCAATAAGAGTTAATTGCCCACAATGCTTTCTCGACTGATAAATCCGCCAGTTAGAAGTAAAAAGGATCCACATCTACCTCTACATATTCCTCCTTAAAGTCGAAGGAATCCGGAATAATTCCCAACATCACCATTTTATCCTAAAAATTATGTAAAAATTGCAAAGTTTTTGAGTTCGAGTAGCCCTGTAAAAGCTCTAGAGGGGTGTAAAAATTTCCCCTTTTACTGCTACATATTTATATTCTACACAACCACCTGTAGTAGTACACTTATAAGGAATTCGGAAATAGACCACTTCATGTCGAAATTCCTGTACATCATTACAGTCAGATAGTTCAAACAGAAATGTATTCAAGGAAATACAAGAGAAGAATTATTATAAATAGTTTAAGGTATTGCTTACTAGCGATTTTCTCCAACAATTCGCCTTCTTCATATGACCTTTTCCTGCGGTCGTCGTCTCGTGGGAGACAATCGGAAACGATTCGTTCGCTGGGTTGACCATCGCCATGTTTGCATACACCGACACCTTCAACCCTACCGCCCAACCATCAGGCACCAGGCCTGTCCCAGCCACGGGCAGATAGCATCCGTGGCAGAAGCTATCGAAACCGGGCGCGCCGTACCGAAAGGTTGCAACTGGCTGATCACCGAGCGTCACGATGATGTGGGAAGCAACGGCCCGAGGGCAATGCTGCGCTTATGGGGCTAGCAGAGCGAACCGGACAAAAAAGTACAACCGAAGAAACCTCATAGCCTACCATTCCAACCCTCTCGCCTCCTACCACCCTTCGGTTAGCCAGCGAACCATTCATGATAATGATTAAAATAAAATATTTTTTTCCGAAGCACCCGGAGGCGCTTTCCCACGGACGCAAAGTGGGGGCGTTCGGGGCCACAAGAACGCGCGCGGACTCGCGTTTCGGTTCGGTTCTGGTTGCCATCGTCCGAAAAGCGCTCCGTCGGGAGCGGGAGCAAATTATGTGAGGGCCGGCGCGCGTTGTATGTGCGCGTCCAGTTTGCCGGGGCTCCGGTAACAACCGTGGCAATGGTCGCCGAGATTGGTTTTGCTTCCACGTCCACGTACGTTCTTATGCAAACTGGCTTTTATTGCTGGCTGCGGTTTTGTGCGGAGGTTGTTGTTGCTTTTTGTGTTTTCGGCTGTTAGCATTTCGTGGCGCGGTGTGTTTTGGGATCTCCCTTGCTGGTTGGAGCGGGCGGCCGGGAACCTCGGCGTGACCCGCGATCCAAGCTGGCCGAAGCTGGCTTGGGAAGCGAAACGATCGTCGTTGCCAGAGCGTCCGCCCGCACTTCAACCGACAGCGGTGTGGGACACTAGGACGCACCAGCATTATGGTCGGGCCGGAGACAGCTCGTTGGAGTCGGTATCATAATTGTAGTAAGCAGCAGTTCGTTGTCGGTAGTGTTCCCCGGGAACTGGAAACCTGACTCGAATTTTTCCCCCGAGGGCTTCCGAGCCGGGCGCTTCGTATCGAAAACGCAAAGTAGAAATATTAACCTTTCCGTTGACCACGTCCAACCCGTCCTGCTCCTCCCTGTTGTCCCTGGGTTTTTGGAGGATAAGCTTGAAATCGAGCCTGGAATCGGTTGGTCATTCGGTGCCGGTAAATGGCGGTGCAGGACGTTTCGCGCTGGGAGTGGGCAGCTCGCAAAGTGAGTGACTCCCACAGCTCGGACCGTCGGGCTACCCTCATCGTGGACAATCATCGGGCTGTGCGCGGAGCGAAGAAAACCACCGGGCCTGACCTTAGGATGCTGGATGGGCCGCCTCAACAGCATAATGGCGCGTATGGTTTTTGATAAATGTTATAAAATAATTTATGATTCGGAATAATAATACTAGTGCACGTCACATTTAAGCAGCCGGGCATGGAAAACGAAGCACCCGCCGAAGCACTACCGGTCCCTGGGCTGGATTTCTGGTGGGAAACGAACGAAACCACCAGTTGGCTACTTTGTGGTTTTTGGGGCGGTAGTACACGCGGCATTGCGGCATTCGTAACGGGTAGGTTTCATTCTTACCGTGTCCACTGCGCCCCACCGTTTCATTTGCATGCGCGGTGCGACAGCACACCCTTGCGACGGTGCAAAAGCGAAGCGAAGACGGGCACGATTCTCTTGCAGTGAGAGAACAGCCGGGTCCGGTGCTAGGCAGTAGTAGATAGATAGTACCGGGCGATGATTAATGCGGACTGGTGAGCGCTGGGTCACTGGGAAGAGTTTATTTTGACCGGCACTTCATGGGCAATCATATTTAACGCTCGCACCGGTACCGGGTACCACACGGGCATGGTTCGATTTCGTTTAATTCTTTGTGAGTAATGGCGTTTTGGCAACGGGAAATAGCTTCCATTTTTAAGATATTGTATGGGTTTGTGTGTGTGTGTTTTGTTGATTACAGCAGAATGCTTGGGAATTGGTTTTTGTTCGAACGAAGATTTGCTTTGGGAAGGATTTGTGAGAAATGAGCTGGAAGACATTTTCTTCGCCGGACTGTGGAAGGGCACTCTTGCCAGGTGTACTAGGCCTGCTATCTGGTTCTATTGTTGTCAAAATAGGACTAGATATTATTGAATCAAACTGAATTCTTCTTTTCACAATTCTCTGGACTTCTTCATCCTAATTTCTTGACATCTGAACATGGACATAATCATGAGTTCTTTATTCCTTGTGATCTCCAAACCTTGCAATTCTACATGAATTTATTAATGAGTTTTGAATTGATCAAGAGATCCCACCAAGAAATTAAAAACTTAGATTGTCTTCAAATCGTCTCGTGAAATCCTTGAACAGCGGCTCCATATGAAATTTAATTTAGATGAAATATTCATAAATAATAGATTGCAACAGCAGTTCAATATCTCAAATTATGACTCGTCGCTATTGTAAAATCGCGGTTTGGTTAACTGCATCTACTGTGCCATTTTAAAGTTTATCCGTTTTGGACGTGAAACGTAAAACGGACGTATCAGTCAGTAGTTTTGGACGTCAAAGTTACAGACTTGCAATGGAAGCTTGACTACGTAGATCTTGGCAATTATATCTCTCAAGTACTCCATGTCGGAGTCATTCAGACAAAAAAGGCATCATTATCTTGAAGAAACGATATTCGCAAAACAAAAGCATCCTTACAGCAACTTACTTTGTCCGGGATATAATAGCAAGTATAAGTATAATTGTGATCTGATCATTATTAAAACATTCACAGTTACTACACTTTGAATTTCCAAAAAAATATAGTATATTCCTATCTCCCCTATGTTCACTAGCTTATCTTCTTAAGTTTAGAGTCCTTGTGGAAGCATTAGTGCTAGTGATGTTCTTTAAACTATTTGGAATGTTCATGCCATCGAAATTCCTCCACCGGTGGGTGATTGGGCAACCGCTGGCATATTTATCGGACCATTGAAAGGTATCAAAACCTAATTAGATAAAGATAATGCTGTTGAAAATGTTGTCCGCCCCAGAAATATCTCTTCCTTTTCGCTTCTTTCACGTCGTCCAACGTGCAGGCAATCATAATTAGCAAGTCACCACCATTACCAGATTTGAGGTGATGTTATCATCTGTTCCCGTTTTCGCAGCGCTAGATTGCTCACCCGCACCGGCCGGCCATTATTTCGGACCTTAACCATGGCTGGGATGCATTTTTGTTGGCTTCTTCTGGGTAACATTTGATGCGTTTGTTGATGTCTAATAATATCTGGCCCGGTGGCGAAGGGCACTGCGTCCAAGCTTCTGCAGAGGAAGGAGCAAATGTCGACCGTGTTGGCTGCACCTTATCTCGACCGGCCTGGGATGGTCGGGTTGGTGTGGTCGGCAATCTTGATTCTCGTCCTCTGTGGTTATCCTAATCAAACAATCTTAATTCCATTTAGGAAAATGCGGTTCATTTTTCGAAGGAAATCACCACTAATAACGATGTCGAACCGAGGCCGGCGCGGAGGCACCACTTTGGCCGATAAACATTCCCAGATTTCGTACCGCATATGAGGCGTGCGAGTTTTGAAAGAATGTGTGCGGCGCGGTGCACGGCCCTGAAAGGGATCTAGATACATGGCGGAACATTCTTGTTCGTGAAAATGCGTTGGAAAAGAGAGCAAAAAAAAAACCGAGTACGGTTGGCTTTGAAATGTGGTGCTGCTGTTGCTGATGCTGCTGATGACGATATCAAACTCGGCAAATGTTGAATGTATGTTTTTACTTTTATGCATCCTCTTGTAACAAACATACTGCGGGCACCTCACCTCTGAACTTATGGGGCGGGATTTTTGTTTGTGACGGCGCGGACGGTGCACATTTTTTAAACATCAAACAAGTTCAAATGCCACTCACAGAACACGAAGCAAAAGCACAACGCACAACGCGAGCAAAGGGGCCCGCAAACCGTTGCACATGAAGGTATGAAGAGAAATTAGCTTAATGTCATAGTTTTGAAGAATTATACACAGTGTTGATAGCATCGCATTCGGGGAAGGCAAGGACCGCATTCGGGCCCGCTTGCTGGCTGGCGCATAAACGGTCCTGTTTCTGACTGTTGCTCTCTCGCTCACCGTTCGCCCTGAGGCCGTTCGCAGCCTCAGCGCTTATGGCTGCGAGGCAGACCAAGATTTGTTCTCTCCCGGTCTGCAGCAAATCCGTTGTTATGATCACTATCATTAAAGTTAAAGCGTCGTTTACCAGCTTTCGGTTCGGCTTCATGCTCGTCATCGTCGTCCCGTCCTGGGCCCAGACGTCCTTAGGACGTCAATCCACTTGACACTGCTCCAATTTTGCCGGTCGATTCTGGGTCCTCGCTGGTCCGGCGCACAGGTCCTTCGAATGGCTACGCTTCCTCAACAGTCCTAATCTTGTTTTGCCGTCTACCGGCCGGATTATTGTTGCATGGTCGGCCCCCTTTGCGGTAAGCCCTCGTTAATGAAAAGTGAAGAATGCTGTTTTCGGTGCGGGGTTTGTTTTGTTTCGCGCTTGTAAACACGCCCGTACACGGGGGCGAGTGGAAATGCATGAGAGAACAACGGTGCGCCTTAGGAGAGCAAGGATTAGGTAGATCGGTACCGGGAGTTAACGAAGCGCAGGAAGATTTTCGTATCTACCCAACGCTTAACCCAAAAAGCTAAGAAAAAAAACTGTCCCCTAATGTCCTTCGCATGACAGGCGATCGAGCTTTGTGGGCTGACTTGCTAAATGGATTGCTTTCTGGGAGTGTTACCGTAGGAAATGGATTGATTTTTAAAGACGCAGGATTACCGGGGCTTTGCGTGTGTCGTGGGCATCGATCTTAAATCGCTATTAGCGTCAAACAATCGGTGTAATCGGGGATGATTAATTCTCGAGCTTACAAGCTTAGTTTGATCGCTGTGTCAATCCGAAATCATGCAAAGGTAACAACTATCGTGAAGCAATATTGTTCGTTATTTAACGCTAGATCTACTAAGCGTTTCAAGCGTTTCTATAATTGATGATCGCTTTATAAACTATTTTGAAGATTTTTGTGTTCCTTCTACAGAATAGACAAGCATAAAAGACATGCATCAACTACAAAAGAATTGCTTAACCTCAAAAATTAAAGTAATTGAAATTAAGCGTTCCAGTCAAAATGACTCGTCCAGTAGTTCTAGTGTTAAACGTCAATTGCGAATGAAATGGTCTATGCATAGTCGAATGTAAGTTTTATCTTGGCCAGAGATGAACCGGAACATTCAAACGTTAGGTTGCCCTTTAATTAACGCTTCCTAAGCCACGATTAGTGCGTGTTTGTTTCCCCAGCAGCTGGGCGCTTGTATGGCCAACAAACTTAATTATCTCAATATTTGTAATTTTACATCCTTCCAATGTTTGCCTAATCACTTGTTTAAACAAGAGCGCTACTTGAACCACTACCGTACAATCATTCGTAGAAGAAAACACGGTGAGTTGGCATTATTCCACCGGACAGCTCTGTTGTTCCTAGTAATGATCGTCGGTCGTATCCTGGACCGTAGCTAGCTGAGCTTCCTATTTCCTACCACTCGAACGCACTCCGTACCGGTTCGAAGGATGTTTATCTATCCGTACCGGACGGCAACTCGTTATTAATTACTCCCAGGCCAAATGAAGCATCAAGCGAACCAAACGGCACTCCGTTTGAAGCGTCGCTACGGGTCGCATTTTCCGTCATTTATCAGTGTAGTTCCGAGCAGTGTGTTAGATTGGCCAGTGTCGGCAAACCTCACCGACGCCATCCCGAAAAAAAAGCGTTCGATCTACCTGCAAACACCCCATTGCCGGTTCTGGTGCTCCAGTTTGAAATGTGCAAGTAATTTATAAACATAAAACTGCAGACGACTGCAAGCTGCGCAGGCGTGTTGGGCTTCCGAAATGCTACGCCACGGGCACGGTACGCTTTTACAAATCTCCGCAGGAAACGAACCCCCGAGGGAGAGAGTGAGAGAGTTTTTGCCGAAAAATCGATCAATCATTCGCTCGTTTTGGCGTTGGTAGGCATGGGATTGATTGAGCGAATGTCAGGAGCCGTTCCCGATCATTAGATACTAGTTTGAAAGGATGTGTAGCATCTTATCCGTACATGATCTGTGATTCGGTGCGCAAGATTACCAACGTTGGGAAACGCTTGAAGATAGTGAACTTGTCTATAACAGTTGCCAATAAAAATGCCTTGATTGATGCTTTAAGTTGGTAATACATAATTTTACAAGCTGTAACCGTAAAAGTACACAGCTTCAGGCATACGTAATGCAATGTCACCCACCAGCTCGTTCGTCGGCTGTATTATTAATGAATCAACTGTCATGTGAACATGCATCCTGGAATCATTCGGTCGGGAGATGTTTGTTCTCTTTTCACGGGTAATTTTCGGAACCTTCGTCGTCCACCGAAAAAAGACTCCGCGATCCCTATCCTGTTTCCAAATTTTGTGCTCACTTTAAATGATCATCGATCGGGCATAGACATGAGTGAGCGATCATTTATCTTCTGGTTGCGGGTCTCTCGTAATCGTTCGAAACCATGCGCAGGACAGCAGCGTGTCCGGATCCTGGTCAGCCTAGTGGCACCTTTTTCGGGAGACTACCGAGTAGACGGTTATCCGTTCCTGTCGGCGGCCTCGTCCCGTTTGAACGAGCAGATCATTTGTTTTTTGTTTGCCCCACCACCTCCTCCTCTCTTTAGATTACCATTACGCGTAGAAGCTGTTGCCTTATGCCAGGAGCTAATGCAGACCCCGGGCGATGATATATGGAATGAACAAAAAAAAACTCACACTGGGCCAGTAGACGAGTGCCGCGCTAGACAATGCCGGTCGGTGGAAAAATTGTAAAACACATAAAACAGCATGCTTAACAAATCGGACAGACCGAGAAATGTTTTAAACAAATTGTTTGCTGTAGTTATTAATGATCGGATCGGGGGGAATTCAGGGGGAAAAAAAGAAACAAAAACTTTCTACTATTGACATTTGATCCCACGGGTTGTGGATTCCGTGCGGTACGGTGATCGCTACCTGACGATCGAACCGCGATGATGTTTTACCAATTTTGGGCCCGAACGATTATTGTTCAGTTTATTTATGTTTTATTTTCGGAAGGCTGCATTAAGTGAAGTGGCCCACGGGCCACAGTGGCCATAAGTTGCGCCGAATGGGTGCGTATGGGAGATGTGTACCGTTTTGGCGCAGGGCTGCCGGGCGTCTGGTGCGGGAGCAAGAAACATTAATTTTGCTATTCAGTTTTCTCCATCTGTGCAGTGGTTTTTCCTTATTTGGCCACTGGAATTTGGAAAACTTTCACTGGTATGATATTGATGGATCGTTGCATTAAATTGCGTGTGTCGCTTATCTGAGTCCGGAGTGAAAGTCTCTGATAATGAAGTAGAAAAATTTGGTTAAAGTTTTGCACATTTTGTGCATTGTACTTGGAAGAGCACACCACCTTTAAGATTCTTATTGGAAAATTCTTACTGTTGTCAGATGTATGATGTTGATTGAATTTTGAAATTGAATAAAGAAATCCGAATCTTTCTTATTACACAGAGTTCATTAAATCGATTGAAGATTTACTGAAGATTTAAGATTTCCGGTCGTCTAAAGCGTCTAATCGTCTCTAAAAAAAAAAGATCTCTGGAAATTATTGGAACGCTGAATATGTATTAGTCTCCAATTTTTAATGATCTTCTGAAATTCCGATCTTTCTTCATACATTTTTAAAGGATCGTGAATCTTTAAAGATTGAAAAGGTTAGAAATATATAAGAATAGTTCCTAAATAAGGAGGTTTCACCCAATCTTAATTTAAAATATTCCAAAAGTCGAATCTTGAATCTTTGAAGTATCTTCAGATTGTTCGATAATTCGAAATGAATGAATCTTTTCACTCGAATGACTCGTTTAGTAACTATTGAAGATGAGACTCTTGTTAACAGAAGATTAATCGGCCACAATGCTACAAATAATTCATCATTACTAGGTCATCTACTCCCCTACTGCCATTACGTGGTGCGCACGCCACACCACTCCATTTACAACAGCAGTCAAAGGCTACTGATAATAAGCGGTGGACCACAGCCAATGTTCTAAAATAAAATACGCCTAATTATCTGACACGCAATTGAAAGGCGTAATGAGCATAAATTACTGCCTTCGACACTACCCGTCCCGCGAGCGGGCCACGAAGGGGTTTAGTAGCATCGTTCCGCGGTAAGACGATGTGTGAAAAGCTGTTGCTGATTGCGTCGTTCACAGCACTGAACATCTGCAGCCGAACCGCTTTTCCGAACTGTCCGCTCTGTGGCGCGTAATGGTTGAGCGGGACGGTACGTTTGATGTGTGATAACACGAATCTGTACAAACACTCTCACTTATCATTGGTGTGAAGTGTTGTGGCGGCTGGAGTCGTTTGATCGTCCAAATTGGCTTATCGAAACAGGCGGGTAAATTGTGTGGCTTGTGCGTGGCAGCAGGACGACGGGTACCGTGATCAGGCGGGAATGAGCTGATCATCTTGTGCGACCATGATCGATGCTTCCTGTTGCTTCTGAACGCTTGTTTCGGTTATGTTTTTTGTTTGTAGCTCGTTTCTCATTCAAATTAGTGTGTATAACAAGCTGCCAAATTATCACCTCGTTTCACATCAACACTGCGCTACAGAGCATGGCTTATCTGGGCAATGTTGGGTTATCTTGTCAGCATTGTTTCATACATCGCACCTACATTGGGAGAGACTTACATGTTATGGAAATAAATTGATGTCTGAGATCCTTGAAACATTTTTTTTAAAGTATTATTGGGGTTTTCTCCTCACATCCTTAAATTTGCGGCATACTTCAAGGAGCATCAAAAATGGCTATACACATATTTCATACTTGATAAAGATAACACTTCACAAGGACACTTTTTTGTAGGCCAAATTGAAGGAAAAACTATCGCGTGTCACACTTTCAATGTGGCAGAGTTTACACCTTTTGGTGCACTTCAACGAAAACACAAAAAACAGAATGGAAGGATCCAGTACCCTGCAGCTATTCAAAAGCACCGCAGCGATCTGCAAACTGAGGTGCAAATCGATGGTAAACATGTTTGCCCGATCAATATTTTGCTTGTTTGTTGCCGACGGTCGTGCGATTGCACTTCGGGGTGCATCCGCGCAACATTGTCGGGTTTCTGAGGTTAGTTTTGCAAGGATTTCGGTGCTTTATGGCTGCGTACGGGCATAAGGCCCCGATCCCAGTTCCAATCCGTCTATGTCGTACCTCCGATCTCCAATCCGGTCAAAAGTCAATATTGACGTTGGGCTGTTTTTTTGTGAACAGGAATTGAGGAGCAAAAAGGGACAAAAAAAACAGCACACAAACCGATCCCTCATACGCCGGATGTACGCCTCGGTATTGAAACATTTCAAACGAAACGATTGACACACGCTTGGCGACGGCGCTTTTCGGGCGTTGTTTTACGAGCGGCCCGTGGCCCGAAAAGGTTCGAACCGGCGGTGCCGTGTGCCTGGTTTCGGCACTGTTTGGTTGTTTGGTCGTTGATTACCCAAAAATAATATTTTACTCCACTCCGTTTCAAAGCGCTGACCGCAACAAATTTTCTTCATCGATTCCCCCCCCCCCCCCACCGAGAGACGAGAGGATGTTTGCACGACATTAAAACAGTTTTTCAAGTGCTTTTGAAATGAGCGTTTATGACAGGTCGTGTTGTGAGTGTATGGGCCCATAATGCTTAAACCGTAAGTAATACCGTCGAAGTTAAGGCAGGAAGTGAGACCATGTAAGAATAAACACCACTTAAGACAATAAACTGTGAGCGGCCACGACCGCCCCGGGTAAGACAAATCGATCGTTTCCCAGGACGGACGGAGAGCCTATCGGGGACTTGAAATCTGGCAAATCTGTCGACTTATCAACGGTAGGACGCAACCCGGCAGGTTGCGATTGGTGTTCGCGTTTTAGATGCCTGATGCCCGTTGGAAGAAGCGCAAACAGAAAAAAAAATCCCCAGTCGTCTTAACAAATCAAACAAAACCTATCCTTGGCTTTGGAAAAGGCGGCATGATTTGTACCTCACCGGTGCGATCGTTGAGAGAACCGAGCTTTTTTCCATACTGAAGTGTGTTCCTCCCACGTGTTCCGGTCTTTCGGCGGTATTCGCTTGGATAAATAACATAAATTGACACCCAGCAAAGATGCGACAACTGATAGCGGAAGACGGTAATGTGCGTGTGTATGGGTCCGTTTGAACTTTTGCCGATCGGTATCGGTTTCGGTACACTCGTTTGAAGCATGAAGTGTTTTCGGTTGTTGATAAGCAGTGATTCTTTGAAGGATTTTGCAGAACTTCAGCAACGGTTTTTATTTGACGTTTTTAATTCGTTTTTCTGGAGTAGAGATTTGTGAAATACTGTGGATTATTAGCACACTTTACAGCACAGAGACAGAATAGAAGTAATATCATATACATGAACCAAAATTTTGTGTTAATACTGTTGCAGTACCATATCTACATCTATACACTTAAACTCCCCAAAAACCTAAAGTAACTCGAACCCAAGATTATCTCCGATAGTCTGCACTGGACTATCGATTAGGATTTTCCGGGAAAAATGGAATCTTAAAGAACAATACAACCTTTAAGGTTCGTCATCATACCGTACAATGAACTCTTTGAAGAATCATGAAAATTGCGTCTGAAAAACCCTAAAATCCCAAGCTTCTAGCTCGATATGACATTTCGAGACTCTCCACAAGAATTCTGTTTATTCCGTTGGCAGAATTCGTGGAATGCTGATGATGTCGGCAGGGATCTTTATACGCTGTCCTTAAAAAAGTTTCCCCACGATCCTGATTTGGCAGGTTCCATTATGTCACGTCTAATAATTTTGCGGTCTCTTTCAGAAACCAGACTAGGACGAAGAGTTTTAGTTACAATATGAGGTATCACGACAAAGATCACATTATGCGAAGTTATAAAGAATATGCGAAATGATCGCTATTTTCGTCATTAGAAAAGGATATCAGTAATTAGAACATCTTTTTTAGCAGTATTAAACCCCAGGAAGTCTAGGGCTGCTATATCCGCCTCTTTTTTAGTGAGCTGGATAATGAAAACTTACCAGGTCATCAGTTACCCACTTCACATATTCTGGGGACAGAATATCTGCCATAATTTCCTGTAGTGGAATCCCCGTACAGATAAGCCGTAATAAATGAATTTAAATGCAGTTAAACCAATTCCACATCAATTGAATTCCAATCAGCCAATCAATACCGGATAGGAACAAGAGCATAAGAGACGATGGTGGAAGATCCACAATCATGTTTCAATTGCAATAATAACAATAACAAATTGCAACTCTACCAGACCGAGGAAATTCTTAGCAAATCTCTCGCGACAGGCAAATGAGTTGAGGGAAAATGCAGGTATTGCGTCGACAACACCAAAAGTAAAACAACACAACACGGCAGAAGGCAAGGGGGAAGCTTTCCATTGCAAAATTGAACACCGACAACAGGCGATCGAAGGATGTGTCGTGTGAAATTGGAAGAGCTGGGAAAACGCGCAAGAGAAAAGATTGCGCCAACCTCCGGTGCGGTTCGATGCGATCGTGCAAGAATGGAACGCAAAACAAAAAAAAAACAATGGCTTTGTAGCGGACTGGCCTTCGCAACTCCTCCGCTTCACAATCGGGAAGCGTCGAGGGCAATTTGTATCAAATTAAATAATCAACTGAGAATAATCGATCGAAGGCATGCGCGATTACGATTTTGCGACCGTTTTTTTTTTGTTACTGTTGTTGTTGCCTTCTTTCTGATTCTCCTACGCGACCGAATCGGTCGCGATCCGGTGCAACGTTCGGATTGTCTTGGGTTTTTTTGTTTTATTCTTCCCCATTTGAAGTTGGCGGTGCGGTTCTTCCGGTGAGCAACCGGAGGTAATAGTGCATTGTGCAATGCGAAAGAATGTGATGCGATGGGAACCGAAATAAAATAATAAAATGGAATGCTTTCGCAAACCAACGCAAATGGGGTGGGGAGGGAGGGGACAGAGCGTAACGCGTTACATTTAAGCTCGAGTTCGAACCGTTCGAATAACACCTTCATTTGGAGCGGTGCGGGTAAGAAGACGGGAGACCACACGACATAACAATGCCAATATAAGTGCCTGGTGAAAATTTGGTTCCCACCGGTGCAGGGAGCGCACATGCTGTCTTCTGGCCGGGACCAGGCCGTCCAACGATTCCGTCCGTTTTTTGACATTATGCCTGCCTGTTGGCTGAAGAAACACCACCCATCACTTGACGGGGTTGGAATGTGTTGTCCAGAGGTTAACGCGGCGGGAACGGGTATTGGACCGCGTGTCGAAAACACAACAAAAGCAAAGCCCTCGTTTACCCCATCCGCGCAGGACTGGGGTGGGTTAAACATTAGAAGATGAACTGCTTTTTTTTCGGCGAGAGGAAGCAACAACAACATCGCGTTGGGGAAGAATGTGCATAATTTTCCCATGTTCAAAACCTAATGGGCACGCGCACTTTCGCGTTCCACCGCCGGAGGAAAATAATCGATTGTCCATTGTGCTTTGAGCCGGTACGTTTCTTTACCCCGCTAGAAGAGCTGAAGATAATGCATTGCATTCTGTGCGTTAATATTGGTCAAATTGTTAGATATTTCATATTTATTAAGAAAATCGTAAATTTTATGGCTTAATCTTTTTTACAAAAATTTCTTTTATTCATTTTCAAGACTTTAAGTATAAACTTAATATTAAACCGTTACAACTTAATGTTTGTATCGCTTGAAATAATATGTTTTAATGCGTTACCACCACGTTAGGAGGATCGAACGTTTGTTCGGCTGAATGGAGAACACTTTCCTCGCCGGCACTAAACGCCAGTATCGCTCCCCAAGCGGGTCCCTGCGCTCGTTGAATGTGCCGTGATTAATGTTTTGGCAATAAGCCCAACACATTTTCGATCTCGTTTACAAATTCAATTTTGTAAAAGGCATCGCACCAGTGGCCGCCGGCCACATTCCCGGCCGCCCGTGCATTGTGCCAAACCTTTGCGGGGCAATTAATTATTGCCACTTTCCCAGTGTCGTTCGGCGAAAAAAAAAAGAATCAAACCTCGACCCCCGACGCAGTCTCAGCTGCACCGAGCTTGCGGGCTGCCAAAGCAATATGGTACCACTAATTACGATCATTTATAATGTGAGGAACAAGACGGTCTGCAGTGCGGGGAGGAAGAGGAGGGAGGGTTTGTGGGAGAGGGGGTGACCGGTGAGCAAATCGTTAGCAGCATTAGCTCGTTTGCTCTGTTGGGCGGCCGTCCAAGCCGAAGCTCTTTCACGCTAAGAATTTCATCACAATCCATCAGCCGCGCTCGATCGCGGGTGAATTTCGATCCCGATCGCGGCCCGTTTCGTGCGAGAGCGAGGAGAAGAAAGCAGTACGACAGCTGGATCGGGTGATCGGTGATTAATTCAATTTGTTAAATAAATCTATTTTGATTTGAATCGTTTGCCGCCTTCATCGTCACTTCATCGCGTGACGCGAGCCCCGAAATTCCGACGATGACGAAGGCTTCTTTTAACGCGCCTGATGAAACCCCAAAAACCGAACGCATCGCGAACGCGGCAGGGATCCGGCACCGGCGATTCGGAGTTGGTGGGGTGAGGTGATTATGTTGCTCATGCTTGCGATAACAACCACTACGGGGAGGGGAAAAAAACATGAAAACACAAACCCCACGCAGCGTCTGCCGCGCGTCCGTTTTCTGCCGAGATTGATCCCTTTTCGATCAAGATCACGGCGCAAGTACGATGGGGGTACGATGACGGCTACATAGCAGCGAGGTGAGCATAAGCGTACACGAAAGGGTTTTTTTTATGATCGATGATTTTTCAGGTGGGGGAGTGAAGTGAGGCTGAACAAAACGCTAAGCGTGCTGATGCACGGTTTGAGATTATTCAAAGAGATAGGGACCGTTAGCGGATGGGGGTGGGTATGGGACGTGTCTGCCGAAAGTTAAATAAAGAATATCGGGCCATTGACGAGGGGATTTGAGGCTTTAAACAGGATCACCCACCCGATGAGCGCGGTGTGGAATTTGGAGAATGTCTTTAGAGGCGGAGAATGGGCTTTGTGTACTTATTGGCAATTAACATCGTTACGAATTTCGTGCGCGCACGCATCGTTCGCATCGCATTATGATCGCATCGTCTGTAAATATAAACATAAATGATCATTGCGTGAAGAATAGTCATACGGTACGGTGAGTTGTGGGAGGATAAATGGGATGAGTTACAAATTTCTAACATTTGGTGCACAACCAAATAATGGCACGGTAATTTTTTTAAGCTTTATTTTCTTTGTGGCAACGTTAATTGAGGATTGGGACACAGAAAATATTGTAAACTGAAGGCTCTTGATCATCCCATTGGCGAATTCCAAATTCCTTGCCGAAAGGTGGCCTCGTCTTTTCGGGTATTAAAAGTTTCGCAATTCAAAATGTCACATTTAGATACTCACTCTTATTAATGCAACTACTGGGGCAGAAAAACCATGTACCGTCGAACGGAACTCGTAGAATCCTATTGGCGCATTATCCGGAGAGTACGGTAACTGATGTAGAATTTTCATTTGCCAAGGTGCCGGCAACTCATCAACTTGGGACGGCTTAAACTTCTTAGTGGAATTCAAAAGCGATTCTACTCGACCTCCAGAACTCATTATAAATTATGCCGATTAGGTCCCTTCCGGTTCAATCCCCCTTCGCCGGATTGATTATCCAACTACAGGAAAATAATGTCCAAGAAACCCAGAAATGTCAGATTTCTCTGCAACCTCTTCAGGTCCAAAAGATGTTTTCTTGTGATTGAATCTTATGACATATAATCGTCAAACGAAATAAGTGAAGTTCTAGTAGTGCAGTTCAGAATATGGATATTGAGGTAGAATGTCCCATTTCCAAGGTTACCAGAATCAGTTTGTTGGCGTTGTGGTCATTTTTTGTATTATTGATACAATTGTATTAGAGTTTTTCGGTAGCGTTACAACTTGATCATAAACAACTCATAATAGATTATGCCGATCTGGTCCCGCCAGATACGTTGCCAAATCATGGAATCATCAATCTCTTGCCGAGCTAACATTGTAGCAGCTGGAGACCCTCGTCGAAGATAACAAATCAACACTCAACAATTGTAGTTTCCAATTCATTGAGAATGAACGTTTCTTGCTTTTAGATTCCCAAATTTGTGGATATTTTTGAATTCCTGTCGTCTTAAAATCGAAAACCTAAAAAATCTTCTCTCCAAATTTTTGTCTAAAACGATCGTTATCTAGTTAAGCATCTAATAGTTACACAACATTAGTCATTTAAAGTTATCCTACTACAGACTACAGGTTTATTTAAACTTGTCTAAATTGAGGCTGTGCCTTGCTGTTTTCTTGATTCCAGGCGTTAAATTATGAATGTTGAATTTGAAATGAAAGCTATAATTGAAAGTTATACAGCTGTACAGGCCACTTTTACTTTCCCCATGTGTGTTGCAATGTTTCCCAAGTAAACGGACACCAAATTACATGCAACAGTTCGTGTTAGGCGCGCCAAAACAAGTAGTCCCACTCGACGCGTACCGTGGGAATCATCCTGCCAGCCAGTGCGGCTGATGTCCATTTCGATCTAGTCCAGATGCAGCCAGTTGATAATACGTCCAGGGTGAAGTTCTCCAGGGGCTTAAAACTTGCTCTGTGAATTGACACAGCCAAACAGGGGGAGGTTGTGAAAATAAATCGACACGACACGTACAAGAGTTATGTTCCCGCTGGTAGCAGCGTGGATAAGACACAACCAGCACCATTTGAGACACTGACCATCGACTGTATCGGTGTTTGATTCGAGGGGGGAAAAATAAATAAATAAATGCTATAGATCGATCGGAGATCGGTTTTGGACGAGTAATGGGCACGTTTTATTCCGCGAGCGCGGGATTTTCGGTGTGGCTGACGAACGCCTGAGCCTGTCCCGTGTTGTGTTATCCGCGTATCGCGAAGTGATTCTTGTGTATGTGTTTTTT
The DNA here is from genome assembly GCF_943734755.1 of Anopheles moucheti. Taxonomy (NCBI): domain Eukaryota; kingdom Metazoa; phylum Arthropoda; class Insecta; order Diptera; family Culicidae; genus Anopheles; species Anopheles moucheti. The sequence goes on along the minus strand of NC_069141.1, from coordinate 9,963,737 downwards.
TATGCTCCCCTTTATTTGCTTTCAATTCAATCCCCTGCTCAACTTCCCGGTACGGCACAGCAATGTGTAGCAGGCGATTCCTATTCCGACCGATTTTGGTTTTGTTTCTGATGCGCGCGAGCGCGATAATCGCCGAGACCAGCGCAACGGAATGCAATCGGGAACATATGTTTTAATAACATCGGACCCGATCCGATCTGCGCATCGACAAGGCCAAGGTTGGCCTGAATGCAAAACGGAAGAGGAGAAAAAAAATATTCTCCAAGCAACGACATGCAGTGTTCGATTGCGGATGCGCATTCGATTTGATCGTGAGTGTGAACAGTTTTCTGGTCCCCTTTCCCCGTTCCGTGCCGCATCAACCTTTCGTTCGGGAGCAGATCGCGTAGAAATGTGCGAAAAATTGACCAACCCCTCAATGGTACTGGGAGGGGTTAGCTGCGAGGAAGAGTCAATAAATTCATCGACAGTTCAGTTCTTCCACTTGTTTGTGCTTTTTTTTTGTTACTTCGCGAATGCCCGGTGAGGAAACATGCCGCGATGCTAATGTCGGTCTGTCACTGCATCGGCTGCCAGGGTGGACGCCGTGGGACCGGGTGAAGCCGGGCAGAATGAAGAAAATATGGTTTTTGGACGCGCACACGCATTCGAAAAGGTAGGATGCACACGCGTGTGCTGCAAATGTATCGCTGCGGTGCACTGCAATTCGCACTTCGGCAGCGGGGCACGTTCGGTACGATCGTACGATCGGTGGTCGGTCAGCACACGCATTAAAATTTATTCGCATTGTGTTGGAAATTCCTCGCACTCGCATCACATTTACACCGATCAGCACTAATCTGAGGAGATGTTTTTTTCGTGGTAGTGGCAACTCTGTTGTAAGGGAAGAGCTTTCATGAATCGAAGCGATGATCGACAACAATATATGTGCAACATTTGTTTGACCGAGCGTTGCATCTTCATCGTAAGAGTTTTATAAACACTAGTCGGCTATTTTATCACCATCAACATACTGCTAATATCTATTCTGTTCGTAACGTCTTCGACCCACGATATTTCATTTCCCGCTGAAATGGCTTCCGCAAACCATCATTTCCTTTGGAGGACGATTTATTTCTAATTGCTTTATCTATCGGGCCATCTTTATGCGGTTGATTTGTTTTACTGCTCGGGCGGAAAATATCGACCCGTACCGACCGAATCCCGCCGAATCGTTCAACCGGTTTCGTTTCGTTTCCCAGCATGGGTCGTTCCGGTACTGAGCCCACTGTGGTGACACTTGCACCACCGGTCTCTTGCCGTCGTGTGTGCTCCTTGGAGGATAATAATTTTACTGCCACGCCACCATCTCATGTCCATGTACCCTTGTGTACCACGCGAAGGCCCGGTTTGCGATTTTCCGTTCCACATTCCGGCACGGTGCGCAACAACGCGACGATCGGATCGGTACGGCCACGGTGAGCTATGCGATAAAATGGCAATAAAAATTTATTGATATTGTTTTATAAAAGCCTTCGATGATGATATGTTTGCTCGCCAGGGCCTCATGATCATGGTGCTCATGTGCATGGCGGGCGGCATAAAGTACCCGTAGCCTTTTGAACCATCCTCCCCCCACCAGAACCGGGTGTCTCCCGTATCGATATGCAGGAACGTGCTGTGGAACTATTTGGGCAGTGGCAATTTTAGATAAATGCTTTCGAAACGATGCCCATTGCGCAGAGTGCGAGGCGTTGGAAGCTGCGCCCGACTGAGGCTAAGGTCAGCGGAAAATTGTAATTTAATTTACACCCCGTCCTGGCATGGGGTCCTAAATGGGGGCATCCGTTGGCATTGGGTGGATGGATGGTTTATCATGCATTTCCAACGCTAGACCATTCGGTGCGAAGAGCATGTAAAAGGGTAATGAAGATGTAATTCGCGCCCTTAACCGTGCACTGCGGAAATTGGTTCACATGCTATTATTGTTGGTTCACGAGCGGACCGAGGGCAACATTTTATTTTACACCTTCATCCTGTGCAGGCTGTCGATTAGCAAAATAAGGGGAGGTTTGAAATGATTTTTCTACGTCACATTAAAGATGGCGTGGGATTAAAATGTACGAAATGGAGGATATGGTGTAGCTTAACGGAAAAAGATGAAGGTGGAAAATGTGTCTGATAAATGAAGTTGACGATATTCAAAGAGTACTACAGTTTGAAAAGAGGGTTCCAAGGGAGATATAACCTTAGAAGCTCAAATCAAAGATCGATTTTGGGATATTTGAGGATACTCTTCAAATATTGGATGGTTATTACTTTCAGGGGAGAGTATGTAAAGAAAATGTTGTGTAAAATTACAAATTTCTTTGCAACCATTAAAAAAGAGTCGAATATCCGATATCCATTTCAAGGATTTCGTCCAAAATCATCAGAAATCAAAAATGATACAATTTAATAATGCTTAGACGTCGATTCCTCAATATTTACTTCGAAGATTTTACATTTTATTGTTATCCACAATTTTCAACGATTTCGCTTTCAGAAATTGCTCAGAAGTTGAAGCCATTCCCCATCTACTCCACCGTGCTCAAGAGAAAGCGTCTTCCCCATACCCACAATGCAATGCACGAGTTCATAACCTTGCAAGTTACCACCAAAATGTGCTCACAGCTTCGTGTCGAGCTCCCCTTTTTTTTGTGTGTGCCACAATCCGCTTCTTCCTGTGGTGTCTTCCGCGAGGTCAAACTGTGTCCTCCTTCGTTGCGTACGCAGACGGTACCAAACGACGAAAGCAACAGAAAAGACACCCCCGCACGGAAGAAGGCACACGATCGCTATGAAAATTTTGCATCACCACGGAGAAAGGATGGCAGCGCAGTTTTGGGAAAGGCAGCAGATGCAGGGCACAGAGGTTCGGGGCGGTGGCACACGCGCACGCACACGGGACCAGGCGAGCGGGCCATTGCACTGCTGCCTTGTGGCCGCGCACTGCAACGGACACAATATTTATGAACATGAAATCAAGCCCTTTTTTCCTGCCCGCCTAAGGCGGCATCATCGCTCTTTTTCCGCGCTTTCACGCGCATCGTCTATTCATAACGATTTTATGGGCCTCCGCACAGCGGTTTGTTTTTTTTTTTTCATTCGTTCCTTTCCCGTTTCAAGCGTGAACCGAAATTCTTGTCCCCACACGGTTGTGTGCCGTGCTGAAGCTTGAAAGCATTACCGGGCTCTCGATGGGTTTTGTTGCCGTTTTGCCTGATTGGCTGTGTGCGATCGTGCACCGGCCTTAAAGCAGCTGGCAGAGTCGAACAGTTTTTATTGGCAAAATTTCGGCTGGATTTGTGCGGATTTTTATTGCACAGTTGATTGCTCAGTTTTTCGGATCTGGTTTGGGCAGTGTTGTTGTGGTTTTTCGCTGACGCGAGGAATGTTGATGAATGTGGCAGAAGAACTGCCGATTGGAGTTCGACAATATATGTAATCAGAAAAATGAATAAATTGATTCAACATAAAATGTTTTAAAATAATACCGCAGTCTATTTCGGTGTGTTGTAGACCAAATAAACTCACTACTATTTCGTCCAAAACTTCACAAGCTGGATCAAGGAAAGTACTCACACTAACAGAAGAATTCATAAAGTTACTGATAATTGTCACAACGGCTGTTTTTTACATATTCTTGAGTAATTTTGGAGGATAATAAGTTGATTAAGTTTGATGGTTTTTGGTTTGGAATTCCTGAGCCCTTAAACTTCGAATGAATGCAATGAAAATATTCAACCATATGAGAATATCCAGTCTTCATATATCCCCTTGGCCCCTGCAAAGGAAGGATCGATTCAATCCGTTTTTAATTCCCCCCACGATGCGATTGATTACAATCTAAAACAAATACGAGCACATAAAGCACGGCCGATGGTAATATTTTATGTGCGCATCGCTTGGCACAATCGCCCGGTGAAAACATGTGAAAACTCGAACCAGTTCAAAAACCACCCGCCCCAAACCAGCGCGTGGTTGTGGTTGATGTTGATCTGCGAGCGAAGATTTCTCGTCATTCATCGCCCTGGCCCCCGTTGGTGATTCTTACCATGGAAGGTAAACAACAGCGAAACGGGGTAGATTTTTGCTGATCGACAATCTGACCAACTGCAAACATCCTCTCGTGGTGCGTTCTGCAAAGGCAGTGCCGTACCATAGACACACACGAACACACCGTCCAGATATGTAAAACACCGGTCAGCACCGGACGCCAAAAAAGGATATCCAGCGAGCGAATGGATGTGTTTCGGTTCGGGGAACAAACAGACAAATAAAAAAAACCCGGCTAAAATGAACGACACTAAACCACGAGCAACCGGGGCCCACTACTTGTAGCGGGATGAAAATCAACATTAAATAAAGTAAAACGGCAATCCATTGTTCGCATGCCCGTCAAGCGCAGAACAGCGGATAGCGCTAAAGGGAGGTTGTTCTGGAAGTTGTGTAAATTTGACTTCCCTCTTCCCAAAAAAAAAAGAAAACGCACCTACATTCTGCAAACTCACCCTTTCAAATGCGAAACGTCACAGCGTCGCGATCAGCCCATCGGCATCAGGCAATGAAGATTTATCGTCCGAAATCGATCATTGCGTCACTGGTCGTGGGGTCGTTTTGGAGGGATGGAGGGTGTGTCGTACAACGAACATGTCGAATGGATTGTATGGGTCAGTAAATAAATTCGGTGCTTGCTTTATGCGATGGATGGATGGATGGTGGATTACATATTTGCACCGAAACCGTGTGTAACCGTCGCGCACCGTGAGCATGTTCTCTCGCACCGTCGATCACGATCATCGCATGGTGTGTGCGTGTGTGGGTGTACGCGAACCATAAGCGGTGCGCTTGATTTATGAGCTTCTAATGGACATGAAGTGCATGCCGGACAGTACATGCAGAGGATGCTAGTTGAAGGATCTTTAGTTTGTTTCCGAATGGTTTAAAATGGAATTCAAATTCCCAGCATTCACCCCTCAATAAGTACTGTGCAGAAAGTCCTCGGATTACACTATTATTTTAGTGGACATTCCTGGGGACTATATGTACTAACACAATATACTTTAATGCCAGAGAGTAAGAAGTGTCTATGCGGAGATAAATTTATAGTATCCTGCCAAAATGTTGAACGTCCTTCTGTAATTGTCCGTACATAAAGTAAACGTACATTAAGTTTATTGAATGTACTACTAGATTTATAATGAAATTAGCAAGCATTAATTCGTTTTTTTGTGAGCTAATCAGCACGAAAGTAGACTAGAATGCAATAGAGTCCTGCAAATATTCAGTACATTCAATCAGGGAATAGACTTACTTTGAGACTCAAGTTGAAGTCTCTAGAAAATGAATGCCTAGTTGTGAAAGAAGAAAGGAATATTATCTTGCTTTATTTGTCACTTGCCGACTTCCAATCAAAGACCATCCGCGACCTGAAGGAGAAAACCTCGGGGACCAACTACTATGAGTCAATTGAGTACAACGTTTCTTCTGTCTCTTTATATACTACTACATAGGACTTGTTTAATTTAAGTACTCACATATGTCTCTGAGGCGTAGACATTGCCCAAAACTGACGAAGCCCTCTTAGCAGCGTACGTGAGGAAGATGTCTAGGAAGATTATTGGACCCGTATGAATGGAATCCGCTCCAATGAAGAACTATACCATCGAAGAACTCAGTGTCGTACAGCAAAATATACTCGCCATAGAGCCACTCCGGTGGGTTGGTCACGTCATGAGAATGACACCGGACGACTCAGCTCAGGTCGTCCACATGGACAGAGAAGAGGAGGTAGGTTCAAATTGAGATGGAGTGATGGCAGACGACGGCCAATTGAGTAAGGTTAAAGGACTCCTGATAATTTACCATAGAACTGATAATTATCAGGTTATTGACATTTAATGTGACTTGATTTTAGGTTCACATTTCATAAATTTCTAAATATATTTATATTTATAATTTTTTAAATTTAACGAGAATATAGCGTCTGTTATGGAATTCAAGTCTTTTAGGGTAAATTGGTACCATAATGCATATTAAATTGGCTGAATTTTAATGTTAACCACACACAGAAACTTTCAACCTTCCATACCATTTTTTTCGTGTTCTAGTGCGTCGGTGGACGTCAACTGGCACCGCTTCCCCGCCGATGGAAGATTTATTGCCTGAGCAAAAGTGACGTATATGACAAACAGAATAAATTTACGGGCTCGGACGTTTCGGCGTTGTAAAGGTCGTGTCCGTACGTGTCGTTTGCCTGACTAGCGTTTTTTGATGGAGTGAGATGAAATTCGATCGCGACGGCCGGTGTATTTCGTGCGCCTTTCGCCGAGCACCCGGTGGTCGATGCCGGCAGCACCAAAATTGTTCCCTTTCGCTGCCGAGTCTCGTGAACGAAAACCGAACATCCAGAACCACCACTCGGGACGCGGTGCGCCGGTTGTAAAAATCGACGGCTTAACGTTGCTAGCCCCGGTGGTGGATTATAATTGATACGATGTCGATGTGTACATATCTACAGTTGGCTGCCGCAACTGATCTGGGTCGTCGGCAGGCAGAACCCCTCGCCCGAACATGAACCGGAGCGTTGACAAAAATGCCAATCGATGCCGGTCGAAATTTGTCGAGCGTCACTGGTAATTTGAACTGATTTTCCGGGGCCGGGTGCCGGTGTAGTCCCGAATGCCCGATGACAGCCGACCTTCACGCCGCCGGGCTCAGTTTCAAATGTCGGTCAAACGATGTGGCCAATAAGGGACGCTTGAGGTGGACGTATTCCACCGGCGCGGGCAAGGAAACTTCCAGGAAAGCGTGCGTACACCGACGAAGCGAAATTGAAACCCTTTCGCCGAGCTCGAACAGGTGAAAATGGTTTTTAATGAACCTGTGCGCATGAAACTAATTGGGGGGTCTCTTTGCTGTGTTTGTTGTTTCGGGGAGAAGGGTAGTTTTCGCAAAACACCAAACACACACATACACAAAGGTTATCTGTTAGTAGGTTGTTGTATCGTTTTTTTGTGTGCCTATCTGTTTGGCATGATCGCGCGATGGTACATTGTTGTGTCATTAATTTATCCTTCAAACAGTTTAATCAACAAAAAACCATGTGACGCAGCCCGATTGCTGATGCTATGTCATTAAACGTTTAGCGTCAATTTGATTATGCAAACGAAGGGAACAGATTGTTCAACAAGACTATTTGTGTTTGCGCTCGGTGCATTGTTTGCACGAGGAGCATGGAGAATGGAAAATGGAAGTTCATAATCGTAAGCGAACAAACACGATCAATTAACCGGGCCGAATCCCGATGCTGCATGCGATCCGATGTACCAGCACGAGAGTTTGCAGTTGTTGCGTTAATCGTTGCATTATTGTTTTCGAGGCGCCTTGCCTTGCGCGCCCGGAAAGAAAAGAAACCCTCGGCCCCCAGCCGTGTGGTAAACATTTGTGTTTACGCAAATATGCACGAGAGGGAGTACATAAATATTTAATCATCCCCATTCACCCCCTATCTTCCCCCTAGGTCTCCTATCTCCCTCCGGTGCTGTACATCCCACTTCCTGGTGGTGTTGGGATGATGAATTCCACCTTAGAAGGGAGAGATGTTGGTAGGTTGGTGGAAGCTTCAGCTCGAGTGAAAGAATCTTTGTGTAAAGACAAACAAACAAACAGCGGCGACGAAACGATGTTTTTTTTCATTCCTGTGCAGTGCAAGTGGTGCATGCCAGCAACGATCACTTTCCTCCAGAAGCTTACGGGGCTGCCTCCCTGGGTACGCTGCAAGCAGAAATGGGGATTTATTGGAGAATTAATTTTCATTATTTTCACCGCGAAACATAAATTGGCTTTCTCGCCCGGACAAACGTATCGCAAACTCTCACGTGTTTGCACATCGTTAGGCCCGTGTCTGGTTGTGGGTGCGATTGGTGTTCGAAACACCGATTGACGATCGATCGAAGCGTGCACACATGGTTGCGCTAGTTGCCTGTGAACGCTCGTAGGTGGCCCCGGAAGATAATGTTCATACGGCTGTAACAGCATAGAGATCTGATCTGCAGAAGAGAAAAAAAACCACCCTTAACGATCGTTTTGATCGTGTGATCGTTGTTTGATGATCGCACCTAATCAACGCAACGCGGCTCAGTTTCGCACCGGGACAACCCCGAGTGGCCGATTGTCGATCCGATCACGATCGTCGATAGGGCCGGCTGGTGTGCAATACAATACGCGCGGGGCCTGGACGGGCGTTGCAAGATCGATTGCTGGCGCGCGATCCATCCTCCGCTGGCACGAAACAGGCTTGAGCAGAAAACAAAAACACCCAGGGGAAACGAAAAGAACGCTCGGTGCGCCTCAACCGTACGCATAAATCCGTGCACGCTGGGCGGAACGTTTTGCGGTGAGAAGAGCGCAAAACGTAAAACGATCGTTATGATCGCACCGTAACGGCTTTCGATCCACCCAGAGCGTTTGTTTGGGAAGGTGAAAAAGAGTTGTTTTTTGCAAAAAAGAAAATTATTTCTTTAATAATATTTGATAAGAGATGAGTTCGCTTGTCGCGTGGTTTAAAGAGATCCATAAGCAAAGGATAATTTAAACTCCATTTTCTTCATCCTTCTTACGAACAGTAATGCCCTTCTGATGACCATCAAATGCGGATAATGTTCTCGAAGCAGGAAGAGTTGTCGAAGTCACTGACGATGGGTTTGTATGGAGCGAATTACGAGCATCATCGCTCTCAAACGGTTCCTTTAAGGGTGGCAGGCCGCGATTGAGCGACTTGAGCGGTGGTATGCAGGGAAAATCAGGGTAGAACCTTCAGGGACGGTTTGAAGGTACGAGCTTACGAACCCATCATAAGACCGAAGCACGATGAAAATATACCTACAACAAAGCTCGTTTGGTGCGCGGGTTTATTTCACTATTAAGTTTTATTATTTACTCAAGTGAGGCTGAAACGCGCGATAGAACGATCGAGGTATGGAAGGGGTGGGAAAAGAGGGTAGGGGAGGAGAGACAAGATTTTCTGGTTGAGCGTCTCCGCAGCGTCTTGCTTACTTGTTGCGGTTTGGAACAATTTGGGTATCTTTCCAGTGCTCTCCAACCGGACAACCGAAAAGTCGTCGAGGACTTTTGAGGGGCAGGGTGGAACTTCAACCTGGGTAAGCATTTTCCGTGCCGTGCCGTGGAGTTGATGGAAAGGTACGCGGGTTTTAAAGTGAAGCTTTATCACACACTTGCTCACTCCGCTCTCGGGCTTCGGATGATGGTGGCGTGAAGCTTTTTTTTATTGTTTGTTTCACCCCCTCCATTACGAGAATGAGGCCTCACGGTCTCACGGAGTCACGGGGGATGAAAAAAAAAAATACGCGGAGAGTGAGTTTTTAAGTGAGGTCCGCGCATCGATAAAAACGCTTCTAATTGATTGAAATTTGTGGTACTTACCGGCGCGATTAATGACCATCGTAATTCAAGTCAAGTAGGTAGTGATTGCCTCGTAATGATCGCATTTCAGCCAAAACAGCGGGGCAGACGGGGTGTGTGTGGTTGTGTGGAGGCTTGAAAATTTCCGCCCGATGACTTCCTTCACCGGCAGCAAAAAGCGATAATTTGGGCAATAGACGTCCATCGAGGGTGTATCACTGTTGCCGGAAGGTGGACAAGAGAGGGAAGGAGAGATAGAGAGTGGAAGAGAGGAAGAGAAAGAATAAAACAACATCGCTTCGTTAGGCGAACGCGATCTTCACCCAGCTGTACGGAATAAGGTCCAACATTAGCTGACAACCGTACGCGGAGACGCCATCCGCGTCGAGGACACCTGCCGTCACTTCGAAAGCCGCTGGGGATTTTGACGGACAGATTAACGGGCTTAGGACGGGTGCGTGGGCATTGGTTTGGAATTGGATGGGGTCCGTGCTGTGAATGGAGCTCTGAGCGAGACAAGTAGGGTGGAAATAGATCGGTTGTAAAGTGGTCAAATAGGTCATTCTTCTAGGCGTTGACAATAAAGCGGATCTCTCACGGGTGTCAAATTGAGGTGGGAATCCGATCCAGTTTGACGTTTCCCGGGGTGATGTAGTGCGCAACTTTGCATGGGAATGACTTCGTATGCGATCTCTTGAAGGTTTAGGCTATTGTAACCTCATAAAATACGTCTGACGAGCGAGCGAGTTAACATGCCATGTCGGAGGATGGAGGTCCCCCTAGGCAAGCCTTGTCGATCTGGATTGTCTGGCGCATATTGCACGCGTCCATCGATCCATTCTGCTCGTTTTCAACAATGTTGAAGCACATCTGAGCGCGATCGCTAATAAGCAATGCTCACACCCTCGCAAAATGAGATGATGGTTGCAGCAGGAGAACAAAAAAAAAGAACACCTCAGGCCTCAGGCATCTGTCGTGGTTCCAAACAGGTTCCCGAGCCTTCCGCTGCTCGCATCACCCACCTGTCCGGTGATCGAATACCCGTGGGTCTGCTTTTTAAACCCAAACGGTTCACGGCCGAAGAACACGACACGCAAGAATGAACGCCATGGATTGTGAGTGGCGCACCAGTCGCAGTTCAGAACCAGGAGAAATGCGCTAGTGACAGTTTGGGGGTTCCATATGTGAGGTTCCCAAACCTTCCCCAACCTCCCGTGGAACATCTTAAAGTTTAATTTGAACGCAGCATCACGCAGAGTTCGTTTGGAGCTGAGGTACGAGAGATATGGTGGATGTTGGCGTGACGATGGAACCGTACCGGGTTTCGTGTTCCTCTTTGCGTTGCCGGCTACCCAAGGAACCACTTTTCTGTAAAAGGTTGATCCACAGGCTCTCTCTCTCCCATTCTAGCTTGTCTGGCTTTTGCATGGCTTGCATGACTTCGAATGTTGGAATGGTGATTCCGCTTCGGGGGCTTTTTCTGAGATGGCCCAGCGTGAGCCTATCGGGGTGCCGTGTGGGTGTGCGCGAGAGCGAAATGTGTTGTTGCGCGTTTTGGGGATGCTGTGGGGATGCTAGGTGTTGCTGTGGCAGCAACCACAGACTCCAAGGGTCCGACAAAACAGGTTCGGAAAGCGCGGAGCTTTCGTAGCGTTCGATCAACTGGACGCCGGGAGCGAACTGATCGGATGCGAGAGCGCACACTCTCGTGTACGCAGAGCCCGAGTTAGGGAGAGTCAGCAACGGTGCAACAGAGAGGTGAGACTGGGCAGAAAGCTTGGAAGCCGGAGCGAGATGCAGGCAGTGCAGTGTGGTGAGCGGTGAGCGAAAGCTCCGTCCACCGGAGAGCCGGGCTCGAGGCAGGGCTCGCTCGTGCGTCTCCATATCGATATGCGTAGAAGAGCACAGGACGCTGGATACGGCAGAACGACCGAACGTTTGGTGCGCGCGCGCGTGCTTACTCGACTTTTTTTCTGTAAAGCCACTAGGGGTTGGTTTTCCCGCACCGCATAGGAATTTTCCAGCCACGGAGCTTGGTGTGCGGCCAGCTAAACTCAACAGATCCTGATCCTGACGTTCGTGTGTTAGTGTCCAAGGACTTTCACGTGCGAGTGAGTGTGAGATTGTGGATGGGTGTGCATCGGTGTTTTCGTGCCAGCCAGTGCCAGTGTTTGTGTTGATAAGGAAAGCGGAGCGTTTTTAGCGGTGTAGGAGTGCCACGGTTCCGATTCGCCGAAAACCACGAACTATCGAAACCCCCCGTGTGATGGTGTCGTACATGCGCGTTCGTACTACGGAACAAACAGCACAAACAGAACAAACAAACCGCGTCCCAAGGCGAATGTGCGGTGTTGATTGATATGCCCGCCCGGTCTCGCGATTAGCGTTTGAAGTTGACTGATAACGAAGTTGGTGTCGTATAGCATTAAGCCGGCCCTCACTTGCCGATCCCTTTTGCAACACGAGCGCCAACAGAGAGAGAAAAAGAGAGAGGTAGATAAAGAGAGAGAGAGGGAGAGAGAGAGAGAGCGGGTGAGGGGTCAAATGTTTGCCTAATTTATGGGTGTTTGTGAAGGTCGGGTACAAAAGGTCGGATAAGCTCGGCACTAGTGACCGTCGACCGTCCTCACTTTGTGGGCTAGATGTTAGTGGAAGGTATTGGTGCCACCGTCCGGAACGTATCGCCCGCCCCAGAACACATTCCCGTGCCGCCCGTGTGCGCCCTAGGAATGGACCAGCAATCGAACGAATCGGCAGCGGTGGCCGTGGCGGCTGCCGCAGCCGCTGCAGCCGCCGCCGCGACGGGCCGCACCGGCGGCACCTCCAGCTCGCAGGCCGGTGACTTTGCGGCTGCGGCCGCCGTAGTGCTGTCGCTGCAGAACACAATGGTCACCAGCCTGCAGCAGGCCGCCCTCATGCCCGCCAACTCGGCCGCCGCAGCCGCGCTCAATCTGCAGGCACTCGAGTCGTACCTGACGCTGCAGAGGATTACCACCAAATCGGAGGTGTTACGTCTGACCGGTTCGGCCGGTGGTCATGCATCGGTGCACCAGCGTAACCAGCCCCTGCCTTCGATGCCCATCACCGGACCGGGCGCTCAAACTTCGAGCGATTCCAGCACTGCCGGCGGTGATACGATCGGTGATGATATGTTCATGGACACATCCGGACCGTCGATGCTATTGCAAGGGAATGAGCTGGCGGATGAACTGCCGGTACTGGACCAGGATGAAGATCTCAACTTTGACGATGCGGCCGACGACACCTCCGACGGCAACTCGCTCGATAATGGCTATCCAAGTTTACTGCTCAATGCCGCCTTCCACCATCAGATGACGGCCGATAAAATGAAAACGCTAGCGGCTGGTGGCGTTGGGTCGGTGACGCCACCGGTGGCAGTGAGTGCCGCTCCGTCCGGCGTCAGTTCGAAGGAGTCACCAGGTGGTACCGGAACGACGACGGTGGCTGTAGCGGCCGGTGGCAGTGGCCAGCGTCCCAAGAAGCAGTTCATCTGCAAGTTCTGCAATCGCCAGTTCACCAAGTCCTACAACCTGCTCATCCACGAGCGCACCCACACAGACGAGCGGCCGTACTCGTGTGACATTTGCGGAAAAGCGTTCCGTCGCCAGGATCACCTGCGCGACCACCGGTAAGCCCTACCCCCGCCGGATCCTTTTTGGCACGCAAGAAGAAAAACAATCCCAACCCTCCTTCCTGCTGCTCTGTGCTCTGTCTAGCTATGTTTTTTTTGTTGTTTTGTTTCGTATTTTCCTTTTCCTCTCTATAAAATACATCTCACTGCTTCTACCTCTTTTCTCGAACAGTCACGCTCACCTTTTTTTTTGTTCTGATGTTTCTTCTCTTTTCTTCCCGCTGTTCCCTTCATCTCCATGCTGTGTTGCGTGGATCGGCTAAATGAACCCACTCCGAATATCAAGACTACAACCGCATCCTAACTGCAGAACCGTCTGAGAGAAAGAGATCAAGAGCAAGGGTAACACATACACACACTAAAGGAGCATAGGGATAAGGGAAAAGGAAGCTGGGGAGAGAGTGTGAGAAGAGGGAAGAAATAAAAGCAATTAGTTGTGATGTCCTTACGATGGGAGATAGGTGGTAACACGGCAAGCGAATACGGCATTTATCTTGTCTAAGTAGTCCAAGGATTTCTTCCAATTCCGGTTGCGATCGTGATCTCCAAACAGTCACAGACTCACAAACACAAGTACTTACACAAAAACGTTAGCATTCACACAGACACACACACACACACTAATAAAGATATACTTTTGATAATCTTAAGCATTGTTTAAATACCCACTAAAGGATGATTCAAATGCCTCGAATTGCCAATCCAATATCTTATATTGCAGATATTGCCGTTAATGGCAACTTAGCACGCGCGTTGCGTCAGGTTACTACTTCTGTTTGTTAAGTTCCATAATTATAATTATAATACGATCGTTTTGCATTGGCCATTTTAGCTTTCTTAACGTCTCCTTAACAAACCTTCCGAGCTATCGTTCAGTCGCCAGGGTTTTGCTCAGTAATGTCTTCGTTTATGCAGTTCATATCAATGGCACACTTGAACGAACCGTTTTATTGCAATGGTAATGGCGAAGTTTGAGCCAACTTCAGAAGTATTTGTAGCTTTGGAACCCGTGGTTCGTCGCGGTTCGTCTTTTTGTGTCACGCTCTGCACCACGGTGGAGCATTTCAGTTGATCGTGTCGTGTGTACATGTGCCATGTTTATAGATGCTTTTAAGATCGGTTACAGATTATGAAGGCATTAGCAAAGGCGTTTTGGGTAGCCAATAAAAAAACCCCCCAAACAGTCCAGCAAGCGTCAAGATAAGCGGGGATTTTAGTTTACTGTCTGTCCTCCTTTCTTTCTGTCTGCGGTCGTGTTGAGTGTCAAACGGTGCGTTTTTTCGTCGCATCGGTGTTACACCTGCACCGGTGCCTGATAATAAAGGTCAGGTTTTATTTTGTTATTCCAAGTCCGAGAAGGGAGTCCAAGAGAAATTAAATATAGGTGCAGTTATGATAGGGTTTTCGACACCGATATTGATCCTCATTGAAGTTGTAACGATGCGTAGTCATGTTTGTTTAATAACAAGTTTAATAAAGCAAAACCATTTATCAGTCAACTTACCATACGCTAAGGTTTAGGGATATACGGAACGGATGCTTAACAAACGAAAATGAATACAAAAAAAGAAAGCGAACAGATTGGGGCGTAAAACGGGAACAGCACATCCTTACGGCCAGTAAGTAGCGAAACTGATGATCACGCACGAAGCGTGACTACGAACATGATCACTTTGGCGAGTGGATCGCCTAATTTATGGCATCCATTTTCAGCTTCCCTTTCAGCCTCTCCCCCAACCTTACCGCTTCCCCCCTCTGGGGAACGGGTGGTGGGTGTGTTGGTGGTTGGATCATGTGCAGTTTGTGGCCTGGACGGAGCTGTGTTCCTTTTTTTTCCCCCGATGGCAGACTCTATCGTAAGCGAGAAGCGCGAAGTAACTTCCATTTCTCATTTCGACGATATGTAAATTGATTCTCCGACACTTTCGAAACCCCCTCCAGTCCCCCCCAGGGTGGGACACGGGCCTGCGGGGTGTGAGACGTGACCTCTCCCTCCCGGGCGGGTATAGGGAAAATGTGTGTCGCACATTTAATTTATGATTTTTCGATAAGTCGCACCCTCGCATCGGGTCGCCGGGCAGCCAACGGCACTCGAAATGAGTGAAACCGTTTGCTCTTGTGAAGGATAAAAGAGGGAAGATGAGAGTGGGGAGGGAGGCGAACCACCCTTCACAAGCCAAGAACCAACAGCAGGCGAGAATGCAACGAGAGGCGACACACGGGAGTGTAAATTACTAATTCCCGATGGTCGCCGTGTTGAAATCGCTGTTTGCAAGATGATAAATAAGTGGCATCGTACACTGACAGCTGGACGACCATTTTAGCGCTCAACTTGACACCCGGCACCCGATAAGGTGCATTATTCACCCCGAATTCCTATCGTAACACACCAAAACAAAAAAACGGTTCGCGAACACCGGTGGACTACGTACGGGACGAAACGACGGAACGACACAAAACAGTACGCACAGAGACAAATACAAACACTACATCACAATGTTTCAAACCAGGAACAGGAGCTTAAGAAGTTCGGAGTTGGAGTGTACTGTGTATTTTTTACTTTCTTCGTTTTCCTTCTTCGTTAGTGAGCATTTTTAGTGAGGAGCAGCTTCAGGAGCTTTTGTCGTTGTTGTTGTTGCGAGGGATTTGTAGGATTTGTAGACAGTTGGCAGTTTTGTATGGTGATTCCTGGGGGCCCCGTATCGGTGTGCTTGCGTTGCGGTCCCGTGTGCGCTTGTCCCAAAATTTCGGAAGAACGCGTTCGACTTTTGCTGTGTCGAACTGCAACGCACATGCGAAAGCTTTTTGGCGTAAGTTAAGGTAGGTAGACAATTGTGATACTGTTTCGCTTTTGCTAATCTACTTAGCTTAACTTTCGCTTGACCTTTGAACCACAACAACCCATGCGAGATGGCTAATAAACACACATCTTTTTATCCCATTTTCATCACACGACGCAGGCGCCAGCTAATCCTTTTGTGTTGTTGTTATCTACTGTCACTACTAAACACACCTTACTACTACCTTTCATGCGTAATCTCATGAATGCTTCTCGCAGGGAATTTCATCTATTACTATACAATTCATTACAATTCATTATCATACCATTGTACTTTAAGTTCACCTACGAGACGCTTTATTTTTGACACTTAATATTGTGTTGTGTTGTGTAAATAAGATGAGTAAGGAATGAAAGATAGGACAGTTATCTCGAGAACAGGAAATATTACTTGCTATGCTATAAAAGAGAACATAAAACGCTCTTGATCGCCCTTTTTCTTAAACCTCTTGCTTTCCTGCTGGTTGTGCGTTACGATAGTATTCTTGATGTATTCTGCAATGTTTGTATAAAACAAAACTTTCACAAAATAATAAAAGGCAACAATAACGTTTGCACAATATTGAACCAAAGTGTTGGAACTTATCAGACTCTCCAACCTATAAATGCCGACGGCTGGTCAGTTCGTTTGGTTCTCTCGGTCAAAAAACAGAACAATATTCTTGCCTTCTGGTCGCTGTCTACATTTTTGGACCCCTCAGATCAAAGTTTTTTATTATTATTTCGATCTCTGCCCGATCAAAAGCAACACGATCGAACGTGTCCGTGCGCGTGCTTTTGTTGTGCACGCGTTTATAGGGCGCTCCGTTCGCACTGGCACGAAGGGACCTCCAATTCACGGGTGGGTTTTTTTTTCCTTTCATCCCCAATTCCGACGCGATGACTAGACAATTGATGAAATCAATATAAAAATATTATGTTTTTATGCATCCGACATCTGTTAATGCTTAATCTTGTGCGCGATATAGGGAAGAAAAATCAAGCGGGAAGATCCGTTTGCCGTTGGTTTGGAAGGTTCACGATCCGCCGACGCCGATCCTATTCCCCGTCCGCCCGTCCGTTGGGCTTGAGAGTTTGAGAAATAACCACGCTAGTCTAAAAAAAAAAAGAGGAAAAAAGCCCATAAACATCAACCCAGCATCTTTGCTTTTCTCATTCTTCATTTGGAGGTGGCCTTTTTTTCACTCTCCCCCGTTATACCCCTTGTGTGTGTGTTTTTTTTTCGTTTCGGGGGGAAGCTTGAAGCAGTTTGAGTTTATTTAGCATCTTTTTTGTTTTTGGCTTTTCATCTTCACGGCTTGTAGCTTTCTTGTTTTGCGTGTGGCTGTTGTTTTGTTTGGCTCTTATCGCTTTAAATACTTACCCACTCACTAGCTTCATCTTTGTGTGTATTTTTTTTCTGTTCTTTCTCTGCTCTTTCAACTTATGCGCTAAAATATATGTGTGTATGATGGATATGGCTTTCCTTAGCTTTATTTTAAGTTTTGCGCCACGTTTATTATCCCCGTGTTTTTATAACTCTGTTTCGATTCCTGTTCTTGTTTCCCTTTTTTTCCTCCCCATTCTGTCGGCCCCCTCCGTGTACACCGTGTACAGCTACATACACTCGAAGGAGAAACCGTTCAAATGTTTGGAATGCGGAAAAGGATTCTGCCAGTCGCGTACGCTGGCGGTACACAAAATACTGCACATGGAGGAATCGCCCCACAAGTGTCCGGTGTGCAGCCGCAGCTTCAACCAGCGCTCGAATCTCAAAACACACCTGCTCACGCACACGGACATCAAACCGTACCACTGCATTGCCTGCGGCAAGGTATTCCGACGGAATTGTGACCTCCGGCGGCACAGTCTGACGCACAATCTCGGTTCCACGGCGACCGGGGCGGGCGGTGCGTTCGATTTGGCGAGCCCGAGTGCAACGGCAGCCGTTGGGCCCGACGGCCCGACCGAGGGTGAACCGGACGGATGTGAGCTCAAAACCGTGGATCTGATGGCACTGGCCGATGTGGATTGATGTGTAGATGCAATAGAGACACCGGAACATCGCGCTAAAATCAACACGCGCTAAAAAGCGGCGCGCGTGTGTGTGTACATGTGTTAAGAGGGAAGGGGGGAGAGGAGGTAGGGTGAGTTTAGGGGTAAAGAAACAAAATTCGAATAGTGTAGATGTAAGACAACCTGTGAGAACGCATGTGGTAAGGCGTGAGTAATTTAAATGTGACTGATATGATATCGATAAGGTTCGTCGCTTGTACTACTTAGCGTAGGAAAGGAAGTCTTTCGTTTTGGGCGTTGCACCGGTTCGAGCACTTGATGGTGATAGATTGTAAAAACAGCATAGTAACAAATGCACTGAAACTGTGCACTATTTCGGCCAGCCAGGCCTGGCTTGGACTGATGCCGTTCTCTGAGAATTATGTCTTTCCTTCCATTAGCATTTGTCTCTGAGGTACTCGTACCGAATCCCCAGAAAACCATAATTAGGAGCTTTCGTTTTAAGTATATATTATTGATTGTATGTGTGTGTGTGAGAGTGCAATGTCAACGTTGACCGTGCCAGGAACTATGTACAACGGAATGACTTATGTTCCGATTTTGTGACGGAACAGTGGTATATAAAGTAAATAAAATGCTAGGTGAAATAAGGCAGCTAGATGATATTAGCAATACATTCTCTCAAACAGAAACCTTTGTTGGTATTTATGTTTTAATTATCCGAAAGTAGTTTTTTTGTATAGTAAGCTGACTCACAGCTCTGATAAAGGTGACTATTCACCTAAGGCTGCAGTAATATGTCAGTAACGTAGATATGTTTTCCACTGTCTGACACCGTCTTTATTGCTGTATTCATCATTTATTATCGTTGAATGGGAGTGAGGACAGCGTCTTCGATTGCTGCGACACATATAATATAAGTTGGGTCGTGATCTTCTGCCGTTAGGGACCGCAATCAATTGCACGTGAACATGGGTCTCTAATCAAACCCGAATGACAAAGCACACCAGTATCAGTCTGCACTTGTTTGTTTAATGGGAGTTTATGCACGGCTTGGCAGAGAAACATGGGCGCTAGATGGATTGGACAACAGGGCGAACATTCCGCCGACCGTCCTCCCTCCACTGCCCCCTCCCCTGGTCGAACCCACCATCTAAATGTGATCATGTTTCATTTCCGAAGAGGACAACATCGTCGGTCAAGACCTGAAGCCTAACGGCGCTCGCTCGGCGGGCGATTCATTTACGTACATTACCTCAGCTTAAGTATGTGTTTATTGAGTTTTCTTGTAAGTGCATCATGTGCGCGATGTTTATGGAGTAAATTTAATCCGGTGCAGATATCATCCCGGTCGTACTGGTTTTTATTGAGTTGTTTATTGCCCCGCACCGGTCTAGGCGACGCGAGCAGCTGCGTGTGATGATGTGCGGTGTGGTGATGGGAATGGGAACGGGCAGCTTCATTCCACATGGAAGCCTGGAACGATGGTTTGGCACATCTTCGTTTCATTCCTCCTCTCAATGCCATAACATTGACTAACGCCGAGGACATGCTCGCGGACAGGCACATAAATTATGCCACTCGGTTGAGCTTGCTTGCATGGTTTTTTTCCCCTCTCAACACTACTAGCTTTTCCTCCTTTGCCGTCTAATCATTGCACGGAGTGCATCACAGAGGGCAAACGGAAATGGATAGACTGGCCAGTGACTGGCTCGACGCGAGTGCGAAACGCCATTTAATCTTTAACAGCCAAGCGTAATTTATGAACCTTCGAGCAATGGGACACAATAAACTGATCTGATTGATTAAGCGATAATCAATCATGCTCGCTGCATGCCTAGAGGACACGATTAGAAGGTGTGACATGGTGAGAAATGGAAGCAGCATGGCAGAATTTATGGTAACAGGTGACCAGAGGCGAAGATATCGAAACAGCAATAGATTTGTTCTAAGAGTACGGATCGTTATCTATTATATTGGATGGCAAATATATAGATCGATGGCTTTGGTTAAGATCAATTTAAACTTGGAACTCCAGAAATGTATGAAATACTGTAATAAGTTTCAAATTTTTATGGAAAATATTCATGAGGATGACACCGGACAACCCTGAACATAAAGTCCTCTTAGGTCATCCACATGGACAGAGGAGTCGTGGTTGGCCAAAATTGAGATGGAGTGATGGCTTTGACTCGTCCATCAAAGAGGCCAAGTTAATGGAATGGCTAACGGCGGTCGAGTTAAGTTTAGATGACTTGAGGCAAGTTGTTGTACCGCCGGATATGTAAGAAAGATCATTTGATCTTGTTGTACTCTTTATGGATTTATCATAAGGATAGGCATTAGAAGAACATGTGAGTGCCTAAAATCCTTTTATGTTTGCTTCACATTCATTTCAATATAGACTTCACTTTGATTAAACACGATCAGATATTCGATCAATTGAACCAAGTTGGTTTGCGATCATGTCTAATAACACTTCAAGATTACCACCCAAAATTGGGATGTAACTGCTCCGACCACACCAAGTCGTAACACTGCTCACTTTCCACGCATCTGTTTATTCCATGGTCTAAATGTAGCAGCGGTGAAGGAGCACCATCACCCAAGGGTCCCCGCAAATAAAACCCCTTTAAGAGCACACATTATGCGCGGAAGACAAAACAAAAAGCAAACAAGACACGAACTGACACGGCTGGAACACCCATCCAGTATGTGGGGCCCGGGAACCTGTGCGTTGGTCCTGTTGGGCAAATGCGCGTCAAACCGGTCCTGCAAAAAAAAAACATGTCTCATCAAATGCCTAGGCGCGTTGTCTCTCCCGCGGGATGCTAGCATTCTGCGGCGAAGATCGCGCGACGGGGACGACAAACGCGATGAAAGAGAACTGTCATTACCGGCAATCAGTGGAGACAAATTTCAGCATGATTAATAAATTATGAAGCCGTTTGTGCGTGTTTTTTTCCCCCAGTGACGGCGCTGCCATGCCGATCGCTGGCAAAACCGAACCGTTCGGCCCGGTTCGGCCATGTTTGTCTCAATTTGCTCACTGCTGGATCAGTGTCGCTTTTGTAGTGTCGCCGTTTTCGTCGTCGGCCTGTGAGCACTTCATTGTGCGGATCCGCTGGATCTGGTTCAAATGTGTTTTTTTGTCCAACTGCGCATTCACAATCGCAGCCGATTGTCAGTGCCCGGTACCAGGTGCGTGTGTGTAGGCAGCATGTTCTGAAGAATGTATATGCGGTTTGCAATGTGTGCACACGAAAAAGGGTGTCTTGGGTGTGTGGGTGGCAAGGGAGGCTCCCCACACAGCGATCGGTCCCCTAAAACGATCGATGGATCTTGCTGACAGACCAATAGAAATTAGCATACGGTTGGGCTCGGTCACGTCACTTCGAATTGGTGTCAGCACCTTTTTGGCAACTTTCAAACAATCAAGCTCGATCGATCGTCGTCTCTCTCGCACCCGCGGATCAATATTTTTACGGTGTACAGTAAGTGAGCTGAACTAATGTGGAACGAAGAGAGTTTAACAAGGCCTGAGAGCTGGGGAGGTGCACCGGTTGTGCTAGGGTGGTTTGAATGTAGCGTGTTGACTGTGCTGTGATTACAGAACACTTCTACCAGTCGCAGAAATAGAAGATATATTTAAGGTCCGCTAATTATGAATGATATCAGGAATATATCTCGTGCGATCTGAAACATAAACATCGTTTAAATTGCTCATGAGTCGTAGATCGCATGTCATGATATAGCTTTAGAAGGATTTTGGGCCAAATGGTGAAGTTGATTTTATTTTTGTGATGTTTTCTTCAATTGGAGCTGAAATATTTAGTGGTATATGTGGAATCCTTCTCCACCCTTCTCGATCATTTGCTGGTTTAAACTCTATTTATGCAAAGTTTTGTCAAAGATGCAAAAATTCTTAACTGGCAAAGTCTTATGACATGACGGATAAGTCAGGAGGGCTCTGTATATTGATCTGTTCTATTTGTTATACTGAAACACATATAATCATTTACTAGCTCACTATTTTCATTCATTATCGTCCCCGTCGGCTGGAGGAAATTCCTTGACAAACACCTCGTACTTCAATTTCTAAAGTAGTTCTAGGGAGAAGATAAGACGGTAGGAGTTCTAGGAGTCATGCCCAAATTTAGCGTACAATGTTTGGCTCTATTTATCACATGTTATCATTGAAAGCCACATAGATCTTCTATTGCTATTAAAAAGTTATCAAACTTACAATAGCGATCGATAATGTAAGTTTAATTAAAGATACAGCATCTTTCTCATTCGTGAAAGTAACTCTAAACTTTGAAAAAAGTCAACCCTAGTTTTAAATTACAATTTTGATACAGATACAGTTTAAAATCTCATATTAAGTTTAGTGCCCAAACACAATCTATGGACTGCATTCATTCTACTGCTGTAATTGCGTATAATTAAAATTTTAAAATTATATTTCAAAAAAACATTCCCCTACAAACGACATCCGATCATCTTAATTATGGATCGAGGCTGCACACGCACTGCTGCGAAGCATCTTCGTAACCACTTAATCAACGCACCGTCAGCTGCTAGAAAACGGTTCCGGCTCTCTATCATCGCCTTGTAACAACAAACTGCGACCGGTTATCATTAGGATAAATATTGTTTCTTCCTACCAACAGAGGGTAAACGCAACCAAATCAGGATACACACACTGCGATCGCCATAAGGATGACACGTAAATTGGTACGCTTTGGGTAGGAAGCGAACACGTCACCCGTCACCCGACTGTGGTGGACCCTTCGGAGGGCGTGTCAGTGATGTAGTTTTGATGAAATCCCTCCGGCAGGATCAAAGACACAGCAAACGGGACGCGGGAAGTCCGAACACACGTGGGGGAAACGTTTGTTATTATACTATTCCATCTCGCAAGGGGATGCAACGCTGACGAATGGTCTATTTTTAATTGAAATTTTATAATCCTCCGTAATCAGGCACCGTTTTAAGCAGGGTTTATATGGGTGCGCAGAGCAGAAGGAACAAAAAAAAAACAGTTGGTGTTACGGTTGGTGGTGCCATGCTGCTGACAAGGATATATTGCGTGAGTAACCTTGAATGAAGGGTTCTATTTGTGCGTGTTGTATGTGTTTTTTAGAGTTCATTGCGCATTTCGCTAGGCTTCTGCTGTTTGAAAAGCACACACTTGGTTGGCTTGAAAGGGTTGCTGATGTTATTATAGCACCTATATAGCTGATCGCCATCGGTTCGCCATCTCTGTTGTTCCGTATTGACATCTACGAACTATCTCGACCTCTCAGGACTAGATACATCCTGCGAATAACCCATCTTCGTAACAGCGCTGGTCTATCCGACATTATGATTTGTCTAGTAGTTGAATTTGTAAGATGTGAGATAGACTTCGATTTCTGTTATTGTCATCTTAATTGTTCGAATTTGTTATGCCATATTATTTAACTTTTGTTAGAAATAATTGTTATAGACTATTATATCTACATCTTAATAAGGTCTCAAGTACAGATGAGGGTATCCTAGTGCTAAAGAAACTATTTGCATGCGGAACAGGGACTCAAATTTATGTTTAATTGTGTTAGGTAAAGATACTGTGAAGGCCCATGATATCCATATTTTGAGAAATATAGTTAGAGATTTGGTAGAGAATTAATATCCGGTAAAGAGAGTTCAAAGTTATTCTTCTGGTAGAACAGCTTACGTCAACTACAAGGGCATTTTATTATTCCAAATTCGTACTTGGTTTGCGTCCGAGTGGAGAATCGTTTGATAGAAAAAAGAACCAAAACGATTGATCCAATAAAAACGTCCTTATTGTCGAATGTGCCAAGCGTAAAACACCGATGCGACCATGTTTCGGATATTCGAAGAATTGCGGTCCTGTGGTCCGAGTGGCGCCCCCGATTCGAAGCATCCCCGCTGCTCGTCAGGGTTTAGCCGCAGCCGCTGCAGCGAGTGGTCGGAGAAGATGCGCAAAGATTTATCGCTGATTGATCAACGAGGTCCAAACGATGGCAGGAATTTCGACACCGGATCGTAGAGTCATCCTCCCCATCGGTCGAACTGATCGAACATCGTAAGGATATCGGATCGGCCGGTGCTTTGGACGGGGGTTTGGGTTGACCCGGCGGGGACGGTTTAAAGGCAAGGACCCATCGCCGAGCGCGAAGTCATGTCCCGTCCACGGTTCTCCATCTTCGTCCATGAAGTGCCGACGCACCGTAACAAACATGTACAACGCCGTTGTTCCGGACGTAGTGCCCGGGCATGGTAGAGCGCTCAGCACGCTGATGGGATCAGCGGTTGTGATATAAAACAAGACCACAAAAGCCACAGCGGGCACGGAACGAACAGCCCCGCGGGATCGTCGTGTGTGTGATTCTGTGTGTTTTTTTTTTCATTCTCGATGTGTGCTGGTTTTGTTTTGCGGTGATTTCATCGATACTGAACGTTCTGGCAAACTTTATGGTTCTGTTCTTGTTTGGAAGCTCCCCGAAATGACATTGTCGTTTCATCGGTATGCGATACCCCGTGGATTATTGGTTTTTGGGGTCTTACTTTTTCTCGTCTTTCCCCCGTCTTCGCCGCTGTCCGGCTCGAGCGAAGTGTCGAATCAGCGGAGCGATGACTTGATGGCGGGCCGTGAACAACACACCCCGAGTGCTGTGGCGACAACAGCCCTGTGGCCGACCATGGCGATGACATCGTAAGCTAAAATCTGGCAGTTTTTTGACTCGTCATGGCGCTTTCCAATAGAGTTCCGACCGGAGGTTCGCCCCTGTACACAAAAACACGAGGACGACCGCGTCCGGGGTGTTCGGCGTCGGGCCGAATCTTCCGAATTGTGGCCTGTTGCTTATAGGTATAATGGGGGTAGAGACCCGTTTAAACTTTGCTGTTGTTTTTTTTTGTTCCTTCACTCTCGGTCTCTTCCCGCTTGCATGAAATAAGATGACAACTCCCTGCTGGGCGAAATCTCCAGTGGAAAGGGTTTTTCGCAGTCTTTAATGAACCACCGTTCGTCCGGCACCAAGGAACCTTCGTTGCTGGCAGTGGATTAGTTTTTGTTGTTGCTCGATTAGCTCAGGGTTCGGTTCCGCTGCGAGTGTTGCCGGTGATACCGTTCGTGTGATGCTACCGCATCGGAGTTCCCAACGTGGAATGACGTGCGAGAATGAAAGCGACGAACCCCGGGCAGGAAGAACCGGCGACAAACGGATAGGCGACCGGCGACGATGGACGGGGCTTTGGATTCAATTTTTGGCAATTATTACGATTTCCGGTAGAAGATTAGATTAGATGCAAAACATGCGAAGCCAATGGGAAGCCATCGGGACCGGGGCTCCAGACATACTCGACACGGCTACTTTGAACTGCCTGGGCCGGGAAATGCATTAAAGAGGCATTTTCTTTACGAAAGATGTACCACGGTGGTGGAAGCCTTTTTTGAGGATAAATAAATTGTTGCCAACGATCGTCTGGCAGTTGTGTGGTGGCGAAAACTACGTCCATTGTGAACGGAAGTTCTATATGTTTTGGGGAATTCATAACTGATTGAAGTGTAGATATTTTTTGTGAACATTGCTGAGGTTGAATATAAGAAAAATTAAGTTGGAAGAGAGTTTTCAATATTTTATAATGTGAAGATGTCTTGTATTTAATGAAAAATACTATAATCTCTCTTCATATTATTCGAGATATTCGATATCCGATCAATTTTAGAATAAGATCCAAAGCTACGGTGCCATATTTTGTCGATATGGTAATAAAATTACAGTCCGCGATCAGACACGCGGACGACACAAATCAAGTTCTACGAGCGGAAACAACCGTCAGATGGAAATCAAAATGCTTCTGACAACCGTTTTCCCTCCCCGCTCGGTAAATGTTTCCCGATCAAATCACGAACCGTGCTGTCAAAATAATTAATATTAACATGTCGAATGTCTGGTTGCAATGGTCGTACGGAGCCGCCCGTTTGCACTGACTTTGAACCATGATAAATCGGCTCAATGTCGCCGGGGTAGACAGATCCCCGCAGCGATTCCCCGTCCCAAAAACCTAACCGGCCCTCCCCGCAAAACAATGGCCAATCCTCAAAGTCGTGACGGATCCACTAGGAGCACACCAGGCTCTACTCTCCGCGGGTAGTAACTGTTCGGCCGCTGTTGGCTTTCGCCATTGGCATGTGCTGTTGCGTTGTATTAGCGTGGTGTTCTCGAACATCGCGCGGAACCACTCCCCGGGGACGTAACCGCGTACCGAGTAGGAGTGTCCCCACGGACCAAACGCAGACGGAAAATCCCTGCGCGGAATCTTCCCGGGCACATTGAATCGGTAATCAAATGCGTGGGCAATTATGCTCAATAACAATAATGATGCGTTTGCGGGCCCGGGTTCGGTTGGGCCCGGGCCAAAGGGTAGCCAATGCGCCCTTGGGCCCCGGGTTGGGTCTGCGGCAACGCAGCGAACGATCCTTCGGCAACGTACTAAAGGGGCTTCCTTGGGATGAAAAGCTGTGGTCCGCGTGAAGGAAGCTAAATGCGCCACGCGGAAGAAAAAGGGAGTTAATATCGTACCGGAGAAGAATTGCTGAATCGGGATCGCCCCGGGCTGGGTTCTGCCTCGACAATCATGGCGCACAGATCAACCTCCCCCAGCTCGCCCCCTCCCAGTGTGGAACTGGCCCTCCCCAGTTTCCCTGCTCGATCGGAGAACAAAAGGCGAGTGAAGGGACAAAACTGTACAACGCGAAACGTTGCTCAAACTTCAGCCCACTCAAACTCACGACCCCGTGGGGCAGGGGGGGAGGGAACAGCGGGGTGTGTGCGTGCGTGGGGAGTGAGGGAGGGAGCATGGAGGTTGGGATTCATAACTCCCAGCATGCATCGGGACAGGAAGTACAGTGTCGAATTATTAGCTTTCCTGCATAAATTTAAGCCCAAGAGTGATCGTTTTGGTCGCAAATCGGTTTGGCGAGAACTCACAAGTCGCGCATACCCACAGACTCGTCTAGACGATCCTCCCTGGCCAGGATTCCGGCACGTCGCGTTCAATGTTTGCGCACCCAGGCCACAAGCCACTTTCAAAAACCATTTCAATCGTGAAGTATTGATCGCACTCTCAGCACCGTGCGCGCCTCGTTCGGGCAAAAGCAAAAAAAAACACGCCAACCGTCACATTGAAGGTTCTTTATTTCTTCAGACCGACCGACCAATTTCTTTGCCACCAGGCGCGACAAAGATGGAAAGGGACCGTTCGCGCTAGCCCCGAACGGACGGCGACTATTGAGACGTCTCCCATTCATCGATTATCTACGCATATCAGCATAATCGCTCCGTGCGGTGTGGATGCAAGTGGAGAGTGCATGACGGTGAGTCACAGCCGTCGTCGTCGCGTACGTACAACAAAACGGCAACATACATGCAAACCTCCCAGCCCAGTCGGAGGAGCACCCTTGTTTGGCCGGGATAGCGCGGTTTTTCTCACACTTTCCCTCCGCAGCATTAGAAACGCTTTGTGGCTCCGTTTAGCGCACAATGCTTTGCTGGTTCTGGTCGTTCGACAATGGGTTTATGGTTCTCACCGCACCGTGCCGACACCAGGATCAATGATTGTTGAGAAAATCTGTTCGGCAAAGGTGACACTGAGGTGAGCTCGCGCAAGAAAACATTTAACTTGAAGAGCACACTGGATCGGGCAGATGTTCTTACATGCCGACAACAAAGTTAATTGGTGGCAAATATGTTATAATATTTTAATATACGAATATCTTCTCGTTATTAATTACATAACAAAACTTTAAATCTTCCATTCCATTTGCGAATGACTCTATTATTTTAAACTCCCATTATCACCTTCAGCTGGAAAACCGTTTCCGGAAAGCATGCCAAATACAACATAAACCCACCAAATGATACCGAACGGCGTCATTTACAAACGAAACACAATCATTAGGCAAAGGTGTCGTGACGCAAAACCTAAGCGCACGCCCGAACCCAGGTCCCCAGGTTGCGCACAAAGGCAATGGCAACACGGCGTGTCTCCAAAGTCGTGATCCAACGCGACCGTAGCCCGTACTCCGAGCGGAGCGGGGCGCACCAAGTGACGACGAATCGATTATTTGACAATTTAACGCTCGGGCCTAATCGGATTATGCGCGATGTATAAATATTTGCCACACAATACGGGTAATGAGTTAATAATCCTATCGTCCATCCCATTGTAGTCGAGCCATTCTCACCTTCACCCGTCGGTGAGCCTGCGCCCGTGCGAAAGCTTAAGCGGTTGCTGGTGCTCGTCGAGTTGTGCTGTGTGTCTCCATGCTCGTAAACTTCCATGCTAGTCTCCGTTTTCCATCGCCTTCTCATGGTTCCATTTCATTACCGCGACTAGCGAACTCCTGAGAAGTGTTACACCACCATCCCGGGATCTTCGATCGCCTGGATCGTACAGTAATCCAGGTGCGGACCTGTTGAAATCACGACTGATTAATCGTCTTCAACACTTTTCCGTTGCGATAAGACGGGGACAGGTATCTCACCAAGCGGTCCACCTCACCCCATGCGCTTAGGGAGGAGTCCTGAAGATGCAGGTGAGATTAAGATGGATTACATCGGTGATTCGGGCCGAGATCCCAGCAGCTGGAAACAACGCGAGATGGAAAGCTCTAGCTGTACCAACTCAACACCACTTCTACCTCAACATCTGCCCACCCCACGCGTTCAGCGGAGCGTGGAACGGATGTCCATGAAATGAGAAATTGAATTAGAAATCTTCAACGCGCGAGCAAGCGACGAAACACGCGTGCGCGGCCAAGCGAGCCAAAGGGGTGCAAGAATGGGCCGCAGATGAAAGCTGAAATCAAAACAGAGATCAGAAATTCTTTCTCGTTTCGAAGTTTTATTATTATGATAAAGTCATAATTCCATGAATATTTCTATCCCTCCCTCCGCCTTTGCCGTATTCACCCCTATCCTCCCTCCCCCCCTCCCACCCTTATCATCGCTTTCTCTTCGTCATTGCGCGACTTCGAAACCTCTGGGGCTCGTTTGTTCCTTTTCTTTCGACGCTGATTGGAAATCAATGATGAACGTGAATTTGAATAATACAATTTTATTGATTGTTATTATAATTAAGACGACGAGCAGCGACAAGCGTGAAGCTGTCCGCAATCGTCACGATTTTTAGCCTTTCGTTGCCGTCGTTTCGTATTTGTCCACCGTTCTTTCCACCGACTGCTACGTCCGGGGGGCCCTCCACCATGAGGCGAGCTTTTCGAAGGTTGCCGTGTAGATTTATGCTTTCGGCCGACTGTTGTACTCG
This sequence comes from Anopheles moucheti, assembly GCF_943734755.1. NCBI lineage: Eukaryota > Metazoa > Arthropoda > Insecta > Diptera > Culicidae > Anopheles > Anopheles moucheti. The sequence goes on along the minus strand of NC_069141.1, from coordinate 9,934,461 downwards.
AGCTGTGGCAGATTATAAAATGGGTAATAAAGGGTAAGAAATAACAAGCGGTACTCGTTATTGCTATTCGATTGCTTTCCATACACTAAGGTTGAACGAAAGGAGTAGTTGTTAAAATAATTATTCTTTCCCGCGTAATGGCATTACGAATAAGCATTTAAATGGTGTGGTGAATGGGTAGTTGAAGGGGCTTAAAGTTAATAACTTTTAATGTTTTGTTGGAGTTATAAGGCAAATTTAATTAACTGCAAATTGAACTATTAAAAGAAAATTAGTTGCAACACTATTAAACAATATTTTTTCCAATTTATAAACGTTTGCCGAATAGAAAGGAGCTATTCAATATGCCTTCAAGGCATAAGTCGGGGTGGTCAAAAGATGATTAACTTCTCACCAATTGTTTGGCGGCATCCGTCAAAACATCGCATACCGATCCGATGTTGGGTTGATGTACAAATAAAATAAACCAGACTGGCGGGAGGGCGACCGAAAAAAAAAACACGCAAACATCGTCGACCACCAGCGAAACGAGCGCATCAAAGATCGATGGCAAAGATCGTCAGTCCCCTTCCCCGGGGCCCGTGCGTGCTCCACATAGGTGTATAAATCGCTTCAAAGCCGCTTAAGTCAATAATTCTTTTCTCGCACCTAAACAGTGCACCTTCCACAACCGGTGAAGTGTCCATCGAATGCGGATAGTCATTGATCATATTTAACCGCATTGAATTCATACTGCTGCCCGCTCGGCAAATGTGAATGAAAGCATATTCTACACACACACACACACGAGCGCGCACGAGGCCGTCAATATCTTCTGCTTGTGGGAATCTTGTGGCATGATTTAGTTACACTCCCAACGGGCGGATCGGATTCGGACCGTAAAACCGTTGTAACTCATCCCCGGACGAGCGCGTGATTAATGACCAACCCGAACCCCCGATACTGGCCGATCGTCGGCGGCGCAAAGTCGATCGTTTTGTCGAATTCGGTATCATCCCGGGAACTGGAGGGGGTGACCGGTGGGTCCCACCGATCGGGCCCGATCGGTCCGAAAACCGATCCAAATGCGATTAATGCGGCAGGGAAATAAATAATTGCAGAAATAATTTCATTTTATGACTGCAAAAGCGGGGCGCGTGACGCGTGCGCACATTTGCGTTTCTTTACCGGGATGGTTATTTGGAGGGGTGAAAGAGGGAAAGAAGGCGATAAGTGTGGGAGGGCATTTAAGTGCGGCCCCGGATCCGGTCACGTCGAATCGCGTGGTGTTGCGTCGATCCTACGTGTACCGTCGAGCGGGTGTGCGATCGTGCGATCATAAATAACGCGTACCGAAATATTACGAATCGGCGTGCGGTTTAAGTACAGCCAACATAGGCACGGCAAACGCGCGTACCAAAGGGCCCGACATCACTTACAATCAATTTAAATCAAAATTTATAAATAAAAACATAAATTTTTCCTCAACAATGATGATAAATTAGCCCGCATTCATCAACCGTGCATCAGTTTTGATTCGTCGCATGGGGGAAGGAAGCATAAAGGAGAGCAAAAGAGAGCGAATTATCCTTTCAAACTCAGTTGTGTATTGGAGTAAGTTAAAAGCGGTGATTCGAGCCAAAAGGACACCACTGTTTCGGCAATTCCTGTTGCACGTTGGGATTGGGAATGGTTGGACGATTGTAATGAAACATCTGACAAAACAGAATAATGCAGGAAATTGACTCACGTTTGGGAATCCCCCAAGATTAGCACCAACCGATTCGACGAAATCCTAGAAAGTGAAGTTTGTGAGCAAGCATAACATTCCGACGGGGGGAAAGAATTTGTTTTTTGACCCAACACCGAAAGTCACACTTAACGTACGCGTTGTTGGTGCGATAATCAACCTCAACGCGGACCCAAACAGTCCCTTCCGGTTGCAAACTATTTGTTCCTGCACGATAATCTGAAACAGACCGCAGCAATGTGGCATTGGGTTCGCCCGGGGTGTGTCCCACGCGCACAGATGGTGTAACGAGAGCTCGAGAGCGCTGGTGGTTGGGTTTGTGTGGTGAACCACCGTCGGAGATCGAACTGTTCGTGAAAAGAAAACCCACGTCCGGAAGGATATGTAGAATTGTTTGTTTTCCCCTTTTTAGTGACGGCATGCGCAAACAGCGGTACGAGAAATCCTCCGGGTCAGGTGTGCTGATTTCACACATGGCAAGAGTTGACGATGAGCTTCAATGAGTGGTTGCGTTAAAGCTAAAGGTTTGGTTGTTGATAAACAACAGCGAGCAATTACTTTGACAGTTTTCGAACACCAACAGACCGAATCGGTACGGATACCCGGCGAGCGGACCAGATACGTGGCCAGAAGGTTTCACACGTGATGAACTACGTTCACGGGTGGATTATGGTGCATTGCGGTGCTGGCACATCTGTAGCATTTGTTTACCAACTGTGTGTCTAATTCGATTGTAAACATGCGGTTTGTTTATTTCTTTCCGGATATCCGTTTAGCTACAAGACAAACAAATTAAGCGTAACCGCCTTGAGCTTTCCGTTATTGTTTCTGTTTTAATATTTAATAAGATAATTATTACCCCATTTCGAATAATGGAATTTATATGAAATTCCTTGAGTCTTTAGGCGGGTATATTTAAACCCAAAAACGCAAGGGCGTATTTCGTTTGTCACAATTAATATATAAATTTATGAAATTTGTGAATTTAAAAAGGAATTATAAATTGAAATCGATTGAAGAACATAATCGATTCTAAACGCTACAGGAAGTAACAAGGATTTCCGATTTTTTTCCACACATTCCATTTCATATTGAACCGATTTCAGAAGAGGATCAGTGGATGGCACTTGAACTTGAAATAACTGAACATATTTGCAAAGATTTCTATGCTGCAGGCAAAAAAAAATGTAGAGCTGTATCAGTTTTTGTCTGAGAGGGATCCAGAATGAATGAATTATTTCAGAACTATCTCAGAGCAGTCTGGTTCTATTCCAACCGAGTCTAGAAAAATCTTTGACTGTCAGATAAAATCTGAAATCCTGCAACTGAAAGTCCACTTTTTTATATTGTTTTTTATTTAAAAAAAACTTTAAGAAAGTGACGACTGATCTGATTCAACTCATGCCTTAAAAATGAGATCTGATCTAAAAATATAGGATCAAATGCTATGGTTCTACATTTGTATGCAAAATGCTGAAGAGAAGTAGGATCTGGAACAGTTGATCTGATTATATCAGATTTTTTCAGAGACCGATATGATCTTCGAAATATCAGGGCCTTATGGAATTCATCACATTTACTAGCTAATATCTAAAGCCTAAAGTGGACGTTGTATGTTAGATCTGTTAGAGCAATGGTTCTATGTTAATGGACAATGCTTTAATTTTCTGATTACATAATTACATACAATTACATATTTATGAAGTATTGTCAATACCCTAGCGGTAAGTTCATTCCTTGCAAGCCACTACTGGGATAAGAGTTAGGACTCTGCATCAATCATATATTTTTTTTTTTTTTCAAACGTAAAATCATTTATAAGATTCGTTAACTCCTGCATTCGTTCAATAAAAGGAACGAATTGTCAAGGCCATGATGCGAAATTCTTGTGGGGAAACCTCAACATCAATATGTGCCAATAGTTGATTTCTAATGAGAAAAGTCGATGATACATCAGAACGTTTGCAAAATACTTGGCATCACAGACAATGCAGTAAATAAAGAATTACTAGAATAGAAATATAAATAAACCCCAATAAAAACATTTACTTAATAAAACATCCCCTATCAATAATGGTCAGCAGTAAACAAATTCACGGAAACAATCCAACAGCCGGACGGCATATAACAGCGGTGCATCACTATTTCATGAGCAAGCGGGGCAATAAAATGGGAATAAAGTAAAGCTTCCTGCACTAATCGTTTGACCGAACCGCTAGAAATCGTTTGCTGCAAAAGCAAACATGTGGAAACAGACCGGCCCGGCAATCCCGGGTGCATTTTATTCGCATAGTTTCACGATTAGCATAAAATGGAAATTCCTTACCCACCAATCCACCAGCAGATTGGCTAATATTACGGCGCTTTAATTGAATGTTTCAATTGCACACACAAACAACCACCATCCCCGGTCCCGATGGCGTTCGTCATCACGCTAAATGCAGGTCCGGCAGGGTGCGCCACCCATAAACGATGCACTTAAGCTTCCACCCACAGATCACGCTGGCGGAGCGAGCCGACGGCGGGACGGTTTGTTGCCGTTGTTGGCTGGTATTTGCCACTCGCCACTTGAGGTCAGACAAAAGCGCGATCGCGCCGAGGATGGATGCAACAACAGCAACAGCAACAAAAAAAGGCTCGAAGACTTTTACAACTGTGTGCAGGCAGTTAAAATAAAATACTAGCGGGTCACCAAAGTTCACACCGGCGCTGGTGGGATGTATTATTGTCTGTGGCTGTGCGTGGAGGTGGCCGCCCTATCCACCCGGCCACCAAATTGAAGGAGTTACAGCCAGGCAATAGGTCACCCTCGCCGATGGTTGCCGGATAAGCGAGACCTGAAATATGTACAACAACAATCACCGGAACGCGATCGTTCGGAAAGGGCCTGGGATCGGATGATGGAAGGACGGTTGCTGCCGTGTACGATCGGCAGGCGGTCGACCTCCCCGGGATACTAGTAGAATGTTTCATTCATTTGCGCGTGCGCACCGACTGACACGCACACACACACATCCATCGACGCCATTCGGCCGCGTATGGGCCGGGAATCCGTGATCTTCGGTTTGTTCGGAATCGATCGGTGAAGAATTCATTCAGCCAGCGCAAAACTGGTTCCTTTCGAAGGCTCCACTCGCAAAAGGAAGGGCCACTAAGGTCTCAACCCTGTCGCTCGTTTGGAGCGCATTATTTGCTCGATTGATTACTACCTTCACCGAGGGCATGCGACGAGCCGGCGCGTCCGGAATGTATTTTTATTCGAGGATCTGAGCTGGTTTTCCGCTCCGTTCTTGGGAGTTCCGCCCGACAAACAGGCAAAAGCCTCGACATACTTTCGTGTCTCCGGGCGCCTGTTTCCGTTTTTTTCCGTTAGGCCGTTTTGGGAAGAGCACTTTGCTTGACGTGCGGGCATTGTGTGGGTGTGGAATATCTTCTTCGGCAACAGAATTTCATCCCCCGGAACGAGCGAATCCGAACCGGAGATTTGGGTTATTTCGCTTCCCTTGCGCAAGCACCATCCAAATTGGATAAAACAAAGGCCAATCCCACGACGAGCCGGAGTGCCGACAAATACAGTGTTTTTCAAACACAATAGAGAATTAATCTTTCCACGTCCCTCCGTTTCCAGCTGTACAGTGCCCACCGACCGGCGATCGGCCAACCGATGGTATTCGTGTGCAAGGAGGAGGATTGTACGACGCATCCTTCGACGTCTAACCTATGATCTTTGACGCTGTTGGAAGAAGACGTTCTCGGTTGTTGTTGCGCGTTAGCGCTATGAGCGATGTGTCGATGCGTGCACGATACAAGTTAATTTACGCTGAGCAAACAGCGGACCAACCTTTTTCCGCCCGTTTCCAGCATTCCGTCAGCATTCCGTCCCCCAAACCCTGTCCGAAGGTGAGGAAGCACAACCCGAAGAATTACGGTTGAAACGGAAACAATAAAACAGTTACGATAAAGCGGGATGAGATCATCGACGGTTGTAAGATCGGTCTTTTGCGAAGGATTCGGTGAGGCCGGCTGGGCAGACAGCGCGACAAGTGGTGACAGAAACGGACATTCCCAAACCGATTGTATCGCTGTCCAGCTGTCCGGCAGGGGCAATATGCTACCCTACCGTGTTCGAAGCGTTCAAAGCCGAGGGAGGGAGCCAAGGCTCCGTGTGGGACGACGAAGCACCCGACCGGCCGCGCTGGTGTGCGCGAAAGGTGTGATAATCTTATCAGCAAAGCACTTAATTATGTTCGAATTCCTCCCGGTTTGGGAATAGCCAGTCGGTTATATCGACAGCGGCGTTGGGTTATGCGGTTCCGTGGTAGGCGCAGCGTTTTGAGTCATCCACCCCGAAAACCTCCCGGGGGCTGGGGACCTTTAGCAATGGTGCACGGGCACGGGATTATTGATTCAAACTGTCGTCCACGATGGCGTTAGACATTTAATTATCATAATGCGATGTAACTGAATACATCACACGTTCTCACACCCGCAAGGATAAGAAAGGTGGGGTAGTCTTTATCGTTGCCACATGCGTGCCACGTCTGACAAGAATGTGCCAAAGGAAAAAAGGCTTTTATGGTGGTATAATATGTGAACATAACCTTACATATACCATTTTTCGGGGGAAGACACATATGCGTGGTAATGCACTCGATATGATGTACTGTGGAACTTTTTCGGTTGTGTTTTTGGTCTTTGCGAAAAATTGAAATCGGTTGGACATGTTCCAGGAAAGTGGCTATTGCAAAGAGAGTGGCCGCAACAGCTACTGAGCTTGCTCCAGAACTCACTGAATGAAATCAGCAAGCTGGAATTCCTGGAGATTTAGTTCAATAGCAAACACAGGTATCAGATATGTCCAGCCCACCAGGAGCCTGGTGAATCTGGACCGCTGTACGGCAATGAGTCCGTCGTATAGCTCTTAGAACTCGTCCTTGTAGCGGCTTCTCCATTGTTCTTCCACACTAACGAGGCTAAAAATCCTTCTGAGCATCCTAGCGCGAATCTCAACTTCTGTGTCTGTGAGATCTATGTCATCAGTGTATACCTAGATCTGATTTGATTTATAGACTACTAGCAGGTCCATGTTATTATCTAAAAACATATAGTTGATCGGCAGTGTAGATCTGACAAATCTATAAGATGAACGCATTCCATGGTTCTTTAAAAATTCAGAGTTCTAATGTACTCTTAAATGAATACACTGAGAATCCTTAGAAAAATTCTTAGCGTACTCTTCATCTACTGAATGTTGACTGTTTCTGTGAGACTATATTCAAGCGCAGCTCATTAAACTCGTTTTATTTGTTTATTTTCTCGTTGATGAAGCTAATTTCCATACTTCACACTGTTAACTCTGAGTTCTATCGATCTACTGTCCACTTTAACATGTTTATGTCATATCACTTCATGGATTCACAACAGTTGTTCCTGTCTTGCATATGATCATTTATCAGGTAGATCTAACTGATACTACTGATGATTAAAAGCACTATTGCCGCAGGCATGTGGTGTGAGCGAGTTTCGTTAGACCAGGTGGTATATCCTGGTTCCTTGGTAACTCGAATGAGCAACAAGTCTAGCGCTAACACATCTCTGAGCAAGTTGCTCAGCTCGCTTAAGTAATTCTTTGACACAACAGTAGTTGCAAACAAATCATCTTCTAGATACTACTAGAATAAGTATCTGTATTTTCGATTCTCTTGATCTGATTGTATTGTTCGAGACATAGTATCCTTTACCAAAACTAACGTTATCGATAGCTGTAGCCTTTTAATACAGATTATGGAACCGTTGCACTTCGGGAAGCAAGACCGCATTTCACGAAATATCTCAATATCATTCGCCGAAACTCTCGGCTACGGCACAGGGTCTCCCTCTTCCCCAAACCTCCGCCCGAGGCAGAGGTCCTTCCTTCTCCACGACAAGGTCGTCAAAGTCAACTTCAATTAGCTTCGTAGCCCGCAGTGTACACAGTTCAGTCATGTACGCGATCCGGGTCCCGGTCAAGCATTAGTCCGTTTCGCGTGTCCACTGCATCCGTGCGGTCTCCCCCTTACCCCTCACTGCCTCCCTCCCCACCGCACCGTGTTCGGCGCCTGTACGCGCATCGAGAGCAGCAGCGCACACAATGGACGGTGAAGCAAAATAAAACCCAACACGCCGCGCACCGAGCAGCGCGGTTGCGTATATGTGTATATAAATTCCTCCATTTAATATGAGTGGTGAAATTTGATACTTTCGATACTTGTACTTGTGTCCGGGCTACAGACCAGGGGGGGGTTCGTGGCCGGCGGAACGTTCAGCGCACTGTCGCGAATCGTTCACTCGACGACCACCGACGAGCAAGGAAGCGGAGGAAGGTAGAAAAAAAAGTTTCATATACACACACACGCACATAGCACAATCACAGTTCGAACCAAATGAAACGAGACAAACCGAACACACGCAAAAACCGAGCAGAAACAACAAACAGAAAAACAACAACAACAGCATTCGAAACAACACCGAAACACACTTATGAAAGCTTTTAAAAGCTAATTTTTCAACCAAAAACCGCAAACGGACTCAAATAAACTACTCCCTACCGGAACCGTTCCTTCTTTGCTCCCTCCCGGCACGGTCTGTTTCTCCTCCGACCGTTACACACCGTCTCACCGGTATGGGAAGAACCCGGGGTGACTTGGGAAGTGGTCTGTGGAAGGAGAAAAGTTATGGCGAAATTGGTGATGTTTAGTCGAAAATTTCCAACCGCTAACGATCGCGCAGTTGACGCATCGCCGGATCCAAGCAATCGGGCCACCCCGGCCACCCTGAAGAGGGGGATGAACATTTGCTAATTTGTGTAGATCACCTACGGTGCACCGAGGCGTCCAAAGTTTGTAGTGGTATGCAATTTTGTCGGTCGCAGTTTGTCAGCATGTTCGGAACCGTCGGGGTTTGCCTTTTGACCTCCTGCTTAGGTTGCGACCGAGCAAACGACCTGTCAGAATCGCACCATAAAAGTCACGACCGTTACATCATACGCTGACCCGCCTGTCGGCCAACGGAGACAAGTGTTGTTTTTAGTATCGCGGTAGGACAAACACGGCCGAGACGCGAGCGAAACAAACCCACTTTAAAACCGCGGCAGAGAGAGTGGTGGCACCGATCGGACGGAATGATGACAATTTTGCCTTCCCAAAACAAAAAAAAAATAAACCAAGCCGCCACACGCCGTGCGGTCTACCGCAACGTTTCTCTATTTACCGGTCGGGCCAATCGGAATGTTAACCTCCACCGGAGCACCGAAAGGAAACAAACCCCTCCGTGGTCCGTGGCGGTGCGATTGCATTTCACGTGGCTAAAATTCCTCGTAATCAGAGATTTCTTTACGCTCGCCACACTACGCGACGTGTAGGCAAAGCTTCAATTGTCCCGGCGGATATGTTGCATTCGCCAAAATTTTCGCGGTACGCCTAAACCGGGCGCGTGTGTCCGGCGTGTTCGTGGCTGTCGCGTTTGAGATGCCTTTGTCTTTACCCGCCGGGGATGTTTTGTGAATGCGCGAATACTCCGGGCGGAGTGACGGAGTGAAGAGGAATAATAAATAAACAACGAAATACCAGTGTCATGTTGGTAACAGAACCGCACTCCGTAGAGGGGTTTGATGAAGGTTAGGTTTTGTTTGAAATGAGAGCTTTATTTTAGACGAGTAGAAGTATGCTTAAGATGGAGCGATCACTCAAACTTTGCACCTTAACTCAAATTGCATGTGTAACTAAAATGTTGAATTTGAAAGGTTAATCATCTCCGAAATTCGCGATTTAAAGACATTACATATTTGGAATATCCAAATTTCAGAAATTCTTCAAATTCCAGAGCTCCTTCAATTTCACACTTTGGTCCTTTGTGGTGATATTCATCAGATCGGAATGCGGTTTTGACTGCTTGTTTTGACTGATGCTCCCTTCGGTATATCCCAATCCTCACTGATGGTTTTAAACGATGCGCATTTATGGGCTCTTTAAATAATCATTTGTGTAGCTCACCGTCTATCATATCCATGCAGCGCGACAAACATCTTAATTGGCTTGCTGAGGTGGGAACATTCATTCGGTCGGCGCATTTCATTCCACCCTATCTGATGGTGTAGTACATTGCTCTTTCGCGTGGATTCGAATGCAGTTAAATGAACGCGCAAGGGCATCATGAGTTGGGCAAACGATTAGCTTAGAGGGCAAAGTAACACACCGCACAGGCGAATATGATCCTGCGAGTTGTTAACACATGTTTATTATCCTTTCATGGCGGTATCTCGAGATCTACAGTGTTTAATTTGAAGAAGATGTGGCCAAAACTCCTTTCAAGTCCAGCAAACATTCGTCGCTTCGTTTCGTCTTTCTCACGGAGTAATATGATGAATATAATAATTACGCTTTTGTCATTCGTTGAACTTCACCAACAGTCACTAACATTGAGACTTAATACGCGCACCAAAACCCATCCGGCGCAAAGTAATATCCATTTCAATCAGTTCAACCATTTTAAAACACCTTTTTACACCACCGATCGAAGCACGACCGAAACGTTCAATTATCGCGTTCAATTACATGCAACAAGTTGCTAGCAGTGCTGCATTGGCAAAAGGAGCTAATAATTTAACGATTATTATGGCTCACCCCCTCGGTATTCGACTATTTCCGATTAGATAGCCGATGCTACAGCACGGCCTTACAGGACCGCGACACTTGGACGCGCGGTACCGTCGGGTTGTCAGCAGGTTGCCTGACGGCGCGTGACACAAATTGTGCGGCACGACACTCGGGCGATTAAATGTAGAATTAGGAAAGAAATCTGTTCCATCCATCCGTCAGGCAGTGGTGCACCGATACGTGCTGCCAAGAAATCCATTAGCTTAATTATCTCACGGCGCGAAGCAAATGTGCTAAACGGGCTTCCAACACCTCGGAGGCTTACTTATGCATGCTGCACTTTGCCTAGCCGATAGCCGTGTCAATCGAGCTGAGAAAATCGTGCTATTTATTGTGACTTTGGTCAGGCATGTACACGATTATACCATTCCGGAATGGGACTGTGTGGTACCTCCAGTACACATTAGTTATACATATGATGATGCTCTCAGGGGTTTTTAATGTTTCATTGCAATGATAGCAATAGTTGTTGCAATAATAAGTGATTTTCTGTAATAAACGATATATAAACAATTTTATGCATGAAGCTGTAAAAGGGTATCGTTAAAATCACAATTCCAACGCCTCCAAACTATGCCCAGTTTGCTCATATTCTCAACCCAGCTCTAATGCAGACAAAAGGTTCCGAAGGTACAGTCCCTTTCGCGCGTTTTAATTCTAACCGCGTGCGGACGGTAGTAGCCAAGGCAACGAGAACACGTGTTAAACATAGACCGCTACACGGGCGCAGCCATTCCCTGGGCCCGACAAGCGACCCCCGTCCACAGGTTGGAAGCTGGCCACAAAAACATGGTAGCCACAATCGCAATGAATAACTAATTTGAGCGAATTGTTCTCGGTTGCCGTGCCGAGATCACGGCGAGGGCCGCATGATCTCTGCCCTGTTGTTGGCTGTGATGGAAGTTGATGGGTTGAATGGCGAGGCGACAGCCATGAAAATGCAGTGCCCAGTGAGTCAGATAATGTGTCAATAAAGCGTCAAGTTTGAGGTTGATTTCGAACGCTGCTGAGAATTTGCATACGACACTTCCATGCGACTGGGGATGGAAGGTGACCCGATCGCATAGGCAGATTTATAGGTTACGAACAATTACTGGTAATGATTAACAAATGAGCAAGAAACAGATAATAATAGTCGGTTGACGTAATAGCCTTACAGGTCATGCATCATTTTCTGCTGATCAATAAAATATAACGAATCATAAAATATTAATTCCTTTCGAACGATTCAATTTTATGCATATTCAGGTTTTTTTTCTATCGATCGCTTTTAGAGAGATCACTAGATGCCAAGTGGAGCTTACATAGACTGCGTCATCGCCAAAGAGTGGAGTAAATGAGTAAATTATCAAATGATATCATTATTTAGTACTTACTTTCCTACTGACTTGCAATTTGAGCTTTGTATTAAGTGTAACTGCATGTAGATTTGGACATTTGAGGAATGGAGTTCCAAGGATTTTATAATTCTTTGATGAAGTCTAACAATTCTCGGGTCTTTTAAACGGTCTCCTGTTTCGGAAGGAAGGTCTCTAGCACGATATTGGTGTTTGTGGATTAAGGAGATCTCTTTAACAGACATTGGGCATTTAGGATACGGAGATTTAATTGTGTAATTCGATGAGTGACCTGAAAGTTCCTTGATGCCACTACTGTTGCAAATTCGGATTGAAAATTCATTCGGAATTCATTCAAATTCGGATTACAGACTAGTTTCTTTTGAAGACGATAAACCATATATTAAAGTTTAAATATCTTTTTGATTATTTCGTCTTTCTCAAATATGTTTCTCAACTTATCATCACCATCATCAACAGCTTCTATTGAGAAAATAAATGGTTGCTGTTAAGTAAACCCATGGACATCATAATGCAAAATCACTCTGGAAAAGGATCAAACTTAACCAATATCCGGCCATTGACATTATCCTTATCTGTGACGTGTTCGGCAAATACACATCACACATCATTTCTCTCCGAATGAATATCCTTAAGATTGGATCTCATCACCTTTCACGCCATCCGAGCATCCTCCGGCCAAATCCACCCGTGTCTAATCTTTGATAATACTGCAGACGACGGGTTGATTGTATATTTTGACTGAGCCTAATTTACGAACAGCGATAATGTGGCCGAGGTGGCCTGTTTATTTTTCCTCCCCTCAGCGACAGAGTTGTTAGCCCGTCCCATTAAAGATAACCTACCGACTGGAAGGTGTCACGATCCACGCTGTCGTTGTGGTCGGTTTGGGCGCTACCGCGGCACCGGAGGCCACAAGCGCTAGAACAGGGAAGGCAACGCACACCGGTGGAACGTTCAGTGTCATTATCCGAACATGGTTGCATACGCGGTTGCCGGTGTAACACAAGAAAAGGCCACACGGATAGGCCACCGCATCGGCGTGCGGCCGGGGCGTTCGTTTCGGGGAGGATGAGGGCGAGCGCAGGGAAAAGACACCGGGCGGTACGTCTTGAGGACGTTTGCGGCAAAAGCTTGCGACACCTCGACGCATGTGGGTGGGCTTTCGGGTGATCAGCTGCGAAGCTCCGGCACGACCTCGCAATCTAATCTATATGGGTCTCTCGCTCAAAATGCCCTCGTGCAACAGCGCACACCCAGATTTCCTGCGGTGCCGGAATGCCTTTTGGTGGGTCGGACCGTCCGTTGCGTAGACTTTGTTGCCCTGCCTTGCTCCATGGGCGCTTCTAGGAAAGTGGTTTCGGTAAGCCGCCCGCAAGCCGAATCGTTTAGCTGCCATGCACCGGAAACTGAAGCCATCGGTTGGCAGGCTTGACACCATTAGCGGTGTGAGCGACCGTGCCATTAAGGAGGGAAGAAAAAGAACCACCAACCATATTGGACAAATATTTACTTCAACTTCTCCCGTTCCCCGAACGGCCAGGGTGACAAAAGAAGGAACACACAAAAGCACCATATTTTCTTACCTCCGGAGTATCAAAAAAAAAAAAAGCACACGGTCGTAAAAATCCAAACAATCACAGAGGCTCGTTTACACCCACTCATCGAAGTCGTTCCCCTTGTTCCAAGTCAATTAGGCAGTTGTCGTCTAGTTTAAGATATCATTTCATTCCCGATGTGTATACAGATACCTACCACCGTGCGCCGGAATCGGTGGGTGGCTTTAACTCTTCCTCTTTTCTTTAGGAGTGAGAGACACGTAACACAAAACAAGGCCAATCAGTGCCAGGGACGAGAAAATGGACGATGTGGAAAACGGTTGAAAATTAATAACTGTGTTTATCTCCTGCTTTCGTTTTATTTGTGAAGGTTTCACTAAGTGGGAGGTTTTTTTTAACGCGTGGTGTGTGTTTCATTGATTTTTGATAGTATTTTCCAATTTCTAAAGCAAACTCTTTCCGTGATCGATTGATTGTTAATATATGTTTCATTTTTTTATTGTTAAAAGCAACTCCCTTAAGAGTTATGCAAACGTGGATAAATACAGTACAAAATAAAGATAACAATACATGCTGTTGGAAATAGAAAAAAAGGTATTGTGGTCCTCAACTTTGTAGTGTTTTGTTTTCTTTAAAATGCCTACATAACACTGTATGGAACGTTTACAGAGGAGAAGTTAATTAACAACGCCACCTCCCTATGCGCTCCGCGGGGGTAGTGTGATCATTTATGCTATGCATCTTCTTTTCAAATCTCCCATCCAAGACCACCAGCATAACCACATAGCTCACTGCCTTCAAGGATCTCCGTGCGGTTGGAACTTGCCTTGCAGTGAGACATAATAGGATAATCATCACAGTTGGAAGCCGATGCCTCGGAACACAAGCTTATTAGCTGCCTTCACCCATACGAACGTACCACCCTGCGTACCTAGGTCGAACGAGGTCACAGTGATCGTGTGGGAGCGTGTGTGGCATCGATTGTCAAAGCGACCGTACTGCTCCGAAATCCTTCCGAAAACTGATCCCTCAAACGGAACGATTTCCGTCCGACGGGCGTTCCTCGCTTGACAGGCGTTGCGATCCTTCATACATGTGTACAACCTACCTGTCCGGTGTGTTTGTGTACCATTGTGTCCTGCGTTATTTTGTCACTTATCCATCACACCTACCACCTTTACGGTCGGTTCCCAGCTTGTAAGTCCTGCACATTCTATCGCTGTGGCGGGATGTGTTATGACAGCATGTTGGGCTCATCAATTTCACTCCGGAGGTGAATCTGTGCCGCGCGGTGAGCTTTACGCTTTTGTATGTTAGTTTGGTTCCAGTGATCCTGTTTTTTTGTGTGTGGAACAGACTTCCAGAGCCTTCATGTTTGACCACCGTCGATGTTTTGTTTGACGGTAATGATCGTTATGTTTGCAACATTAGTGACGTTTCGGATGACACCGGTTGGGAAGGAAGCTCGCATCGTGATCGAAAGGATGCGGGAGTTACTGTACGGTGAGCTACCTTCATCAAGTAGCTAGAAGCTTATGGACCTGATCCAATGTGTCATAATGCGATTATCGATCAATCGAACATATCCTTCTTCGGCGGATACCGTTGTACGGCCGTTACACGCCCATTGGCAAACAGAGGATAAACAGGATCGCCACCATCAGATGGAAAGAGCCGTGGGTTAATAAACGTCACAAATATTTACCCAACAGTCGACGTTATCTGCTAGGCGTACACAAGATTAACGCTTCCTTTCGAACCATGCTTACTGGGACTGGACATTGCTTAATCCGATTTGGCCGTACCCTTTAGCACCTTCGACTTCTGCAGGGATTACATCGAACTGATCTCACAACCGGACCGGAGGCGGGTCGTTTATTTGCATCGAAATGTAATTCTTGTGCTTTTTGCAATTTTCTAGTTGCTAATGTGATTTATAGGGACCGAATAAGCTACAGCAGATAGCAACACAAAAAAAACTTAAGACGTCTTAAGCCTTGAATGCCATTCCATTCAATCCTTTCCAATGCGTGTTTGAGTGTTTCTTTGTGGTTTATTCGGATCGTTTCTTTGGCTACCTTTAAAAATGTTTTGACTACTAACCCCTGTTCGGTCTCGGCTCTGATCACGTCTTTTCACACTCAGCTTATCATTAGACCTGTCCCATGCTATTTCTTCGCCAGCAACCGTGATTTCTGCACAACACACACACACACAAAAACCGTCTCAACCGATCCCATCTAACACCACAATCGCTGTTTGGCTGCCGCTTCAGAGCGGGGACACATTTGTAGCAGCGAACCTTATCAAACGTGGCCATCATAAACATCTTTCAACACAGTCGAACAACTCACGGCGAGAAACAATTCAATAAATTATCTTCCAGCCTCAGACATCGGGCAAGCGGTAGGAAGGTTTTCAGCTTCTTCAAACTGCACCGAGGTACATTAGTTTTCTTCGCGCCTGCCTTCTTAGCGCTGGCGTTGGTTTCAATCGACACAATCTTCACCTCCGGCCGATATCTCGAAACAAAAGCCAAACCCCCGAAAACAAAAAAAAACCACTCACACACACACTCTGACACAAGAAAATATATTAAAATGTATCTTTAAATGTACAATTTTATGACAATCGGGTGGACACTAAATAGATATATTAATAAAAATGTCACCCACGCGGGTTCGGTCGCCTTTCCGTCGCACTGTTGGTATTTTGTGTTTACCTTTTTGTTTGCTCCCCCATTTTTCACCCATTTTCTTGCTGGCCTCGGCAAGGCCTGGTGGTCATTGTACAGCGTGCAGAGGAGTGTGTTTATGCGAGCTGAAGCCCGAGTGCTCCCGAGAATTTTTTCCTCGAGTGGGAGAATTTACCTCCCTCACCAGGCAACAGGGTACAACGGCGAGTTGTCGTTTTGAGAGGCGATTTACTCGAGAATGTCGTCACCGACGATTTTATGAATCTATTTTTGTTGTTGTTGGTTGCTGTGGTTTCATTCTCACCATCATTACGATGTCGATTTGGGGTGGTTTATTTGTACGATCGATTCGCTTGAAACAGTTCCTGTACCCGAATTCCCACAGTGCACACAGTGCGTCACATAAACAATATCAGCTGGAGACGGATGAGGCATTCTTCTGCTTGCGTCCGTATTTCCATTTACGAAACCGAAACACACTAAAAAAATCAATTTCGAAATCGATTGTTCACACGGCGCACAACAAGAAATAGATCGTTTCAATGGTGCTTCCGCGTGGCACCACGAAGGCCACCGTGATCGTCGGCCCGAAACGGTCCGCTCATGCTTTTCGAGATCGATCGATCCATCCAGTGCAAAAGTTTACGATCTTACGAATGCGAATCGACAGCCATCAAAGTGGGTTTTTGGGATGGTAGGAAGGCGAAAACTAAATATTGCTTATTGCAATTATGGTAAGTAAACAAATCATTTCCAGCATGCTCCGAGTGGGGAAGATGCTGGTACAGTGTGCAACTTAAAGATCCTGCGATCCGCAGCTCTTTAGTTTGATGAATCAACGCGCCCGGTCACTGTGGGTGAGGCAACGCTGGAGGCATTATTTTTCAAAGTCTCCCACGGCCAAAAACTACAATCCAAATCACATTGAATGGGTTCGATAAATATAAACACCGGATGATGTCAGCTACTCTAAATTACGGCCATTTGAAAGTGCATCCAAAACTGAAATGTTTATCGCTGCGCGTTTCTGGGAATTATTACAATCGGTCCTGATACAACGTCCAAATGGGAGCGAAAAACATGGAACAGCTTTAAAATAAATTGTCTAATTGGTATATTCACCATCAAACATGCACAATGTCTTGGTGATATACGAAGCTCTTGAAGTCTGTGAGTAGGTACAGTGTACTGCAGAGGGAATATTGGGTTCACTAGCAAGTTTGCAGCATTCACGGGGTCAGACTTCAAGTGTCATTGGTTAAACATCTGTTAGTACGAGATACTTCTGTACTTTATTTTGAAGAAAATCTCGGTTGAGATCAGTTGTTTGATCCTGAAAATTTATTTACTTGAAATTAGGACAACATCAAAAGCGTGTCAAGCTCAGTAACTCTATTGACATCAAAACGAAATATTCACTCAAAGAAAGCCATGGTCTATATATGGCGGAATCCTCAGTCTCTCTCAGTCACAAATTTCCAGAACAATATATAAAGTCCTTATCGTTCAGTACTCAGGAATCTCTTACCGGAATATACTTACTTTAAGTCAAGAATATTATGAATTGGTTCGGTTCGTTATTGAGCACACAAGAAGAGATTTCTTTTAATTAAGAATTCATCATTGATTACAAAGTTAAAAAGGAGTTTAAGTCTCTGAGGAAAAAATCCTCTGAGGAATTGAATTTTGTATGAAGAATTGTGTAACAATCTTTCACACTAAAGACTCCAATTTTGAGAACCAAATCATAAGGAATTTATTTGCATACTCAATACTACTCAATACTAATATGCAATGTAAATCGTAATGTACTCAGAAAACGAACACGAGCTTCAATTAACACTGGTAAAACACTATATTTCATAACTACCACACGGTCGCAATCACAGGCGGTGGCAAATTCTGTCACTCGTTACGGTGACGTTCGACAGTAACAAATGGTCACCCTAAGGAAAGGCTGTAAATAACCGTTTCGTGCGGTGTTCGATCACTCGCAAACGGGTCTGCTTCACCTTTAGCAAGGTGCGGTTTCGGGTTGGGTGTCTGCAGCAGTGTTCTATTGCGCACGCCACCCTTCGGTTTCAGGCGGTGCAAGAATGCGTCACGTGAAGTATTGCGCCCGACATGGAGGTCTCAATCCACCAGCTTAACCACCTAATTTATCTCTCCAACAATGCCCAAAAGAAGAAAAAAGAAATCTTTAAATTCCTCATTCCGCAAACCCAAATTAGACATCCATCTTATTCCTGTGCCTGGTGCAACCCATTCATCTTTGCCATTCTCAGCGGCAACAAATTCATCCGCCCGATTTCGCACCAAGAACAATTCTGCACCCTTCAATGTCACCCCGGCGCGGGGATCGGAGATAAATCTTGCGATGCACCGCTATGCACTCGGTTGGGTTAATCCATTCCACCATCGCGTCGCCAGATGGGACGGCAATCGTGCTTAAGTGTTTGGACAAAATATGGGGACCCGTTTGGGGTTGAAGTTTTGTTCTGAGCGATTAGCGCCGGAATTGCATCTTCGCGATCAGGAGGGCAATCAATTTGCTGCTATGAACGACAAACATTGGCCAAATACGCTTTGCTGGGGTTTTTTATCAATGTGGAGAATGTTATTACCTTTTCCGGCTGCATGTGAAATGGAAATGTATCACCAAATGTGTCAGGTGAGTTTAAACCGTGGCGGTCCATAAATCGTCACTCACTGCAAGCTTCTCGATTGGGGTGTTGATTTAAAAAAATGCTTACCATTTTAATATAATAACTAGTTCAGTGAAAACAAAATTAAGAATAATGACTATAATTAAGAAAAAAACATCGACATAGGCAAAATTACATGCATTACCTATCATATCTCATAAAAAAGTAAAATTAAAGACAAATGCCTTCATCTCTCTGTACTAAGTTTCAATATTGAACAAACTCCTAATGCAAATTACCACGATCTGCCTGATTCACTGCATTACTGGGATGAAACAAGTTCATTGATTAATACGACCGGAAACGAAACCGGATACTTCATCCCAAAGGATACATCCACATTCATTTTATCTTGCCAAACGCACTCTCTGTCTCTCACCTCAGCATGAATGTCCTCTCAATTAAGTCTTAAATTCATGCCAAAACCGTGCACTCTATTTAGGCGACAACCTCACCCACCCGAAGGGAAAGTCTGTCTTTCTCACTGAAGGTACCTTCCTCAAAGTTAACCAAAAAAAAAAAAATGCCAACCATTTACGCGTGCGTGCACTCGTTTAGTTTCGGGCAAAAAAACGTTTAAACAGCACAGCAGTAAAAAAAAACGAGTATCAAAGAGATCAACAAAAAACAACCCGCTCGCAGAATACGCCACTCCAGCAATCGCGGCACAGTACGTGTGTTTAGCGCACCACTCGCGGAGCCCCGATCGCTTACTGGGAAACGGATCGGGCGAGCAGGATTGTGCGATTGTGATATGCGTGTCTCGTCTGCTGGACCACGAAATCGGGCCACACAACGTAGCGGGCTCCGGCGAGTCCGGCGAAATATTACTGAAAATCACACATAAATCACGGTGATTTATTGGATTTTTATTGTCTTGCTGTATGTTTTTTTTGTTGTTGTTTGGTTTTGTTTTGTTTTCGGGTGGACGGGTTGGTTCTGTGGACATGCGTGCCCCGGGGGAAAGATCCAACCGTGTGGCTGCAGACGAATGTGCGCGCTGCTCTGCATTCTAGCGAATTTGGTTTAGCTTTAGTTTCATAATCGGTGTCCACCGAGACACCGTACTGACCTTTCTGCTTAGTGAGGTTAGCAAGGTGAAGGTGATGATACGACAAACGAAAGGCTATTTTGACGATTCATCTCGGTTTGGTTGTGTTTTATTGGGGAAGGACACTGTTTCTACCAATCGGAGGCTCTTGCGACGAGAGTTGACAGTCTAAATGAAGATATTCATCGTTTTCCAATACTCAATATAGATGCGAGATATCTTCATGTTTTGAAGGATTTTCTGTCTACTAACTTGATTGATATATCAATTACTATGTCTTCAAAATCATTTTGACCACAAGAACTTACAGAATTTCCTATGGACAACCTCACATACCTACAATTGTTCGCATTCCACTGGATACTGCGAGTAATGAATGTGAATGCCTACGGACATTCAGTACGTTTGTCCAATTATGATCAACTACTAACGGTCAGGAACAGATTCTAATGTGATTGCAAATGACAACAACACCGACACGATCGTACAGTAAATTGTGTGGTAATATTTATCGCCTTATACCACATGCCTTGACATGCGGGCGATGCAGCGATGGAGACGCATGGTAGTACGGGCGTTGCTGCAGATCAGAATAGATATCAGGTGGGTTTGCGTTTGATCGTGCATTTACTCTTGCGTTATTTATGGCATTTCTAAATCGCTACCTGGTGCACCTTATTAATCGCTGCAAACGATACATCGAACATGCAGTAACTATCGTGTATGTGAAATAAAAATGTAAATGAGGCAAGATATACAAGTTCGAGTGAAACGGTTGGAGGTAATCTTGGAGTTTTTTCAAGTTTAACTGTAATGTGTGAAGGTAGATGTGTTCTTGAACTTTAAAGTGATGTGATAGACTCTCTTCAAAGTTTTCTCAAATCTCTCTCAAGTTAAAGCTCTAGTTACTAATTATTTATATTTGCAAGATTTCCAAAATTTCGAATGGATTCCAAATTTATTCCTCAAAATATTCTTTTAAAACTCTTTTTGTTAATTTAATTTTAAAAAAATCTAAAAATCCTTGAGAGCAACTTCTTCAATGAATGTCTCACGAATAGCTCAATTCTGGCCCGAATTCTACTACTGAGGCAATTATGGCATCTTGCATAGATATTTTCAATTTATTGTAGTTCTGAACTTCAACCAATGCTATTAATTACATCATTGCATATAAAGCACTCTTTAATACCTTCCAGTATCTTCATGCATGATCATCTCTCTCAATGATGCACATTTTCTAGCTCGTCCTTCCCCCTCTTCCCCGTTAATGATGGTGCTAGAACAAATTGTTCCATAGCTCATGTCGCTACATTCCACACCAATCACGCTCCGCTGATCAACACATTCCGGGCATCCATATTGAGCCGCTAATGTTCTTGCAATCGGATGGAAGCCTCCAGCACAAGAACAGACCCTGCAGCACCGGCCCGCGCCCGGATGGGACGGACGGGTTTTGATCGTAAAAGCAAAAGCAAAAGAAAACCAACCATACCCCAACTCGTCGCTTATTGTCAGCGATTTGTCATTCGAAATGGCCGTACCGATACCGATCTAGATAATTTTGTTTGAAACGCCTCGACCGCGAAGTGGGGCCGAACACGGCAAACGGCGCACAGGACGCACGCCGTAGGGCTCTCCCTTGCCCTATTGCGACCCCGACCCCGTACGATGCGGCACGTCACCCACCGTGGGCGAGTCCCAGGGCTGCATACGGGCGACAAAAAACCCCTTCCGCTGCGGGGGGTTTTTCGTGGTCGTGAATCGGTTCCGGAACCGGGCCCCGAACGACGAAGTGAAGACGCGTGACGATAAGTCAATTCGTTGACACCCGCTGCCACACCGCACAGCTGGGTCGATGTGGGCTGCCATGCTCACGCTTTCGGTGCAACACGTGAACGCGCCCGGGCGCTGCTACGCCCAACAGCAAGAGCGACCATTAATCAGGCCCCGTGTTTGCCGGCGAATGTCGTCAATGAAGTGACAACGCGATCGGCCCAAGACAAGCCACACGGTCCCAATCACGGCGGTGCCGGTGTCGGTGCGCGTATCGGGTCGGCTCGATCGGTCGATCAGCGGGTCGGCGATCGGGC
Organism: Anopheles moucheti; assembly: GCF_943734755.1. NCBI lineage: Eukaryota > Metazoa > Arthropoda > Insecta > Diptera > Culicidae > Anopheles > Anopheles moucheti. Next base: position 9,912,578 of record NC_069141.1, on the reverse strand, counting down.
GCAGGACCGATCGCGTCCCCATGCGAATTGATGTGCTGCTAAGTAGTAGGCTGGAGGTGGGTTTTATTTTTTTGAACGGCGATGGGAACCTACGATTACGATCGGGTGTCGATTTTCACACCAAAACTTTTATTGCTAACGATATATGTTTTGCTGCGCTGTACAAAAGAAGTTTAAATGTTATCAAATCCGTCTGTCCAACGTATCTGCCATTGGCATCCACACATCATAACTCAGCAGCTGCGCTTAAATGTTGCCAATCCGGACAGCGCAACCGACCAGAAGTTAGCGTGCCCACTAACGAGCAGCTCATCTGCAACTAGTTTCACTCCGTGCCTGATTTAATCCGTTTAAGTAGTCAAGTTAATTGAATCGTTTCGGTGAAGATTAATTTGAAATCGATGCCTTTCGATTCGCCAGCCCCATTTGATCCAATAATCGAGCGCATTCTTTCCTTTCTTGTTGGCTAATTTTGGGAGCTGATTGTATTCTTCGATGTGTGCTTTTTTTTTGTTCCAGCCCCATTCTCGGTATCGATTTGAATTTGAATAAGCCGTAACCAAAACACCACTTCTAGCGCTCTTTCTCCCGATCTCTATCTCCCTCGCACGGTTGCGCTTTGGGTTGGTTAGGAATTAAAAATCCGGTGGATCCTAAGCAGCGGCGCTTATTGATGTTTTTTTTTCCACCCAAAAACTCATGTGAATCGGAAAATGGAAAACAAAGAGTAAAAACTGCTCCGACGATCTGGTTCATTTCATCCCCGGGGGCGTTCGGCCGTAGCGTCTTTTGCAGCGTAGCCAACGCAAAGCTAACAACATTCCCAATCTAACCTCCTTCCCTCCCCTTGGTATCATCATCACAAACAGAAGTTTCCACCGTTCATAAATTATGCTAAAATCCTCCGAGTTCAACGAAAAAAAAAATACACACCATCGTAAGATAACCACCCGACTGCAAGTGGGAAAAGGATGGCATTTCGGTGAAGGGGAGAGAAATATTATTCATAATTATAATTTCAAAACAGCCAACCGGCGGGGCATCAATCGCTATTAATCGTCCCGAAGATGGCTCCACAATTAGCGGGAATGAATCAGAAGTATAAATTATCATTTGCTACTCTACTGCGAGCTGCTGCTGCTGCTGCTGCTGCTGCTGCTGCTAGCTGCTGTTACTGACCCGGGAAGGTGCCTAAGTGGGTTCCGCTCCTACGGCACACAATCGCACCGGCAAAGGCAACGGCAATCCTAGCGCAAACGTTAACCAAACCCCAACCATCACAATGCGCACCCGCGCTAATAGTTCCCCATATACCGAAACCGATCGGGTTCGTCTCTTTCGCTATCCACGCAATCTCCATTCAAGTGACAATTACAAATCGCTGCTGGACAACGCCGCCGGCACCACAGGCGGGCACCACGGCTGTTGTCGAACGGGGAGGGAGAAGAAAAAAAACAGTCACAGTCACAGCCCACGGGGTATACATTCGGACCACCGTATGGTGCCGTATGTTGCGCCCCCGCGAAGAAAATGTGCCCCGCGGGCGGGACCCCAGTGTCCCGTGCACCGGGTCATAATTGGATCTATAAATATTAGATTACCAAACCGTTCGAACGAAACCATAAGGTGCTGTGCATTTGCTTATGCGTGCCCGTGCCGTACTGTCGCGATCTTTAGCGTTTGCTTCTGCTACTCGTTCGCTTCAAATTGTTTGTTGTGGAGACATTGTTGTTTTTGGGTTTCCCAACTGAGGCGTTTTTAAAGTTGCAGTTACGTGGTTAATGCTGGTGAAGCTCCTGCCGGAGTCCCATTCCCCCGGATGATAATGATTTCAAATTTATAGGCCAATATTCGATCTGACCTGGCTGCAAAATAAAGTTTGAAAAGGACATGTTTTTAAGCAGTGGACGATCTTTAGCTTCTAACCGTTGTTTGCCGCCCTAGACATTCCTTTGTGATATCTTCCACAATGGAAGTTGTTGATGATGCTATGCTTATATTTCAACTTAATAATTTAGTTCAAGGATTAATACTACTCCAGAAGGTTCTAGTAAACAAATGAATCATAAAATGAGAGGAAATATAACTAGAGCTACGAATAAACTTCAATGAATGAAACCAGAAGACGACAATGCCACCCCTGAGTTCCAAACCGGATGGACCGCATCACAGATTGTATAAATTAATTTATCAAAATAGTAGCCAAATTATGCATGGAGGGTCTCATTTTCGTATTCGTCAGCACGACCATCCTTCCTTCCAACTCTTCCCCACTTGCCCGTGTCTTTGTGTCCTCTGGAAAACGCCACTCATGCATCATCCGGAAGCTTCAGCTGTGTTTCTTGAGGATGGAAGGAGTTGGTTTTTTGTTTCCATTCCCGACGAAGATTTCGGGTGCGAAATTTATGTCTCCGGCTGCGATCGTTCTCAATATCAATCCCCCTTTTGCCCATCGCTTCCACCTCGATCGCGCTCCGGTTTTTTGGTCTAGTGCAGGTCCCCACCTCGCTCCGAATCTAACCGGGTGATCCGATACGGTTGCCGGCTGGCTGAGGTTTTCCGTCCGTTCCCGGCACGCTCTAATGTTGGCCCGGGACTCGCATATGGCGCGACCGAATATGACAGCCCCGGAGCGAGAGATATATTATTAAAATGTCAAAAATTATATGTTTCGGGGATTATAAAATATTAAAATTGGTATCGTACTTGAAATTTGATACAGAAAACCGTACGCTGTGGACGGTATGGTGCCCATTTTGGTGGCGTTTTTTTGTTTTCTCTGTTTTGTTCGCTTTTTTTTTGGGAGAGGAGTCAGTGCTTGTGATGATTCCCAACTCCCGGCCTAGGTGGTTTGCACCGGGGTGGCGTTACAACTGCCGGAAACCGGTGTGCAATGCCGCGGGAACGCATACCTCCCGCGCGACGGAAATTTGTTTCGAAAAAAAAAGAAAGGCTTCGGCCATCTTTATGGGACACCTTTTTGCGGGGCACAGGTAAACAGACCAAACACCAACAAGAACATTCCCGGTGTGGGACAATCTAAAGACAATCGGATGACCGAGAGGGGTGAAAAAAATGGAACCGTCGAATAAAGATGTGGATAATAATAATTTTAAACTCTTCCAAAACAAAAAAAAACGATGAGACTTCCCCGATCGTCAGACGGCCACCGTCGCGTTGGGCTTGGAGGTTATGTAAGCTTTTAGAAGTTAATTGGCTACTCGGGAACGCCCGTGGCACGGTGGGTGTATGGAAGATGTCTAACAGCGTTTGGGGTTTCCGTATTCATGATATGCAGAGATCTTCCATAACTTATGACCATACCGTATTGCGAGCACCCGAGTAGCGTATGGAAGAAATTTGAACCGCTTCCTGATCAACTCATATATGATGGTAATGATTCAGAAGTGGTTACGCATCAAATTACGTCCACCGATCTGAATGCTGAAGATACCTCTCGGATACTTGTCGTGCGGATTGGCCATCTCTGAAACGTATAAGAATAAATTTTGAACCTGAACCTGAACACGGTTTGTGATTGTTTTTTTGTTCTCCATTTGGTATCATGACGCAGAAGAAAGAGTTGGAGCAGCTTTCCTGACTTTAGCCGAGATCATATCCGGTTAGCGGATGTAACAAAGTCTTACTTACTTAATTGCATTACGCCCCATTACACACAGGGCAACTCATCAAATCGGTGTGTGTGCTACTGAAGAAAACCCTCTCAGACCGATTCGGGAACATCTGCAACCGAATTCATGCACCATGATTGAATTCGGCTCCGGTCTTTGAAATTCGGCTCCCCCGGAGCTCCAACTCCGCCATGCAACAAAGTGAGTAGCATCCTTCAAACCCACTAAACTGAGTGCGGCTTAACGAAGTAGATTACTTTATAATAAGACCAATGCGTCATTTTCAATTTACTTCTCACCGAGAGGCAGCGCCCGGGAGCGCCTCATTGCTACGGTTCCGGCGCTACTGGTAATTAATTTCCCGCATCATAATTCAGCGCCGAGCGCTTCAGTCAACTCATTCGGTAGCAATCTCCAGCCTCAGCCATCATGAAGGGAGCGGCCGAGCGCCTGATGGAATTTCATTCCAACCTTTTGCTGGCGGAGCAAAACTGTTAATCATCCAGTTGTCTACCGCGCAAGATCTTACATCTTGGAGCTCAAACCCCCGGAAGGATCATACGGCCGAGAAAAATTAATCTCCAGCCGAAGCCGAAAGGGTCTTCCTGTTATGGTCGTTTTCGTGGCGTTTCGGTGTTGCACTTGCATCCATTGGGCCAGTTTGGGAACTGGATCAACCGAACTCGAGCGGAAGCATCGTTGGCTTCCGAAGCTCAAGCTCATCTTTGGGGAGTGTATTCCCGGAAATCTGTTTGGAAGTCACCCTCCGGACCCTTTTTGCGCAATCATCATTGCTCGTTATCGAATGGATAGTTAATTAACCATCCACCAACTGTTCGAAGGCTTCACAGTTCATGTGCGGCTAGTTTAGAAAATAGTTTCCAAGAAAACGTCCAACATGATGTTGTACTCTGAAGTCGTTATCTCTCCACTTTGTTTGTAAATCTGGCATCCAGCAAATGTTTGCTACCACATTGCATCCCAACTTGCCGTCCTCCGGCTATTTATTACCATATCAGCCCGATTTGATCTTTATCATTTAGGCTACCGTCCCAGTTATCGCAGCCGCAAGCTCATCCATTCATTTGTCCGAAGAGCCGTGGCGAAAGGCCAAAAAACAAAAAAAAAGCGAACCAGAACGTGACGGGAAAGATAAACAAATTCAGTTCGACCAAACAACGTTTATCTCTCCTTACCGAGGGGAGGATAACTCCCTGAGCACAGAATTGCTCTACCTTCGGCGAATTTGTCTGTCCTCCATCCGCTCGCGCTCGCGGCCAGCTTAATCACTTTCCCGGTACGTTTCTCGCCATCCCCATCCCCAGTGGGCCGCATCATTAACGTGCAAGTGCTTCCACGAGAAATGTCGTGTCTCACCGGTCGGTGGATCGTCCGGGTATCGCAGAACAGAAATCAACGAAATTATTAATCACTACCAATCTTAACGAGTAATCTTGGGACTACCTTACCCTTCTCTGAAACGGCACCCGGATCTGGTAGTCGGTGTCGAAATGCAGAGTAGCAGATTTTTAGCTAATTCCTTGACACCACCCAGCCGGTAGCGTAACGTTTTGGACGATTACTTGGAAGCGCAAAGCGGAGACAAATAACGGGCGACCCGGGTCTGCTTGGGCGAGTGAGTAATACCAGATGAAGCGATCGGCGATCCTGATGTCTTGATCCGAGTAAGATAGTTCACCCCCCCCTCCGGTCTTGAGAAGCGGTTTTGCTGATTGTGATCAGACGAGGCCGTGATCCCCTTTTTTTGCGATGAGTCAAGATTGCCCTAAAACCACGATCGACAAAGATTGTTCTTGGTGCGTTTTGAAGGTGAAGATCACTGGTGATGTTGCGAGCGACTATGAAAGTCGCATACGCGTATTCATACACCGACAGGGCGACGAGTGGCGCACGACGCGTGAGAAAAGTCGCCCAATGAGGGCTGTTTTACTACCCGTCACCCAAACCGTCACCCAAACCGTCACCCACCCGTCACCCAACCTTCGCTCGACTGGACAGTATTATTTCTTATTATTTTTTCAGCTAAACTTTGTAACATTTCCAACTCCTCCCACCTCGCTGCCCTCGCTCGTGTCGGTGCAAGATGAAAAGGCCAGGCTGAAAGGCGATCAAGCGCGTCGAGGCTGATCGATCGATCACCTAACAAACAACCACAAACAAGCACAACAACCACGATCAAAACCACCTAACAAAACAATGAGGCGCGCACGAACCCGAATGATGACGCTGTTGATCGGCCGTTTGATCGCCCGATTGGTCATCGTGTGTCATTTTTAATAATAGAAATATTAACACATTGACCACGGCAAAAAAAGGGATGCTCTATGCGGAGATGCCCACCGTTGGGTTGAGTGACGATATCAAGCGCGAAAGATCTCAACGAGCAGATGAGAAACGAACCCGATATCTCGCATTGGGGAGGGTTTTTTTTTTTTAGTCGAACGCGGACGGACGTTTGATCGAGCTGTGTGGCGCACAACGATCGCGGCGATAGGGGTATCGCTTACCTGTATCGCTTTGCCGTCCGTGGTGGCCACTTATGCTGGAATATTAACACCGCCCATGGGTATGCGTCTTGCCGTGAAAGTGTCGGGCGCGTGAGCGCGCTCGTCTAACTCGTCAAGAGCAGCGTCCGACGTTGGTGTGTTATTTTATCACACTTCCACTTTGTAGTGTAGCGCGGAACGAGCCTGTAAGCGATACTCGACAACGCCACGCTTAGCGCTTAGCACCGTACCCGCCCGTCGTCCGTTTGCGGCGTCCTGCAGCCGCATCGGTTACACTGCACTAGGTACTTGATCACTCGAAGCACCCGGCACCGGTTGAATAGACTTCACGGCTCGGCATTTGCCGACAGCTGACAGTTGCGTCGCTCTCGCACGATCATCTCTCGGTCTCTCGCGCACAATGACAGAGCATCCCGCTTTCCGGCACCAGAATTCGGCGGATCAATCGGTACGATCCGGCATTTGTGATACAAGGGGGATTTGTCCAAAAAAAATGAAGGAAAAACGGACCGATCACTTATGCTACTCATATATTAAATAAGCTAGCGTGCGATCGTTTCCCATCAGCTTCCATCAGCCCAAGCACCAGACTCGATCATATGCCGGGCGAGATGCAACTCACACGACGAGTGGCGTACTCGATTCGATTGGTCAGCTAAATTCCATCGCGATGAGTTTGCCGGATCATAACCTGGCCGGGGCAAAGTGCGCGCTTCAATCATCGTGATCACCTTCTGCAAAGAAGATCGGAGTCCGGATGGTTTTGTGGGTTTTCATCGCGGGTTTCATGTTTTCCCGTGAGTCATCCCTATCGTTCAGCTGCTTTGTCACAATTATTCCAGCGTGTGACTAAGTAACGATCGCCTTTTATGCACTACATGTCACAGCACGGTTTTTATGCCACCGATTTAACAGATATGGCTCTTCAACATTCCATTCACCGTAAATCACGACCGGCGAATGCTGAAAATGACGCCTTCTGAAAGGAATGTGATGTATCATCATAGCGTAACATTCTCTGTCCCAGTTATGCTTAGCAAGTCCTTTACACGATGGATAGTTAAGATATCTATCGGAATAAGCAATAAATACGTTAAGGCACGGTTGTTTCTGCAGAAAATATGTCTTGCTTCTTCTCGGATAGAAAGATGCCACTTGAGGGTGTATAAATTATGTACAATTGTTTTTTCTTTCCGTTAAAACCCACATCAACCCACTGCAAACTCACCCCATTGTGGGTCGTGCTTTGGCAAAACAAATCAATTTCATCCCGACACACGCAGCTTGCGCTGCTTCGCTCCCGTGCTGTTGGCCGTACTGTGCACATCGAATTGAAGTTTCCGAAACAAACACGACGGGAGAGCCCGACTCACTGTGAATGCACACACAATTTGCCTTCCCGTCTCGAATACGGTAGCAATCTCAGGATGCAATTTAAGGGGTTCTGGTTTTGACGACACGAAACAAAAGCCTTATCACTGTATGGGGTCATACGCGGTGAATATGACGATAGAGTTCCATTCAGAATCGGATGATACGGCGTAAGTTGATTCGCTACGGTTAATAAAGTGACGACGAATGTTGGGATAAAGCAAGACATCTCGCTCACTGTCAGCAGGCGACACTATTCGTCAAACGCTGGAACGCAACGGACGTAATTTATGATGTTGTGACTTTTCGGTGCAGGTTCGTCGCTTGCAGTCTTTCGTTTGCTTTAGCAGTCGTAAGCATAGAGACGAAGGATCGAATGTTTTATGACACTCGAGGTCATTCTGGGATGCTGTAAAAAGCTGTTTGTTTACGAAATAAATATCCTTTTTCGAGTGTAGTGCAAGTACGAGAAAATCAATGAGAAAATTACCCAAAAAAGCAGAGTCTTAAGCCACCTCTATTTGATATTCCACACTGTATTTCATTCATAAAAATTTGAATTCAAGCTACCGCTTGTTGTGAATTAATAAAAAATAAGAGCAAAATTTCCTCAATCTCCACTACCTCCAACACCCCTCATGCGGTATTGCAATTTCCACGAATCCGTTTAAAATACCGTTTGTCTTGGAATTCATTCATCGAAACGCTCCAGTCGGCCGCGGTCCGTCTGTTTGGGGCCACATCCGGTGCCGGTATGCGGGATGAAATATGGTTCCGATGGAATCTAATTTAAGCTGACTTCCAGCAACCAGTCCAAAATTCTCCAATGACATGGAGCATTCGTTCAGCTTCAGTGGCAGCGTAAAAGGTAGAGGAAAAATCCATTCTCAAACTGGCCGTTTCTGGTACCGCATCTCCACCATGAATGGTATCCGAAAGGGTGGAAGTGAGGGCGTTAGAGGAAATGGAACAGTCGTATAAACGGGAAAATATTTATGTTATGATTATTGAGATTTTGCGCAAAGAGCTCCCGCTGTGACGCGATTTTCGTTTGTAAATTGCTTTTTCAAGCGTTACGATACTGAGTTGAGCGTTTGTTTGGTGCGTCTATAGCCGGAGACTCTTTTTCCGGAGGAGTTCCACGCATATCAGGCAAATCGGACACAAAGCACGAAATCGATCTTATATAATCGAAAGAGTTTAATGTTATAAGAAATTATAGTACGAAGAATACTAAAACATTTAAATTAATATCACAAAACAATCATCTAAAAAAAAACTTACCTTAAATTTGAAAACAGAATGAATGTCATCGAATGAAAAATAAACAAACACATAATAATCTTCATTTTCACGGCATTCTACGCCACCTCTTTACTGTTGCTAATAATATTCAAAATTGTGTTGCAATGCATTATTACACGTATGATTGATTCCGCTCCACATCCTCCCACCCGAATCTGACGCCATTTGTTATGTTTTTTTTTCTCTTGTTTACACTCAAACTTTCACACACAAAACCTATTTTGCTAAAATGTGAAGTGGAGTTTATTTCTCTCGTATTTTTTTGTTTGTTTGTTTGCTTCAATGCTTCGAGTATTCGAATATTCGATCGAGTCTGTACCGGTCTGTCGTATGGTGCGTGTCTGCACCGTGTTGGGTTTAAGCTGTGCGGTATTACAATTCCTCACTGGGAAGCTCATAAGCTCAAGTAGGTAGCGGATGTGTACGGAGCGTCGGGTTCTGAAGCTGAACGTTGGAAAGGCGAGTGTGCCGTTTAAGCGTTAATTTGGCACCTTTTCGGAGCATTCTTATTTAGCGTTTTTTTGTGTCCGTGATTGAGAAGCCACAAGCTATCGTTTGTTTTGTCGTCATTCTCGAACCCCCTTTTCATTCTTCCTGTGCTGACTTCTGGGCTACTAACATAATTACAGCAGACTAGAATCTATTCTAAGCGCGGTTTTTAACGTATTAGTCTAAACAAACTAATAAAAGAGCAACTCCCGGGGGTCACTCGAACGGAAAATAAACAAAAAAAAAAGGGAAGTAAAAGTTGTTTGACACTGAAAGAGAATGGCTCTATCCGTGCAATAAACCAACAAATAAGAGAAGTAAGCAACAAAAAAATCTATTTACCAAAGCAGAACACATCCCACACTTCCAGGCCAGTTGCTAATGTAACTGATTTACGACAAGATTAGCGTATACAGCCGATAGAAAAAGAAACCTATCAGACAGAGTGAAAAGGTTTCCATTAAGTTGGAAACATTAAGTTGGTTGGCATTAAGCGAATGATGAATCAACCCGGTGCGGGCGCGAGCATTGTTTGGTTGCGTTGCGTGTAGCGCAAACAATTTGTTATGTCTCTTTTCTATCGTTCTCTCTATTTCGAGCGATCGCACTGCGCAAGAACGACGAAAGCAGTTAATAATCCGCTGACAGGATCCTTTCTTCACCCGGCTAAACGAGTCGGCTCCGCATTGTGATGCAAATCAAATTTTATTCCCTCGCGTTTATCGGTGATCACCGGGGCCACAGATAAACGTTTCGATGATTCTCTCATATCAATCACAACCACAGCTGATGTGGTGTTGGCGGGGGAACAAAACATCACATCGTACACAACAATACAATGCCCATTAGGCGATCGTTTAGGCGTGTGATCCGACATGGGGACATGTTTCAGCAACGTTATTCGATTGGACGTTAGCGCGCATCATGTGTCGAGGCGAGATCGCAACCTACCAAAACATGCTATCTGTGTGGTTTTAGCAGCGTGTGTAAAACGGAAGATAAATCAAATTGGCAATTGCATTAGCGGAATTAGCGCCGTCCGAATTTGCTATTTAGTCATGCTACGGGATAGCTAAACACTTACTTTCCTACTGCCGGCTCTAAGGGAGGGTAAGTCAATAAACATCATAACTGGGATAGTGTTGTGCTGAGAAATTGCTTCCTTAAGCAAAAACATGTGAACTGTTTGCTTCTATTCTGTTCGCTTTTTTATTTGCCGCTCATGTTTTTGGGCAGCATAAATTAGTAGTACATCTTAAATAGGTGAATTTCGAAGAAAAAAACGCATTAGGGTTTAAACTTAGAGTAGTTTGCTTTTGATTGTGTGCTTGTTTGTGGTTTCGCATTTGTTTTTCTTTTTATTTACTTTAAAATTTGATTTCCTTTCCTTTTAGTCCTTTAATTTTGATTGGGTCACATTGCGTAAGGTATGTACAGATGCAAACACGATGGCCGTGCGTTGCATTCTTCGGCGTGCCGTCTTTGCTAGCGCTGATGACATCACGAAAACACACTTCCTCCTTGCCGCCACATATCATGGGCAGGGTTCTTCAGCTTACTTTATGAAAAAAGGAATATTTTATACACATATAAACCGTACGGGATGCAACGTAGCGGTTTGCATCCCCTGCAAATGTGCACACTGCGTTTTAAATAACTTATGCAAAACCTGCTCCCTTAAGGCTTCCACCGGATGGACGCTCACCTACCATTTTTGCGATCGATATCATGGTATTTTTTATTGTTCCTAGCGCGCGATTGAATGTTTTCAAACCGTTGCACATTTTTTCCCTTCTCGCGTACACATATTTATGCCTGCATTAATAATTATAATAATAATAATATAATAATAATAATAATGATAATAATATTATAAAATAAAAATAGTGTATTACATTGTAGCTTTCTTGTGTGCGTGTTGAAATTATAAATGGGCGAAATCATAAAAATGCACCGTGTTTTGCGTTGCGAAAACGTAAATGAAGTACAAGAAACGAAAACAAAAACACGGAAAATTATAAAACAGACACAAGCAAAAAAGCAAAATCCGCCGAAACTCAGTATCAGTATGCTCGATTGTTGTTACCGTTCATTGTCCTATCCATATGGATGGATCTGTCCGTTGTTGTTTTTTTTTGTTGGGGAAAAAAGAAAAAAGAAAGAAAAAAATACGAAAAAAACAGATAATGGTGATTTTGTTTTGCTATGGAGCGATTTTGTTTGTTTTGTTTTTGATTTGGTTTGGAAGGATCAAACGTAAGAGAGAGGGATAGAGAGAAATAGGTGTAGGTTGTAAACTAAAGTACCATGTACGTAAACATCTCACAATTAGATAAACGTAAGCCAATCAGTACCAATACAGCAGAATAATACATTATTCGGTATTAGGCAAGTAGAACTACTAAATTTGGTGCAAAACAATTAAGCAGAAAAGGGAATGTCGGGAAAGGACGTGTCAGGACGAGCATTTGGATGAGGGTTTTTCGAGTTCAAGTAGTTAAACGTTTGTAGTCATTTATGAATCCTTTTCAAGTAGAGTTGGAATGTGCAGAGGAGGACATGGAGACGCTTGACTTTTCGTAAGATTTTGCTTTTTAAAAATCGATTCTGTACAAACCCTTCTCAACTCCCGCACTCCTCAAAGCTATTTGGCATGACAGGTTTGGTCGTTTGACAAAGTTTTGTACAAAATTGAATTGATATTGAAAAATAATTCAACAATAGTAAGAATTCCATATCTATCCTTCACAAACTCTAATTCAACTTGAAAAGAATTCCGGAAATCCTTAAAATGTTTCACTTTAACTCGAAAACCCCTGTAAAGGAAACGAACAGAAGTTGTACGACAGGGTAAGAAAGGATATGTGGGAACTGTCTGGGTTAGATCGGGTAATTTTGCATCGGAAACTACAGTGAAGTTGGTGAATTTGTTACTTTAGTGACATGTTCATCTTAACAAATTTTGCGTTGCGTCGTGTATACGTGCGGTGTCTGCGGTCCGGGTTTTTGTTATCTGTCCACCTGCTATTATCAAAGTCACACGGTGCCACCAGGAACACCAGCCCGGGTACGTCGATGATACCAAACTATATCACAAAAATAAATCTTAGCAAACTAATAGTAGAAACAATTTTGAGACCGAAACTCCCCGTGCGGCTAGTGTTCCCCGGTGCGGTGTTCGTTTTTGTTAATCCACTAATGGAGGTGTCTTGGTGTGAGTGGTAAAATTTTGAAAGCATTAGATTATTCCGAAATCATCGCACCCGACCGATCGCAATTGTTTTGACATGCAATGGGAGATTTCATGGCGAAACAATTCTACCGGTAAGATGCATATATTCATATGTATGATTATGACTATGTGTTTGTGTGTGTGTGCAAGTATTCGTGTGTGTGTGTCTTTTTTTTGGGCCAAAACATATCTCTTGAGTCATTGCAATTTGAACGCTCTCCCCCGGGCATTTTGTCCCCGTTCTTGGGACAACGGTGAATGCGGTTTCGATCAGCGTGGGACATTGTGATGGAAAGTGTGTCTTGTAGCGCAGGATGGCGAAAAGGGTGGCATAGAGTTGAGAAACAAAAAAAAATCAGGATGGATTAACAACAATTTCGGTGTGGGGAGATTATCGCAACATCACGACGGTAAGGAACGTATTCGACAATTTTGAAGGTCAAACAACATTTGGCATGAGAAGTGACTGAGCGGAGCATGCGCTAAGCAAATAAACATAACTGCGAAAATGATTTGCTTCACGACGTTACATGGACGTTACAATGAAAGCAGTCTGACATTCCAACGTTCGCATAAACACAAATGACAAATTGGGGAAGGTTTCTTGCAGGGGAGGAAAATGGTGATTATCGCTTAAACATAAACAGACAACTATCGCAGAACAGTTATGCTTACGTTAACATTGGATCGTGTCTTCTGATTTCTGTTCTAATTGTATCTTTTGCATATTTGTATCGCTCTGTTCTTCTCTTTTTACTTCTGTCGCGTTAAACACCACGGTTAGACGGGGGGTTTGTTTTCATCTTTTTTCTTCTCACTACCAGCCACTCCATTGTTCCTTCGCTGATATGCTTATTGAGAGTTCGGTTTGCCGCAAACATATGCCACTCATTTCGTGTACCGTGTACCGACCTCGCCACAATTCTCACATGCCTGTGCGGACTCGACTACGACTGCGCTTCTGGCGTTATGTTTGTCCTTGTTTGTTTTGTTTTGTTGTTAAATAAGTGCGACCTATAAAACCATTTTACATGTTTGGTGCACTTTCGCTTTTGCTACAGAAGCCCAGGAGAAGCAAACATTGATCACCGCGAAGCTACGAACACACACACACGCACACGCACGAACATAGGCACACAGGCGCGCGATCGAGGCAAAGTCGCGATCAGTCGCTTTCCACGCTAGTTTATACTGGGAGATTCAAAGAAAATGTTGTACGTTTTTTTTCTTTTTCTTCAGGCGTGCTTTTTTCTGTTCGGTCATGTCGAATTTCCAGGCATTCTGCTTATGTTCATGCTTCTTTTCGATACAGATATTCGATTGTAATGACTCAGTGGGTTGAGGCTTTGCTTAGCTCAAGTGCGGACGATGGTGTTACACGTCTATTGCTATTCCCGGTGCCGCATTTTCACTAAGAACTGCTGTTAGGTTGTTTGGTTTTTTGCTCTGATGTTGCACAATGCATGTATACTCTCTGTCCGCCATCACGCTTTTGTGTGTTTGTTTGTTTTGTTGTTTGTTTGCTATCTATACGATATTTTATATATTCTCCATCACCCATTTGTTTTGTTGGATTTACTTTTAGAAGTTTAATGTTGGTTGATTGGTTGCGTTTTACTTGAGTTTTATATATGTGTATTGTCGTGTAATAGGTATGTGTATTTTTTTTTGCAAGTAAATGAGTGTACATCGGAGGAAGGTTTTGTCAAATAGTGCTTACCGCCAAATACATTGACTGCATCTGTGTGAGAGAGAGAGAAAAAGAGGGAGACAAAAGAGAAGAGCAAAAGAAAAGGAAACGAAAAAGAAGAAACATTTTATTACTAAAGTGTTTATTAACTAAATCAAATGAAATTTAATACGTGTGTATATTTATTGTGCCTCCAGCACTTAAGCACGTTAAACACAGGTCAAAACAACAACAGTGAACAACAATAGAGGAATCACACCAATTATTTTATCTGCTACGAGCGAATGCCCGATCATGTTACATCCAACATCAGCTAGCGATGCCGTTTGACACGACACGACACAACGACAAAGCAATACAGCTGACAGTTGACCACGCCGCTCTGATCAAGCGTTACCTTTAGAGTGCTCAAGAAGCGTGAGAAAAAAGATCCCATCTTTGCATTCACCTGAAGTGCCCAACATTCCCGAACACTCTTCGAGCTCTTCCGGACAAACAGAACCCGGCGGACAAACAAAAACCCACTCTGAAACGGAAACTAAGGCTGAGGCTTTTCTTTTGTGCTTAATTCTTCAAATTAAGTTAAAATTCTTTACCCAACAATACGTCAAACAGTAACTTTCCTTTCGACAAAAGGAGGCTCCACCACCGGGAACAACGGAACTGCGAAATAGAATTGTTTTATGTAAATCAGTCAGCATTTGTTTGCCGTTGCGAACCATGTACGGTTGAATGTGGACGAACCTGACATACGATATGTTTGGTCGTAACTTATCAACGGTGCGTTTTATAGCTCTATTTCGTTGGCCGCTCACCCTCACGGTCGCTTGTCAGCTGCCAGCGCTGCTAGAGTCAGCCACCTAGCGTTAGGGGCATTAGGAGTTAAGCTCCGAAAACTAAAAACTCCTCGGCTCGGGTGGATAGAACTCTTGCTCCGATCTCTACCCAACCACCTCATGACGATGCTCATGTTTCACCCCGCACGTGGTGTGACGTGATGAATGAATAATAAATGAATGAACCGTTCCGATTGCTTGAATGAGCCGGTCGAACAATCGCCCCAGGTACGAGATTATTAACTGTCCGATTGCTTAATCGCGTCCAGCCAGTCACTTTCTTCGCATCTGATCTGCCTGCGAGTGAAGGAAGCGGGGTCGGTGTGAGGGGCAGCTGACACCCTGGCCAAATATTAACCTCAAACAAACGCGATCCGACAAGTGCCGACACACCGAAGGTAATGGTGTAAGGTCATAAAGGCTGTGGCACTGATAAGCGACCGCACTCGTAGATAACCTCTGCCCGACTCGTTTGAAGTTTACCGCGAGGATTTTTTTTGATCGCTTTCCCGCTCCTTCTGCCGTCCCAAATATGGCCACACAGTAAGAAACTCAACCGGAAAGGACCGGCGGTGTCGCTAACACCGTTCGTCGACAAAAAAATCCCAAACCCAACGGCACTGCAGAGTCAAACGGGCGCTGCACCGATAACGAATCCGCCATCGCAGCCGTGGTTCTGCAAACGAACAGGACGCTTCACCGCATCCACGCGCTATCGATGCGATCCTCGCCCTGTGGTTTGGCCGAGAGCTGGCGGCTTCGGAAAAAACGATCATGTCCAGAGGATGTGTATGTTTTCCAAATAATCCGTACAACAGCGTCAATATTGACACAGCGCAAACACGCGTCCAAACAAAACCCGACCGATCGGGCTTAAAGTCGATGAGAACCAGCCAGAAATGAGCGCCCGAATTGGGAAGCAAACAGAACCGCTAACAGCCCCGCTAACACGCATTCCGGCCACAAACACACTTTTCGTATTTCTCTTCACCGAATCGTTCCATCGGGCGCGTGGAACCCCGACGCGATTGTGGTCGAAGACTTTCGGGCATCCGAAAGCAACAGAACGGACCACCGGCATCCGGGTGATCTTTCAACAGCTTGATCGATAAGACATTGCTTGCGAGATATTCAATCGAGGCATGATATTCGTCTATATGTTAGCGAAACATCTCTCCAACATCTCACGGCGGCGAAACTTACCTGTGCGAGCGTAGATTATCCTGCCGCTTGAAGTATTTGCCGCAAACCTCGCAGGAGAACGTCACCTCCGGGCTTTTGTGCGTGCGCTCGTGGATCATCAGGTTGTACGGTTTGGTGAAGCGCCGCTGGCAGTACTTGCAGACGAATTCGCACTTTGGTCGCATCTTGCGACGGAAGTCGGCCCTACGG
Organism: Anopheles moucheti; assembly: GCF_943734755.1. NCBI lineage: Eukaryota > Metazoa > Arthropoda > Insecta > Diptera > Culicidae > Anopheles > Anopheles moucheti. The sequence goes on along the minus strand of NC_069141.1, from coordinate 9,896,103 downwards.
TCGTCGTTGTCAATACGCATTACCGCAAACATGGTGGCGTGTGTTGCTGCGCGTCAAATCTAAATGAATTCTTTACCGGTGCTCGGGTGCTCCGGTGCTCCGGTTGTCCGGTTCCTTTGCCGATGGGATCCGAGATGGATGCGCGAGATGTGATGCTGACGATTTGTCTGCTGCGGGTGGAATATGCCGCTGTGCTATCGCTACGTGCCAGGACGGGTGTAAACCGGCGGCCACAAACTCCGTTTGCGGAATGAGTTAATACCTGCGGGAGGAAAGGGATGGAAGCGTTAAAATGAGATAAACTACCGGTGAACGTAAATAGCTGCGATGGGCCCATTAAGTGCAGAGGCCAGTCCGCGAAATTAGTACGGGGTTTTTTTATCTAAATTGCAGTACACAATTGCCTTTTCCCCCCCTGGGTGAGTGGCCACGGTGTGCTGGACGGTACGTCAATATTTGTACCATATTCGGTATGCCGACAGTATTTTGTGCTGCCGGTGCTACTTGTGTAAACGATCTCACATTGGGACTCGTATCCAGCAGCTTCTGCAGCTTCATTGGAGGCGAGTTGCGTGCCTGGAATACGCCGAATATCTGGAATGTGTGCACCAGCGAAACACTTCAGATGAGTTATGAACTACCTTCATCAGCAACTTCGTTTTTCATCCGACATTTTTTGGGGCATAGTGCTGCTTCATCTACTAGCAAGATCATCAGAACTAGCATTGTAACGAGGTTGGTTAAACTGTTTACTTTTCCGAAGATCTTTGTACGATCACACGAACTCAATGATCAAGAAATTGGGACATTGTTTAGATCTTGGTTTTCGCTTTCAAGAAACTCAACGAACTGAAGATCACTGTACGATCACACGAACTCATTGGCCAGGAAATGGGGACATTGTTTAGATCTCGCGTCCCGCCTTGAAGGAAACAGAAAGAACTTGTTTGTATTTGATAGAGTTGACATGTTGCACTGTGCTCATAAATTAGACTTCAATAATTTACATTCGTCATCTTGATCTAGAGCGTTCCACTTTAGTGCCGCAAGAAAACCCAAACATTCGTCAGCAAAACCGAAAAAAAAATCATCTCCCCAGCTCCCAAACCCTTTGAAGCTAAGCTTCCTACTGGCAGCAACTTTAACCCGATCGTGACGCGCTACTCCATTTAATGGACGATATAAAATTCTCCGTCTCGACATTGACACAGGCGGGCAGCCTGTGTGTCACTGTCACCGTGGACGACCTACAGCAGCAGCACTAGCGCCGCACAGCAGCTCATCATTCGTAGCTGCTAACCTTCACGCGAACCGTGGCTTTTCGGGCAATAAAACACTCTCAAGCTACAAGCGCAAGGAAACGATAAATGCTACTTCACAGCATTTTTTAACGCCGTCCGTCCGGACACTTATGCAGCTTGATGTTTATTTATTTCTCTCTCACTCACCCTTCGCCTTCAGTATGAACGAGTTTGTTTTTAAGGAGATAGGCTATATCGAATAAAGAACACTTAAATTTCTTTATACTGGCTTCTCGAATTTGCCCTTGCCCGTGATCTTTGCCACTGATAAGCGCCCATTTAGCGAAAATTAAGGATGGGGGGGGAAACAAATGCTGCTGCCGATCGGGGCAATTACCGCATCATGGTCCCCTCCGTAAAGCCAGCAACACACCTCACGAAGCACGGAAGCTCTGGCAGTTGTTCGGGGCCGGTTTAATTCGACGATTTGTGCGCCGACGGACGCGTAATGCCGAACATCTTATTGCCGGACTATCGCGCCAATGTCGCGGGGGGTTTTTCTTTTTTTAATCGATATTGGCACCGTTTATGATCCATCCACAGTCGTTACGCACCCGCAAAGTGTCGGAGCACTTCGGCGTTTTGGTTGGGCAGCAGCAAATTAGCGATCGTAAACGTTCGATCGTTGCGGGTAGCCACCGACATTCGTGCGCAATCGCCATCGGCGAGTGTTGATGACCTGCCAGACGGCCGGAAACTCGTTTCGCTAGCCACCGGTTTTCCTACGCGTCCCATCACTAACTACCTGAAACGGTGGTCGTTTGATTCGTGCCGTGGGTGTTTGATAGATGTGATCGCGCGCGCTAAGGATATGTGTCCACCTCCTCAACTCACCTTTTGTGGCGGTGACATCTCCCGTAAGCACGGGAGATCGGATGGAAATTGGTCGGAAGCCGGTACAGCAAACATTATTTAAATTGGGTTGATAAAAACAGCTTCTCGGCGTGGGTTCATGCTTTGGCGCAGAAGCCAAATTATAAGGACTTATCTCAGGTTGATCTGCACCAATATCGGATGTATTAGGAAGGGATAGTGTTTTTAAAAGTTCGAAACAATCTTAAAATCTCGTGCCAAATCGTGCCTTTTCCACGCTGTACAATACATTTACCATTGCTTCTGTTTCACATTGTGGGCACCAAACAGAAGACCGAAATGCATCTTAGCATGCTGAGAGCATTCGATTCGCTACTAATTGATTCATCGTGCTGCAGATAAATAATCCTTCCTCCCCAGTGGGAGCTTGTCAAGGGTACAAAGCTTCCCCGAAAAAAGCCCCACACACTTTTAACTCCATCCGAATGCTCCGTTGGAGCATGCAGCGACGGTATGCTGTTGCGCACTACCCTGTCCGCCTTGTCAAGATGTGTTCGCTCGTGTTGCTTGTTAGCTACCTGGCGCTACCGTAATGGAGACGCGTGATACTCCAAATGCTTGGTCGCGATGCGCTTGCCGCCGTAACTCTGGTAGCTCCGAAAAAAAACCCCGATGACTTCAAATGCATTTCTGGGATCTCGTGAAAGGCACGATCAATGCGGGGCGAGTTGTTTGGGTCTGGTGTTATAATTGAAATTTATTGCCGCAAAACCGTGGGTGGGAAATTAAGTTGCTTATAATTTATGTCAGATATCCGCCCGGGTGGTGGGAGATGTGCCATCGGCTGAGGGGAACCTTTTAATGTGAACTCTGCTAAATGGCAACCAGCGTGTTGTGGTAGCTCGTTAATATGTGCTACCAGTGCTGGTGGGGCTATCTTTCTTTGTGAAACAGTTCTTTATTTTCTACGAATCTCTTCCACGAGTTTGAAACTTTATAGCCATAGTTGGTGTATTTTCTCCAACAAAGCTGACATTTGATCAGGCTTTGTGGCTAACCACACTTTTTGGCAGAACTAGCAACAAATCTCCCCAAAACGGCAGCACTTTGACATTTGTCAACGCAACTGCTGACGTACACAGATCTGGCCAAACGCAGACGCTTACTTAACATAGCGAAACACCATGATTCATTGGGCCGAATGGTGCAGCAGACAAAGAAACTCGTCAAGCACAAGAGACGTCCCGCACGCTGACCTTCCATGACGTAAGGGTGCGCACCGTAGTTGGAGGTGTATTTTTGTATCTTTCGCCCCACTCCGGTGCTTAGTAGTACACTCCGATGGCTGTGTCATTTTTCAAACCACACTCGCCTTCGTCTCGCATCCGCAAAAGGTCTCGGACACGGACGGGCAGCAGCCCGTTCAATCAGTGTATGATTCAGTGCACTGGACGGTTGTGTCCTACTAGTCGCACAGTTTCCTGAGGTCACCGAGAGGGTGGAACCACGGTACGAAACAACCGTCCAACAGTCGCTAAACCGTCGCACATGGGGAAGTAATTTGCCATCGGGACGTTGCTTAATAGCCAACCCATTAGCGTGTCGCGCACCGGCACGGACCATTAATGCCCGGGAATTGGTAGCATTTGTACGCTCGGGGACCACGCTGAACCGTGAATTTACCTGACGCGGAGGTCACTTCTCACTTCTCGCGCCGCTTGTTTGGTAAGATTCATTGCATTACTTCATCTGTCGGTTCACCGCCACACCATGAGTCATTGGTGTTGCGTAGCGGCTGTAGGGCAGATGTTCGACATGAGTGCTGGCAATAATCCTTCTCGTGTGCAAACTCCGGTTTTGCCTTATGGCAAGCTCTCATGTATGTAGGTACAGCCCTGTGTGTGCCTTCTTCTAGCTTTATTTCTCCAGACCACCCCGAACAATCATCACAGGAGGGTCTTCAGGGTCTTTGGTCCATTGTTTCGGTTTGTGCACGATGGGTCAATCTAGGTCTCGAGTCCGCGCAGCAATACTCTCGGATCTCCCGGTGTGAGCAGCTTGGTTGTCTTCGTCTAGCAACCAAGGCTCCGAGAGTTTACCGATCATGTGGTTTTTTGGGTCAAAATACACAAACAGAGCACACCCAGGACGCTCCCTCCTATTCGCATTACATGAACAATGACGGGTTTTTTTTGTCAGCTTTTATTGCCAAAGACACATGTTTATTCGTGTGACTTCTTGCTTCTAGCGAATATCTCAATGATCGCCTAGTTGTGATGGGATGGACAATTTCTCGAGAGTTGAGAAACAATTCCAAACAATTCCAAACACTGTCCTTGTCCTTTCCCAAAATAACAGCCACACACAGCCAATGGGAAAAGAGGCCAATTTCTTCCCAAACAACACACAACACCAACGTACCAAGGGGACTTTCGTCGGCGGAGCTCAGCAGCGGATTAACTTATTGCAAACGATGGCGATAACGAGGAAGTGTTGCATTACGGAATTATCCACTTCACACGCCATCTACGTCGGCTGTACGGAAACACTCTACACGCTCGCTATCGCCTACGAAGTTCGCGCTGTGACTTAAGACTTTCGGCGAGCCGCGTCTGCGCAACTTGCACCGGACTTGCACCGGCGGGAACGGACCCGCGGAGCGAAGGAGTTTGCGCACGGAAACACATCTTCCCACCGTCAAGCCGTCGTCATCATCGTAATAAAGTGCATTCGTCTTGTACGAGGTAAGCGCATGCACTCGACGCCCTGCGACTAGCGCTGCTCCTGTTGTGTTGCTCCGTGGTACGTGGTACCGCCGTGGTGTGCAACATTCTGCACATTCCAGCCGACGCGCTTCGGCAAAATGGGAAGTGCAGAGTTGCAAACAGTGTTGGACATGGAAATCTGCTGTTAATTTTTAAGCGTAACGTCTGCGCCGACGGATAGAATGTCGTGTCATGCGCGGAAGAGCTACGGACCGCGTAGGGTGATGCAGCGGGGGTTGAGACCCGTGTGCATCCGATGAACCACCGCATCGGGTGGTCTTTTTTTTTTTTTGGTTGGGCAACAATTTTGCTTACGGGATGCAGATACACATAGCCGGGTCGGGTCGACGACTACAAGGGACATTGTGATTAATGAGCGGAAAACGAGGCCGGGTCTGCGTCGTGTTTTCTTCTCACCTGTGTGGCCATTTTTCTCTAGCTCATTTCGACCCGGATCGGACGACCGCCGGAGAGGTGGTGGTGTGCCAAGTGTCGTCCGACATTGCGCACTTGTAGCGTGGTTTAAGCGCAAGGTAAAACGGTACGCTGCAAAATGCTTCAAAGCAACCGGACATTGGAATTTCGAACTATTGCTTGTTCCCGAATAAACGAACTCACCACAACATGCTCCAATTTGTTGTCCGCCGCAGCAAGATGAATGAAATGCGCACCGAAGAATTCGTTGCGTCCCTGATGATTTATAGAATATCTCTCAGCCATTCACAGCCAAGATCTCTCAAGGTCCTCTAGATCGATGATTGTGATGCTCACGATCATTCAAAGGCTCAATTCAGGAGCAGGATCAACCAAAGGGACATGCCTCAAAAGACGCATCACTTCGAGATGAACAAGCAAAGGATATGAAAAATGACTGCACCCACTTTGCCATGATACGGCATGTTTCATCAAGCACACTTGGCGCATTGTTACGACATTCCATTCTCGTTGCCCTGGTGGCACTCTTTCCGTCAAGGATGCTTCCCGACCACCGAAGCATCCTTTTTTTTTTTATAACTCCACTCTCTTTATGTGATTCCCATTCATGAGTGCATTCTACGACATGCGAGAACAATCAAACACCGCCCTTTCTTCGGAATCACTTCAGTTGCGATCGTTTCGGTCAAGATATCGGTACGTTCGAGTGGACTTGAACATTGAACCGAACACATCAACACACTTTGCTGTCACGCAAGTGTTGGAATTTTGTTACGCATTGGAGGGGAAGAAATAAGAAAGTCTAGAAATTCGGGCACCGCTTGCGGCTGGAGCTTCCAATCGTTTCGCTCTCGCCATCGAAACCATAATTTTCGGCCACACTTGGGACATTTCAGGCGCAGGGTCTTAACGGGTGAGGAAAATATCGATCTTCCGATCGACCGAAAAAAAAATGCTGAACATGATAAATGAATCTGGTGACTCAACAAATTATCACAAGTGGGTTTGTGAGATGAAAAAGGACTTTGAAAAGGATTCTTGTTTTCTTTCCCTTGTTGGTTGGTAAAACGAAAACGTCTTTATTCCCGATCGTTGTTTTCTTCCCGGGGATTTTTTTTTCAATGAGTCAAACATTCTCCCCACTCACGCGGCACAATCTAGTTTGCTATGAAATTTGTGTCAACTAAAAGGTTTTGGGAGAATAAAAAAATGCTTCCCACGCGCCACTGTTCTAGTTTCAGTCTCAGAATTGAAAAAAGAACTCACACACATCCACGGCGCGCATGACTAAGGACGCACGCAATAAATCTTGCCAGGTGTCTATTCGTGAGACTCCGTCACAGCATCATCATCAACGGTACCAATTTTGGTTGCTGCAGCGCACCGTCCAAGTTGCCGCCAATAAATTAGCTTCAAATTTTGGAGCATCGACAACAACAACAACAACAACAGGAAAAACTCCTCTCCAAAGTCACTCACACAGCCCGAATGCTCGGAGATGGGTGATTTTTACGACATCCAGAGGCAAGAGTTCGATACCACGCACGTCCCCGTAACGGTGAAAACGGTTCCAAACTGGTTCGGCCGGAATTTACGGGGATTCATCAAAGCGGAAGTAATGGCAACCGGACGGGGCCATCGACACGCCGCCACGTTTGATCTCTGCCGTCTTACCGACCAGAAGTACACACACCCGGTACACAAACAAACGATTCTTGCCCGATTTCCTTATCTCGCGACGAACAGCGTAACTACCGATTCGCCAAACGTAAGTAACGGTCGGCTCCAAACGAGAAAGTCACCCCCTTAGTCTAGGTGCGGTGGTACCCACGCTCGGTGATGGACAAGATTTGGTTGTCTGTTTTATTGCCGTTTGTTACCTTGTGTTGTTTTTTTTTTTTTTGCAAAACAACCATCAAACAACTGTCCGCCTAATTGAGGGAACATGTAGCGAAAACATTGGTTTTCGAGTTACGGCATTTGTAACGGCCCGGCGTCGATGACGAATGCTTTGGCCGGTGGGATCGCATCACCGTTCAGCGATCTCGAGACGGTAAGGTTGTAAAATTGTTGGCTTCCACCGTTTGATAGCGAAGTTGTCCGGTGCTCCAACGTTTTTGTCGTAAGGGCATCAACAACCCCAATAAATGATTTCATTTCTCGCGAATAAAGTTCTCCATTAGAGAGTAACTCAACGTGTTATATTGGAAATGTTTCATAAAATCTAATATTCAAATAAAAATACACAATTAATGTGTGTACATTACGGGGAAAAACAAGCAACTAACGAGCCACGGCACTAACGCAAACGCCATGATGATCGCCATCGTACTTTTCCGCTACCGTTCGCTCTTTCTCTTTTCTTCCACCCAAAACGCGGCTACCGTTTCGCGCGGTGCTACCGGTGTTACGCCATGGTGCGTGATGCCGATCGTTTCGAAAAAGGTGAACAAAAATGCGTCGAAAAAAAAAGCAAAACCCCGCGGGTAAGAACCAGAGAATGGACCAAAGAAGACAACCTGGAGCGCAGCATCCAAAGAGGGGACAAACAGGGGCAAAAGTGCTACTGGTTTTCTCGCTCTCGTGCACGGCTGCAACACCCGCCAAACACGCGCCGGATGTGGCCATCTCTTTCTCGCCGCGCTGCAATACGGTAGCCATTGCGTAAAACCGGTAGCCCAGCCATTTGCCGTGGCGCGATTCGTTCACCCTCTGCATTTGGGGTGGATTAATGTGAGCGTTACCTACACCACCGGTACAAAAAACGGTAGCAAATGGAGAATGTTGGTGAGTTTTCCGCTTACCCAATCGGACGATCATTTCGATCGGGCGAGCAAATTGTGCAAACATTCGCTAGCCATCGGTGGGATCTTTGTTTGTTTTAGTACGGCTTGTGATTTGCAAAACACACAAGAGCGCCGAAGCCGTCGGCAATTTGGCATTTGCATTTGCAATCTACACCAAACGAGTCGTAAGCAACAGAAGCCTCGATTTCTAACAGTAAATGAATGAATTTATCTACATTACAGTTAAGTGTAGTAAATACAACAATAAAACTTACCTTTAAAGTGTTTTTCAACAACGTAAAACCTGTTGCTCCACGCTCGAACGTTGTTTGTGTTTCTGCCGAATTTAATTAACTCGTCTATAATCGTTCATTTAAGCGCCACTGAAACGTCAAATTCAACACTTTGCTTAGCTTTTGCGTCACTTTATGCAACACGCCGTTTAGTGGGCACAATCTACTAAACCAAACTGCACATTTGCTTCTACGCACCTCTATAGCATTCCTCTTGTAAGAAGGGCGTGTGACACTTGGTTTTCGAGTTCCGTGTGGACACGAAACTGTCGGTTAGTCGGTTGGAACTCTTTATTCCCCACACACACAAAATTGGAGCTCGTTTCACTTTCACTGCGAAACTTGGGTATCGCCAGCGCTGGTTACAAAATCACCAAAGTCACACTGCGACGAACTGTAGTCGGCAAAACTTTCGCGACGGTTTTGTGGCGGTCTCCGCAAGCCTTAAAGGGATGCGCTCGGTCTCTGGTGCTGCAAGGGTGGCTACAACGGAATATAAAAACAACACACACTCACACAGACCAACTGCTCACTAAACGTTTGCGATGGCGATCGTATGACGGGAGAGTAGCTCGGCGAAGCGTTCTCGTTCGATCGAGTTCGAATGATCGTTTAACGCGCCCGTGTCGGCGCTGGTATATCGATAGGTCTCCGGGACCCGGCTGCTTCTGCTGCCGCTTGTTGCCGTTTGCTGCTGCTGCTGGTGGTGCCGCTGATGCTGCTGCTTGCTGCTGCCGCTTACTTGCAACTTCCGTACGTGAGCGGACGGATGGGATTGGTTACTGGAATTGGCCGTTGCTAGTAACAGAAGTCAAAACGACTTCTTGCCGAGGCAAAAGTAGCGCCTTCTTCTCGGGGCTGCTGGCGAAGCAATATACAGCACCGCACAACACCGGGGGCTGAATTCGAGCTGGTGCGAGCGAAACGAAGCGACCCGTTGGCTGCTCGTTGTACATTAACAAAACCAAAAAAAAAGCCAGGCAATCGTTGTTGATCTTCACGCTGAAACGAGAAACAACGCAGAAAAACGATCGACGCAGCAGGCGATGCAAGGAGAAACGCCGAGCGGTGTGAACGAGACAGTAATAGAGCGAGATGTAAAGAGAGCGAGAGAGAGAGAGAGGGTGAGCGAGTGAGACACAAACAATGAAGGGAATAGAGCGAAACGGTCGAGATCAACCGCTGTGAGCAAGAGGGCTCCCTATTTGTGTTGTTGTTTGTGCCCCGATTGATGTATATCGGCATCGGGGTTGAGTATTTACAGCCCTGGCAGGGTTCGCTATCCAGCAGACCTGAGCGGGAGAGGCCAGCTCACGGTGTGTAACGCGCGTTACCGACCGCACATCGCACCGCAAACCGTGTTGCAGCGTGTTGCGTTGTGGGGCACCGGGGGTAAGTGACCGTGTGCGAGCCGTGTGCGAGAAAGAGAAGCCCATTCCGAGTGGCAATGGTGGGGCGGGGGGCGAGGGCTGGCAGTGCGGCTGCCGTGCTGCTGGCGGTGTGCGATGTGAGAGGTGTGAGAAAGGGGCTACCCGACGATGCGGCCGCGTAGGACGGAAGAAGATTGAAAAACCGAAATAAATGGTCTCGCAAGGGTCGCGCCGAGGGGTGCGTGTGTTGCTGGAACCGCTGGCACTGTGTGTGCGACGGAGACAGCACGAGCACGATGGTGCTCGGTTAGAAACTAGTAGCCGTTTCATTGATGCTGCCAGCTTCTTCGCACGCCCGATTCCTTCCACGTTCCACGTTCAAACCCAAGCGCAGGAGCCGTTCCAGGCACCTCCACTCATCATCATCTCTCCCCCATGAAGGGGTAAGAGAGCGGGAAGGTGGGGGATGGGGAGGATTGGTGGTAGACAGCAGATATATAAACCATTTATGTAAAGTAAGTAACCGCCACGATCGGGGAGCGTGTTTCGAGCAGTTTTACATAGCGAGCCGATGCGACTTCCAATAGCGCGGGGGGGAGATCTGGAGGGCTTTAATGTCCAAGATTAACGCTACTGCGCGGAACACAATTAATCCATTCGATTTCTTCGTTGAATTCGATTGCAAGGAGGGTAACAAAAAAAAAAAACAAACCACCCTCCCCCGTGTCATACAGCGAAAGAGAGGCGACTTGAGCTGGAGCGAAGTGGTGATGCATTTTCGTCAACAACCAACAACAAAATAGGGGGTGAAAATGGCGAATGATAGAAAAATGGGCGTGGTTACATGTGGGCCTTTGGAGGAAGAAAAAAATGTTAAGAATGTTAAACAATTGTTTACACTTCAACCATTGACCACTAGGTGGATTTTAGTGCAGGGTTCGTAGACCTCGGCATAAAATATGGTACGAATTGGACGAAATTACAGTACTGTAATATTTGCTTTATTTCTACAACATTTAACTAAGCATTAAACTCTTTTTGGAAGAAGAAGGGGTTTTTTGCTGTAAAACAATACGGTCACTCCAACTTCATTTAAAAGGAGTCAATTTATAGGCGAAAACTGTACTACATTAAGTTTGAAAATAGCAAATTAAATTACAAAACGCAATTTTTGAATTTATAAGCTACTCTCAGTAATCTTTTTGCAATGATGATAATGCTATTTTTAGTATACCTAAAAGCTCTTCCATAAATTGTTCAAATATGGGATAAGATTTAGTTTTTAAAACCCTACTCTTTGCAATCTTCCCAAACCTAAGCTAATATTTCTAACATATATTCCCTTAAAGGTCAACAGTTGAGGTTAGTTTCTAAAAACCGACTATTAGTCATCTTACTATAACGATAACGATATTTTTAGTATTCCTTAAAGGCCTTTAATTAGGGCATAGATTTTGAGAACATTCATAGTTCCTACACTAACTTCGATTGAATAAATATGTACATTTATTTTGATATCTTTAACCAAACTTATACAACGTATCCAGTGCACTTTTTTGGACTGTTTTTAGCATCGTCTCGTTTTCTCCTTCCATTGCATAGCAGTGACCCACGGTATCCGCATCTCTTTTACCTTTGATTTTCCACAACACCGTACTGTTGGGTGCTGTGGATATTCCGTCGACTTGCGTACTTAACGTCAAACGATTGCGTCAAGAAGCCTGGTAACTGGCCGGCGGAATTCTTGCTCTCTCGCTTCGTCTTCGGCCCATCGGCAGCGAAATACACACAGCAAAAAGAAGCGGTTATGTGCGAGCTGCCTGTCTTTGCACCCCAATCGCCCAATAGAATGCCGCTGCATACAGCCCGTATGCAAACGGTTTGCGTTTATGTAGTCCGCCCGCCCGCGTACATAATGTGGTGGCGTGCTTCGGATAAATAAAGCCCACGCTGTGTGCACATGGGGGTCTCTTAGTAAATGCTTACTGGTGTTGAGCAATAGGGAGAAGATTTTCTCTATCTCTCTCTCTCTACTCGGATGGAGGACTTCCACGCTTCACGAGATTAGCGAAGCAGACCACCGAGCATAAGTTGTCGCTACCGTGTGACGCGCGCCCCGGTTCGTGCGCTTGTGTGCGTTGAAGTCTTTTTCGGTTTTTATTCTCACGATCCGAAACAGTCGGGCCCGGGGATCAAACGAAACAGCAGAACACGATAAATCTGCTGTCCCGGCGGCAGCACATCTCACCCAACCGCACGCTTCTCCGAGCGTTTCGCCAACCGAGTCTGGGTTTCCACCAAACAGTAGCACCAGGACCGGCCAAAAGGGGTGGTTGGACATCGTACCGGCGGCGAGGCATATCGCAGAAACGGCTTTTTATCTCTTCCCTTCTATTACGCCCGATGCTGGTTGGTTGACGTTCGGGTGGACTTTTATCGTCCACCGGTTCGATTGGTCCGTTCGGAACGCAAGGTTTTGGGGTGGCTTCGCACAAGGGCTGGCACGTGGACGGAGGGGTGTATGCAGTGATGCCACCCTCTCTATCTCACTTGTCCGCGAACGGTTGGCACGGCCAGGAACTGGGTAATGGGAAAGCCACCTTTATCCTGCTATTCGTGTTTCGTGGAGTTGGTGCTACCGCACGATTAGGTTGTGATGAATTAATTCGCTCACAGCGCGCTGGTTTATGTTCAGCTTCCATTTCTTTTCGGGGTGATTTAGGCCAAAGGAAATAGATCCGTGTTAGTGCAGTGTAATTATGATCCACTTAGAAAGATTGATAAAAATGATTTAATTACTATATTGAGTTTAAAAATCTGAGACTAATTGTTGGATCTTTACCGTATTTTGTAAGGATAATCTTAATTTCTTGCAAGGAGTTATACAATACTTGTAAGGAACAATTGAATTCTTCTGAATACAACTGAATATGGAGTATTCTTTCCTAGTGTTCCTCCTGAAAGCTGACATCTCAATGAGATTATAGGACAAAGTTGAAGTAATCATGAGAAAATATCTTGTAATTCGATTGGAGTTTAAGGAAGGTGACTTAATAACTTACAAGGATAAGCGCTATTGCAATCGGATTCGAAGTTACGTGAATGTCCACAGTCCGCTATAACAGTTCATCTTGGGGAATTCCTCAGAGAGTTTAAAATAAATCTCCAAGAGCTACGAATAATCTTGAAGCATAACAAATCTGAGATCAGTGACACTATGGGAAACGATTCAAGTTCCACGAGAATGTGTAATTCAATTTACGTCATATCCCACCGTGTTTCGACCTTCTGATCACGCTCGGTCTTTAGCTGATTCTTTCTCCACTTGTAATCGCTTTTTTCAGCTCGTTCAGCTTGTTATCTCGCGTTCTAACCCTCAATCTCAAAACACCCCTGTACCACTTGCTCCCACATGTACGCCAATCACATGTTGATTGAATAAGCTCCTCGTGCCACCGTGCACTCCCACCGAAGCCGCGGTTGTGCTTCGTGCGCCGATTCGTACCACGGCATTGCGTGACACTAAGTACCGAATGATGAAATTATTATTATCATTTCCTCCCCAAGGTTCGTGTACCGCCCGTACGATGTACCGCCCGGTAAAATCGATTAAGCCACCGCATTCGAGCTTCTTTTAATGGTGCACCGCATCGGCATTACGGCTACCATCGTGCCGGCAAAGCGATCGCGCTACCCGTTCCCCGGTGGGAAATAGGAGTCAATCCGTTTGGAGCGCCAGCAGAGACCCGGGCGGATCGTCAGTGCGGTATGGAGCGAAATTATTCCCAGCCAACCAACTAACCGTGGCCATGCAACGGGAGCGAACTGGCCACCGTGCACGGGGTTCGTTTCATAATTTCCCGAGCGAGAAAATGGGGCCTATGATGCGTCCCTGCTGCCGTGATCTTTCGATGGCCGAGGTCATAAAAGAACTGCTGCGAGAGGTGATCTGCTCCGTGTATCATCATTATAAACGAATGAATATCGGGACCCATTTCCACCCGCTTATGATTGACATCGACGTGACTTACTGAGGCAGCTTTATGCGTACCGTCTGGTTGTGCGATCATGTGCGATCCGTTCCATTCCATTCATTGTGTGCCGTTTGTGTGTTGCGTTGTTTTTTTGATATGTTCCACACCGTTCTAAACGATTTCATGCTTCACCATTAAGCCACCAGTTGGGGTTGTTCTTCTTGAAAACGGTGGGAAATGGTTCTTGATGATGTTTTGCGAAGGATGTGTAATGAACGGAGTGGCTGCGAGCTCCTTTTCCGCAGTGGTTGATCAGTGCAAATTTCATTCATTCATGGTCACAGCAAAAGAAGGCTAATGTTCTTAATTATGGATAATTGAGGGTTTCTGTTTCTGATATAGTTATTTGTTTATATTGAAGTTATTGAAGTGCTGTTTAAAACGATAAGAATTGTCTTTAAATAAATGTAACCACTGATCGTTATCTTTTTGAAGAGTTCTACTAAATATTGCATTACTTATGCTATTGTCAAATATAAAGGATGCATAAGGGAAGATATAGACTCAAAACTGGAAAAACTGGAACTTTAATAATTTTTAAAAGGAAAAGATAGCTCCTTTAATAAATCTCTAATATTTTCAATAAGAATCTAGAACTTTCATAATATGATGAAAGAAAATATTGATAGCAGTTTACGAGCAAGAACGAGATTTATGCAAGTGAAAATGGAAATTTTGGCAGTAGTTAGTGTTTATAACATACAAATAATTAATTTAAAGAACAAAGCTATCGTCCACTACTTGTGAATTGTTAAAAGAAAAATGATTTCTTAATATTCTTCCAGAAACATCCTAGGTAGTCTTCAGTTTTCCAAACATTACTTTAAGAAAACTTGATCTCTTTAACCCACAAGGATTTCGACAACTCCGTGTATTTGATACGAAAATTTCAATAGAAATTAATGAATCCTTTGTATGAAATAATAAGAAGAACATTTTTTCCAGTACTTTCGAACTTGTTGCCTTCATAGTTCTCCTAAATGAATCATTATTTGAGGTTTAGATCTTAGCGTCTTTCAACCAATGATTAGATGTTGTCTGAATCAGCTTAGAATCTGAATGACCTCTTTGAAGAATCATTTTATTATTCACCTTTTTGTAAATCCTGTACCGACCCAATCTCATTCTGAGAGGGATCGTCCCTCGCAAACCCATCCACGCCAGCCAGTGAACTGTCCCTGCGGATGGGTTTCGCACGATATTTCCCGAAACACCCATCAGACCCCATTATCGACCGGACCACAAGTTGTTGTTCATCGGTTCGGGCCTGTACACGCTCGTAAATCCTTCCAAATCATAAATATCAATCAACATTCACTCTGCGCACACAAAACCCACACCCGCGCCACTGACACATCCCGCGCATTGGGACGCACCGTGCTGCAGGCGCGTTTGGAAAATTGTAACCCCCAAAGTGACGTTATACGGTCATAACGATGTTAATGTTTTACGGCCCCTTGTGGGCACTGACAAGGTGGAGACAGTTTTTTTTTTTCTCGTGCTTCGAACAGCTTTACAGCCAATATGTCACACGCGCTTCTTTATTCGCTCGCTCGCATCCCTGCGGCCAAGAAGGTGTGCTGTCGGGGATGAGTTTGTTACTGAAGGGGTTTTTTTAATTTTTTTTTTTTGCGCGCGACACTAACAAACACCCTGATCGACAATTGCCGAGGGACGCCAAAACCGTACCGGCCATTCCGGGACATTAAAATCGACATGCTACATGGTTACGAGAAGAAAATCTTTAATTATCAATTAACGGTCACCACCACCCTCCGCGGGTTCCCTTCGCGCACTGACCGCACGATTCAATCGTCACACCGTCGCTCGTTTGCGATTATTGCCACAGATTTTTGTGCAGGGTTGGTTTTGGGGTCTGTCGTCCGTGCCCGGTACATGCTGGCACCCACGGGGCCCCGGATTCCGACAAACGATTCATTTGAATGTCAGACGGCACATAAAAATCGATGTTATTATTAATGGGATGCTGCGGCACCGGGACGGTTGGGTCGGTTTTGATTCGTCCTGCTGCCAAATGAGTCAGCGAACGGCTAAATGGCGCCTGTTTGTTTAGATGTTGCGATGTTAGTTAATGTGCTTTTGCTGTTAATCCCCATAAACACTTCAATCTCCTGCTCATTGCTGGCATATGATTGGATCGTTTTCTAACATCAGCTCGACTTCGATTCTTGTCCATCTTTCCACAACATCAAAGAGGACCAGTCTGGAAAATTCTTCCTTAAAATTCGCGACGAAATTGCCACTCGGTTCGTCGTCCGCGCAGGCGTTTTAATTACTTTGGTGTACAGAATTGTTTAAAAATCAAATGACAAAGCACCAGCAGAGAAGTGGAAGCGATTACAACACCCACTCGGTGCCATCTTCCACCGTAATCGGGTTGTAGTATCAACGAAGATCAGTTTTAATTGCAATCATCATCCCCCAGAAAAAACAAAAACGCACACAACCTACAAACCGCTCTTCCATTTCCATCAAAAATGGCACACTAAATTGAATCCAGCAGCGAATGGAGCAGGTTCGCCCTAAAGCTGCCAAAAAACTGCGCCCGACCCGTTGCAGAGGATCGCGTTCAAACACACAGCGAGCGATATAAATTATTGTTTTATATGTTAATGTGATCATTACTATTTATAGAAGCATCAAAATATTCACCTTCGTTTGTGTTAATTATGCTTTCGCTGTTCGCTGGCATCCGCCGAAACTGCGACCCCCGAGTTGCGCGGTGTACCAATAAAACTGCACCGCTTCAAGGATTTCCTGCTGGTTGGAGCAGGAACGTGAACGCATCCTAACCCAATGGCATCGGGGGGGCATTGGGCAAGTTTGCCGCCCGGCTGGTGAACTCCGGTCGGTGGTTCAGGACAGGGTGATTCATACATCAAGCTTCTAATGATGTGCATTCACGCCTAATAGTATTCAAAACAACGAAAACACACGCACAGGCACACGGCTTAATTATTCAATAAAATAAACAGACGATAAATAAATAGTATAGCGAATGTATCCCAACTCGAACAGCACAACGTTTGGGCACTTTTTCTTAACAAGCTTTACAAGCAACAGTTGTTTTGGCTGAAATCTGATATACCTTGTGCAAGCGGTGCGTTGCAACAGAATACTTTAGCGACAATTTTTTGGACATTCGGAAAAAGTTTGAGGACCTTCGCCGTTTTACCCTGCAGCAAACAGCTTCGCCCCTGAAATGACCACCTCCCTCACGTTGCATTGCATTCTCTGCATTCATTCATTCGCAGCACGGCCGAAACAGTGGATCGCAGCGTTCTCGCCCAGTTGGATACTTCACTTGTCTCACCCTTGTGGGCCTTCCTTACCTTCGCTCCGGTCGGCGAGAATCATTTACGGGCTGCCAAAGGCACCAAATATTATTTACGAGCGCTTCGTTTGATTTTAATGTATCAATTAGTTTGATATTTTTATTTTTACGATTCACAGTTCAGTACAGCCGTAGCTCGGGCTATAGCTGCGCCAAGCAGCGTGGAATGAGGGTTTTTTTTTTTGTTTCTTCTCCCTGTTAGAAGCACTAAGTGTTGCGAAGATTATTGTGTGTGTTTTGAGCGCTCTTTTCGGGATTTTATTTGGCAACCATCAAGCCCAAATTCATTGAGATTTTCTTCTTCTTTTCGGGCTGAGACGACGGGGACAGTTGTGTTCAGTTTTTGTGTGGAACAGCCGGTCGGATCCTTATTAGCTTTGTTCGCCTAATGATCGATCCACTTGTGGTGAATACACCTTCGCGATTTTCGCTCGGCCAACCATCGGCAAAGGGTCGTTCGGAACGCCAAAAAAAAAAAAAACAATTTTATCGAACGAATATTTATCAATTTATTGCCATCATAATGTTTCGCTTGCGGTTGATGAGCGGGGACAGTATAAAATGGTATATTTCCGTTGCGAGATTGCGTAAACGGTCGCACAAATGTTAAGAGATTTTTTTTAAATTTAAAGGTATTTTAGTTAAATTTAATGAAAAAAGAGTTTAGTGAAAGTTTTAGTAGAGGATGTTTTGAGAACTGATTGTTTTTCAAGAAACAAACCCACAATTTAAGAATTTGGAAATTAAATGAAAGAGGTGAAAGCTATTCCGGACCTTTTTAAAGATGAGCTAGAATCTGTGTAGGTAGGTGTGGAATGTGGCAATGTAAGGCGAAATTAATTATCTTTAAAATTGTTGAAAAGTTTTCCATGCGACGAGTCGAGAAAACTATGATCGGAATCGATTGCCGCTTAAAGTGTACCAGGAATTCTATGATTACATTTGACATATTTTATTTAAACTTGAAAAGAATCCAGAAATGAATCCAACTATACCGCTTGAATTTAAAAATCCGTAAAAGCAGTCAAACCATTTGCTAGAGATTCAAACTTGACTGTCTCAAGATAGATCTGCAATTTGACCGCAGAAACCGAAGAAGATCGTACAGAAAGGAGATCTACCTCCAATCAATTCAGTCAAGAATCCAGAAATGACTCCAATTTTAACTTTCACAATTGATACCACGAAAGCTTTCGATAAATCTGTGAGTTAGTGTTTTGGTTAGTGAATCTTTTGAGCAGAGCCATTCATATGAATCTTTAGAGAGGAGTCATTCAAATCAAGAGTCGATTCTCACAGAACGCATGAATCCTCAGACCACCTTGGTACGCCCATTTTTGGCAACTGATACCGGGCGAACTCCTTGAAGGTTATTAATCATGGATATTTTCTTGAATCTTTGAGGATTCATTAAAACGAGATTCAAATAAATTCATTAAACTCAGTCCAGTGAGTACAAGGCTTTCAGAAAATTGGAAATTCCTGCAAAGAAGCCATTTAATAATATGAACCTTATGATTAAACGTTAACAAAAGTCCCACTAATACCCATTGAGCTACTTGTAGTGCAAAAAGCTATTATCAAAACAGGTCCTACTGCTAATGTGAGTCATTCCCAAAGCAAAAAATCTACACCAACAAAAAAACAAAACACTCCCATAATACATTTCCCTTCTAAACGGTCAACCGTTCAGAGGGGGTTTTTTATTTCGTCTAAATCATCCTGATTAGTTTGGCCGTATAATTAAATGGCAAAACGACGAAAACAAAAAAATGGTTCCCACCATCAGCACGGCACGGCGAAATGGCGAAACAGATTTAAATTGCAGGGTACAGCGGGTTTTTGCTTTCTTCTTGCGCAGGACCATTTGTCTACCAGGAGATTTCGCACTGCACAAGGTGTCCCTGCGTGTCCCGACCCGAATGTGCATAATGTGCGGTGGTGTAAACAAAAAAAAAAAGCAAGGCAGTTTATTTCCACGGCCTATTCACCCATCTCAACACTCGTACAGCTGTAGGCAGATTTCTAGGTTCATCAATCAACCCACGATCGACCCCACATAGGCTCGTGGGTCTCAACTACAAAAACAAAACTCGATCACATAATCTCAAGAAGCTAGGCAATAAACTAAAGACCACTGCTTCGCACAATTGATCGATGGAACTCGCGGCTCTGCTGGGGATAGGGCAATAGACCCAACAGACCCCAAACGCAATGGCACAGGTTGACGAAGAGTGCAGTCTCCCTAGTCGTCACTAGGCCACACGAAAATCACGACCAGCCTCCGGGTGGGTCCTCCCGGGACTAGAGAGATGATGATTTATGACGGAAGAAAATTAGTCTCCCGTTTGTTTTTGCTGCTTTATGTGTTATTTGTGGTTCTGGTGGTTTCAGCTCGTTTTTGTGTGTGTGTGTGTGATGTTGTCTTCCAGGCGCCCAATTGTTCCCGCTGCCCAAATTGCCAGTTGCGCTCGGAACGGAGGTGCCCGTTCGGGTGAGAATGACCGCTTTCGAGTGATGCAGTGATCCAACCCGAACAAACACCATGGGATCGGCTGTGAGGGACATCGTGGAGTGTGGTGTAACGCACGCTGATAGTTTCATTTCGCATTAACGTAAATCGTCCTCACAGTCACATTCATTTTCCCCGGTTACAGATAGATTTTTTTTTCTGTTTCGCTTCTCAATGCTCTTTTATGCGGCCATGAGAAACGTGCGTGTTGTTCGCTTGTTCGCCTTTTTTTTTACTGATCGACAAAAACTCTGATTAAATACCGTCTTTACCTTTTTCCATGGCAGCGTGTGGAGACCGTTACACGCTGGATGGGTACGCTCGCCTATTAACGGCGCAGTTGGAAAACCGATCGCGCTAGGCGGAGTTGGAATGATTAAAAATTACTCACCTCATAATGGCTTTGATCCCACACAATTAGCTCTGCCAATTGGTTGCTATTATAACATAATTGACCTGTTATTAAATATCGCTTAATACGAGCGTACGTACGGCTACGATGATGCAGTGCGTGCCATTAGCTAAAGCGGTAAATTAAACATTGTTCCATTTATTCCGCTATCGATTACGTCGTAGCGAATCAATGAAGGTGTACTAGATTCTGCTGTGATTTGAAGCAAATACTCGTCGTTGTAGATTATGTGACGGAAAGAGGTGCAAATTAACGTTGAATTATTCGATAGAATTACTGAATGTTGTGGGTTTTGGCAACGTTTAATGACACTTTAATCTCAATGGATACAATATCGCAAATTGCAGGGTTTTCCAGTTGAAGCGAGAAAGCCGATGGCATCTGGATTCTTTAAGAGATTAGTGCTCTTTAATGGATTTGATATATTTAGAGGATTATATAGGTGAAATTGTTCCCATCTTTCTGAATCTTTTTCTAAAGTTTATGTCAGAAAGCTATGAAAATGTATGACGCGAGAATTCCCTGCATATCCTTGAATACCTTATTTACCGTGGAACGGCCCAATGGTATATTTGATAGCGGGGGGGCCACACAACAGGATCGGTACGAAATCATATCCGGACCAATCCCTTGTTAAAAAGATTGACTTTCCTGCTACATGGGTTAAACAAATCTAGTAAGTCAGAAATGGCAGGCATGACCTAGTAGGGCAGAAGTAGTTTGGCAAGCAGCGTTACATTATTCATTTCAAGTTGGTCAGAAAAGCCTCCAACTTTTATCTCAAGAGTCCTGAGCGTAAATTAAGTTTTACCAGAGCTCAGTGCAAATCAATTCTAAATCTCTTCCACCATGGAGCGAGGTCAACTGCAGGCAAACATGATGGCCATTAAAGAAACATTTATAATTTTAAACAACCTTTTCTGGGATCGTTCCAAGTTGAACTGGAACTTTTGGAACGTTTTTATGGTGGAGTGGAGTGCTTCACACTTCAAAGTTTTTATTATAAATTTGATTACTAAAACATTACAGCACATTCAATTTATAAGCGGATAATTTTTGACAAAAAAGTGTCTAAAACTTTTTGCTTAGATTTGGTTTCAGTTCAGCGTTCATTCAATTTAAATCGTCATAGTAATGGTAAAATGGTAACCTGTACTTGAAAACCCTGCACTGAAAGACCGTCGGACAAATTGTTTTATGGTAAAATATAGGTTATATAAATTGGTTTGAATATTTTCTTCACCTGTATATTACTATTAAAATGCATGCGTTTAAATTTTGTGAAAAGAAGTTTTTCTTTTTGCTGACCTACGAGGTACATTCTCTTCTGTATCGTTTTGTGTCGCTTAATCGCAAGCTTTCCTGCAAAAGCCGCGGCACTTCGTGAACATGGGAGCGCAACGAAGATCAAGACGCACACAAAAACCGTGAGATCGCACATTTTAATTTAACGCTCAGACACCGGTAAGGCTTTCGGTGGAATTTCGTTTCGCGATGTACGCAACAGATCAAACATCAACGCAGCAAGCTCGACGACAGCGCGGCAGACCGGGATGAAGTGGAAATCGTCCCTACAAAAGGCCGATATCCGTGCCCCCAAACACCACGCCATCGTCCACGTTGGATTGTGTAAAAGGAGGCTCGGCTCGGTCGCAGAGGGAATGTGTGTTCCCTGGCAGTACCAAAAGCGTAAGATCCGCGTGAACCAGTACCGCACCTCGCAATCGTACCCAAATTTGGAACCATCCTACGCCCAGGAGGGGGGGAGGGGATGAGGGAAGACAAACAATCAGCCTCACTTAGCCTGCTGGCAGCCGTAGGGCGAGGCGGGCAGGACCGAGTCCTCCCCGGGGGCGATCGCGACTTGCAGTGGCGCAGATTCGAGTCGCGTTTGATTTCTGTCTTCGTTTTCGCGAGCACAACTGGGATGGAGT
Organism: Anopheles moucheti; assembly: GCF_943734755.1. NCBI lineage: Eukaryota > Metazoa > Arthropoda > Insecta > Diptera > Culicidae > Anopheles > Anopheles moucheti. The sequence continues at coordinate 9,874,093 of NC_069141.1, read as the reverse complement.
CTGGAATTGGGGTCGGCGGGCTGGTAATCGTCGTCGATCCGCCAGAAGGATGAGGTATGAACAATCCTCCCACGGCCCAACGGCTGAAACGCTTGGCAGTAATCGACCGTTTATGCCCGCCAGTTGCCAGCCGCTGATGCGACACGAAGGTGGCGGAGAAGTTTGGCCGGCTGGCAGGCGAAATTCTGCTGCGACCTTACTACGACGACGGTTCTGGACGGTTGAAATCGTACCGAAAAAGTTTGCATAAACTCTGACGATCGCCCCACACCATGAATCCAGAGAACCGACGCGCGAGAGAGGAAGAGAAAGAGAATGACTCCAGCTACGGCCCATTGCCCGAGCGTATGATCCTGGCCTGACAACGCCTCGTGGGCACAGCCAACATAGGTACCCAGCGTACCCAGGCGAATACCTTGGGGAAGCGCGAACGACACAAAAAAGGGGAAACAGAAGAAGTAAAAAAAAGCTACATAAAAACTGGCCAGGGAACAGCGTGGGAAATGCACAGTAGTGTCTCTAATGTCTTATGTTTGCCTCCCTTTTTCGAGAGAGCGAACGATCGCGCGCGCGCGAAATAAAAGCGACAAGCAACGGCGGCGGACCACGCGGTGAGAGTCGCGAACGTGCATCGGAATTTTGGGGGAAAGAAGCTGTGATCTTTGGGGTGGGCTATTCTCGTGTGTGAAACTCATGTACTCCGGGTCGCTTAGCTCCAATTCGTGTGGAGTCCGCTCGGCGTTCGGCGGACATCTTGCCAGTTGCGCGAGTGAGATGCTTGTCGCATTTGTACCTTACTCAACCGGTGGAGAACCGTTTAACCATGAACGTTTTAGAAAAGTTTGAAAAAAATGTTACTATTCAAACTAGTTAAAGTTCGTAAAGTCCAGTAAATATGGCACTGTTGTTGGTAAATGTAGTTTTGGACGATCACTCACCGTAAATGCCGTAAATGCCAACAACGACAGCTACAATCGATTGTGAGCAAACGCACATAATGGCAGTAAATAACGAATTGCTATTATTGATCGCAAGGCAGGGAATCAAGAGAGAAAACAAAAAGCCAACCCGTCGCAACGACGGCAAATCCACCCTTTGAACGGATCGAGTGGAAACCGATTGATAAATCAAACATCGTGACCGTCGCTGGGCGCGGCACGATCGGGCCCGTTCCGGACGGTGCTCATGCCCCGGTACGTGCAGGAAAAGGACGCTCCAACATCGTCACCAACCAACCAACCAGCAGACCACCACGATTCACAGGAACGGCGAAATGCTTCGGCGTAAATGCTATAATCAAAACGCGAAGAAGCTAAAACGCAAGAGCATTAAATTCCACCACGTTGCTCTCTCTCACCGGGGCAACCGCGGATAAAAAAAAAAAAGCGCGCGCAGGACGACTGGGATAATAACAGTAACAATAAGTTAGACCCTTTGTGGGGCCATAGAGGCGGAGTAAATTGGAGTTCGTTTTTCGGCCCCGGTGCACGGGACCACGGGCTGCAAAACTCCACCTCACGTGCGCAGGCACGTATTCGATTGGTTCGAAGTGCGTTCCGTTGTGCTGCAGTAATGTGACCGAATTGGAGTCCGGCGTAAATGCTGCGCTCATATTTTGCGTTAATCGGTGGTCGTTTTTTTTGTGGTGGGTTTCTTATTGACTCTGTTGCGTTTATACGTACATTATTGATAAAGCCAAAAGTATGGGTTGTATTAACAACTTAATCAACAATCTACACGCGAGAGTTGGTGCACAGAAGTAAGCGCAATCCGATTGAATTCAAAATGGTGATTCTTCGAGCAGAGAGATTTGAAATGCCACACAGATGTCTTTGTTGTTTAAGTTTCAGTTTATGGAATAGATTCGGTGAAAGATTATTCACATTTGAAGAAGATAATGCCTTAAAATAAATTTTACCATACTTTAATTTTTAAACTTCTTAACTAAAGGAAACTTTTTAAAGCATACAGCGCCGTGGTCGCTTGTTAAACTGATGGAAGATGTGGACGTCATAAAAATCGCTTTTTTAAGGTTTCTTTTAGTATTCCGCTATAAGTATCCCGCTTTGAGTTGAAGATGATTGGTAAATCCAACGTGTAGACCAACGTGATAGACCAACGTTTCCGCCAACTCCAGCTAAAAACGCTATTATTGCAGTTTTGAATTGCTATAACGCCATTGTGCCATAATACTGCTGCCCGATGTTGCACGATCCCTACCCGAAGTTTGACAGCTCGGTCGGTCAAAAAAAGACAAGCATTTTGTACACTTTTGCCGTTTCAGGTAAATTGATAATAATTATTTATCAACGAATTATTTAGTTAAATCAGCGTACCAACCACGTATTGCCTGCTGTCTGCCCGTGTGTATCCGTGGAAACAAGCGCGATTGTTACTCCCAAGTCGCGTGCGCGGTGAGGAGTAGCCAATACGAGTGTGTGCAAGGGAAAGAGTTCCGTACACTTTTTTCGCCAAGGTCGCCGCGGTCGGTCGAAAAGTGAAGAGGGCAAACCGATCTCGTCCTTCCAGCAATTTCCAAAAAGCTTCCCTTTTACACAGCTCTGTGCGTTCCCATTAACGGAACCGATTGTTCCTTTGCGCTGTATTGGCAGATCGTTCTTTAACCTATCGTTTTCATATCTCGACAGTGATTGCCGGATAGACAGAGCGCCCGTCCCTGCTAGAAGCGATTGGACACTCCTAAAATGTTACGAACGATCATCGTACGAAACGAGAATCTCCTGCTGCAGGGATCGATCCGAAAAATACTGAAAGGAACAGCCGTCCGCACGCTTAGCAGTGAGTGTGCCAAACGATCAGCCGCCGGCCACCGCAGGTAGGTGTCCCAACATTAGAGTGCGCGTTATGTAACCGGAACGATATTCGGTAAAATAGTCGGTGTTTTCAAGGCATAGGCTTAATCGCGGTTACCGGTGAGATAATGCTGTAGGTGGAACTGTTTGTCCCGGTGCTCTTGGGTGTTTGGAGAGAATGAAAAGTGTGGCCTTGATACGCGATATGTTGTGTAATCTCAATAACCCACTCGCCCCACTGAAGAGAAGCGCCAGGGCGGGAGGGGAACGAAGTATGTTTGAGGGTTGCAAAACGTCATCATATACATGCGTGTCGATTGTGTGTATGTACGTTCATTAGCCGGAAGATAAATGCAAATGTGCTCAAAACATCTGATGTTGCCCTGCCCTGATAAAGGATAATGTTAGCGAGTAATCAGTGTAAAACATTTTACCGCTATCAATTGTGCTATGCTAATGGTCTGGTTTTGTTTTGCAGAAACTCGCACAACGTATCGAACGGCCACAATAACCTTAAAGCGGTAACATGGAGAACGAGCTTTGTCCGGGGATATTGCAGCGGATTTCCGGCACACTCGAAGGTCCTGCTACCGGCGCTGTCCCCCACGATGGAGCTCGGCACTATCGTCAGCTGGGAGAAGAAGGAAGGCGACAAGCTGAATGAAGGTTTGTTTTTGTTTACGTGGTAGTATACGATGCACATACGAGCACGGCGTGCTGAGTTTTGCTTCTTATGACCTTGCTGACATTGGCAGCGCAGCATGGGTCTTCCTGCTCGAACGACCTTATCGGATGATCCGCACGATCCACTTCAAAGCCCTGCTATCAGCGCTTCATAGCAAGAAGAGCCCCAGAGTTTGTTTAATGTTTAATGACGCTTTTCCCTATGTTTTCTCGTGAACATTGTAGGTGATTTATTGGCGGAAATTGAAACCGACAAAGCGACCATGGGTTTCGAAACGCCCGAGGAAGGCTATCTGGCGAAAATCCTAGTAGCGGCCGGCCAGAAAGACGTCCCAATCGGCAAGCTTGTATGTATTATTGTGGAGAACGAGGCGGACGTAGCAGCATTCAAGGATTACAAGGACACGGGCGCTGCACCGGCGAAACCGGCTGCCGCCCCAGCACCTTCGGCTCCTGCTGCCGCACCACCAGCACCTACCCCGCCGCCAGTGTCTGCCCCACCACCACCGCCACCGGTCGCTGCCGCACCGCAAGCCATGACGGCTGTAGAACAGCGTGGACCTCGCGTGTATGCCAGCCCGATGGCCAAAAAGCTTGCCGAGCAGCAGCGTTTGCGACTGGAAGGTACGTTCTCCTGTCATTAAGCTTCTTAATGCGACAAGAATAGCGATAATTCATGACTAACGCGCGCATGCACTTGGTTCGTTTTCCATTTTCCGATTTTTATCTCCTTCAAAACAAAGGTAAAGGATCCGGGTTGTTTGGTTCACTAACGTCTAAGGATCTTGCAGGTATGCAAGCGGCCGGAGCTGCTCCGACGGCCGGTGCACCTGCTGGGGCGGTTTCCATCCCGTCCGGAGCGGCCTTCGTTGACATCCCGGTGTCGAACATACGGGGCGTGATCGCGAAGCGGCTGCTCGAATCGAAGACCACCATACCGCACTACTACCTGACGGTGGATGTAAATATGGATCAGGTTACGAAGCTGCGGGCCCGCTTCAACAAGCAGCTGGAGAAGGAAGGCACGAAGCTGTCGATCAATGATTTCATCATCAAAGCGGCGGCCATGGCATGTAAAAAGGTACCGGAAGCCAACTCAGCCTGGATGGATACGGTGATTCGACAGTTTGACTCGGTCGATGTGTCTGTGGCGGTATCGACGGACCGTGGATTGATTACCCCGATCGTGTTCTCAGCCGATCGGAAGGGAATTGCCGACATTAGCAAGGATGTAAAGAATCTAGCAGCGAAGGCACGCGAAGGCAAGCTGCAACCGCAGGAGTTCCAGGGTGGTACGTTCAGCGTGTCGAACCTGGGCATGTTCGGCGTGACCCATTTCTGCGCCATCATCAACCCACCACAGTCGTGCATTCTGGCTGTCGGCGGCACTCAGAAGCGTCTCGTACCTGACAAGGACTCGGAAGCTGGGTAATGTCCCGGGGAGTTGTTAATATAGATTTTGTATTGATCCAACCATTTCCCCATTTTTGTACAGCTTCAAGGAAAGTGACTATGTTGCGGTAACGCTTAGCTGTGACCACCGCACGGTCGATGGTGCTGTCGGTGCCCGCTGGTTGCAGTACTTCCGCCAGTTCCTGGAAGATCCCAACTCGATGTTGCTGTAAGGTGTTGTAAAAAAGTCTTCTTCGATGGTAAGTCTTGATTGATATTTCGAGGTTTTTTCGAATTTCTTTAAAATGTTAATAAGTCATCACTCATCTCAACTTTAACTTCCCTTTATAGTAGGCCTGCTTGCAGAATTAAACGAAACGAAAGTCCGTCATTGGGGGTGCTAGCAGTGAAAACACGAATGATGGGGGGTAAAGGAAAGAGTTGAAATATTAAGTAATAGTAGTAGCCGCAAAAAAGGGTCAGTATGAAATAGTATTGATGTTTTAGTTGCATAATAACTGTGCACTGTTGCGTACAAACGCCATCTCATTTCGTCCTTAAAAGGGGCGTTGTGGCTCCCCTAGAGTCCTACCGATAGTACACAGCACGCAAAGGAGAACATCGGCCAGCGGATGGTTCGAGTGGCACTCTGGACTGATTTCCCTCCCTGTATAACATGGATTTCCCCCCAAAAGTACATATGTACCAAAATAGTTCATAGTTCCATATGCGAGATTAACGAGCCAATACAACGCAAGGAAACTTTTAGCTGTAAATGCTGCCGAAAGCTAACCGGATTACCTGTTCATAGTGTAGACCATTGAGAGATGTTTAAAACCCCGTTGTACAACAGCTGGAAGCTGGATCGATTCATCACACAGTGGGGAGGGAGATAAAAACCACACTCAAGGGAAATGAAATCGTACAATAGTAGCATCACGATCTCTCAGATCTGCTCAGACCGTGACAAAAGCCAGGGGAAGCCAACAAAATGCAAACACAAAATCATCACCATCTTTCCTATCGCTACTCTTCCTTCAATTCGGCATTCAATCGGCCACACATCCCCCGTGGAGCTGAAAATCTTCCCATTAAAGAGCTAAACAAAACTAATTAAACACACGTAAAGTCAAGCGAGAGAGAGAGGGAGTGTGTTCAATTGTGTTTCGTGACACACATGGATGATCCACGCAACAATGAAAAGACATCGCATCCACCACCCAGACAAACAACTGTGTCGGAAAAAAAACACATTTAGACAAAACTGGTCAAATTTGAGGATTTGCTTGTTGAACAAGATCTTATTGTATAGTTTGTTTTATGCGCTATTATTATTTTTAAACATCGAGGAATAAATCAAATTTATTTATTGGTTACCCGTTGGTTCATCTCAACACACACCCTTTTACGCCACTTTGGTTTCGGCATATTATGTGTCTTTGGTTGGTGTTGCACAATTTCTATTTAAAGTGCGAGTAGTTTCGACACAGCCAGAGAAAGGTGTCAAGGTGACGAAAACAATACGCGGATAGCCCCATAATAGCCATATTTCTGTTTGAACCTATACGTGTATGGAATCTGCAAGAATATGTTTGTGATCGTTCGAAACGGAGAATCAAATTTAAGTTACTACCAAACTCAACGTGGCAGCGTGTAAAATGTACTACGAAATGTATGATATAGGATCAAATACAGTACCATTTGGAGCTTATTACCGGAACTTCTAATGATTGTTGTTTCCTCCAAAATTAGCAAAATTGTTGCAATCAACTGTAGTATAAGATTCGGATTACTGTTAAACATAGACAGAAAAATAATTACGTCAGGTGGAACAGCTCCGCTCCATAATAATAACGATCGAACGTTTGCTTGTTTACCGCTACCAATGCGTCATAGAGAGACGTGCTATATTATGTGATAATTTGTACAGTTTCAGCAACTACGTTAAGCTCATCCTGGGGCATTCTAATTAATCGATCACGTCAAAATCCATCTCGCAGCATCCACGCACGTTCAGCGTATCCAGGTTCGTGCCAGGAATGTGGAACAACATCCGAATACGATAAGTGCCCTTTCCCATCGCGATGTATTGCTCCAAATACTTGATCTTCAGTACGGCAGCGTCCAGATTGTATCGACCCTGTTAGAGAAGAAAAAACTATTACTAGCCATTTATCGCACCAAGCGAGATAACACGTTTAACTTACAGTCATTCTTCCACACCGGTCACCGTTGGTCATAGAGTTGGCGATGAAAAACCATGGCCCATTGTCGTCGCTATGGAAACGATCGCAGTGCATTGGTTCGATGTATTCTTTCGGGTTGTCGAGACAAATAACGGAAGTTTGTTGCTCGCACTGGTACGTGGTAATGATCAGTTCCCACGCGACATCGTCGGACATTTGCCGGACTTCGTATTCCGCGTGAAGCGTATCACAGACGCCCTCCGCATCACGATCGAATCGTACCGTTTCCAACGATACTGGCATTTCGTCGTACGGTAACTTTACATCTTGGCAATTGGAAAACATCGTCATGTTGACGCGCTGATGTGAGAGAGTTTTGAGGAATTACTTTGCCGGTGTAGAACTGCTGAAACTGAGCACCATACTTACTAATCCATGGGCGAGTTCTATCGCGACACACACAAGAAGCACATAGTAAAAGTTCCTTTCGTTGGACATTTTCAACCTGAGGCTAACAATTCAAGTCGCCAAACTCTAACCCGACATTGAGGTATGGTATCATGGGGACTATCGCTTTATAGCAAGCACTCGTTTCATTGCCAATGGGTTGTTCGAAACAAACATCCCATAGAAATCTGATCATTCGAATGGATATAGTCATTATTATGACTATGCAAAATTGAAACTTCGATCGACTCGATCGAGATGCATCGGGATTTCATATGTATAGAGCTGTAATTTATGCCCAAATTAGGGGCCTCGTCAGAGACATAATAGTGCTAGGACAGTGCAACTATCGTTGATGAATACATTAACAAGTAATTGATTAAAAACCATACGTAAGATCCATCTATTACACGTATCTGGAATTTATCCGTTACTTGCTTTAGTGTTACTAACAAATATTAACGCTTTTTGCTTTGTGCAGAATAAATGCGTGCTTTCAAAATTTGTTCTCACTCATATACTCACTTCATGGTATAGTATTTTCACCGGGCAGCTCACAAACGCGTCTCACGGTGGCATTTCGCATGACATTTAGGTAAACAAACGAAAGTTCCCCAACGCTGCTGTTGTTTGCATATCTGCTCATAAAAACCAGCAGGTGCCGGTCATCGTAGTCGAAACCCCCGAAAAGTAGCCGTAATCCTCTAAATATGAGACAGTTCATCTACAGTTTATCTCACCATCCAACGTTATATCGTGTTTCGCAAAGCAAAAAGGCCACCTTTCGGAGCGACTTTGATCCCGATGGGGATTCATCCGACCCCGTGTAATAACCAATGATATCAGCTGCTATCTATCGCTAGTTTTATCGTCACCGGTGTAATCCGTGCCTGGGAACATAATTTTCGATAGCATTACGCAAGCGACGACGCACATTTTGGAGTGCTGGTATAGTGCCAAACGGGGCGTCCCCATGGTTCCGCAAACTTCTAAATCATGGTTCGGGATCGAACAGATAGATAAATCTAACCTCCGCGTTATCTTATCGTAAAGCCGCTGGGTGGTGCTGTATTTATTTCGGTTCGCTAGCTCCCCACATCCTTTTATCCAAGCCCGCCGGGAAAAAAATGCCGAAAGGCAAGAAAAATTACCGCCAGCAAACGGTGCCGGCCCAGTATGGTAGGGACTGCAGCCGACAGCGTTTGCCGCACGTACGATGGATACGGTGCTCCGAGTTGGTCGTCTAAATGGGTCAGCGGTGGAACAACAGTGGAACTCCCTGCTAGACGTAATCGGTACGGAATAACTCGGTAATAAGCATGGCTGGTTAAAAGGGCAAGTCATTGAGGCGCTAATCTTACCTTTATTGCATTTAGGTGACGATCCCGACATTCTCTATACATGGGGGCTAACCATTTACGTGCATGCCTTTTTCTGGCTCGTGGGTGGATTGTTTGTGCTAATGGATATCACCAACAGGCCGGCGTTTTTGCGTAGATACAAAACGCAACCCGGTAAAAATGAACCGATAGAATCGCACGATCTGCGGCGGGTGATGAAGACAATCTTGTTCAATCAAACGGTGATTGGTATCCCGTTAACGTTTGCTGGCTACTATGGAACAATCCGTGGTTCGGTGCCGGACGTACGCACGCTACCCTCGGTGGGTGTGATCTTGCGCGATCTGGTCGTGTGTGTCTTCTTTGCCGAGATTGGATTTTACTACGTGCATCGATTCTTGCACCTCAAGCCACTGTACAAACTGGTCCATAAAAAGCACCACGAATGGACGGCACCGTTTGCTTGGACCGCTATGTACTGCCATCCGATCGAGCACATCATCAGCAACATGATCCCGCCAATGATCGGCATACAGCTCATGAAGGCGCACATCTTCACCACTGCCATCTGGTTTCCTTTGGTAATCTTTAACACGATTCGGGATCATTGTGGCTACCATTTGCCGTTCTTTCCCAGCTCCGAGTACCACGATTATCATCACGCGAAGTATGAATCATCGAGCCAAACTGCTGTATGAGGGATATTGTTGCACAGCTTTATATGAATGTTTGTTGTATGTTTACAGATTTACTGAGTGCTTCGGAACGTTCGGGTATCTCGATTGGTTGCACGGGACGGACACAAAGTTCCGGAAGTCAAAGCAGCACCAGCGTCATCGTACACTTTGGGGCATTAAATCGGCCCGAGAATTGTATCCGGATAGTTAATCCGAAGCCACCTGTTTGCCATCCAAAGCTTACGAGTGAGCGTGGTAAGGAATACCTCGTACTAAAACATCCAGCTTTTTCGTCTTTCTAGCTGTTCTATTTTTTAATAAACTCATGTATTCAATAAAACCGTTTGGGGGCTGTTCAACTGATACGAAGAATGCTAGGAAACATAAAAACAATTCGGCATTTTACGAACGTGTAATTATTCAGAAGTAGTTGTTTTATCGTTTGGCTCGAGTGTGACAGTGCTACGGTGTTTATTCCTGCGTGCATGCCGGTTGCAAGAAGCTGTACTTCAATGAGCGGCATCTAACAGAGCACGAGAAATATCACGGTGGAGAAGGAAGCTCCTTGCGATCGCCTCAGGACGTTGCGGAGACAGTCAGGACGTTCCTACACACGCCATAGTCATGTAAAAGCGCACGAGCTGCTAAATACCGCTACACTATCCTTTCACTGTCCGTGGGCCGACTGTGGGGCGGCTTTTGCACGCTCGTACGAATTGTAGCACACCGTCAGGAAAGGAAGGAAATTCGAAACGTTACGGCGTTGTTGAAAATGGTCCAATCGGGTTCGAATGCTAACGGTTGGGTAATACGATAAAAAAGCCTTATTTACACGATAAACGTTATTTCATTATGTTTACAACTAAATGCACAAAATCCAAATCGACGAACCAACTGAATAAAACGCAAATTTATGTTTATGAACACTGTACAAATATGTATACATTTTTAAAGATTATGTAGCGTTTTTGTATTATTATTTAAATAATTTCTAGTTGAAGTGAATTAAAAACAAATTTCCGTAAGATAAACAAGATGTTATGTGATTTCTGTGAAGAAAGAAATGGTTTTTGCAATTTTCACTCACGTCGCTTCGTTGCTCCGCAATTAAACGCCACACGCCATCCAGGAGCGCCGCATCCATCACCATTGTTTTCATTTTCAAACTCTCCCGTACGAAATCCCATACAAAGCAGCTGTTTTCAGATTTCTGACACCAAGAGAGCATCCAAGCCATAGAGGTAACATCAATACCCCTGCAGCGTGCTCACAGCTGTTCCGCTCTCACATGTTATCATCGAGCGTCATACGAAATCCCATACAAAGCAGCTGTTTTCAGATTTCTGACACCAAGAGAGCATGTATTAGCAGGAGGTTCAATGTTTATCTCTCCAGCGTGCATATTTTGTTGCTTGGGCCATCACTACGCACACTATCAAACTCATGAAAACGATCGGTTGTGTAAGTGAGATGAAGTGAGATGAGTTTGATAATATGCGTAGTGATGGCCTCGGCCATCTTGATTTCTAGTCCATTGTGTAAATTTTCGCACCGACTATCTTTGTTTTTCGGCAAAAAACGGGTTGCTCTGCGTACGAATAACTGCAATAAGTTCTTTTTTCTTCATCCCGCACTTGTACGCTACGCACGATAAGCGATCCTTGTAGCCAACGAAAAAGCGAATCGTTCACCGTGGATCAAAGCTGGAAAAAGAAGAAGGATTACACGATGCTGAAACTTCCTTCCGGACAACTCGGGCCTCTGGTATTGTGCCCACGTCCGCGGCGATCAGGGACAGCGGTCCCTTGCTGCATTACGTGAGAAACGATCTGCTGCAGCGAACCAACTGTCGAGACTTTTGGGTGATAACATCCCGCAAGCCGTATGTGAAAGTTCCGTTCCACAGCCAATCACCAACAGGCCGGCGTTTTTGCGTAGATACAAAACGCAACCCGGTAACAATGAACCGATAGAATCGCACGATCTGCGGCGGGTGATGAAGACAATCTTGTTCAATCAAACGGTGATTGGAATCGTGTTAACGTTTGCTGGCTACTATGGAACAATCCGTGGTTCGGTGCCGGACGTACGCACGCTACCCTCGGTGGGTGTGATCTTGCGCGATCTGGTCGTGTGTGTCTTCTTCGCCGAGATTGGATTTTACTACGTGCATCGATTAATGCACCTCAAGCCACTGTACAAACTGGTCCATAAAAAGCACCACGAATGGACGGCACCGTTTGCTTGGACCGCTATGTACTGCCATCCGATCGAGCACATCATCAGCAACATGATCCCGCCAATGATCGGCATACAGCTCATGAAGGCGCACATCTTCACCACTGCCATCTGGTTTCCGTTGGTAATCTTTAACACGATTCGGGATCATTGTGGCTACCATTTGCCGTTCTTTCCCAGCTCCGAGTACCACGATTATCATCACGCGAAGTATGAATCATCGAGCCAAACTGCTGTATGAGGGATATTGTTGCACAGCTTTATATGAATGTTTGTTGTATGTTTACAGATTTACTGAGTGCTTCGGAACGTTCGGGTATCTCGATTGGTTGCACGGGACGGACACAAAGTTCCGGAAGTCAAAGCAGCACCAGCGTCATCGTACACTTTGGGGCATTAAATCGGCCCGAGAATTGTATCCGGATAGTTAATCCGAAGCCACCTGTTTGCCATCCAAAGCTTACGAGTGAGCGTGGTAAGGAATACCTCGTACTAAAACATCCATCGCTTTTTCGTCTTTCTAGCTGTTCTATTTTTTAATAAACTCATGTATTCAATAAAACCGTTTGGGGGCTGTTCAACTGATACGAAGAATGCTAGGAAACATAAAAACAATTCGGCATTTTACGAACGTGTAATTATTCAGAAGTAGTTGTTTTATCGTTTGGCTCGAGTGTGACAGTGCTACGGTGTTTATTACAGGATGAACCTACCGGATCGGTTGAGGAGGGTTTGCCAGCTGCCAATAGAGCCTCTACCACCACCGGAGTTGATTCTTCGGTAAGAGTTTATTCCTGCGTGCATCCCGGTTGCAAGAAGCTGTACTTCAATGAGCGGTATCTAACAGAGCACGAGAAATATCACGGTGGAGAAGGAAGCTCCTTGCGATCGCCACCAAGAGTCAAATGAGGATGGAAAGAACGTTGCAGCAGGAAACAGTCAGGACGTTCCTACACACGGCATAGTCATGTGAAAGCGCACGAGTTGCTAAATACCGGTACACTATCCTTTCACTGTCCGTGGGCCGACTGTGGGGCGGCTTTTGCACGCTCGTACGAATTGTAGCACACCGTCAGGAAAGGAAGGAAATTCGAAACGTTACGGCGTTGTTGAAAAAGGTCCAATCGGGTTCGAATGCTAACGGTTAGATAATACGATAGAAAAAGCTTTATTTACACGATAAACGTTATTTCATTATGTTTACAACTAAATGTACAAAATCCAAATCGACGAACCAACTGAATAAAAAGCGAATTTATGTTTATGAACACTGTACAAATATGTATACATTTCTAAAAGATTATGTAGCGTTTTTGTATTATTATTTAAATAATTTCTAGTTGAAGTGAATTAAATAACGAATTTCCGTAAAATAAACAAGATGCTACGTGACTTCTGTGAAGAAAGAAATGTTTTTTGCAATTTTCACTCACGTCGCTTCGTTGCTCCGCGATTATCCAAACGCCATCCAGGAGCGCCGCATCCATCACCATTGTTTTCATTTTCAAACTCTCTCGTACGAAGAAATCCCATACAAAGCAGCCGTTTTCAGATTTCTGACACCAAGAGAGCATGTATTAGCAGGAGGTTCAATGTTTATCTCTCCAGCATGCATATTTTGTTGCTTGGGCCATCATTACGCACACTATCAAACTCATGAAAACGATCGGTTGTGTAAGTGAGATGAAGTGAGATGAGTTTGATAATATGCGTATCTCACTTCATCTCACTTACACAACCGATCGTGCTCATGAGTTTGATAGTGTGCGTAGTGATGGCCCAAGCAACAAAATATGCACGCTGGAGAGATAAACATTGAACCTCCTGCTAATACATGCTCTCTTGGTGTCAGAAATCTGAAAACGGCTGCTTTGTATGGGATTTCGTACGGGAGAGTTTGAAAATGAAAACAATGGTGATGGATGCGGCGCTCCTGGATGGCGTTTGGAATAATCGCGGAGCAACGAAGCGAGTGAAAATTGCAAAAACCATTTCTTTCTTCACAGAAATCACATAACATCTTGTTTATTTTACGGAAATTCGTTTTTAATTCACTTCAACTAGAAATTATTCAAATAATAATACAAAAACGCTACATAATCTTTAGAAATGTATACATATTTGTACAGTGTTCATAAACATAAATTCGCTTTTTATTCAGTTGGTTCGTCGATTTGGATTTTGTACATTTAGTTGTAAACATAATGAAATAACGGTTATCGTGTAAATAAAGCTTTTTTATCGTATTACCTAACCGAAAGCATTCGAACCCGATTGGACCATTTTCAACAACGCCGTAACGTTTCGAATTTCCTTCCTTTCCTGACGGTGTGCTACAATTCGTACGAGCGTGCAAAAGCCGCCCCACAGTCGGCCCACGGACAGTGAAAGGATAGTGTAGCGGTATTTAGCAGCTCGTGCGCTTTTACATGACTATGGCGTGTGTAGGAACGTCCTGACTGTCTCCGGAACGTCCTGACTGTTTAGGAACGTCCTGTGGCGATCGCAAGGAGCTTCCTTCTTCACCGTGATATTTCTCGTGCTCTGTTAGATGCCGCTCATTGAAGTACAGCTTCTTGCAACCGGTATGCACGCAGGAATAAACACCGTAGCACTGTCACACTCGAGCCAAACGATAAAACAACTACTTCTGAATAATTACACGTTCGTAAAATGCCGAATTGTTTTTATGTTTCCTAGCATTCTTCATATTAGTTGAACAGCCCCCAAACGGTTTTATTGAATACATGAGTTTATTAAAAAATAGAACAGCTAGAAAGACGAAAGAGCGATGGATGTTTTAGTACGAGGTATTCCTTACCACGCTCACTCGTAAGCTTTGGATGGCAAACAGGTGGCTTCGGATTAACTATCCGGATACAATTCTCGGGCCGATTTGATGCCCCAAAGTGTACGATGACGCTGGTGCTGCTTTGACTTCCGGAACTTTGTGTCCGTCCCGTGCAACCAATCGAGATACCCGAACGTTCCGAAACACTCAGTAAATCTGTAAACATACAACAAACATTCATATAAAGCTGTGCAAGAAAATCCCTCATACAGCAGTTTGGCTTGATGATTCATACTTCGCGTGATGATAATCGGGTACTCGGAGCTAGGAAAGAACGGCAAATGGTAGCCACAATGATCCCGAATCGTGTTAAAGATTACTAACGGAAACCAGATGGCAGTAGTGAAGATGTGCGCCTTCATGAGCTGTATGCCGATCATTGGCGGGATCATGTTGCTGATGATGTGCTCGATCGGATGGCAGTACATAGCGGTCCAAACAAACGGTGCCGTCCATTCGTGGTGCTTTTTATGGACCAGTTTGTACAGTGGCTTGAGGTGCAAGAATCGATGCACGTAGTAAAATCCAATCTCGGCGAAGAAGACACACACGACCAGATCGCGCAAGATCACACCCACCGAGGGTAGCGTGCGTACGTCCGGCACCGAACCACGGATTGTTCCATAGTAGCCAGCAAACGTTAACGGGATACCAATCACCGTTTGATTGAACAAGATTGTCTTCATCACTCGCCGCAGATCGTGCGATTCTATCGGTTCATTTTTACCGGGTTGCGTTTTGTATCTACGCAAAAACGCCGGCCTGTTGGTGATTGGCTGTGGAACGGAACTTTCACATACGGCTTGCGGGATGTTATCACCCAAAAGTCTCGACAGTTGGTTCGCTGCAGCAGATCGTTTCTTACGTAATGCAGCAAGGATACCACCGCTGTCCCTGATCGCCGCGGACGTGGGCACAATACCAGAGGCCCGAGTTGTCCGGAAGAAAGTTTCAGCATCGTGTAATCCTTCTTCTTTTTCCAGCTTTGATCCACGGTGAACGATACGCTTTTACGTTGGCTACAAGGATCGCTTATCGTGCGTACGTTTGCGTAGCGTACAACTGCGGGATGAAGAAAAAAGAATTTATTGCAGTTATTCGTACGCAGAGCAACCCGTTTTTTGCCGAAAAACAAAGATAGTCGGTGCGAAAATTTACACAATGGAGTAGAAATCAAGATGGCCTAGACCATCACTACGCATACCATCAAACTCATCTCACTTCATCTCACTTACACAACCGATCGTGCTCATGAGTTTGATAGTGTGCGTAGTGATGGCCCAAGCAACAAAATATGCACGCTGGAGAGATAAACATTGAACCTCCTGCTAATACATGCTCTCTTGGTGTCAGAAATCTGAAAACAGCTGCTTTGTATGGAATTTCGTACCAGCCGACGGAAAGTTGGAGCGAGAGATGAGGGAAACATTCCATTGAATCCATCTCACTTGCGCTGGCGATCGCTCTCACGAGTGCAAGGTATACAAGCAATGAATCAAAAGTGATTGCATTTCAAATTTAAAAAAATATCCAGTTATCCGGTTAATCCGGCATTTTATGGTAAACCAAAGCTTGTGGAATGGGGAAAAAGGAATAAAACGATCAAAACCAAATAACAACGGTTTTTCGCAGGCTCACATTTGACAGCGGACTGGTCTGCAACTGTCAAACTGCCAATCTATGGTCTGGCCTTCCCGTGTCGATGCACTGTGGCCAAATATGTCAAATTGACTAAATCTAGTGATTCTTAGAAAAAAGGCAAAGAAAACTGATTTCTACTCCATTGTGTAGATTTTCGCACCGACTATCTTTGTTTTTCGGCAAAAAACGGGTTGCTCTGCGTACGAATAACTGCAATAAGTTCTGTTTTCTTCATCTCGCACTTGTACGCTACGCAAACGTACGCACGATAAGCGATCCTTGTAGCCAACGAAAAAGCGTATCGTTCACCGTGGATCAAAGCTGGAAAAAGAAGGAGAATTACACGAAGCTGAAACGTCCTTCCGGGCAACTCGGGCCTGTGGTATTGTGCCCACGTCCGCGGCGATCAGGGACAGCGGTGGTATCCTTGCTGCATTACGTAAGAAACGATCTGCTGCAGCGAACCAACTGTCGAGACTTTTGGGTGATAACATCCCGCAAGCCGTATGCGAAAGTTCTGTTCCACAGCCAATGCGCTTCCAATCCGTGGAATGGTAGGCTTATGAAAGTTGTGGCCAACATTGCAGCAGCCCGTCAATTGGATACAGCGTGCAAGCTTTTTTCAGCTATAAACAGCAGAGGGAAGCAATTGTTGGTGGGTTGTTGGCATACGCAATTTGTTAGCACAGGTGACATCCGTCAAACGAGGCAGGAAGATTGGTCTGCGGACGAAGTGGTTGTGGCCCGACCACACGGAACGAGCGCACCGTCACTTGCATACGCTAGCACCCCGTCATGGATAACGATGGATTATCGAACGAGCAGACGGAGAAGGTCCTACAGTTTCAGGATATAACCGGGCTGGATGATATGAACGTTTGCCGCGACATACTGATACGTCACCAGTGGGACCTGGAAGTCGCGTTTCAGGAGCATTTAAACATACGTGAAGGTCGACCGTCCGCGTATGCGACGGAATCCCGCGCTCCCGCCGTCATAAATGATCGCTTTCTGCAGCATGTGTTCTCTAGCGCCCGGTTAAGTCCAGCGCGCGAACCGAGCGGTGTCGGTGGCATCATACGATACGTGTTTAACTACATGGTGAACTTCTGGTACAGTGCATTTTCCTCGTTCTTATCCACGATAATAGGGCTGTTCCGCGATCAGGAAAGCATTCCGGCCGATCCGCTCGGCGATGTGCTGAAGTTCATTCAGACGTACAACGAGAAGTACCCGGATCACCCCGTCTTCTATCAGGGCACGTATTCGCAGGCATTGAACGATGCGAAGAACGAGCTACGCTTTCTGCTAGTCTATCTGCATTCCGAGCCGACGTCCGAGGCGGTCACCTTCTGTCGTGGCGCAATGTCGAACCCGCAGGTGATCGAGTACGTCAACCGACGGATGTTGTTCTGGGCGTGCGACATGGCATCGCACGAGGGCAAACGGGTCGCCACTGCGATCAGTGTGCGCACCCATCCGACCCTGCTTATCATTGGGATGCGCGCCAACAAGATGATCATTATGGGCCGGTTAGAAGGGGACTGCTCGTCGGAGGAGCTTATACGCCGGATGGATACGGTCGTGAATGATAATGAGGTGTGGTTGAATCAGGCCAGACAGGATAGGCTGGAGCGGGATCTCACACAGACGCTGCGCCAACAGCAGGACGAAGCGTACCAGCGTTCGTTACAGGCAGACCAGGAGAAGCAGCGCCGAAAGCAACAGGAGCGGGAGGAGGCGATGCGCATCCAGGCAGCAATCGAGGCGGAACTGCTGGCCGAACAACAGCGAAAGGATGACATCGAACGGTTGAAGCTCGATCTGGCGGAACAAGTGCCTTCGGAACCGGAAGCAGGTGCGCCCGACACGATCAGCATAGTTTTCAAACTACCTAGCGGGTTGCGATTAGAGAGACGATTTCGAAATACCAACACAATGCAGGTAAGTGTGCGTGAACTCGTGCGTTCCCTCGTCGCTGAGACTGTACACCACTGCTTTCGGATTTGTCTGTCGCCCTACAGGATATTTACAACTTTATTTTCTGTCATCCGGATGCACCCGATTCATTCGAAATTACGACAAACTTCCCGAAGCGTGTGCTGGAATGTTCGGGCGACGAGCCAGGCCAGACGCTGCTGCTATCCGGTTTGAAGAATCGCGAAGTACTGTTCGTCGCCGACCTGGAGGCGTAGTTTGAATGCGCGGCGTTGATCACAAGTACTGCTGCGGCATCCCGGATTGGCGCGATTTTGCTTTGAATGTAATACTTGCTAACGCACTGCCGCACGGTAGCGAAAAAAATTGACATTCTCGATCGATTCGTACATAAATTTGGCTGAAGCAGATCAACTAGTACCGAGTTTCACGCGTAGTTAGTGGTGGTTCAACTGCATAACTGCATCTACAAAAAATATAACTTGTAGTTCCAGCGTGAATTCGTTTCGTCGTTTCATTTCTCTATTTTAGTGCTGGTGGTCCGTGCAATCGTGATTGAGTTTTTAATGCGATGAAAAGATGGCAACCGACCGGCTCGAAACGGCAGTGCAAGAACGTTCCAAATGGTGGTAGTACTTGTGAAAACTTATTTGTTGCTTTGCATGAAAATCTTAATACTGTACATTCAGTCAAAATACAGAAGAATATTCTCTATTGAAATGTTCCACTCACGGAGGATCTCTGTGGTGGGACCGTACATGAAAACGAGCCGCAAATAAAACTGTTTGACTTCTATTTTACAATGTAACCACTTGGCAGTATACTTTAAATTGTTTGGTTTCCCCCTTTTTTATTTGTTATATATTGTGTACGAATTAAATAAAATCACTTATCAGTACGGAAGCTGTATAGCTGTTTGTGGTTATGACGATTAAAAAGAATAAAAATACGCGACACATTAACATTACTTTTAACTATCTTAATACTTCATGGCCGATCTTCTCACGTACTGTAAATTAGACCGTGTTGTGAATTCGTTAATTAACCACTGGGCAGCAGCGTACGTTCGTTTAGAAGCTGCTCCATGTTTCCCACGGGTACAAACTAATCTTCAGTCTTGAATGCACTTGCTGAGAGCATCTGGAATCACTTAAATCAACACGTCATTCGTGCTGTTGATGTTAATTGGAGGTAGATAGATTGATCTTATTTGCGCCCGCAGTCTGGCAATGTCGACGTCCTCTCGTTCAAACTCCCGAATGATCTGCTCGAACTGAACCAGTCCCTCGCGACTCCCGGGGAATCCGTAATCTTTGATGACTTCGATCTGGATCTGCATCACCAGCGGGAACACGTTCTGCATCATCTTGATCATCTCCTTGCCCGAGTTGGCTTTGGCTTCGGCGAGTTTCTTTGAATGTTCCGACTGGTTTACCGTCTTCAGTATATCGACCAGTATCGTTTTCCCGGTTTCCGCGTTAAAGTTCGACAGGTAGGACATGATGTGCAATTGGATACGGAAGGATTTTGGGGAATTCGTGATCTAGCTCTCTGCACCGCACAAAAAACAACCGTAAACAAAACAATGCGAGCGTCATTGTGTGGAAAAGGCAACTGTCATGAAGGCCGTGTGCCCAGAATTATTGCAATAGAAGAAACGGATGATCTTCAATTTATTTATGTTTTAAATCCCTACAGTCTATACGTTCATTTAATACCAAAACACAATCTTTTTCCATTAAACAGTATGATAATAAAAACGGTCCGTATTGCATGCTCTGTTTGCTTTTTTCAACCAACAACCACAAACATGGCAACACTGGCAGCGCACATTTGTCAGCTGATTGCAAAACATTGCGATTTCAGTTGCGGCGGATCGATTGCACAAAAATGAAACGCGAACAACAACAATCTCGTTTTCGTGTGTTTCTGTATTGAATTAGCATCGGAATTCGGCACAAACCAAAACCATGATGCTCTCATCGCCGTCAACGCGGGCAGCTGCAAGGATGGGTGTTAAGTTACTTGCAAGAGTCGTCCCTTGTCGACTCACGGATCCGTTCAACCCGTGCTACAGTGGCACCGCTGGTTCAGCAATCGCACCCACTCCATTCCCGGCAACCGTTCGTGGGACGCAGGAGAAATGGATGAAACGGTTCGAGTTGGAAAGCATTCCCGAGCCGGAAACGTCCATCGTAAACATAATAGCACACGTGCTCGAACTATCCGCACCATCCGAGGTAGGAAACCAACAGGACGTTCCTCTGAACGAGGCACAGATGGCCAAAATTGAGGAACTTTGCGAGTGCCGGTTAGCACGCATGCCAATACAGTATATTATCCGCGAGTGGGATTTCCGTGATCTCACGCTGAAGATGATCCCGCCCGTGTTTATACCGCGCCCGGAAACGGAAGAATTAGTGGAGCTGATATTGCAGCAGATGGATAATCAGCAGGAAACGCTCTTCCTTGAGATTGGATGTGGTACGGGTGCGATAAGTCTTTCGCTTCTGAAGCATGCTCCGAAGGTAAGTGTACTGTTGTCGATTTTATCCAATATGCTGATACTCATTTTCGGCGTGAACATACAGGCCTCTGCGATAGCCATCGACCAGAGCCGAATAGCCTGCGAGTTGACGCGAGAGAACGCCGAATCTGCCAGGCTGATGGAACGGTTGCGAATATTCAAGCACAAAATGGTGGAAGATTTGCCGCAGGAGCTACATGGCCAGCAGTTCGATATGATTGTCAGTAACCCGCCGTACGTGCCCTCGGTGTTGCTTCCTTCGCTCGATCCGGAGGTCAAAATTTACGAAGATCTGCGTGCACTGGACGGTGGTAATGATGGGTTGACTGTGATAAAATCCATACTACGGATAGCGGGCCGATACCTCCGCAAAGACGGTGTCCTGTGGCTGGAGGTGGACAGCACACATCCACCGGTTATTGAGGAGTTTCTGACGAAGCATGGCGAACTGATGGGACTACGATTCATGGCATCGTATAAGGATCTGTTTCAGAAGGATCGGTTCGTTGAGATTGTTAAGCTATAAGTGAACGCATTTGTTACGGCGCGTAGCTAAAAAAGACTATCCCATGAGGATATAAAAAGTGTTAGCGATTAGGGCAACTATTAAGAAATAATACAGTTGGTTATTATCCATGTAGACAACAACCGAACACGATAAAACATGGTGTACCTGTAGTCTAGCTCTCTCTATCTTTCTCTATGAGCAGTCTATTTGTAACTGCCTTCTTCTATAGATCTTTATTTGCGCAAGAACACCCAGAATTACATTACAGTAACCGACCCTTACAACCCTTTTCGCCACAGGTACAGTTTAGCACCTTGCCACTAACAGAGCCCACATCGTAATTATAGTTCCACGTTAGTTCCGTGCCAGCTTTAATATTTTTAGAGGCAAAGAAAGCCACCCAAGGAAACCGCAAATCGTGCGTATCGACGAACACGTTCTGCACGAAGAGATTAGGAACACACGAATGCTTTTTGGAGTTGCAACAAGAGATGAAAAAAAGTCCAAATTAAATTGTTATCCAATAATTGTGGGAAAAGCGAATTTACTTACGTTAAAGTATCGGCCAAGGTTACCCGACTTCTTTGCGTCCATTATGAAGATATCGTCCTTATCGCCGTACAGTCGACGGAACAGCAACCCCGCGTTGGGTCTAGAATTCTCTTCGGGGTTCATTTCGGGATTGGGTATCAGACTAACGCACTCTTGTTCTGCAAGCATAGGGCAAATAGACGCGGACGTAGAAAACGAATGCAAAAATAATATCAAGCAATAATACACAGTTACACTCAACATCAGCAATACTGTTTTGCCTCAACTTACCATCATTCATACCGATGATGGACTCCTTGTCCTTCGTAGCAGGCGCACTGGGCCGTTCCGTCGTGCTGGCCCTTTTCGACTGTGCCCGTGTCTTTACGACCATAGCACTCGGTAACGTTTTGGAGGTGTATTCTTCATCGGAGTCCTGTGCCGAGGTAAACTTTTCCTTCTCCAGCTCTATCTCCGACTCGTCCGTCGCTGTTCCCTCCCGCTCATTATCCGATTGGTATGCATCCGATTCGTAGTTATCTTTTGTCTTCACCGCCGTTTCGATGTAATCCAGATCGGCAAAGTACTCGTCGCCCGTTTTGTTCTCGCTCAGTTCGCATATCTTCGTGCTGACCTCCTCGGTCAACAGATGGCCCGCGTAAATGCAGATGAAGCTACCCATGGGCACATCGTTGATGCACCGAATGCCCCAACCCTTGTTGTTTGTGTTGAATACCTGCAGCTTCGTCTGGAGCGAATTCTGCACGACACGGTTCAAACATTTGTCCTTCTTGCACTTGCACTGTGTGTTACATTCGTAAACCCCAGTATGTATTTGATTGAACAACCGCTTATACACGTAACCCACGTTGTTAATGTCTACGTCTGGATTGGTGTACTGGACGCCCGCTATTGTCAGCTGCCAGCACTGGCATTTGCTTTTGTCCAAACAATCGTCCTCACAGTCGCACCCGCACAGGAACTCCTTGTCCAGGTTGAGGTTGACTCCCTCGGTCGGAATGCGCTCGGTCGAATATTCGCACGGTGGTGGCTGCATGTTTTCGTAGTTGTTCACACAGTGCACGGGCATAAGTTCCGCCCCGAACGAAAGATCTTTGCATTCGAACAGGAAGTTTTCCGCACTGAACGTCGCAAGCGCAAGTATTTCCGCTTCGAATTCAAAGTGCTCCACATTAAGGGCACAGTTTGTTAGGCTGAGATAGCGATGCACTTCCTGCATATCGCGCAAACGACGGCCACACGGTGCACGGTACATAACCACGGTGCCGGACTTTTTCGCTCCTCGAACGAAGCAGAAATGTCGCTCCCAGCCCGTGACCAGAGGTCTGGCCAGCAAGTTATACGTGTGTAGGTTGGAGGGCATTTTGTACAAACAGTGTGGACCGCACGTGTGCGGCACGAACTTCTGTGGGCCACGATACTTGTTCGTATTATAGTGGACCGTTTTACCATGGCTTCGATCTTTGTCCATATCGATGTAGATCGGTTTTTGGTTCAGGGAAATGACGCTCGGCACGTTGACAATGTTGACATTGCTGTTGGCGTTTTTCCTAGCATTATTACGCTGCACAGTGCTCTTTCTAGCGGTCGGGCGATTTTGCGTTTCCTGCTCACCGGTTTTCACACCGGGCGGTGACTTTTGTTCCGCCTGCTGCTCATTCTCATCGTCCTCGATCGTAATGTACTCGATGGAAGGTTCATTTCGTCTCTGGAACTTTGAAAATTTGTTTGTCGTACATGTCGAGTACAGCGGAGCAAGCCGCTTCGAACCACGATAAATCCATTCGTATTTGCGCATCTCATGAAAGTACAGCCGGATCAAGCTACTGTCCGTTTCGCACACTCTGCCGTCCAACCATTTCCGATTCATTTCTACCATCATACGCTGGCCGCGCTTGGCCTGTACCATCGGTCGCAATGAACCACACGTCTGCATGTAATTGCGGATGAACTCTCGCGAGTGTGGATGCACATCGTCCCAGATATTTTTCGACTGTTCGCACACGACCCGCACATCCGTCAGCGGTGCGTACAGTGTATGTCCAAAGTCGAAAATGATGAGGTACCGGAATTTATTGTAAGCACTGATCGACTCCAGCACCGTGCCTGCGTAGAACGTGCGACTCGATTCCTTGCCCTGGATGGCACAAACCTTGGCAATAATGCGTGTACCAAGCTTTAACTTAACCTGTGGTGCAACAGGGTAAGCGAGATGCTTTGCCGACAGCACGGACTGTCTCATATGGCTTGTGTTGAAACGTACTGTGAACTGCAATGGAATGACATGAATTAGTAAACTCTCCGTAGAAGCATTTGCATTCATACGTACAAATTGATTTTCAGAAACATCCACGACCTTACACTTCATCCAGCTGCCCAGTATCGTGGAGCTGACGCCGTAATATGTTTCATTAACTTTCACCGGCTCTCTGATAAGAACCGTTCCGTTGGCATTCAACATGCGCAGCAATCGGTCGTAAGCGATAAACTCACTTACCGCATCATCCTCGATGATGAGCTCGGGCGTATCGATCTTGGTCGTTCTAACACTATAGATATTTTCATGTATCGATTGTAGCGTCGCCTTCAATGTTTTGAGCTGTGCGTCAATGCGATTCGATATCTCTGTGGATAGAACATTAAGAAGATACAAAGTGTAACTCGTTTACTAGACTATGCAACCTATGTGATCTCACCCTCATTTTCCTCCGCTTCTCGAAGCATGTCGCCATTGTACAATGTAATCTGTTTAGCGCCGTACTTTTCCCACAGCGATTCAACAATATCGTTAAGATCTGTGTTGACCAAAGAAATGACATCTATTGGTAACGCTGGATCGATCTCTGGAAACATAAATCTGTGTAAAATAGTACTCGTTGGAAGTATGTCGCCAATGGTTACCATTTGGCTCCGATACAGTTGGCTCGTTGCTTTCTTCTTCATCGCTGCTATCCAACACCGTGTGTATCTCTTCCGTCTGGTCTTGCAGGATTTTCGTTGCGTACAGAGATTCTTCTTTTACTAGCGAAGCGCACAGAGACTAATTAAAGACAAAGGGAAAGAAAAACAAAATGGTTGACATATTTCCAATACATAACGCCATGAAGTTTCTTACTTCGAAGTGAACAATAGAAAAATCATAGCAATCGAGACATATGAGTTTCATTTGATTGCTTGGTGGGATTTTATACAGGTTCTGCGCGAATACCGGTGCATCGTATAGTTCGGAAACCTTTCTTCCACATGTCGCATTGGCACACTTTTGAGCACGCCGTTTGATGTTTGGCAGCTTTTGCTCGGTGTTATTAGGCAACACCGGTTCCTGTGCTTCAGCAGCAATGTCAATTGTACATGGCGTTTTGCCTGCTTCTAATATGGCTTTTGTCTGCACATCTTCCATTAACTCTAGTCTTTGCTCCGGCTGGGAATCAGTTTGTTGACGATCTAAAACACATGAAAAATGAAAATGAAACGAAAGCAAAATCTAGCTCGAAGCTTTAGTTTGCAGTTACCTTTGTCTTCGACGTCTTTCGCGATTTCCTTCATTTCGATATCGTTGTTTTCCACTGCTTCCTCCACTGCTGGATGGTTTGAAACATCCATCTCCGATGGCGTTACCGTATCGGACAAGATTTTGGCGGATCTCTCACCGCAAACTTCAGCTGTTTCCTTCTCATCATCTAGGCATATGATATCGGACTCCATTACGGATTCCTTGTTTGTAACGTTATCCGGACTTTTAGGAGCATTAGAACCATTTTCCATGTTGTTCGGTACTGTACAGTTCAATTTCTCTGATTCTTTCGCGCTAAGAGAGGAAATCGGCACTTCCGGCTCTGCAACAGTGTTCGTTTCCTCATCCGACTCGATCGAAATTACAGCCGAAGAATCTGTTTCCATGATTCGCGTCTTTCACGGCGAATCTTTGACCGTACGCCAACTACTTCGAACAATTCGATTCACGTTTAACGAAGGGCGACTGTTATAAAATGGAATATTGAAAGAATTTTGCTGTAATTTGCAAAAATACTTCTCTGTCAACGCGATTATTACCACGCGTCAATTACCGCGAATGTGGCTTATTGTTTCTAGCAAAATTCATAACATTTTGCACTCACGCATCGACAGATCGTTTTGACAGTTGTGCGGCGTATACCTGTCATGACAATCTTTATCGACTTATCGTTTCTTCTATGTTTTTTTAAATTTTGAAATGAGGTTTAAAAATAATGGAAACAATTCTTTTGACTAGTACAATATAAATGCCCTTTTTTTTGAAAGTGAGTGGATCTCAAAAATTATTAAAACGACATTTTTTCACAATTCCCATTCATTCGTTCCAACGGATCAAGAGAACTGAAGGTATGCGTGAAACTTTATTTTGGAGAAGGGATGACTAAATTTCCGAATTGCCCTAAAAGCATGCATAATTTCCTTGTGCTACTACTACAGCTTCAGGTTTGTATTATTATTGCAAAGGGACCGCATGCGATGTGTTTATATTTGCAAGGCAACACGTCGCAGCAAGTGCGCATGGCAGTGGTTATAGATTTTTCTATGTCAGAACTGGCTCCCGTTCGTGTCTTCAAACCTGCAACAAACTAACTTTGCCAAATTGTCTTCCGATTAAAACAGTTTTTCTGAGTCCTTAAGGGAAGGGTTTTGCAGATTCCGAGGTATCTGGATAGCAGAAAGAAGCGCATCTCGTGTTCATGTTACTGTCCGTTGTTCCAAAAAGAATATCCACCTTCCTAACAAAGTTGCTCAGCTCTAACGTTTGCTGCCTGTTAATGGTTTTGCTAAAACATTGACATCGTAGCAGCGCAATTTCGTAGCACATTAATATTCGTTATGAAAGTGTACGGTTATTTGTTAAAGCAAGAGATTTACCAAATTATTTACGTGCAGGATGTGTAAGTAAGAATCGCTAATTATTAAATCATTACCGAAAGCCGGTTACTACAGCACCTGGGGATGGGTTTGTCTTTGAAGCTTTTCGCAATATGAAGAATTTTTGGCTACCGTTACGAGGGTGTTCGATCCGAAGGTGCTCTTTCTTACCGTCATACCGATCGTAGCCGGTCTCAGCACGACATTGTATTCCAAATTACTGCTCAGTGTGCTCCTGACGGAGTATGCCAACACAATCGTCAAATGGTATGATTCTACGCTCGCCGTTGCATCCTTCAAAGAGGGCTGAGATTTGGAAGATGTTAGTGATTGACTTCGTTTCTTTGCAGGATACTCGCAGAAGATCGCCCGTTCTGGTGGTTAAACGAGACGAAAGAGTTCTCTTCACTGAACCGTCCAAAAATTTATCAAAACGAGCTAACCTGTGAACCAAGCCCGGGTAATCCGTCCGGTCATCTGATGACCTCCACGACCTATCTCTTTGTGATATTCTCGGTGCTAGAGGAATATTTCCAGTAAGTAAACGTGCGTAGTGGTTTGTGCCACTCTCTCACAGCGATGTGATCATACTTTGCAGGAAATATGGAAGGTTCGCAAGGGTTTCACTGCGCACCGCGTACTACAGCACACTGTTTTTCATCTCCATTTCACGGATGTATTTCGGATGCCACTTTCTGCACCAGTGCATCTTTGGAATCCTTCTCGGCATTGTTATGAGCAAAGTGTGCCTTTCGCATCGGATGGAAAAATACATTGCGAAGCAATCATGCAAGCGTAGGGTTGGATTCGTCA
This sequence comes from Anopheles moucheti, assembly GCF_943734755.1. NCBI lineage: Eukaryota > Metazoa > Arthropoda > Insecta > Diptera > Culicidae > Anopheles > Anopheles moucheti. The sequence goes on along the minus strand of NC_069141.1, from coordinate 9,846,596 downwards.
TATGCTTATGCTTGCTAGTGATATCCTTGTACTGGGCCCAAAAGCTATTGGGAATCGATCCGCAATGGGCGGTAAAGATGGTGAGTACTTAAGGCATCCTCAATTTACCCTATCAATATCCTTACGAATCATTGTTTAAATTTTCGCTTCAATCCTTGTACTCAAAACAGGCCTTCAAGTGGTGCGAAGATCCTTTCTATTTGAAGCCAACCACTACACTAGTGTTCAGCGCACTACGCCTTACAGGGTCATTATTCGCTTTGGCTGTAGTAGGACCTATTCTAAAGTAAGTTCAACTAAGATTCTAGAATGTGGAAGGGAAAACATGAAATTTGTTCGAACACAATCCTCCATCATTCCTCCACTTCATTTTCCTTTTCCAGAGCTAAACCTCTAAACATGAAGCTCAGCATTCCGATGGTGTTTGCGCTGATGGCGTTCGAGTGGATAGCGCTAGACTACGCGCCACGTAATTATGGAGTGGTTGTGTACTTTTTATCAAGCTTCCTGCTATACTTCCTCTTCACCTACGCCTACCTACGCTGGGTACCTGCACTTGCCGGGCAAGAGATTCGCGTATCACGGAGTGATAGAAAGTCTAAATCTAACTAAAACACTAGCGTAAAATACAGATGCAAGCAAAGAAACAAGCAACTGTCAAGGGACTTTTTCAAACAGATCGCCTGTAAGCTCAACAGAAAACGCTTTTCTAAAGTGCTTTCCATTTACTTCATCCATCACATATCAACCAATAGCAAGGTAGCCAGGGGGACAGATGTTTAGCTGGTCTGGAACTCAAACGGAAACATACAAAAGCAAGCAAATGGCACGCACAAACCGCCAACAACTAAGAAGTCTACAGTTGCCTCGCAAAAAAACACTTACTCGCCTAAACTAACGGCTGAAATTTGTTCTCTATCTATACTGTACTCTCTAAAGATGCATACATAATTGTTTACCAAGGAATTTTTCATAAACTATTCAAGTAATCGCTTGTTACAAATGTTCCATGTTTTTATCAATTGTTTGTTAAACTATATCACAAGCAAATCAAATTTCAAAATACATGTTACAATATATCAATGTCAAAAAAAAAAAATACACCAAATATGATACGATCTTACCTTTCGGCAATAGCTCAAACTGTTCAAAAACCACTTCCGCGTTGTATACGATATACTCTGGCTTCTTTCGTATTATGTGTGCACCAACACGCACGGGAAACCTTGAACATGACATGATTGCAACGAGTTTAAGCCAAAACCAAAAGTTGTCCAGAAAGGTACCTTTCGTCGGGTGATCTCGGCATCTAACTATTCGTTTAGCTTTTGCCGAGTTTGCATGGTACCATTCTTAAAGTTACCTCATGCGGAATAGGTGTACCACGCTGTTAGAATAGCACGCCTGTGTAACAGAACATGTCAGCAGCGCAGGAACGCGTGGCCCCTTTTTTTGTTGAAATTATGTATTACCGAGCGTCCGTTGGTTGGATCAGGTGCCTGCCTACGACGCTACCATCTGGCGGCGCGGTACGATCACTTCCGACAGTTATGCTAGGTTCAATGGAGCAAACCCAGAACGGAGGGTAGCAAGGCGTTCTCCACAGCCTGCAAAACACGATGGAACTGGTTCCAGATTAGCCATGTTTGAAGACCAAAGAGTCCACTGAACAGGTAGGTACCCTACACGTTGGCCACATACCCCAGAACCGGTTCACGCTGTTCGGCTAAGCCCTGTCCGTTTTGCTATGGGCGCGAATAATCTGACCACTGCACTGTGAATGCACTGACCGCTTGAGATGGTTACCATGCCAGCCATAAATAAAATCAATGCCAATGTCTTACCCATGCAATGCATATCGTGACGTACGGTGGGGTGTTTTGGAGCACTTCTGTTTTCTTTACCTCGTAAAACAAAGAATTAAAATTGGAACGATTTGCGCGAGATGAAGGCAGGAAAACTCGGTTGAAAGTAAACTAACTGGCGGGTGGATGGTGTAACTATGGTGCTTTAAAATTAATTTACGTTTTCACTCTAGCCTCGTCAGCCGCCCCACCCTATCGGGGCGAGGCCGTCAGGAAATCGGAAGAAAGCCATAAATATGCGCGGTGACAACCCGCACATTGCTGAGGTCAACCTGCAGAAGTTTCTTATAATGTGTACCGGCGCTTAATTATACGCTATAACGATAAATCTAATCAGCATGGCAAATTTTACCACCCAACTTCGTTCGGTGTTTCCGTTTTAATAGCTATGTTTACGAGCGAAATAAGAATCGAACCTCCCGTGCATGTACGAAGCAAAGTGTTCTTTTGCAGTTCAGCAATCTGTACGCTGGTTTTTTGTTATGCGAAATGCAATTCGTTTCTGTTTTTTTTTCTTCACACGAAGCGAGTGGATTATCTCTTGGTCGGCTTTCAGGGTGCCAGTTATCCGGTAGTTATATAGTTTTATATCTCAATTATAGATACTACCTCGAATTATCTGGCGGTTGTTTATAGAGGCTAATAAAACTGCACCATATGTCACCTAACGCCGATTGTGCAATCGATTTGGAACTGAACAGCTTTTGGTGGTGATCGGTTATTTCGTTTGTAAGCGGAGTGAATCGATTGGTAATCAAATAGTGTGGACTATAGAGGGGCATTTCTGGATTTCTGTCGACTTATGGTAACGGTTCGGAAATCATTAAGTACTTTACTTACTTATCGGTCTTGGCAGGAGTTCTTTAAACCGCTGAACGTTCTATGTGAACGACCTGAAAGAACTTTGCGGGCTGGTGTCAGTCTCATGACACCCTGAACCTCATCCGGTGTGAGTTTCTTGGAGCCTGTCGAGTCTTATCCCTTGTACGAAAGTGATTTAATCGAACTATCGAACCGCTGGTTGTACCATTATTAACTTGGTTTTTTGCCGTGGTAATCTCCAATCCGATCCAATCTCTCCTCCTTGTTCTAGTATGCGCTACGTAGCAAAGACGTAAATCATTGATGTCTGTGTCATCAGCGAATGACTATCTCATACCTCAGTAATAATTTAATGAATTTCATCGCGAAAGTCATAAAACATATCACCAATATTATACAAAGTCCAAATATCCCACGTTCTGATAATTAGCCAATGTGACAGCTCAGTAAACGATTAGCTGGTAATCAATCCACTGTCGTCGAGGTGCGAGATCGAATATGCGAATTATCTGATAGTGCCATTATTCTTGCACCTATTCGTACAGAACCACACATGCACACCTGTTGACAGTGCAGATCGTTCCGTTGCGATCGTGTCGCGTGATTAAAGTCCCAGCAGTAGGCTTTGCGATATTCCTAAACACAACCTGACAACCGTTTGGCAGTTTGACGCGGCTTGAATAGCATTCCCTGCGAGTAGGGATATCGTTTAGGACGACCACATTGGCGCATTGGCTTAGATTGAGATAATCTTAGCGCACAGTTCACGCAACCAGGTCGCTTTATTCAATTTCACGCTAGGAGCGTCGAACGGCGAGTGCAACGCAAACACAAACCCAGAAAAGGTAAGATACACACGTTAGTAACTCTCTTGCGTTTCAACAAATTAGTACGGTTCGGTTCCGCAGGGGCACCACCAACACCTTAATTCTTTTCCCCTCCCTCCCCATTCCGGGCATTCCCTCGTTCCGCTTCGTACCGCTTCAAAGAAGTTTGACCACAGCGTTTCCCAAACATTACAACTTATTTATAACACTCATTATGTCACTTAGCGAGAGTGAAATATTTTAGCGGCATGAATGATTGCGCTAATCGGTAAATATTTATGATTCTTTGGCAAACGGGTGAGGCGCGTGCAACCTGCATCGAAGGGGCTTTTCCGGGCGCCCTCAACCGTTGTGCGAGAGATCATTTAACTACGTCGGTTTGGGTTTTCGCACCGAGAATGGGCCCACGGCTTACGGTGTTGCAAGGGCAGGGCACAGAAAGGGAGACCGCGAGAGGGATTGCGCCGTTCGTTTAAATTGTACCAATAATAACGGCGCTTTTTTTTTCGCCTGCTGGAGCACGGAAAAGGGATAGACCGGTAGGGCCGACCGTGATTTAATGTGCGCGGTATGCAAATCCTGACTGCCGTGCATTATCATATTAGTAGTTGTATAATGTGAAAGCCTAATTGATATTTGAGCGTACGCGGCGTTCTGGCTGCTGACGGTATACTACAAGATGGCGTCAGACACAGGAACATTCACTGTAAATCTGTAAAGTTGGGAAAGGCTGGTAGCACTAGTCTTGGTTGAGATGGAACAACTCTACCTATTAGTGTCTTTTAAAGTTGGTCGATTTGCACCCAGATTGGGCCAATTAGATGGAATTCTATTCTTACATTTATTTTAATCAAATCTGATGTTGAAAGAGTGTTTCCCAGGTGAAGCGTAAGGATAATTGGTTCCAGCTCTGTCATGTTTACGATCTTGATTCCGCACAATTGGCTCGATCACATAAATTTCACCCCACATTTCACTTCGCCCGAAGAAATGTTGCATGCGCAAAGGTGACAATAATCGTTATCCATTAACAATTCCATTAAACTGGCCCCTGGCAAGGTATCGCATTAAATGGTATCCCGCCAGCTCTTCGACCAGAGCACAATTAGAAATCATTTATCATTGCATCATATAGCAGCAGTGAAACATGATTTCTGCATCAGGATATGATGTGCCCCAGACGCCACACGGACCCGAGGCCCGGTGCCGTGACGTAAGAGCTGGAGTATGTTCAGCCAAGCTATGACGCAGGAAAAGGGCTTTGGTGCAGCAACCTTTGTAGCGCAATTCTTCGCGCGGCAATATCTCACTCCACTCTGCGGGGGTGTCCAGTGTCTGGGGCCGCTCGTTTTGCAGGTCGCGAGTGCTTAAATGTCACAGAACACTAAATAAAGAGCTTGCATGGCCGAGATGGTGCATTGATCTGATAAAGATTGAGTGAATAAATTGGGGTTGCACCAATTCGTGAAATAATTAAAATGTCACAAAGTCAGCCGTATTTCGTTTGCGGTGGGTCATTAAACCGGAGCAAATGTTAGGTCTGGAGCTATTGTTGTAATTGTTGAAGGTATTTATTGGGCAGGGACATAGATTTATCATGCAAATGCAGTGAATGCAGAGCAATCAATTTAAAGGAGGTTTCCGCTACGTTCCTTTTTTTTCTCACAGTTTTTGTTCTACGAGTTTTCCTTGTCCAACATGCACAAAGGCGCACTGATGCTCAGCAACGAGTCGGGATTTCAAACTGATTGGAAAAGCCTCTATCACCGAGATGCGCTGGTATGGGCGTCTCACGAATATGAAGCAGATTCCATAATGAAGCCCCTGGTGAAGCTCGCATTTTGCCTGGCGAGACAATTTAATCTCTCGCCGGCAATAGAATTTACAAGCATCGATACGCTGGAGCTGCTACTGGTACGCGCCTTCCAGAGCTGGATGAAGTCGTCGCCGGAGTCGTTGGAGCGCAGCAAATCTGCGTTTTTGCACCAACTTCCGATGTACGTGGTGGCCGTAGTTGATATCGTTGCCAAGTACATAGACATTGGAATAAAGTTGGATCTGAAGGCTCTCAAGCGAGCGGCTAACGTGAGCGATTCCAGCTGCAACATGCTTGCAGTGGAGTTTGAAGTCATTAAGATTTTGGACAGTGAGGTATGTATGAATGGACGAACGCCCGCTGGGGGCAAAGGTTTAATGGACATTCTTATTATGACGCATAATTTCAGCTTCGATCGTCACTCTTGTTAGGTGCATTTGAGCGTTTTTCAAAGCAATATCTAACGCCACTGAATATTGCAAGCAGTGAAAGCATTTGGAACATTGGACTCAGACTGCTACGTTTGGTCACGGCGGAACGAACACTCATCTACAATAGGTATTATCAGAGAGTGACATTGAGGCACGGCTAGTACAACTTCCCTTTATCTTCAGCCTCAAGACATCGATGAAGGACAACGAATGCTTTCGACGCTTCAAATCCAACAAGCTAATTCTGGCGGGTGCGATCATCATCACCGTCCTGTACGTTATACCGGCAACGCGCCACAGTAAGGCAATCCTCAACAAAGTCATCGAACCGCTCGCTGACGACTGCTGCGTACAGGCAACGAATCTGATCTATCTCCGGGATGCAGTGTTGCGTGTTATAGCCGGCCACTGAGCAAAACCGTCGGCAACACGGTCCGGTGTCGTTGCCCGCCGTTCGTGCATGCTTTATTCGCATTCGATGTAAATTAAATCAGAACCGAGCATGGAGATATTCATAATATATTCGTAGCGTGTTTTTGTTTGGCGCTCGTTACATCTGGTGCCGGTGCTTGTTTGAGGTTGAGATGGTGCAAGAGTTGCGGGATGGAGCGATCAAACGGATCTGCAGTGTCAGAAACGATTGAATCGTCAACGGAGGAGAGTTGGTATGTGTATTTTTTTGTCCTCCACGATGAGCGTTTGACATCAGAATCAATGTGTGTTTTTAAGTAGATTGCAATACACCAGCACAGGTGTGCATTTCCGCGTTTTGGACACCTGTCGAAAGGGGTGGCAGATTTGAAATGATGTGGTAATTACGGTGCTGGGTAATGATATATCCGGGAGTTTACGCTTGTACGTGTCTGATGACTTTTGAGCTCAAACTCTCTGATGCAAATTTGAGGCGCAATATTTCCAACAGAAATGATCTAATATAGGTATCGTGTCCAGGAACAAACCATGTCTAACAGATACATTTATTTACGCATTATTTATTTACACACCTTCAACCACAACAGTTGCTTCTGAGCCTGAAGTTGTCCAGCAGCGGTACTCCCAAGAATCAGGCCCGTGCCTTTGAAACGGGAAGCCATTTAACGAAACACGTCCCCAAGCACCAACCCCTCAGCACGATCAGTTTGGAATTCAATTTGTAAAATTTGTTTCCCGATCACCCGGCCGCCGTGCCGGTTGGACTGGGTGTACGGTGCGCGATCAATCATCGATCGAATTCTGTCGTGTCAAAGACAATTGCAGTAATTTTCCTGACCGTGCGGCTCAAACCGTTGGGTAGGACTTTGTGTGAGGTCCCCGTCCCTCGGGCGGGTACGGTGGCCCTGCCAACAACCGGGAAGTTCCGTTGGCCGTGGCTTACTTTCGGTTTCACTTCACACCGGTTGACGGACGATGTTGGGCTGAGTATCCCGTCGGGGATAGCCGTCCGTCAGTTCTGGGGGGGGGGGGGGGGGGGGGAGGAGGAGCGTTCAGAACCCTTTTCTGTAGGAGGCAAGTGTTTGAGTGAGGTAATCGCGACACCCCACGGCCTCTGACTGGGCGCAAGACATATTGTGACCGCACGTAGGCATGCAACACATCACATTCCGCAAGCTCGCGCCCCGCCGATGGATGGACGCAAGTGAGCGGCCGATGAAGTTATTACGTGGCTGGGGAATGGCCGGAAAGGTGTGTGGCCGGCGTGGGCGACTGCCCAGGCAGACGCGGATAGTGGCCGGGGAAAGGAACTATCATTGAACGATTATTGTCGCTCACGATTGGAGCATTAGCCACCCCGATGGATCGGAGAGCGTTTTAACAATTCCCGCCAATTTTGTCCCCACGGTCTAATGGTTATTAATAGGTGTGCGGGATTAATGTAACGGATATTGGTAACGTTCTAATTCGGAATTTTGCGTCATTATTCTATCCCGCGCTAATGGTCCAGAATGTCCACTCATAAGCCCGCAAGCGGTGAAACGGAAAATTATAAGCTCGGTTTGCACTAATTTGCATCAAAATATGCTTGCAAATGATCGCTTCAGTTCGACAAAGTTTAAGTTTAAATTGAGCAGGAAGTTTGATTTATTTTTATTTTCTTTTTGCAAACTTCCACAAGCGGGTTGCATCAGTGTTATTTGCCCACCGGCAAGTTCTTGCTCACCGATCGATCGATGGTCCATTATTAAAAGACGTGGGTCACTGGAAGGTCACATTAATACGTTCCCTTTTTTTCTTCCATCGTTCGGCAGCACTCAGAACAGTTCGTTCAATTTTCCTCCCTATCGGTGTGGAACGATCGGGCCAAGCAAGCGGTATGGCACACCACCGTCCGATGGCGCAACGAATAGGAACCCGGCACTGGCCTGGCACTGCAAACCGTCGTCCCCACGACATGCACTTGGCGGGAAATTGCTTCACATTCTTACAAACTTCGACCGCGTCCACCGTAAGGCTGGGGGGAGGCGTGTTACGGCGTGCACGGAAGGTTCCTGGCGATCGAACGCAATCGATCGATCGTTCGCTAATGTTCGCGCGTGCCAATTGCGTAGACACACTGCTACGTTGGGTTTTGAGAAAATCTGGCACCATACGCACGGCAGGCGCGAGTCACTAAACGAGAGCGACCCGAGAACTGTCCCCATTTTGGTCCGTTTACTGAAGATTTAAGTCACTAGTAACTGCACCACTTCTTTGTCCGACCGGATGACAATGATGTTTGCAGTGCTCCAAAAGTGTTCGTTAATCGACCCGTCCACCGACCCGGACCAACTGCATTAACGCAGGTCGCAACATTAGCGCACGGCATTCGAACTAAGTGTACACTTTGTAATCTGCCGTGTCCGATCCGATCACAGCTTCCTACTTTTGCCGCATCGGACCGTCATGGGCACAAGGATTGTCATTTCAATGCAGCAGCGAACAGCGAACCAGCGTCTTGAGGGGTATATGGGGTCGCTTTTTTTTCTTGCTCTATGCTCACAACCAATTGGCGGTGGTAATATTTCCAAGGTCCGATGGTACCATAGATCGATTGGTGCCGGGGTTGGCCCGAAGCCCAGTTTTATCAGTAGGCGCAGATCTTGCTGACCCCGTCACAAATACCAAAGCGACGAGCGGACCGAAGGAGACCACGAACCGCTGGCTGTGGGGTCCGGCTAGGTCTGTCAGGTCCGTAGGTGCAGAAGGAAGCAACCCAGTAGCCGCGTGGACAATTTCCGCGGGTGCTTTGACGACCCGGCCGGTACAGGAAGCGCGATCGATTGTACGTATCGATCGTCACCTTCCTCGGTTCGCTTCTCTGCAGGGCGTGAACACGAGGCGCGAAGTTCAGGGCCACGCGCTGGAATTCACTTTCGGCGCTGTAGCGTTGTGATTTGTCAGGAAGTGCGCCGGTCGGTCGAACGCTATACGCATTCAATTTTGTGGCTCGTTTGGAAGGTGCGCCACTACATAATTTATTCATGGTTGTTAGGCCAGAGCGGATGGGTTCGTTGCTGTGCCGGCGTTGAAATCCTTTCGAAAACAGTTTTTTTTGTCACATTTTATTTAAGGTGTTTTTTGGTTCACCGGTGCACGGTTCACTTGGCAAAAGGTTTGTTCAAAAGGTGTAGAATCAATAAAATAGTAGGTGCGAAATAGAATGTTTCTGTCTTTGAGTTTGTAGCATTGCGCCGACGGCGAAACTAATAAGACGTATCGCTTAATTTGTGTCGTTTTGATTTGATGCGATCAGATTCTATTTCAACATCAATTAACAACTTAATCAAGCTGTTTAGATTGATGGTTTTACTTGTACTAAGATAACTCACTTCACAGTAAAATATTGCTCGCAACAGCTTTCAACACCATTCTGCAGGAAATTGGCACCGTTTAGTGAATGCGAGTTTTCGTACGTTTGCTCAATGCGTGTGCAAACATTTCAATGCCATTAATGAGAAAATACATACAAGCAAACGCCCCAAAAGAAACCGAAAGCGAATCAGGTGGGTATGGGACTGAACGGATTGACTCATCGTGTAATTGATTTCGCACCCCAAGAGGCTTTCATTTATCCCTTTTTGGGGCGCGGGGGGAGTTCGTTAATTAGTGCGCCAGTCATTAGCGATGGTCAGTGTGCGTGGGCGGGTGCTGGCGTTCATCATTAGTTTTATTTTAACGATCGTCTGCAGCAGCAAGGCGTGAACCTTCAATTTCGTACCGAATAGCACCGGATGATGGTTATACCTGTGCCCTCAAGCACACACAAACGGGCGCGCGCGCGCGCGCTGGTGGCTTATGTCATTGCGCACGTTCGCTGCATCGCTAGAATTCGTTCGGGGCTACACGCGACCATAGCCGCCGAACCGTTCCACCACTAGGAAATGACGCCCGTGGGAAAGAATGCGATCCCGCATTGCACCCTTCCCCGAGTTGCTGTTGTTTTTTTTTTGTTACTACTGCTGCTGGCCCTTCGTTTGCTACCATCCCGGGCAATTTGCAGGACATCGGACAGCGGGTCGCGCACTGTTGCGAACCTTCGCACACGCTCCTGCATCCATTCACTGCGCTGTCCGCAACAGAAGTGTGATCACCAACCGCTGCTGATCGGTTTTCGCGCTTCACGCAAATGCTGCAACAAAAACCGCCCCGCAAACGTGCGCCATGTGCAAGATCTGGTTTTGCATCGCAGGGGCAATCGCATCGATCGTAACCGAACGGCGTGTGTTTGTGTGCCCAGTGGTGCCGGGGCCTTTCCCTTCCGTTTCCATTTCGGTCTTCGGTGGCGCTCACTTTCGCTAGTTTGACGCGAAGGCGAACTGGACCGTGGCGTGGATGGATGGTGGTAGGAGGGGAGAGGGGAGGGAGGGGGAGCCTGCGGGGGTGGTCATGCGGATGGAACCGACACAGAAAGACTGAAACTAAAACAAAAAAAAAACGACATATTATAAAGAAAACTGTAGCACTGTATACGGTGGCCGGGGTAGACGCAGAATCATACTTTTCCGGACCAGCAATCAAGGGCAACTTGTTGTTATTTACACGGTCGCGATCTGGTGGACCAGTACAATGGTAGAAGGTGTAAAGTGCCTCGGGTAGAGCTACAGTACATGACAAGACGGGAGATATAGCGCACACTACTACGAGTAGATGGTGAGTTGCTGGAATGTTTAGCATGACGTCTTTTCTGTCTAGAAATTGGGCGTTGGAATTGGAATTACTGGAAGTGTTTTGAAAATGAGATATCATTAATTTTAAGAGTCATAATTTGCATGAATTTTAAGAATAAAATCGTATGCATAAAAGGAATCTCTAGAGGTTCATTAATCTCTAAAGATTCATGAAACTCCAAACATTCTCTGAGGATTTCTGAATTTCCACTTTGTAGTGTATAAAATATCTGAGGAACTGACGACTCACACTTATTTGATATTGCTTGGTCATCAAAGATTCCTCTTTACCAGCACAACAATCAGAAGGGATCTAAGTTGATCCATTTCTGGCCTTCTTGGACTTTATTTATACGAATGAGATTTTGGATCGGTCCTGTCGTAGAAGGACCGAAGCCGCTGTGAGATTCACCAACGGGTCCCTGAATTCTCAGAGATTCAATAATTCAGTCTGAAGATTCATTCAGTTTCATTCATTCCATATAGTGGAATTGGGGACATTTGAACTCAGAGACCCAAGGAACCCAAGGGACCTACCGTTTATGTATGCATCAACTCTCAGGTTCTTTAAAGTTTCTGCAGTCTCGGAAGGTAAGCCCCTAACACGATATTGGTGTCTGCGGACCTTGACATAGGCATGGAACAGTCCCGAAAACTGGTAGGACATTATCCAGTTTATGATACTTGTCAGATATCTTTAGCGGACACTGGGTATTTAGGACGTGAGATCTTATCTACAATTTAATCTTTCTCAAATCTTAACGATAATTTCGTCTTTCTCAAAACTTGCTGGGGTATAAGGTGGGACTTATCATCAGCATTTAATTTTAAGGTTATAAGAATTTTTAATTATTACTTACAAAATTACCAATATTTCACAAAAAGTATGTATCAAGTACCGATTTGCGTTTGAAATAGGAACCCTACGATCAAAATTCCATTACGAAAAAAAAGAGCAAATTCAAACCGGCGTCACGCTTTGTTTTGCACTGTTATGCTTATTGTCTTGTCATGGTGGAATGTTTTAAATTTATCTCTGCGTTGAGGACTTTTTCTGTCATCGTTAAACACGCTGCCGTGTGTGTGTGTGAGGGGGGTTTTTTTGTTCTCGTTTTGAGTTTCTGTTCCGCTTCCTTCGTAGTACGCATGAACGCAATTTTAATCGGTCGGCAAACCTTTGTAGCCCCCCGGACCGGTGTCACATTTGGCGCGTCGATACAAATCCACCCGGCTGTGGAGGGGGTGGAAGGGAACTACGGCGGGGTCAGAGGTTGACGATGGCAGGGTGCTTTTGTGCTAGGTGGGTGCGCACCCATGTACACCCAATTTCCGTACTGGCGCATTAAAACCGGCCCCGTGCTAATTGTACGATCCGATGCTAACATCCACAAACGGCACTGTTCACCCACCAGATCGTCTAGCTCGCGTAAGAAGGGGGGTTCTGCCCTGTGTACTAACTGTACTCTCTAAGTATGCTCGATATCGACTGTGGCAACGCGAGGGAGCCGACCGGTGCCAAGGGAGAACGTTTGGTTCGTGCGTTTCGTGCCGAGTTCGTACGTGTTGGGAGCTGGGGGGGTTTTTCTGCCATTGGATCGATTTCGGTAGAGAAAGAAATCGGTGCCGCTCGTGGGCACCCTTCCCTTTAATTGCACGGTGTGCATTTGTTGGGTAAGGGCTGGTGCGAGGGTGGCGAACGGTGGCCCGACCGCAGACCCAGCAGTAGGTGGGGATGGTTAGAACGCGTTTCGGCCGAGGATCGACGCGAAACCCGACGGCCCGAACCGAACCGCTGGGTGTGGTGTTTTTACTATAAAAGACTGGTATTGTCCTTTCGGTGATCAGTATTCGGTACTCGGTTTGGAAGTTTTGTGTTAAGCGAACAACAGCCCGTGTTTCGGTAACATAAAAGTCCAACGTTGCTGTGTGCATCAGAAAGATTTCACGCTAGAGAAACATCAGCCCAAACTGCCCAACAAAAATGTTCTCCAAAGTGGTAAGCAAGCCGCCAGCGCAGGCTTTGGGAGTTCCTGAGAATTTCTGAATTCTGAACTGAGAATTCTTCTGTGTGTGTGTGTGTTTGTGTGTGTGCATTGGAATGTAAATGGCGGAAGTGGATGTGACGAGGGTTCAGCAATCCTCGAGTGCATTGGTTGTGCGGTGCGACGATCGACAAGTGAACAGCTTCCGGGTTTTGCTAATGTTGTGTTGTGTGCTCTGCTTTGTAGATCGCTGTTTTGGCCTTTGCCGCCGTGGTTGCCGCTAAGCCCCAACATCAGCAAGCCGCCCAGTATCCGGCCGGAGTCGATCCGTCCCGCTGCCCGTCGTATCCGAACTGCGACAACGCGGCCCTGCACAGCCCCAACCCCTACAACAACCATGCCGCCAACCACTGGAACCCGAACTGGAACGCACAGCCCAGCTGGAACCAGGCCCCAGTTCCGGCACCGGCACCGGCCCCGTACTACCACGGTGCTCCTCACTCGTACCAGGCTCTGACCGGTCCCAGCCACAACTACCTCGGAGCTCCCGCCCCAACGGCCGGAGGAGACCGGTAAGTTGCGGCACGTTAGACACAGACCTCTTGAACCGCGGCTCTAACAACGGGATGTTTGACTTTCCATTTCCAAACAGTTACCCCGCCGGAGTCAACCCACAATCGTGCCCGAACTATCCGTACTGTGATAACACCGTCCAGGCTGGCGTTCACCAGGCTGCTCCTCTGCCAGGATACACCACCCGCCAGTACCCGGCCGGAGTGTCCCCACACACCTGCCCGAACTTCCCATACTGCTAAGATACTCGCCACCATGTCTTCTTCTCTCACCTCAGTGATCTACTCCGTTCCAGTTCTTCCCCGTAATTCTATCATTCTGCTCCACAAACTTTCATCCTGCCCCACATCTTCCCAAAGTTTTGCCATGGTTGTGCAAATGACCAGTACTGGTTTGTTTTCGTTAGTGTTTTGTGCATGAAATACTGCCTCGATTAGTAGAGATGTTACGTGTTCCTTAAAGCGATTGATTAACAGCATGAACGATAAGAGCGCAACAATTCCAAACATTGGAGAACTGTTTTGGTCAACAAAAAAGCCCTGTAAGAACAAAACAAGAATAACTACAGCAACATCTTCATCGACTATGTTATCTCAGCGTGCGATCGCACACATCGCAAATGAAATTGAAATGCAATTGATTTAAGAATCAAACAATCCGCCGTTTCGCCGTTAATTTGAATATACGAATATACAAACGAATTATCCGAAAGTTATTGCCATCGTTAGGTTGGTGGGTTCACCATGATTTTGTGAACGTCGGTCATATGTCGTGTTTCTCACATGGTATCTCAGTTGAGGTTACACATATATTATGCGCACACTCCGAGAGAAACGCTCTGCTTTCGCTTATGCACACTTTGAGGTCCCGTAGGATGTTGCCTCAATGATCAAAATCGTTTACCAAAAAAAGTTCTTAAAGGATGTTGTAAGCAGGCATGGGTGCCGCCAAAGATGAATGATATTTTTGCTTTGCAAATTTTGTTTTTTTACCGTCTCTACATGGCAGTCAAAGATTGAAAATGGAACCACATGCAACAGAGCAGCGGCGGATCAAACGGTAGACGGAGTAGGCGGTCGCCTAGGGCCTCGCCGTGTTGGGGTCCCCAACAAATTTGTGCCAATTGTGCAATTTTTGGAAATTTAGCAGCAGAGTTAATTTATAGCATAAAATCTCATTAAAAAGGTAGAAAATTGGTTATCCTTGGTTAGATAATTTTTTTTTATTTGATTAGCTATATCGGCCCGCTAACACGGCTACGCAAGAGAAGTATGCAGTGTTCTCAAACTCCTTCTTCTCTATCGGCACGACATCTTCAGGATGTTTAAGCCTACCATTTCTAGTGTTTTTTTACTTTATTTACCCGTAGGATAGTCAGTGCTGCGTACGGAGGTTTGGTGGTCCAAATGAAAATTTTCCGTGGTCCTATCTTGTACAGACCGACTGCGCTACCAATACACCATCTGGCCGCCCCGTGAACCCTTATATGCCCTTTTACTTCAACCTATTCATGTATTCTATTTCTTGAACGGGATTTTTTCATCTGTTCGTAAATGATCCTACCGTTAGTTGCTAGAATAGAAAACATGCTTATTTCCACTTCCGCAATATTCGCAAGCTATTGCCATTGCGATACTCGTGGTGTGGTATTGTTTTCTCTCCCCCATTGAACCGTGAAAATGTCCAGCCTACGTGTTTCGAAACAGTATTGTGGTGGAATATTGTGTTTAGTATTTCGATTGTCACAATTTCTGCAAGTTTGCAAGCCGGTAATGATGTTATAACCGACACAATCTGTCAGTGTACTACGAAATAGCTAGCATTGTCATAGAATATGAATAACATCATATTACAATCATTAGAACTCTCTTTTCCGTTTGATATTTTATACCTCATGGTTCTTGGAATACCATTTCTGTCTTTCTTGATTATTACTTAATCGAAGCTTATGTCCACCCATCCCAAACTGTCCAAACACTTCATCATATCCCCGTGTAGAATACTGTTCAAACTACATTGTTGTAATCTCGGTAACATTTGCATCGTTGTTAGACTGAAATTGTTTTAAAATTTCCAACTCTAAATCCATACGGTTGAAGATCATCACTGCGAAATCGTTGATCTAAATTAAAAAAAGAACACGAAAAAAGATACTTGAAGAAATCTAGTATGCATTGATATAAAAACGATGTGTTCAGTGAAGAATCTATCATAATAGTCTTGTTAAAACATTGTCGTACGTGCTGAAAGCGGTCTCGTTTTTTGCATTGAAACTCAGTTTGTTTGAGAAAAATTAAAGTGTGCTTTGTGGTGTTGTATCCCTATAATTTGCTACTGACTATCAAATTGTGCCTGAGGAGCACATAGTGTGTTTCATACTGATGTAAATGTGCAAGTGTAAATGTGACGAAATGATCGAAATGACGAAGTGTCTTCACAATGAGCGAGATCGGCCCAGAAATTCTTGGATTTTTTGACGCACGGACAACCGACCTAAAATTAGAGCATCAAACTTAATACGCGAAAATCAAGCGAACGATCGAAATTCACATGAATATGTGCCACTAGAGTTGACAAAATGCTGACAAATTTGCCCAATGCCAAAATCAACTGGGCAACTGTGAAAACCACTATGCCGTTGCCGCGCACACAATTGTTTTCAGATTTCCGATACCAGGAGAGCATGGTTTCCCAGAGGTGACATCAGCAGCTTGGGACAAATTTGCCCATCACAATTGCTATTGCATATTATCAAACACGTGAGAACGATCGCTAATAAGTAATATCAATAAAACGGAAAGCATCCTTCATCTCGCTCAAACTTCCCGTCGGTTGGTACGAAACTCCATACAAAACCAGCTGTTTTCCGATATCCGACACCAGGAAAGCATCCACGGAAGTAGTAGCACTTTGTACAGCAATTTTGCTCGAAAACCGCCGAAAGGTATGCAATGTTTAAACACTAACTTTCCCGTTGATCGTGAAAAATTGCTTAGAAAACTACCAGTTTTTGAATGTATAGTACCAGGAGAGCATCCACGGAAGAGGTAGCTCCTGGTACTGCGCCGTAAGGTATGCAATGTTTATACACTAACTTTGCAACCAACTTTCCGCCGTAAGGTATGCAATGTTTATACACTAACTTTGCAACCAATTTTCCGCCGTAAGGTATGCAATGTTCATACACTAACTTTTCATACAAACCAGCTGTTTTCAGATTTCCGATACCAGGAGAGCATGTTGTTCAAGAGGTAACATCTTCCATCCCCCTCCCCCCCTTCCCCACCAAGATGGCGGACAAGATGGCGGACAAAATGGTGGACAAGATGGCGGACAAGATGGCGGCCAAGATGGCGGACACAAGATGGCGGACAAGATGGCGGCCAAGATGGCGACAAAGATGGCGGACAAGATGGCGGACGAGATGGCGGACACAAGATGGCGGACACAAGATGGCGGACAAGATGGCGGCCAAGATGGCGGCCAAGATGGCGGACAAGATGGCGGACAAGATGGCGGCCAAGATGACAGACAAGATGGCGGACACAAGATGGCGGACACAAGATGGCGGCCAAAATGGCGGCCAAGATGGCGGACAAGATGGCGGACACAAGATGGCGGCCAAGATGGCGGACAAGATGGCGGACAAGATGGAGGCCAAGATGGCGGCCAAGATGGCGGACAAGATGGCGGACACAAGATGGCGGCCAAGACGGTGGCCAAGATGGCGGCCAAGATGGCGAACAAGATGGCGGACACAAGATGGCGGACATGATGGCGGCCAATATGGCGGACATAAGATGGCGGCCAAGATGGCGGACAAGATGGCGGACAAGATGGCGGCCAAGATGGCGGCCAAGATGGCGGACACAAGATGGCGGCCAAGATGGCGGCCAATATGGCGGACAAGATGGCGGCCAAGATGGCGACAAAGATGGCGGACAAAATGGCGGACGAGATGGCGGACACAAGATGGCGGCCAAGATGGCGGACAAGATGGCGGCCAAGATGGCGGACAAGATGGCGGACACAAGATGGCGGACAAGATGACAGACAAGATGGCAGCCAAGATGGCGGACACAAGATGGCGGCCAAGATGGTGGCCAAGATGGCGGACAAGATGGCGGACACAAGATGGCGGACAAGATGGCGGACAAGATGGCGGCCAAGATGGCGGACATAAGATGGCGGCCAAGATGGCGGACAAGATGGCGAACAAGATGGCGGATAAGATGGTGGCCAAGATGGCGGACAAGATGGCGGACACAAGATGGCGGCCAAGATGGCGGCCAATATGGCGGACAAGATGGCGGACAATATGGCGGCCAATATGGCGGACAAGATGGCGGCCAAGATGGCGGACACAAGATGGCGGACAAGATGGCGGACAAGATGGCGGACAAGATGGCGGCCAAGATGGCTGCCAAGATGGCGGACAAGATGGCGGACAAGATGGTGGCCAAGATGGCAGACAAGATGGCGGACAAGATGGCGGACAAGATGGCAGACAAGATGGCGACCAAGATGGTGGACAAGATGGCGGACAATATGGCGGACAATATGGCGGACAAGATGGCGGACAAGATGGCGGACAAGATGGCGGACACAAGATGGCGGACAAAATGGCGAACAAGATGGCGGACAAGATGGCGGACAAGATGGCGGCCAAGATGGCGGACAAGATGGCGGACACAAGATGGCGGCCAAGATGGCGGACACAAGATGGCGGCCAAGATGGCGGACAATATGGCGGACATAAGATGGCGGCCATGATGGCGGACAAGATGGCGGCCAAGATGGCGGCCAAGATGGCGGCCAAGATGGCGGACAAGATGGCGGACAAGATGGCGGACACAAGATGGCGGACAAGATGGCGAACAAGATGGCGGACAAGATGGCAGCCAAGATGGCGGACAAGATGGCGGCCAAGATGGCGGCCAAGATGGCGGACAAGATGGCGGACACAAGATGGCGGCCAAGATGGCGGCCAATATGGCGGACAAGATGGCGGCCAAGATGGCGGACAAGATGGCGGCCAAGATAGCGGACACAAGATGGCGGCCAAGATGGCGAACAAGATGGCGGACAAGATGGCAGCCAAGATGGCGGACAAGATGGCGGCCAAGATGGCGGCCAAGATGGCGGACAAGATGGCGGACACAAGATGGCGGCCAATATGGCGGACAAGATGGCGGCCAAGATGGCGGACAAGATGGCGGCCAAGATGGCGGCCAATATGGCGGACAAGATGGCGGCCAAGATGGCGGACACAAGATGGCGGACAAGATGGCGGACAAGATGGCGGACACAAGATGGCGGCCAAGATGGCGGCCAATATGGCGGACAAGATGGCGGCCAAGATGGCGGCCAATATGGCGGACAAGATGGCGGCCAAGATGGCGGCCAAGATGGCGGACACAAGATGGCGGCCAAGATGGCGGCCAATATGGCGGACAAGATGGCGGCCAAGATGGCGGCCAAGATGGCGGACAAGATGGCGGACAAGATGGCGGCCAAGATGGTGGCCAAGATGGCGGACAAGATGGCGGACAAGATGGCGGCCAAGATGGCGGACACAAGATGGCGGACAAGATGGCAGCCAAGATGGCGGACACAAGATGGCGGACACAAGATGGCGGACACAAGATGGCGGCCAAGATGGCGGCCAAGATGGCGGACAAGATGGCGGACACAAGATGGCGGCCAAGATGGTGGCCAAGATGGCGGCCAAGATGGCGGCCAAGATGGCAGACAAGATGGCGGACAAGATGGCGGACAATATGGCGGCCAAGATGGCGGCCAAGATGGCGGCCAAGATGGCGGAGAAGATGGCGGACACAAGATGGCGGCCAAGATGGCGGCCAAGATGGCGGACAAGATGGCGGACACAAGATGGCGGCCAAGATGGTGGCCAAGATGGCGGCCAAGATGGCGAACAAGATGGCAGACAAGATGGCGGACAAGATGGCGGACAAGATGGCGGCCAAGATGGCGGCCAAGATGGCGGACACAAGATGGCGGCCAATATGGCGGACAAGATGGCGGCCAAGATGGCGGCCAATATGGCGGACAAGATGGCGGCCAAGATGGCGGACAAGATGACAGACAAGATGGCGGCCAAGATGGCGGACAAGATGGCGGACAAGATGGTGGACAAGATGGCGGACAATATGGCGGCCAAGATGGCGGACAAGAAGGCGGACAAGATGGCGGACACAAGATGGTGGCCAAGATGGCGGACAAGATGGCGGACAAGATGGCGGACAAGATGGCGGCCAAGATGGCGGACACAAGATGGCGGACAAGATGGCAGCCAAGATGGCGGACACAAGATGGCGGACACAAGATGGCGGACACAAGATGGCGGACACAAGATGGCGGCCAAGATGGCGGCCAAGATGGCGGACAAGATGGCGGACACAAGATGGCGGCCAAGATGGTGGCCAAGATGGCGGCCAAGATGGCGGCCAAGATGGCAGACAAGATGGCGGACAAGATGGCGGACAATATGGCGGCCAAGATGGCGGACAAGATGGCGGACACAAGATGGCGGCCAAGATGGTGGCCAAGATGGCGAACAAGATGGCAGACAAGATGGCGGACAAGATGGCGGACAAGATGGCGGCCAATATGGCGGCCAAGATGGCGGCCAAGATGGCGGACAAGATGACAGACAAGATGGCGGCCAAGATGGCGGACAAGATGGCGGACAAGATGGTGGACAAGATGGCGGACAATATGGCGGCCAAGATGGCGGACAAGAAGGCGGACAAGATGGCGGACACAAGATGGTGGCCAAGATGGCGGACACAAGATGGCGGACAAGAAGGCGGACACAAGATGGCGGACAAGGTGGTGGTGACTCGTTGGAGGTGGGTGGGGGCCCGTGGAGGGTGGGTGGTGACCCGTGGGAGGTGGGTGGCTGCTTGTTGGAGGTGTGAGATGACACGTGGGAGGTAGGAGGTGACACGTGGGAGGTAGGTGGTGACACGAGGGAGGAGGTGACACGAGAGGGGAGGTGACACAAGGTTGGAGATGACTGCTAATTGACGGCTAATTGACGGCTAATCGACGGCTTTCGGCGGTTTTCGACCAAAATTGCTGTACAAGGTGCTACCTTTTCCGTGGATGCTCTCCTGGTACTATACACTCGGAAACTGGAGTTTTCGAAGAAATTTTTCTCCACCAACGGGAAAGTTAGTGTTTAAACATTGCATACCTTTCGGCGGTTTCGAGCAAAATTGCTGTACTAGGTGCTCTTCCGTGGATGCTCTCCTGGTATCGGAAATCTGAAAACAGCATCTTTCTTAAACTAGGAACGCTCTCACGGGTTTGATAGTAGGCAATGCAATAGTGAAGGGCAAATTATTTATTGCAATAGTGATGGGCAGGTTATTTCACCTGCAGCGCAAATTTTTTTCCACCTCTTGAAAAAAATGCTCTCCTGGTATCGGAAATCTGAAAACAATTGTGTGCGCGGCAACGGTATAGTGGTTTTCACAGTTGCCCAGCTGATTTGGTCATTGTACAAATTTGCCAGCATTTTTTCAACTCTCCTGGCCTTGCACCTAATGGATCAAAGAATGCTATAAAACATGATCAATTGTTGAAAAAGTTCAGTAAGTAGGAGCTCACCACAGAAGTCAACCGTTAATTTTTGTTCATCGCCTAAAACATCTACATGAGCGGAACAGGTTGATAAGAAATTCCGCTGATTGTTACCGAAAAAGTAAACCGATTGGAAACTGTACCTTGGGCGAAAAAATCGTAGAAGGCGTTGGACTAATCAGGAATCATAAATGTACGTAAATCGTAGAAAATGTGATCCAAGCAGTGGCGTTATGGTTCTCCTTAGCTCATACAAACGTTTATATATAGACTAGCTTAACGGCCCGGTTTCAGGGCTACGTAATAGAACTCTGAGTTGTACGCAAGGGAACTTTGTTTTCGATACTTTGCTGATGTTTGTTTGATCATGAAGGTAGTCTTTCAACACAAAAACTTGACTTGATTTTAGTTTTCAAATGCTAAAAGCTATGCAAATCTAACCGGTTGTGCATAACACAAATTACTATTATTATTAAATAAAATTTGCGTTGTTTGCTTAATGGGATACACAATGTTAAACAATCCACTAAATAACAAAGAAATAAAAGACACGAAATTCACAACTTAGTAACTCGCTCATTCTGTATTGCAAATCGTACTGGACTATATTCCTGTTATCAAGACTCGGACTACAAGTTACGGTGATGAACAGATCTGGTTTGCCCAAAAGCACAAACAATGATCATTGAATTTTGATACTGTGTCCTCATGTATCCGCTGCAACTGAGTGTTGCATGGCGAATATCCCGGAAGCACTGCGTGCGAACCAATTCGATGGCAAAGTGCTCCTTGAATGCTGTAGTTGTAAATTCCACCACGTGCTGCTTCTCGAAATTGGCGCACGTATGATTGTAGCTCCATTTAGAAGAGTACATATACAGTGGTAACTGGTGTTGGTGGTGATATAGCCGGTTCCGTTATTGTATTCGAAGATGGTGATGGCCCTCGCGGACCATTTGAAGAAAATGATTAGGAGTGGCCCAGCGGCGAATAAGACGGTAGGCGAAGTAGGCCCTTTCTTACTGCGCTTTTCGCCTTGTCTCATTTCAAGTCCCCTCAATGTTCCCCTTCCCTCCTGCATCGTTTTTAAAATTAGAGGCCCCAACTATAATTCCGCCCTGGGTCTCCAAGGGGATTGATCCTCCACTGCAACAGAGATACATGCATCAGAGATAAGCGATTTTTGGAAATTCAATAGCAGAGTTAATTTATAGCACAAAATCTAATTAAAAAGATTAGAAATTGATCGAAAATATCTTCGTTGGTTATATAAAAAATTTGTTTCTATTTGATAAATTAAATGCAGAGAAGAATATCGACTCTGTGACTTTAAAGTATAAACGAAATTGCACCAGGATTTCCGAATGTATAGTATCAGGAGCGCTTCAACGGAAAAGGTAGCACCTATTACAGCAATTTTGATCGAAAACCGCCGAAAGGTATGCAATGTTTAAACACTAATTTCCCTTTTGGTCGAGAAAAACGTCATCGAAAACTACCATTTTCCGAATGTATGAACGGAAGCGGTAACATCTGCCGGCACACAAACCACCAGAATCTTTGTTATTTAAATGTTTTTCAGGTCATTAAAACCAAAAGGGAAGCTATTAAGTACTAAACACAATAATAAAGGATATAAAGCTTATAAAAAAGTTAAAATGCATGGGATTTCATTGCACTGAGAAACATATTAATTTTGTGGTGCGGCTAAACACATGTACCGCACTGTATTTACATACGCTGTGAGTTGCTGTGAGATGCTTATGAAAATTACAATTCATGAATATTCTTATTCTTTCTCATTTCTTCTTCCTGTTTCTAGACATTTGTCTGAACCGATCAAACTAGCTGACGATCTTTTATTAAATTTAGTGTTCAATTTTATCCTTTTTTTCGAATTACAGAGCAGTAAACTGAGGAATAATCTCCAAATAAACAATAAATGCAGTGCGAACCATGCTTTGGAGTTGAAGTAATCAATGTCCACAAAGCATAAGCAACTAAATTAAACACGACAGAATTCATATGTTTCCTGGAAGGTGACAAATTCCCAATCGTCAGCATCTTGGATGTATGAGATATCGGTTTCATTTTTACACAGCTTAAATGCATGGCCGATCGTGGAAATCAGCAATGAGGCACGTTATCTAAATTTTTCAAACCTACTCATTTGATTGTAATATAGCATGATAAAATTGTTCATTATATAATAATTCATTGAGCATTCATTATAAAAATACTACAAAGCTATTTTTGCTGCACTTATTTCGTTGCTATTTGGAGCGCAGGGCTCAGAGCCCACAAGGGATTTTGGTCGCAGAACAATAAGTAAGTAAGTAATATTGAGGATATTGACGAGTTTTAATCAGAAGTTCACATTTTTGAATATTGCTACAGGTGAAATTTGTTTGACACATATCCCCGTTGTATATTTTATTGTCTATTTTAGGTAAAATCTATCATTTCATACGCTTTCATAAACTTTTACACTTACTTAGCATGCATGTATCCACAGAATCGATACACAAACCAGCAACTTACAACATTAAGGCTGAAGTTATTAGAAATACTAGTCAGGTATAAACCCCCTTGTCATTTTTCTCAATGAGTATCGGTACTTATTGCATTAACACCGTCGCTTCATCGCATCGCTCTTACTACGTGTGTAAATTATTGTTTAGCTCATATTCGCGGATTAAATAATCCCGAACGAGCTGTTGAACTGGCACTGGGAAGAATCTAAGACGAGAAGAAACACGGTTAATTAATCAGTTTTTGACGGAACTGAATAGTCTTTTGTCGGTACTTACAGCATGAACCGAGTAAAAACTCCAAATAACCTCGGCACTGTAACCACAATGTCTTGCCGCAAAATTCCTCTGACAATTTCACGTGCTGCCTGATCTACCGTCAATGGAGCAAACCTGGAATCGGGTGGAAGAGGGTGAATATAATTGTATTGTACTGAGCCCCGGTCGTCATCTTGCGGTATTTCCCCGTACCGTGGTTTCTGTAGGAAGTCAATCACATCCTTACGCGTCGTCACGTAGTACGGATTGACGCAGGTGGTTCGAACGCTCTTCGAAATACCCTGGATGCGCAGCTGCTCCGTGAGCGAAGCCATGAAGCCGGACACGGCGAATTTCGTTGCGGAATATACGACACCCCACGGAAAGGCGTACATACCGGACATTGACGATATACCTACGATGTGGCCACGCTTGCGTTTAATCATTCCGTCCAAAAACACTTTTGTCATCTGTGTGGAAAACAGGGAATCGTTCAACTAATTTTTATAACAACCACTTCCCAACACTCGTTTGCATAGATGTAAAATATTGCTCAATTCGTTTAATCGTTGATCATTAAGTCTTTTGCATAACACCTTAAGGAATGTCTGAAGGAAACGAAATTGGGAATACGAAAAATCCCAAAATATGATTAATTATCTTCTATCGTACATCGATGACTGAAGGTATGGTAAAACTTCAAGTCTGGATGTGTTTTATTTTACAGGTGCAGCCTGTATAGCTATTGCATGCATTCATATTTATTAGACCTTGTGCCTCGGACTGATGCAGGGGTTTCCAAACTTTTCCGTTCGCGGGCTGCATTTGGTTGAAACTGCCGTAGCTGGGGGCCACTTGCATATCTTTGTTCGGGCCAATTGCACAGATATTGTGCTCGAGATATTTGTTTTCGAAATGTATAGTTTTTAATGATGCTTTCTATTACTCTTTCAATGGTTGAAAACTGTTACAACTTTTTTCAATAAGAGAATTTTTAAAGATGTTAACATCTGCTATAGCGTCTCGAATCGTACTGAAGGCGTTCGAAAGCCTTAGCATGTGCATTAGTTTAAAGACCTCTGCTCTCGTAGCTTGAAGGTCATGTACCTCAATGTACCTCTTCAAAACAGGACCCCAATAACCTGATCTGACTACACTGTATTTAAAATTAAATTCCAATGTCCAGAGCGAGATTTTAGAGATTGTCCAGAACATTCTCTCGTGTCGATCATTTTGACAAAGAAAAATAAACTACTTTTATATTAGTCCAAGACGATCATTTACGATATTGATATCGCCCCGTCCGGCACACTGACAGGATATTGAAGTACAATGCTTACATACTTCACAATGATTGACGGATATTCAACTCATCCGATTGAAAAAAAATACTTATTAGCAAAAATGACAAACCAAAAACCAAAACACCACCCCCTTAATGACTTGGCGGCAGAAAATAAACGGAGCGAACGAAAACACGTATTTAGTTCCGCTTTCAGAACGAACGAAACGAAACGAAGCAAACTGTGTTTCGATTCCGTAAAATTGTTCTCGATTACCTTTGGCGCTACTTTTGCTTTAGTTTTTGTGTGTCCACGATCGTACACAAACACACGATCTCCACAATTTGAGAAGAACCTGAAGATATCTGATGAGTTATGGCAAGCTGGAGCGTCTTCAAAAGCAACACATATCTGTAACGGCCGTGAGTGTTATTCAACGTGCTGCTTAAGTGCACACTTCCTTCTGTCATAGTAATTGGAAGTAATTAAACTATGTTTTTGACCAACTGTACGCTGAATTTGTCTTCCCTACTAAAGGTTGCCACGGTGGATTAAAGAATTTCTACTCAAACCGCATCCTTGATAAGTATTCCTTCACGACAGCATGATCAGACAACTTTCGTATTAAAGTTTATTCTACTCAAACCATAACCTTGATATGTATTCCGCATGATCAGACAACTTTCGTATTAACGTTTATTCGCTCGATTTTTTGAGCGCTAAACTACGGCTACCCTTCGCCAAAATCATGGTAAAAAGCCATGCCATGCCATTGCCAAAAGAAAAGAAGCGAACGAACGGACAATGCCGGTGGTGGGGTGTACGCTGAATCAATCAGACATCATGAATGGGCATAAATAAATGCTTTTGGCGGTCCACTGTGGCAGCTTTGCAACGCACGCAAAAAGCCACTTTCGTTTCCTTCTATAGTGCGTCGGTTGATTACACAACCACTGACCGCCATAAGTCTGGACGGGAAATTTTTAATGTCACCAAAATAATCATTTCTTGACCGAACGATATCGACTCTCCGAAGGCAAACCTCAGTAATTTAGGGTATCCCGTGAGGGCATGAAAACGAGCTTTTGCCGTGCCGAGCATCTGTCAAGATTACATGTCTTCCATTTTAAAATATTTAGTTTGAAATTATATTCCCGCCGATTGAACCCGGCTTGTCCGGATCAGGTTAGCAGCCGCCGTGAGTTGACCAAGTTTGATTTACGATCACTAAACCAGTTTAACTATTGTTACGCTGTTTCAACCACATAAAAAAATTTGCTGTAGTCCTAGTCGACCCATATTTCTGAGGTCGAACCCAAATAAAATCTATTCAAACAACACTTTCATCACAGTTGATCAGGTTCTTCCGTAACGCATGGTCAATATGCAAACGATATGGTCATTTAAATATGACGCGCGCACACACGACAACCTAACCGTTAGGCCTATCGCTAACGATCAACGTTGCTTGCGCCGAGTAGCACACAGCTTCCGCCCAGCGTGAAGATGAACGGAGCTCAAGAGGATTTCGAGGTTTTTATACACGCACACACAGCGCATGGTAACGTGCCCACGTCAAATGTGAAGATGCGATGCACCGAAACCGGCAGTGTTCGATTAAGCTGTGCTCCCCACAACGGGATGCGTTACCCTCCGTCGGCCTTGGAACAGATGACTGTGCTTACCCATACGTGCGACTTCATATTCACGTCTATCACACTGTTCGCGCGCTCGACGTCCGAATCGTTCACGAACGCAAACATAATCAGCCCGGCATTGTTGATCAGAATGTCCACTGGACCAGCACCATCACGCTCGATGCTGTCCGCCAGCTGCCGGCACTGGTCGTACCGGGACACATCAACCCGGTACGCATGGGCAGCCACACCGTACCGCTGCTTTAACTCCTCCGCCGTGCGCTCCGCTGCGTCCAGATCAATGTCCACCAGCACCAGGTGTGCGCCACGTGCCGCAAACAGTTGTGCCATTGCCTGGCCCAACCCATTGCCACCGCCCGTTATGAGCACGACCTGACCACGGACGTCTTTCTGTGGCCGAGGCACAAACATGGAGTAGATCTCACGACAGATGAGCGGCACTCCGAGCAGTATCACTTTCACCAGATCAATCACTATCGAGAACACCGTCAGCAGTGGCTCGAGGGCAATCACAAACCGCACGTGGGACGGGCCAGCGTTCCCGTGTTCCGGTGATCCATCGACATCAGCCCGTTTCGCTTCGTCGGGTAAAGGATCGGTTTGTTCACCGTTGTTCGACGACTTCATGTTGGCGCGACGCGATAGCCACGAGTTCCAGGGAAAGACTGTCTGACGTCGCTGCTGCGATCGGACAGCACAACCCGTCCGATGTGCGTTAACGGATTTGAGGTTGTGCTAGCCGTCTGAAGAGGCTGTCCACAGCGGCACCGAACGTCGCAGTAAGGGTGGGGGATGATCGCGCTTGTTGATCGATGCACTATGAGCCGGTGGTGTGGATCTGCTGAAGTTTACGTGACGGTAGTTTCTGACCATCTCGTTAACATTATTTACATTTAATGTTATCGGTTAGCTCCAAATTGGGAGTTTGATTGGGATGATGTATGTACACTGCCAATAAACATCGTGTGCTTCGCCCTAGATGGAAAGAATGCGTTGCCGAGCTATTCTCCAGATCTTAACCTGCATGCCCACAATGCTGCACGCAGCAACACATCCCATAGTGCGTTAAAGCAGACTCATCATCTTCAAATCACTTCCTTTTGCGTGGCCAACTGCCGCTGCTTTCCACCCTGTGTGTAGTCTTTTTCCACCCGGTTGCCTCTTTTTTTTTGTGCGTGTGTGCACCATGCACAAGTGATCCGCGCGCCGATGACGTACGGGGCAGAATGGCAAACGTGCAAACATTCAGCGCGTATGTAGCCGGTTTTGTTTTGTTTCCCGATTTTTTATTGTTCCCAGTCTCCTCTCGTTCTCTTTAGGTCTCTCGCGAGATAATGAAAATCTTGAGGATGATTGGAAGCCTGCGATCGGGGATTAGTAGGCTGGTCGCCCGTTGTCTTGTTGACATCCCAGACACCTCGCTTCACCAGCGTTCAAGTCTAATGTTGCCATTCAGCGGACGGGGTGGTTATAGAATAGGGTGACCAGGTATGGAATTAGCACCAATCATCAGCCTTTGATAATGAGGTGGCGCATATTACGTGTTGCCGACTAAGCATATCGACTGACGAACGATATCAATATATATGAGAGCCTCAATAAATATATGAACGCTAATCTTGGTTGCATTTTTTGAAGGTTATAAATAAGATGAAGAATAACAACATTACTTGATTAACCCACTATGTCCCAGGGCTACAAATACTTCCTCCAAATGCCATGAAACTTTGTAGTTTGTGTGGTAATGTTTGCTAGAACTTCACCTTAATTTGGTCGTCTTCAAAGCTCGAGATATTTGAAGAACAAAAATTCAATTTCCCGTACACTTTATTACTATTTCTTGACTTTTTTCTTGATCTTTGTTCAAAACTATATAATGTAGCTTGTATTTTATTATTTTACCACAAATTTAATCAATTTGGAGTTTATAAATATTAATTTTAGTTCAGTTAAGTTTAGTGCATTTATAAATATGTGAAACGATTGATTGTTGTTGAACGAAAAATGGTAACTTTTTATAATAAAATTTTTCTCGTATTTTTTCTCGTATTATTATAATTAACCCACAAAGTGTTGCTGGTACTACAGGCACTCTAACATCACTGTTTGACACCGTTAAATATAAACGGTGCCATTTAGTTTAATAAATACAGCTTTTTTTGCAAAGAGTATTTCTGCGTATGAAAGTTCATACGCTGGAATATAATGGGTTAATCGAATATGATATTTACGCTAAATGTGGTTTCTACCAACAAAACACAATATTGACACGGTACGAAATATGATTCGGCCGGCATACGAAAGGGTCAGCCACTTGAACCCGCGCACACACTTCAGTCTGTGACGTACATTCGCACCACACTTCACGTGCCCCTACATCCGTTACAGATTTGGGCAACTGGACGGTGTGTCACTATTTGTTGAGGGGCTTTCGAGGGGTGGTTTTTTGTTGTTGTTGCCGTTGAAGTTCACAGTCACGGTTAAGCCTGGTCCGGGAGACGAGGAGGGATTCTCGTTCGATCATCAACCTAAAATTATAAGCAATAGACAACTTTGCACGGTAGTTATCCCCCGTGGGTTTGTTTTCGCTTCGTTTCGTCCCCCATCAGCCGTGTGCGCTTGTTTGTCCAGACAACGCATTATTTGGCGTCATGATTAAAAAAACTGTAACTGGCCAAATATTTGTCCGATCGGTGGATGTGCAATTGTTTTTTGTGTGTGTGTGTGTGTTATTGCTGACTCTATTTTTTGCTGAAGAAGTGTTAACAGCCACTTTCCCGTTGGGCATAAAATAGATCGTATTTGATGCAATGGAATTCAAAAACTTTGGGAAAGTTAATTTTATTACTACTGAGCATATGTGCGCGAAATGGCATACAGTTGATGGCCTTAGCGCGGGCTTAGCCAATTTTTAGTATGTTACGTTATCTCGAAAGAAGTAAACGAACAATTACGTAAAGGAGCGCATTTATTATATTACTCCTATCTTGCTGCTGGGTTGCTGGTTGAACCATCATGAACGATCACCGATGCATGACGAAATGGACAAATACGGCGTGAGGTGAAACTTTGTGTTTCGATTTAGATGAAACACTGTTAGTTTTAGAAATGCATCAACCATTGAAGGTACAAGCGACCGTGAGGGAACTTGCTTACCGCTACTACTAAGCCCTACTAAGCTTAAACACCCGAAACCGCGTTAGTGCACGGTATGTGACATGGTTTCCCTTTAAAGGCAACACAGTGCAGCGTTACCTTTAGAGCAACAAAGCCGGAAACCGTGATACACCCAACCATTAGAAGCTGGAGGCGGTGAAGCGTCCCGAATGACACAAAAATGATAACTTATGAGGTCAATAGCGTAAGATGTCACGCGGCAAGATAGTTGACAAGATTGGAAGCGATGTAAGGCCCTCCCCTCCCTGTCTACATATAATTGATCCATTGTTCGCGTACAGATTATCGGGCGGAAGAGCCGTTGGATATGCGGATATGTGGCCGGGGAAGTCCGATTAGTTCGGTCGCTGTAAGTACGATGTAAGTGCGCTGTAAGTGCGCCTTTTCTGTAATTCTGTAGCGCAGTACAATGCCAATTTTTTTTCAAACAAGTTATTCTAGTTTGATTGTTCTCTCCTAATGTGTTGAAGAAGAATAATTGTTGTTGTAATGGGCTAAAGACGGATTGAATTCCTGAGGTATTCTGTCGACTCTTGAAAAAGAATAGTGCGAAATATTATATACCGAGGATTAATGAGTTTGCCGTAAAACAATCGAATTGCTGATGGAAGATCGTCTCAAAGTTCTCAAACATCTTGGAACTTTTGGCTGTTTGGAGTTGAAATGCGTATCGTACGCTAATTTTTCTAAACACCTCCAACCAACTTCTAGCTTCCGCACCAATCAAACTGTTGGCTGGTACCGTTTTGCTAAGTGAGAATGGCGTGTTCTGGTGTGGAACCACGCGAAAAGCTCATTCCATTCGTCTGCCAGCTCATGTCGCCGGAGACACAGTTATGAGTAGAGGAAAGTACAACTCCAATAATGGTTTACAAAATTCTTGCCTAATGCCGTTGTTCACCTATTGTGTATATTTCTTTTTTTAAAATCAAATAAACATTTGAATTTTGGTGAAACCTGTGCAAGCCACAGGACGAATGACTAATGCTTCTATAAAATAGAAAAAGAAATGGTTTTGGGGTTTTTGGGTGGAGAACAAAATAAAACTCCAAACTCCAGTACAGTCGTACGCATTAGCTGGCTTTTTCCCCCCGGGTGCGATCTTTCTTCGCGTCGTATGGTACCGGTCACGGTGCGGTAACTTTCGAAACAATCATCTACGTTGTAATCAAATGTGCCTTCATCGCAAGAAGGTTTGCCCCTTAAACCCCTCAACAAACCCAGGAAGTGCGGCCTCGGTCGGCTGTTTCGCGCAGGGTTTGCGGGGGTAATCACTAGAGAATCACTTCTACTAGCTAAAGCTTGCGACTTACCGCTTGACGACATGATTCTGTGGCCACCAGTACTGCGCCGGATTTGGTCGATCGTGGTACCTGGTGCTTTGTGGTGCTACTCGCTCTCGGCGGTAAAGATTTGGGGAATTTTTTAACGTCCACGGAAGTTCGTTGCAACCTAAAACAAAGTTAGGAAAGCAAAAGCGTTTTGTGTGCATTATTTGGGTGTGGATTTCTACTCCGGTGGGTAATTACTCAGTGATGCGTGTCTGTGGAGTTCCGTGAAAACCATGGTGCGTGTGTTGCTCTGCTGGACGCTGCTAGGAGTGTTGGTGAGCGGTCAGATCAGTGATCTTCGTTATACAGAGGTAAAAACGTGTGCTTTGCTGTGTGTTGTCTTCCTGTCGGGCTCCATCTGTTCCATTCGAAAATCACTCGCCCCAAACATTTCGCAATCAGGTTTAGAACCTCATTTGTAATACATATTTTTTTGCTAGCAGACAAGCAATGATAATTTGGCGGAGGCAATCCAGTTTCTTCGTGAGTTTGATCGTGAAGCGGCCGAAATGTGTAATCGTGTAGCGAACGCTGAATGGCGCTACTCAACCAACGGGACGGAATATAACAAGCGCCGAATGCGCGAACAGCAAAACCTGGCGTCGAAGCTGGAATGCATCAGCTGGCGCAGGGCAGTGTCTTTCGATTCGTCACGCATCATCGATACCAGCATTCGGCGACAGCTCGGTCGGATCGTGCAGCAGGGCAGGTGCGGTTTGGGCGATGGCAAATACGCGGAACTGCAGCACGTGCTGATGCTGTTGAAGGACAACTACAACGGTGCGAAGGTATGCCCTTTTAGACGAGTCGGAGCAGAAACCCACGATTTGGGGACCTTTTCGTCCGCGGGCAGCAGTTATCCGAGTTCGAACTATGTGTCTACCTACGCGGGATATTGCGATCTGAAGATTAGCCCCGATTTGACGCGCATCATAGAGACGAGCCGATCGGAACCGGAGCTCCGCTACTATTGGGTGGCTTGGCGGGAAAAGACGGGTCCACCGGTGAAAAATACCTTCATGCGCTACTTGAACCTTGCGAACCAGGCAGCGGAGCAGCACGGTTTCCACGATGCAGGCGAACAGATGCGTTCCGTGTACGAGGATGGGAACTTTTTCTTCACCGTCAACGATCTTTGGGGCGAACTGCAACCGCTGTACAAGCAACTGTTCACCTACGTACGGCGAGGGCTGATTCGGCAGTATGGAGAGCACGTGGTCCGAAGGGATGGTCCACTGCCGGCCCATCTGCTCGGCAATATGTGGGCCCAGAATTGGCGCCATATTATCGACCTCATCAAGCCCGGCCCACCCGAAACGCCCGACGTTTCCGGTGAGATGATCCGGCAAGGTTACACACCGATGAAAATCTTTCAAACCGCCGAAGAATTCTTCACCTCCATCGGGCTGTCACCGATGGCGCCGGAATTCTGGCGCAACTCCGTGCTGCAGAAGTCAACGACCGATACTGGCCAGCAGTGCAGTGCGTCCGCTTGGGACTTTTGCAATAAGGTGGACTTTCGCATCAAACAGTGCACGCAGGTCACGCTGGACGATTTTATCGGTACGCATCACGAGATGACTCACATCCAGTACTACATGCAGTACGCGAGTCAACCGTTCCTATACCGGGAAGGGCCGAATCCCGCGTTTCACGAAGCACTGGCCAACGCGATAACATTGAGTGTTGGTGGTCCAGCACACTTACAAAAGATCGGGCTGCTGAACAGTCCCGTAACGGTAACGAACGGGAACACGATGGTCAACATTGAATATCTGCTCAATTTGGCGCTGGATAAACTTCCGTTCATGGCATTCAGTTTGGCGCTGGAAAAGGTCTGAAGCAAACATCCTGATGCTAGTTTGATGTGGTTGCTAACGAACGGTGAGGTACTCCTTTGTTTTTGGTCTTCTTCCAGTGGCGCTGGTACGTCTTCGAGAAGGGTCCAGTTGGGATGAATGCACGCTGGTGGGAGTTACGGTTGCGCTACCAGGGAGTCATACCACCAACCGGTCGAGGATTCGAACATTTCGATGCCGGTGCCAAGTACCACGTGATATCGGACCAGGATTACATCAAATATTTCGTGGCCACGGTGCTACAGTTTCAGATTTATTCCGAACTATGCCAGGCGGCACAACATTACGGTCCGCTTCATACGTGTGACATATATCGATCGCGCGAAGCAGGTCGAATTTTAAGGTGAGTAATGAGTGGTATGACCCCTTTAAGACCATTTTATCATACAGAAACCGTCTTTTCGCGTAGTGATGTTATGCAACAAGGAGCATCTCTATCTTCCGCACAACTGATTAAGTTGCTGACACGTGGTAAATCCTCCCGCCTATCGGTTGAACCACTGTTGGAGTTTTTCCGACCACTCGAAGCATGGCTTGAGGGGCAAAATCGCGATGAACAGGTAAAAGACACGAGAAAGACAAATCTGTGTTCTGAACCCATTTTAAACTAACGGACATTCTCGTTTTGTAGATCATTGGCTGGAGTTCGTCGATGGATGACGTTGCGCTGTTTCAGCCTTTGCTGGGAACGAACGGACAGGCTGTACAAACTGCAAACTTCAGACTAATGATCGCGCTGGGAGTTATAGTTTGCGGGTTTGTTTCACACATTAGTATGATAACGTAAACAGCGTATTGCACTGTTATGGTTCATTGTAGAATAAATTGTAAATAATGTCACTCTGGCGCGTATTACCTTTGGTTTCACTATGACCTTCAAAAGAACAACACTTCAATAGGAATTGCATAAATCGATCATGTTTTAGACAAAATTCAATGATTTTTTTTTATTGCAAGGCCTTACATAAGTACTATAATTACAACAAGAGCGTACAAGATCAACAAACGAGTCTTTTCCTTTTTTCCTATTATTTTTGCTAGCATTTTTACTAATAGATCCCACACGTGCGCCAACACATTTTTGTACACGCTGGTAGAAAACAACAAAATGCACAAAAAAAAAAAGGAAAATGATGTAAATATTGATTAATGTCATTACGTTACTACGCTACTTCAACTCCACTTTCTAAGTTAGGCACGTTCTATAGCGTTGGCAAAGAGTTTCACTTAAATGGTTACAGAAAACTGCATTCACTCTTTCATGATCACCGAGCGCCGCCATGAGCAATTTCTAGCAATATTCTGCGAAGGATCGTCCTGTTCAATGGGTTTGACTAGTGAAACTATTCCGTGCTGCTTGGTGCTCAATTCTTCTAAATGCAAGATATTTACACGCTCCTCAAAACCGGTGATTTGATGAAAAGCTTTTGCTGCAAAACGTGAAATCTAATTGAGTACAATCACTCGAGATCGCTCCCGTTTCGCAGACTGTGCACACAATCATTGTCAGACCTGGTAAGGATCAGTACTCGAGGTGTTGTGGTGCGTTATTAGTAATAGACCGTAAAATGAAGAAGAGTTGGGTAAAATTTCAAATGGAGGTTGAAACATTTAGGATCAGTATAGGGAAACAAGACAAACCAACAATTGGGTCGGAGTAAAAAAAAAACCCGAGTTCAGTCCACTTTTTTCGACCCCACCGTTTCCGGTCTACTTGGCACTTCGGTACTGTCGGAGTTGTCTGCTGCCGGTTCGCCTTCGTTTACTGTCGATTCTGGTTCGGCAGCGGTACTAGTGACCACATCGGATGAAGCGTTTTCCGTTTCACTGTTTGCCATGTTACGCACATCTTCTTCCTTTACTTCCTGCACAGGTTCAACTTTGGAAAGGTAGAAACGACATTAGAATATGCTTCACATATAATCGCCTACAACATTTTACTAACATGGTTCTTCCTCTCCTACACCCGGGCTTCGAGGTTCGCCCGATTGAGACGAACCGGAGGAGAGTTCTTCGCCGTCTTCCGCTTCTGAACCAGAGCTTGTGTCGGGCTTTTGTGAAAGCCTGTCAAGCTGTTTCTGTTCGTATGGAAGCCGGGGAGCAACGGGGCGTTGCTTCTTTGCCGGATTTAATGCATTACAGAAAGCACACCGGAAAGCAGTGTACTCGTATTCTTCCTTCAGAACCATTCCTATAATGAATGATGAAGATGAATGGTTATATTTGAACTAATTACCATGCAATCGATCCAATTTTCCTACCATTGTGCATACAACATTCGGAACAAATCATGGCAAATCGATTGGTTGGTCCATCACCCACTAAATAATCGACCATCTTCTCCAGAACTCCCTTCTCGTTTTGGTTGATGATGGGGAACGGTGTCCTTCGGTAGATCGCGTTATTACGCGCACCGTACATCGGACTTTGCTGTAGATGCGGTGGTGCGCGGACCATCAAACTGGGAGCTGTTTGCGGCGTGTGAATTGGACCGCCTGGTCGCATTTGCGGTGTCATCGGTGTAGCAGAGCGTACTGTCATCGATGGAGGGGATATCTGTCTCTGCGAGACGTTCGGGGACTGCATTCGAGGTACCGGTTGTTGACCAACGGGCATTGGTTTGGGGGCACGCAAAGGCGTCAAAGATGCGTTAAATGCCTGCGTTTGCATGCGGTGCGATTTCTCACCGAACTTGTCTAATATTTCTACCGCCACCTTGTACGTTTCTTTTTCCATCACATTTTCTAGGATCTTCTTTTTGTCCGCACGAAGATCTTTCAGCTTGTTTGCATTTAACCGTAACTTTCGTTCGTAATGCCATGCTAGAACCCGTTTTAGCAAGAAAATGCTACAAAGAAGCAAACATTAGTATAAAGTTGTACCTTTGATATCGGGCTAAGTAGGGATCATACTTACAGTATAGGGCAAATAAGTAAGGGCACAGAATGGACGATCCGTTCATTCCACGTTGGAGGGAAGAAGACGAAATAAAATATCAACGACCCCAACACGTACAGCACGATCGAGGTTACTAAAAATCGGCCCACAAAACGTTTCCGCCGCTCCTGAGTGCTGATTGTGTACGCTTCGAAATTTTTGATTTTTTCCTCCAATTCTTCCAATTTCTGGAAAGTGGTTTTCTCTTTCTATATAGCCCCCCGGAAAAAAGGTAAAAGTTATTTTTCTATTAAGACACACACATACTGGAGTCGTGGAAGGCTTGATAGGTTTTGAAAACTACACATGCTTCGCTGAACATACGGCTGGTAGACACACGAACTGGACAATCATTAGTGCACCTCACGAGGAATTGGCGTGAAATATTGCAGTCCCAATCTCAGCGCATTTTACTTCCTTTTTTCCCGTATCGTTTCAACCACTTTAGCGCTTTGGTTGGTATCGCGTGTGCGTCCAATCGCATTGAATATTTATTACGGGCCTGAAAACTATGAAACCTATCCGTCTGGGTTTACGTTCTCCAAAATAATGATTTATACCATTTGCTTTAGACTTTTCCTTTTTTGAGGTTGTTTTGTAAAATAACCGTTGGCAGGTGGGGTAGGTTTCTTTAGCGTCGCAAATTAATTAACCCAACGCGCATACCAGTTCAATTCCCTTTTGCACATTGTGCAACAGTCTCGCTTTATCGTCCGCATTTGATTAGCTAAGTAGGGTGACCTTTGCCATTACATTTTACGTAACATTCCCTATCATTTAAATGGTGCATGAAACTGCACAGCGGAACATGGTGCATGATGCTTTTGAAGTAGTAGCAAATAAAAGTGAAAACTCGTCATAATTGTATTCAATAAACAAAGGCTTGATAAACATCCACAATCCGAATCGATGTTACGGTTTGTGACCATCAATTCCGTCCGAAAGTATCATAATCGCTAAATTGGATTAACTAAGGCGTGCGCCCGTTTCTTATCGCAATCCTGCTCTCTGATAATGCCGCCGAAATCGTTCGTCATAGCTTTCCCGGAAACATTTGAAGTTTTCTCGCGCAAAGGCCAATGGAAGGAAAGAAATACTTACCCGAAATCTGGATATAATAACCCCCATCGTGCAATCACTCTAGGGAAAGTGGGTATGAACGATGCTCTTGACCGCTGCGCTGCCCTGATGCAGATTCACTCTGTAAAGATGGAAAGATTCCAAAACTCAAATTAGATATAGTTCACCAGGAAAAACAGATCCATTTTCATATCTCGCCGTAAAAACGGCTTCAAGCGTATCGGCGGTAATGCTAAATTTAAAATCCATGAAATGTTCGTTCAAGCGGTTTTGCCGATTCTTCTTTTTGGTGCTCAAGCAACTTGGCAACTCTGCCAAAAATAGATCAAATGTCCACCAACTTGTACAACGCGCTTCTATCTCTGCTCTTTGTGCAACAGATAGGCGCCGAAAGGATGAGGACAAAAAAACGGAACACACGGCCGGTGCTTGGTGCGTACGCAAATGATCCCAATTAAAAGTCCTTCATCACCATCAGCGCGTCACTGAACTTTCTTCTATCGTCAATGACAAACCGCTTACAGAGATGATGCAGCTCCGTATTCCACTTTTGCTGATTTACTTCCTGCATTCACGAACCTGTTACATTCACTCCTGTAAAACGGTACAACTTTACGTTATCGCCGAGTAATACCGACTCAGCAGTGAAGTTTACGCGTTTTAACGTGGCTCAAACTATTTTCGCTCCTCGAAGATGTTTTGATTTTTTCAAGACGACGCAAAGTCAGTTATGCTCTAGCAAACTCAACTGTGAGTTTCGTTTTCAAAATAATACCGCGTCTGTCCGATGATGCATCCAAGAGAAAGTTGAAATTATTCCGCTCAAATTAATTGTTTGGAAGGTTTCATTTGATGGAAAAAATAAAATGTGTTCTTGTTTAGCAAAAATACCACACAAATTTGCCTAAAAGCATAAAACATATTTTTTACGATAATTTAAAAATTATTTAGTTGTCAATAAACGTGACCGCGTGGTGTCTTGCTGTTGTGCTGTCAAAAATATTGCGGGATGTGTCGGAAAAAGGCGACATAAACAAAGCAACCAAAACAATTCCCAAACTGATAACAAATAAGCTAAAATTTGTGTTCCTTGCCAGACAAAAGTGTAATAATTATCCAACAATTAACCATCGCAGTCTATGCCGCATCGGAACGAGGACGTAAATGAATTGAACGACAAATTACAAAATGTCCCAAACGGTCGTGGAATTGCACTGGTTTCCGAAATACTCGGATCGATTTTTGACCGCAGCTAGTTCCGAAATTAATTTGTATCAGGTGAAAAACGATCTCATCGATCATGGCGAGAAGTCGAGTAAGTTCGTACAGTTCGGCGAGGTGTAAATGGCAATTAAAACAATCCGGTCGTTGTATTTCCCGTAGACATAAATTTGGACATCTCTAAATCAACCACTGCCACATTGATTGCTTTCGAAACGCGTTATCAGTTTGTGCGTACTGTAGCACCGTCGTACCATGGTGGAGGAGAAATCAATTTCGCAGCAGGTCTGCCGAATGGAAAGGTTGCATTATGTAATTTTGTGACCGAAAACAATGTCGAATTCAGTAAGTTCCGGTATATCGTTTTCCCAGAGCATTTGCTGACACGTTATCATCTGCTTATCCCATACAGCACCGAGAATATCGAGAGCATGCACATGTATTGCTTGGAGCGAGCTGGAACCCAATTTCCTTGCGATGGGACACGATCGCAATCGGTCCGACAATTGCATCACAATCTGGGACACCGAGCGTGGTGTCCCAAACCAATCATGTAAGACAATGATCGAATGCTTGATAATATGGAATTTGACTAGATTACATGCTATTGGGTGTTACGTTAAGACGGGGTTATATCTATCGTGATTTACGCGTCTTGTCCGAATGTAAATTAGTCTTTTGTGCTCAATATCAAACCATCACAAACAAAGCTGTTTAATTTTAAGATACGTTGAAGTTGCTCAGGCTTCTTCAGGCGCCATGAAATTATTAAATTTAAAAACATAAATAAACATTCTGATTGTAGCGATCGTAAGCATGATTGGATTGTCAGAAACAGCTCACTCGGTCTGTTGGGACAAGACATTCCCACAGGTGCTGATAGCAGGCATGAGTCACAAGTACATCAAAATGATGGACTTTAGGCGTAAGTATGGCAGCAAATGATAATGCAAACCTGTTTGGTAATACTCCATTGTTTCCCTTTCCAACAGAGAACCCAGTCCTCACAACTGTGGCAAACACTCGCACAGTGAATGGCGTTTGTGTGGCACCGAACGGTCGTTATTTGGCAAGTTACGTCGAAAACATTATAAACCTTTGGGACCTCCGTTCGCTGGAGAAACCGATCAGTCAAATACAGATGCAAAAGAGCATAAGCCAACTGTCCTGGTGCCCGACACGCTCGTCCGTGTTGTCGACGTTACAGCGCGACTCACCGTTGATAAATTTGATCGATTTGCATTGGCCGGGTTCGGAGATGGATGGCGGTGAGCCACATTCGGTGAAACGTTTCGTTTCACCCTTTCAAACCACGGCCAGCATGCTGATGACGAGCCGAGTACCATCGATGGCGTACCTTTCCTGGCATCCGTACGATCTCGAGCGTATGCTGGCATTGTCGAGCGTTGGCAATATTTGCGATTACCGCATTCCGCAGCGGGTGGCCGTATCGTGGGATAACAATAACAATCTGTTCGGTAACAACGGTAACGATCTGCGCCAGTTCGCAACGCCAACACGCTCGTCAACGCCAACCGATTCGCTGAATCAATGGAACATCGATAGCAGCGAGGAAGACATTGCGGAAACGATGCAACACCGGGCGTTGAAGAATTATGGACTAATGGCGGATCTGCAGCGGAATGGGGATCTAGTGGAGAAGAACGACGGTTTGCAATCCGTCTGGCGAATGCTTGGCCACATGGTAAAGGAAGAGAACAAGCAGGGCCTGAAGGAAATTCTCGGCGTAAACAATGGATTGGACGGGCCACCAATGTCACAGTCGGAACCGGTCAACACGAAATGGGTTGACTTTAGCATGTGCAGCGGATTGGTGGTTTATCGTAGCGAGCAGCGCGATGTCGCCCAGCTGCTGTGCGGATGGACGTTTGAGCGTGAGAAAGATTCCACCTTCACCACGTTTCTGGACGAACTGTGCTCAAAGCGCGAGTACACGAGGGCGGCCCTTTTAGCGTGCTTTCACTTTCGGGTGCGTCTGGCGATTGATATATTGGGCCGGGGAGCTGATCAGGCATCGGATCCCAGCTCACTGCTGCGCGTGGCTGCCATCGCACTGTCCGGTTTTTCCGCCGAACGATCCGAGCTGTGGCGGAAGCAGTGCGGTGCCGCCCGTACCCAGATCGACGATCCGTATCTCCGGTGCATGTTTTCCTTCCTGGCGTACGAAAAGGATGGCTTCGAAACGGTCACGAACGAGACGCAAATTTCGCTCAGCGATCGCATGGCATTTGCCTGCAACTTTCTGTCCGATGTGAAGCTTGCCGAGTACACGAAGGGCATGGTGGCGAATTGTATCGAGACGGGTGATTTAAACGGTTTGCTACTGACGGGTGCAACCAACGATGGCATTAGTCTGCTGCAGAGCCATCTCGACCGAACGGAAGATGTACAAACGGTGGCGCTAATTTCGGCCCGTTTTCTCACCTCGGAGCTCCTGGCAAACTATCGCGTCCAGTACTGGATTGCAACGTACCGGGACATGCTGGACGTTTGGGGTTTGTGGGAGCAACGGTCCCAGCTAGACATTACGCTCGGTAGCATTCGGTCACCACCGCGCAGTTCCCGGTCCGTTTTTCTGTTGTGCAACTTTTGTGGAAAGAACGTATCGATCGCGTTGCAGGAGGATGCAAGGCTGCGAGGAAACGCTACCACCATGCACAAACTATCCTCCTGTCCACATTGCCGCAAACCATTGCCCCGGTGTGCGTTGTGTTTGTTGCACATGGGAACAACGATGGGTGCCATATCGCAGAGCCAAGCAATTCACGGCCAGATCGGGTGGCAATCGAAACCATTCTCGAAGTGGTTCAGCTGGTGCCAAACGTGCCGGCACGGTGGCCACACCGAACACCTGACGGAGTGGTTCAACCAGAACACCGAATGCCCGGTGACTTCCTGTACTTGCAAGTGCTTTGCCAAAGATTTGCCGATGCCGCAGTTCCCGCGTGACAAAGATAGCGTTTCCTGACACCAGCTGTCCACGTTGTTTTAGGTTGCGAAGACCGCAGAATGTCTCAACCAGTTGGTGTTCCTGTACCAGTAAGCAAAGTGCAACGTGCTTGGGGATGATGCACCGTAATTCGAACGCATCTTGAAAGAATTTCTGTGTTCGGTTTGTTTTTTATTGTGTTCGTTGAAAGTACTTTTTATTTGTCGTCAGTCCTCAAAGAGGATCGTTTACTATTGTTTTATTTGCTAAAAGGGTTATATTTTACAGTGTGAACCAGGGGGATAAAGGCCAAAGAAATGGCTAATAAAATCATGTATGTGCAACTAGCAAAAGATGTTGCTCAATTATAGCTAACTATAATATTAATTCAAGTCCCCTACAACAACAAAAAAATCGAAAGAAATGATAAAAATTTAGAAGTATGAAATAAGTTACAAAACTGTTAAGAAAACAACTTTACTTTAAAAAATAGAGGATAGAAATGCGAAAACGATAAAGCAAAAACGAAATGCTGAGAAGGGGAAGACTTTTAACGCGGCCTGCTTGATGTTCCCCACCGAGCAAAAGCAGTAAGCACCGCCCATTTTGTACGGACAGCTCGGCACAGTAGAAGTAGTAGTGTTGGTGTAACCGTGTTTATTGTGCGTAGTTGGAGAAGGGGGGATTTCACGAAACAATTTAACAAACACGTAAATAACTCGACAAAGCCAAGGCCCAGGGTTTATAATAATGGCAAATACATGGCAAGTTAAATCGTTCCGGAACCGGTTAATCATGGGGTTAAAAAGCAAATAACGCAAAAAGAAGCGCCCTTTTCGAAGGACTTTCGATTCGCGAAGGGGGAAAAGCTGGGCAAAGCCGGATGCGGTGGTGTTGCGGCACCACCGCCAATGTGGGGAATCGCAATGACACGCCTGGTGCTGATGGTCGAGATTGGAAGTAATTAATTTAAATTTATCATTCATTAGTGGTGGGTATGTAATGGAAATTGCGATGCGTTATTAAATTTTGCGAATTTAAACCTTTTTTCCCCTGGCCCTAGCAATGAAACACGTGAACATTTTGAGGGGATGTGAACATAGGGTATTGATTTTGGTTTTGCAGGCAGAGCTTACTAAGCTTTCATCTGGAGTAAATGACATCGCCTTTCTATAGAGCTGGACGATAAATGTCACAAGTGCACGAGGGTAAAGTTACGCTGATAGGAACCACCATCGGCCATAGTAATACTTCAGGTTGATAAAAAAGTCCCTTCGAAGTTCTCAAGACCAGGGTGGATGGATTCAATTTGACCGATTCTCTCATGAACCCTTTACTATAGTGGCCTTGTGCTACACAGAGCCGGACTGTTTTCGATGCAAATGGCGCTGTTATGAAGGTTCGCTTGACCATTAACGTAATTACGCCGACATTTGCTTGGACAGGGCAAAACAGAGGTGCGCGGACGATGGGGACGGCTCTACCAGAAGCTGATTTCTTACGGCCCGAACGGGGGTTTCGTGCGTTTTATGTAATTCCACGAAGAAATTAAAGAAATAGTGCACAGCAGCGATCGGCAGAGAGCAAACGAGCCGTTTGGGGATGAAACCGAACGAACGAAATAGCGTTGTTTATCTTTATGCCGTTTTAAAGTATGGAAAAATTAAATTAATGCTTATCGTTTGTTTCTTCGCTTGCGTTAATGGCAAGAAGCAAGGGGAGTGCGAACGCCGGAAGGTGACCCGAGTGCGAATAAAATGGCGTCAGAAAGTGCCATAACAGCAAATGTGTGTCTTGCACCGGCGAATTAAATCAGCCGGACACGGTCGACTCCGTCGACACCGAAGCCGTCGAGGATCGTAAAACGCGTATCTAGAATGGATGCGTGGCGCTGGGGTTTTTGATTAGGTTTGCGCACCGGAAAACGCTTCAACCGTCACAGTATGAGGGTGAGTTTTAACGCGTTCGAAGAAATTTGATCCCATTGTGTTTAGTGCCATTTGGAACGAACGGCGGCACAAAAGTAATTGTAATTTTTGATGAAGTTTGCAGGCGGAGAGTTCAGATAGAATGTTTATGCAATGATGGTAACGGAAGACAAGATTGACTCACAGTGCGGAAATGGCCTATAGGAGTGCATCCCCTTTTGAAGGAAAGAAGTCGATACAGAGTTTTTGTGGTGAAATGATAAACTTTTGAATTGGACTACATTGAGGTAGATGTGAAATCTTGAGACTTCTTCGAAGATCCATGAGGATTCTTTTCATCACATTTGTAAAGCTTTTTGTTCTGCCGGATGTATTCATTAGAGGACCTGAAGAACTATAGGGGATGGTCGGTCCTCCGGTGTCATTTGACTGGCGCGACAAATCTGTTGAATGGCAGTGAGCTCATCGTACATCTTAAATTGTTCGTTATTGTACGGGCGCCTCCATTATCCTTTCATAATCCTATTGAACATCTTCCTCTCGAACGCCGCTGAGAGAGTTTCATCAGTGTTGGCCAAAGTTATGTAGGTGAGACGTATGTGAGTACTGGAACTATATTCCTTATAGTCCCAACTTTGTTCGTCGCGACAGATGTTTTGAGTAGAGAAGTTTTCTCAGATTGCAAACGATTGACAACGTGTCTCTAAACATCGATGTTGTTGTTTGTGCTGATTTTTGACCCAAGATAGGTGAAATTTTGGACGACTTTCCTATCTATGTATTATCTAAAACCGCTGGGGGTGCCACCATTAACTTGGTTTAAGCCTCGTTAATATCCAACCCGAGGTTAAAAATTTCAATTATGACCGAATTTGCTAAAAAGTATCAAACATTCCAGTTCTACTTCTATGCATAATGTTTTCAAGGTGATTACAACATGGAACCGTTGCTGAATACTGTTCAAGTTGGACTAGAATCTCTCGACGGGGTCTGGAATTATTGAACTCCTGGAATCCTTGAAGATTAAAATGTAT
This sequence comes from Anopheles moucheti, assembly GCF_943734755.1. NCBI lineage: Eukaryota > Metazoa > Arthropoda > Insecta > Diptera > Culicidae > Anopheles > Anopheles moucheti. The sequence continues at coordinate 9,802,281 of NC_069141.1, read as the reverse complement.
TCTGAGAAAAGCTGTCTGGATTGTCACTCTGAAAGCAGGGTAACTGAGTTATTTGAGATATCTCAGATAATAATCAATTTTTATGTTGTTAATACTACAAATATTTGGATGAAATTCTATACCTAGCTGAAAATGTCCCATTTCAACTCGAGCTGAATTTAGAAAAGATTCCAAATTTTCCTTTAGACAACCCCCCCCCCCCACTTTAACTTCTCCTATTTTGTTAGACTTCTAACAAAAAATAATATTGTTGGGTAAACAAAATGCCCGAAATACCGCTTGGAATATAAAGTTTTTAACCCGAATACGGTGTCAGAAGCAACCAGTCTCCTCCTTCAATGTGCCTTCCCAATTTTTAATAACTTATAGTTTTAATGTTAATAAAATACTCATGATGTACTACAACAAAACAATCCCCATCCTTTGCAAACCTAATATTTCCCATACACGGTAAATACGAAACGGTAAAATGATCTTCATTACCATTAGCTTTATCACGGGCGGCGCTTAAAATTATATTATTTAGAATTATTTAAATTGCTGAAAATTACAGTCCCACAGCGCGGCCTGGCCTGCCTGCCTCTCCTTCCCCCCCGGACAACAAAAAACATTCCGGTGCGTCTCACGGTTCGATCAGCGCGAAGCGACAGCAGGCCCGAACGTACCCAGCAAACCCAGGGTAGACGGTGTATTATAAGCGTTTATTATCAATTATGTTTCACGATTACGAACACAACGACAGGTTATCGTCGGCGGTCACACGGTGCCTGGGTGCCGCGAATGTCCCGTGGAGGCACGCGGTGAGTCGATTGCTCCGTTCGATTGCCCCGTTCGGTGGAAGCGGTTTATTATCGCTAATAATAATTTTATCCGAATGCGAAAAACACTCCCAAAGGATGACGATCGTATGAATGTTGGGTCCGTTCACTTTTCAATTAACTCTCGGCTAAGCACGGTTGCCGGTGGCGTCCGTAAGTGTGTGTGTTTTATTTTTCCTGTCCACAAAGAATTGCATCCGTTGCAAGCCACTAGAAAGAGGTCTGGTGATCCATTTTCATTAGCCGTTGCTCGGTTCGCGCAGAACCTCCATCAGTGAAGCGACTAAACAAAACAAAACAAAAAAGGGCAAAGTGTGAAGAAATAACGACAACCGAGTGGAAGTGCATCCGGTGCACTTGCTGAAAATTGAATTCAATTTCGTTAGCCAATTAGACAGTGGATGGATTCACACCAACCACCAACCGCCTCACACCTTTGGCAGTCTTTGCCACAACCGGACACACAATCTCATTTTGTCGTTCGGCAACGATGGTGACGAAAGCTTCAAACCGCAACCGTCCAGCACCTTTCGGGTGCACCCGATTGAATGGTTGCTGCAGTTGCACTTAGAGGTCATAAAATAAACGCTTCAATTTGGATGGGGTTTTGCCTTTTGCGCCCGGGCGACTAGCCGGGGCTGATGAAACGCATCCGACCGTGGCGTGGCAGAAGCTACCTTTTTTTTGCTGTTGCTTATAATACACTGTTTGATTACGTGCTTCACCACCCGGTCTTTACCTGCTTCCAGTCTTTACCAGGGTTGTGGCGGAGTTGATTCCGCCCGTTGATCGCTCTAGGTGCGAGGCCCACAGTTTACGATTTAACCACCAAATTGACCAAAGATAAGTCAATTTCCGTTTCATCCAGCCCGAGAAAATTAACTTTCCTAACAATCGAAGGTGTGTTGAGCGTTTTTCTTTCACCACCGCCACACAACACAAACACACCAAGGATCCCCTTCCGGTGGTTTCACTCCTCCATTGCACAGTGGTGAAGGCAATCGATCCCAGTAGTTTACCATAATTGACGATCGTTACTTACTGTAACGCTCATCTGCGCAGCGGAAACGATTCTAACCGATGATCGAATTCGGCTCGTGGGGTAATGCTTCCACTAATGATGGTACAGTATTTTCGGCTGGCTAAAGTGTTAAACAGCAGATTAATTCGTCTGTTCGCTGCGTAAGCGCTTACGCTCGGTGTTGCTAAATTGAATCGACACCTAAATCAATTTGTTTCCCGAAGTTTATCTGCCCCGTCTACAGCGTCCAAAAGCGGCAAGATCAGAGCGATGAGCGATGTTGTACAACCGGTCGACGCAGGTTTCTCTGCCGAGTTGCCGAAGGGAAGCAAATGCAACGATCGAAAGGAGTAGTTTTGTTGATGAACAGCGAACTTACATTGTTGCAGGCAGAGAAGCGTTTGAATAGGATTTAATTTAATGAGCAACAAATGCGTAAGCTAGAAAAAGTAGTCCAGTAGAGTGTGTCTTATCTTGTGGAGCAAATAAAATTAATTAACTCCCTTGCATTCAATCATTTCGAGAGGAAACTTAACTGAACTTCAGGTTATTCTGAATTTCAGTCCAAGCGGATCACAAACTAACCATCCATACGATCGTAAAATTAGTGTTCTCTCAACCTTAATGAAGACATTTCCGTACACAATAAACACATAGTCGGGACCACTGCATTAGGAGACCTAAAATGGGCCTAGTCAATTTGTTTCATGTCACTGAGAGCAGTGTATTATCGTGACAAAACCATCTTGACAGAACATTCAGAACGTTTTGTTCGAACGGACCACACCCAGGCGATTCGGGGAGGAATAGCTCAAGAACACCTTGATGTGTCTAGTCAAGAGTGAAGGTCTCTCTAATGTTTGTTATACTACACGTAACGGTGTTACGGTTACCGTAAATATAATTTTGATTATAAATGCTAAGAAGGTAATGATTGTTTTGTAAGGCTACTATTTCATTTGATTAGGGGCTGATCAGAAAAAATAGTTAAGAAAGATCTCCTAGACATTTAAGATTGTCTATTTAGCGATTGGGCTAATAAGGATCAAGTGAAACTATTATGGCAGCAATTCTCAGAAATTAATGGGGGCAGCGATGTACTATTCACTTTAGGATTGTTTGATGACCGGTCAAACTAGGTTGGCAAGATCTCCGATTAGACCGTTCCAAGAAGACGAATAAAAGAAGAAGTCCTAGTAGTACAAGTAGTAGAAGTCCTAGTAGTGGTACAACAGAATATTGTTGAAGAGTACTACGTTATGATGAGGTTAAAATATTGCATGATCTAGTAAAACATCGGACTAGAAGGTAAAGATCTTCTGAGGTACCTCATATTACTTAATCTACTTATAGATGCAGTGTATATACGTAGTAGGGTACTAGAGAGCGAAAAAATGTTAATTATAGAATAGGATTAATGTTAATGTTAGATTATGAATAATTTATCATTAAGTATGGAAGTATGGAGATTTTACAGATCTGGAATGAGAGATCAATGAGTACATAGCGTCGTGTGGATATCTCGACAGCCATCGTCGCGTACACTCGTATAATATTTGCACAATAAATTAAGCATAATTGGAATGCAAAAAACGGGAATGCATGAAGCGTCCGAACCAACAATAGTGCAGAAGAAAAGACTATCTTGTTTATTTTTTTTTTGGTTTGTTTGCTCATTAGAAAGTGACCAATCACATGCAGACCAATAGAGCGAGTCCGCTTGCCAAAGCACGCCAACCCTGAGATGAGATTTGACAAAGTAGAATGTGAGAACCGGCACAATTTTCCCACCCAACCGAAGGGCCCACACACTGGCTCTCGTTGCGCTCGGCGCTAGTAATAGTTTTCCCAAGTTTCATTCCATTCCAGCACCGAACAAACGATGCCAACCGCTGGAGAGCGAGGCCTGTTTGGTGGGCCGGCCTGGCTGGTAATTGCTTCTATTAAATGAGGTGGAAGCATGTAATTGCCGGGTACGGAAGGCGGCATCTGCGATGAGGTACCGATGTTGGAAAGACCAGCCAAGCGGCCCTATGTTCTAATATCGGAAATTGATATTTTAATCATATGTCCATCCGGACTCCATCCGGGGTAAGATGATGCACGGTGAATGGCTGATGGAACTGTCCATCGAGTTTCGATCGGTACTGCACACCGCCGCCGCGCTAAAACCAATCTGGAGCGTTTGTAATTAAGCGCCGCGCGGCGTCAAATGTCTCATCGCGGTTCGGAATGTTTGGCCTTTTCACGAGAGTTCCCCATTCATAATGCGGTCGCGGCTCCCATGCCGTTGCACACGGTTTGCCTATCGGCCACACGAAGGAAAAACTTTTGCATCCAAATGCTCAGTGTTTTTTTTTTGTCGGCCACGGTCGGTTTGTACGAACTATCGTAATCAAAAGTCATTAGCCATGGTTACAGCCGAAATTGATACCGGGCCATCGAAAATAATGAGGTCGCCTAATTGCGTTCCTCGTGCTCACAACACAAACACCACACCGGGGCCCGTGTGCGTGAGCAGCAGCGACCGAAATGTCAACAGGAAACAAATTATTATTTAATCGTTCGTTTGTAATATAATTAGACAGGCGGCACTGGATATTCCCGTCCAGGGAAAACAATAGAAAGGAAGGTTTTTTCGGGCGGCTTTGCTGTTGTTTCTTTGTTCCCGAAACCGCGTGGTGTTGGTGCGTGCTCCTCGCTGATCATCATCGTGCGCTTTCTGATCACTGATAAGTTGACAAATGGCACCTAGCGTAACCCAATAACCTCCCGAGAGGGACCTGTGCGGCCACTCGGGTGATGTGATTTTGTGCTCGGTGGGGTGACTTAATTTGAGCTATGCAAAAATGAAACGTTCAATGGTTTGGGGCTAATTTCAAAATAATCACTTTCAGCTCTATTTTCGTCACTAACCGATCCGTGCCGGTGCGAAGGACTCATTTACATGGGCGATTGCGACTGACGGATGGCATAAAGTATGGCGAATGGCATAAGCTGTACTACTTCTTCCAAACCAACAGCGAATGTCTTTTTAATTATGAGAAAATGTGTAAGAATGGGTAAGAACATAAGTGAAGCAACAAACCGTACCAATGCTTATCGGGATGATTCATGTAATTTACTACTCTTCTACAAACCACTTTGTATCGCCCTCCCGCAAAGGAAATGCACACGCTAAGACGGCTAATAGCCAGCCGCTTCTGTTGGATATTTGTTCAATAATTAGCTATTCGTTAATCATATTCTCGATTCAATCCTTTCGCTATCGTGATAAGGCACGACTCATGCAACCGCCGACAATGCGAACTAAACGTGCAAAACGGACATGGCGGAACACACGGCGAGTGAAAGAAAAGCGACCAAATAGCCATGCATCGACTCCCAAAGAAAGCGCAAAATAAAACGGAAAATCATGCTCTGCAGCAACAAAGCAAGATCGGCCGGCTCCCGGCACGTCATATTTGGTCGTTCATTCGTAACGCCAGATCAATCGAATCGAACGATCATTAAAGCAATTAAAAAGTGGTATTTCATGTCAATCGCCATTTTAGCCGGAGCCCATGCCAGCGGTGGAGGAGGAGACGATTGTGTCGAGAGGATGTTTCTAATTTAAATATTTGGCCTTTCGATTACGCACGCTTGCGGGCCGGCCTGTACGCTGGCTGCCGGTCTTGCCGCCGGACCCGAAGTTAATGAGATCAAACCAAAAGGAAACCTGGATGGATCTAATTAAAAGATGAATTAGAAAAAAGCTTTACGGTGGATGTAGCGATCGGTTGCGCGGTGATGATGGTGGTGACTCACCTTCTCCGTCGCTCTCGGCTGCTGTGTACCTAATACCTCTGTACGAGCTGAACCATCGTTAGCGAACGCGCTCTGGCATGGCACTCGCACTTCCCTCCCCCGGGTTTGGATGAACAGAAGCTGGTTTAATTAGAAAATTGATCGGGTTGTATCGGGTTGAATTAACGATCGGAAAAGTGGTTGAGCTTCGCGAATGGGTTCCACCCATTCGACTCCCCGACCCATTTCCCTCCTTGCGCAGCTACGCCGGCCGTCGACATTGTTTCGAAAGTTTGCTGTCAAGGTGTTGGAAAGATTAATGATTGAACGTGGTTAGCAGGATCGTGACGCTACAGCGGCCGTATTGCTTGTACACCGGACAGGTTTGCCTGTGGGCTGCAAAATGCTGCACTTCTTCTGCGCTGGCCGAACGTTAGGTTACAAAGTGCTCTTTGCTGGTTTTTCCGTACAGGCATTTATGCAATCGCAACCAATTCTGTAGTATATGCACTGATTTACAAAACAAATCATATGAGTTTATATGAGTTCCTAGCTATGCTATTGAGTACTTTAGAGCTTCGATTAAATTGCAATATCAATCGAGTAGTTTTACATCTTGAGGCACTTTATGCCTTTTTTCGATTTCGATCTGATATGCATAATAACTCCCTTCTGGAGAATTAACAGAGCGCCAAATTGAAGTCTAGTTCCGGTCATCCGATGGCAAAAGTAACCTTCAATTCCAGTAGAAGTTTACACTGAAGTTCTGATACTAAATGCATCATTGTCCAGCCATCGATCTTCTAATCAACAAATGATCTTTATCAAGGTATAAGCCTTGGTGATTCTCACACCATGTTCTTAAAAAACGTTCTTCTGTAATTGACGATCAGTAATTGAAGCAGTAGTTCAATTTTAGTAGATATGTCTTCTATGATAATGTCTTCGGGAAGTTAAAGCCGTCGTCTGAAAGATTTAGGCAAATCTATATCTAATATTAACTGATCTCGTCCATAATCCCACGCGATCGATGGAGAAGATTGCTTTGATAAAGGTCTCAACAACCTTCGGTTGTTAAGCTTATAGCTTATAGCTTCTAGTTACCGTTAGAATGTATGATCAGACGGAGGTTCCAATTAAATATTTTTGAGGAAATAGTTGGGTTACGGTTGATCGCCACCTGCACAAAAAGGATAATCAACTACTGATACCATGTACTTCTTTATCGGACTTTGATATAGCTAACTAGAGTAAGGTTGTCTATTAGATCGTCGAACCCTTTTTTAAAGCTTTTCAACTTGGGCTATATTGAAATTGTGTTTTATTCCCTAATGTATCTCAATAATTATTCATCGTCATTCGACATCAATATTCTTTTTTATGAATACTTCTTCCGTTACCAACGCAACAACCTCAGGAGGCCTGCCATGTCTGGCTTGCCAATATGAGCGGGCTGCCCCAATATGAATGAATAGGTTAATACAAAACAGTACGATTGAAAAGGAATGTCTGTAGCTGCCTTGCTGCTTGTACAAAATCAACAAATCATACAAAGCCTGTTACATAGCGAAATAACCCACGCACGCTGCACGACGTCGAACGCAACGAAACGCGCCAGGCAGGGCATATCATCGCGTTCGTGTGTCAATCAACAAATTAGACACTCACGCGAAAATGGGAAAACAAAACCAAAAAACTCACGTTCCGCTAATGAGTTTAATGCACTTGATTATGATGATTAGTTCGTCCACCGGGCCAATCCGTTCAATCCGACCCAGCGGTATTGGTGCTGCACTGCCGCTAATAAATATTGGTCCACAATTGGACTTTTGTGTTCAAATTAAGCCGTCCTTTGTTCGCTGCAATCCGGATGGCGGGGGAAAATGTGGCATTTCCCCCTGGTGCCTTTGGCGTGATCGTTTCCAGGGATCGGAAGTAAATGAACTGTGTTACGAGCGTGTTAACAGCGTGTTATGGGGCATCTTTTTTTTCTCCACTCTCTCACTGACCCATGGGAGACAGACTCGTTCTGTGCTGACGGGGTAGAAAGAAGGTACCTTACAGCAAAAAAAAAATTTCATGTCCCATCCACCGGAGCAGGATTTGGTGGATTAGCAGCTATACGGATGCTGCAAACACGGTTCGTTAGTTGGGCAACTGTGTCTGTGTCTTTTTTACTGTCGGTGGCAATTTAACTTCACCCTAGAAGAGAACAATTTATTTACTGCCAATTTGTAGCGAGATAAGAACAATTTAAAAGATCATGCCTTTTTTTCTGTGTTCCCATTTACGGCCATGGCAATAAGTGTTAGCAGTACTCTTTTTTTAAGTAGCAAAACCATTGCGGCATTGCACAAACGATACAGAAAATTAAAATGGCAAACGGAACATGAAACAAATTATTCTCGCTTCAAAATGCAATGCAACAATCATCAAATCGATCTAGATGAAAATTATTACCTGCGATCGCACACACACATCATGCGAGTAAAGGATATTGGTAAAAGAACTCGAACGTAAATTTAATTTGCTCCTTTTTTGTTGTTCATAATTGGTGAAAAAGTGTTTTAATGTAAAGTGCTTGCTATACACGGTTGTGGAGTTTAAATTTCTGGATGCTTTTTCCAGTTAAGGAGACCATATTAAACGCAGGGGTGGATGTTTCCATCCTTGTGACAAATGTGAATGTATTGTGCAGAGTAAAATTCATTAATATCATGAGAAGATTGAAAGAATTCTCAATCAATCTCTACAAATTTTAGTTCAACTTCAACAAAATCCGACAATGAATCCCACTGCATTAGCTAAAATAGAAATTCTTGGCCATCTTGAAAAATTCTTCACATCTATTTCTACACGTTTCAGTGTAACTTGAAAATAATCCAGAAATTACTTGAATCTTATATTAAATAATCATTTGAAGAAAAAGTGAACTATGTAGAGGTGAATGTACAATTATTCTACATTTGTTAGGCTAGTGCAAGTAGATATTGATTCTGTGCAAAGCTTTCTCAACTGTAACACTTCGAAAGGCTTCTGACTTTTCAAATGTGTCAGGCGAAAATTTCGATCAGGATCGATTCAAATTCATTTTAATATCCTTAAGAAATTGTGAAAAACTCTCAAAATTCTGTTTCAACTAGTGCAGAGTTCAGAAATGACTAATCGAACTCGAGTATCCTGCAAATTCATTTTGAAAATGTGTCAGAAAGTTGGAAGAATGCACAGTTATCTTCACACTTTGCTGCTTAGTTTAGTTAAGCTTGACTTAACTCCCTAGTATTCTTTGAAATTGAAGTTGACTATGTAGAGATAGGTGGGAAAGAAATTTATTCCGTACAAAGCTTTTACATTTCACTCCCATGCCAAGATTTCCAACATGATAAATGTGTGTCGCGAAGAAATTTTGTGCAGATATTTAAATCAACTTTGAAAATCATCCAGAAAGTAGAGAAAAAAAATCAATTTTCCTCCACACATTCCTGTTTATCTTCAAACAAATCCAATAACTGATCACAAAAAAAACTTCAAACCTCTATAAGCTTCGTAGCACCACAAAAACGAGGTTAGCTTTATCATCTCACTCATAATTGATTCCCTTTCAATCAAATCCATCAAACGAAATAGTTTTAAAACTCATGTACCAGGATTGTATTATGATGGTATCGCGTGTCCGTGTGTGTGTTTTTAGCCCCCTTTTTTATTGAGATCAACTAGCAATAAAAGGCATGTTAACGCCAACCGATCGGATACGGATCTTTCATCACGTTGGGCCCAAGCGATCGTGTTTCACCCTTTCCGCGCGTACGTTCTTTTCAAAACGCTACGCACCGTGCGATAATTGTGAACAAACGAAATTCAAGTCCGCTTAAACCACACAAACAAACGATTGAGAAGCGTTAAATGGGTTCGATAGCTTTGTCCAGTAAACGAATCATGTATGCATGCATTCCGCGGCATGAATCGTGGAAATGAGTTTTACGTTGAATGCAACAAATAGGAAAAGCAGACACGCCTTTGATAAGAGTTCGCGCAGAATAGCGATACGAATCGTAAAAATGAGGCGCGATTTTAATACGTGTGGATTTGTGGTTTGAGCGTTATTATTTCACGGACTTGTACGAAAGCGATTGATTGCGTACATTCCTGATCTATTTAACGCTTTTCATAACGTAATTGATGAATGAGGGTTGTTCGTTGATATCCATGCAAGATTCAAGCTCGGTCTATCGATTCTCGATGGAAAACGATAGAGGATTCAAACGGATGGATTCAAAGTTTCAATGTTTTGAAAATAAAAGATGTGAAGCTTTGTTTTGAGTTGGAAAAACTAATACAAAACAAACAGAAAAAGACACATCGACATCTGATGGTTGCATAAGTTGAGTGACCTTGCGAAACCCCGTATGATCCCGTTATTATTAAAGATCCTTCCGCTTATCGTTCGTCCAAAATCGCCCACAATCTGCCCGCAAAGGGATCGGTGTATTCTTAGACCATCTGTCCTGCCGCAACCGAACCGAAAGTCCTTGCCCGAAAGTCAATAAACTTGTAACCGAAAAATGGTAAACGGCCAAACAGATGCTGCAGTAACTCACCCGAGAAAGGAGCGAAATTCACCGGAGGTCATAATTGGAAGCCCTTACCGGAAGCGTAGCCGAAAAAGATGAAAGGAACTAGCCTTTTTTTGTAACTCTCTTTGGGGGAGAGGAAGCAAGACATTCTGTCTGTCCGATCGGACAAGAAGGCAGCTTCCTTCGCCGATCACGCGGTGCTTTCCGTCCGTTTAGATTCCCGATCGCTTCGACCGCGGCACCTCGGCAATTATAGTGCACTTCCTCTTTTCGGCACACGAAACGACCCCGGGACATTCGGATGCCGGCGCTAAAGACTGCCGACTTTCTTTTGATACTCTGATACGGTCACCAAGAAAAACGAAACAAAAAAAACCACGATCGCCACGTAACGCACACCGAGCGTAAGATTGTTCCCGATTCCGGGTGGCCGAAATTAAATCATTACGGAAATGAGTAATGCCCGGTGGTCGGTTGGGAATGATATCAAAAGAAACGCGAGGCGGCGCGACCATGTTTGTTTAAGCCACATCATAACCGATCAAAGCGGTCTCGAAAGCGGCGGTGGTTGATTAGAGTTTTCGGGGCGATGTAAGAAGTGAAGGAACGAACCAGTAATTATAGGCAGTCAATTGCACAATTCCCCCCCGAAAAAAATAAAAAACGGTTCACCGGGTGGCCCTCGTACAAGTTGACCTCCACTGCTTCGGCTTGTCGTACACCGTTTCGATGCGGTTAAACAAACAGTATCTAGTTTATGGGGTTGATTTTCACACATTCCTTACGCGCGGAAAAGGAAACAAGCCGTTGCGCTGTGGAGCTTCGATTGTCCTGGCTGAAAGAAAGTCGATGGATTCGATCACCCGCAACCACGCGTCCTATTAAGCAAATATATATAGAGAAAGAGCTCTCTTGGGGCATGACTTTCGAATTTAAAACATTCATCCCCAACGGTTGGGCCATGCCTCTAGTTACCATGCTTAATGCTTGATGCTCGTCAGCATGACGTGCTCTTTAACAACGGCAGCCATCATCACCGACAGCGCCATTCGACTCGCGCACTGGACATGCCCCGTGTCCGTTAACACGTGTTTGATTAGGAATTCACCGTTTTGTACACCGTCCGTTAACGAGCTCCCCTATCTCGTGTCCTCCCGAATGAAATCGAGCTCCAGGGAAAAATGGATCTCCGTGTTGGATCGTAAGCGATATGGAAATTATCTCCACCCGATCCGCTGAACCGAAACCGATAAATAACGTAGCGTTGGTTAAGAGCGGAGCGGACCTTTCCGGCGGGCTGCAGTGGGTGTGCAGTGCGGTGGGATGGCCACTACTCGCTGACAGGAGTGTCTCCGCGCATGATCCACCCGCTCGGAAGGAGAGTTTGACATTTATTAATCCTAATGGGGCGCATTCATCATTTATCATGCACGACCCCGGACCCCGAATGGACCGAACTATGGGGTGCGAGGAACGTGAAATTGTCCGAAACCGAAAAATCGATTATACTTTCACACCGTAGGGGGCGCCCCGTACGCTCGGCCATTAATGGGATTCTGTGCTGATGAAGCTGATCACAATATTTTCATATTTGCATTTGGGTCGTGCGGCCGGCAGACCAGCGACTTCGACGCTGCTGATTCATAGGCAAAGCGGACGATTCATCGATTCGGGTTTTTTTTTGTTCGGGGGACGAGATTGCCCGGGAGTTGCTCCAAACAAGGGCCCCCACGGCCAAAACCACCGCTCCATGTTCGTGCGCTTGTCATAACTCACGTAATTGATTTTTCTTTTCAGCTCGATCAGTTCGTACGCTTTTCTTCGTGCAAAGTCGTGGAATGGGCCCGATCGATCGATCCCATGCTCGTGCAACCATGGGATGAAGAAAGGGATGTGGGATGTGGGATGGGGGGGAAGTGTGGAGGGTGGTATGCAGATTCTTGCGTGCTTCCTGGGCCGTACGTACATACAGCGTACACCTCAGGCGTCATCGGAATCAATAAGAGCGTTCTGGGTTTTGGGTGAACGGAAATGGGCGCACGAATGGTTAGCACGATCGCATCGATGCTCCGTTTTCTCACCTGGCCCGCCGCAATCGATTTGGCCAAACGAGATCCACGTACGACGTGGTCAATCATGGCAAAGAGCGAGTTGTCCAGTAATAAGCGATAATTCCGTCATTTGTTTTGATAAATAATCAAATTTCCTTCCCATCCCGAGGCCCTAACCCGTTCCCCCGTTCCCGGGCAGAGCACCAAATGCAAACGTTCGCAATAAAACATCGATAAGTGATTTTCATCTTGTTTGTGGCAGGGACGTGATATCCTCTTGCTCGTCGTCGAACAGCGCCCATTACCATACCATACCGAACCGAACTCGTTGCTCGTTGTATGCTCCCTATTTGTTCGTAATGATCTCGTTCGTACGATCGACCTCAAATGGGTTAAGTGGTTGGAGTGGTTTTGCAAAAAACACAAAAAAATACCTCGACCACATTCATCTGTCATCGTTAATGGAGCATCGTGTTACGAAGGGGTTCTATTTGGGCGATCGGGGGTAGAGGTTTAGCAAGAACAATTGTAGTGGAAGAGGTAACTTCATAAATTATTGTACCATAATTTAACCTTCCAGGTGGAACAGACATTGTTTCACGGGAAGGTAGAAGGTGTTATTTGAATTGGGTTATGTGTGTTTAGTTGGTTAGACGCTGAACCTTAGATTGAAAAGGAACATGGTGCAATAATCTCACTGGAAAGGGATTTGGGATAGCATTATTCCACATAACCGAACACTTTGCAATGTTTATGTTTTCAAGTAACTGTGTTCTATGTTCAAACACTAGAATTTTTCTAGAATTCAGGATCTCGTATCAAAAATTTCTAGAAGACTTATGATCATCATTCAATTGGATGATTTATTCGAAGATTTTCACACAATTTACTTTAGCTTTGATTCGAATCGAGCTTAATTTGAGCTAAGAAAATCTGGAAAAAATTGGGAAATCCTACTTTAAGAACCTTTTTGAAACTCAAGACCTTTTACAACACATCTTAGATTATATAACTTTTTTAAGAGTAATATTAAAATTAACCTATAGAGCATAAAGCTCTATAATCCTTCTAAAAAGGATCTTATGACAATATTTTCATTTGGGCATCTTCAGAACTCGAGATATCGGAAGCAGTGAAGTTAACATTTCTCATATTTTTTTTTACTTTTTGGATATTTTATTTAAATTTGTTGTAAAAATGGTTTCTTAAGGTTGTCTGTAATGATTTTTTAACAACTTTAATCTATAACAAATCCTTTAAAATGTCATTTTTTGCATTGCATTTTTTCGACTCGAATTTCTCAAATTTTGGACTCTACAAAACACAACATAATTTACCAAATTTGGCCTATAAAGTGTTGTGAGCACCAAAAGAACTCTTAAATTATCATCTGATACCATATAACAAAAGCTGGTCACTTTGGTTGATTTAATATAGCTATTAAGAGTGTTTTTGTGTATGAAATTTCTCACGCAAGGATATCATGGGTTTAAATACCAATTTAATATTAGTGTCATGCAAGATTTTCAAGTCTTCATCATTTTCATTCCGCCCTGATTAATTATCCTTCAAAAAATGTAAAGCTTTACAACATGTTTTAAATTATCCTAATTGATACCATTTAACTACAGACAACAACGCATACGAACCCATTTGCGAAATGTGTCTTAAGCAACCGCAATGTTTGTTTTACTAATCCACTTATGGCTAGGGAAGCAGCTGTTTGAGTGGCCAATTGTGTTGCGGCATGTTTTCGGTCAGGCGAATGTTTTGTTCCTGTACAATGACCACAAATCAACCGTGCTGTGATTGAGCTCCAAATTAGTGTTTTGTTTTGCGAATTGCGTATCGATTGCGCCAGATGGTTTCGGTTATTAATCGTCGATCCGTTTTGCTAGCACAACAGCACATCAGCGATGCTCCGAAGGATACGCACATTCAATTGCAGAGCGTAATTGTATTATTGTTTGTACAGCTTGCAGGTGGGGGTTTTATTTGAGGAATTTTCCACTGAAAAAGCCTTCGAAGCATGAAATATTTTTACATAAAAGCTCACTTACCGTTTAGCGCTTTCTGCGCGGCCTGGCACTTCGATACGGCGAAACGCCGCGTACAACACGTGAAATTATGCACGTAAATGCATAGGCCGGTAATGGAGTCGATCCGATCCGGTGGATTGTTGGAGCAAAACTAATTGAAAACCCCCTGCCGGGTTTTGCTCGCTAAATAGGGAGCGCAGTGGTAGGCTAGGGATGTGGTAGCTCACCCGAACAAAAGGAAACCATTTAACGAAGGAAACGAATGAACTGGGCTGAATGATAATGTTGTATTGCGAACGTGAAAAGGATATGGTTATCCATTGTTCGGTGGTAATTGCGCGAATGTACAGATTTCTCATACCAGCCTCGCAATTGGGTAGTTAATTGTCCTGGGGTTCTCCACCGTTTCGTGTGTTGGTGTATGTGAGTGGGCTTAATGGCGGGAAATGGTTTATTGTGCAAAATGTTTTATGAAAAGAGGTTAGCTTTAAGGTGGCGCTGCATAATGCGCCGTTCCTTACTGGTTTGATGAGATAAACGTATTTCCGTCCGTCGAACTCCGAGGTTGACGAATTGATTAATTTTATTACCCACTGCAGTAATAAGTGGTTAATACAAAGAAAATCTATTTTTGGAGATTCGACCAGGGCAAGCGTTTGGGATGGTCCGATGATCAGAAAACGAAACGTAATAAACTTAAACGAATATTCACACCAATGGGGGCCCTGTCCAGAACGATGACATCGGCGATGGCATATATTTAATGGCGTTTTAATAGTTTTTAATCGTATCCACGGCCCACGCGAAGACGTTCTTCCATCACCAACGCAAGTCAGACCCAACGAGCGAGACATAAATGCGCCACAACAGTGCCGGAGTGCATTTTACGGTGCACAATGAATCGCTCAGAAATAATGCTTTTTTATTAGCGGGTTGTCTTTAGAAAGAGGGCTTTTTTTGGGGAAAGAAGTCACAAAAGCAGAATGATTGAAATGTGTAAAAATGTCCCGAAAATAAGCGAGGTTACTACAGTTCATATAATAATTGTATGGTTATGTGATTTTCTGAGAATAAACGAAAAAAAAGTATTTAAAGTCATGAAGATTTCAAATGTAAAAAACGATTAGAATACTCTAAATGTTCAAAAAGTTTGTTGAATTATTTAGAAACGGTTTGCACCTAAACCTTTGATCTCAATTAGATGTGGGTGGTGGATAACCTCAATACAAATAATTGGATTTTAGATAGTAGCTTAGTTGCATTTATTTACCCTTTTTACCGATTTTTCAATAACAATTCTGAGAGATTAAGTCTTCTGATTCCAGACGTATCATTCAATATTCGATCTATAGACACAAGTTAAAAAATCTTGGTAAAAGAATTGATTGTCTTAAAGGTCTCTACGTACATGAGATCATTTTTAATCCTTCCTACTATAAAATCTGTGTTCAGGAGTACGAGATTACTAATTATTCCTATTTTGCGAAACGACTTAAATGCTTCGTGAACTTCGAAAATGTCATGGCAAGTTGTACAAAATGGCCGTATTGCATTACTACAGCAGGGTAGACAATGTGTGCTGTATTGTTAATTATAATGTGTCTTGAAGTTTTTAATGACTTCCTATCAATGCTAGATTTCAATAGTGACTGCAAGAACTCGCTCCTGTGTTTTTTTTTTTTTTTGTACCGATTTCACCTCGGTAGCCGATTAAAGCAATGTCCGTTAAATTAAGGCGAATAAAATTACAAGCTATTCAAAGCAAAGACATGTCGCAGGCAAGGTTCAAAGTAACAGCAGCAGACAAACAAAAAAATGACAAATGATAGTAAACGGCTACCTCGCTACGCCTTACCAATGTTTCGCCAATAGCCCGAGCCGCTTTCGGACCAGAGCCGAATTGTTCGCCGGTCCACCGTACGCCGAAGCAATTAATTTGGCGGTGGAATTTTTTAATTTATCAATCCGCTCTATTATTTATTCACGCCACACCGCGCCAATGTCCTGGGGGGTTGCTTGCGTTGCCCTAATGCAAAACCTCCGTACCGTTCTCCAAACACCCTCCTTGCCACAATGTCCAGGATGACAGGATTGGAAGCTTTTGTTTGGTCGCGGCCAAAAGCGTGGCTTTCGAAAACGGTACCGAAAATCCAAACAGTAGCCATCGTACGGATCGACCTCCTGCCCCTTTCCGATCGATTGATCCCCGGATTTTGCTCGATCGTCCAATTCTGCTTTAATCTTGCACGTACCACGTAAGGCAAGGCAGAAAAAGCGAAACCACATTAAAGCGATTTGATAGACATTAGATTTCGGTTTTATTAGATTTTTCCTACGCTTAATCGTTTCGGAGATTGTATTCCGCCTGTTAGCGTACCGTGCGTTCATCGACGTTCTCTCGATCGCCATCGCCACTGTAGCAAACCGTTTACTCCATCGCCGTCCCGTCGACTTCTTGTACTTCGCGTAATCAATTCGGGGCAAATGCGGGCCTCCGGCCGTAGCTTTTCTGGCAGCCCGAAAACAATTGGGAGGAGTTAGTGGAGTTTGTTTTTCTCGAAACGGTTTTGCCTGCTGGCTTCTGGCTGCGTTGGAATTCCGGACACTGTTTGCTCCTGCCCGGATGACTCGTCGATTGGGGTGGGACGAAAGCTCCGGCATTGTTTTGATTAGATTATAAGATAATGTTAATTGGATTTACTTCCCCCTCCGCACACACAGCGCGTCACAGGGTTTTCCGACTAACGCGCGATGGGCTGCGTTGTGTTTAAAAAGCAAACAAAACCTTGGTGCGGATCGAACGAGATTTTTTGCATCTCATGTTGGGGAATTAGATTGTGTTCGCGGAAACGGTAGCGCGGGGAAAGGGCATTGCAGCAAGGACGGGTCGAAGGGAACCTCGACATAATCGATTCCGGGCCAGTATTTGAGGGTAATTAAAAGAGAAAATTTGAATGTCCGACCGTGTGGAACGCATTGTGCGGTGTAATCGAAGCAAGACAACAAGACGATCATAAGCCTAGTCGGTCGTACAGAGAGGGCTTTCTGTTACTAACGAGCCTTTAAATTGTTGGTTTTATTTTGTGTATTTAATTTTCCAACTTGACAAACATTGACATAAATTGCAAATAAATCACCTGGATGGTGTTAAAATGTGCACTTTTATTCAACTTTATCTAAAGTTGCATTATTTTCAAGCTAAAGCTCACATTCGTAATGCATCTCAATAATTCCTATTTACTGGAACGGTGCGTTTCGGGTTCCTTCCAACAAACGTTAATTTTATTTTATTTTGATTTAAAAAATCCAACCCTAAAATCGAACACCATTGTTTGCATGACTTTGCGCAGATTGATCGTTAATTTATTGGATTATTAGAAGCTTTTTGGCTCGGGCCAAATCGGGGCCGGGTGCCCGTGTGTGAAAGATCGTTGACCATCCCAAACCATCGGCACGGTTTGGCCAGAGGTGGGACGGATGTAAGTTTAATTTTCGCTGCTCACCCCGTAATACCCGATGGATAAAGCGTCAGATTCGCTTACAAATCGTTCCCGTGTGGGTCGAGCTGGGTAGTATAAACGCTGACATAGCTCCCGAAAATCTGGCAGACGCTGCGTCATTGCGCTAATGATTGCTAAGCAGGGTCCGATCGAACGCCGGATCGACGGTGCCCCGATGTTCTCGATCAGATAAGCGGCAACCGTACACGCTCCGGATGGTGAGAAATCGTATCGATGTTTTCGAATGATGATTTGATTGGTTCGTTCGAAAGGAAAGCGAATCTAATTTTAATCTAAATTACATTAGGAGCCGTTTCTAGGGCTTCTTGTACTTGCTCGGGGCAACCGGTGCCGTTTCTATCGAATGCGATTCGATGCGGTTCACGGTACGCTTCAGAGAGTGTTGGCAAAGGAGCGTCGCTTTAAGGATGCATCCCGCTGGTAAGACGGCGCCAGCTCAACCCAAAACTTGCTCGCAAGCAGACTCTTCCACAGTAAGATGTTTTGGTTTCGGTCGCCGAGATGTTCGTGGCAGTGTGTGGTTATACAAAACATTACCTCAAAGTTCCACGTGCATAATTAAGCATTGTCTTTCGGTCAATGAACGTATTAAACGGACAGTTTTTTGAATAGCGTGTTTTACGACACGTCACCTCAATATTTAACGATCGCTTTTGTGTGGTCGTTTTTCTCGGTGGTGTGTGGGACAACATTTGGCTCTGAGATTGACATTAAATGCTTGTACACGAATAAATTACCCACGCAAAGCAGAGACCCACCGAGCTGGCGGAAACGAACGTGTAAAAGGTCTCATGTTTTATAGTCCTTTTAAAGCAGGACTATATAGCGTTACAAACTGCTTGTTATATTACACATAAAGCGCACATCGTTCTCATACCTCCAAATTGTTTGCAAACGAGAGAGAAAATGAATTCAATTGCTTTAATCACACGCAATGACCTTCGGTCGCGTTTGTGCGTTTTTGTTAGTTTTACGATTGCTTATTAGCTCTCATTCAATTAAAAGAATATTAAGATTCTGCCGTGCGATAACCGAGTCCACAAATTCCGGTAGGGAGACCAGGCCACATTAAACTAGCCACGTACCACGATCGAGCATTCTGGCTCAAAAATACAAATTTCATTATCTGCTCGTTAATATCTTTGACATCCAACAATGACCCCGCGAGCAAGCGGCGAAATCCGTTTGGTTGGATGGTTGGGGTTTTGGGTGATTGCGATCGGAGGATCATGATTAGGAAAAAGGAAAGGTCATTGCGTGGTAATGGGGAGCCAATCGTTACATCGCAAGACGATCTGGTGCGGTGGTCAAACATCAACGCTTCTGCTTTATTAAAGCCTAAACACTATTAATCATCCTGCTTGAAGCTATACACCTTCAAATTATGGACCTTGTTTTTGGGGGCATCAGGGGGAGCATTTTAGTTGTGTAAAGTGACTTCCACAAAACCACTTGAATTAACAAAAAAAAAAAAACTTTTGGCTATCGCCACAGTTGACATCGGATTTTGTGCTGGTTAACCTTTATGATCGTGTCATAAAACATGTCCTAGGATAGTAATTATAATGTGGCAAACAATCTAAAGCACGCAATAAGCGTAAGTTGACATTAACTACATGGCTGGGTAATTAATCGGACAGGGCAATAAAACGAGATGAAAGAAAAGGCATATGGTCGCAACACGATGAAATTTATCATATGATTTAACAATCGTGATTTGAACGAAACGGGCACGTGCGAATAAAATTATTCCAGCCTACGCAGGTGTGGGGAAACATAATCAAAAGCTCATTAATGATTGTTTTAGATGTTGGTTTTGGGATAATAAAATAGTGAGCAAATACCAGAACAAACTGCGTTGCTTTATCGTCCAGAGAGTGGTGTGTTTATTGTGGTCACATTTAATAAAAGTGTCATACCATTCATTTTCAGCTTTGTCAAACCTACTTTGATTGAACCATGTTTAAATTTATGCCAACATCACAATCACAAGGAAGCATCAAATGTAAATGGAATCATGTAAATGTTTTGCAACAAATCTGCGAATATTTAAATCATTATTTAGCTCCATCGTACTTCAGCGCCAAAACAATCGCTGGCCTAACCAGCACCTTGAAATGTGCGATTGGCGCATGATTTGTTGGCACGGACACGCCAGGGTGGCAAGAAGCCATTTTCCAACACACAATTTTGTCACAAATTTGTTTGGCATCGATCAAAAGTTGCGATGTCAGTAAAATTAATTGCCCCTTTGCGTTGCCCGGGGAAGGGGGAGGTTGATTGAAAACAGGGGAAACTTTTGCAACCCCCACCCCTACGGAAAGCGCGCTGATTGGAAAATGGACGACTCCGCCCCGTTGCCGGGGGTGCGGTGTGATAGTGTGCGTGTAGTATGGCGTTCGTTTTGCGGCAGTGTGTACGATGCGCAATGGTCGAAGGTAAGGCGGAGCTAGACGGTTGCGTGCCGGATGCAGGGGTTTTAAGGCTTGATAATTTATGTATTTAATGTTTAAAAATGCACCAACAGTTACTTTTAGGCAAACAATTTCTGCCCTTCTTGTGCACTTTTGTAAAATAATTATCTGCTACATTGGAATAATGGTAAAAGGAAATATCTCACTGTGCCCTACAACGCCACCCAGAAAACCCCTGCATCAAGGTTCTGGTCGGCAGTTATCTTGCAGTCGATTCAGCTTTTCATTCCAGTTTTGTGCTCCACGTAGCGTCAGTTTTAGTTTCACGTTCGCTTTGCGTAGTTTGTTCGGCCGTTCGCGTGCTCATTCGTTTGTTTACGCTCGCATCGATCGTTCGCGTTGCGGCTCGGAACGTTACGTTAGCGGTAGGGCAACCTTTATGCAGTACACCCGTCGGGTGTGAAGATGTTCCGCCAGTTGCGGGTCAATTTGTAGTGGTACTTTATCAACCGTACACAAATAGTGCGAATGTGATAACGGGCAGTAAAAAGCAAAAAGAATTCCATTCCACAACAGACAAAACTGTTGCGAGAGCGGGTCGAGGTCCGAGTGGATAACGAAACAGATCACCGACCGGATGAGTCGTGTTGGTTGTGCTAGACAAAAAAACCCTTGCAGATTATCACCTTCCCAGGCAGCAACGTCAACAAGATCAAAAGGTAGCAGCCGTGCAGTGGTTTGTTAGCCGGATTAATGCAAAACAAGCAACCGTTGCAGGGAAATAACGCAAACTGATAGATAATAATTGAATTGGCACCCCACGCGCTGGAACTCGCTAGTGTGAAGTGCATTCCGTGGTGCACCGGTGCATTATCGGGAAATGGGTGTTGATTGCAGCTGCAGGTGATTGAGTGTTTTTCGCATGCATCCGTCATCCGATTTGGACGAGCGGCCAGTGTGCAGTGGTTCACCGACGCGCCCGAAGAAACCGACAGTGAAGTGTTAAAATTAACGCCACCTCTCGTTCACCGTCAATTAACAATCCCTTTTACTGCACTGGTGTTCGTGGGGCCTGTGTGTATGTGTGACGTGTGAGTGTGTGTATGTGTGTCCCCAAGATAGGGATTGGGCCGAGTGTCGAGCGTGAATTATGCAACCGCTGCGCTAGAAATATACATATTGTGAGCAAATATTTTCCAACGCACTCAACTCCGGTGCTCCGTTTTTTTTCAATTAGCCACAATTAGCCGGCCGATCTTCGACTGGTCTTATCGCACAAAAAAAAAAAAACGACGGAACGGTGTGGCACCGGCAAGTGCAAACTAGTGCCCCGGAACACCGGCGAACGAAACAGATACGCCATTTGATAGCAATTGTACACAATTACCGGCCACTTTTGCAGGATACTGTGGCCGCGTTTGAAGTGGAGCTGTTGAAAAAATCGTTCCAATTCTTCCCAGCGCACAGGTAAGACCCGGAATCCACTTGATCTTCTTGCCTGCAATGAAAACATTCTCTCGCCAGCGTGCAGTTGCACTCACTCGAACGGGGACCCCGTTCCGATGGTGCTGCTTTGTTGACCAGCTTGCGGTTGGGGCGAACCCCATACGTCCGAGACGAACGAGTTAATCGTGCCCAGGAAATCCTTCCAATTACGCAATTTCCTTAATCACAAGTGGCTGGTCAGCCAACCGCAAACCAGTTACACCGGAGCTTGTTTCAAGAACTGCAAATCCCCAAAAGCGATGCTGCTGGCAATTGGCTGCTTGATGGCTACCGATTAGCCAATGTTTTGCCGGTTGCAGTTCAATTCTGCTCCAAAAAAAGAAGGACCACTTCAACCAAGAAGACTGATGTTTGTATTGCGGATATAAGTTTCTTAGAATTCTTGGAACTCCGAGTTGGTTGGAAAGTGAGTTCGGAAATAGACCCCAAAATCACTCGTACATAACGGAAGGCACCCATCCAAATTGCAATAAAGTAGTCGCAATTGAAATGTTCTATCGAATGTGCTCCATTTCCGCGCGCAAATACGCGAATGCGGCTAATGCTGATGCGGATAGCAAGCACTGTGCTGTATATGTTTATTAAATTGCACGCGCATGCAAATAGGACGCATTTAAACATTTTGACAGACATCCACAGCACGCGATGCAGCAGTGGTGATGGGGTTTGAAAATTAAATTGTAGCAGATTAAAAGCTGCCAGCGAGAGATACTGTTTCCATATTAGACTGCTTTGATCTGTTAGGTGAAGCATATTTAGTTGAAATCAATTACAAAGGTAGAGAGAGTATTAGTATTCCCTTCCAGATCAGTGATCCTTTTAGACGGGTGAAGCCTTTTCAATCAACTTTAAATGGATAACGTTTTATAACTTAGTCGCTTAGCAGTATCGCAAATCCATTAGCGGAATCGCTTTACGGTAAAGTTGGAAATGCAAATTGAGTAAGAAATGTTGTGCTCTTAATGGGGATTTAAAGGTTTTGTGTTAATACTGGCATATTTCCTTTGACAGCAAGCAGCACACTGTATATCGTATCGTATAATGACCGTAATACTCATCCCGATTTCTAACATACCTTTTATCTAGCAGCGGAAAAAACAAACAATCCTAAACAAGCTTCCAAAAGCCGAACGCGCACAGTAGGAAAGCGGTTAATGATCACGTTTCAATTTCCCCGAGACCCCTTGCGGTGGAATAAACCATTCGGTGTAACGCTTTTCCGACACCATCCAAACGGGCCAGTGCCCGGCAGGATGTGTTGTGGCTGGCCGGAAAAACAAGGAATTAGCCTAATGATGATCATAAAATCGGACCAGCGTTGGCTATTTTTGGACGGTGGCTTGATTGATGGCTAAATAGCAACGGTGGAGCTATAATGGGCGCAAACGGTAGCTGCAAAAAACGCAACGAACCATCATCGTTGGCGAAGTCTCTTTGTTTCGCCGGTACCAATATGGCGGAACATAACGTTTTCATGTAAATTGTGGGTTTTTAGTGTTTGTTTTAACAACACTCCATCTATAAACTGGAGCGCTTCGCGGTTGTTTGTTAATATAAAACATTCAATCAGCGTCAGCGCCGGTTTTGACAATGAAGACATTTTATTTTCAGGGGCGTTTTTTTTTGGGGGCGAATTTTAACCCATAAACCATGAAGCTGTGAGATGTTTTAAATATGGCAGCAAGAAAGCGTTTTATTAACCAGCACTAATAACAGCCGAAAAATCTAACCCTATTGCTTAAAAGCTTAACAAGATGTTTTTAGAGCTCAGTTTTAGGGTAGAATTTCGTATTCAAATGCCGTACTCATTAAGAAAGGATTTTGCTAATGGTATTGTGATACTGAGACAGGACTTGGTTTGCATAATAAAGCTGTTGGCCGTTTGTCTCGCCGAGTCGGCACATTTGTGGAGCGCTTACAGGGAAAGACGTTGGCAGTAGTTCGCTTACTAAACATTATAATCTGAAGTAGCTTTTTACATTTGTTCGTGTTTAATCTCCGTTTTCCAGTAAGCAGCTTTTAATTTGCTACGACCGAAGTTGAAAAACCCAATATCCACTACACATCCGGGCCGCTGTTTGCGTGCTGAAGGTCCGTCCTAGAAAATGAACATATATTTAAATGACCTGTCACGAGTTCAGCACTCACTTGAGAGTATGATGTCTGGAGGTGATATAGCGTTGTAGTTTATTGTTGTGACGAAAATGTAACTGAACCAAAAAGTTAAGCAATGAGTTGTTGGACGTTTCTATTGCATGATTCGTTTAAGTTCTTTGGACTGGAAAGCTGACATATCAGGCAGCTTAGCATAACAGTAAAATCTAATTAAGCTTCAAAGAAATTAAGTAGCTGGCTGAATGAATGCACACATCCAAGCAGCCCACTACCACCACTAGCGAATGGAAACGGTGGATACAGTAGGTCCAGTGCAAACAACTTGCCGACTAGATTCGCTTTCCCTCTCTCTGCAGCATGGTATGCTCCGCACGGTTGTGTGTGGATTGGGGGCCATTTTGTTTGCGCGAACATTGAGATACCCTTCGACGGGTGACGCGAACGTTAAAGTTTCGGGCGGGCGAACGGGGACGCAACCGGTTCGGGGGCGTAAGACAGAAGCGCAACAGTATCGCGTCAGCAAGGGCCATAAAGTTTTGCCCTTAATGAGCTTGTAAACATGGGGTCGACTAATTAATTACCACAGTTACCCCCCCCCCCCCCCCCCCCCCCCGCACACACACACACATACAGTTGGCCGGGGGACGGGTAGACAAGCATTCCGTGTCATGGTACTCTCAGTGCGAGAAACCGTGTGAGAGGATAGATTGGATCTTTACCAGTTACCGGTGATCAACGAGCTTACAGAGAGACGGAAGACAACACATCAGCAATTGCAGCACGGAATTATTCAGGAGAGCTACTTGGATCGTTCTTTAGAGGCTAAATCTCAAGAATGTTTAATTAAGTACTAGTACAAACACCCAATCTGACGAAATTTTAGCAAAATAGTACAATTCTTGAAGGATATTGATAGACGACTACCTAAATGTGTTATAATTAATATTTACTCTAACATCTGAGGTAATTGGACATCTTTTCGATGTACTGGAGATGCCTCTAGACAGTTCAAGTCGTATTAACTTTTTTCTTCCCATGCTAGGAGCAATCTTCAATATTTGCCCAAGAATTTCAATTCTGACAACTCCTACATACTTTAATATCTTTTTAGCGAAATTAAGGTAATTTAACATAGAATAGAGGAAAAACTCTCGACTCGCTAGTCGAGTAGTTGCCTCCAAATAATAACATACAGACACGCGTTATCGGCTCCATGAGGCGATTTAATCTGTAACCGAAGGCAATTAAAATAAACCTCACGGGAAGGTGAGAATGATGGGATAATATATCACTCCAAGTTTAAAGTTTGGCCACATCGCACAACCCTATCAGGCCACACGTTACATCTATATAGCACTTGAACAGACGATTTGCAACGCCTAACCTGCAAATGCAGGTGCAACACCCAGCGGACGCTTTATGGCTTTGGACCCTTGTAATGGCCCCGTACCAAGGGCTGCTCCTAACTCAATTAGCAATAAATTCACCACTCCTGGCCTGAGGGCGCTCCAGCACGGCAGCGCAGTAGCCGAACGTTGGTATCGCGGATCGCAGTTTGTTTGCTTAATTTACAACACCCACTCAGTAATGAGAAGTGTTTCTTCATCGCAACGCATCTTCGGTAGGGGTTGTTCAGGTTGATTGAAGCCCACCCACCCACTCATACAATCTCTGTCTCACCCCACTCCAGCCCTTACATGGAACTGATACCGATTGATATAGAACCGGACGGAAAGAAAAACGGTTTTCGGGCAAAAGTGGAAAGTATTGTACGAGCATCGGTTTTTTGACAGCTTACAACTGATCGGTTTGCCGCGATTTGTGGTGCCGACCGGCCGGCCGCTAAAACGGGAGCGTCACCGGTAGTTGGTGCCGTTTTTGCGGGCGTTCGCATGTTCGCAGACACTGCGCATCGGGGCAGAAAACATGCGGTATCGCTTAATCAAATTAACGTTAACTTCGGGAGCATCGGTCGCGGGTGCTACAACAGCAGCGCCCGTACCGATAAGCGCGCACAACGAAAGCGAAGGGCTTGTAACGCGGGGAAGGGAAGGGCAAGGGGTGTGTACACCCGGCGCCGCGGGTGTGCTTTCCAAATCGGTGGGCCCCCGGTTATCACACGCAATCGAAACAACGGCCTAATTTGAACCGTTAACAAGCGATCGGTGAACACGGTACGGGATCGATTGCCATCGGTTCGGACGGCTGCAGGAAAGATGTACGCAACCCCCGGCAGGATGTGAGGATGGTCCCGTTTTGCCGAGTTTGTAATTAAATTAAAAGCCCTTTTCTGTTCCTGTGCTGCAAAACGGGGGTAGTTTTTTTTTTTTGGTTTTGGTTCGGGATGACAATCTGAGACAATTGTTGTTTGAGCGGCCAGGAACAGAAATTTTCCACAGAAGCAATTGTGAGAAGTAGAATTATTAAATTCTTATCACGAGTGTTGTTTTGTTCATTGTGAAAGGAATGCTTTTTTTTATGCGCACACATAAAAAAACATTCAGTAATGGTATGAAATTCCTGAATGTCTGCTCGGTGTATTTCAGGTCATTAACAATTGACTTTAAGTGCAATTGAGAAATAAGCTGATAAAGATGGATTTTCTTCAATCGGGGATTATTGCGATCCACTCACGATCAATCTTCTCTTCCCGATAGCATAATCTAGGCAAAATTACTTCGCGCCCGTGAAGCGTGGTTAGCTTCAATAAAGCACTACTCAATAAGCGAAAAATAAAGCGTCAATTTATGTTTAATCAAACTCAATGCCGTTCATCAATGTTGTTCGTTCGATTGCTAATCGTTGTAAATTCCCATCGTTTCCACCAGTGACGAAGCGTAATTGTATTTTGTTAAGGTCGATTAAATTTCGATTCCTCGATAAAGAAATCGTCCCGTTGAGACAGTTGCACCCAGGATTTATTTTTTTTTATTTATAAATGACCGATGATGTGTCTCGATTGTTTCGTCGTTGTTACCAATTGTTACCCAATCGAGTGCGCCTGGAGCACCGATTTGTGATTAAGCTTAGCTCTGGGTGATAAAAATCCAAATCAAATCCAACCCAAACGGTGTGGCTGGGCTGCAATCTTAGCCCCAAATTGTCACACCATGTGAGCCCATCGATCACATCCGCACAATAGGGGTGGTTTTGGTTCAGTGGGTCAGTGCTCCCGGTGCAGGGGGTAAGGGCAGCGAGCGTGTTGAAGGGGTGGCCCGTCTCAAGTTGTCATGATGGATTAAGCTAAACGATGAGGTGCTGATAAATAAAGCTAAGACATGTGTGTCCGTCGCGATCGTCAGCTAATGGAGGTTAATCATCGACGCTTACCGATCGAGCGGTGGCGAACGGAATGTATCAATCACCGCCCGTGTTGACACCACACACATAACGATGACAACCGCAACCCGTCGTTGTTCAAACCGCGTCACGCAACGCTTTGCAATGGAACGGGGAGGAGAACGTGCGCACTGTCCGGGTGTCTTATCGCGATGCACTAATTGCAGATAATGTCAATTATAATAGAAAACCCCGTCTTTGAGTGCGATAAGCGATCGAATTGTGTGGAGTATGAATCCGTTGCTACCTCTTCTTAGTGGCGTAGTTATGCTGGAAGTGTTTTCTTTTTTTTTTGTTGGGTAATGGACATAATAGCTCGTCAATGTTTGCTGTACAAACAGCAGGGAAAATGGAATAACATGTGTAAGCGCCACATTATGGTTGAAGTAAGGGTTGTCGGCTTCAATAGAGGGATGTATGTTATAATATTGCAATAAGATAAATTAAATACAAAACATTCCTTAAAATAATCAAAAAAATATAAATTCCCAAAACTTTACTCAATTATCTAACAATATTAAATAACAAAATACAATTAATTCCTTACCTCACCTGATGTCGATCCGGCAATATTCACTCGCTCGTTCGGGTTTGTCGCTTATTGCTCGTGTAATCACAAGTGCGACATTGATCGTGATGGGAAGCGGGCGACTTGGCGCATAAAAAGAAGAAAGAAAAAAAATACGTAAATTAAACGTTCCATTCCACCTTTCGTTAATTGCAGGAAACGTTTGACAATTAGTTTAATTGTTTCGTGCACATTTCCTGACAAATGTTTAGGTGCAAACGATTGGTTCAAATGAATGGTACAAGCCGTTGGTAGACAAATAAATTACAAACAACAGCAAAAACAAGTTCGAACTTCAATTGGAAAACTTCGGAGGGCAAAATAAAGCAAGTACGCAAAGAGATTCAATTTAAAGGTAACACAGCAAAAATCGAACGCAAAAGACTAAAAAACTATTACAACAAACTGCACTTCAGAAACGTGCGATTCCATTATCATGTTGCTTTGTGTTTGTGTGTGTGTGTGTGTGTGTGTGTGACGGATGGCCGTCTTTATACTTGTGTGCGAGCGGGTACTTGCGATAGGTAATTAAGTTAGGAACAGGAATGTTGACCGATTTAATTGATCTCGCTCCATCGATCGCTGCCTTCGAGCTGAACTGATTGACATTGCAACGGTGACGAAGGGTGCGAGAAGGGGTGGAGAGGAAAAAAATCAGTTTGAAATCGATGTTTTTGCGCCGCACTAAACAATTAATGTTTGTTTCCTTTGTAGCTAATGGAAACGGAAACATCACCGATCCGCCCGATCCGGTATGGGATGGATGGTGTGCGCGGGAAAGAGGGAAAGGAGACAAGTTTAATCAGCTTAACACAAAAAGCAAGTTTCTGCTTCGTCTAATGCGATATTGGCTGGGGGCATGCGTTGCATTCCCATATATTTACCGATTATTAGCAAATATTAAGCCAATTTTGAGGACGAGCATAAGAGCTTAAGTGAAGAGCGGCACAACCCGTACAGGCCGTATGGAGTAACATTTTTTTTAAATATACCGTCAATTAAGATTTACACCCCAAATGTGCCAATAAATTGAATCGTTATTCCCACACGCTTTGTGACTGGCGTTGCATCGGCAACTTGTATTGGTAGATCGAGCGAGATTTGCTTGCTTCCTCCTCGCACAGCCACTCAAAGATGCATCTTAGGCGCAACACTATTTAATTCCTCACGTTATGAGTAGCGATCGCGATGAGCGAACCGTACGGGACGTGTACAAAAATTATGATTTTTGTTCTGATTCTTGCGAAACCGATGCACCGCGCACCCCTGGTATTGATTGGATTTGTGCAATAAAACAGACCCTGGCAGGTAAGCGGATTACATTCGCAGCCGTTCCGTGCTGCCAGCTGCGCCCTGCACGCACCGGCTAGGCTATTAACGCTTTTTGCTTACGCGGAATGAATTAAACAAAAAGGTCTCCACATTTCCAACTGGTATCTGATATTGATTGCAGATATTCGGTGAGATTACAAAGACGGATGTTCAGCGAGATGCGGTGCACTGCAGTGTTTTTAATTTAGTGCCCGGGGGCTGGAGAAGCCACGGCAATCTTATCGCGAAAACGTGTAAACATTTATCCAATCAGATTATTTCATTAACGCGATAAGGATCCCGAAACACCGCAATGATGGGTTACGATAGGAGAGGTCATAAGCGCGGCCGGTGACGTCATACCCGATGATGTTATCGAGAGCGTCAAATGCGATGAGTGTTTGAAGTAGTTATCTTATCTAACTGTTCGCATAAAACAGACAAAGGCACACTAATTCAAACGGGAGGCTTTCGGCCGGTAGCATAAACCATTCGCTTGATACCTTTCGGTGGGCTGTAGGTAATGGCGAGTATGTAGTGAAACTTGTTGCAATAATATTAATTGAAAGTTGAAGTAGTTTATAAACACCTTAAAAACTATCTTCACGTCTTTCTTTTTGAGGGTAATGTCGGGAAAGTTTGCAATATCCTTATCGAATTACCCTTGCAATTCATTTTCCATCCCATCGACCACCCTAAATCGATAGCCCCGAATGTCCTCGCCCGAGGTGCAATGAAGCAAAAACAAAATTAAATTAAAAAAATAAAACACCTTCATCGCTCAACAACGTTACAACCCCTAAAGTTGATCCGTGTTTTGCAAAAGGGGTTTCGCAGTGTAACAATTGGATAATTTGAATTTTCCTCACCTTTTACCGTGTCTCCTGAGTGGAGAGTGCGAAAAGGAAGCTCGGTGAAAAAAAAACGAAACGGACCCAACAGTCAATGGAATACATTACCCGGCCCCGTACGCTCGGTTTGGAGGTTCGACGTTTACATGAACCCGTAAATTCAAATCTGCTCTGGTGTGGTTGCAAGGAGGTGCAATTGCAAGGAGTACAAACCCTGGTTCCCTCTTCAGTATGATTCGCTTGCTGTACACTTACACAAGCACACGCAAACACTGAACTTCGACCCCTGGAAAGGGTTAGAAAATCAGTTTGTTTTGCAGACGTTGCAATTGCACGCATCCTGTACTGAGGCATCTGTTGTGCCAGTCGATGCAACTTGTCGAAGGGGTTTGCTACTGCTCGGTACGCCACCCAACACCGGGACCTGGTCGCGGGGTCAAGTGCAATTCAACCCTTGTTGTTTCGCGTGTGGATTATTCTATTTCGAAAGTGCCGCGTGGGGTTTTATGATGAAGTTATGCCCTTTTTTGGGGTGTTCGTGCGCCGCCGGCGGTTTTTGAACGCGAGTGTTAAGTTGCATTCTTAAGGTTCTGGCTCAATTATGGTGTGTTACTGTAATTACATTAATAAAAAAGTTGTGCATATTCTCAATCGCGCGGTGCAGTGTAAAACTTACGCGCTAAAATGCACTTTCCCCATGCGTGCGTGTGAGATAATTAAATTTAAATGTTTATTCAAACGGAAAGTAGCAGGTATTTAGACAACGCTAATTCGATGACCAGTTGTATGGTAATATGGAAGCCATCGGTGCAGTTGTTATATTACTTTGGAGCGCTGGTGAGTGTTTGTGCTTGAAAGGAAGGTTGAAATGGAACGTTATTCAAGCGCCAAACCGATCAAGTAGAATTAGCCGTACGCTTTGCAGTCACATTCGGAATCGATTTGGAATAGATGTCATTGTTTCGTTTGGCAAATCGTCGAGCGTATACAGCCGAGAACCGCACACACTGCCACTGTGCCGTGTGCTTCGGTGGTGCTCCGGTGGCGATCCGGGGTGTTTTTTTCCAGGAACCTCCGAAATACAATTACACACATCATTGATTACGGCTCCGATGGGATGGAACGAATGAATGGTTCGATCATTAGTTCGCTGCACTACCCCAATGTCACCCTTCGCCATCTTTGTTTCCGTTTGCCGATCGCGCTGTTGACATTTACGGTAAATTGCGTACGCGATCGTTAGGGATCGTTATATGTTGCTTCCATAAACTGATGTTAACATTTTCTAGAGAATTGAAGATAAACACACTATAGACTATTAAAAAAGATGAAACGAATATCGTGCCAACATGATAATCGTCTCACATTGCTCTCAGCTACCCGAAAAGGGTCCTAAATAATTTAAATAAAAAAAAATTGTGTAAAGCTCTTCGAAGCATAATGTTTAATTGAATAAGGGATGGAACGCCGTATCGACAGCGGAACGCGATTTTCCCGCATTTCAACCCTTCAACCATACCAACAAAACGTCACTTGTCGTCACAAGCTGTCGATTGTTTATCGTGCGCGCCAAACGTTTCCATACTCCGGCTCCCGTATGTCACGGCTCTGTACGATCGTGTGCCCACCCAAAAGTGCCCCTAATGAATATAATAAAATTTAAAATCAAATCGAATTTAGCGCAAAACCCTTGCTGCCCCATTGAGACCTCACCGGGGGCGGGAGTGAGCAAAAATGGGTGTAAGTCTGTGTGAGACTGTCCGTGTCCTGAAGCGAGGAACAGGAAGTGAGGTACGTTCGAACCGGGCTCTACTGTTGACGGGGATGTTTTAGGGGGTGTTTTTTTTTTTTTGGTGCAAATTGAGACCCGAGTGCCGAGTTTTTCGGTTGCCTGGACGAACGGAAGTACTCACACCGGTGGGGGAGAAGACATGGCAGAGGGTTGGCAATATTGTTTAATCAATTTTCACACCCTCTACGGTACGTTTGTGGCGCGGTGGGGAAGGCGGTCGACAGACGCAAAGTGTTTGCAGCTCTTGACACGGCTTCGGCACTCCATTGTCAGGTCAGGTTGAGGCGGAAGTAGTTTGAGCGGATACTTACGCCTTGACGGGTGTTTGCAGCACAAA
Organism: Anopheles moucheti; assembly: GCF_943734755.1. Classification (NCBI taxonomy): domain Eukaryota; kingdom Metazoa; phylum Arthropoda; class Insecta; order Diptera; family Culicidae; genus Anopheles; species Anopheles moucheti. Next base: position 9,770,238 of record NC_069141.1, on the reverse strand, counting down.
AGGCAATTGGTTCGAAACGAGCCCATCAGCCTATTGGACAGCGGAGTTTGAGTTATGGGTAGACCGTATTGAATGACAAACTGTTTTATTGATAAAATGCGAAAGCTTCACATCAGCCGCGAGTTATGCTGCGGTGCACGGTCGTCCGGTCGTCCGTGCAGGAAAGTATGTTGATTTTCAGCAGCCACAACCGAATGGCGGGGATCGGGGGTAACAACACATCCCATCAGTAACCGCAAAACGATGAGTTTGCACGAAAAATCCCTTGGCGGCTGTAGGGTACGTTGCGAGCATGTGAATTAAATTTTAATAGACACAATATCGCCTGAATAGCCGCGCGGCGAGGTCGTGGTCCGCGTACCCAATCGATGCCGCAGCACACATTTGCTACCAAATTAGGCACGCTTCGGGGTTTTTTTTCTGGGGACCGGGTGACGGATTGGGCCCCGAACAGCGGCAAACGGCAGGATAACTTTCACCGAAAGCATCCAATTTAGTTGATATAAAATTAATAGAACGACCAAATAATTGCTTCGCGTAAAGCTTTCCATCGTTTCGCTTCTTTACAATCCAATTGGTACGCAATTCCGGCCGAAGCGAGACCCGACCCGTACCGGCCGGGCTCATTTAATCGGTTTTGTTTACCCAAAACGTTTACCGGAGTGTGTTGATGCCACGGTGCCTTCTAACAATGCGGGCACGCCGGCAAATGGGTAGGACGAACAGCACGCAGCACTGTGCCGCTTAAATGGACGCTTTTCGGAGGGCTTTTTCGGGGGCGAAGAGAAAACAAAAACTCCGAACTGGAAGAGTCCATTTTCAGCCTTGCTAACCCATGAAATCGCGAATCGAATCGCGAATGAGCAGGAGTGATGGCGGCGAGGGCTGGAAGTGTCGGCAATGTTGTTTGTATCTTCCGTCGTCACATTCGCACTTGGCAGCTTCGGTGTTTGGCAGAATGTAGAGCGGTACCACCTGCGCCACGGCAGAACCCTAGCGTGGCGCTTCCAGGTGTTCCAGGTGCTTGGACGACCCGAACGGGGTGCTTTCGGTAACAATTTGATGCGTTTAATGGAACTTCAATTGGGGTAGAGGGAGGAAGTGGGGTATACGGTATGGCAAGCGAATTACGACGGACAGAACGAGTGCTCCGCTATAATTAGATTTGGAACTTTGTACTTCTTTGTGTAGTTCTGTGGTTGTGGGTGCTTGTTCCGTAGTGGGCGATAGCGTGAGCGCGTGTGTTTTTTGTTGCTGTTGGTTCTGTTGATGTTTGTTGGTCGGACGGGTGTTTGGGAGGGGGCAAAACGTGGAAAAACTTTTGGTGGTTGATTGTGTGCGTGCGGCTTGGTCGGTTTGGTTGGGTGCATGATTTATCGATTTGTTAATGAAATGAATCCCAACCGTCCCCGCGCCGGCACAAATCGTTTCTATTGAGACAAAGAAAATGAACTTTGTGTGTGTATTGGTCCTGATAGGACGATTATGCTTCGGGAGGGTTGGCTATGTAGCACACAATTAAACAAATGCAACTGCCAAGAGGTAGAGTTCAGGCCCAAATGAATTTTGTGAAGAATTAAGGTACAGGCAAATAGTTCTAGACGAGATATACGCCGAGAAGTTGAAATAAATGGCCATTTAGGTGTTTTAAGCATTTTGGAGCTGGAAAATTGGTTATCAACTAATACAGATATCAAATTTATCGTACAATAGTGTTCCTAAATTATCTAAAGAACAAATGACAAAATAATCACATCTATCGGTGCCCATAAGAAATACTGGATATCGACTGCATTAGAATATTGCAGAATTGACAAATTCGTTTAAGTTCTTGATGACATTTACCAGATATTCGTGATATTTTGAACTTCAAGAACATTCTTCATTCAGAACTACATTTAATGGAATAAATTCTCCATTATTGGGTTGTTGAAAGATCTCTTCGCAATACACCTCAATGAAGAGGAAACAAGAAACTGTTGTTGATTCAAATTGTTCAGATGTTGTCGTCTAATGCCACCTGAAAGTGGACATGCGAACATTTGCACTTTCGATGGCTGCCAGACGATATCCAGCGCGTTAAACCAGGTGGCCTCCGATTGCTAACGTCTCACCGTAACGGAAGTGAAGCATTACCTTACCGCGCGGTGCATTTCATCGAGACGCTTTGAGAACACGCTTGGAAAACGATCATATGCACCCCCGGGCACGTTTAAGGGGTGAGTCATCCGGTATGCTCACGATCGCCGGGGCCCGCGTCTACAGTGCCGTGGTGCGGCTTATCTGTCTGGGGGTTCGGAACATTTTCGGAACTATTTACAAGATGTTCAGTTGTCGTAAAACAACATCGGAATTTGTAGTGATCGCGTTCGTCCGTCTGCGCGAGGGCGACCCGTGCGGACGAGGAAATCTCGAAAACGCCTTCCAATTAAATGCCACGGATGACCTTTCCAGACGCGAGCACTAGCCAGTGCGCATCTGTGGCGTGTTTCGAAGCGACACCGAGCGCTGAACCGCAAACGAAGAACAGAAGGAAGGAAACACACTCTGCTAAAGCTTAAGCGTGGTGTATTGAGGAATGCTTTAGCATTTTTTGGTTTGGAGTTGGACGTTCCGCTTCTTCCTTTCGCGGCGTATCCGACCAGAGTGGAGTGGCGCTTTTGGAAGCGGACCAGAATAAGCTAAAGCCGTTTGCGGCGGGACGGAGCATTCTCCGCTTCCGATAATACGAATGGCGCCAAATATTGTTATTGCCCGCATTATTGACTTAAGGCGGCCGATACTGTCGTATCTGGGCGATGTAAATGAATTGAAAATCACAAGACAGATCACGAGAGGAGGCTTGTTTCGAGTCTTTTGCTTTGCAATGTTGCACTTATGTGATTTCTCAAAATATGTTGAAGAATTTAATAAGCTTTTAGGGTTTGTAATGACATAAAGTTAGGTTGCAGGTTGTGGTTTCTTACGAGCAAGACATGGCATCAATTAACAAATTTTGAACTTTATGCATCTGGGAGGAAAAAAACACAAACATTATGACCTTTCGCACCTTAGCCAGGACCTGACTGGTTAATAAAAATCCACTGACCCCAACCATCAACTAATCACTTACGCGTAGCAATATCTTTTTAATGGTCCACCCCGAAGGTGATCTCTTAAGCATTGAATGCAATCGACTACTTCGAGCCTGCGTGAGACTTAAAGAGAGTAGTTAAAAAAGTAATCGTCAATTAAAGCGGAGAGCCTGAATATATCCCTTAATGTATGCCGATCGGCCGAAAAGGTTCCGAAATGGCACACACCAGGCCCACGGGTTGCAGGAGCGTGAAATTTAGATAGCTGGCCCAACCGTTGAGCGGTGGATTTGTCCAAAGTGCTCTGCGGTGCATTGCACAACCAGGCTGCCCAAGTCGATGTGTAAGTATTGCGGTGCATTTTAGGATTAAGACTTTTGCGCTCCCCAACAACTCTCCCCGGGGCGGGTGTCTTTGTCGTTCGCATCTTACCCGTTGGGTAGGGTACGGGTACGGGTAGCGGGAACTCGATGGGAATTGATTTTCATTCGACGACAAAACACTTTCGATAAGTTGCCGGCTTGTCGAAAATGTAGGACAAGCGTCGTGTTGTATTTTGGCGTTTTGTAGCGCCCAAAAAAAACGAAGAGGAAGGAAGACGCAGTAGCGTATTGTAGATCGCACAACAACACCGACAAAGAGCGATCGAGTGCGGGGAATTGATTTTCTTGTTGCTTAAATAACACCGTAAAGAAGCAAAGAAGGGTTGCTGATGAAAAGCAAAACAGCGCAGAATACACATAATGTAGTTAATATGGTCGCAAAGATAACGTAAATTAATTTAAATGCGTTTTAAGAGGCATTATAAGGTTTGATAATGAAGTAGCACTGTTTTATTTATTGCCCGACCAGCAAACTGATGTCCGGCGCTGACGTTAAGTCGTGACGGAGCCGTTCGTTGGCCGATGCGTTGCAACAATGCATCACCTGGGCAACGCCAGGGATGGATGCGCACCGCCGGATGTGTCAGTTTGGCTGGCAGCAACGTTTTGGCCGGTTTTTCCACTCAGCCCCCGATTGGTAGCATGCAATTGGAATCTAATTATACATCGCCGAGTGGTAAGATTAGTGTTTCGTCCCGGCCGTTCGTACCGGTGCAATGGAATGGAGCAGCAGGATTAACCGAGAGGGATTGCGTTTTTTCCCCGGTTTCCTGGGTGGAGTGGTGGGTTTCGGTTAAAAGCCTAGTGCGAGCCCAGTGTGCGCTGTGGTCGAAACTATTCGAAACGTGAAACTAGTTTTGATGCGATGGTGGGCAAACGGGTGGGCAACACGCGTAATGTCGCTGCACAAGAGAGTGTTTTAACGCGTCCAATTGGAGTAACTACACGCATGACAGTGCTGATAGCGGATGGCAATGCGGACAATGCTGATATGGGCCCCGGACTCGGTACCGTGGGCGCCGACAAAACGCAATCGTTTAGGATTAGCGCGCGTGTCCGCGCGCACATACGAGCTTTTTGCAAAACTTGTTCGTCGCGCCAAACCGGCCGCAGAAAATGGCAGAACGTGTCTGTTGGGTAAAATGGGAGTTTCTGGTGGTACGAGCTTCCTGGAACGGTTATTAGATTATATTAATTGATAAACCCTTTTTTCCATTTAGTGCATTATACAATGTTGAGCCGGGTGCTGCACATCTGTTGGTACGGCGAAAGGTGCGAAAATGGTGATACTCTAAACTGCAGGAGTGAAGAAATGCATAAACAACGTAACGATTCATTCCGAAGGCTAGTGCACCGTGTGGCTCGCAATTTGTCGTGCCAATTTAGTGCGGCGATAATGGGCTTGTTGTTTATGTATCCATGCACCACCATCGAGAAGTGTTTGACTTTTTTGACAGGCAAATAGCGCAAAAGGTCAATAGAGGGAATGATTCAATGCTAATGGTACCATCGGTAAATTATCTGCTAATAGAGCGCGGTTCGGTTGGGAGGCAGGAAGGACTCACTTCAAAATGCATTTTTCTTCCGGTGAAGATTCGACTATTGCATTAAAAGTCGGTTCCAAACACGTCAATTGTGTTGCTGAAAAATAATGAGTTTAAGTTCCAAGCGTTCCTTAGAACTGTCCAGAACCGTACCGGACAGTTTGACAATGGGGTAGCTCTGTATGCACGTAGCCCGATCAATAGGGCCCTGGCCGGGGCATGTGCTGCACCGTCTTGCAGGCGCGACTTCTTCGTGAACTCAAGCCCAACCCGAACGCAAGGAAGGTCGAAGGTTTCATTACGATCCGTGACAATTTTGCGATGCATCCTGATTGCATTTCGGTCGTGGGGTTTTTGCTTATTGTTTCGTCCAAACCCAAAAACCAGCCCGATTCCAGTGCCACAGCCTTGTCCTGCTCTGCTTTGTTTTATTTAAGGAAGTTTTTCCCGGTGCAGTCCATGGCCGCTGAACAGCTATTTGGCTGAAACCGTCTTCCAAACGGTGGTTTGTTTTCTACGAAACCCCTCGATAATTGACAGGTTAAACTGCATTTCGCGCATGGAAACCTTAGACGATATTGAAAACACTCAAATCTCATCGAGCCGTTGATAAGACACTGCATTGTGGAGTCGTTTGCAGCTGGGCAGCTTTTTGTGTGTTTTATTGGGTCAATAATTTGCCCATTAAAGTTTAACATGCACCTTTCGGCTTTTCGGGGAGTGCGCTGGGCTGGGCAAACATTGTGCAGCGCTAGTTGCAATTCACTCCGCTAAAAAATGCCATTTATGCTATAGTTCGTGCTAAATGATGTATACAACGTAATAAAAAAGAACGCTCTATCTAGTCTCATGGACACAATCAGCAGCAACGTTGAGGGGTTTGGTGGCCGTTATACCTCCTCGGGGCTTGCTACACTCGTCGGAAGTGTTTGTTTATTGTGTTTCACTATTCGTTCCATTTCGACGCCACTTCGCAACAGTTTCTTCATCGCGTTGTCTGTTTTAACTGCTTCTACCGTGGTTGTGTTTTTTTCTGTTTGTTTGTGCTGATCTTAAACATAAGAGAGAAAAACTACTGCAGCTAGCAAATATAGTTAAGCGTTCGTGAAGACGTGTAGCAGTGCGCTTTGACCCTGGTCGAATAGGCACACAATGCAGCCAAAGAAAAAAAAAATACAGATGCAATTGCAGCTGTCAATACAGGGTGATTGATAAATGATGTATCGCTCGGTGGGTCTGGCCGGGAAACTAATGACCGGAACGGTCCGTAAATCGATCGCGATCGTGAAGGCATTACATACGCGCGTAAGTATGGTGGTTCCGTTTTTTATGTAATGCAACATTATTCGGTTGCAGTTGCATCTTGATTTTGGGCAATCTTTAATTCCTCATCGGTATCTTTGAACCCTTGAATTGGGGTAGACATCATTGTGTAAGACTTGTACTACAATCGCAAATGTAGACATTGTTCAATGACTTCAAACATAATCGTTTGACGCTCGACGAAGTGAAAGTAAACAGAGATTAAATCGCGTCCTAATATCTCATCAAAGCTGGGAATACCTTTACGACTATAATGATCAGTGAGATAAAAAAGGAGGACTATTCATTTTTTTGTTAACCGCTATAAAAGAATTAAGAGAAGTTGTTGAGTTGAGATTGTGAAAATAAAGATTTTATGCTTGAATTCTCTTATTGTGAGTATCGCTGATTGATTTCTAGTCGAAGTTCTGAAGTTTTATAGACGAATGAGATTGTCTGAGTTTTTAAATACCTTTACAGTGAAAGTACACAAAAGGGTGGATTATGGTTGAAGTTTAAACAAGAAAAGGGTAAAGATCTCTTTAAAAAATGGGAGTTGGACATAGAGATCGATGATTTTTTTGTATTAAATAAATTGTTCGATTTTGTGGTAAAGTTCTAATGTTTATTTTATCTTCATTCTTACATTTCTTACAGGTATGTACCGAGACAATAGGCGTACGCTGCATAACCCATCGTGTAGAAATAGCTGTCTAAATACATAGTGAGTAACTGTGAGATTTCTCACGATCATTCTTTAAAAATAAAAAAAGTTTAAGACTTTCAATTGAGTGTTTATGCTCTCGGAATGGCATAAAATGAAGAATGTTCAATTTGGGATTTTTGTTACCAAATGGTAACGATGGGTTTATATATTGTTCATTTTCGTGCGTTGTTTTGAAGTTTGGATGGGTTGAAGCTGTCATCACCGAGCATAAAACAGGTGGGTCAGTTTCCAGCGACAGTTAATGGTGGCCGCTAAACTTCGTTAACACTTCGTTAAAGAACCATTCCGTTTCCGATGCTCAAAACCAGTGTCTCAGCAAGGGGTAAACCATTATGAGTCCGTGAATAGAGTTGGATGGGAAGTGACCATCATGAAATGGCGCCATTCGGTTGATTTAAGGACCAGTAAATTTAATCAATCAATGGTGTGCTTTTGCTGGAGCATGAATGCAACAAGCGGCAGAAAAACGGGTGTCTACTCTGTGCTACAACGGTTCACGTGGTCGAAAATACATCAACGAAATCCTAGAAAATACGAACTAACAAAATATAAATTGCTCATTAATTCTGATTATCGCAAACGGCAGGGATCATCGGAAAGCCATACCTTCGACATTTCATCGATTGCCCGGTGATCATAGAAATAAGCGTAAAAGAAGGAGGAAGCTTTGTAGCTCGATATTCAGCTACCCTACAAGGGGTCCCTACAAAGTTGCTTGATCTGTGCCCCGTACAGGAGCGAAGCGATCGCGACGGTGTTTGAGCAGGGTAAAGAAAAAACACTAAATTCAATTAGGCAAACTAATTTATCTACACCGGATGAGGGATCCGTGAGAAGTGGCGAGATAGATTGAACCATGGATTGTACCGCCGTACCGCGCCAATGAGATACCCATGAGAAAGCGAAGAAAACGAGCTCATCCGTGCGTTGGCAACATTTATCGTGGCGTGTTGTCTTCCCAAGCGAAGGTCTAAGCATGTCGCATCGCTCATACTTCCACCGAAAAAGGTTCGCGTTCCCAGTCCGATGTACAATTTACAGCACCAGCTCAGCAACTTTGTGTTGCGCTACAGACTACAGCCTGCACACCATATTGGAGCAAAAGGATCATTTATCATTCGGTTATTATTTTGACGATTGTCTAAACCACAAAATCAATTATCCTATTAATTTTCGGCTAATGTTTTCTGTACGGCGCTGGGCCCCGAAACCACTGGGCTGTTCTCGGGGCTTCATCCACGTATCTGCGAAAAAAGGGCGATGAGTTGATAGTTCACAGCTATGATTTATTTTGCCCAATTGGGAACGTGATCCATTTCATGTGACCATGTGGGTTAGTTTTGGTGGTTCGCATCTTGTTGCGAAATATTTCAAATAACCCCGCAAATCTTGGCTGCGAACCGGTTTTGTAACGCTGGCCAGGTAGTAGAGTGCGCGAAGATGTTTCAACGGTGTGTCATGTTGGCAAATGTTGGAACAAACCGTCCAATTTGGGTCGTTTGGATGAGGCGTATGTTGCGGGCGACCCATGGTACCATTTGGATGATGATTAATTGCCGATCGCCGTGGTTTGTCGAACATTTTGACGAACACGATGAAAAAAAGTATGAGAAAGCAGATGCAATGCCCGAGTGATTTCTCTTTGTTTTGAAGGTTTCTAATGATCGCGGGCCTCTCGGGACGATCGGTTGAGGTGTTACGGATGTAGGATCATCCAGGGACCGCTTGATGAATCTTGTTAATGGTAACGATGGTTTAGGTGGTGTTTGTGTGTGCCAATGCAGCAAGGCTAGCCAACCGAGTTGTCAGGTAGTTTGGAAGGTCAAAGCTACAATGGTAGGGCAAAGCGAAGATTAACTAACGATGACAGGGGTCTTGACCCACACGAGCTAGTAATGAGGATTGCTTTCTGCCTAACCTACTGATCCAAGGATTCAAGAACATCGAAGACGGTGGACGCGTAGCTCCCAACGGCGACCAAACTAATCCTCGTAAGGTTGTTCGAATAAAAATACTCCACTGCAGACATTTCATTCTGGTGGACACTTCCTATCAGCCAGCGCTGGTTTAGTGTTAATGATGTTTTAATACTAAGTTCATACGCACGATAAACACACCAAACAAAACGTGAAACGTGTAGAGAGCAAAAATAATCTGTTATAGTGTTTTCCTTTTTCCAGAAATAGCACTCCACACAATGATCTAATGGTCTATTTTGGGATTGGAAGTCGTCGACTCATCCGTCTCTTAGTCATCGTTGACTTGCATCAAAAATAGCATTAAGATAAGCGACAAAGTTCATTACGATTATTCTAATGCCCTGAGCATCGAATTACTTACACCGCTATCATTATGAGCGCAAGGGCCCCCAAGCGCCAACGAAACACTTTTACGAACGTAAAGCGGCTTTGAGGCGTAGTTTTATCTGGAACCGTACTGCAGGAACCGTTCCGTTCCAACCGGGTGCGAGAGTGGCATGATGAGTCACAAGCTTTGGGGGGGTCGATAGCTGCGTGGCTAGAATGCCGGAATACAAACTAAACAGGATGAGGCAAGACGATGAAAAATGGGCGCTTTTAATTTCGAAACTGTTATCGACCACGTTCTTTTTTCTGTGTCTTGCCTTTATTCAATTCGGATCCTAGACTATTCCGCTTGTACAGGTAGTGGCGTGTACTGTTAGCGGAGTAATAAAGATTTACATGAATCAGTAAACGGTTGTAGCAGAGTGTCACACTACGGGAGAGGCTGTATAACAAAAAAGATGGAAGAACGATCATGAATGATCGTTTGTCCCAGGACATCCACGACACGAGCGCACAAGCGCATAATTTGTGTTCATACTTTATGCGTTCTGACAAATAAGTAGCTTCTTACAAACACTCCCTTCCGGACGACAGGGCTTTTAGGAAAAGTGAAAATTTATTAGCAAACAAATGAAACGATCCCACCCCGCTGGGCGGTATCCGTCCGTACTGCTGCCCGAGCAGAACAGACAAGCCGACCAGGGCAAAATGCACGGCCAAAGCGGATGTGAAAAAGTAACGGAGAAGCCGTTTTGCGATATTGTTCACAACCGCAACCGCGCATATCTTTCGGCGGGGTGAGCTTTATTTTTTTTCTCGATGGAGGAATCGCGCGCTACTGGCTGGTTGCGCACAGTGTGCGGTGTCTTCACGGTATCGCTCGACCATTCGTACGGATCAGGACAAAGAGGTGGTTGAATTTGGCTGATGCTGAAATCTTGCTTCTTGGTGGAGTTTTTTGGGTGTTTTTTTTTTTTGGTTTTTCTTCTTCGCTGGTACAATAAATATGTCGGCGGAATGATTTATTGTGCAAACCATTGCCATTGTGAACTTCGACCCTCGACACTTATGTATCATGCGCGTTCAGCGGTTGTTGCATGGTGTGCGCGACAGCTACAAGAAGCTACACCGATTGGAAGTGAAATTTGTTGTTAAACAGGCGGAATTTATGTTTGCCGTTTGTAATGGGCAGATATTCAATTTGTTTCATTGTAAAATACACACCCAGTAAAGCATGTTTGTTCATAAAACGTAACCCTTTTATCGAGTGTTGGTTGAGAGGAAGCATTTCTTAACGAGATGCAGCAAACCCCGTAAATGAAATAGCGCAATCAAGATAACAATTATTAATGTTCAGATTGGCATCGTTGTTGCCAATGTCAGTAAAAATTGAAAAGGCCCGAAAATATTTCGTAAATTTTATGATCCATGAAACTTGTCCGTACATCATCACCGTCATACAAAACGTGTGCCATAAACAATGACAATATAAATCACTCGATGGTGGGTTTCTTTATGCGGCTTGTTTGAAAAACCGTGCCACCAAATCCACCCGAAACATGGTGTTTTAAATATAAATGTCCCATTAGCCCGTTGTGTATGTGCGGCGGAATAATAATTTGATTTAGGTGTCACTGCGGCGAGATTGAAGCGGTGGCCAGCCCACATGCTACAGCGCATCAGAATCGGGGAAGTCGAAGAGTCGTGGAATATCTGTTCTTCCCTTTTTATTTTGCGCTCATTAAAAATCAACACCCCCCAACGATCATGATCCACCGGTTAGCGGCCAGAATCTGAATTTATAATTAAGCCGTCATTAATTACAACTCTTCATACGTTTGTACGGGTGGTAGGCAAAAAAACCCAAGCTTTCGGCTTCTTCCTGCCGTGCCACAGCCTAGATGTTGATGGATGAAGTACGTTGGAGTAGCGAACGGGTGAGCTTAGCCGCGCGGAGGTAAAAATAAATTGCAATTAAGTCATCTATCACTCCAAAGTGCACCGCTGATGTTTCTAACAGAATATAGCGCGATCGGGTCCCGCGTACAAGCTTTATGGTCGCAAAACACTGCCAACGGATGGGCTGACGGTGTGAGTGTTAGACTAACAAGCCTACCACCACCACAGGTACACGATGCTCGCTACTGCCCCTCGCTAGATGCATTATTTTACATCAGAAATTAGTCATTCGCGTCAAACGAAGTGTGATTAAGGTAGGTAATGATGCTCTTGTTAGGAACGGGCAGCTACCCTACCCTACCAGCCTATCAGCTTTGCCGGACCGAACTGGTACCAGTAGTCCGGCCGGACCGATGGGTGAAGGATTTTTCATTCATTTTTCATCGCAACAAACCCGATCAATGCGCTGCTAAAGGTAATAAATTACGGAACGGGTTCAATCAAATCAAGCCGATTTAGAAACAATGTCGCCAGTGAAACATTGAGCCATTGAGGTTCGCAAAACTGAAGCTTTAGTAGCTGGAAAATGTTTTTTAGCATGCATCATTCGCGATTGGATAACTTCTTTGGGGACAAAAGACAAAAGGGGAAATTAATCATGTTGGCAGGAGAGACGAAGAGAAAACGAACCGATCCATGTTGAGGTGTCGCTTGACGAGCCCGATTCCCGTGCACCATTATGATGTACGGCGACACACAGGAATGCATCCGAATGTCGGAAACTGCATCAGAACGAATTAATGCTAACACGTAATAAAAATGGGAAAATAAAGCGATGGAATTAATACATCCACAGGCAGACATGAGGCAGGATGGTTCTGAGGGCGTCCCAGCGGAACGTGACCGTGCATCCGGGGACCTGGGACGTCGATGACCGTCTGGCACTACTCCTCCGCGCTGAGCGGGAGACACCGAAAGAAACGCTTTTACAGTGGAAGAACACATTCTTGACATACTTTCGTTGGACTCGAGCGCAGACGGTGCAGTAGTGGAAGCGAAGAAGACACGATAAGTTGGTCAAAAAGCCGAAAATTTATCTTTATTGCTGGCAAATTTTTAAGGGAATGGTGTTCGAGCCGGTGTCGTTCGACGTACAAAGAAGAACTAAAACGCATACGACAAGAAAAATATATAAAAAAAGCTACTTTCGGAGAGGAAACTTAAAACACACACAAACGACAACGTGGGGACAACGAGAAATGGGTGTGATAAGTGCATCCTCGTGTAGTTCCGCCAGTAAAAACGGCGCGTGAAGCGCACCCTAGCGGAACAAATGTGGTACTGATGATAGGGAACTGTCAGATAGTCGGTTTGTGGCTGTGACCGTTGCAGGGACGCTCCATACATCGGACGTGGTTTGTAATTAGATTCATTTGTTCGGTTTCGGTTGTCGCGCTCGGTGTAAAGTTATGATCACAATGTGTGCGAGTGTGGTGGAAGATGTTTTTGAGTGTCTTGTCTTGTAAGTCATGTCTCTATTGGACAATCCACAAAGGAAACTGATTGTGTCTCTAGCTTCAGCAGAATTCATCAATATTATTTGCAGAAAATGATCGTTATTCGTTGCTCAAACTAGAACAACCAGCTCCTCATCAAAGCAGCCGCTGCAACAAAGTAGCCTTTATGCAGCCATTGGTGCAATTAGGTGCAAAATAATTTCACGCCGATTTCGCAAACCTTCCTGCAATGTGGGAATGACTGGTACCAACCGGTACCAAATCGCTGATGAGCAACAATTTGTAGTGTTTTAATTGAATGCGTGCGCTTGGTTGGGATTTCTCCGATGGGGCCGAGAGACACCGGCTGGGTGTTTCGGTGCCGGAGCGAGCTTGTTAGTTTTATTAGGCAGCAGTTTCTGCGAATCACCATCATCATCAACGGCTTCATCGGCGCCCACTACCATGTGGTCCAGCCGCTCGCACACTCCTTCATAAATATTAATATTTGTATTTTAACGATTGCTAATTTCGCCCATGCAAGTGCATGCCTGTTTGTTTTTTTTTGTTCGTTGTACTTTGGCTTCGTTTCATTTTCATTTGCATTTGCAACCTACATTCATGTTGAGTTACAAACAAACAACAAGAAAAAAAGACACTCACTCACCGCTCGAGCAATCCAGCGATCGAATGTAAATCCTGGGATTAAATGAACTTAGAGCCATCGGGGGCCGGGTGCTACGCTAATCAGCCGGGGCACCGGGTAATTGGCAGCGGTAATTAGTGTGCGGTAGGCTCGACTGCTCACTATGCTCAGCGCAGTATCGGCAACCGGCCCGACTCGACTTTGCCATTTGCAACCTGCCCATGTTAATATCAATTATTGACACTCTGCGGCCATTTTACCCGGCGCATTCGCGATCGGACCGGCTCGCGTATATCTCACTCACATGGTGGTGGTGAGTTTCATTGAGTGGTTTAATACGATTTGCAACCCCAACATTTCATATCACCGAAGCCTCGATCTTCATTTGACTTGCTTTCGATCGTAATCGGGTACCTCGCACAAATAATGAAGGCAAAAACCCCCGGACACCGGAACACCCGTTGGTTTCGAAGATCTCCCTTCTTTCAACGAATCTACGTGCGCACCTGCAAGCAGCAGCGCTAGCGGGAACGCGCCTGTTGGGAGCGATTTGTAGTGTGTGCATTGCGGAGCGCATTCGGTACGCTCGCAATTAAGGTGAACATAATTAATGAAAATTAAGCGGGGAAAAGAATGCAAATTACTCATTTTACAGTTCTCCCCCTACCGCCCTCCCGAGTCGAAAGGGGTTCGTCGCTTTTGGAAGGCAAAGAGTCGAAAGGGAGTGTAAGGGGTTTTATTTGTCGATGATGAAAGAAATTACATATTTTTTCCCGTTTACTAATTTTAACGACAACGAAATGCAAATACTCGAATCGGACGTATTCATTTGTTAGCATTGTTAGCAAACACTTTAACACCATTACGCGATGCCGCCGGGTGTAACAAAAAGAAAGGAAGAGAAGTAAAAAAACAAAAAACCACATTAAATTGCGAAAGATGCAGTGAAATCATTAGCAAAACAAATGCATCAGGCAGATGCTTGATTTGATTGTATCTACTGCACGCTGGTCTATGGCAAAGCAATTTTCCCAACTCCATCGGTGCTGCAGCTCCCGGTACTTTCCGTTTTTAAATTACTCCCAGCAACAATTGGCCAGGGGATGGCGGTGTACGATCGCGTTGGAAGTGCGTGAAAGCCGCAGTCAGCGCCAGCCACCCCTTGTTGACGAATGGTTAATAGAACACACACAATAGCTGTTTAGCGCTGATCTGTTCTGTTTCCCTGGTACGGCACCTGCCACACCACGCTGTGCCCGATGTGCGGTTAATTGAATAAAGATTATGGATGCAACAATCTCGTTCGACGCAACGTAACGACGCTGTCGGGCTAATTAGATGTGGCGTTATCGGTGTACAGTCGATCTTGATCGATTAAGCCGGGAGCTCGGTGGTGTATGTGCGTACCGATCGGACGCGTTTGATAATATGCAAAATACGGCTCTTTGCTGCGTATGCTTTAATGAGCGCTGGGTGTCGGCTTGGTGCGATATCGTGTGGGAGCGCGGCTTTACCTGCGAAGTGGAGTAGGTTATAGTTGCTCTTAATCTTGTCAACACTAGCAGCTCCAACCGTTATAAGAAAGGTTACAAAGTAACACAAACACGTTTCCAATTACCCAAACACCGTAGGCTGTGTGCATTTCCGCTCCATATTAGTGCCGGCAGCGTTTGCCCAAAGTTAAAGGTTCGTAAAATTACTTAATTACAACCTAGCCGTTATTGGATCACGTTACGCTTCATCGTTTCTTTTACGGGCAGAAGCGCTAACGAAAGCGAAATACTTCCCGAAATACTTGCGAGCAAAGCATGTGAACGGGGCAACCACATTCTTTGTTGTCGTGTTTGCAGAACAAAAGCGGAGACGAAATTGACCGGCTCGGATGCTGTCTGGGACGCGCAAAGGACGTTATATTAAATTATATTTTCATCCAATTGTGCCGCTCATTCCTTATGATCGCATTTTGCAGGAAGTTTTGCAACAGTTTGTGGAGTGCGTTTAATTAAATTAAATGATTCACCGATTGCGTACCGAGCGTCTCCCGGTTCGGTACTTTACCCCGCGCTGGAGCAAACCATAGGTTGGGAAGTCCTTTTCCGTTCTTTACCACTCATTAGGTTGCGCTGTCAGTTTGCTGAGGTACATTTTTCAGCCATTTGTTTTTGCTACCGTGCCCGGCTGGATGGTTTCTTGGTGCGTTTCGCGTTTTCCCGACACAACAGCGCTGGAAAAATGTCATCCCCTAATTTGGTACGAAGCGAATCGTTTCCATCCTGGAAAGGGAAGGGAGACGTGTGTGGCGCGGGATGGTCCAAGACCCGAGAGGTTCCCTATGTTCGAGCGCATATGGACTGCGTCGTGAAAAACTTGCCTCCGGTGCGGTTAAATCGAGCCATAATCAACACCCCGGGGGCACTCCGGTGGATGGACAAACACACACACACACATAGAGAGAGAGAACCTTCGCGCACCATGTAACCTGATAGCCGTCCATTCGCTGGCCGCACAAAATGCTGGCCGCAGCCGGCTTGGCAATTACCAAAAATGAAGCACACAAATGCGGCGACCACATTCCACGGTGGTGGTTTTCGCAATCAAACACGACGCTGACACTCGGGCACACGGGACCGATCACTCTTGTTTTTTCTGCTCTTCCTTTTTATTTGACGAGACGGTCGCGACCAGACGCATCGCAGCACCGGGGTTGATCGGTGGAAATGAAATAATCATACATTAAATTGCATTAAAATGTTATAATCGGAACTGCGCGCCTGTGTGGGTTTGTGTGCGCGCGCGCGTTGAAGTCTTTCCCGGGTGGCGGGCACAGTAGGAGATAGGGAAGACGCTGTGCGTCCGCGTACGGATTGCAACCCGTACCAGGCTACTTGGGACTGATAGAACGAACGGCCGAACGCTGTCAGTACCATTTGAGGCTGGCAAAGACGAGCCGGCGTGCAAGAAAGGCACGTTAAATGGAGAGTGGAGAGTGCAGCAGCAGAAAAGCAACAACAAAAACGTACGGAAAAATGTAACACGAACCAGCGTATAAGATAAGGCGGAAAAGGAAACCGAAACAAGAATGAAACTCGCAACGCGGATGAAAGAGGCATGCGAGGAAGGGTAGAGTGAAGCTGGGAGCTGAAGAAAGAAGCTCGGGATAGAACGAGAACGGCGAAATACTTATTTATCGATCGACAAATTTTTTTATCTCAATTAGTGATGGTATAAATTAATGGTACACACTTTGCCGTAATCGGAGACAGTGTCCGCTTTCAACTGCTTCCGTAAACAGGCTTCGGGCTGCTGCGGGCATTTTGGGACACAGCACGGGCGGGGAATGTACCGATCGGCCGTTTTTGGACGGTGCGCGCTAGGAAGGTAAGCGAAACTTTGTATGATCGCGATCGCGATCGCGTGATGGGGCCCGCCGACCGATCACCAGCCAGCAAATAGTTCGAGTTGTTTGGATTGATGAAGAAATTACAATTAAATTGGTTTTAATTTTCATTAAAACGAACCGAGTCTAACTAATTTAAGAATGGTCCAATTGCGATGGATTTTGAGCGATGCATGTTTGTGCACTCATTTGATAGTGCCGTCACGTACCGATCACCGTGGGATTCCACCGTGGGCACCTATAGAAGGGCACCTTTTACATCAATTATTGTCGCTGTCAATCGATGAGCAATAGTTGCAAACAGTTGCCGTTAAAGCCGAACCGATTTTGTCATTAATTTTCTTTGACAACTTGCCTGTTTCGTGCCGAGTCTCTGTCTGCTAGCGAGCGCTAGAGAGTGTCCGGCCGCGTTAGGTTATTGGGGAAAAAAATTGCAATTTTCATCACGTACCGGAGTGGCAATGTTTAAGCAAAACTGTTCTATTTACCATTTTCCATACGCAATGGAACCGCAATGCTTTGACCGACCGGTTACGCAATTCGGTTTTCCAAAGTGTGGGAAAGCGCTGCAAACTGGAACAGAGCTTTCCCAGTCGCGGGAAGAGCTCTTCTCATTAGACTGTGGCCGAGAAAGTAACATGTACTTGGAGCGCCTTTTCTTCTGTCGGTGTTTAAAGTCAACAATGTGAATTCGCCCACTTAAACCGACAGCAGTCCCATTTGCCTACTAAGAGAGGAATGCAGAAGGTAATGTAGGTTCTCTGGGAATGCCTTTTTCGACCGTGCGACGAAATACCTCATAGAACGGTCCCCAGATGCTCCGAAGGGAATGAATCGCGGCTGTGAAACAGCAAAACCGCCCGATAAAGCGGTCGCAGCAGAGCTGACAAATATGAGCAACACTTTAAACAGTGTACTACCATACGCGCTCAGGTCACTTGACAGCTGGTGGCCGTATGACTAGGGCTATAATTGAGCCCGATCAATTAGCTCATTATATAATTACACCAGCCCGCCATCAGCTGTACGGACGAAATTGAATAAATATTGACTAATACACGCGTACACAGAGAGCGTGTTTCATCTCCTTTCCACCCGATGGGGGTCACATTGATATGCTACGCGTCACGATATCTCCCCTACATCTCGTGGAATTCTGATGCGAGCTGGAATCTGTTAAAGCTCTTCAATACGGTGATACAATCTTTCAACGAATGCGCCGCGTTGATCGCTACCGGGCGATCCTCTCCAAACAAGATCAACAGCGTCTGTCCTGCAGTCAACCGCCGCACAGTTACGCGCTGCATTTTATTAATTATCATTTGAATTGGCTCATTTTAGCGACAAAATAATTATCGGCTTCGAGCTGTCAAGTGCTATGGTGCGAAAGCCACCTTTTACAAACCATTGCCGGAGGCATTTCATTGAAACAGGTCGCGGCTTCATCTGTTTTCTCGGAACACTGGTCGACGCGTGGTGGGAAGGTGGTGTTTTAGAGCAATCGTTTGCGATGGTGTGCGAGACAAGTTGTGCCCTTGTTCACATGATTAGATTTGTGCTTATGGAAATACCGGGAACTCCAACTCGCTGCAGGACCGTTGGTAGTAAGCGGGAATTTTTTACACTCGATCAGCAATAAATGTAGTTCGATACGAGTCGCGGCATGCAGGCAATTATTAACTTAAATAAAAATTATTTCATAACTTTTTGATTACTTTTATTAAGTATTATTCTACTCATAAACGAATAATTAAACAAAAACACAAAAAAAACTATTTAATTATAATTACTCGCCGTATCCCGATTACATCCTGTATGCAAGATTGAAAACAAGGGTTCGTCGCTTAAATAGAAGGCATAGAAGTCTTTCGTTTTGCGTGAGTGTTTTTTTTCCATTGCGCTGTAACGAACGGCGCTAGCGCGATGCGGGTGTTTTGTTTCGTGCTGGAACGCACCAAATGGGTATGCGTATCGTTATCATAGATGAATGGAACAACAAAAAAAACAACAACAACAACGAATAAAGTTTTTCCTCCATTCAGGGGCTTGGGGTGTCGCGCCGGGTAAGCGCACCGTTCCTGAAGGTGGGCAAATTAAACGCTCACTATAATTGCGCAAGTATTGTGTGCGTTGGGTGCGGGTAGGTCCCTCTCCACCTTCACCCCTCCCCGTCCGTGTGCGTGGTGGGTGCCCTTTCGCGCGGGCTAATTATTATTAGATTATTAAAATTGAATTAACGCAAGCCGTACACGGGGCGCCCAGGAAGAAGCAAATACTATCGTTATGGAATGTTACGGGAAACGCGATGCAACGCTGCGTTTGGCGTGCACGTGAAGGCAAAAGGGTGGCTTGTAATTAATTACCTCCCGACCCGATGTCAGCCCGGGTTCGCCTTTGTACCGTTTAGATACTGCGCATCTGAAAAGCGATCGCTTCTCCCCCCCAAAAGCGACATCAGCGACATCGTGTCGTGGTTTCGTTTTTGTTTTTTTCACGTACAGTAGATCGACCGTCTCTCAAATCGATTGTTTGTAAAACGCATTGAGCCTCCAGTGTGCATACGAACCGGTGTTTGTGTGTGTGTGTGTGTGTATGTGCATTGGGTACAGATAATTGAGGAAGAGGCGTCGTTTGCCAAGGGCACAGCAATTAGGGTCCGATTGTAACAATTTAACTACAATTTAGCACACTATTTGCTGGCGTCAGGGCCCAGGGCTGGGAATGTAGTTCTTTATGCTTTACAAACTTGTGTAATAATAAATGTATGTTTCCCCCCGTTCTACCTCCGCGAACCTTGTGCGAGCGTGGTGGCAAACGGGACGGGTGTCTAAGCGAAGAATAAGACCTGCGCTGCCACACCGGAAAAGTGAACCGCACACGAGAACGGTCGGTGGTGCAATTAATGCCACCAGGACCGAATGTGCAGGTACAAATAGTCATCGATCTGGTGCGCAAGCAACCGCCAACATTAGGGCAAACGGTAATGGACGTCATATGTGAAATGAAACGCAAGCACGCCGACGCGTTCCTGTTCCCGATCTATCGTGGCATAACATGCGCAATAAAGTTTAACACGGGCGGTAAAGCCAACTGCAGCTACACACCAACGGCAAAAAAAAACGAACGCAAGCGCTGTGTCTTTCTTGATATCAGTGTGATTAATTTGTTACTTCATTGACTTTGAGACGTATTGCCGTGGCAGAGATGCAGCAGATGCATACGTAACAGCACAAATGGAAGGAACTTATACGACAGCAGGAGAAAACGAGCGACAAATATGATTAACAAAATTACAGCGATTGAGTTTGACAAGGTACGCATCGAGGGGCGATCTTCGTCGATCCTCAGCATCCCGAATACCGCGTCCCACCGCCAGCGAGTGACATAAATGTGGCGATAATTTGACAAGGCGCCGAGTGCCTTCGGGCATCACCGGTGTATTTTATTCGCGCTCACAATTGTACATGGAAACGAAAACGCAATCGCTTTCTTCTGGCCCGGGATGGTAACGGTTGGCGATAAAAAAGTTTAATTAGTTTCACCGGGTCTGGATGGGTGAGTAACATGTAGATCATTAAGCGTGCGAGGAGGAAAAAAACTGTGCAGAGACTCGGGATTGCAAAAACCAATGCCCGGCGAAAGGTATCGATCACGATCGCGCGTAACGAATGCGTAAAAATAACGATCAAACTGATACGTGGAGTCGCGCGTACATCCACGGCCGGATATCTGCCCGGGCGATGATTAATCTTCCCGATCGAGTCAGTTATCGCGCGGTAGTTAATTTTTGCCGTTGTCGTACCCGGAGCACAGCGAAACATGATGATGATGATGATGTTGTTTATTGGTTTTATGTTTTGTATGCGTTCCAGCCGCCAGGTTCATTGAGTTTGATTCAATCGAACCGAGGACGGTTCACTGGATGGTATCGCAACATCAATAAAGTGACGCAAAGCCTGAAGGAAAAGTAGTTTTCGGGATCAGATTGGGACTGGAGTTTTTTTTTGTCATTTCTTGCCGCACATTGTACCGAGGCCCGAACCAAGCGTCAATCAATCGACCATGTTACGTATCCCGCAGGGTGGCATTAATGTATCGCCCACAAGCATCTAAATTGAGTGATTAAAAGTTGAACATTTTGTCCCGGCCACAAAAAAAAAGACAAAACAACAAGAACACCGTAACGGCGAGGGCTGTAAAACCGTGTCCCGTGGCCAAAGATGCTTTCGCCCTTTTCGCAAAGCCGTAAAACGGACAGCAAACAAACAAACAGTTAAAATCGAATCAGCAACCAAAATGGAACACATGTCTTTGTCCGGCGAGGGTTCATCTTCTCATCACTCGTTGATGTCGCTGATGGATTCATTCGGATGGTTGTACAGTTTTTTTTGTGGTCAATTTTTTCGGTTTTTCTTTGACGATGGTTTTTCTTTCTCGAAGGTGCAGATAAACCAGTCTGGCGTATGAAAACTCGAAATGCCCCTTGATGATGGGTGTATGTCAACCCGGCCGATCAGAACGATTGCGCTTCTCACGTCAGACGGTATGCCAACGTCTGGAAAATTTGAGCGACGATTAATTCATGAAAAATACCTACCAGAGCAGCAGCGTGGACCCCCGTTTCTAGCGGTCCTGACCGCTGTCTAACGCAAGAATTCGTGCAATTTGTTTGTAATTTAGCCCGGTTGTTTCAACCGAGAAGCATGGTGCATTGTTCGAATGGTTTTAGCTGAATTTTAATCACAATGGTCGAGATTGAGACATTAGTTTTGAGCGCGGAACAGGCTCATGCTGGGCATCGCAGATGCAAGGCCATGTACCGATGTGCAATGTTTCAGATGTTCTTATGGATGCAGTGCACGTGGAATAGGGTAGGAATGGAGTGATACTAGTAGGCATCGTTTAATTGGCATCAACATCAATCGAACCCCAACTATCGGCATCGCACAGTCTCGCCTCTCATTCGATCCATCGCCAGTGGCGCCGAATATTGGTGCGCAAGATGGAGGAAAAACATGAAGAAATAGCAGAAAAAAAAGCTTTCACCGCGATATAATCAACGGTTGTAAAAGTGGTTCGCCGGTATTCTTTTTTTGTGTGTGTGTTATTTGTTTGCGCTGTTGCGCCGGTTTTAATTACTAATTCAATGTGTTTATGCAAGAAAATTGCACACCGGCAGCGGATGGCGGGAGCATTGGGAAGACACTTTTACGCGCACCGCTCCCACAGATTAGACAGGGACTGGCCCTTTAGGCCCTCTGCCCGCAAGCCAGGTTGCACAGTTTCTGCTGTGTTTTATTACGCTGGTTAATGAGAATTTTTGCGCACACGGCGGCAAGTGTTGATTGAAAGTGAGATTGCCACCGGGCACACGAGTGGGTTGTAATGGGTCCTTCCTTGCCTACCTTGGCCCCGGGAAACCGGGATGGGCCCAGAAAATGCCCAGAGAGGCAGATCTCGCAAAGGGCTTAGGCTTAAAACGAAAAAAAAAAACACAAAAACAGGCAAGGACAAGCAAGGGAATGGGGCAGAATTACCGTGGTCTTGTAACCATGACCCGCATACGTAATTGTGTAAACGGTAATTTGCAATTTCCGTTTGATATTTTGCTCCGGTTCCCTTTTTTTCGTACTGTTGTTGTGTGGGTTGCATATGAAATGAAAAGAAATATTTAATGAAAGCTCTCATCTCACCGTGGGTGCGCACCAGCTCTTGTAAGTTGCAAGTGTCTAGGTAGTGTCAGTGGAATAGGTTGATGATAAAAACGAGTTGTTTTTACTACCAACTATGGTCGGCGTGGTAGTCCTTAATCATACGCAGCGGAAGCATTATTATGTATGCCCTATCCCTTGGCGATCAGAGGGAGATCAAGTGGGTCGGAGAAAGAGAGGAAATAAATGAACCACCCTTGCGTTTGTCTCATAAATCACTTGTCTAGTTAAACTGATCAGCGCAATGTTGAAACGGCATAAGCAAACGAAATACAAATATTTACCACAACTTCAATCACACGTACGCAAATAGCACAACCAGCGAACAAACAAACCAAATATGAATGCCAACGTAAAACCTTCCCCCAGTGTCCAGGTGGGATGGATCGTGCTGGGCGAAATTATGCAGCCCCAAAATGTGTGATCGTTACGGCGGTGGCGATCTTCACGGTGAATATTTACTGCCTTTCGCCACAGCTTACTGCACAGGCGGCGGCCAAGCAGGCGAGAAAAGTTTGTACGAAATGCTTCCCCATACCCACCCCGCGCACCGGTGTTGTTGTTTTGTGTGGATCGTCTGAAGCTCCCTGTTCGGGTTAAACGCATTTCGTTCTGTCATTAGCAGCGTGCGTTTAAATTAAACACTCACCCCATACTCGTGCGTTTGCAACTAAGTAGCACAATTTCGATGCATTCCATTGCGAATGGTACGAATGGTAGAGCTGTTTTTTTTTCATTTCGCGAGGAATGGTAGGGGTTGGGGTGGTGTACTAGGAAAAACGGTGCGCGCTGGGCCGGAGGCAGAGTTTGGAGTTGGCTCACGTCCACGCACATTTTGAAGCTGGTCTAATAAAGGTAATTATAACAGCAGCAGAGTTTATTGTGCAGAAGCGCATCCCGCGCTGATGGTATGATCATGTTCAAGGCACTGCACAGTGGACGAAATTCAAGCAAATGCTGGGATAAAACAAACAAACATTAGAAGAACAAAAAAACAAGCAAGGTTTGATTGAATAAAACAAATACCATTTTAGCTCTTAAGCTACAAGGAAAGGCGGAAGGAGCCATGCCCATCAATATTCAGAGATTTCTCTCACTCTACTTTGACACTCGATTTGTTGGAACTAATTTTGCGGTTTATCATTTCAAGATATTCAAGATATATTTTTTAATTCCCGATTGATTGGTTTATTGATGATGGAATCTGATTTTTATTTTGATTTCGTCCAGCAATTACGAGGTAATGTGAATTTGCTATTTCATCTATTTTTATTACTTAAAATATATCCAAAAACATTTTTTCCATGTCTTCGTCCACTGTGAACAATACGTTACAACACGGGACAGCCTAGCACAATAATGACTGTAGGTAGTGCACTGTTATCTTCAACCCAAAGGGCCTGGAATAGGGCATGGCGTTGGAAAGCAACGCGTCCGGTTAATGTATGTTTTGCATCGTTCCGTCCGATCGGTAGCGATAAAGAGCGAGTTGCCCTACGGTGAGATTTGATGATACGAATCCACCCAGATGTGGGTAATGCATTAAATAGGTGCAAAATATGCAAATTTATGAGCGAAGTACAATCATTCTAGACACCCAACTGTCTATTTGCAAGAGTGTGATTGTCATGAATCAATGACTAAGATGAGTATTGGTCTACTGTCCCGCATACTGGAGCAAAACGGAAACCGAAGCTTAGCATCGTACTTACCGGTACGGGAGAATGCAACAAAACAACTCCGCGTTGCGTGCCGATGCAACGTGTCCGTAACGAGGCAGGAATGAGAAGATTCACAAATTGACCGACAGCCCGCTGGACAGGTGAATATCCCAGGGCCGGCGAGAAATGGACGATACACATGCACGACGTGTACCTGAAATAAGGCACATCAGCCGAACGTAACAGAAGGTTGAAGATGCAATTGCACCACCAAACGACCGAAGGCGACCGAGTGTTTGGTGTTTGAAGGTTGAAGAAAAAATTCTACATAAAGATGATTGAGATGACCGGGAATGGTTTTTTCTTCCTTCGGCCCGTCCCGGGGAAGCCAACGGCAACTGAAAATCGCATGCCCAGTTAGGTGTAATTGAATGTGACAGCTATTCATTTTAATTTACGATCGCCTGTACGATCGCCAACTACAGTTGACCAGTTGGTTGCTTCGCCCCGGCAACATTGTGGCACTTTCTCTCGTGCGACTCGGCTCGGCTCGATGCATTACCCAGTGGATTATGGGTGCAGTTGGTGCAGTCGTCAAAATATTTACCAGCCCGCTTCGTGCGGGTATCCTTAGAGATCAATTACTGTTTCGTTATCAATTAGTGGCACGATTCGCTCGCTGTCAGTGCTGAAGCTTGGATCTGAGTACTTTCTATCGGCAGGGAGCGCGTTGCTTTTGTTTGTGCACCGCAAACAAACGGCTCCGGCGAACAGTTGGGCAGGATTTGCACGGGAGGTCACAGGAAACATTTCAATTGCTCTTGCCACATCCTTCGGAATGCATCGTTATCCTACGGGATGATGTGAGCGTGATGCACCGTGCACAACATCGGCCCAGCCAACATCGTACGGAGCTTAAGCCTGTAATCAGTGGTAATTAAGGTTTTGCCTTAGCCATGCCCTGTACGTGCTCGCTACAGTTGCAACAGGAAATGCAAACGGAATCGCATTGTAACACATCGATGATATTTGTTACAGCTTTTCCCCCACTCTTTTCTCTTCCATCGCGTTCCCCATCCCGGCGAATATTGAAAACTAATTAAATTAACATTCAACATTAACCGCACCGGTTGCCGTGAGGTTGGTGCACGTCCGTTGCATCTTTGGCCGCGCAACGCAACTGATCCATCAGGCGCAAAGTCGGCCCGAGAGCGAGAGAACCGTGCGTGCCACGAGGGGCTATGTCTGCCCCGGGGGAGTTGTTAGGTCGCGAAATCCACACCGAACGCTACCAGTGGAAACTCAGCCGACTTATTATCGGTTTTTGTTCGTTGTCGGGAGCGGCCCAAAGGGAAACGCATAAGAACGGATCAGAAGCAGAAAGGGAAGAGTGCGATAATAATGCGCCACCAACAGTGGACGTGAGGAGGAAAAGGAGGAGGAGGAGAAGAAGAACTGCAAAGCGGGTTGGGTTTTGGTCGAACATTGTGTTTGCTGTCATGTTGCACCGGATATCATATCCATCTTTCGCGAGCAGCTTTCTTATCGCCTCTATATGCATTGTTGCGCTCTGTTCTGGCAGCGATACTGGCCAACGGAATCTATCGGAATGACGAATCTACCACGCATGCACACGTGAGGCACTTGCATCGGAGTACCACTTGTCAAACAAAATGCAATAAAAGGGAAGGTTTTTGCGTGTATTGAAGTTTAGACCACCCGATACAGATACGCATCAGTGTTGCAAATTTGTTTTTGATCATATTCGGGTTGAAATTACCTTCACAAAACACACACTATTTGTAGCTGTACGTACAACAGCACATTCGTCTCACGTCCTTTCGGCTTCGGAGAAAGTCATTACGCACGCAGGGAGTTCGTCCCCGAGGGGAGTGTGCTTTTTTTTGTTTTTTTGCGTTACTGATGTTTACCGAACTCCATGGATATGAACTACTGAACTCCATGACAACCTCATTGCGGTTGTGCGATGACTTAAACGCTATAATTAGGAATCGTAAAAAATGGTAAACTATTCGCCGTGTTTTATTCCGCTGCAACTGTACGTGGTAGGACTTCGTAACTAATGTTGCAACTGCTAGTGGATCTTTACTTTACAGCTGAGTTGTACTGTAATTCCCTTATGTGGAATGTGCTCTTCGCGGTTAATAGTTACTTCGAGTGCGATCGGAAGCAATGGTAAAGAGTAAAATTACACAAAATTAGCACCTAAAGAATATGGTGCGTACGTGTTTGTATTAAACAACAAAAAAAAAACATACCATTCGTGAAGGTTATGCGGATGTGTATAATATTTTAATCATGATCATCCTGCGTTACAAAATCAACGGCCGTTGGCCACACTTTTGCACCACGTGTACTGCTTAACGAGCCCGATAACGCTGGAATCGTTCCGATCGGGTCTAATTAAAAACACTACGATCCACTAAATTAACCTAACGGCTTATTTATGCCGATCAGTCCCCATCCATTCCGTGACTTCAAATCCATCAATCTAGCGTTCGACTCTCCCACGCCCAGCGTCGCTGAATTATGGTTTCGACCGGTGGGGACAAATTCAATTTTCATCAGCATAAATCAAGCCAATTTACGAGCTCTGCTCCACTGGACGCTGGGGCTGGTTGCGAGAACTCGCCAAGTATCTCGATCGATCCCGCAAGGTGACGGACATTCCATCGACGTGATGTCTCCTATCGCACCCACTCGGCTCTCGCACTGCATACGCTTTCATCCGGACGCCAATCAAGAACTTCCATTATCATCCACCGGACTCTTGTAGCCCGGACACCACCCGGGCACAACAGGCTCTGATAACTCTGATGACTCGTCGCTAAACAAACACATAAAAAGCGGCTCACAACAATTTCTTGATTAGCAATCATAAATTTTCCATCAAGATTAGCTGCGTGATTACTAATAGCGTTCCACGCGCGTTATTCGGTTTCGCTTCCAAGCCATCGGTTCGGTTGACATCGTTCACGACTTCACGCGGTCGTTCGTTCGATGCAAATCGAATGATTTACGACGCAGCGCGATCAATTGGCTGAAAATTGAATTATTCAGCCCACCTTCACCGAGCGACGAAGGTGAGCGCACGATCTTGAGCCCGTTGTGCGAGCGGATACAATGTTTGCCGTGCTAATTACCCGTACGGAGGCCCTGCCCGGAAGGTCAGTACCGAGCGGGTCTCTCACGCCGGTCCAGCGCCGCACTAATCTAATCGGGGTCCTTTTCCCGTGCGATGCGAACCTCACTGCTCGCGATTAAGCTGCCAGCGGCATGATCGGAAAACAGGAACACACATATTTCGTGTATGCTATGATTAAATTAATTAATTTGTGCCCCGGCACCATGATCGCGCGGATGGAGCGATCAATCTGTGCTGCATCTTTTTCCGTCTCGGACGGCACCGGATCGGAAATCGGTGAACCAGTGGACGATGCGATACAATGATGATGATGATGATGCTGCGTTGGTCGATCGTTCTTGCCGTTTTTGGTGTGTTTGGCGTGTGTCTAGGGTGCGCACGGCCAGGAATGGAAAATTCAATCAACTTTTACAGCCTGTGACCATCATTAGCGTGTGGTTTTTAATCATCGAACGTCGTATACGTCGCGTACCGATCGGTGCGCGATGACTTGTCGCATTACTGTGCGTCGCACGGTGGTTTTTTGTTTCGTCTCCTGGTGCACTTGGACCAGTAAAGTCATATGTTGTGGCAGTTCGTAGACGTAAATGTGGTCTAGTGTTCTGACAGATGGCAACACAAGGACTGAGTCAGTGTGTTGCAACGGGATGGGATTGCAATAATGTCATTTGCGATGAAGTGTTTCTTCCGCCTGCGAGCAGCAAAGACAAGATGCGTGTAAATGGTGTGTGCTAGTGACAGTTTGACAGGCTAAACTACAGCGCAGAATGTCACACCGTGTCTCACTACTGGCTGCTAACAATTACTTTCAATCAAACAGCTAGATTCTGCCGAGTGCCGGAGAAGTACTCTGAGAAGAGAAGACAAAGTCTTGCTCCATACAACCAAGCGAGTGTAAGACATTTAATTGCTTTACTCATCTTCCCGTCGGCGGAGATAATTTAAAAATCGTAGGATTTCAACTTTGTGTTGGATAGCAACCCTTTCTTCTTAGATTGATATGTATTTCGAGCGGATTACTATAGAAGATGCAGTGAAGTGTCATTCGTGAAATCGAATCATACATCTGTATTGTCCGGGTTAATGTAATCAAGCCACGATGCATCCGAACGCTCCCATGCAACAATTGTGCGATCGCGGCAACATTACCCGTTCGACGTACGGTGGAATTCCAATTTCACGTTATGAGCGGAATTTATGACATTCGTCGGCCCCGAACCGGTCGAGGGAGCACACTTAACAGGTACATTTTTCCCGTGTCTGTGTCTCCGCACCGGATGACGATTGCATTGTGCTGCATTGCAATTGCAATTGGTGCCGCTTGTTCCGCTCGTCATCGCAACTCGATTAATCCCACCGTGCAGGGGGACGGTGGTGATGATTCACCCTTGCCGAGGTTGATCAACAATCGGCGAGGAGAAAAATTAAATCACAATTAATTAAATTACATGACACAAGGCTTTTTTGTTGCGCTTTAGCTCACACTCTCTCACACGCCAGCACACATACACCGCCACGACCACGCCTGTCCGGGGGGGACAATAAATCTGCGGAGTGGTGCAGGCTAATGGGATGTGCGGATTTGCTGTTTGAGAATCTCACTTATGGCTGCAAAAGCGCAACTCATTGCACGGTTTGTTGCACCTGCAATGGGTTGCTGCTGCAGCAGGGCTGCCGAGCAGCAAATAATTGTTAATTTGAATTTAGATTTATTAAGATGGAAATTTCTTGCGCGTGAATAGAACGTGTGGTCGCAAGTGTTTGATCCGCGACACGATCGCCGCACAGCATCGGTAGCCTTAGCCGGCGTTCGTGGAAAAATGAGCATCCTGGTCAGTAGCCGACAGAATGATTGGCAATCGGGCAGTGCCTTACAGATCGCAATATAACCTCGCATTTTGCACACGAAAAAAAACGGAAGGCGATAATGAATGGCTGCTGGCGTTGCATGGCGAGAGCGTGACTGGTCGATTGAACTGGGTCACAATGGGAAGTGCATTGTCACCGGTGCCCAGACCTCATTTGCAGCGGTGTCATGAATGCGTTCATTCACATTTCGACAAGCGTAGTATGCGATGGGTGCAGGTTAGTTCGCCGGAAGCCGATTACCTGATTTAACACGGCACGAAATGAAACGTTCTGCGGTGCAAAAAGTGTCAGCAAAATAAAATGGTCAACCCTTGGGGATGAAGTTGTACGAGCTAGAATGGTTTGCCCGTACATCATCACCATGAGGAGTTTTTTGTTTGTTGCAGAAACTATGCAACCTTGGATGATTCAAGCATGTGTAAATAAACACGTTTACTAGTGTGCTTTATACTTTACCAAACAACGGTAGCGATTGACAATCCTCGAGAGATTCAGCCAGTCCGGTTGCAATCGCTGGAGCGATCGTACGGATTTGGGGTGCAACTATTTCGCAAACTGACAAGATTGGCCCCACGGGACTGCTGGCCAAATGGAGCAGTCCAGCTCGAGCTCCGCGCTGTACGCATCGGAATCCTGCTCCTCGGTGTAGCAAATCGCATCGTCAGCCCCACGGACAGTATCATTGCCAACGGGGCAAAGGATGCCCCGGTTGATTCGCGTGCTGATGACTTTCGCGATTGTAACGATAGTGGACTTGAAAATGCGCATACCGTGTGCAACCAACACACGCGCAAAAGAAGCCACGGATCCTGCAGCAAAAAAAGGGTTCCACGTGCATTGGGACACATCGGTAACAATCGATGGGCTCGCAAATAGCAGTTGGATTCGGTTGCATGATGGAGTTCGGTGAGTCGTTCACATTCCACATGTCGCGTACCGCACGTTGGGCAGATTTAGTCGAGAAAAATAATGCACTGTGGAACTGTTGGCGAGCAATGAAATAAATAGCACTACATGTGACAGCACATACCACCACTGGGCTGTTTTACTTGACTTAGGCATTGGGACGTTCAGTTATGCTAGCAATGAAATAATGATACCGAGCGATCGATATGGGCCATGTTTTTTTCTTCTTTCCATTATCAGCGTTCAATGCATTGGCGTACCGTCGGAGCAGGAATCTGTTACCGAAGGTTCCTTGCAGAAATAAACACAAAAAAGTCGCCTTTCAACGTTATTACTTTTAGTTGAGTAATTTAAAATTATTGAGATGAATGTAAGGAAAATCGAAAGGTTCGTCGCTTGCTGTCTAATTGAGCTCTCCTGTTTAAAGTTGTTTCTCGTCAGCATGTCAGGCACACGGAAAGCATTTTCCTTCGTCTTTTTGTCTCTTTTAACTAATTTTAGTTCTCTCTTTACTGTCGTTTGTTCACACTCATCTTGGCATGGTTTAACCGCTTACGCGCACGCTATAAGCAGTCTGGAAAATAACCAAGCTGACAACAACCGGTAGTGGTGTACTTAGTGAATGAATAAAATGATCAACTTCATTTCTTGAGCGTCGCAAGTACACAAGCACCGTGTGTGTGTGTAGGTTGTTGTGGTAATTGACGGGCGGTACTTGAACCGATTTGTGGGTTTGAAGGGCTTATTTTCTTGCAACCATCTTTATCGTACCATACGGATCTTAACAAGAAAATCGAAGAAAAGTGAGTAAAATAATTACATTAGCGTTATTTCATTTGCTCGTTGAAGAAGTTGAGAATGAGTTATTCTACGCTCGTTTTCAGGGTAAAGAATTCTCCTTTGTCTGATAAATGAATAATCTGACAACGGTCCTACAAAATGGCATGCATCGAATTGGACCCGTACTGGTGAGATTATCAGCAAGTAATATGAAATGTCCGGTATTACTAATTTCATTACCTCCTACCGTGTGTGCAACGCTGGTTAAGGTAGCTGCCCGTACGAAGAAAGCCAGATACGGCCAGTAAACGAAGGAGTTGCTACCGATGAGGCAAGAATTCGACCACTGTTGGGGTATTCGCTTACCTCTTGTAAACGGATAACTTATCGCATTGAATCAGACATAACAATCCTTCGGAAAGCCTTCCGTTTTTTCCACTTCGTCCTGGGCGATGCGTGGTGCAGAAGTGCGCACACCAATATTGATACTTCAATTTTTAATTATCGATAACAGCGAAACGGTTCTGCCGGGAACAACAGCAACTAGCAAAAGCAAGAAAACATCTTCAGCACAAAAAAAGGGGAGATCCACGAGAAGGAGTCATTTCGCGTTGAAAATCTGCGCCGTGTCTTGTCCGCTCGGTTTGGTTCCCATTCGGGTTCGAAATGCGGGCAGAAGCCGATCTTATCGGTTCTAGTTAAATGTTATTAAACTTTTTCCACACCCCTTTAAATTTCCTTTTTTTTGTGGTTCGCCGTACCTACGTTGGGCACTGTACAGGTCGCAGATTCTCCGGTGGACCGCGGCATTCCGATTGCGTACGCAGATCCTGTGAAAATGAATGAAAAACGATCGATCGATCGGTAAAAAAAAATGGATCCGTAGTCCGTGTAAGGGCATCGCCGGGACCGACCGATCGCGCCAGCAGGCTCGCAACGGTGCGGGACCAACGGTGATCTTGTTAATTTATTTTAATTAAAAATTCATAAACAAGATGTAGTTCCGCGCCGGTCCTTGTTCGTGCCGGCCCGTTTCCTGCGCGCGTTTCGTGCCGGAAGGTTTCGGGACGGGCGATCGCACGCGCTCACATCTTTGCCGACGCAGAACCGGCCGGGGCGAAAAGAGTCATCCTTGTTTCTTTTTTTGTTGTGCCGTGCGATGGGAATGAGGTGCAACTGATGCACTGATCGATTTCTTCGATAACTTAACTTTAATTTCGCATTTACAAAAAAGTAAAAACCACTGCCGTTTTTCACCCGCAGGTATCGTGAAGTGCTTGTTAAACAGGCATTGTGATGTTAATGGAAAAGGTGCGTCTGCCAAAATTATCACTCCCCGTACCGGGGTTGAGTGTTTTGCTGTCAGTGTGATGCTATTTTACTTACCCTAAATCGCAGCTGTTAGTAATGGAAGCATGAGACTATTTTCCTGTGTGTTATTTCTATTTAAAAAATCACTTTCACCGTTTCAGTCGATTCCGTTACGATACTAGGGTCACTTTGATGACCTTTCGCTGACCGAACATGGTACCGTTGGGCATGGTTTTATCTTATCCAATCGATTTGCATGGTTCAAAAAGCCCTATAACCGGAATCGGGACCTAGCTCTGGAGGCACTACAAGACGAATCACTTGGAAATCTCGCCAGCGTATGTTCCAAAGCCGTAGATCGATAAAACAATCTGGTCAAGGTTGTCGATGAAGCTGTAAGATGGATTTGCACGCTCTGATTTTATGTACAGCTAATGAACGCAACACTTGATCGGGCCGACATAGGACTTGCACTTGGAAGTCCCAATGGTACCAGTTGAAGTCTGTTGTCCAGAGGCATGATTTAATTAAGAAATAAAACTGAACGACGGCATTGCTCGTGCTGGACATTGTTGTCCGACCCGAGTGACCGTTTTATCGAATAATTCTTCAAACAGTTGTGACTTGTAGCAGTTTCCTTACAACTATTCTCAACATCTGAAGTTTCATTCAAAGTACACACAAATATAATTTAATTTACGCATCAACAGAGCGAACAATTTGCTTCGAGGCATAAGATAAAAGCGAACCTGCAATGCCCCAACCGCGAAAGCGATTTCCCAAAGGGGGTTTTCGGGATGGCTGGTACGAAAATTCAATATCCATTTTAATGACGTTCGTTACAGAAAATTACAATTATTAGTATTTAATTTTCATTATTAAATAAAATCGATTCAAAAGCGGCTTCCTGCCGCTGGTGGTTGAAAAAAAGGGCCATGGATTGTGTGCATGTTTTCCCGACGCTTTCCATTTAGACGACGCCCCAACCCTATCTTGTTCATCTTGCACGATGAGGGCTCTGATAAGATTTCGTACCCGATGAACGAAAGAAGCAAAAATAATCACAATATTAATAAATGTAATCATTATTATCAACGCAATTATGATAATCATTTGGTTTCACACTTATGCGCATGCAGCGTTAGCAGCGCGCGGTAGTTTGGCGTAGTGAGAAGATGTAGAAACCCCGACATGAATTTTGGCGCTTGAACTGTTTCACTCTTTATTGCGACGTGTTGGATGTGTGCTGTTGAGCTTAAGGGGCAAACTTTGTACGTAAGTGAAATGAAAGCGTCCTTAGTGCGAGGTGTGCTGTGACCTTCGCGAGGCGTTGGTCCTTCCCGGATTGCTGATGCAGCAATTAATGTGGCTCTTTTTTCCATGCGCTTGGTCCTCTTGCAAGAATTGATAGGTTTTGTAGCCATATATAGGAACTTCCATTCGCTACAATTCTAGCAAAGCATCGGCAAGGCCCCTTGGGGGAAAAAGCCGTAAGCGCAAAGAACATCGGTTCTGTACCGGCGCAGAGTGGAGTGGAGTAGCCCATACAAAAACCAAACGCCAAACAGTAGCGCAAGATGAAAAACTAGCCCTGCTACACTTGGTAGCATCAATTACTGCTACACTCCATAAATAATTAAGTCTGTAAATGAACTCAAACGGAGCTCGCAGATTCGTTCTTGCGGCAGAGGAACGATCTTCACGGTAATTTCAATCGTATCGCATCCTTTCTCGTACTACTGCTGACAAGTTCAGGGCGCTTCTAGGGGCCTAACTATATACTCGCCACCCTTAGCCACCTCCCGCCCACGGGCCGTTGTGCGAAGTGCAGTGTTTTTGTTTGCCAGTGGCAGGTTGGTTTTTTCTGCCGTGTTGCGCTTCTTCATCTCGCGATCGCCGTTTTTCTCATTTAACACAACCGCGATCATCGCGCACGGCAGCATGTTTTGCTTCGATTCGTTCTCCTTAACGACACACACACACACAAGCCCATCTTCTTTCTGTACGGGGAATTGTGTGTGTTTTTCGCTCTGCTATTTCGCGCATCGATCGATCAGCGTTCGATTGTGACTATCCAATAAAGGATGATTGGTAAATAGAGTTGTAACCGGAGCAAAAAAAAAGCACACGCTCCATACTGTTCGACGGCTATCGTTAACTGAGACGGTTTTTTAGTCTCGTTTCTGCTACCCTTCGCTTGCGGGTTTCCGTCCTCCGCTTGCGTTGCAGTCTCTTTGGTGCGTTAGAAGATGTACAGCGCACTCATGTGCTCTCCCCGTGCACACCTCCATAAAAAGTTTAGCGGGATGCGACCGTGTGCCTGACTGTTTAAAGATTCATCTCGTGTTGCATGCCAATTGTAATGCGCTCGCGGAATTCCTTTCGTCTCCTTCTCCTGCTACCATCCATCCATCTCACGGACGTCCTTTACGCGACGGGGCTTTGGGTGCATGGTTGAATGATGGAATGTCTCGAAAGGGTGGCAACTCGCGTAACAAAACCGCATCGGAGTAAGTGCTCACCGCAATGAGCAAACAGCTTATGGTCATG
Source organism: Anopheles moucheti (assembly GCF_943734755.1). Classification (NCBI taxonomy): domain Eukaryota; kingdom Metazoa; phylum Arthropoda; class Insecta; order Diptera; family Culicidae; genus Anopheles; species Anopheles moucheti. Next base: position 9,735,510 of record NC_069141.1, on the reverse strand, counting down.
AGAGGAAATTAACTTGTTCAGCTTGCCCGTTCCACCCTGTACCGTATTGTGCTTGAGTGTACGCCGTCTTTGTGGGGCGTATATTTGGTACGTTGACATGTAGTCTCGCGTCCAGTGTTACATTATCTAAAATTATCTCTGATAATGGGAAAATTTGTACCGTATCGATAATTCTCAGCCAAAGTTCCAATTATTGTCGGTGGAATGGAATGAATGTATCGAAAAATTAATATTCTTCAACCATTCAATTACTTCCACTGTTTTGTTGGTTGCCAAGGTGTGATAAATGATCCTGCTTCCGATGAAGGCAAAGCAGTAAAGAAAACACACGGTACGGAAAGATTCCAGGTAGCTTTTAAAGCCATATCAGCACGAAACTACTTCAATCAGCGGGATGACCCGTTTCCGGGTACAAGCCAGCAATTTTATCCATTTATTACGCATAAGAGCACGGACAAGTAATGACCCCCGGCGAGTGTTATCTTTTAAGCGTACCGATGCGTTGTGGTGGTAACGCAACGCGAAAAAAAAATATCGTTTATCTTGTAAATGAAGTTTTCGATCATTTGATTAAATTTAGTAAAATTAATGCTCATTATCCTTAGCTTCCTCGTTTCCCTTGTGCGAATGTGTGATGGGTTCTTACGTGTGTTTTGTTGGTCTTTTCCATTTTTCTCCCCACAGGTTCCTGATCACGGTCCATCCTTTCGAGGAGTTGTGGCAGTGAGTAGAACCGCTCGGGACGTTTTTAGACAAGGTAAACGGGAGCGCCCACAGACGCCCCTGTTCGCGACACCAAGGAGCGACGCTCGCGCACTAGTGCGAGCGCGTAATACCGGTTCAAAATTTACAACATCGCACGGCTTGCGAACCTAGATCAGCCCAGTCGACCAATGGGCATATCGGACGAGGGCAACCGGCTGGAGGATATCGGACCCCATGAGGCACGGCCACCGCAGGGCAGTCCACTCGAGCGCAGCGCTAGCACGGGACAGCTGATGGGGAGCAGCGGGGGCGATCCGAACAGCCCACTGTCCGACCCGCACAGCGACGACGGTGGGGACGATTTTGCGCCAAAGAGGAAGCAACGACGGTACCGGACGACCTTTACGAGCTTTCAGCTGGAGGAGCTAGAGAAAGCGTTTTCGCGCACGCACTATCCGGATGTTTTTACCAGGTAAGTTGTACCGGGGACTTTTTTGAGACTGAAGTTGACGTCGAATATCAGGAAAGATCTCCATGGGTTAGGCTTCGTTAACCATCACTGAGCGTCAAGGACTGAACTTCATTGTCCGAAGACCACTTTTTATCAATAATCCGGTCCACATTCGAATAATGTTCAGTTCTTAGATGTCCTTGGCGTATTATTTAGGTCAGTAAACTTAAGTTCGTCCATAGATAATAAATTTTATTAACTTTTATATAAAACCTTGGTTCGATGCACCTCAATTCACTCGGTAGAAAATGTTAGGAATATAGTTTGATCGTCAGATCTATCAGAAAATAGCAGGTCATTGAAGCAACTTCAGACCTAAGGTTCTAAGGTTCTGAACTTCTAATCAGAAGTTCTTCTGCCAATTCCAAATAAATTTTTATAAAGTCCTTGAGGCAACTTGGCTGAGGCTTGAGGCTCCCTTAATAGAGAACAGTTATATGGTTGAGGATCAGCTATCAATCAGAAATTCTTTTGCGAACTTATCCTAATTTTGATGAAGTTTTGAGGCATATTTTGAGAAGATATCGTATGAAAAACTTCCGAAATAATTGAAAAACCTTAAAAATTTTCCAACATCCGACAAGGTACTAGGCTCCGACGGATTAGTGGCCGAATTAAATAAAATGCAATACTAGAACATATAATTCACCAATATTTGTACTTTGACTAGTAACGCTATTAGCGCTATTTATTTTTTTTACTTTAGCACTATTAACAGCATTAAATCTCATCTTCTACCTTAATCTTCATGTGAACTTTAAAGAGATATGGATAAAAAATGTATCAGTCCATGTTCGGAGCTTTGAAGTATTTTTTGCAAAATTCAACTCTACTTTCCGAGGAATTCCAAATTATTTTCGTGTAATTTTCTGTAAAAAAATATTACAAAAAGCATTAAAAGCACACGATAATAATAGCACGATTCTTCACAAAGCCGCATTGGAAAAGCTTGGAGTAAATTAGTTGGTGCAATATCCACATCATTATTTCGCCACTCCACGCTGCAATCACTGCAATCTGCAAACGTTTCGGTGAGTGACAATGTAATGGATTCCAATTATTGTCGTTGTACAAAACAAATAGCATCGCCCGTTGCGGCTGGCCGGGCGGACGAGCCGATGGCTGTTGGGAGACGTTGGGATACCCCCTGCTTGACCACGACAATTATTTAATCAACATTTCATTACCCACAGCACAAAACCACCAACACTTTGGTCACAGTGCACAAACCGGTGCACCACTTGATAGAGTGTGTGTATCAAATGCACCCTATGTGTCCACCCTTGCGATGGCTGTGTATCGCTCTACCGTGCTTTCGTGCTCGGGCGGCATTGCATAGTAGTAATTCACTAACAATAATAACAGTGCCACACTGTACCATTTTCCCTGTATGCCCGGCGCGCGTCTCGCCATCACTCGCCACCCGAACCCATCTAGTGTGCTTTAAAAGTTTTTTTTCTGTTGTTGTTGCGTGGCATTATAATTTCATGCTCGGGTGCGAAATGCACCAAATTATGCACCACCACCTCTTAAACATGCCGTCCTTTCTTGCCTCCCTCGCCACATTTTTCCCATTGCTCTAGCCGCTAGTCGCTGTGTTGTGGCTCGCTGTTCTGTCTGGTTTTGGGAAAGTGCAAACACACGCTGTTCCGATCCCGTGTTGTCACACCGACGGCATCTGCGCAAAAACAAAAAAAAAACAGAACCGGCTAAGCCGATCAAAACTGTATCATTTCACTGCTGGCGTGTGATCGTGCCTCTGCTCTATTGCCGGTGGATGTTCGTCCTCTGCTAACATACATACGCATATACACTCGAATGTACCCACACGCAAGATTAAAATGTACATACATTTAATTAATATGAATTATAAAATCATATCTCTTCCAATTCGCTGAACGTTGCAATTACTTGTGCGTGCGAGTTTTTTAAAATATTCACTGATAACATGTTTTCCCCCAAAAGCCTGGCCAGGCCCGATAGCACTTACTGAGCATAAAAGGGAACGAGCTAATTGAGCCCTAGCATAAGCACGGTTGACATTTTGACATCAATTATCGTTTTGCTGCTATAATGACGTTCATCTGATGCTGCCAAGTCATCACAATTCATTGCGTATTATCCAACAACGACATGTTAAATGGAATCCGGTTCAATTGACCCTCTGTGGATATTTCTTCTCTGCTTTAGGAGTCGCTCGTCTATATATTGAAATGTTTATTTGCGAGAAGGAAATAATCATTTGCCATTAGAACCGTTCATCGCGAGGTGCTGTTGCCAGTGCCGGAATGATACGTTTGTTTGCAGGCGCATACTCATTAGCCGAGCTCGTGGCAGTTGTGTTCATAATTAATCATAACGCTTGACGACACCGGTGACGGACGGTGCTTTTGGATTGTCGTGCGCTTTTTTTCTTCATTCCTCCCTACCATCGGCAAAGGTCGCTAACACAATAAATAAACATGGGCTTATCGATAATCATCCGGGTCCTGGCCAACCAACCGGCATCGCTCACAATGTCACCAGGAAACGCCCCGGAATTCTCAACTGCTCGGCAGCGGGTTAAGCGTTATTTGTCGCTCTATTTGGTTCGTGCCCGTTACCCGCTCGGGCCCGGTTTCGCTGTGCGATGCAGCAGTGCCCCACAAATGAATGAACACCGGCACGACAAATAACAACTACAGTACCGGGCGAAGCACCGCTAAGGGATGCAGTGTGATCGGGAGCATTAGCATAAAACATAATACAATTTGCATATTGATTAAATTTTAATTACTCACATCGCTTATCGATCATCGCGGTAGTATTTTTTTTTTGTTGTTGCACCCGTTTTGTTGGGCACTTTGGAGAATGCAGTATTTGCATGCGTTGTTTTCGTTCGACTGTGGCTAAATGAGTGCCCGTACACCATGCTCCATGCTGCAGTATTTGCTGCATGAAAAAGGACATAAATGCTTTATCGCATGAAATGATAACAATATTTTGTAGCAGGGCACTGGGGCGTGTGACTTCTTTATATCTCAAAACGTTTAAAAAAGACTTCTCATGCTGTTGCCCGATGCGTTCGGTTGCTTTATTTACTTCACAAGCTTATATTTAATTTATTTCGTTTTTTTTTTCGTTATTCTTCCAGGGAAGAGCTAGCGATGAAAATAGGACTGACCGAGGCCCGAATACAGGTGAGTCATAATGATGTCTACCATTGCGTTTGACTGCGCACGTTCTAGGAAGTGGCTAGCGCGCTGGAAAACCAGGAAACAAGCGCACGAACGCAAGCGTCCAGCGAAAAACTTCGGGAACATCGCGCGCAACCCTCATTTACGGTTCCAACCCTTCCGAAATTCGCAGTGCGAACTGTTTCTTACGTTGGGTTTTCCTTTTCTTTTGCATTGTTGTTATGCTATGATGTTAAACAATTTGAAGCAAACTAAATCCAAAGAAGTGGGAGATCTTTTTTTGCTCGATGCGATGTTTCGCCTGCTAGCATCTCATCCGCCAATGACATTCGTCGATACGGCCGCACGGAAAGCATATCACGCAACGTCATTAGTACAGCGCTTTCCTACCAATTGGTTGTTAAAAGGGAAGCAAATTAAATTAGTTCGCGTTCGGGACCTTTGCACACCGACCGTATCTCTTGCTGCCGGATAGGCTTGTATAGGGTTTTTGTGCTAGCACGAAAAGGTAATTCAATTGGAGCGTTAGTTTTACAAATTCAACTTAGCTTCATCTGATAGAGCGTTGCAAACGCCACAAAGTGAAGAATTGTTGGGAAGGAAATGGGAATTATGAGTTTGTCGGTATTTTGCTACAAATTGACCAGTTATTGGTGTGATTTTGTGGAAAAATCAGATGATTTCACATCCAAATCCGATTGGTCATTATGTTGACTTAATGTGACTAATCGAATCTCAATGTGAATCGTATATAGACCTCTGCCTCACCTTTGCTGTCGTTGCCAGTACTGAGTGAATCTTTATCAGATTCACGAATCTTAATAAATCTTTGAAATGAATGATTCATTATGAATCTCCATAAAAAAGGATCATGAATCCTCAACGATTCGAGATTCTCTATAAAAACCTGATTGTATGCTTTTTTTCTTTATGTTGCTAAAAAAAGAATGCTTATACAGTTGAAGTTAGTTGCAAAACATGAACAAAACAATTTGAAAAAAATAAAATTAGAAATTGATTGTGTTAACATTAATTAGAGGTATTTGAGTTTATAATACATAAATTGTATAACTCTCAACTATGCTTCTAATTTTTACTACTTAATACTTATAGTTTCCAAGACAAAACAAACATTCGCATTAGAATAATAAATTAAAATAGCTACTAGCAAAAAGAGAGCTGGAATGGTTTACGTAATCGAATCCTTTCATTGCCATTACCATTCCCAAAATTATGTTTCCGAAGTCACACATCTATGAGATTTCATGAATCCTTCAGTACACTTGATGCTTTTGAAAGTCTACTCGTGATTTGAATGATTCTTCTAAAAAGATTCATTAACCACAACACTATTTATTGACTCAATCGCTCTGTCACTTCGTTTATTGACTGACATCGTTGCCTCCAACATCTGCAAAGACGCAGAAACAGTAACGAAACAATTAACTATGGTAATTTATGAAGAGCTTTCCACAAAATAATTGTTTGTAGTATTCCATGACGAAAAAACATCCTGTGGTCAATTTGTTTCATTCGACTCCAGCACTTCAAGTATATAATTCATATCTTCTTTCGTGTAGCTTAATGTACCTATACGTACAACGAAAGTGCATGCCAATGAAAAGGATGTAACGTAAGCGCGTTCCTTCTTTTGTCCCATTCCCATGCTGAAATGCTATTGATTCGCCTTTTGCGCTCGGTACGACACGATGGAAAAATCCAATGGCTGGTTAGTTAAACAAACAGATTATCGACGATCACGTATTCACGTATCCCTTCTCCTGCAGTTGCCATGCCACCACCATCGCCACCGTCTCCTACGCCACCAACGATCCCACATGCTCGGGCGCATAAACACGTTCATTAGCATATTTATTATGTTGCTGGTTGGTGCCCGGCATGCACGTATGCATGTTTGCGTTCGATCGCGTTCCCCCCCACATACATAGAGGCGCGTACCGATGAAATCTCCCCACCTGATCGTGACCGAAGGGAACAAGCAAAAAACAACAGTACAAACCATACTGGTCGATGGGAGTGGGTGCATATGTACTGGGCGATGAATTTTCCCCTCCCGGTGTGCCAGAGTGCCGATGGGTGGAGTGAACATGGGAATCGCTGCTGGGGAGTACTACATAAACCGGGGCCCCAGACAACAGTCGACGCAATTTCATACCGCACACAGCGGGCTCTTGGATTGAAGAGCCGGTTGGCTCTTTATTTCCAGTTTTCTCGATTGGATTTTCGGGGGAGAGTTGGCAATATTGCTGGTGAAACCGTTTATCTTTTATGCATACACATCAAGTTATGGGAAGGAAGCGAACCAGCAACGCGCACTGGAAAGGCACGATGTTGAATCACGCATAAAAATGAATACATACCGCACCGTGCGCAGTAGTGTTCGTGAGCGAGCTAATTTGTCGTATGTTGGCCAACACCGGGTTGGGAATGTACACGCTGTATATAGTGAAGGAAATGAATCTTGGATATGCCCAAGCAATAAGGGAGCCAAGTAAATGAGCTGTACGGGGGAGGGCGTTGTAAAAGGGGAAAAAACAAGCTCCATAATTGTTAGCCCCGTCTATGTCGGGCGAACCGGACCGGACTACACCTGCCCGCCTGCCGGGGTGTGCCGTGCCGTGGCCGGGTAGGCGATAAATTTAGATTGATTTAATTACGAACTAAATTGAAGCAATGTCACCTACGATTACTGGCCGTTAGCAGCGTTACTCTTTTTGCCGCTTGACTTTTTGCGGCCTTAGTGTGAGTGTGTTGCCAGGCTATCGCAACCATTTTGCCTACGATCGGACCAATGCAGTCGGGGAAGCATATTTAATGGATAATAATGTCGTCTAATGGCAACTCGGTCCCGTGGTGGGTGATAGTTTTTTGTTGTTGAGTCAACTTACTCACTCCGGACAGGTGTGTGGGAAGGATTGGGTGGAGGAGGGCAGGAGCAAGGAGGAAGGATAAGCAATGGCCACAGGCAACGGCCCGGAAATTTATTGCTTTAATTAGTTGTTTTTTATGACGATGATTTTACACCTTACCACCATCATGGGTGGTGGAGGCCTCGAATGCCACCACTGTGGCGCACCACGATATCCTAGCGGTGGATAAATGGCATAATTGAATTTTAGTTTCCTTTTTATCGCGTGGCCCTAATTTATGCAAATAGATATATATATGTGTGTGCCTACACGGTCGCGAATGGAACCGAACGTCACATTAACGGTGAATGCGTAGACACTAAACGAGGCCATTCGAAATTAAGGATAATTAGCTAATCTAGCCGGCGGTTATTGAGCGGCCATTCGAAAAGGGATACAGGATAACAGGAAGCGGTCTCAAGAACGAACGAGAAAAAAAAACCGAACAAACCCCTTTGTGATCCTGGATTTTGAGTTTATGGTGCTTGGTTGAAGTGTGTAGTGGTGGTGCGGTCGAAGTTCACTGTCGTGGAACTCAAATTAAGGCTCATTTAGGAAAATGAAACATTACAGCCCTTCCAATGGGCCATTCCGGGCAGATAAACACATAATGCGACGGCAAACGAAGGGGGTTCCCAAAAGTGTGATCGTGAGTTCGGGGTTTACCAAGCAGGGCATTAGGCACAGTTGGGAAAACATAGCGAGATAAACTACCATTTTTGTTTGCTCCATTTTATCCTCACATTTTCCGACATCTTGATGATTGTTTTCGTGCCCGTTTGTGGGGCATCGTTTATAGCCTTCAACTCTGCAATTACACACCGAGTGAGACACACACACACACCGGCGCAAAACGGTGAGCAAAATGGGGCCCAATTTGTTGTTATCCATTAAGCGGTACTGTGAAATTTCGCAATATCGCCCAGTACCCACTCATCACCTGCTCGCGGGCTATCAATTTCACGATTTATCCATTGCATTGGCCCCATGTGCCGCGCGCATAATTTACAGCCCGTTACGTGGATAATCACGATTTTTCTATTAGACAAATCCCTGTTATTGAGGCATTGGCAGGATGCAATTCGTAGCTGGTGGTATCGGGGGTTTGTCGTTTTTTATAGCGCTCTTGCAGCCGACCGAACGCGCTGTGATAGGTGTCGGTGGTGGCGACCCGAGCAGAGCAATAGCAGTAGCAGCTACTACTTGTCCCGTTCGTATCCTTCGTGGTAAGCCATTTCCGCCGCCGGTAACAATGCGGGAAGAAAGCACAGAAAAACAAATGCCTTAAGAGAGCAAAAGTGAGCGATCGTTGCAGATCGTTATTAGCGGGTCTCACGAATTTATCCCGAAGGCATATCATTGCAATTGGCGTCGATTTCGCAGAACACGGCATGCGGCGACCGGGAGCCGGAGTTTCCTCGGCGCGCTGAGATATTTGCATAAATGTATGCACCGAGAGCTGTTGCGAGCGAGAAAAACCCTTGAATTTCTGGGGTTTTCTGTGCAATTCCGCACCTTTATCACATCGCCGTAGTTTTGCTAATTAATTTTATTGCATATAATCATACACAATCATTTAACGACGGTCCATTGCGAGGGCCGTTGCGTTTCTTCCCCGGTTCAGGTGGGATCTTAAATCTAGCGAGTGTGATTGGACCGATATGATAATGTTTATCTTTAATTTGGATACGTTTGCTTTTGGGGCAAAACCCGGAGTGAAAAGCTGGGAAGCTGTGATCCACAGTGCCTCCAGACGAAGATCGCAACCATCTAAACGTTTCATTTATCCAGCAGAAATAACATAGGGGCTATCAACCATGCGCAGTGCGTTGCAGCGCACGACACGTAACAAAAAAATTCCGGTAGCGAAAACCGGATGGGAATCGTTCAATTATTGATCGAATTGGAAATGATAACTTTGCGAGAAATCAAACAGTTTCATCATAAATGCTGCCCATCACACATATCACAACACAATCGGACTGCCGCACAGTCCTGTAATTCATACACTCGCCCAACCGGCCATTTGTGGTGTTTTCGTGGTTTTACCTGAATGTTGTTGTTTTTTTTTTCGTTTTCACATTGGAAAACATCCAACAGAATTGGGTTATTTTTTGGGTGGAATGGTTCGCAAAGAAAAGAAACAAAACCCATTCCAGTGCCATTCACCATTCACTCTTTCTTTCTGCTAATGAGTTTAATTGAAGGACATCGGCGTATACACGCCGGTACGGGAGTTTAATTAAATTTTCGGTACGAACAACTCGCTGCCCGAACCAATCGCGTCCACTTTCCAATGCGCTGCGAAAGTAACAATTCCACCGTGTGGAAAAACACGCACGCAGTTCACAATGGCAACTACGGGTCTGCAATGCCATTGTATAACTCCACATCCGCCTCGTGGCCGATTCTAGGCGCAGGGCGAACAGAAGAACAGTTGCTACGCAGTTGGGCGCAGCAATGATCATATCACATTAAGCCAATAAATGATGCAGAACATTTGATTGATTCGATTCCGATGCAAATTTCCGCAAACTTCGCCGAGACGTGGGGAGCTTTTTTTTGGCCCTAATAATAGTGCGCTTCTGTTGCGTTTGTCCCATTTCGTTGTTTTTATTTCTTTAGCAAAAAACGGAAAGATAACGGATGGTGGGCACTGTGCAGTACACGTGTGCATCACCTTTGACTTTCTTTGTGTAAGTGTGTGTGTGTGTGTGTGTTCGGAAAACACGGGGCGGAAGTTGTGACCCATACCATTGTGCCGGGGTCGCCACATGTGCCGCTTGGATGTTGGTGAAGTAAAGTCCCTCCGAGAAGTGGGTTCTTTTTGCGAAAACTGGCAACTGTATTATTTGCTGGGTCCTGGCGCTCATCTGTTGTTTTAAGAATGTCTTTGTTTGGGATCTAGACTTCAAACCAGCTAGAGGCTTAATTAATAGCTCAAAATTGTTCCATACAACCTCTTTCCAATATCAAATAATACCACAAAAATGCCTCTTAAATACGGCAAAAGAAGGGCATTAGAAAGCTTCTCACTTCATCACCTTCATAAGCCATCTGATGAGCAAATACCACAAACACCCGACACATCATGTGGCCCCGGACGGCTCCAATCGGCTTGCGGAGAACCTTTTTTTCCATCGTGACTCAGGAAACCACTCGTTAATCTCCCATTTGTCACTGTAATTCATTCGCCCGGCTCAGGCAGTCGGGTTTTTCATAAAGGCTCCCCTCTTAGCGCGCGTAATAGGATTTAAGGCTATTCGTTTGAATGCGTCTTGTTGTTTCTGTTCGTTGCCTCGTCGGTGTCGCATCGATACTAACCAGCGCGGATGACGCGCCCGAGATGTGTGTATTTTTGGTTTTGTTTCGATCTAAATACAAACCCCCGCCAGGCCCGGGTCCGTAATATAGCTCCATATTCGGTGCCCCGAGTTAACACCCCGGCGGAATATAAATGGGCCGTTCCAGGCCCATTCCATTACCTTTGCCGCCTTTGCTTGATTTTTGCTCGTGAAAAATATAATTTATGCTTTTCATGTTTTCTCAGTGATATTTTTTTTTAAAGCTCTCACTTTGGGTTTCCAGCCGAAATTAATAAAATAAAATACAAAAATTGCCTTGAATGTGTTGGTATGTCCCAATGTTGTTGTTGCTGGTTAGCGAACAACTATGGCGTGAGCAAATTATTGTGACCATTTTTTGCTGACGTTGTTGCTGTTGGTCCACATTCCTGCATGGGGCTCTCGCACACCGGGAGTATAACAAGGCCTCTCCACACAACCATCATCTTCACCCCATCTCAACCCCCCCCCCCCCCCCCTCAAGTTCACCATACAAAACGCAACGGCGGCGTTTGTCCAAGACCTAATTTTTCGTTTCAGTTTTTTTGATTAATTTTCTAAATTATTTTGACAGTTTAATTACCGTCGTTCATATAAATTTCGGTCCTAATCGATTGACCGCAGGGTGATGATGATGCTGGCGGTGGTGTGGTCCTGTGGGCGAGAGAGCACGCACAATCAAAAACTGGCGGCGGCATTGTGGTTTTTTTTTTTCATTCTGCCAGTTTCGTTTTGTGTCTCGTCCCAGCGTGTTGGCCGCGCCATCGTTCTTCCCTGTTCAGCAACGCTGGAAACGATGCGCAGGGAGGACGGTGAAGCAAAACGGCATGCTCTTAATTTAATCTTGCGAGGGTCAAATATTTGCATATTTAATTAACGATAATCTGTGTGTTCCCTCCGCGTCCAACCATTCGCCGTGTCGTGCAGGTTGTGCCGCCCCGTCGGGTTTTCTTTTTTTTTTGCGCTGTACGATACTCCAATGTTTTGGGGGCCTTCTATCGACGCCTTCCAGCGCGTATCAACTGCATATCAGCTGTCAGAACCCACCAGTCTCTTTTTCTTTCCTTCGCCTCTCCATTGCTTCAATTGCATGTGGAAGTGGGAAATGGAAATCTTGGTGAGCAGTGCTCCAAACTTCTGGCTGCTCCAATGTCATCTCGCTTTTGCTAAAGAGTTCTCGATCGCGACAAAACCGCAAAAGAAAGACCCAAACACAGCGACGAAATATGTAATCCGCAAGTCTGGGAGCTGCGATTTAGGTAGAAACATTTATCAAAACTGAAAATTTAATTATTTCTCCCGAGCCGAACTCGGTGAATGTGGAAGCTTCTGGCTATGGGGATTTATAGCGAGTAGATAAAGGCGTTCGTAACTACTTCTGTTATTTTCGTCCGGCTGTTTTTTTTACCCAGACAGACAGAGCACGGCGTCAGAGTATTTAAGATAGCTATGGAATGTGAAGCATCTTTAACGGGTTGATTTTGCGAACCGTTTGATGTGGATAAGTATTTTTCTGAACTAGAAAAGATGAAGTTGAATGCTGTTTACATGCAACCGTTTACACATTGTTGTATTGCAGTTGAAACTACCTTTGGAAGTTGCAGTTTGATTAATATGAAATTGATGGTACAATTAATGAATGGAATTCATTGTAATCAAGTGGAGATAGTTAATTAGGCGATTAACATTAATATACCCGAGAGAAGATGGTATGGGGACACAAGAGTTCCGATTGACAGCCTGCGCCATTTTCATCTACAGTTGAAACGCCAATAATCATCCCATAGAAACATAATCATCATCCAATTCGAGAGGTCTCTCGATGGGTTGAATCTGACGATGGTAGTTACAATGAACAAACAACCACTCTTTCCATCGACTGGATGCGACGATACGCACCCGTACCCGATCGTCAGATCTCGCGACATAAAATCCCACGGTCGGACATGATCGTTTCCCGTGTGCCGCCGACTCGCCAGGACCCTTTCGACAGGGGAGGCGATCAGATCGAAGGTTACAAGTTCCGGAACATCGTCGGCATTGTCAGAAACGAACGCGTAACCGTATGCCGCTCCAGGGACAGGTGGACAGAGGACAAGGCGAACAGTCAGACACAGCCGATCGAGCGGTAAAGATGGAATCAAAACGGAAACGGACAGAATCCCAAAACAGATCACGGCGGTGGGCTTTTGGCGTTCGGCGTCGGGATGAGATTTCTTTCCAGAAAGGCGCCAGGCACTTGGGTCTTTGCGCGAGATTCTACGAACCACACGACAAGATTTGGATGTTCGATAAGATGACACTAAACACGTTTATCGGTGACACGAGCCACTTTGCGCGCTACCACGGTGAATGTCGACACGGTCGGCATTGGCGGGGGTTTTATGGGCGAAACAATTTGTTTTGATCCCGCTGGACAGCATCCTGTCCGTTCGGATAAGATGACGCTTCAATCATCTAGCTGCAGTGCATTTTCGAACATCAAGTGTCTTATTTGGTTATGACAAAACGGCAATTGTATTAAATTTATCAAAACAATGTTCAAGAGTTAAAACACTCCTCAAGACCTTTTTTTTGGAACGAATTTGGACGAACTCAGAATTCTACAAAACCTTGGTTGATGGCTTTGCTTCAGTTGTTCCTTTATCTTCAAACTTCCCAACGTGAGCTTGTTTCACATTGAGACGCTACGGGGCCGTAGCCGAATCCCACAGCATCAGCTTCCTGCTAATTACTGCTCACTAACCCATCGCCCGCGGGTTCGGTCTCGAGCGTGCAGACAAAATTCCCCCACCGGCTCGACCGGAAATCACGTAGGTGGTAACATTATCACTCATTAATTACGGTCTAATCTAATAATACTAAATTATATGTCTGGCAGGGCGTATCTTCTTGATGGCGTAAAGCTATATTTGTCTTCCCGATTGGGATCTCTTCACGCGAAAAATGATATGTGGTAGTGACCTGAGTGCGTGGAGGTGGGATTCGCCTTGCTCCAAAATTGGGGTAAAGTTCTCTCAATTTCTGAGGAAATATGTTTGACTTTAAAATTGTTCAACAATCCAATCAGAGCGAGTGCTCCTTAATCTCTTCCCCGATGCTTATTCCAGAGTCCCAGGAGACATTTAACGGCATCGCCGTGCCGAAACGTGACAGCTTCGCACTTTAGATTGGGAAAACGTTTTGACAGCACGTGCAGAACCACACATCGTGCCCGTTCGCTCCCATCCAGACCTTCATTCCACGGCCCTTGTCGCGGGTGTTTCGGACGACTTCTCACGACCTCGGCCGGGGTAGTTGCAAACATTCGAACAGTGATCGCGTTAATGGTTCCATTACAAGCGCTTAGTGTTTGCTCATGATATTAATCGTTTCTCTCGTCGGACGGAAGGCCTCGACCTGACAGCGAATGCCACGATCATCGTGGACAGGCAAATGTAGAGCTTTCACGCTACCTTTCGAATCGGGTTCTGTTTTTTTCTTCTCTCGAATATGTGGAAGTGTTCGCAGCAGGAGGGTGGCGAGATTGGAGATATCTTGTGACCCCTTTGGGAACACCATTTGGCGTTTCACTTCACACAAACACACACGCACAACTTCGTGTAGAAACGCCTCGATGTATATGTAGCCAGGGTGCGATAGACAGTGACATAAACGAGTTACTGAAACGAACCCTCTCGGTTCACGGTCCATCAATCCATGCAGACGCCAGCATGGAAGACAGCTCGTACAAACATCGTTTGGAGGACTAGCGATCACGATCGTTATCAGGGCGGGGGCGGAGGGGAAAACCGTCGTGAAAAGCGTTGCTAATCAGCTGCAGAAGGTGTGCGAAGTATTCATTCCCTATGGGCCTCAGGAAGGTTCTTCCCACAGGCAGACCACCCGGATGGAGGCTCTAATCAAATTTATATCATTACTCGCCGTAAACATTTGACCGTTCCAACTTGGGTCTGCACAACGACTCAATGAAACCACGGTTTTATGTGCGTATGTCATTATCGAGAACCGTCGGGCACTCCGTGAGTGGCGCTGACAGATACGTATTTAGCTAAATAAACGAATCTACCAAATCTCCGGTCCGGTTGCGGTGTTTGATTGGAAGTAAGATCTTATCCCGTTTGTCCATACAAAACCCGAGCTCCACGGGGAAAAGTCGTGAATGATTGATGGATTGAGGCTGACGGTTGATGAAATGCTGATAAAAACATGTAGTTCTTGGGTATTCTTGACTTGATATACTGTATTCAGATGCTGTTTGTTTTGTGCTATGACTTTTACAGAACAAAATGTTGAAGTCTTGTCGGAACGAACTGCATCGGACACGATCGTACAGAACGTTTGTTCTCGTCTCTGTTCCAATGCTCAAAATTCCAATTTCGATGACAAATTACCACTAAACCAACAGAAAATGGAATGCGGCCCCGGGTCTCCATGTCCCCCAGAGAGCAAACAAAGCCGCTAATAGGCGCCCGCTCCAAAATGGCAGTACTTTACAACCCGATTAGTGTGTCTCCGGGCGGGCAGTGCGCAACGGTCTAAGACGATCAATAATTTAAAATCAATCCAGCGAATTACTTTAAGCATGCGTAGCAAAAATTATTACCGAAAGCGTCTTAACATTCTTCGGCTTCACCGTGCCGTCCCCGTGTGTGTAATTGGTTTCCCTCCAACCCCCCCCCCCCCCCCCCCCCCTTCGCGAGGAAAGGACGGTCCGCTTTATGTAAACCGATGCCCGCCGTGGGCAGAAGCTGAAAGACAAAAGGATGCCGAATATCATTCCCGCGGCGGATGCGCCGCGCGTCATAAACAATGGGGAAGAATAGAGCGAGAATTAGTTTCGATTATGTATTTATGAGGCGAGCGTCTTTTGGTTTGGTTTGTTGGGTCTCTTCGCCTTTCCTTTGCCGTGCCTGCTCCTATCTTGTGGAGTAGTATCGATTGATCCGAATCTTCGTCACAGGCGCAAAAAGGAATCGATCCACATGGCTTTTTGTATGTGTGGAAGCAAGCACACACAAGTGGAGGATGAAATCGAAATCGTACTCGGTATTGGGTGAGATGGTAGCCGCAACGATGGGAACGAAGGGTAGGTTGGCCGAGGGAAGATAAAAATTATGTGTTTTGAGCGCAGCATGGTGCTTTTGTTAATCTAATTCACCCCGGGAGGCCAGTGCCCACAGGATGGTTTTGGGTCCGTTTCGTTTCCTTTCGGTGTGTGGACTCGCATAGCCCCGGCTAACGATGTCCACGGAACCGCTAATCACCTGTTGCACTCCATCGGCGCTCGCGTCTCACAGTTGTACGTGTGTACGTCTTGTGCCGCTTATATGCAGGTCACGTTCGGCCCTGGCACCAGAGGACCCCGAAAACGAGACACAAAATTATTGCTAACGAGTCGACGGTTTTTTTCTGTTCTTGGGTGCCGAAATTCCCGGTATCACCCGCTAATCAGCCGCTGAATGCACGGTTTAGATGCTTATCTAGGGTGGAGGAATCGCACCGGCACTGCATATGCAATATTAATTGATTTGTAAATCGCCAATGACACCCGGTCCTCCAGATGCAACAGCTGCCCGGCATTCCTTCACACCACGGCGATATATCGGCGGCTAATGAACGCACCGAACGGGAAGAACCCATTCATTTCCGCGTGCAAATTGAGCTTGTGTACGCACTTGTGTCACCTTCTAATTACGCTTGCAGTTGTTTCAAACGGCGTATTATCCCGAAGCCCGTTCACCACGGCACCACCGAAAGGCACCACAAAAACAAGTCATAAACATGAGGAGATCCTGCGAACGTTCGATGGTAAATTGTAACGATGGCCAGTTTCGGTTCTCGCCTGCCCACGCTCGCGTGCAGCCGAGCGAACGTGCATAAACATAAAACTTCATCGACGCGTCCAACGGTCGCCATTGTTCTGGTGCGGTGCGAAATACAACGCCATCATCACCATTGCAGTTGCGAGGCAATCGCCCGCTGCGAGAGTGTTTACATAAAAGTGAACATATGCCCTGTCTGCCTGCACTCGGGAAATGGACTCGCACTGGACACTGCGAATGCGAATTCAATAATGATAATATTGGTTTTAAGTGTTTACGGACCATAAATCAGGATGTGGTAAATTGGATACTCCCGCGCCTAAAGCCCCAAAAGGGTTTTGGGTTCTCGAGAGAAGCCCACAGCGCAGAGTAACTTCCAGATCCAGAATGTGAGTTGGGTTGAAGTTGGGAATTGAAATCTGCATCGTTTCGTTTGGTCGTGTTGGACACGCGCTGACGATTGGTTTTTCCCAGACCTTGGGAAGCGTCTGGTGCCAGGGACCGGTGCGGGGATCCCTTTTGGAGGCAGGGCAGCGTGTTAATTGCACCAATCAGCTGCCAGCCCCGAAGGCACTGGTGCTAAAGGAACGTCAATTACCCGTGCAACGGGCGGCAAGATATGACCTCTTACCGAGAATAGCCATCGCCTTGAGTCATTCGTTGGTAACGAGCCGGTCGCGCTCCCGACGGTGGGTGAGACACTTATGCTAAGGGTTTTATCGCTGTTTAATGAATCTTAAAGAGGGTCCTCAACAAAGTAGTGAATGCTAGTCATTCGGTACGGATGATGGAGCCTTGGTTGGAGTACAACTGCTGATAGTTGGGTTAATGCTAAGCGAAGCATTCCCGCGCAAGAGTGGCGTAAGATCTTCGGCGATAGTGATCTTCAGCAATCTCTTCTTCCGTTTAAACGGTCAAATAGGTTTCCCTTTATTGAGAGAGAGAGAGAGAGCTTGTGAGTGGTGGATCTTAAGAAGCTACTAAAGCTCAGTGGAATTTCTCGGTGAAGTTTTAAAGATCCTTTCAATTTAATTAACTCAATAAAGATATGAGTTTCGGAGATGACTTCAATTCTCAGTTTTATTCTCAAATTCCAATTCCACACTGTTGCAGCTCGGCAAGAACTTTGTCCATGCCTCCAGCTGAAGGACATTTTCAACATCACGAACATCTCCACCAGCGTTGATCAAATTCATCGCTTCATATCCATCATCAAATAATCATCGCGTGCACGTAAGACGAAGCATATGATCATTGTTATTCCGTTCCGCTGCACCCATCGGATGCCGTTCCCGAATAACTTCCCGGACGCAAAATTATGAATTCCCCAACGCAATCCCAGAATTCGTCGTCGCTCCGTACACCCGTACCGGGCCCCATGGGAAGAGAATGGACGAGAATCCCATTTCGATTCCGAGAACGACATTAAAGTAATTGAAAAGTACGGACGGGCACGTTTGCGTTCGAGGCCATTTTGGCAGAGACATCATCCCCCATCATCGGAGCCTTCCGAAGGGTATTGCCGAAGTTTTATTAAATTATCATCACGCTAAATGTTGTCTGCTGTATGTGAGAGGGGTTGCCTTCGTTTTCGGGGCTTTGCGTACATCGAATTCGTGTCCCTGCGCTCGGTGCGCGATTGTCGAGTGTTTGTACGATAATTCTATAATGGCGGCTTGGAGTTTGTGGGATTTTTTTGAGAGCAAGATCGTCCACAACCATGGACGACGCATTCGTCTGATTTTTTTGTTGACGGTATGAGCGCGATTGTTTCGCACGATTTCCTACTTAAATTGCGTGCGCTCTTTCCTGCGCTCCAGAACGTGCACCGAAGAAGAGTAGTAATTTTCCGTAATTCAATTTTGCCTCATGTTTTAACCGCTTCCGTTACCCGTCCTTTCGCGTTTTTCTCCTTCCTGTCTAGGTTTGGTTCCAGAATCGAAGGGCGAAATGGCGCAAACAGGAAAAGGTCGGACCGCAGGGACATCCGTACAATCCGTATCTGGCGAGCGCCGCCCAAGTCCCGTCGGCCACCGTCGTCGCACCCTCCCTGCCACCGAACCCGTTCAGCCATCTTGGATTCAACCTGCGCAAACCGTTCGATGCGGCCAGCTTAGCCGCGTTCCGCTATCCATCGCTCGGTGCTAGCCATGTGCTACCCTCGGCCTACTTCAACCAGTTCCACCGGTAAGTATTCCCGGCCGGGGCACGTCCCGCCCGTCACCGACCGTTACACCGCCGTATGCTGATCCGATTTTTTCTCTCGCCCTAATAAGTGTCTCACCGTTCTCTTCCTTCGTTGACGAATTTTGCAGAGCGCCACCGCCGCCGCTGTTGCCACCGGGCGTTGGTACGCTCTACACACCGACCGCCTCCTTCCAGACGCTGTTGGCAAACATTTCGGCGGCGCAGCGCGCACCACCGTCGATGCCACCGTCGTCGAAGCCACCGCCGACCGGGGTGGATTACATGGCGCCCACCGGTCCGCCCACCATTCCGTCCGGGCCCGTTCCCACCTCGCCGGCATCGCCACCCATCTCGCCGACCGCGCTACCGCCCGTTGTGCCAGTTCCTCAGGCCGCGCTGCAGCCGCCGCCATCCCAACCCCCACCAACGGGTTCCGCGTCGCCACCGCAGGCCGACCGCCGGAGTTCGTCCATCGCCGCACTGAGGCTGAAGGCGCGCGAGCATGAGCTGCGATTGGAAATGTTACGCCAGAACGGCCATAGTGATATCTTAAGCTAAGGAACAGCGGCCACACAACCCACCAGATAGCTCCTATACTCCGGCCTCTACCTATTCGGTACAATGGCGATCCTTCGAGATTGTGCACAAAGATCAACTTAATATTTTGTATTTATCGCGAGAGGTATTACCAGACCAGAGGGTAGCAGAAACAAAGGGACATTGTACTCGATAGCAGTTAGCAAACGTCATTTCATCTTCATTCTCAAACCTCAACACTCGGATTGGACCTCATAACTGCATTCGTTCATTAGGACACTCAATTAATCAAATTAGTCTGTCCGGAGCGACACGCACACCGGCTCAGCGGCGATAAATGAAGTCTTCGCCGCAAGGTTCCGTCAGCGCAACACCCGTAACACCGGCAATTCGGCAATCAAACGTCACAATTCCGATTTGATCCCGCCGATCTCGTGTCCGACTGATTTCGTCCCGTACGGGCAAGACACTCGCCCATAATTATGCGCCACGTCGCCTTTCCCAAAAGCCGGGCAGCGCTGTGGTTGCCCTCGGGGATGTTCGACCCATTCTACCGCATGTGCGTGCCATCGCGCTAGCGTGACAAACGTCAAGCAATGGTCACTTTTTGATCCGTCCAAAACCCGCAAATTGCCGCAAATTACACAACCAAAAATAAAACACGAGCTACCGTGCACCCGGACTTGGTGCTTCCGAGTGTGGACACACGAAAACCACCTCGGACGAAAGGGAGACAAATAAATTCCACCCCGAGTTTGATTTCGATGAAACGTCATCCAGACACGTCACATAACAACGACGTGAATGAATGAAATTCTAAGCTCCAAACCCCCAAACCGGCCATCCACCGTCGTCACCTTGCGCCGGAACGAGCTACCTTGATGCAAAATCATCATTATACAAACGGAGCGTCCGGATCGCTTGGTGCAGGCGACGTATTTTTCATTCGCAAACCCGGTGATTATAACCATTATCACCATGCGAGTCTTCGGGTGGCCAGCGGGGCTTCCGGGGAGTTTTGCACTAACCGGAGCAAGATAAATTCAGCACCCTCCGGGAATGGTTGGCTTCTGGTTTTCCGCATTGATGCACGTCCCGGAAGCAACCTGCACCACGGCCCGTTTAAATCAGATCAAAAAGCAATACCGGGAAGGTGATGGCGAGCTAATTTTCATTTCATTCTAGACAACCAACGCGTTGCCGGTTTCAGTGCAGAGTTTCTGAGTAATCAAAAGGGGGCTTATTAATCAAGGGAGACTCAAATGCCGGCGCAGAACAGGAACGCTCAAGCACGAGAGATAAATTATTATTTTCCAGAGAATCACATAAATCACCACAAAGTCCTTGCGGGAGTTGATATCTAAATTGAGGTGAAAAAACCATCCACGATTTAATTGGCCACAGCGCAAATGGTAAAGAAACTTTACAACCTCCTTATCGAAATCGAAAATAAAAACGCGTGAAATATTGCGTGAACTTTGAACGTGGCAATGCTATAAAAAATTACTTAACTAAAAGCAGCTTATTAAATAATGTTAGCAAATAGCATAATTCATTTGATGCAAACGAAGATGTTGTGTCATTCCCTGTATAAACCGTCTTAACTTAGTTCTTGCAAACATTGCAGCAACGTTTAGCAATAGCAAACAGAAGAATAGCACAACGCAGAACAGCAAACCAGTGTACCAGTTTAGCATTAATCGCCTTTAGCCGTTAACGTAGCCAGTTTGTAACGCGTGCGCAAAGGATTCACAACGCAATGATTAGTATACTACGTTTCGTTTCGAGCCTGTACATAGTGTGGAAACGTCACGCGCATGGTTGACAGTAGACAGTAAGTTGTTTTTGATTGCTGAAAAAATAAACTATTTAATGACCACAAAACCCAAAAACGTTTGTTTTATCGTAAAGAATGTTTGAGAAATAGTAAGACCATTTTCTAAGCTAACACAAACAGAATCTGACGCGGGCCGACTTCACCCAACGGTTCGAACTGATTTCAAACAAACACAGGCACCATTCGCATGCTTGATTAATGCTGACCATTAACAGTAAATTAAACAAGCAAAACGAGCTCGCGGGCATCGCCGCGAGGGGCAGCATTTTAATTGAATTTCCCGTACCCTGACATTCGTGTCAAATTTCGAGTGCGTCGATGAGGTGCTGACACTTTGGTGGTGCGCTTGTCCCATAACATTGCATTTGCGCACACGGAAACCAACCGACTGAAAACGGCAACGCCAGCTCCATTCCTTCGGTCGGGTGTTACGAGGAAAATGGGGACGTTATTCAATTAAAAAGAAATATTGCGCTGTATTCGTTAAGAACCCATCGGCTAGCCCAGCGGCACCCAGGTCATTCCCATCTTGCCCCAAAAACCGTCCTTCCGTCCGAAAAGGTTAGCCGTAATTGAATTTTGTTGTTTTTTTTTTTGTTTCACGATCGTTCACGAACTGAACGCTCAAGGAAGCTTTTCTTGATGACGTCCTATCGCGCTTCCTTCGCCTGCTGCTTTTCGCTGATTCGGGTGGGTGGGTTACTTTTCAGAAACAATAATGCGTGATTGCCATTTTCCACCGTCATAATTAATGCTGCCCGCCCCTCATGCAGGGGAATTTGGGGATGATTTGTACAAGTTCGGGAGTTCTTTAGTGGTTGCAGTTTAATTCAGCCGCTGTATCACCAACCATTGCATGCAGGAAATATTCTTTACAGTGCCAGACCCCAGCTGCCAGTGGGCAGCTATGGTGCGCAACATTGTCTCATTGATTTCTACAAAACTCACGTCCGGCTAGCATAACCACCACCGTGCGTTGGGAGTGATGAATCGAATGAAACTGATGGAATCATTTTCGATTCATAAATCATAAACACACACAACACAACCCCTTCTTGACACTCGGGAACACACGGCCCAGAGCGCGATACAGAAAGTGGCCACTGTGAGATGACAGAGCGTGACGCAGCGAGAAGGAAAGAACGGAGGGTGAAGCTTTACTGTTGAGATTTCAGACAATTATCATTAAAATCAATTAAAAACCGTCGAAATCTACCTCACGACTTTTTGCTCACGCCTGCCCGCAACTGGCCTCGGTAAAGCGAAGAACGGAGACGCGAGAAAGAAGGACAAGATTGAGGCGTTTCTTGCAGGATTTATATGTTTTCTTTAACAAGGCGTAGCGGAAGCCAGCAGAAGCTGTGCTGAACTTTCAACGAGCTCTCAACCGGCACCGGGAGGGAGGAAGGTGGACGGCCATGTAGCCATGTTTCAAGGAGCATAACAAGCACAACGGTTGGTCCGAAGAATGTTGGCCACCCAAGCCCTCCCCCGCACCCAGAATGCTGGAGCTCATGGAGCTGTCAAAAAATTAATTATAAACAAATGTTCCAGCATACTTCGTTAGAGAGACGGTGGTGCACATTAGGATTGGCCTGTTGGACGATGCTGGCCGAAGCAGCATTCGTTTCATTTTGTTTTGTTTCTCCATACTGCGATGGTGGCAAATATGTTTGAAAGTGTTTTGCGATGTAGGTCAGACAGGAATTGACGATAACATTGAACTATCGGGAATATATTGTGCCAACATTCTTATCATTATTAGGATAACTATAAATAACATAACTAATATAACTATAAGTAAGATAATTTAAAACACCTTCACAATATTTGTTATTTTGTTTATTTCAAAGTTTTCGAGGTTTTCGAGATCGACTTGTATTCCTCCCCATTCCACACTTTAATTTACTGAGATAGTTCTTTACAGGAGTTTCATCCAAAATGAACGGGTTGGCGAGCTCAAACTACTGAATCACATAATTTGGATACAGAATCGGGTTCTCCATTTTGTGAATGTCAAATCGGTTAGCCTATATTTCAGCACAGGCGGATTCAAGAGTTGAGAAATATTTAATATAGTTTTTCGCGTTTAAAGTTGATGGAAACTAATCTGAGCTAAACTCTTGAATATACTCTTGACTAAATTGTGCGATTTCATACCCAGTTTATATTTTATTTAATAAAGTCATTAGTGTTTCACTATCAATCGCATCTTTTTTATTATTCGCTTATGCGATTCGATAATTTAGACTTGCCATATCCATTGTAAAACCCTGTAATCCTTCCTACTTTCTGGACCATCTGTTAATCTTTTTCAATTCTCAATATATTTGAAAAGCTTACAGCGTGTCAGTCCAAAATGCTTTAACGTCATCTTGCAAAAGTTCTTGTAAGTGAAAAACATTTCTACGCAAAGCGTCCAGTAATTCAACTTTCTCACAACAACTCGAAACTCCTTTATAAACTCATTTTGGCAAATTACAAAAAAATTAACAAATTGATGATGTGGACGACGTTCTCAGATCGCCAAGCTCGGTTTGGTGGCATATCGTGAACTTCGCTCTTGTTTGCATCATGCCACAAGCAACCTCACTCCAGCCAGAACCTATTTCCAGCCAAATCCAGCTCAACCGCACGGCGGAAGTGTTCCTGCTGAGCGTTGCCGTAAATCACACTCCTTAAATACGGGTTTATGGCAAGCATATTAAGAAAAATACGTTTAATTTTGTTTTAATTTCTTTCCTGCGTCTCCCTGTACCGTTGGGGGGGCTGATGGGAGCTTTTGGACGATTCGGTCATACTTAGCATACGGCACATACGGTTCGTGGACCATCATCACCAGCCGTCAAACGAGTGCTTGTCCTTGGAATTCACGCATCTCGACTCTCACGCACCGGGAAGCTGCCGCAAGGGAAGAAGGTTGGGGCAGAGAAACGTGAAAGAAGTAAAAAAAGGAGAGTAAACAACTCTTGGATCTTTTATTCCCTCCTTAAATCACCGCGCACACCCAACGCGAAGGATTTGCTTTAATGCTTCATAAAAGCACATATTAAAACTTGCCCGTTTCGATCGGGCCGGGAAAATATGGAAATATGATTAAAAAAAAACTACGACAAGCAGAGAAGATTTAGAACAGCAACAGGGCCATGGGATGGAACGATGGGCAACACAGAGCCTGCACGATTTTACGAGCATGCGGGCAAACTTTCGGTACGGGAACGGAAAAACTAGCTGCGCACCATCAAAAAATCACACAAACAATCTAAAGCTTACAAAGCCATTATTGCGGAGTCAATAAATTTGTGTTTGTGTGTGTGTGTATGTGGACGTGGATTTGTTGCGAGTTATTATCGATTTTTAACTGCAAGAATGGTGCTTAGCTCGTACGCCCGGCAGGCGGTGGATTTAATTTCATTAAAGTTATTAAATTGCCTCCACACTGAGCTCTGCCATGAGCTGAGCGCACGGCCGATGAAACGATGCCGAACGGATTGTTTTGCTATCGACAAAAAACCAGTTCCAATCCAATTTGATTATTCGCTGATAATGGTTAATGTACTTATAACAAACTCATTTCAAATCGCACAGCGGAAAAGGACGAGATGGCAGTCAATGGTTTGCAATGTAGAAGCTTCTCTGAGCTGTTTGAGAGACTGTAGGGAACTGCTGAGTACTTACGATAGATCACGTTCCTGGCGAACAGAACAAAATCGCTGATATGTTAAGCAGTGTCGTTTAACAGGTTTAATCACGTTTAACACTGACGCGATAGATTATGGCGAGAGCACATGGCGAAGCTGCAACGCACCAACACCGAAACACAGCACTACTACCGCAACGAACACAACACTTTTCCGCGACACATCTGCGTTGATGCGTTGACACTGATGCGATTAATTATGCGCACATGGCGAAGCTGCAACGCACCAACACCGAAACACAACACTACCTAAAAAACACACCGGCTAATTCAACCTTAACATTGATTGAATACGCAATCGCATCGATGCGTTTAACACTGATGCGATGGATCACAAGCAAATGGCGAAGCTGCCACGCACCAACACCGACACACAGCACTACTACCGGAACGAACACAACACTGCGACACATCTACACGAAATATTAGACTACGTGCTCCCTTGCCGCTAAGGAAGCGTATAATAGAGAAATTGCGCAACACATCACATCCGGGAGAACAAGCAATTACACACATGATTTGATTTGAAAAAATTGCAAACACTTCGCGCAAACACTATGCCTAGTATGCCACTAGTATGCCAAAAAGAAATCACTCGACACAACCGTTATCCAATAAAACACATAACTGTCACATCGCATCAATTAAAATCCGCAGCATTCTGCCACGACCGCCCGAAATTGACTGAGGCACTACCGATCGTATTGTTACGATTGAGATCAACGATCAAGAGAGATAACGTAAAACAATTGATGAGCACGATAAGGTCAACACACACTCAGCACGATGACAAAAACAAGTCGTACGTACAAGCAGAATTAGGATCATGTACGCATGTGTGGCTGCGCATCGATGCCGCTCGCCCCACACTCTCCCAACAACACTCTCCAGGCGCAAGAAGATTCTCTCCCGATAAGCACTACGACAGTGCCGGACGAAAATAAGTACACCGCACGATATGATCGCGTTGACACAATACCGGAACGATGTTGTAATTAAAGGGGGGGAATGATGTAGGGAACTGCTCGAAAGCAGTAAACAGCGAACTGCTCGATAGCAGGAATCAAGTAACTGCTCGATAAGGGAATTGTCCTTATGCGCCAAGAAACAACTAGGATTAATAAAAACCCTCTAATAATCTGAACGAGTATGTCGATTTCCCGCAACTCATCCGAACCACCTCCGCGTATAGTAAATTCTGTGCAATTGCGAACCTCCCCAAAAGACATTGGGGCATGGCCCGGCTCCAGCTAGAACCGTAATTAATGACCCCCTAGTGTTATTGACAGTCGCCATAATCATCGTTAATGAATTGAACTACATCCGCATATTGATGGTGGATAGCATTCGGACCACCAAAAGCTGTTCACACCAAACCACACGTCACGCATCCACGTACGGCGCTCCAGTGAACGACTGGCATTCTTCAGGTATTAATCGTTGCCTTAGTTTTGACATTCAAGCGCTCATTTCCTTTCCGGGGCATTGGTACGGTTGATGAAGTGTGGTGTGTACTAGGTTTTCTTGGGTGCTCTCGTGCTGTCGCTGTGGAATTCTTGCACCCAAAAAACCATTCATCATGCAAAGGAACGGTTTCGAAATATTTGTTGAAATAATAAATTTGAACAATTAGGACGCCACATGATTGATCTTTGTGTTCTGGTCCTGTTGATAAATGATTTTCAACGAAACGACTCTTCAGCACAATTATGTTTAAAATATATTTTCATTTGTTTTCCAGACAATTCTTCCTTTGAACAAACACAACTACTACAGAGGAACGTTCATAATTTACGATCACATTGACCATCGGGTTGAAATTAGCAACAGACCTCATAATACATCTTCTCGTTCACGATCGGCAACGATGCGCCAACGAAAAGCTGGAAGAAAAAAACCCAAACCCCGAAAATAATTTAATTTTATTACAGTCCTTGCAATCAGTCCGACATCCTTTCCCAAGCACCGGCCGCATGCGCGGGATCGCGGGACATTAAAATTAACAGTGCGCACTAATTTCATATTAACCATTTTTCACCTTTCGCTTAGAAACAATCTAATGAAAATTTATGTTTTAATAAAACGCCACACACTCGGGCCCTGGGGGGAGGAGTGCGCACAACCCAAAACCAGGCCCGTGTTGGTACACATTTGTTTTCACGTGTTTTGACAAACCCGGCACAAACCTCTAGCGGGCGCACGTCACCGACCAGCCACTCATAGCGCAAACGCCGGCCGATAGAAACAAAAATAACAGACGCACACCTTCCCCTTCGCCCGAAACAATCATAAAGCCGTCCGGCCGTTCGTTGGGATCAAATTAGATTGCGCGATTAAACGGTGGACCCCTTGCGGTGCGTCGGAGAAAGGTTCAAACGGTCCCGGGGTAACGACGATTGTGGTGCTGGGTTCGGAAGAATCGAAGAAGCAAAGCGAAACCAATCTGGTTCCAGACAACCCGATACATCGAAGTCATCGCCGATCGGGATCCGTGCCGCGTACGGTCAGGGCGGCCGCGGGCGACCAACGATCATTTGTAGCCGTGAGAGCTAATAAAATAAAAATTTATTTACTTTTTATGAAACGGAACATAAAATTAAATAATAAAAATATAATTTATGGTATTTTAGGAAATTAGATAGACACAAAAATTATTACCCCGAATAACGACGAGACGAGATGGAGTCGTTAGGCGTATGGGAGCGATCGTGGGAGCTGTTCGTGGGAGGCGCGGGAGTTGCTGTCCGAGGGGCTGCTCTCCTATTGCTGGGGAGCGGGTAGGGCTAGGAAACAACGATATGTAAAGCAACAAGGAACGCGAGAAGCGAAAACCCGCCAGGACACATTTTATTCGTCAACAGCGGTATTTAATTCAATCATAGCGTGGGGTTTTACACAAACCAAACGAAGCTCGGGCGAAACATTTTCCCCCACCGGTGTCCGTTCACACAGAAAGCTTATTAATCGAGAGTGACTGCTGGTTGCCTTCTGCGTTGGCTCGCAAGGGAGTGCATGAAACGGAGCGTCAGGCAGGATTTATTTCACTCTGCGCTGTCGGGCCCCACTTCAGAGGCTGGCAGGGCAGAAACGGGCAGAGATTATCCTACAAAATTCATAAAATTATACAATCAAAAGCGTCCCGTTTCTAAACGCACCGCCCCTTCGGGTGACATCGATGCTCGAGCCGGCGACGAACACCGGCGGCCGATTATGATGGAAGGCGCAAGGCAGGCGGAACGCTCCTTCCAACCATCTACCCAACCTGAAGAAGATCACAGAAAACCATCAATAATAGTAAATCGTCTTACCGATGACTTTTAATAGACTCTAGTTGGGTGTTAAATGAGGTGTGGAATGTCATCCGACGGTGTTACCGAAAAAGCGACATTCGGTATGCTGTTTCTTTTTTTTTCGTTAATATGAACTCCGATTAGGACAGGGTTGCAGCTGGGAAGGGTTAGGAACTCACTCTCCTGGTGGTGGGATATGCCATAATGTCATCCGTACTGGCAAGATGACACGCACTTATCACAGCGGGATGCTCAGCTCGCTTTCGATGCTGCTCGCAGCAAATGGAGCATTCGGGCCATGTTCGGTTAGCACGATCCGCCCGATTGATCACCGTTTCGATCACAATTGTTACGATTTATGGCACTGGGATGGTTTTTGTTCGGATTCGGACAAGCAGTAAATGGGCCGCGTACTGTTCGGGTTGTTTTTGTTTTCTCGTTTTTTTTTTTTTGGCCAAGCTATCCGTTCCCTACCCGAAGAGATGTAAATTTTATCGATCAGCTATATACGGCCAAAACAAACACGCAGTCCCCCAAATCCATCGTTTTGTGGTACGATTTATGAGCGGTATCATTTCCGGGTGTTTGTTCACGATATTTAAACGAATTAATTCCGGGGCGATTCGTAGTCGAGCGAAATGGTGAGATATGTGATCATCATTAATTAGCCAAAACCGGGTGGTATGGTGTGGGTTTTTTTCTATTTGCTTTATTCTTACATGTGATAGAAATAGACTTCAATATTTTGCCGAAAACTTCCAACAAGATTTAGCAAATTCTAGGATATTGCTTTAATGTTTAAGTAAACCAACAAATGGGTGATAAAACGAAAAATTATTTTCAAGATCTATCAATTTGACTGAAATTGTGGAATAATCCTGGAACTTATTGGAAATTATCCACTACACTATTAACTATGTTTGTCTGACCTGATAGATGTTTGTTATAACCGCTCACGGTTTATTCTATTATCTTGACCTTTCCGACGGACGTATCAACGCCATCACTCCATCTCAATTTGGACCTATCACGCCTCCTTTGACCATGTGAACGAACATAAAAGGACTTTACGGGTTAGGTCGTCCGGTGTTATTCTAATGACATGATCGGTCCACGGGAGCCTGGCGAGTCGAATCCACCGTAAGAGAGTGACTTCTTCGTTCCGGCGATAATGCTCCGTTGTCCTTCCACACTAGGAGGCTAAGAAGCTTCTGCAGCTAAGAGGTTTTCGTCAGTTTAGGACAATGTTTATCTCTCAGAGCACCATAGACTATTGATGTCTAAGTCATTAACGAATGCCAAAATCAGGATTTACTTACACAAGACGGTCTCCGAAGTTTCCACCACCAAGTTCCGGATGCCCTCTCTAGCGTTAGGTCGCCCCAGAGTGTATTCCAAAAAACTCACTAAAGTTTGTGTTGCTGCTCATTCCTGTTGTGGTTGATAGGCCAATTTATGCCAAACATAGCAAATTATTCATTATTACGAAAGGGCTCACATCTACTGGATTCATTGGAGAATACCATCACCATAGCGAGCACCTTGTTGAATTCCTCTTAGTTACTTCGTGCTGCCGATAGATCACCTGCCATTTGAATGCATACATCATACTAACATCAAAAAACACTTATAAGTCCCGCGTTGCATTCACAGCACAGTCTTGCCCGTAGGAAGCTCCCCAGTAATTAACGCTTGCACATTTTCTCTTTCCCGCGCGAATGCATCGTTCCTTATGGCTGTTTAATGGCACGTCCCGAAAACACACCAGCGCACGGTCGTCATCGTTAAACGTCCATTACGGGAGGAGGGAGGGAAATCGTAAAAAAGGTACATATTTCCTTCGACCATT
Source organism: Anopheles moucheti (assembly GCF_943734755.1). NCBI lineage: Eukaryota > Metazoa > Arthropoda > Insecta > Diptera > Culicidae > Anopheles > Anopheles moucheti. The sequence continues at coordinate 9,705,619 of NC_069141.1, read as the reverse complement.
CGGAAAACCGAACGAAAGGGTGGACTGAAAATATGACAACGGCCACACTAAAACTATAACCGAGTGAAAATATGCCTTCCACAACACAAAGAAACCATGTTTCATTTGGTATGGAAATTTATCGATGCAATCCTCGTAAAGTTGGGCTATCCTTTCCGCTAGTCCGTTAGTGCGTCAGCGTGCCTCGCTGTTTCCTGCGTGCTCCGGCATGCGCCACATGAGTCGTCACGATTGCACCCGATGTTGTGTGTTTTATTTCTTTCGCTTAATTTCACGATCCACACGGACACACACGTACGCGGCTCAACTGCAGCACCGGTACAGAAATCCATTACCGGCAATCAAGCTAAAACGGCTCTGCTGACCCCTCAAGAAATATGGGAATTCCTACAGTCTTGTCTTCGGCCTCACGGTCCGCAGGGGGAACAGGGGCACAGGACGGAGTAGGACTTGCAACGTTGCATTCTGCGCGGTCCGAAACGACCCATCAACTGCAATGCTAACAAATTGAATTTAGCAGCCGATAATGATTGAAGCTTGTGAGAAAGGAAGCGTGATCTGTGCGAGCCCGGACTAAGGATTCCCTAATCCCCTTTCGGGGGTTTATCGGTGTCCCGTGGCTCTCCGGGTCCTCCTCCCAGCCCCTGACAGGCACCATGTATTCCGGAGATAAGGAAGTCGACTGTTTGACGAATTTCGCCCTGTCCATCTCGACGGTACAGTCGGATGCGCCGGAAGGTGGCACACGGCACGGAATGGCATTTATCGGACGCGGTTATAAATGAACTTCAATTTATTACATTCTAAATTGCCTACCGCAGCGCGGAATGAAATAGCAATATTCATCAGCACGGCCACGGTGCGAAGCATCGGCTCGAAATGGTGCACCTTGAAGCATGACGAAACGTGCAATTGCAACACAGCGGCAACACCGGTGGAATCCGGTCCGGCGTGTAAGTGTTTTTAGCTTTTCTTAATTTTATTTGTTTCGTTATTCTGCCAAAGTCCGCTCAAACGCACTCGAGGGTGCATCAGTACGGCAAGGAAAAGCGGGGCCAACTCCAAAACGCGCCACGGCTGATGACGAATGATTGATTGAGAGTGAAATTGCGTTTTTTTTGCCCACACTGTTGTTGTGGTTTACACACACACAAAAAAACACCCTGTTTCGAACGGAGTTGTAGTGTCTGCTCTTGTTAGTATCAGCGTAACGAATGATCCCATATGTATGGCGTGTAATCAAAACGGAAAGGTTCCAGTTTAAGACACTATTGCAATACTGAGCACTTTTTTGTCTTTATCTGATGTGTACCGGGTAGTTTAAGACCTTTCTAATTAATTTTAAGAGATTTTTTTGTTGAAACTACTGAAGGTACCTACAAGGTTCATGCCTAATTCAACGGACAACGTCTGACATTTGATCAGTAGCTCAAGATGGACGACTTCTAGATTATTCCTCCAAATCTAAAGCATCTCTTTACTAACAAAGATATCAAGCCTCACTTTCAATTCAAAACCCCCTAAGTCAACCGAAGTAACCAAGCTACTGGAAGAGGACTGGAGAGTCTCGAGGATATAGTCTGAAGGTGTGTGACCATTATACTGTACCTTTTGCGATTTGTAAGGCTTAACGCAAAGAAGATAACGACATTTAGGATCTCACTTTCTATCTCTATTAGCTGAACATTAGCACAACTTCGTACTCAAAAACCTCTTATCTTTGGAGATTTAAACCTTTGGATGTTATATAAGATACTTGTATTATATTTTACATAAGGGTTATTTAAATAGTATTTTAAACATAAGCGATCCGAACATTCCCATTCGTACAAAACGTACCATCAATTGTAGGTTTACTCATTTCCGATCACCTCAAACACACACACGAAAAAAGAGAATCGATTTCATTTCAATTCAAATTGCCCATTTCCACGCACCGAAATTCGTCCGTCCGCGTGCGTTCATTTGACCACTAATTCACTTCGCTCCACTGTACGATTACTACACTACACACACCCCGGTACCACACTCCCCCCCCCGGGCTTCGTCCCCTTGCCATCCATCACCATAAGGCACCCGGGCTGGCGATTGGTTTGCAACGAAAATATGCAAAATATAATCAATATAAAAAAATATTCATTAATTTGTTTACAAAGAGGAACAGAAAATCCAATTTGCAATAACGCATATTTCACTTTTACGATCATTTATTATTCACACACTGCGCCCGTCTCTCTCTCTCACACTCTCGGGGCGGGCGGGCGTTTACCCGGTGCAGGGTGGCGCAGCATACCCTCCGAGGGTTGCAGTCGCGAATGGTTGCTCGTTTCGCTCGTGCAGCACAAGCCGGGCAGCATCCCGAAGGCGTCGTCGTCATCGTCGTCTGCGGGCCGGCAAGGAGAACGATCCGGCTGGAAAATGCTCACCCCAAGCTCACGATCGCACACCCGGCAGCTGCCCGTACGGTGGTGGCTGGAAGCAGCGATTTTACGACGCCTTGAACGCCACACGGCAGAAGGATAACGAGTCCAGAAGTGCGGGTGCAATGTGCATACAATCGAACCGGACGAGTACGAGAACGGGGGCTGAAGTGTGTGTGTGTGTGTGCTGGCAGTAAATAATCAGCCAACCGCGAATGATTTTTGTTTGTTTTTCAAATTTATTCATGTTCAATATGTTATCGTTATGGATCGTCAACGGCAATTGTCGGTAGTAAACGAGGACGCAACATTCGTCCAAGGGTTCCAAAACCACGGCACAAAGGAGCGAATGAAGTCGAGAGGGAATACCCTTTATGCCATCTCCTTCTCGGCTCGTTAACGGCTTGAGGGTTACGATTTGGCCATTTTTACTGCTCGCAATGACTCCCGCGGACTACATATATTGGCGAGCGGGGTTCGGAGCATGTACGGTTGTGATTCAAAGTGAGCACACGGGGTCGGCTGATTCGGTAGGTCGCTGAGGATTTAAATGTGATTTCATGCTTGGTATGCACGGGACGAGGGCCCTCGGGTCGTATGGCGTCAGTATACAAAGTAAACAAATTAAATAATCTTAAATTATTTCCGTTGCGCATGGAACGATCGTCTGCGGGTAAGGTGGGATACGATCAACAACCTAATACATCCTGTACTTTGCGTTTCAATCGCTTTCTTTGGAAAGAAGAATGTAATTGTGGTTTGAATATTTTGATTGCTTAACAATCAAACTCTTTTCATATAAGATATTTTAATCCTTTTCTATACAGAACAGATTTGTTCTTTATAATTTGGTGTACATTGTTTGTATCACTCACCCTTCGAGAAGAAAATGTAATCATCTCACAACCTATCATAAACACGTAATAAATTGCATACACTTAATGTTTCGCACTGTACACACATTCGCAACTCGAGCAACTTGTCAACTAACTGAGACAAAAACTGAAAACACACATTTTACGTCTACAAACCATCGGATACACCGAAAGCGAGAGGAAAAACAACCTTCGTCAAAATAACACACCGTACAGAGACGAATGTAGCCTCAATTTGCATACTACATCAGTCACTAAAGTAAAGGTGCCGCTTTAGGGGGTACCGAAACCACACGTGTATCGAACCGATGTTCGGAAGTTGTCACAATATGCCCCACAGCCATAAGGTTCTGCTGGTGCAGCATAATGATAATGATTGATTTTTTAACCCACTCTTGATATTGGCGAAACATGAGGATGCATGATCGCACCGTGATCGCATTGCTCGGAGCGTTTCTTTCTGGAGCGTTAAGTGATTTTTGATGTGTCAAATAATGCTACACAATTAGTCACCTTTTGTACGGACTCTGCTGAAATGCGGAGTCGTTTGCGGATGTTTTTTTTAGTTTTATTTTAATGAATTAAAGCAAAGAGTCAATATTTTATGCGAAGTTTATTCACCCCGGAATACTGAAAAAGAAACCGTGAGTAAAATTGAATTACATCATTTCCATTTGAATGATCATGCAGAAACATCGTTCTTTTTTGGGTATCGTCCAAACGGTAAACAAAAATAAACAGATGTTTTACATTGTTCAAATTAAAGTACAACAGTTTAAACAAAAAAAACACTAAAACAGACCTTTCGTAAATGTTATTCGCCGTCCACCGGTTGCAGCTGGCACGTGTCCGTGTGCCTCGCGTAAAACATTGGATCGCAAACGGAATGTTACACCCCAAAAAAGCGTACGTTACATCGCGGATTGTGCGAAACCGGTGTAAGGTGTTGAATTAAATGGTAAATTGAACCCTTTATTTGGATATTTACGTACGCCCCTATTCGATCAGGCGGATGAAGAGGCGGTTTGGTGTTTAATTTATACGCACCATCCGTCAACGGGACGAACCATACGGTGTTTGGTTTTGGTTTTGTTCTGTGACAAACAATATGACCTGCAAATATTCTATTGCATATTGTTTTATACTTTCAACAGTTTAAGGCATTATTTTAAATTTACACTCATTCTAAGTTCTTATGTGATCATTTAAGTCTTTTGATTTGTATGCGAGTTGCTAATTTTGACTCACTTCACTCGCGTGTAGATAATGTTATTTGTATTTTATTGATAGTTAATATTCGTTTTCTGGTTGTTTACTTACTATTTTTAACATATTATTGTAAGTTTTAAATTATGTCAAGTTACTGTGTTGTGCGTCTCTTGAATTGCATTACTTTATTTTGTATTAACATTACCTGGTCGAATGTTATTGTTTTGTCTGTAATTGTATAATATTTATCGCCTGATCGTACTAGGTCGATTCAAAACAAGAGACTTGAACGATCGCATAAGACAGTAACATATCGCAAAACAAAATGTACACACAGTTAAATTCTTTAAATAAACAATCACTAGTTTCTTTGATGTGTTTAGTGCAATCGCCATTCTTGTCAAAATTCCATACACTAAAATGTGCTGTCCGATCAATGATCGATTATTGGCGCACTGAAAACAAAAGGGTCACACGCCGTCTATCACATATTAACCCCATCAGGACGTAGATTCGGCCGACCTGCTGCTATCGGTTCGGCGGCACCTGACCAAACGAATCGAAGCAAATGCGCGCCATAAATTACCGTTTGTTTGTGCTGCACCCGTGCCAAGTGGACACGTCCGTTGCAGGACATTTGCCATTAGTTACAGTTAGGATAATAACAAGCCATTCGATACCGCGCCAATTGGGGCTTTCCTTGCTACTCACGAAGCCGTCCATTTCGATCGATCCTGTTTGGAGCACAGCCGAAGGATAAAACAGCATTGTATGCGCTTGCTTGCTTGATCCGTCGATCATTGCTAAAGTATTGTCTTTATTCCTTGCCGAAAGCAGCCGCCAGGATCAATTAGAGACTATCGTGTGTATATTAGATATCTAATGGGAACCTAATCATGTAGGACTGCGATCAGAAGCTTGTTGATCGTTATCTTGCGGCAGTATCTACAATGTGTCTGATTATGATTTGTAATTTTCACATTAGTTCCGATTAACGTTGTGTTAAGAAATGTCAATAATACACAAAAAGATGCTCATAATAATGCATGAGTTTCGTTGCGTTTTAAAATTTATCGTTATAACCGCATATTAATACAGTTTTTGCTACACTTTATTAGCACAATGTGCAACACAAACACAGCGTAAAAGTGCACCGAGTTACGTAAGCGATCAATCATAGCAACCCAAAACCTTTCCCACTCCATCATCAGCCCCAAAGCATTCCAATCACTTTTCACTTGCCCGCGATTGCCGTCCGGGGCGAGTGGGCTGTGAATTTTGTAAATTTATTTTTTATTAAAATGTAATTTAATTTTTAATTTATTGCCCTACCATTTTGCTGGCGCACGGAGGAATCTTTCGCGCGACGATCGCGTCATCGCAAGGCGTAAGGACAAACGATGCTTCATGCCAACGCGCTTGCGTACGCTAACGGGGCTGGGCTGTTTTGGGTGTATCGGAAGCAAAAATTAACTTATTAAAAATTCATTAATTTACGAACATTGAGTGCGTCGCCGAGTGCATCATCCGGAATGCGGCGAAACCGCACGTTGGCTGGCCGTTGATTTAGTGGCCATTTACAATGAAATCAAATTAAGAGAAATTTGCATATGACGATCGACGAGCGACTACGCGACGATCGTATGGTTGTTTCGAACGGGCAATGGGGATACGTTGCCATTGAAATCGTTTAATGCTAAGCAAATGTTTATAGTTTTAAGAATTGGTTGTTATTGTAAGCACACAATTAAGATTACTACAGCAAGTGATATTTAACATTAGCTTTACTTTCATTTTCTCTACGCAAAACCATTCTTGTTATAACGATTCTTGATATAAACAATAAAATAAAATTGTAACAAAACATTGATGATACATTTCCTTACTCCGATTACAGGAATTGTGAGTGATTTAATGTTTGTTTCTTATTTTAAACAATTTTACATAACTCGCTTTTGTAATTTCATTTAACGAAACATTTTAAAAATCGTTTTATGCACATTTTAACGAAACCCAGAATCGGGGCGAAAAATGTTAAAAACGAAAGAGCGAAATAGAACAGGGATTTGCATACCTTTGTGCATCACCTCCAGCATAAGAATTGCATACTACTCAGGCGTTTCGATATAGGATGAAGTCGATTCGCCTGCGTTGAGAAAATTGGTTTTCCATAGCATACCTTATGGCGTAATATGTATCATCAAACGAAATGTAGTGCAGATTGCATACGAACAGGAGTTTAGGCAATGCACTTCGATGTTTCCCAACTCGTGAATTTTTTGAACTCGCATTGTTATGCAATTGTTTAACATTTAGCTGGTTATGCAATCCGCACTACAAGCAGGGGTTTTCTAATGTATGTTTCATACACTCAACCAATAAAATATTTTTTATGATTATATTAAAGAATTCAACAAATGCACAAACGTCCAAATATTCTCTGTTTTCATTTGTAACTAAAGAAAGGTTTTTCGACTACAATTTTGCATAAATTACCCGGATTTTTTTAAATTTTCAATTAGATTCAGCGTTAGACGTCCATCAGTATTAATATTGATTGGCAAGTTTTTAAATGGAGTCCTCGTACAACTTCTAACGCCTCTGAGCATCAGTGCTAAGGAGTAGAGATTATTAACTTAAAATTTGTTATCAAAAAATCAATTCTCTCTGCTTTATTCATGGCCATTCAGCAGCTGCGTGGTACTCAATTGAAGCATCCAAACGTTTGGAACAACCTTTCCTGTAGGATACATGGGATGCACCCAAAGTCCATCCGTAGCAGCTCCAATTCCCATTCAGGCCACTACTTACCATGGCGATCACGTCGCGCTGTGCTAAAATATAATAAAAACAAGCTCAGCCAAAGGTGCATCATGTTAGCGCTACATCAGAAAGGCAAATACCGAATATTTATCTACGTGCGATTCTATCGCGCCCTATCTCTCAACCATCCCATCCCGATCAAACAACCGAGGGGTGAGAATTGAGTCGCATAAAAAGAAAACCTGCACACCTGTATACACACACACACTCAGCCGAAGCAACAAGAAACCTTCAACCTCCCAAACACTAATCTCGAAGCCGAAAGGAATCCCGCCGCGATCGACTAACTGTGCGCGACACTACCCCAGCACGCCGTTGCGAGGGCGCGCGCTCACGGTCTCCACGTTGTCTGGCGATGCGTCGAGCGAACCTGACTGTGCGAACCCTCCATCCCTCCCCTCCCTCCCTTCCTTCCCCTTCCTTCCAACCAACTCCGGCACGGTGTGTTCGGCAAATGAACAAGACAATATTTACATATCTTATACAATCACCCATTAAAATGTTAGATTTTAACAAGCAACAGCAAATCATTTCTCCCCCGATCGTTAGTTTTAAGTGCAAAATTAGCATTTTCAATAAATCTTCAATCAGGCGCGCATTTCTGCTTTCCCTTCCCGCAAAACCACGCACCGCACCCAGCACCGGACCGGGAGTGTTCTTGTGTGTTGCCAATGTTGGATACATTTGCGTTACAGAGTTTGTGTGCTCGGTTGGTTAGTTGGTCGTTTTGGGATCGTGGGTAAACTTCTAGCCACAGCCAGCTTGACCACAAGGAGTCACCCCTCTGATGGGGTTTGGTAAAGAGGGGAAGAGTGGGTGAGTGGTGTCCCGCATAGGGAAGTGTTGTAAGTAGTTTTATTTTATTCCTATGTTGTGATCAACATCGTCATCCGTGGCACATTTGCAACTCGCTTTGCTAAACCGTTCACCGTGCAGACCAGCGTGGAATGGACGCAAATGGCGCACCCGTGTCTACCCGTGGACGCGCCGCCCATTCCCGCCAGCGGTGCGGGGAGTTGCCGAACTAGTAGGCCACTTGCGCATACCTTTCCGAATCCGATCCGATGACTTGTGCGAAAGGCATCTCGCAAAAATGGTCTCCGCGACGAACCCGGCACGGCGGTGCGGAAGGCACCGTATTTTCGCGTTGTCGTTTAAATTAGAAAACAAACATATCGGTTTTTATTTACAATTCAAATGCTTGCCTCCCTTCGGAGCGTTCGGTTCGCTCACACGATCGAGCGCTTGATCGAGCAACAGGTTGGATGTTTTGTTGGCGAATTTCGAGACAAAATCTCCGGCCCGATCGACGGGAACGAACCAGACCGGGAGGAGTCGTGCATATTGGGATGCTGGCTGGCGATGTTAAACCTGTTCTGCGTGCTAGGTGGCGGTTCTCTTTAGCAGGAATGACTTACTAGCTTTTAATTCAACTTAGTTTGTTGAGTTTTTCGAATAAAAAACAATACTTATAATATTTAGGATGTTATTAAAGCAAACAAACGAACAGATTTACCGATGAGAATGGAATGCCTTACCTGTGTAGAAGATGAGCTAGAAAATAAATGGCAGAAGTACGACAACAAACTGCTCACCGTCAACAGGCCAGCCTTGGTGGATCGATCATCCACGCCGCGTGACATCGATCAGGGGTTGGGAAGCGATTCCCGCCGCCGGTGCTCATTTCGAATTCAAAGTGGAATTCTGCAGAACCGTTCGAATGCTGTTAATTGGTAAATAAATTGATTGCCGATGATGCTGACGACAAACGGCCGGCAACACAAACACCAGCGCATATCAGAAAGATTATTTTCCAGCGGGGTGGCGGGGGTGAGAAAGTGGCCTTTTACGGCCCACGAAGATGACGGCAATACATCAGGCAATTTTACGGCGACATTTTGTCTAGTGCTTTTCGCCCCCCCCCCCCCCCCCTTACATCCACTTCCCCATCCTGCTCCTTCTCATCTACCTCTAGCTCCACAGTTCGACCTCCGAGCCCGAGCACAAAATCAACAAAATGGCCTGACCGTATTGCGCACCCGCGGAGGTTCGCGTAAACAAAACAGTTCCACCTTCCGCGAACTTGGCCTTCCTTCACGGTAGGCTTATCAGGCATTCGATGCGATGTCACTTGCGCGGAGCGATGCGCACCGTCGACGGGCACAGTGCACTCGACCGGGGGCCACCCTGAATCAAAACGGTCGCATCTAAAACACACCGATTGGAGCGTTCACTAATCGCCGCATTAATGCGGAATTCAAGGAATTTCGTCGTCCACCATCGGGGAATTTTGTTTCCCCCTTTTTTGCGTGCATTGTTGACGCATCCGATGCACCCGGCGGTGACATTCTGCGGTCCTGACCGGGGCGGGTTTTTACAACAAATTAAGCCCGCGCTGTGTATGCAAATCTGTGCAACCGTGGCTAGATCGCGTTGGACCATCTCATGCCCATGTTGTGGTTGTTGCGCGGGGTGCAAGCTGCTATTGCGTAATGGAATTTGCACCAATCATCCACCGAGGCGTTCGTGGAAACCTGTTTTCGTACGGTGCCGTGCAGCACGGGGACAACATTTATTCTTTCTCGATGGCTATTTCTGCCTTCCCAATTTCACAATCGTGTATGATCAGTCTGTTAGCATTTATTCGTTCGGGTGTGTTGCAACCCCCGTTGACTGCTATCGATCGGTTGATGTAGGAGATAGTCTAACGCACTATTGGTCACTTTGTTGCTAATTTTAGTAAAGTTACTATTTATTATACAATCAAACCATCAAAATTGAACATAGCCTTCAGGACTTTCAAACAGCGCAAATGTATCAAGTCATGTTGGAAGTGATGAACTCTTGGGCAGAACTCTTCAAGATGAGTCCGGTAAGGCTTATCATGGATCACATCATTGTAATGATTTGGAAACAGGAGAAACTATCGGATATGTCAGAGCGAGGTATTAGACACTGGATTCATAACGAAAAGCCATCCGGTACAAGACGAAAAAACTACAACAAGCTGTTAAGATGGAACAAGTAAAATTCAACCTGTTGAAGATTCTATGCAGACGAACTTTGGGCTGAATCAATTTATACAGCTAATACAGCTAAAGACAACTTGAAGTTCAATCTTAGCTCACGCCTTACATCATATCGGCAGTGAGTATATCTCATCTCATCAGTAAGTCCTTCAAGAATTACTTTTCATGCGCCCCAAATCACATGACACAGAGTTCAACAATACTTTACATAAATAATATAAGACATCTCACGAAATGTTCTAGGTTCTGCACTCCTCTAGATATCAGTCTAACAATTTGGTGTTCAGATTTGAGATTTGAATACGAATCTCACGTTTTGACTGACATTCGGCAAGATATGGCTCAGTTAGTGTCTATTCTTCTTGAGACTTCTCTCGATTAGACATCTTCGTAAAGATCTGCTAAATCAAAAATCTGCGAAAATAAAGACCCACAAGATATTAAAAAACGATAAAATGCAATCAAGCAAGAATGTTGATAAAATCCCAATCCAAATAAGTTTAGGGCCTTCGTCGATTGAATCTATTTGGCATACCTATTACTTAGTCATAAATTGTGTATGAATTTATAATACGACCATAGAAAATGGTCATAGCGTACATCAGATTCCTTTATGATCACCATTGCCCATAGTGTATTCTTTCATTGTTGCTACATTGTTGTAAAACAATACAAACAATTTACTACGCACCAAGCCTTTAATCGATCGCTTCGAATCACTTTATCCTTTCAGGGATAGGCGAATGCGCTACACGAGCAGTGCTTGAAAATCCTTCCACCGACCGGACATCGTACGAGCGAAAAACGATTGATCATTAAAATCGCCGAACGGAGCGAAAGCACCCGCACACAACACTCTATAAATCACACCGGGCAATTGTGTGGCCGTGCAGCGTCCGTGGAACAGTGCAAATTAACCGGCATCACGCAAAACCCATACCTTCCTTGCGTGGTCGGCCCAACTCCGCGCTAGTGTTTCCGTTCCGCTCGTAATGTAATCAAATTGATTTGTTCTGCCAAATTTGGCGCAACGAATGTGGTGTGATAATTGAACATAAGTACCGACCGATCAAGGGCCTGGCAGTGGTAGCAGCACTCAGAAGCAGCAGCAGCAGCAGCAATGAGCCTTACGTGCCCATCGGCCGTGTGCCAGTAGCCGAGAGTTCGAGGAAACGGGAGCGAAAAGAAGTACGAAGATAAATAAATAAAACTCACCTTCCAGCCGCGGTTGATACCTGGCTCTGCTCGGCAATGGAACAAACGGAAAATGCCAACCCAAAACCCAATCACGGGACCGCGCCTGTTGGCTTTAATTGAAAACGAATCACTCCAAATGGACGCGACGGACCCACAGACACACCGCAATGGTCATATGTGGTTGACCATCCGCGGATTGCAAAGGTGTTGCCGTGTTCGCACCGCAGTTCCCGCAGAAAGACAGAATTGGAGCGCCCATCGCCACGGTCATCGCCGGTGCAAGAAGCGTTGCACGAACGCAAACGCAAAGGAAGCCATCAGCCGCACAATTGATGCATGCGATCTGATAGCAGCAAAAGGGCATGAAGCAGCCGTTATACCCAAAAACGGAGGGCAACTTCACAAAAGCGGATGGAATGCTCAGCCCGGGCCCACCCCGGCGATGATGACTCGGGCGCAGAAGGTTTCACGCACGGACGCAGGCGGGTGGCGTGGAATCGCGATCGCCTCACAAATAAGGAAGGCGCGATCTTGGGGCGCCATATAAAGGGAATTGCAATGCGCAATGTGGTTCCGTCCCGTCCACGGCTGGTACACGCCAGTCGGCATCGGATAACACAAAACAATCACTGCACTGCACGGAAAGGTGTGAACATTGTATTGACAGCAATTTGCAAAATTAAGCCATCGAGACTAACTGATTCGATCGATCGTTTGTGCGGTGTGGGAGATGGGAGAATAGGAGGAAGGAAAGGGACATTGGGAGATGGATCGAATGTCCAATGGTTGGCGCTGTTAATGCCGCCCGCCATGCGCGGTAATGACTCAATTTTCGCCATGATTGATGCGAATCTGACCAGTAATTACAGTCATTCCGTGCAGTTTATTATACGCACCGGATCGCAGGCGACGTGAGACCGTTCGTGATCGGATAAATTTAATTGTCATCGATCAGAGCATTACAGTTTCGGACGGGTCTGTTGTTATTGACGCCTTTACAGCGACAGGTGAATATTAAGTCGCCTGTCAAAAAGTTAGTTGGAATTAAGATTAAAGCGTTCTTCCGCGTGACAGGGGGTTCAGCACTCTTTTGAGATTGAACTGGAATGTGTAGAGATGCATCCCTCCTCTTACTCTTTATTTCAGAAATTTCCGCGAGATGTTATAGATTCGTTTCAAAGACTTATAAATCTACACATTTTAGACGAGAATATTAAGGACGAAATTTCGACTCCGACAGCGACTCCTCCAATGTCATTCCCCACGGGGCCAAAAATCCTTCAGTGCATCTTCCTCTCGATCACGCCTAACAGAGTTTCGTCAGTTTTAGATAAAGTTCATGTCTCAGAGTACTGGACATGAGTACTGGAGCTAGATAAAATCCTAATATTTCCAGCTTCGCTCATGGCGGCAGTTATGTTGAGCAGAAAAAAAGGACCAATAAACGGCTCCAGCTCCACTGCAGCATCTCGAAAACCCTGTGAAATTACCAGTTTTATTATTATCCGAACTGTTTAAGCATAATTCGAAGCAGTTGCCTACGCTCGAGGTATTTGAACAATCTTCTAGAACGCTAGTAATTTCTTGGAAAACATTTGCGATAGCGGAACCGAACCAAAGCCTAACGAAGATAAACCTCTCGTTCAGAAGAACCCGACAGCTTCCCACCGACCACGTGATCGGAGTATCTTTCTGTGTTTCACGATGACTCACGCCCGACACAAAACAGAAATTATCTCCCAGTTGACGCTCCTTTGCTTCTACTTCTGCCATCTTCTTCGCACCTGTTCGCCTTCCAAACCACACTGTGGGCAACCGGGATACGAGCGGTCAGGATGTCAGTGGAATCCTGTCAGTGGTCCTCACTGCTCAGGGCCACATCCGGTTGCCGGCAGTGTTGAAACGAGCGTGTAAAGAACGGACCCCGCTCCATTAGGCGCACCTTAGCGCCATCCTGCAACGCCGAAAAAGGAAGCTTCCAAAAAAGGGTCGGCAATTGGTCGGTAGTCTGTCGGGGCGATCAGCAACAATCTAACGGCAAACATTGCCACGGACGGCCACACAGCACAAAACACGTCCAGGGTCTTTTGATATCATTTTGAGAACGAAAGAGAGAGAGAATAAAAAGACCCGAAATCTTCCAAGTTCCAAATGACCCAAAGAACGATCTATAAAAATATCAATTCCTGCTCAGTTGCCGCGCTCGTCCAATACCCCGATACACTTAATTTATTATTAGCTATTCTTCTGGCCCTTAATGTTGGATGTACGGGATGATTGAAATGACTTTCAGAAAAAGAACAGGAACAACGCGGCGGTGACGGTTGTCGAACGGAAAAAAAGGTTGCAGAAAAGGTCGCTGAAGGTGGCGTGAAGCATGAATGAGCGAAGGTGGCCGGATCTGGATCGGTTCGGTCTAAACAACCCTAGCGTACCCATTGCATAAAACGATTTCGTCCAAAAGGCAAACCCGGGCGACTTAAGTGAGGACACCCTGGTCGTGAGGGTGAGACGAGATAGAGTAAATTATACCCCTCAGGATACGTCAATTGCCCGATTCGGGACAACTTATCGGCGCTTGGTTGTTTGTAAGTGTGTGGGAGCACAAAAAAGAGAAAGGCAAAGGATAATCTAGAGATCGAGGATCTCTTCCCGGGCGCTTCGGCTCAAAGTCAAATGCGAAGGAAATGAGGATGAGTGACTTTGTTTCGTTTTCCGCTTTTGTGCCGATGCGAGCAGCAAGATAAGCGCCAAACCATTCGCATTCGGTCGATCTGTGCGTTAAAAAGGCCCTAACCATACCGGAGGGCCGTCTTTCCGGCCCCGGACCAGACCTCCGGGCTAATCGCTTCGGAGACCATTTCCCGAACGGTACATTCGTCAGCATTCGACACCGTTGTACGGTCGGGTTTCGATATGCCAAGCCGATTGGTGAAGATTGATTGCTGGCGTTCTTCTGCTGGCCCTGTCAGTACAATGATGTGCCGCTCGTTTTGCAGGTCTATGTTTGCACTCTTCTATTGACTGGAGTATCTCTCCTGGACTGGTTTAAATGATACGAAAAATATAAGCGGAAACGAACGGCAATTTAGCATATTAATCGATTGTAGGATTGGCCGTGCGATTATCTCCTCAAAGAGCGAACGGAGAGTTTACCAGTTCCGACAGCATTGTACATCCACCACGATACATTCGAACACACCTCAATAAACCACCAGCCGGACCACCTGCAGCAGATCGTGCAACGGTGTGACGGGGTGCTTGTGAGGCATCGTGGCCTGGTCGGCATGCATGTTTGACGTTTTGTAGCATCCTCTCAATTACATGAATTTTCACTTAACCTCCCATCGGGACACATGTTCGGATCATGCTGTGCCGAAATGCAACACCGCCTGCACCGGGCCGACCGTCACACGGAACGTAACCTTCGTAAAACTGATAAGCCTCCAGTCCCGAGGTCGGTGGATAAAGGTGGACAGGAAGTTTTCGCATTCCTTTGAAATTGATCCACACGGGTCAATCGGGAATCGCCGTCGATCATCCTTTGGCCCGTACCGGGGTTTGTACGGGAAGGCTTATCTAGGGGAAGAGAATGGAATGTCGGACCACACCAGCGTGTAGCGCAACGGCAAATACAATCGAAAGGTGTCGAAGTCGGTACCAGTGTGCAGTGCGTTATCGAAGCTGGTGCTGGACCAGCAAGGATTTTTACGGCTTACTTGCACTCATTCGTGCGATGATGGGTTCGAGCAGATAAACAAAAAACACACGGCTCACCGGTATTTCATTACGCTTGGACGCCTTGGATTTTTGCAGACCCAAAGTCAAAGCCTGATGAAAAAAGGGATTAAAAAGATCTAAATATATCACTCACGAGGAAGTTGCAGTACGCCATTACCAGGGGAGATAAACCATTTAAAATTAAGTATTCTTTCTCGATGTTCCTGGTCTCAGCAATATTTAGTAAAATTTCTTGAACTATCTTCCAGGTTGCATGAAGTTGGAAATTTAAATTCATTATTTTCAAAGCCTTCTTGTCTAATGCATAATTCATATCGTACTACTTTATAAAAGTTTGAGAACGATGAATAGATTCCACACCAAGGAATTCAATTTAAACATTAAACGGTTCTAGATACTCTCTTTTATAGAATTCACGAGTTTACTTAGTGTAATGAGGCCCTTGACCAGATTTTGTTGTAGTTGAACTGGAATGTGTCTCGATTAATCTAAAATAATTCGAACTTTCTGGTTCTTGAATTCCTTGACTGACACAATGAAAGGTTTGGACATTAGACGATCCAGAACATGCGAAGATGTTCAAATCTATCAAGACACTTTTAGTTCTACTTGACCAGAATCCCCGTTCCAGACAGACAAGACTCGTCAGACTTCGTCAGATAAACTCTTAAACCATAGAGTTCTTGGAAGTTTCCTTGGGCAAAATCTAAATGTTACCACATAACAACATTAACGGCTGTACTTTGGCTTCTTTTCTTCTGAAAATCCTTACGTTACAGGAAATCTAATGGAGTTTCACAGTTTCCTTTGCAAAAGAATTTAGGACGGTATGTCAATGGACAAAGCTAAAACATCCATTTCAAGTTGTTGCTTGTATTTTTTCCGTTTGCCACAGATCTGTATCCGATTATCCCTTAACTCACCTAACAGAACCGAATCTCGTTCTAAGCGCTCGTTCAAAAATGGACGACCAGGTAAAGCGAACCCATAAAGCTCGTGTTCATTCTATCGCCAAGCAACAAGCAACACAAACCAATGGACGGCTAAGCAGCATTGGTGTGTCTCGCTTCACCAGCCGTGTGATTCATCGGTAGAAAATGGAGCTACCCGCTGTGAAACGATCACCTTCATTGGTTGTTTTTCCCTCCCCATGTGAAGCATGGAAAACTAAAACCACCAAGAACATTTCTTCCCGGTTGGGCGGAACGGTGGAGACACAATGGTGTGCGGCCATTGCTGCTTATACAAACAGTGTTCCAATGCCATAACAATCATGCCGAGCATCGTTAAGCGCACACACACGCACACACAAGACAAGCCCCATCGCATCGTTGAGGGTGGTCTACAAAGAATTCTACTGCCAGCAATTCCTTCGGGGCATCCCTTTTCCGCTTTGCCCACTGTGCACCCGGCTCCATCACTTGGGCTGCGGCTCGCGTTCCTCTCCGTTGCGGTGATATTCTTTCACAAAATTAGCCGACCATGGCCCGATATTCGCCGGCCCTGCGAAACAGCCACGCACGAAACCGTCTCCGGTGCGATAAAGAGCTGAGCAGCAAAAACGGAGAGATGATTTATTTGCAATCTTGTTTGACATGGGTGGTACAAATGGAGAAAAATGAATCGACACCGCGCGTTGGACCGGGGGAACCTTCCCTCAAGCTACAGGAACAAATTAATCGACCAAAAGGTAAGATCGGGCACCACAAAAAAAGAGCGGAGATTCAAATAAGACATTGTAGACGCACCATAAAAGTGAGACATCACATCCATGGTCAAGCGGAAAGGATTCTTACTTTTAGAGAAGTGCTTCCTTTTTTCTATAATCGAGACGATAGACGCGAATCTTCCAGTAATATTATTATCTAAATCAAATTCCTCATAATCTACATTAGGAGCCGAGAATGTTGCTATAATTTTAAAATTTGTTCCTGGAAGCGGTTCACCCATAGCAAAATGGTTCCATGCGATCCAGCGGACAGCATTATGTATTCACGCCGACCACAAATCATACCCGAATTATCAACTTCCGCGCCAACCCTTGGGTTCGCGCCAGCCATTGTTCGCTTTCATCACAGACTAGCTGGATCCGGTCATCTGCCGTCGCGGTGGCTAGCAGAACGTTGAAAACCCGCTCGATCGTGGATGATCAAATATAATAAAAGAAAAAGACAACCGCAGGGGCGCAGGGAAAAAGAGAACGGCTGCTCATCTCATAACCGCCTAGGCGTCGCATGGCCTCGTGGAAGCGAAAACACAAAACCCTCACACAGCGCACCAAACTAGCCCGCGGCTTTCCATTCTCCGGTGCTCCCTTCCGCAGGAAGGACAGATGAACGCGAGAACGAACCCGACGTCAGCGAGGCAGGCCGCATCAGCGCACCCCAATTAAGCGCATCTCGGTCGCACGGAACCCCTTGGCCGGGGTCCGCCCCTGTACGCGCAGACATACGCAACAGAATAGTCGCCGAAATCCGTTCTCGGAACTTGTAAAAATTAAGTGATGAAATGTAGCTCTCGATTAACCTTCGGGAGACCGGTGGTATGCACCGAGCGAAGAAAAACTCGTCCCCCTTTTTCGGACGGGTTTCGGGACCTGGGATTCGCCATCACATTAAGGGCGCACCGTTCTGTTTCCCTTGATGTTGGTCCGCTCGTGGTCTATAATTTCGAAAGAATCTTACCGCATCCGCATCCATCCGGTGCGGTGGGGGCGGACAGGTCGGTCAGGAAGTGTCCGAAGCGGGTTTCGGAAAGTTTTTCGGGTTTATCAGCGCTTTTCGGTCAGCGCCATCCGCTGCGCCCCGGCACCGAGGGGTGAGTTTGATGGAGGGAAGGAGAAAATATTTCCCTTCCCCGCGAGCTCTCTCCCGTGTGGCTTTGTTTCATTGCTTCGCTGCCCAAATTGCGTCCCGCGCTGGCAGCCATGATGGCGCAATCAAATGCTCGGTCAGCCCGGTAGTTTCCGTAGCAATCAACCAACATGACTCGAAATCGATCGTTTAGGAGTTCTAGGAAGAAATGGAATGAAACCTTCGAAAACTCGATCGGTCGTCATAGTTACAAATAAAAGGAATCATTTCGACCGGAAATCTATCATCGATCGAGTAGGTAGTGACGGACGGTTGTCCTTACTTATGACCGTCCTGACGAGAAAATTGCTGATGGCCAATTTCCGTGACGGGGTGATGTCGATGTCAGCCAGCACTAGTGGAACCGCTCGAAACGATCGAAATCATCCCTTGTACACGCACACACGTAGCGTCACGTAGAAGAAACAGCACGGAAGAAAACCCTTCTTAACTATATTTTCGCTGACTTGGGTGGCATTTTGAGTGGCCTGCCTGGCCCGGTGCTTATCCCAGAGCACCCAGAGTTCCTTCGCAGAGGTCCTCGGCTCTTCCCTGTTCATTCTTTCCCCCTTCCCAGGTTACGTGTAGTTCGGACATTTTGTGGCCGGCAAACGAAGATGATTAATATCTATTTATGTAGCCCGGGTGCTGGCAGTGAAACAAAGGAAACATATACGGTGCAGCATAAAGCGTTATGCTGCCATCGGAGCGTTCCGTTTTTTTTTTTTGTTGGGGGGGCCCTCGTGTATCGATCGGTCGATCCTCGTTTCGACGATGGTGGCCAACGCAAACGAGTGCAGCACGAGGTCGCAAAACACGGGGAGTCCCTCGCGTGAGAGTAAAAGGGAGGATTATTGCTCGTGCTCTGCGTGCAGGATCTGCGTTCTTGCGCTTCCTGTTCATTCCGGGAGGATCGCGCGGTGTGGGTTCTGACCGCAAGGTGGAGGTTCGCTGAATGAAATTCTCCACCGTCGAGGGCGGAGTCGAACGCACACCGTGCCAGCAGTGGAATCTTGTTAATTTTCTCACGCATTTTTTCCCTGCAGGGAAAGCGTTCATGCAACCCCTGCCGGACAAGGGAGCGAGCAAAGGAGAGAAAGAGAGCAAGACGCGGAATATTTGTATTTGTTCTTTGTTATCTCGGAACAAGTGAAGAGCCACCACGGTCGAAGGCATCCCACGGCGGGAGGGTGGTTCCGTACCCCCTGCCGAACTTTGACCACACACACACACAACAACACATAATCTGGACCGCGATTGAATTATGATTCATAGGCGCTTTGGGCGACCAGGCAGAGCCCCACAACCTGCTCGGGGTCGGTTTCAGCGAACAGCGGTGCTTGTTTCATTGGTTTGGCCGTGTTTATCGTTAGGATCCCTCCCTCGCGAGCTGTTCTTCGTCCGTCTTCCAGCAGCAACCATTGCATTCTGTTCTCGCGTTCTCGCTCGCTCACCGAGAACCGATTAAAGCCATTCAGCCGTTCCAGCGCCAACCTTTTACCCGGCACCGGTGGCCTGGCGCAACATGATGACACGGTATTTGCCGACCGCGCTTTCAAACCGTGCACGATTTTAGCCCACCGCAGTGTTTTATATATACATACGTATAGAGTCATCACGTTAATAAGGCATGAAAAAAATCAGTTTCGGAGAAATATTATTTGTTTTTCAAATTACTTTATTATCGCGTCTTTCCCTTTCGCCACGCTGTTTTCGTGTGCGACCACAAGTGCGTCTTTGCATTGGATGTGTTCTGAGATTGAGCATTTTTAGAAGTGATGAACAGGAATTAAATTTTTAAAGAAGGGTTCTTTTTTACTTCCCTATCACATTCTTTTAGGGTTATTTAAAATATGCATGAACAGCAAAATAATTAAATTCTATTAATAACACAGAGTAGCAAGCCCTTGTTGTCCATAATTTACTCACCAAATTTGCCTACTATTTTCCTTGTTTTTATGTGAATACTCTTCCATCACATCTCATAAACATTTCAACCGTTCAACCTCTGGAAGCTTTCTGACGAAGCTTTCGGGTAATTGTTTTCCAATTCAATTCAATCAATTTTACCGTTTCCGGCCATCGTCCACAATGACGAACCTACTCCGAAATATTAAGTGTCATCTCCCATTCCTACCAATCATTCACTCTAATCGGTGTACCGGCTACTTCTTGGAATTCACCGCCACCGATCGGCGTGACGATATAACAGAGCGGGCGGGGAAAAGCACCAACGAGCTAGCTGGCCATCCACTAAGGTGGTAGGCATCCACTCCAGCCACCAGCGGATGCAGTGCCTGTTGTTTTACTCCTTTATCTCTTGTCATTCCTTCGCATGAACTTCAAAACTTCACGGCATTGCCCACTTCACGCTGCAGTACTTCATGCGAGGCCCTCGCCCGTACGTACGTACGTACGGCCACTCAACAGTGCCCAAGCGGCTTGGAATGCCAAAAACAGCACAAACGAATATCGGCTGCGGCCGCGCAGCTGAAACGGAACCGAAATCTTGGCAATCATACAATTTGATGTCGATCGTGCCTTGGCTACTGCCGCACCTTGTGGCCCGCCACTACAGCCACAACGCACCGCGGCGAAAGATGAGCCATGAGAAATCATTTTCCACCATGACTCATCGGAAATAAAACGCTCAAATCTAATTAAAATTCTTTGTTTTAAGGCCCTCACCCGTTCTTCTCTCACGTACTCTCACGTACAGGGCGCTTGAGGAATCTGCCTGAGAATGCAAGTGTGAGAAACACGCCAAAAATCGGGCCAAGATCATGGCTATTTTAAGAGGCTACAATTGCTTAAAGAGCTTGTAAGCTTTCAACTCTGATAATCGCTTCCGAGCTCTAATAGCTCCGGCTCTGGGAATTCTTGAACCTCTGCTCATTTACAAATTAGTCCCCGTAACGTGGACATTGTCATCGAAGCTTATCGATTTCAAAATAGCACTAAACGCACGATAGATCCTGAATGCGATCGTGCACTGCACAAACAAACGAGATCTATGATCTTCGATCCACAATCAATCAAACGGAGCCAAGCAAAATTGATTGATCACAAATTCCTCGTGCGCTGATGAGTGAAACGACTCTACCAGGGGTTTTTATTTTTGTTCTGTTCCATCTCACATCAACGCACCACCTTTTGCCTTTTCTCCAGCTTCACCGGCTCATTCCACAGTTGCCGACCCCATGCGGCACTAGCGGCGTGATTGCGCGGTTGGTTAAGTTAATTCAATCATCAACCAAACAGACTCAACCCCCTCGTAAAGTATGCACCATCATACCCGGTCCGGTTGTGTTTCTCTTGTTTGGTTTTTGGGACCGGCCCGATACGCGAGGGCCGCGGTTCGGTGGGAAGGGCGGAAAATCAATCATACAATTTTTAAGAATGAACTCACCGACCGTCAATGGCCGGCCCTTGGCAGACCGCTCGGCAGTGGCCGAAACACCCCAGGGCCCCGACATCCGTTCAGGGAGCCGAACGACGACGAAAAAGGTTAATTATCCTACATTGTACGTGCATCCCACACACCGGTCAGCTAACATTCTCTACCGTTTGCCCACCGAAACGCTCAAATCCATCATCAACCGACCGGGCGTACTGGTAAAGCCTTTTCGGGGGCCGAGCATTATCCTGGCCGGGCGATGATGTTATTACTTTTGTGCACTTCACAATAATTCGATTGTTGCTGCCATTAACTGAATTGTACTCTCGTAAAGCTATTTATATACACCATCGTGTTGCCTGTTTTGTTGGTTTTGTTTCTTTTTTTTGCGATAACTGGGAACCTATGCAGTGCCGAAGGGCATACAAACAATGTTTCCTGAAGTGGCCGCACTCGCAGAAAGCTCTCGCAGATAATTGATGATAATTCATTCACTTGTTTCTTCGTGAGTTTGTTTTTTTTGTATTCGATTTTCGTTGCGTGTTGTTGTGGTTTTTGTTATCCTTGTGTTTTGTATGTGTGCACGATGCTTTTTGCTTTTCTTTTATTTTACTTTTTTTGTGCAAAACCATGATTTGATCTTCGTTGCGGTAATTGGTAGACCGGCCATAAGCGATCGTGTCCAACGCCGGTGTCCAACGATGTTTTTTTTCTTTCCTGACAGGTAGCAAAAGCTGTACCGTACGGTCGCTGCTTAAAGGTTTATCTTTCATCCTGTGGGTTCATCTTTTTGTGGGTCCCAGCGGGACACCTCGGTTGCTTTAAAAAAACCCATTAGACGCTTCAAATGCCATACCACCATCGATGATCTTGCTATAAACGGCGGTAATGTAAATGTTGCTTTGATATCAGACCGGTGATCGATCTCTAAACGTAAGTATGTAACAGATCAGCCTTGGCAAACCACAACCTCAGCAAAATAGTGGCATATTCAAACAAATTTGACTTCCAATGTCAACATTCCATAAAATTTTCATTATTTGTTCATCATTTCGTTATCATTGTGGGGTTCGTTGCTTTAAGTCTTTTGATTTTTGGTATACCTTTAAGAAGCCATATTTTACTAAACCATGGTTTTATATTGTTCTAATGTTTGTTCTAAGTTTTTTAATCCATTCATAAATTTTCATTGAGCATTTAGTTCATTTTATGGATTTATTCTTTTTTTTTTATCTTGTCGTTTTTAACGTCAGGTTCGTGCCTTTAAGTCTTTTGATTTCTTCATGCACCTGCCAAGGGGATTTGACATATCTTTATTTTATTTTCCTTGTATCTTGGTTTTCTTTATTTGTCTATATTATTAATTGTAATAAATTTTAATTTTGATTTTGAACCATTTTATTTAAATCACTTTTTATTTTTTTATCTTTTCGATATAAACCTCAGGTTCGTGTCTTTAAATCTTTTGATTTTTGCATAACTCTATAAGGTTTTTGACACATTTCTTCGAATAATATATCATTTTTATTAAATTTAATAAGATCAACCTTGCCTTAGGGCCGAAATAATTTCTCAAACATTTGATTTTATTTATCTTTCCAAAATGAACGTCGGGTTCGTCGCTTTAAGTCTTTTGATTCTTCCCATGTTTATTTGCCATCAGCCTTATCTGCACCTTTTGTTGTGGACTTATTATGTGACATACTTTGCTATGCACATGGCATGGCATTTTTCTCTCCCAACACAGCGGATGGTCCCATCAGGATGTGACAGTCCAGCGAAAATTCGCCCCATAATAAATAATCCTTAATTGCGCTAATACTCGTCCGAGCCATCTATCACTGCATCGTTGCCGGGCGAAACACGTCGCACCCAATCGGATTACCACAGACACACCAAGCTGCATGCTATTAGGTGTATCATTTCGCTTACCACGTCCCAACGAGACGAATCCACGAAACGTTCGGGTGGCTTTGCCTGTGTTTCATCTCGCCTTGCGTTATTATTTCCCATGGATTTATTGTGCATCCCGAGCGCTGCAACACCGGTTCGAACGCTGCAGCTTGCCCCCGTGTGGCCCGGTTGGCCTCGGTTTCGTTGTGACAAGCTGTCTGGCGCGGCATCGGACGCGTTTACGAACTGGGATGTCCAAGCGCCCGAATAGCGGAGCTAAATTTCGCCGATTTGCCCGATACGGCCGCGGATGGGGCCGGTGATGCTGTGCGTTGTCAGGTGCGTTCAGTGATGTTTTCCGCAAAAACCCCCCACGGGGGAGGGGTGCATCCAAACGAAACGGGAAGACGACAGTACACACTCATCACCCCATTAAAGCTGTCGATTGCGGCAACGACAAGCTATTCATTTTACTTAGTTTCTCTCATTCGAGCACAAACATTTCACGGTGACATGCGTAGCGATATCGAAAGACTCCCTGCCCGGTCAGCGCACTGGCACCGCTCGTTGCCCTTGGCGTTACGCTGCATGCAACACAGAACAGCGGGTAAGGACAGCAATGGCAATCACCGAGTGGCCAATGTCGGCCCTGTCACACCTGCCCTCACATACCGCCAGCCACCCGCCGTGGAATTAATGGAATTTTAATTTCAATTCAATTGTGTGTGGTTTATTTATTGCTCACCTTAAGTGTCCCATCTGCACTCGGGGTCGGATCCTTCCAGATGACGGTAGACCCACAGGCTGTAAACTCCGACCAGGGTGGGGAGGCGGGGAGGGTGAGAACCTGCCCTATCGGGATGCCGGACACTGATCCCAGACGATCCCGGAATTGGCACGCATCGGTCGGCAGCACCGATCTGGGACCGGGCATCATATCAGCAAGCCTGCAGGCTCAGGGTGGGCCAACCTTCTTCATCTCTTCCTCCTGTGTGTGTACACCCATTCACTGCACCGATCGTGGCTGTTTTGCGCCTGTTGAACTTGACCATTGCTCGTTTTATCCGTGGCATTTTCATTTTTTACCCCTCGGACTGTACACTAAAATCGAGCAACAGCACAAAAAAAAAGCTGGCGCGTCCCATTCCACTCGGTTGGCTCATTGATCCTTGAAGTAATCCTTCGGCGTGACGTCGCCGGGGTGCGACAGTTACATGTACCAGAAAAACGTGAGCAAAAACCCTCGAACGCAGCGCAAACGTGTTGTTGGGGAGGATTTTTTTTTGTGCCTTCTCTCAACCTCCCATCTTGACGATGGGGTCCCTTTGTTGCATTCCATCCATGTGCGAGGAACGAAAAAAAAGGAGAGCGTGTGTGACACTGTGCCAAACCCGCCCCTTGGGTCGCACCCGGTGCAATCCGGGGCCGTTTTCTTTCAACTGTCACCGGGCACAAAATGCGACGAATTTGAATTCCGGAACGCCAAGCCGCTGGATGGGCCGGGGAAAAAAATGTTAATGTGCTGCTTAATGAACATCTTATCGCGAAGTTTTCGGTCCGATCGTGCCCATTTAGCGAAAAACAGATCTCGTTAGTGTGTGTTGTTTTGTTTTTTTTTATTGTCCTTGCGCAGTAAATACGTCGAACGTAAGGAGCGGGTTTCGGTGGGCACGATGCTGCACGATGCAGGCTTGTAACGAGCCTCATCGAACAAAAATCGATTCTTAATCTCGAATCACTCATAGAGCTAGTGCGTTCGTTAATCGGTTCGTGGTGATCCATCCGAGGAATGCATTTCTCCAGCAGCCGACCATCGAACACTAGCGCTCACCAATCTCTGTCCGATTACTTCACAAAACCAATCCATTAAACACGATATGAAAAGTAAAGCCTGGGAAGCGAATCAAAACCGTTCACGTCGTTCTCGACGTTCGTTAGCGTCGAGCAAAGGCATCAACTTCCAAACAGCATCGGGAACACATTTGTTCTTCGGACACGAGTGTCCACGGTTGTGTCACTTTTCCCGTGTTTAACGCTGTTCTAATTTGTTATAATTTGAGCAAGCGAACGTTCGGCCGTGGCGCTGCTCGCTCTATTTGCTACCTGGGTAAAGTTTATCATTCACCACCTGCCGCCATTGCCTCGAAATCGGGGTATTTTTTGGAAACAAGAAAAAAAGATATGTTCACCCTGTCAAGTCATTCATTATTTTCTTATCGCTGGAATGCACTTTTGAGCCCGCTCCTTCGAAAAGCGTGTTTGAGTGCTTGAGCTTGAAGGAACGGAGATCCTCCCGATCCCAGCATTCGGGCGGTGAGCGTGATCTGCCCAGTGGATGAGTCATAAACGATCATCTTACTTTCTATTGAAGTTTTATGTGCTTCGGGTTTTGTTACAGGAAGAGTTAATTGGTTTAAATATAGCTCTTTGCTTTAGTTTAAATTAAGGAAATATTAAACTGAACATAAAACCACTAGTGCTCCAAACTACGGAGATCATTTCTGTTCGCTTGAGGCATCATTAATCGCACTCTGACCGTTCTGGGCTCGGGGGCACAAACAAAAAAAAGGGAAAACGAAAATCCCCCACAGTTGGTGGTCGTATTTATGATTCTCGTGTTTTGTTCCCTTTTTAAAGTGCATTTACTTCATTACGCCAGCCAGCAAGTTGCCACACCGTTGCGCCAAACAGAAGGCGTATGCACCGAAATACCCGAACGGGCACGAAGTGAGACGTTTTGTTTTGGGAAGTAATTAGTTCCGAACTGTTAAACCCGTACCAAACAAGGCAGACTGTCATAATTTGCTGCCATTCACGTGTTCGACATGTTTCCATCTCTTGTCCCAGGCGTCCCCAATCCATCATGGGCGTCTATGGTGTAGGTTCTTGGTATGTGTGTGTGTGTAGTTTGAGCCAGTTGATAAACTAGGTGCTGCAACCAAAACCCATTCCGTCACATTCCTTCCCCGTCGCCGTTAAATGTACATTCTAAGCGTTCTAATGGGTCAACTTCCCTCGGCAGTGGATTCCCGCTGCGGCCCCAGGCCGGCTGCAGAATGATTAGGAATTTTATTTATGCATTTATGCGATGAGTATTTCTCCCCCTCGTGGCTGGCATCATGTTCATCGGCTAGCGGGTACAAATGTTTTAATCAAGAACAAGCGGTAATTGGAGGAACTTTCCATTGCTTTGGGACTTTTATTGTTTTACTTTTTTTTTGTTAGCCTTCACGTCAACTTTCTTCGCATTGCCCTCACTGAGAGCTTTTCCTCCATTCGGTATTTGATGTGTCACTACCCATTTGATCGATGCCATTACACATTAAAACGTGTCTTGCTTATCGTGTCGAATTCCTTACACACCCAGAGACATTCGGACGACGGCCGTGCTCGTTGGCCGCCCCTAAGCTGCGGTAGATCATTTGGCCTGCATCCAAAACGGTTTTCCAAACCAAAAACAACAATAAAAAATAAAAATAAACCAATCCATCGGGATCACCCAGCGCGTGTGGACAAACAGAGTTCGTCGCTGGACGAAGCATTTAAATCCGTTCACTTAGCAGCAAGCGTCAACCGTGCTCCGTAAAAAAAAAAACAGCCACGACAAACAAATATTGATCGCGCCCTGCTTAGCGCTTAGCTCAAGGCTTAACCCCTCTGTGTGCTTCCAACCAACGCCTCCTTGTCCAAACGTGGGGCCCTTCGTGGGGTTTGTGGTATGTGAGAAAAAAAGTAAAGCAACCAAAAATACCAGAAGCGTTTTGTCGGTCAACACAGTGTACTGGGCACTGGGCTTGTTGATGCGATCCCCGGTGCAAGTCTATTGACAGATCGGTACAGTGTTAATGACACATAGATGAGTAAACATACCGTCCGCTAGTCGCCGTTACAACGGGCCCTGCAGAAGCCAGTGCCAAAGTACTTCCTGCCAGGTGAAATCTAGCTGCCCTCCCTCTTGTTGATTCGGGCTTTGGTTCAAAGTTTCATGCGCTAGCTAAACCGTTTTAACCTTTAAGCAGTAAGCAAGCAAACCGCTTGCCGACAAACGTACCACTCGGGCTCGGGTGTGTTGCGACCGACCGGTTATGGCCTGGTCCCAAAAGTGAGAACTCTATTTGTGAAACGCTCCCTACCGTGTACGGGAACGATAAAACCATGGGTGGCATTCGATTTTCAAACGCCAATCCTGGAGATGCCTTATTTTAGGAGCCTTATTTTCATCCCTCCAAATCATCTTGATCGCTGGAAAACAAAGGTCTAATGCATATTCAGTGGAGGAACGCCGGACAGAAACGCTGGAAGACAACGCACCGAACGCAAAGTGTTGTCAGCTCTATCGGTACATGATATCTTCACGGTGTTCTAGTCAAATGATAATGTTGTTTTACTGTTTTCCATTTTCCCTCGCCATTATCATCGGCAACACACTATTTAAAGCTCCCATAGCCCTGTTTGCTCCCACAGTTCCTTACTACAGCCACACTTCTCCGAAGGATTCGCTATGCTCGCTCGAACAAGCAATGGAATCTGTAAACAGCACACAAAACCGCACTCCAATGCCATGTTTTTTTGGTTTTAAGGGTTTTTCTGCTTCTTCAGCGCCCTGCCCACCCGAACAACCACTCGCTCGCACGTTCGTGGCTTCGCCGCTCCTTGAAGTCACCATGCCCGCGAGCGCGAATGCAAGGGACCGTTTCATTCATTCGCTTTAATTACAGAAACGCGTGATGGAACAAGACAAATATTCCGTAAAACAGTTGCACTACAAGGAGTTAATTAAATTCCAAACCTCCCGGGCCCAGAGTTGGCCACCCTCCCCTTTTCCACCACACACTCCTATTCCACCCCTTTAAAATCGTGCCTTTCCCAATGGAATGAGTTCCGTCCGGAGGCTGTCGCAGTTGCAATTTTTGCTTAAATGACCGGCTTTGGATGAGTCTTAGTCGCGTCCATTAAGCAAAAACCCATTCCCATACCACTAGTTTGGGGGAAAAAAGGGTGAGCTGAATAATACCGAAAATAAACAACACGCAGCACGCAGAGAGAGAGAGAGAGAGAGAAAAAAAAACCCAACGGCAGACACAATCTTAAATAACAAAACTTGTTCAATGTTGTTGTTGTTTTTTTTTCTTTCTGTTGCACCCCCCGTATCCCATGTTTCGGATTCCGCCGAATCGTAACTTTGGCGGATGTTGTTGTTGCTGTTAAACGTTACCACATTTTTGTTGTTGTGGCTTTGGCTTTTTTTCTTTCTCTCTACAACATTTTTTATTTGTGGGGCTCATTGGTTTATATACTGTTTTGATGATCTTTCACCCGTCCCCGTCGGTTTAGCGTTCGTCAAAAATAAGATGTGCATTCAAAGTGCAAGGTGGACCGCGGCAAACATTCCACAGCCGGAATGTTATACGACTGTTGACTTAATGATTTATTAGCATTAAACTTCCCGCTGGGCGAGCATGTTCTATGACGGTTTTGTTTTTTCGTTTTTTAGCGAGAGTGTTTTCTCCGTCGCTGCAACATTATATTACTCTCCCTTCGCACGCCTTTAATGAGCGGCAAGAATTCCGTTACGTATCGGGACGGTCTCAACACTGGCGCTGGAAAAAAAACGTACCCCCAGATATAGCTTCATTAGAGCCGCAATCAACATTCCACACGTAAAACCGTATCATTACCGTAGTTTAAAATAACATCAACCTACCATCCAAACCATTAATTGCATGGCCAAAAAGCACGCCTGCCAAATCGGCCCGCAAACTGTAGCAGAGGGAGTCCCCCTCCCGGTGGCCGAACACCTCCGGCGTTAACTCATCAAGACACTACACCACCTCTTGGCGATTTACATGTCATTACCCCTCTATTTCTTTTTGGGACGCGCTGTATTAATCCCGTCCCTAGCCGGCACGGATACCGGAAATCAATTATCAACGATCAATGGGATTTGGAAGGGTGGGAGGCAGGGAGGAAATCAATGAGTGACCCTTGGGAGGAGGTGGGGGAGACGAGGAGGATAGGCAGTTTTGTTTTCCATCTCCCTTACGAATTATTATTAATGTGGCCGATTCTGTTCGCCTTCGACGGTTCGAAAAGCTTGTGCATACCGCTGGCAGACGAGCTGTCGGGCTGTTCCGCGGGTGATGAGACACACCGAATGAAACGAACTAGCGATAAAAAAAAGAAAAGACAAATCATTCTAATGGTTCTCCTAGAGCATAACAATTCTCTTCCGAATCGGGCATGCATTCCCAGTCGACACGAAAAAAAAAAACAACGAACACAGGGCCCTATAATAGTATCAAAAATTAAAATCAAATCAATAAACCTTTTGAGGTGGCTCGGTTCCCTCCTTCCCTCCCTTACGAATGCTTCGTCTCTGTTGGTGCTGTTGTTGTTTCAATCAGTGAATAGTTGCGGAAGATTAGGTTCAATTAAATTATAGGCTTGGTGCGTTCCGTGCGCCGAACGGGATCACTTTTGATGGGCATTCGATACGATGGGGTTCGAAAAACAAAGGATTGGGTACGAGCTCAAAAAGCAGTCATGGTAGAAGGCTGCGTACACCCATCCACCCCGGGCACGGCGCACTGCGCAGAGGACCCAATGCAAAGCGTTCGGCAAGCTCACCCTCCAGATCGATCGATCGTCTTTAGTTGGCGTTGGGCCCAGGCTTCAAGATGGATCAATTAGGTGGCTCCCAGAAAAGACACCCTTGGGTGGGGGTAGGGGGTGGGGTTGGTAGAAGAGAGTCACACGGTTGGGTTTTAAAAGTTCCGAAACCGTAAAAGCACTGCCCGCGGTACTGACTGTAAGTCCATAAAACAGGGACTTAAATCAAAACCGTGAATTGGTCCCGGACGCGATGATCGGTCAGGCGCCCTCGGCATGAATCTTCGGTAGCTTCACGGCACGGGACCCCGAAACAACCACGGGCCCATGTGGACAGGGCCCAGCAGGGAGGGAGGGAGGGAGTGTTTCTGTATGCTTAAGCAAGAACGATGGCGAGATGTTGGTGGCAAACGTACGTGAGCAATAGAACCATCATTGACCGATGGATCCGTGCGCGAACGACGTGAAACGAAACAACAACCAACCAACAACAAAACTAAGAACAACCCCAAAAAGGAAAACCCAAACACAACAAGCGCCCAGAAGAGATAAAGAGCGACAAAGAGTTAGCGTCTGTGTGTGCGTGTGTGGGAAAAAAACAGGAGACAACGGCAAGGTGGAAAAGGGAAGCGATCGCACAGGAACAACGAATAACCACTTCAACCGAATAAAATCGAATAATCAAAACATTGTAAGTATCTAATTTGGATGATGAAGGCAAAATGAAACATAAAACAACGATTTTTAATGCCTCATTATAAGTTGTATCAGCGTTTTGTTTGATGAAGCGAGCGATCAACCCCACCGGTCCCCGGCCTGCAGCAATGGGAGGAGGGGATGATGAGGGATGGTCAAAGCAAGCAGGTTGATGGTAGGCAAGAATTGATGAACGAGAGAGAACGTAAAGCCAGAACGTCAGTGCGCATGCGCTCGTACCGATGGGGAGAAATGGGGACGAATGCAACCAGGGGATGGACCGGTACGGTGGAACACCACGCTTGCGTCGTCCCCGGAACAGTCAGCGAATGCACGGACCAAGAGATCAAGAACCGCGTGAGGTCGCCCAATGTGAAAGAGATCGATACGGACAAAAAGGGGATGAAACGCGGGCAAGACAGAGACCGTGAAGGAGCACCGTGTTGAGTAAACTGGATGGAGGTGGGAATGGGCAGGCTGCCGGGAGCTATAGGCAATCATGGGGAGGGAGGGGAGAAGTAGGGGTGGGGGGATGTTGCGAATGAATATATCTGGCAGACCGCTCACTGTACGGGCCGGTGCAAACAGACAGCGAGGAAGCTTTTTTTTGTCCCAACAAAACTGAACTAGTAGAGGGAGAGAGAGAAAGAGAGGGAAAGAAAGGAACCAAAAAAGAGCCTCCTGCTACCACTAACCGCAAGCGACGAACCTCCCACCCCGTCCCGAGCCGAGCCATGGAATCAAAGAACCTCCACAGCGGTAGACCGCCAGGCGGCTCCATTATTGTAGGTATTGCGCGATTCTCTGCGGCGCTTCGAATCGATTCGAAAACACAGGCCGAAGCGGAGCGGAAGCGGAACATGAAGGCCGGCACCCGGCATACGGGGTGCTTCGTTCTTTTCCACCCACCACCTTTCATCCGACCGGACCCACCCTGTGCACGGTGCTGTCCCGTGCCCGAAGAACGAAGGAGTTGAAGGGCGGTAACGATAAAATAACTATATTTTCTGAATTCTTTTACGTCGTCATAAAATCGGGCCCGCCACTGCAGCTTCCCGTTTGATGCTGCACGGGGATCCATTATGGGGCTCTCAGATCGCTAGAAGCGATCCGACAGAAAATTGGAGGCGCTGGTAGTTGGTTTATTTTTTTTTTTTGTTCCTTGGTTCAATCTCCGCAGGTTTTGGGCTACAGCTCATTTAATCATGCGAAGCGGGCGAAGTATTTGCACACTCACCACCGGTCGATTGCTCACTAACGGAACGACAAAATCTTCCTCCCTCTTTGGGTAAGTGCCTGGGAGCTGGCAGACATGCAGGGGGATACAAGGGGATGAGGTGAGTAAGATGACGGTTTCGCTTGTGCCAACATACTGACGGCGTGCGGGGTCGATCATCAGCTAGTAAACGTTTCGCCCTGTGATCCATGTAGGCAACCAACTCGAATAGGGAGTCCCTAACAAGACGCAATAACTTTTCTTTCTCTCTCTCTCTCTCTCTCTCTCTCTCTCTCTCTCTCCCTCTCTCTCTTTCTCTATCTCTCTCTCTCTCTCTTTTTCTCTCTGTTTGATGTAACGATCTTCTAGGTTATGCCTGCCATTTCTGGCTTACTAGGCTTAATATTACCACGTAGCCGGATAGTTAATCCTTGCTACGGAGGATAGGTCCTGATGGGATTTTGGAACAGTCCTGTCGGGTGAAGACCACCCCCTTGTGCCTCTTCAAAATAACCTTTGGAAAGAGTATTTACTTTCGAAGGAAATATGCTGATCGGATTAGAAACCTTCGTGATGTGATATATCACTACATTACTTCATATGACTCTGTGTTAGATGTATCAGCCAAAATACCGTAGTTTCAATTGACCCTTCTTTCATTTAAATTCATTTTAATTTAATTAACATTTAAATTCTGCTCGACATACTGTCAACGTTTTGATAGATGTCTTCGCAACCGGAAAATCGTCATTGGTTTCCTGTAAAGCACTATTTTGAGAGAATATGATACTGCACTTGATGCAGTATTTAAACACTCTTAGTCAGCCAGCCAGATGTTGTCAGATATCGTCAGAATTCACATCTAGCACTGAGTGGCTACTTCATTGAAGAAAATTGATTTACACATTGATATTCCCTTAGACTCTCAGTACATACAAAAAAGCTTAGGAATCTTTGTGAACCTTCGCCATCCAGTATGTTAGTGTATCTCGAAGGCTACTTTCGACTTCTAAGGAAAAAGTCAGAATTCCTTTGGAAACAATGTTATCGCGTCGGATAGGCGCATCAGGTAAATCTTCTTTAGCAATTGTTTCTTATAAAATACGCTCACAAACTATAAAGGAGCCTTTAGGAACACTAAATCTGTCGGGTATCTTAAAATCCGTAGAGATCTTCGTCTTTATTAAGAGACAAATTGAGTAGGAATTTGTGCATTATTGTGCGACAATTATACACCATCAAAAAGTGATGGTTAATCATTTATAAAAAGTGGCCTAAAAATGTTCATAAAACTAATTTCTTAAAATATAAATTTCTTTCTGAACCATTTTCAAAACTCATTTACAAACGCTGCTAACCATCCACAAACACGGACCACCATCGACGCAGGCAGGCAACACTGAACCAGCGGGACATTCAATTCCAAACTAGACCCCCCCTCTTCTTTCATACGGAACGTTCTAAAAACCTGTTGAAAATCGTTCCAAAACTCACCGCACACCGGTCACTAAGCAGCCGCGGACACATGGCATCGTAATTTTTATTGCATAAATTAACCCTCTTTAACTCGGAAACTTCCACCACTAACAAAGCGATCAAAATCTGCACATCCGATACCGTTGATAAATCATAAATTATTTTCAGCAGCAAAAGCACACACTAAGCCTCCAACCGTGCTCGGATGCTTTTCGGGGAGCGGTTCGTTTTGCAACGTTGTGTCCGGGTG
Organism: Anopheles moucheti; assembly: GCF_943734755.1. NCBI lineage: Eukaryota > Metazoa > Arthropoda > Insecta > Diptera > Culicidae > Anopheles > Anopheles moucheti. The sequence goes on along the minus strand of NC_069141.1, from coordinate 9,671,936 downwards.
GGGCTAAAGAAAAAGGGGGTAAGGAAAAGCACGAACGGAATGGAACACAAAAATGCTACAAAAACCAACATCGTTTCGGTATCGCTATGTGATCTCTGATCGCTTTTGCAGTTTTGAAATCGACCTCAAATCTATGTCCGTGTTCGGGCGAAACCCCGAACGGTGGTATCCTTGCGTTTTGTAGACACACTCACCGAATGGATGCGATCTTCATCAAGTCCTAGCCGCAAGCGATATCGATGAACACGGTACGATCTACCGTACATTCCGGTGTATGTTGGCGAAAACGATAAAGGAAAAATCTCGCTTTACGAGCCCATTATGTGCCGGTGTCTTGCGAAAGGACCTCCGGAACATTTTCCTGCCGGCGTCGGGGTTTTTTTTCCTTTCTTTCTTATTGCTCGTTCTTATATTCAACAAACCTGCACCCACTCCGCTCCCCGCGATCGTGCCGAACCGCCGCGCCCAAAGCAATATACCGTCGTGGCCTGCCGGGATGCATCGGATGTAACAAAACGACGAAATTCCGTACCGAACGAGATGGCAAGAACCGGTGGGAAAAGGCAATACACGAGAACATATAACATCATCTTATTAACGTGTTTGGATAGGTTTATTTTCCGCTCTTCTCGGTCCGATGTTCCCGTTCCGTTCTGGCTCGCTTGGGGCTGCTTTCGGGGGAGCACCACAATTTTCCTCTTTTTCACTGGAGGCTACGTTCGTTGTGTGAGTCCAGGCAGCCGGTTAGTTTGTAGCACCCGTTCCTGTAGGTCTCGGGATCTTCGGTTTCTGTTGGCCACCAACAAAAAAAAAACATTACCCACCGTCGATGTTGATTCGTTGATACTTTGATCGTGAGCTACCATATGCACCGATCAAGAGCCACCGCGATCGGCCAGAGAGATGTAGTAACCGGGAGGCCGCCTCTTTACAGCAGTAGTGAAAAATCGTTCTTAATGGAAGTGCACCACGGTCTCGGCGGAACGGATCCTCTGCATGTGGAGGCCGATTTCCCAGGAATTGGTTAAAACCGCACACACACACACGCGCGCACGCAAACAAACAAAACGAAACATAAAAAAACGGTTCCACCGACAGAATGCTGGCGTGATTGCGATTCGGTTATTTGGCGGTTATGTGGACATGCCCATTGTGTATGCGTCTGTGGGGTGTGCTTGTTATTTTCGTGCCTTGTACACAACGATGGTGGCCCACAGCTTTGCATCGTTAGACTGAATGGCGTACTGGGTGCGTTTCGACTCCTCCAGGGCCAGGCGTTTCTTCCAACCGCCCAGCCCGCCCTCTGAGTTGGCGTGATCGGAACGATTAATTTCCTGCGATTGTGAATCGCCAGTATAGAACACTGGGCTTGCGACTGGCTGGGTTTGCGCTCTCACGGCAAAAAAGGAAACACTGCTGTTAAGACTGGATGCTTACGATTTTGTTTTATTTTTATTCCTTTTTATATATTTCATTAAGTTTCTTTTTCACATATTTTGAGTATTTTTTGTTCTGTTCTTATGGAGAGGATTTTAAGCACCTCCGTAAGGTTTAGATCGTGTGTGGCATCGATCGATAGTATGCATTTATACAATAGAATATATGAACCACTTCGATAGGTTCTCACAATTTAGAGAAGTTTTTAATAACAACATGCAAAAAATTACAGGGTTTTCTAATTTAATTGCTAAAATTCCACCCAGTGCTAGATTTGTTGCTAAAATTAAATTAGAATAATCAATGGTAGATATGGTATCTTTCTTGAGCTTCGGGATCCAAGGCTCCCGATTAGATAGATGCATGAGTCGAGTAGAGTTGGTGCAGATTCAAGATCCAGAATTTGGAATTCCTCATCTCCTTCAATACGTTTCAGTCCAACTTGACAATCAATTTAGAAAAGGCATTAATTCTAATCTTGATCTATAACTGAGTCTATCAGATATCAGATATTCCTGCGATCTTAGTATTCAAGCTCAGATCTGATCTGGATCGGTTGTGATCTTGAGATCTGATAAGTCTATATTCCTAAGATATTCCTGAAATCTTGGCCTTAAATTCAGATATGATCTCAGAAATTTCAAGCATTTTAGCTCTTGAATACACAGTGTGTCCCTCCTTAACGGATTGTTGTTATCGCTTAGTACAAAGTTCTGGTAATTCAACATTTTTCTCAACAACAAACAATAGTGAATAAGTGGAAAAACACCAAACTTTCTCTTCGAATGAAATAAAAAGTCATACGTCAACAATTCTCCCTTCAGAGAACTAACCATAAATACTTGCACTTGCTACGTCACCTGCTCGGTACGTGATTACAAACATACACTTGCAAGAAAAAAAAGGGCAACAACAGACCACACAGCGTCACTTCGATTCGCGCTGCGTACGATTCCTTCCTGTCCGGTTGCCTGTTTGCTACTACCCAGCTGATAGTTCCTCCTAGTAACAAGACAGTGGAGTGTAGCGGCAGAAGGAAAAAAAACACACAAACAGTACGGCAAACAACAATCGTACCGCCGACCAGAACGATCGATCGATCACACCCGTTTTCGAAAACAACCACCCAATCGACGCCCGGCCGTCTCAATCATTCGCGGGTCACGTTCCGCACCGTTCGAACGCAAAGTGTATTGCCGCGATTGCGTCGCAAATCGATCGGCCCCGCAACCGCAACCACCTGCTAAATCATCATTTATCCTGCGCGCGCTGAGTGTGTGTGTTGTGTTGTGAGAGTGCCGCAACCGCATTGCGTTTCTTGCTTTGCCCGCCACAGCCCCAGGATTATATGGTGAACACACCAAGGTGTGTTCGGTGAGCAGCTTGGGACGAGATTTTGCATTCCTAATTATTTAAACACGGACCACTTTGCTTATCCACTTTCCAACATCCGGGCCTCAGATAAGCCGCCCGTGCCACATGACGCTTGCCGATTCATTTTGCGTGCGATCGGTGTGTGTGATCGATGATCTTCGCACCCTTATTTGCGGGGAAAATTGATCGTTCGATTATTCGCGCGAGTTTGGACAACGGTTCCACTCACTTGCTTCGTGGAATCAATGTGCTGGAAGCAATTAATCGATAATTCCCATGCCATACTCGCACACGCGCACAACAATCCGTCCTCTTTTCTATAATCACAGTCATTTAGAATTTTAAATATCAGTTATTTTTAGTACCACACCATTAATGAGTTAATTATAAAAAAAAAACTGAGCCCCCGTACCCATACCCCTGGATTTGATTAGTACGGATTTCGATTAGATATTAGACGCGAAAGCACGAGCTCGGCCGGACTCGAAACTCGATCGCACTGCCACGGTGGCGTAAAGTAATTAAGCGCATACTGGCAATTACATTTTGCCACCTCGGTAGACAACTTTCAGGGCATTTGATTGCAGTCGATTAATAGATTCCGTGGTGTGTGATACCATGATACCACCTGGAAAAGGCAAGGGCACCAAACTAACTCACCCCTAATGTACAGCGCGTGTACGAACGCTGATCACCAACGTTACAGGGGTTTCCAGTGCAACTGATAAAGTTTGAGCCATTTGTGAAACTATTTCAACTAGAACATGGACATGGTTTTGAGAACGTTATGAAATGCTTCCCGTTATATGGAACTACTGCAAGCTGAGGTAATTTAAGTTCAAACTGAAAGCCTTTTAACTGAGTGGCGTGATAAAGTCTAGAATGAAATATTAAGAGTTCCAGTAATTGGAGAGAATTCGAGATCATCCAAAGGCATTCTAGTTCAACTTGAAAAGTATCAAGTAATGTCTGACACTTTTCCATTTTAATTGGAAAACCCTGTAATTAACGTACAATTGCTCAAATGCTACTGTAGAAATTCCCATTCAATCGGAAAGGATTGTTGGAGAATTTCTTGTCAATAACGCTCAATATAAATTGTTGTCCAACTATGTTTATCAAGTCGAACCAAAACTTCCTTTGACGATTTACCGGCACGATGAAAATTGTTTTCAAACTTCCTCCAGTACGTGCTCTCGACTGTGCAGCGTAATTGTTCAACTTAATCACGCAACCAGAAGTTACTGACACACATCCGCCAAGCGCCATCATGGCTGCGTGCGTACGAGCAATGTCGAGGTTAACGCAAGTCCAAGCCTGCATTACGCAATTGGGCCAACCAATATTTCCCCAGCAAAACAGTTTAGATTATTTAGAAACGTTGAGCAGAAATTAAACCATCAACAATCAGCCCTCCCAGATCGCGTAGGGCGATCGGGGTTGATAAAGGGTTTATTTTTCTTTCATTTCGGGTGCCTGTAAGGAAGAGTGTGTAGAAATGTGTCAGATCCGTTCTTTTGCTTGCAGATCATCAGAGAACAAATGACGATTCGGGTTGGTATAAGGTGCACCGGAACGCGAAACCACACAAAACCGGGGCCCCCCAAAATTACAATCATTGTTCTCGGACGGTTGCAGCGGGATGAGATTGAGATGATACGCCGTTGTAGTTCGGGTGTATACGTTTGTCTTCCCCGGGACATAATGATGTACCCGTGGGGTTTTGCTCCGTTCGGCCCGCTCACAGGTGGCCTTTGACGTTTGAGGCTGACCAAGCCGCAACCCGAGCGCTGCCACAGTTCAACGGAATTCCCGAAACAAAGGGAACATTTTTCACAAATATGTCTGAATGGTGTGTGTGCGTGTGTGGTTTTTTTTTCTTTTGCCGTCCAGACGATCTTATAAGGGCTGCGTTTTGTGCACATATAAGCGATTTTTTTTTGGCGGTGTAAGGAATTGCCCCCTTTTTTTGGAGCTCCAGTTGGGTGGTCTTCCGTTTGTACCACAGCCGCTTATGCGATTCCGTTTTCGGCCACTAACGGTGTTCCACTAGCAGAGGTAGACTGTGAGGAGCTAAGGATTCTAAAGCATTCTAGCAAAGGCCTTCAAGATGCAGGGAGAAATTAAAGGCTCAGAGGATAGAACCTCTTGGCTGAGGTGCATCAAACAATTAAGTGCGAAGCAGTTCACAATTGGAGATTAAATCTAAGTATAAAGATAAATCATACAATCACTTACCATTGTAACACCACGAGCAAAGAATTTCTTTCCATTCGCTAACAAATACAATCAATCATTGGTACGGTTTGAATTTCTTACAAATTTATTCCTCAATTACACGCTTCCGTTTTCGTAAAATAAATACGTTTCCTTCCGGTTACAGGTACAGTTATAATATACAAAAATTTACACACACAAAAAATCATATTCAAACACATTGTAGCCGGTGCCCTAAACGGTAATAGTGTTCATCCCAGCCCAGGACGCATCGGAAAAAGTTTCGGGGTGGTGGTTTTTTGTTTCATTTCTTCTCTTGCGGAACTTTATAAAAGCTGCCCAAACAAAGTACACAAAAGCAAATCCAAAGACCAGCAACAACAACGACCAAAAAATACTCGCACACGAATGCATCCCCTATTTACCGCCATTTGCCAATAAATAGCGTTACGCTGTGTGTGGTGTGTGTTTGCCTGTGCACTTTAGACAATCGACCTGATGTGAACAAGCTCACTCGAGATGAGACATGTTGGGACTTCAAACGCACGATTATCGATTTTGTTTTTTCTCTTGGGTAAGGATTACTCGATGGTCCAAGGTTTTCTATTTTTGCAGCTGTTCCAAACGTCCAAAACCGCATCGCTACGCAAGTAAGTTTAATGCACTATTTATCTCACTATATAGTTCCTGTTACTTTATACATACACACACGCGCGCGCGCACTCTGGAAGACCTCTGGCTTCCCCCTGGTGAAAACGGCCCAACAACGGCAACTCTGTATCGCTCCCATCCCCGTCCGGTTTGGCTGCCTATCTGACTTCCTATCGAATAAATATGTACAAAGAAAGAGCCCCCGTTGCTGAAGTCTCCTGCCACTAACACCTATGCCACAGCACTAGTTTCCCAGCCTATTCCCACGCAGGCTCCTGAACAATTACTGCCTACCGTACCGCATGGACGGACAATACCGCGCCTCCTCGCAAACAGCTGATATAGGGTTTATTTTGATTGTTTCGATATTTTACTTTCATTTTTGATTAGTTTTATGTTGTTTTCCTCCCCTCCCTCTGTTTAATATGCTCTTGTTTATGGCTTGATCTACGACTTGATGTCTACCGCGCGCGCACACACTCACACACAAATCCCCGCGCCAGTCCGCGAGCTTGCAGCATCGCGGACGAATGGCATACTACTATATGGTACATCTGGTTTTTATGCTTTTCGGCTACAATTCCTACTCCATACGCATCTGTATGCTAACATTCCTCCCCTATTTTTTTCTTCTTAGTACGTTCGAACGTTATACACAAAACAAAAAATAAGATTTAAAGTAATAATTAAACAAACAGTAGCGGCCCTGCCGATTCCTATGGTCATCCGTGAGCTATACATCCTCATCTTCATGCTGCCCCAATAATTCCGTCCTGGTCTGTTTTCTCACAGAAAACCTACCCTGTTCCTCACCACTTCACTGATAGTGCTTCACCGGCAGCCACAACCGACGACCGTCATGTCCTGGTAGTTTTTCAACACCACCTTGTTCTGCTCGTTCAGATACAGCATCGAGATGGAGGACAGCTGCGTCGGTACGCAGCACGCCTTCGGTGCGAGCGTCGGATTGTAGGAGTTGACCAGCGTCTGCACGATCGCGTGATTCGTCGTGTTCAGGTGGTCCGCTATCGGGAAGCGGCAGTCACCCTGGCAGAAGTACGCCTCATACCCGGGCGGTGCCACAATCCAATCGTTCCAGCCCACATCGCTAAAGTCGACGTACAGTGGCTTCCGCTGGCAGAGTTCGTTTTTCCGCCGACTGCTGCGTTTGGCGGACGCGCGCCGTGCCCGGTTCGCGCTACTGATCGCGTCCCGTATCGGTCGCTGCTTGTGCCGACCGTCGTCGGTGTACGTGAACAGTAGCGGCTGCTTCTGCACCCAGGTATCGTGCCGCTCGGCCACATTCCGCCGCAACCGGACGTGCTCGTGGACCGGGGCGGCCGGGACGCTGCGGCGCTGCCGACTGTGGGGGGCGGCACCACGCCCGCGGCTAGTCACCTGCACGAAGAGGCCGTGGTTTTTGCGCGGTTGCCTGAGCCACCGTTCCACGGCCGGCATCACATCGAAGCTGGCCGTGCCGGACTCGTTAACGGCGAGCGTTTTCGTGTCGACCAGCAGGAAGGTGGGCGCCCGCTTACCTTTCACGCCCGGCCGGACAATGTCGTACACGAGTACCGTGTAGTGGAGCGGTGGTCTTGCAAGTGGCCGACCGCTCTTGTGTGCGATACCGTCGCGCGTAAGCGTGAGCTCCGCGGCCCGCAGCTTCTCGCCTCTCGGGATACTCGTTACGTTGAACAGTAGCCGAAAGCGATGATGGTGCTGGAACCGCTCGTCTATGTGACTTTCTGTGGAGAATAACAGGAGAGAAAACCATTTTGTTGTATTATTTACTCAAGCTTGAATGCATTTTGGTCCCTCAATTTAGTAGAATTTCTTACAAGTACCTCAAGGTCTGTAACCCATCACATCCCACATTGGTCATCTTCAGAAGATGAGATATTTAAAGACATCAAAAATTGCCAAGATCACCAGAACATTCCATGTCTATAGAATTTTTTGATTACGATCATTTATGTGAGTTTTTACACTCATGAGTAGACTATCCAAATATGTAAAGAAATCCTTGAAGATTGGGTAACCCTCCAACCAGAAAACCTTGAAGATTGGTGAATCCGCCAAGATTCTTGAATTCTTATAGCTTCGAAGGAATTCTACAGATACAAGAACTGCTGTGGTACTGGTACTGGTCTAACCGCACCCAAGTAAAGACCCAAATATCTCCTGACATTCATGAATTTTTGGGGATGCGAGAGACTTTGAAGATTTCTGAGTCTTTGAGAAGCATCTTTGATGAGTCATATTTCTTTAGAATAGATATTTAGAGTCTTTCATTCAAGGTCTACAAATTGAAAATATTTTCTAGTGAGAAAATTTTATTGAGCTCCGCAGCAATACTTTGTTTCTTCACAAATAAATCATTTTAAAATATGCGATGTTTCCGAGGAGAACCCTGCTGGCATGAACCAAGTGCTCATAATTTCTCACCCACTAGATGAATAAACAATTCCCGTACCTGTCATTTCCCACCTGGACGAACTCAGCACAATAATCCCGATCGTCTCGCTCCCCCTCTTCCTACCAAGAAATAACAAAACATCGGTCTATTCCACTCCGCGGCTTAATATTCGTCCAGACAGAAACCAGAACAGCAAGGAATCGCTCGGCAACACGCTTCCAAACAATAACACTTCTCCGATTTTAATCGATTTGCTCGAAAAACCCCATTAGCGAATTTGAACAATCAGCATTACCGCCACCGGAACATGGAACATACTACGCATCGTTCGATTTCGCAATCGCGTCCGTACGACGATCGACCGATGATCATCATTGTCGGGGCCGCGGGGTTTTCTCTTTGCTCTGTTTGCGATTTGCCGAAAATTGCGCCTCGCGGTACACACTCGCTTTAATTGCCCCGATCGGGGCGCGTCCCGCACAGCTCACTAAACGCTGGTCCGAAAGAGGGGTCTCTGCTAATATTTCCACGTACGTGTTTGTTTACAAGCGGCGTGATACTACTTCTAAACTCCAGGTCGGTCCGGGTTTTGGGCGGAAGGGCGCAAAAGGGATTTTGCGTAACTTTTCCCCCGCTTTCGGATAAACACAGCGACCGACTGCAGCCGAGAGTCGGCGGCAATAAAACACATCCACGCCGGAGCCGGAGGAAAGGTCAACCGGGACTGCTGCTGGACGACGGTCTGGCACAATCCCCTCGCAACGAGGTGTTGATAGACGAGATCTCTCCTTGAACCCACCCAGCTGGGCACAGAACGCGCGCTTCCCCGGCTCGTTTTATACACCGCGAGGTAGTTTACGTTCGTTTACTCGTGTGCAAAATTTACCGATAATTTTACGCACGCTATTCTTACGGCACACGAGCAAGCCGAGGAAATTTCCCGGGGGGGGGTGTGGGATGCGTGGAAAACTGAGCGCCCTAGAACGCTCTTCGCGTGTTCGCTGACTACGCGCGTTAATCGTTTTTCTTTTCTTTTCGGGAGGGATGGGGAAGATTTTATGTAAACAGTTGCGCGCCGAATTACACAAACAACGCGCGCTTCTTTATTGCAATCGCATTTCCAGGTAATGCAATCAAGTGCACCAGCGGCTACCGCTTAGATCGACATCCTGTTCCAAGCACTCGCTGGAGATTTCGAAGATTTTGCTTTATTTTTGCTCTCCTACCTGTTTGTGTTTCAACGGTTAATTGCGTTTTAAATGTCTCAAGAGCAAGATCTTTAGAGTAAAGTGACTTGGTAAGAGGCAAAGTGTAGTTCAAGACATTGTCAAACTCTAACGCCACCTTTTAATAGTAAGTCTCCATATTATTGCCGTAATAGCAAAACTCCATGTTGCCTCAGAAGTCTTCACTCTGGCAGTGGAACTACTTTTAAATCGTTTACACCAGCCAGCCGTTAGCTTTGCAATTAATTGAATATAAAGAAAAACAAGTTCATTCTGCCAGTACACCGTCAGAAAGCAGGTCTCTTGGTGCGAAACGATCGTTACCGATGGTGTAGCAATGCGATCGTCGCTGCCACCATCACTGCACTAGCTCATGTGCATTTACCGGTTTGCGTTTTTCTAACGTCGACATACGAGCCTTCGGAACGGCTTCCTATATCTACAGTGTAGTTCCCGCTAAAGAACCCCTCACTAGACTCAGAGTACGTACCTTCGTGCGTGAAACTTCGCACCGTGTTGGCGTTGCGCGTGTTGAGTCCTTCCTTTGGTACACTGACGGAGTCGACCAGATCGTGGCCCATGATCTGCGCGTACAGCTGCTTCATCGCCTCCGGTATCACCACCTTAGATCTATCGATTTTTGGTCGATTAGGAAACCCGAACAGGCTCAAGAGATTCTTCTCTATCTCGACTAGTGTTTTAGGATCGGGCCTGCCGGAGCTGTCACCGTCGTCCACAACGTCCGGCTCACTGTCACCGATCTCGTTATCCAGCTCCGGCTCCGCTAGCTCTTCCTCCACCGTCTCGCCGACCACCGCCATCCCGGCGACGTACTCCTCGTACTCGTTGGTATCACTGCTGCTTACACTACTGCTGCCAGCCTGCGCCGCCGTCCCACCTATCCGCGGTTCCGGCGCTCCCCCGGTGGAATCGGCATCGCCCTGGCGCGGTGGCTGATTGTAGTGGCTGGTGATGTGGTGCGATTGCTCCGCACCGAGCCCGATCACCGCGGTCACTTTCGTGCGCGACACTCCGCTGCTGTCGGTGCTGGCGACTTTCATGGCACCGTGCGAAATCGCCAACACCGCGAACACGTAGAACCATGCGTGCATGGTCGTGGGAAGTAGTCTGCAAACGAAACCGAAACGAAACCAAAATCTATTAGTACCGGCCACATTCACTCGCGTACGGTCGGCGGCTGACTGTGACAACCGTTTCGCCTGCTCCTCCCTAATAAAATCCCCTGCGATTGCAATTGCGATTGCGATTAGTCAACAACGGTGGGGGGTGGAAGGACAAGACACTGGAAAGATAGCCGGGGCACCAACCAACCACCAGCAGACGCCACGTTCGAGCGATGTCGATGTGCGAGCGCCGCCAAGAGGAAGCTGATAATTAAAGTAAATGTTTTCAAAAACAACAACCCGTACCGTGCCGTTGGGGACTGGGGAGGTCGAGGGGAGTCGGGAAGATGAGGGGATGCAAGATTCTCGGGCAAAGATTGGGACAGACCGGGTGGCGACTGCTCGGTTATTGGCTTGCATCATGAAGCTAAAGCATAGCGAAACGCAACCGCGACGTGCGGCATCATTTCTTCCTTGCCGAGCGTAAATTTTCACTCCTCCACAGCGTGTTTCGGGCCTTTGCGTTGCAGTTCTTCTGCCGTTTAAAGGTCGTGAGCATCGGAGACCGTTCGAGGTATAGAATTCTTCACCTTCACACATGATGCATTTACAGCACACAACCATAAAAACACCTTCAAGTCGCCCACTTCAACACGGCAAAGACTGTCCACGGTACAGGTGGCAGATCGTGCTACTCTGCCTAGCCTTCCGAAGGCTGTCCGTGGTGTGTCTAGGGTGGATAGCATAGCAGGACGCATCCTTCTGATCCGATCCCGATGCTTGTGATGCGGGTGTGTGCAGCAAAAAAAGGACACAACCAGAGTGATTCTCAAGTGCCTCCTGTTTATGAGCGACGGGGCGATAGATTCCAGTCTTGCGGAGGACCTTTTTTCGTCCCTCTCATCGGCAGGAACGGCTTTCGCACGCACCCCTCCCGGTCCCAGGCAGGCAGCGGGAAACCGAAACCGGACCGGAGGCGATTGCAGGCGATTACAGGAAGAATCCCCTTGAGCTGGCAGCGTTTTACTACCTCGCACACTCAAGTGGGCAACCGGTTACCGTTGCCAGGGGCTTACGCACGGAGGACAACAACATCGATTGTTCTACACAATGCTGGGCGGGGAAGTGAAGAATGTGTTTCGTTATTTGTGTTGCGCGTCCCTTGCGTTTTTGTCCTTGGGCTACCGCACTCGAGCGCTGCCACACCCTCGGTGTCGATGCCTGCGAGTCCAAACTGCGGCAACAGGTACATCTCGCCGGTGCTCTGTTAGCATGGATGGGGTTTTTCCCGGTCCCACGTCCATTTATGCCCAGTCGAACGGGCACACCACGGAGAGGTGGGCCCTGCACCGTAGCTGAATGTGGGATGGATTTGGTAATTTCCATACCCTTTATCAATGGGGAGCACCTGCAACCGAACGGTAGGCCTGGGTAGACGCACCCCGGCTGCCCCGGGTAGTGAGCCTTCGAACGCCGTTAGGCTATTTCTGGGAGGGGGCGTTAAAGGGGCATAAAACACGCATGCAAGATTGCTCTATCGCATCAGCGTGCACGGCCCGGCAGCAACAGCACGCGCGTATGCGCCGCCACAAGTAGGTCACACGGCGAAGAAGAAATTGCAGCTAATCTCATCGCTCCGGCCCAAACCCGATCGGCAATGCCACCGCAGTGCGAATGCGAATTGGCAATGCCAAGTGCGTCAACAGTAAGGAAAAAAACACACACCCGACTGCTGAGCGGTTCACGACGGGCACGGGCGTTTAGAATTCAACTGCAATGATAAAGTCGCCTTTCGTCCACCACCTTTCGATCGTATTTCCACCTTTTTTAACGCCTCTTTTCGCACTTGCGGTTGCCGGTTGGTCGCGGGACGCAATACCTGTAGCGTGTCGCAGCAGCAACAACAACGAGAAATGATCGCCAAATGGCAGCTCGATCCGCATCACGCCCTAAGGGCCGGGAGAGTTACGAGTTACGCGCCACACATGGACTACCTCCCGCAACTTCGAACACTGGCACTGGCCTGAACTCCTTCTCTGGCTCTACAGGTTTTGCTATTTTTAGCTCATACTGGCGAAAAAAAACGCAAACAAACGAACCAGCAGCGAATCAACAGGAAAAATGAAGCGTATCTCGCAAATCCCACAGAGGAAAAAGAGCCCCCTCGTAATCACGTAACACGCAGAATTATTAATCGCATTTGAATAATAATTGTCCGCAACCTTCATCACAGCGTTGGAGCAGCAAAAAAAAACGAACTGATCTACATACTTCCCCTCCGCTGCTTTCGGAAGCACACGGGGGGGTCCTGGGTTTGGCTCGAATCGGTTTGAGCCGGAAAGGACGACTACGGATTTTAATCTCCCACCTAGCGTCATCGTGCTACAGCTCAGCGAGCCCCGGTTTGTTCGTCCAATTTCTGGGCTGTACAGTTTTGCGCATGTGTCAGAGACAGAGACCAATCCGTCCTCCAAGCACCAAGCCGCTCTCTAAGACAAGTCGCCAGGACCTTTATCCCGAAACAATAGAGCACAGGTTGACATAAAAGCATTAAAGTGTGGGTTTTATGGTGTTGATTGCCTAACACGTTCGGTTAGGCCGTTTAACACCCAAAGGGGCTATTAAGGGCGAAACCTTCGTGGCGTCAGTAAGGCGCACCGATCAAGACGCCAGTCTGCCTGTGTTTGCGGGATTCGCTGCCGAGTTCTTTGTTTCCCGGTCGGCCCAAGCCCAAGCAGCAAAATGCAGCGACACTGCACGAAGTGCCTTCCAAACAACGGCTCGCTTTAATTTTAATTAATCAATGAAGCACAACAACATTGTACCACTATTTCGTTGGTGATTTGCTGTGCGCATCCCTGCTGGTTGTTGGTGCAGTTGCGAGCAGCGTTGCGAGTTGGGCCGGGTACTTCGTTGACCCCGTTGCGGCAGATAGTGAACGGGGGCCAGATAAAGCCACGTCAACCACGTCCTTCCAGAGTATTGCTCTGATTTATGTCGCTCGTCGACTAAAACATCGTCGGCTTAATTCTCACGGCCTCTACATGCACATCATGCTCTGTCCTGTGCGCTTCGGGTCAACACCAATTAGGTAAGCGGTTTCCGCCGGTATTATATCGCGCGATACAATCACGGACCAACGTTTGTGTCGCATCTTTTCATTTCTGAGGGTTTTTCCGAGAAAATCATAACGCGATGATTTAGCGACGGAGATGATCTTGATCCCCCTGCCAGTGGCCAACTGCTTACCTTCTTCTGGTGTGGCGTCTGGTCGTTACTTGCTGTGTGATCGGTACGCCGTGTGTCCTCGCACCGGCCCGTACCCGTCCGAGGCCGCGCGTTTCGCTGCGGCCGCAAGGACACGCAGCCGCATGCGCACGCAGCCGTTCCCGCGTCATGTACACCGAGCCGCCGGAACGGACCCGGGAAACCTTCGCTGGCGCCGTTGGATGCGAAACTGGAAGGAAACCGGACCGGAAAAGCTGGCCGGACGTTTCTTTGTTGCTGTTGTTGTTGTTTGGTGTGCGTTCGAAGGGGTGCTGCGTTTGGAAGGTCGCTTCGCTTCGTTCGCGTAGCGAGTGAACTACTGCCGGCTGTAACACGGTCCGGTATGGCCCTGGTGGCCCTGCACGCCGCTCTGGCACTGTGTCGTGACGAGCCCTGGACTGCACTGAAGATGGGCGTTTGAATGTTTTCTGCTCACTGGCCAATCACCGGCACAAAGCATTATTTCACTAAAAATCCGCCTGGAATATTTGCTACCAGTCACTCGACTTTCACATCGAACGCTCCGCTGCAACTTCACACCGGACAGGATCGCTCGCAGTACGGGTTTCCTGCCCTTTTCCTTTTTCTTCACTCCACTTCTTCTCTTCGCTTCCCAGCACTTTCTGTACGTGTGTTTGGATGTGTTTGTGTGTGTGTGTGCCTGTTTGTGTATTTATGTTTGGGTGTGGATGTATATGTTTTACTTGTGATTTTTAATTTTCTTCACTTGCCCAGGCCCGTGTCTGCCTGTTTCGCTGTGATGTCCAAAGGACTCTACCTGCCCAAAACGCGACCCTTTCAGGCCCGAGCTTTCGTGCACTTTTCCTTTCCTTCCCACCGCCAGGGAACTTGCTTTCCTGGGCAAAGGCTAGATGAGGTCCCCCTTCTCAAATCCCGGGGCTTTGTTGGCTGCACAATCACAAAAATCTGTCCACTGGTCCCCGCACTGGAGTTGCACGAAAGTTGCTCGATCACTTTTTTTTTCGTTGCTGTGTCGCCCACGCACGTCTTGCGGTTGCACTTCTTCGCGATTGCACTTTCGATCGCGAGGGGTGGCGCGCACGAACAGGGGGTGGAAACAAAAGCTAACAAGAAGGTAAATTATTTGCGTTCCAGTCGTGCCCGTTACATTCCAATCTCTTGTCGCTCCCGCTAGCAAGTGGTACACTTATTTATTTTTTTTCGCCTCCTCCTGTCACACACTGGCACAACGCCTGGCACTGCTCCAGATTTACGCGATCTCAAACGCGACATGCACACATCGATCACTTGTTGTAACGCACCTCACGCTCAAATTCACACTATTGCTTTCCAGTCGGCTGGGGGGGAAATCAGTAAACAATTTGTTTCTTAGTTGATCAAGAATAAGCCAAAAGCTGGCGTTCTCTTCCGCTCACTAATCGCACAGCACTACAAAAGCGCGACTGTGCGCTAAAATACGGTACGTCGACGTCGTCACAACCGAGGCAGCTTCACAAAATTTTAACCATCTCGCGACAGCATCTCGAACACGAATGAATGAACGCGAGACCAAAGTT
Source organism: Anopheles moucheti (assembly GCF_943734755.1). Classification (NCBI taxonomy): domain Eukaryota; kingdom Metazoa; phylum Arthropoda; class Insecta; order Diptera; family Culicidae; genus Anopheles; species Anopheles moucheti. The sequence continues at coordinate 9,656,686 of NC_069141.1, read as the reverse complement.
CGACCATCCAGGTCGGATGAACGCACCGAATGAACGAGGATGAACGCGTGGAATGGGCGTGGCCATGGTGTGCGTTCGGTTCAGTGCGCGAGAAAACAAAAACGGAATGAGAGGAAGCAGAACAAAACCAAAAGAAAACCGATCGACCAAGAGAGGATCAAGACGTTTGAAAGACGTTTGATGTTCGAAATGACAGTTGGACGCACAGATCGGAGTGCTGACAGTGTGCTTCGCCGTCCCACAGGAAGCAAGTGTAGCTTTTATGTAATACGCTCGGGACGTTAAGTTTACATTTTAAAGTAGCTCTTGGAGGAGAGAAAAAAATAAAACAACTTTACAAGCGGAGTGCTAGTTGTTGACCTCCCCGGGTGTTGGCGGGTGCATATATACATCCAGTAGTTCTATAGCGGGTTGTCGGATCGGATTGTGGTTATCCTTGAGAATCAAACCGCACTGTGCCACAATGATTGGTGTACGATCGTCACGGAAACTGCTGCACCATCCCAGTTACACAAACTCTTTCTCTCTCTCTCCCTTTTTACCACCAACCGGGTTCAGTAAGAAATATTGAGGAAATCATATTTTCATTAACAGTTATTTACACTCCAACAAATCGTGAAGATTTATGTTAAACTGTGTGTAAACTTTCATCTCTGCCCTCGCGGGAGCAATCGATCGATCGATCTCCTTACACCCATCTCACCCCCAACCCCTAACACCCTACCATCCCCCCCTCCCCTTTCACCCCCGCAACATTACCCCCGGCATCCAGCAGTTACACTTACCATCTTGCGCATGCAAGGGTGAGAGTGAGAGAATATTTATGAGAACGATTTGTAAACACCGCGCACGCTGGAGAAGAAGTAAAAAAACACAGCGCTTCGCATCGCATGCACGCGTGTCGGGGCGCACTTGTCGTACTGCAGAGGCCGGCGCGATGAACGGCGCGAGCACGAACGCTAAAACGATCGCTATAGCGATCGTTGGCTCGGGATAGACTGATTGACGCGAACGCGCTCAATCCACGCACCCGTTGGCCTTGTGGCGGGTGTGCTCCGCGCGCGTCCGTGGCGTGGCGGTCGGCAAAACGGCCACAGCCAAACGGCTAATGCCAAAAACCGGCACACTCAAAGCGCATTCGCTCCGGGGCGGGCAGCAAAACGCAAAGCAATTGCATGTCATTTTCACTTCCGAATTATTTATTACGCCCCGGGCAACAAAAAACGGAAACGCGGCTCTGCTAACGACCGGTTCCAAGCGCACCGCGAAGACTTCTGACAAGCTTCGGCCAACGGTGCGCGGCACTTGATGCGCTGGTTTTCTTTTTTGGCCGGGGCCCCGGGGATTGATGCTCTGTGAAGTGAAATTTATCTGTTATTTAGATCGAATGAATTATATTTAATCAAACAATTAATAAATTATCACCGAGCACCGTGCCGCCGAAGTCCGCGCTTTGCCAGAAGCGGCAATCTTCCCGGCCCGCACTGGTCATGGACGACCTCATGTTTACTTCTTAACACCTTCCCGGGCGCGATCGAGCGATCCGTTTTGTAGGAACGGACAGCTTGCCAGAGTGCCGCGATGCATGCCGTGGCTAGGTTCGGTTGTGTAATCTGGGCCACCGTCTATCGTGGAAGGGTGAGTATTTCTTCCATCACTGCACGTCCGTCACTGTCCATCCGGGCGGAACAATCGGCCAGACCAGATTAAGCAGATATGTGCATTCAATCCCTGCCGTAGCAAAAACCCGTTTCCTACCCGGAGCTGCCTTCGGAGCCCGTGAGCCCAAAACTGAATTCCTGGGGAATTCCAACATCTTCATGAACGACCTGGAGTTCCTGGGCTCTGGTTCACATTTTAATGATGTTAGAAACAACAAAACCCAAATGAGGTTATTATTTTTTTCACACCTCCTTCAGAATGTGCCCAAAAGGATGTTTAGCTTCCGGTGGTGGTGGGATATTCCCAGTGCTTCGTGAATGAACGCACGAATGTTAGAAATATGTAAATCCTTGGAGAGCATCTGGGAAATCCCCAAACTACCGCTCTCGAGCCGTTATTTCGTTTGAGCACTAAAAGTACCTGCAGATCGTACATTCTGGAAGTGTTAATTCGCAATGTTATGGAGCTTTGAAAACTGTTCAACAAACTGGACATTATAATATAATGAACATATCTCACAATCTCTTCCTTACTTTCAAGGCACACTAGAAAGATGCCACGAAGAATAGTAAGATCCCAATGGTGCTCATATTAACAAGACATCATAATCCACATTGGTCCTTGCAAACGACACTTGACCAACAGTTCGACGCTGTCAACTGCTTGCTAACAGCCTTTCAAACTTTGTCCACCACTCCACTAACCACCTTCGCGGACCTTTGCAATGCCGAGAGGTTAGCCATCCGATTGCCTTTTAGCCATCGAAACAAGGAAATGATTCTAGCGCAACCGAAAGGTCAGTAATCTAACACCCCTGAAATGAGACAGCACGGTCCGTGTCGGTGTCGCAAAAAGTTACCCCCAAACGCACCCTCAGCACCGCTTTTGGGTTCGATGCAAAGCACTGCTTCGATACGATACAATGTAATCATCCGTACAGGGTGTCTTTCGTCCTTCTGGTTACCCAACACCGTGGATCGGGTTTCATGTTACACCCGCTGTTGTCCGTAGCCTCCGGACACCCAGACCCACTGACTGATAGCACCAGTACAGTTTCGCTGATGAACGATTCCCAAACCATTCCATCGCCGGTGCGCGGTGGCGGATCGGGCCGGCCCCAATCAACACGTTCTCCATCCTGTCCGACTTCGGCTCCAGGGAAACAAGTTATCTGACAGGCTTTTATGAGCGCCCGTTCCAGCGCCCTGATTGCTTCGTCTTGTACCTCCCAAAAGTCTCTCGAGTAGGCCCCGCGGACAGAGTGTGTGTTTTATTATTACTGAGGAGTATTTTTTTTATTTTCAACCCACAGTGAGCGGCCGTGTGAATGTACCGAATAGAAGCACAACCTTCGCGGGCAAGCGTCGAAGGACGCACAGCATAATGACCAGACACTCTGGCACTGTGTCGCTCACCGGAGGGGGAGGGTGATGGAGTTCTACGATCTACGATATCCATCAACTTTACCAGACGCAGAGTTGCTCCAGCACACCGTAAGCAGGTGAACCAGGCAGAGGAGGAGAACGACTACAGATACGCAAATGAATGAAAATAATAAACTCTTGGCCAGGTTTCAGGGAGCTCCCCACACAAGGATATTTCATGCGCGTTCGAGAACAGGCCCGTACCGGACCGGGGGAACAAGGGAAGGACAGCATTGTGGACGCGGCGAGAACAGTTACCGGTCTTGCGGGGTCATCGGCTGGGCAGCATCATTCGACACCTTGCCGATATTCGCGATCGATCGACACGATCAGTCAGTTCGCCGACCGTTCGACAACATCCTACCGCGATCTTTGGAAGCCGCCAGAACGTCTGGCGAACAACCGGCAACCTCCGGCCTGGTGTTGCGGAACGCAACCCGTTTTCCTTTGTCGGCACTCATTATCGTCAATAATGGGCATGGGTTTTGGGTACGGGCGGAGGGCTGCCAGGCATTATCGGGTAGCCAGAAGTTCAATCAATTTTACATCCCCGCACTGCGCTCACGGCAATGGTGCGAATGAAACGGAACGTGCAAAATTCCGTCCATGCGGTGTATGCGGTGCGCACACACTTGACGGCTAAATATATAATTCCACCGTCGACACCGACAGTCTGTCCGCGGTTCCCGCGCGGCTACGGGTATGTTTTGAAATTGCCGAAAATCCTTCGAATGAAAGTAAACAATTTTCTCCAATATGTGTAGCAATTTTATGATTCCCGCCAGCTCAACCGCTTGGGACAGTGGTAAAGGCTGTATGATAATTCTCTGAAACACCTAGCCGAGAGTTCGAGCGTGTACGGGTACGGGCTCCGTACTTCGTTTAATTATGAAAGTTTCAATTATCTCTGTGACCTACATCAATGGCATAAAGTGCTTATGTAAGCAGCACACTCAACAACAATGCTAACCATTACGAACAGAAGCAATCAGCATGATAATTAATGTTTTTTTACCGTTTTTTCTGAATAATGTTTACTTTTCTTAATATATTCTAGTTTAAATACAAAAAGGATCGTAAGTGCCTTATATTCTAATATCTTCAAATTGAATTCCTCAAAAATGGAACAATTATCATTTAAAATATCTTTAGCCAGTTTATAGTTCTTTTTTTTTGGGTCAAATGTTCAACTTATGTATTCATCGTGCGCGACTTTCAAAAGGCTGAGACGAAGACCTTCCATCAACGGGCAACGATGCTGTGTGTAAGATCGTCGCGAACCGCGGGGGGAAAAAATGAAAGGGCCATAGGCCCACGCGCGCATATTCGTTTGGCGCCCTTTCCAACGGCATCGATGACACAAGCATGAGATGTGCTCATGCAGACACGTATATTTCACCCTCGAACACCAGCGACAGGCTGTCTGGTCCGGTCCGGCTAGCACAACCTTGAACGACCCATTAAAGGAAAAAAAAAACCACCCCGACACACACACACTCACAGGCGAGCTGATGCCCGGTTGGTACCGTTGGGCATTTGCGTTCGGGTTGCGCCTCCGGACCGCTCACAAATGATTCGTTAAATGTAAATAAATTATACGGCCGCGGGACCGTGCCCGAACAGTCTCGTACGGTTTTGTACGGTCTGCCCAACAATAGAAGCGCACCTTGAACGCTTTCATAACGCAAAACCGTACACCAGTGATCGATAGTAATCAACGCCACCGTAGCAGAAGGATGCTTGTCAAATTCGTAAAGGCGCAGACACACAGACGCGCTCGGCATCGGACCGTCGTGGTACGTCTTTGCTTTGGGACGGGCACCCAGCACACCATACAATAATAGCGTGATCTTTTCTCAAGTTAAAGGTGCCGCACCGCATCGAGAAAGAGAGCAAGAGAAAGAGTGAGAGAGAGTGGACCCTTTGCCCACTCGTAACTGCTGATAATGCGCCAAACAACAGCACCGGCACAATGTGCACGATTGCCCTGTCGATTGGCCCCCGGGGCTGAGGGAAAGCTCTCCGGTTTTGGGAAGCTGCGCAATAGACAATAGACGACCTAATAAGATTGTGCCCTGGCTGCAGGGACCGGACGATCGTACGCCCGCCCGCTTGCCTACTTTTTTGGCTCATCTTGCACATCCTTGTTTGGTGGAAAACGGCACATGCTTCTCGTCGTGTTACCGCGCTGCCTGCCTGGCCCGAGGTGCCCGATTGTTTCCAACAATAGCCCACATCGAAAGGACTCGGCCACAGCACTGCCAGACAGCTTGACTCCGGCCCTTAAGACGAGGGCTATAAAACAAAAACTTTGCAACAACACAAGCCATGAACCACGCACACACCAACGGGAATAACCGATCGGTTAGGGGTTCACGTGGTTTCGGAAACCTTTTTAGCACCAGCATGGTCCCGTACCGGGCACCAGCGGCTCAAGGGGCAAGCGATCGCCGAACATCGTGTTGCTGTAATTCGAGATCCCATCATCGAGAGATCCCACCGCATCCATCCGTGCACGATCCATCCAGTTAAATGGCTTATCGGTTTCTATTTCTCTGTGTAAGTGCGAACGATCCGGCCGTTTAGCAAGGCACAACCATTTTCCAAGGATTGTGTCTCTCGAGAACACGAGACTCGGGGCCCGCAGACCGGACCGTTTGGCCGGCATTCCTCGAACTAGCGTGCCTCGGTACGGTCCGGTTGCCATATGCACATAAACACCCAATCCTCGAGCTCTAGCCCCTTTTTTCACATGCATTCCGTTTTCGCCACTTCAAAAAGCCCGTGAGCGGTGCGCTTGGCTACGAGTTCCAAGTATTCCCAGCCTCTACGACGATGACTTCACAGAAAACAGACGTTTCGGAGCCGGTATGGTGCGATTTATTTGCTTTTCGCTTTTGAACGGCATGAGGCACATATTTTTGAGCTTGTTGCACCAAATTATCATATTACATAGTGTAAACTGTACATATCGGGGTATTTATCGTCAAGGAATCTCACGAAATGTGAAGGGAATCTCCCCATAAATGTGCCAAGATCTGATGAACATGATAAGATAGGCCATTGCTCAATCTATTGGAGCTCGTATCACGAGCTAACAAAGTGAGTATATTCAGGATCTCCTAGATATTCAGGATACCTTATCTCCAGTGTCTCGTGTTAACTCAGGGTTAGCTATAGGAGAGTGACTGATAGAGCAGGTGAATAGGAGAAACAGGATGTATATTATCCACCACCGTAGAAATTCTCTTGATATTGGAAATGAGGGATCTTGCTATTTCTTGAAGGTTTTGGGCAATATAGCTCAGCTTAAGGGTTATTCCAGGAGTTCGAGACCTCAACAGTAAGACCTTGTTATTCTGTCATATCAGTAATGTAGTTCTGTGTGTCTGATCTCTTCAGTGTTTAGATATAACACAATTCTGATTAAAGATCTTGAGATCTACAGTAATGTTCCAACAAGACAACAACCTTCCACTGAAAGAGTCTCATACATCTAAAGCGCAAGAACGACAATGTCGCTCTGTCCGTCACCTGCAACTGGACATTGCCTTTTTCGCGCATTTCATTCATAAAACGTTTCAGTTCCAGCGAGTGACCCGGTGAAATGATGCCCCCAAGCAACGAGTACACGGTCCAACAGTCCTTGCGCGCTCGATCGTGGACAAAACCTGCTCGCTTCCGGTAAGTTGGCAAGATGCCGATCCGCAAAACATACGGCCCGGCCGATAATAATCGAACCGATCATTGGACATTCGATCGGTGTCAGCAAAACGAGCTTTGCGCACCGCTCCAACCGTTTGCCCCCGGTAGCACGAAAACAATCTGGCCCCTGTTGTGCATTTCTTTGCGCAAAACCCGGAGCACCGGACGCGTTTGCGGACGCTGACGAACAATCATCGTCCTCGGCGGGTAGAACCAGGGAACGGGCGCATCGAAACGAAACGCATTAATTGATACACGCATTGCGCGTTCCTCAATGAATTGCAGATCGTGGTTCCCAATCCCGGTTTCCGTCCGGTTTTTCGCCGAGCGCGGCCAAACCGAACGAGCGAACGCGGACTCGCAGCGGCAGGAGCGGGCGCCCCGGGTTTGACCCATTGCCGTCGGCGGAATGCAAACGTACCCGAAGCCTGACGGATGCTGTGACGGGTATGTCAATGTTAATTTCATCTGCCGCTGTTGTCGTTTTATACATTTATTTTTTTAGTTATTTGTGTACCCAGGCTCGAGCCCGTCCCGGCAAACCGTGCACCGGTTGGAGGGTGAACCCACCAGCCATGCCAATGCCCGCAGCGTGGCCCATCTGGTCTGGAACAAAACACGCGCGGGCCTAAGCATCGTTTGTGATGCGACTGCGCGACCGCGGACTGGTTTTCCGTTTGCTTATGTTTTATTTATTTGTGTGTGCAAAAACATTCCGCTTAATTGGAATGGAGTTATCTCCTTTTATAGGAAAATTTGTTTTTAATTGATTTCTCTCCCTCTGTGTTTGCCCTCCCCTGCCCTCTCGGACGACTCTTCCAGCATCGCATTTGCTTGGGGCTCGTGCGATGGCCCACAAGGGGTCCCACTCCCGGTCGCGTCATGACGTGCACATCTGCAATCGATACGCCGATCTTCGAATCGATCATCGCATCCCCGCACAGCGGAAACCGGATCGCCACGGGCCAAACTAACCTCCGGTTCCCCTATTTGCCCGGTGGTGGTCGGCCAACGGCAAGGCACTCGTGCCGGAGCTGACGGGCGCGCACTCCAACCCGGCGGCCAGCGAAACCGGTCCGTGGACATCGTGGAAATCAGGTTTCGGTGACCACAGCTTCCACGGCAATGCGGCAGAATCTGGCTAGGATTTCTGGTGCGCCTCGTCGTTAGCTTCCGTTCTGCAGGAGTTCTTCCCGCCGTGGTTTGCTGTCAGCGGGGCTGAGTCCTCTGGCGCGTTTGGAATAATGAATATTGCACATTCTCGACTGCATATTTTGTTTGAACAGTTGTACGTGCGCAAAGTGTCAGCTAAACATGGGCAGAATTCGTAATCAACCATGCAATTCGAAAGTTTCCTGTTGATGGAAGATTGTCTGATGCGGCACAACTTGGAACGTTACCTTCCAGATGTATCCTTTTTGAATGTTCAACAAATTCTGCAACGCTTTCTCTCCGCGCTTGTTTGGTAAGCACTCACCGACTGAACTGCCCATCATAAAAGCAACAACACACTCAAGCTGAAAGGCATTTGTTTAACTTCTATGTTGCTAAAACAACAAGACTTCCGCTCTCAAATATTATGTTAGACAACTAAATGCTCTTAGCGCCACCGTGAACCGTTTGGATATATTGGCGAGCTTTCAGCATGATTACATAGACACCCTCCGGTCGATGTAGACGGTGTGTATCACAACTGTAACTTTACCGATTTATGCTACTCTTCCTTGGAAGCACCTTCTGCTCAGGTACTCCGTAAGATCAATATTGAACCGATCCGGCCGCGTATGCGCGGTGCGGTTAAGCAACTTGTGCGTGAAGAATGTTGTACAAACAGATGTTAACGATCGTGTTCGAAGGGTGTGGTGTAAATATTCTAAACTAGGGAATCGATCCTGCCCCGAGCATCCTTTTCTCACGTCACGTCGTCATCCGCCGTCATCTTCCCACAAAACTAGTTCCTGTCGCTGTGTGCTTCTGATGTGCCTTGTCTGATTCCTGGCTGATACGATCGCGTAACTAAATCTACGCGCTGCTACGAGATCGGCCACATTCAGTCCGATCAACGATCATCGTCCCCCTTACGGGCCGTGCGGTTAAGGTGTAGGCAAACCGTCGCCAAACCGACGCGCGCGAATGGAAACATTCTGCGCATTTGTATAATAAACTGGCTTGACTGCAGGCAAACCGCAACTAATCATAGCAAAGAAATGGCTCGATCGAAGCAGTTTGATCCGCTGCGTTGCACACCCATGGCTTCAGCTAGCGACGCAGAAACGTTACCGCAACACCTCTTCGCCCCTGCCCAGGGCCGCTGTATATGTCCACCAGTGAGCGAGAGAAATGAATGTGTCATTACTATTTCTTTGTGTTTCGAATTGCTTTAGAATTGACATCATGATATCACCTGCAATGGTGCAATTTTAAGATGCTAATTAGATGTTGTTCGCTGCAGCTGAACCGTTACAAATTGCGTAACGCATGATGCTATAAATAAAAGCATTTCCTCATGCTGGATTGTTGACTCAACGATTTCAAAGATAGTTCAAAGATAGAGTATATTCTTCTTTGGAGGTTGGGAAATCGATTCGCAGATCTCCATTATTCAAGTGTACAATAAAAAATAAAGCATTCTCCAAGGTACATAAAAAAATACATCATTTAGTTTAGAGTATTTGCGTCTTGGGGTTGGAGATGTCCGCGCCCAGACTCTAATATCCAAAGTACTCTTCGAGATTGAGAAAGAAAGCTGATCAATCAATTAAAAGAATAGTTATTTCAGAGTAAATTCTTCTTGGAATTGAAGAAGCCCATGTCCAAAGTCTCAAATCTCTATGATTCAATTATATTATAATATCCCAACAATTTTCTAAGATAAAGTACGAAAACTGATCATGTGATTCAGAGTATATTCTTTCTGGAGTTGAAGATGCCATCGTCCAAACTCTAAAATATCTATCATTCAGCTGTGCTATAAAATCGTAACAATTTTCTAAGATTGAGAAGGAAAACTGATCGTTTAATTTAGAATAAATTCTACTTGGGGTTGAAGATGCCCACCTCTAAAGTCTCAAGTCTCTCTGTCAAATCCAAGCTGTGTGTGTGTGTGTAAAATCCAAAGCATTCGCTAAGATTGAGACCAAAAAAACGGATGAAACGTCTCACGGTGACCTTGTGGGTCGTTTCTATACTTTCACAAAGGCCTTGCGGCGTTTTTGTCGAGGCCATCGCAGCTATAATCGACCGCCACATCAATCTGTTGGTGATTGGTATCGAAATAAATAGGCAAACAGAGAGCGAGAGAGATCGAGATTGCTGGTTCGAGATGGATATAAAATGATGAATTATTAATTAATTTAATAGAACCGATTCGATGTGTTTGGTACATTAATCAAGGATTTCTACGCCGGTTGTGCCCATTTCGCGGGCGAAACCACGAAACTATCGTGGTTCCATGTTTTCCACCTCGAAGGATCTATTCCATTTCACCACCACCTGTTGCGCTAGTGCTGTTTACTCGGTTTTCGCTGCATTTTGTCACCAGTTTGACTGCGTTTTATTTCACTTGTAATACTTTTTTTTCTCCCTCCCCCAGGCGATCTCTTGTGATGGTGCCACATTTACACATACACACACACTCACACACTCACACCTTGTTGATCTTTTTTTTCTTTAATAGCTTCGATTAATTCACCACTTGCCTTCCGTTTTGCTCCTTGCCCATTTCCTTGCTATTTGGGACTCGGGAACACACACACACTCACGAAGACGCACTCACAACGCACCCCAATTCCCTCGCCCCCCATTGCACCGCGATAACGCTTTTCTTCTTAAGCGATCCGCAAAACGATCCGCTTCGAACGGACCAGCACGGAACGGATTCGCTTCCCGAGGCCGCTCGAACCGCGCACGCAACGCCACAACACCAATTCCCTGCTATCTCTTTCTCGCTCACTCTTTCCCTTCTATCCACCTTCTTCTCTCTTTCTCTCTCTTAAACACACCAGTTTGCCTTAGCTCCTGTCTCGATTTTGTTCCACCCGGCTTTCTTCTTCACCTGTCGCTCACCTTCATGTACTTTCACCCCGTTCGGCAACAACAGGCCAAGGGGCGGCACAGGGAGAGGGCCGTCAGTGGGACGGGCGGGTTTTGCGCTGCTGGCTGGATGAATTTGTAACAATTTTCCTTTCTCTCCTGGCTCCGGTGGCGCTGGTATGTGCGGCTGTGTCGCGATGCTGTTTTGTACATTTATTTATTTACCAACCACCGTTCTCGTGAGGAAACGAGTGATTTCGGTGCCGTTTGTCGTAGCAAGGCCAGAATTTCCAGCCACCCAATATACAACACCGATCGGTTGACCTCTCGGGCAGGCAAACCTTTCTAGTCGCCTTCATCCGGTGGTGCCACGCGGAATGGTTTAATGTCACCGATGCGTTACTATTTTCCTCACACCTGCATTAATTCTTGCTGGCGCTCTGGAGCGCCCCGGGCGGATAGCACTAGATAGCACTGCGGTTGATTGGATCTGATTTTTCAAACTTGTTTCCGATCCGGCTAGGGGTCCGATAGTTTTGCCGTACCGTACACTAGAACGCTTGGTTGTAGTCACGCCACGGTACGAACGGGTTCGTCGCTTGTACTACTAGGCGCAGCGCGCAAGTCTTTTGATTAGCACCAATTCAGCCTTCCGATCCGTAATTCGATCCGTTTCGCACGAGAACCACACTGCATTCCTGCCGTTGTTTACTAACCAACTTACACGCGTACGTAGCAAAACCGACTCGAACCCGCTCCGTGTTGTCGGAAAGACCAACCAAAAAAAAAAAACAACCCTCGAACAGGGAAGAGAAAACGCTAATTCAACCCAAAAATACGGACGAATTCCCGCACACGGTCGTCACACGACATGCTGTTATGTCCGCGCTCAACTCTCTACTGGTTAAATCTATCCGTGATTATTTTAAACTCCCCCTCTCCCGACAGGGGGCTTCGCGATCGCGACGCTGCCCGTGTGGTGCTGGCAGCCGAGCTTTAGCCGATGTTTGCTGCAGATGGCAGGCCACTGCGCGCTGTCGGCTTCAACCTGATCAGACCCCCTTTGGCAAAAGCCTTCCAAAACCACCAGCACGGGTCGGGCAGGAAGAAAATCGAAAATGATTACGACGATGATGCTGCTGATGATGATTATCATGGGCTCGATGCGCGATGATCATCGGTCGGGGTGGAAACCATGCGATATTGCCATGGGGCGCGCAGTCATCGAGTCAAGCTTTTTTTTCTGTTTTGTTTTGTTTTTTTAAGCACCGTCCCAGCGTATGTAGATGAAGCAGCGAACCTGCGCAACAGGTGGATCAAGCCTCTTCTGGTGCCGTAGGGGCTTAAATCACACGGGCAGCGAGCGCGACAAGGTTGAGTCGCGCGTTTATGCCGCGATGGCCATTCGATGGCTGCTATTTTTATTTATTTTTCATACCATTTTTTTTCTGTTGCTGTCTACCTTTTCGCCTTGCGAGCTATCTCGTTCGCACCGCCATTTGCCGTTCCGTCCCAGCCAGCGCGCTGCTTGGCCGGGAAGCTGCTATTCAAGTTTCCAGCACGCCAACCGAACCGAGAACATCGATTTGCATCGTTAGAAATCGGCGTAGAAAATGAAACCCAACTTGCGCACCCCACCGAACGGGTTTCCCCCCATTGCGATCGCGAAACGGTAACTTGGGTGCACAATTCACAGCTCCCCCTGTTCGTGTGTAGTACCTGTTTTTGTTTCGAGCTCCCTTCCCAACGCAAGAAGACGCGAGATAGAGAAACAAAATCAACGCACGGACCCAGGCATCGTCCAGCCTTCGTGGAGCCCCCCGGACCACGGGTCCATGGTCGCCGGCCACAGGAAAGAGACCCGGGGTGCGGGAACAGGGTGAAAATATCACCTTGTTACATGATACTCAATTTTATAATTTGCATCTCTTCTCCGGTGCGTGTTCGGTAGCATACTGCACCGAAAACCACGAAACCACGGCCCATAAATCCGCGCCCCGGCAGCAATTTCGAACGGTTTGAACGGCCGTTAACTCCGCAGTCGGTCAAGGAATTCCTTGCGAGCACAGGAGAAAACGAGCATTCCCACCACCGGGCAGTGTAAGAGATGGTCCAGCTACATTCCGAAAATTCCCCCTTTCGCGTAAATAATTCAATTTGTACCATTCGGTGCAATAGTCCCCCAAACGCGAGCTGTCACCTTTTTCTCGGCTTAATCTCCGCTTGTACTCCAGCTTGTTCTAAACCTTCAGCCCCACCAGCTCGGATGGTACGCATGCAAATGTATCGCTCTGCCGTGCACACTCAGCATCATGTGACTCACCTCGTTCTATCCTTTCCTCTTCCACGAGACCCAGGCTCGTATAAACGACCAGACCGCGACCACGACGACATCGATGACATCGGCAGCGAATTGAAATGAGCAACAACAGCAACAACAACAACAACAACATGGAAAAATCTTAAACAACTTTAACAACATTACTACAACCAATCCGCGCTACTAATAAGAACGTGTTTTGTCCCCTCCGCAGTGGGTCCTCAGTGTCAGCCGCGCGGGCTTCGGCGGTGGAGTTGCCTGGCAGGCAGGAACACTGCGAGCAATCCACAATTCCCGTGCCCGAAACGAAGCCGCTCCGAAGCCTGGGCCCGACCAGGGCTGCAACCGGTCTAACCGGTGGCCTTCAGCTTTTTTTTCGAGTCAACGTATTTTTTCCTCCGTCCCCGCCTCCCCATCCCGCCCAAGCCAACGCGTCCGTCCCTCCTGCTTGCCCCCTTTTCTCATTCGCGCACACCGTATGTGTGCGCGTGCGCGCACGCTCGCACATAAAACCAGGTGCCATTTCCGCCGTTGTCGTCGGAATGTGAAAGAGAAGTTTCCAGCTCGAATCCGATCCCAATCCCCCCCCTCTCCCCTCCTCCTAGCGCTAAAACATGCAGCGAAGGCTGCCACCGGAGCCAAAACCGTGTGCGATCAGCAGCAGAACCAGCGCGTCTTTAACGCGGCGAGATGGGCACGATCGCAACGGTTGGGTGGACTTGCAGTCGCAACTAATGGCGCATCTCTCGTTGCACCGCGTTGGACCGATGGAATACACCGGCGGGCCAAAGGGAAAATGTTCAGGTGCGAGCGAAACGGTTGTCGCGTTGCTGTAGCATTCTTGCGTAAGCTCGGTAAGAAATGTCAGGTAGGATTTATGCCTCGGTGACGAGCTGCTTGCAACCTAAATGCACCTTAATGTGACGTAAGTCACCCCGTTCGGGGTTCCTTTTTCCAGCAACCGATTCAACTGTGGACATCTTCACAAAGTGACAAAATAATAAAAATGTCTTGCCACAGGCAAATAAGCCTCGGCAGTCTAGAGCTTACTAAGCCCTTATTAGCACCCTTTATTAAGCCGTATTCCATGTCTAATTTTCTGCACGGTCGTGTCCTTTGCCACCTGAATGACTATCGTCAACTAGCGTGCCCACCACACGCATACGTAACCCTTCAACAGGAGGATACCTTGTCAGGGGAGGGCAACACGCATCAACAAAACCTGCCGACCCCAATGCCATAAAACCCATCGATGAAGCCGAGCTTATTTGCAGCTTAATGTGGCTTTCATAATAAAACTTTATTTCCCACTCATCTCCCATCGCCCGGGCGAAGATTTCCCGGCATCGCCGAGATCGTAGGTGCGAACCGATCGGCGATCGATCGATGATCGAACCGAAGCCTTCCACGGCCACGAAACGGCTCACAGCTGTGCCGGGCCACACTTGGAGGCGAGTGATGTGTTTCTAGCCGGGGATTTTTCTTCTCCTTTCTCTCCTTCTCTCCCTCCCTTCAACCAGCTGGCTACTGGCCGGGATGCGCGGTTGGGAAGGGAATGATAATCGATAAAAATCATCAACAAACACTTGATGCTTAGGGACAGGGCGAGCAGCCAGATAAAAGGAAAAAGAATGTCGTATCATAAAGCGTCTATTCGGAGAAGAGTGGCCACCGGGGCACCGTACATATCTTAGGCGCTACCCGCGTGGAAGTAGTATTGTGATTAAGAATTTAAAATGACTCAAAGAAACATATTGATACATCGACATTTGCCAAACGTTTGTTTATATTAATTCTTCAACCTTTTATAATCAAAGTTTGGGGCGCATAAACACACAACGATCTCCCGGGAGATTCGGGCCAATGCAATTTGGACGATGCGATCCAGCCGCTCAGACGCTACGTCTGAATGTTGGGAGGAATTTGTGTGCTGTCTTCAAATGGGCACACACCTGTCCAAACGGGCCAAACTGCACTTCGCGGATGGGCGATCGTCTAGGCCACCGCGCGAGATTTCCTTCCATGTGGAAGGCGGATGACCATCGCAACACGATGAGACACGATAAAATAGCGGGAAGAGCAGGGCCGCGAAACGGGGGGGGGGGGGGGGGCGAGCGAGGGGGTTGGGGTGAAGAAATGGGTAAGAATGTCTGCCCAGGAGACGGTGCGGACATCGTGACGAAGTGGTTGATGATTAAAGATGTTGTATAGGACACCTGTTTTTTTCTGTTGTTGTTTTATGATTATTTTTATAGCTTTTATTGATGCGGGAATATAGCTGTTAATTAGTGAGAAAATTTTAAAACAAACTCGTTCGCGTTCTCTTTTCCTTTATCATGTCCCTCCCTCCCTGTCCCGCACCGCTCCCTGTGTTTCGTGCTTCTTTTCCCTTTCCTTCAAGATCTCGTGTAAGCGCTGCACATGGACAGCTGGACGATGGAATGGTCCCCCAGTGGTTTGGTGGAACCTGCAGAGAAGGAAACGCGGGACAGGAAACGGCTGCAGTACGCACATCCGCCATCACCGACCAACACCGTCAGGCAGTTGGCCGCACAAAGCAAAAAGGCTACGATTTTCTAATTCTTTTATCACACGTTACATTCGTCGGCATTTTCCGCACGCCCGTGACCGAAGAATTCTGCTTTAATGAACATTAATGAGCGAGGCAAGTGAGTTCCTGAAGGTTTCCGGTTTTCCGACGACGTCCACGATGGGCTGTGAAAAGTGCTGATAAGCACGGCAGAAACCATTTGAATGTCCATCTCGAAGCAGTCTCCAAGAAAGGGTTTCTAGGTTAGGTTTTGTCCACCAGTGAGAGAGCAATGTTTTTTTTTCTTCGTTCCGAGCTTCAGCTCATAAGTTTTGTATCAATTTGAGCGAACCGGTTCGTTCTTTGTGATGCACTGAACGAACGGTACAGATCGATAGTTCTTTTGTCTCTCATACCTCACCAGAAGTTCCTCCATCTGACGGGTAGTTCACTCAACCTGCCGTTCCAGGACTCTCCACTTACGGTACGCTCCGTTCCAACTGCGTTACGCGTTGGTCAACTTGCGTTACAAACCGTTCTACTTGCGTCATTCAACCTGATTTCCAGCTCGTTTAATTAGTTTTACATTTAACCTATAATTCACCCGACCGATCTATGTAGATAGTTGAACCGGGGGACTATTCGCGAACTGCAGTAACATAATTTACGGAACGAAGTTCTTCCGTTCACCTAAACGAGCTGATCGATCGAGCTTATCAGGTTTAGTTTTTGTAACCCAACTCTACTCGGAAGCTTCTGCCAAGTGACACTGACGTCATCCAATAAAGTAATTCTGGAATCTTAAGTTTAAAATTTACGTCATTTTATTCGACACAGCTCCAAAACACGATCATTAACAACTTCAATGGGAAACTTCCCCCATCGACTGGTGGTCATCTTTGCTAGAAAAACGAGTTTTTAGCTTGCTGAACATTGGACATAGGAATTGATGGACAAAAACCACCATCTAAAAACTAGTTTGGCGAAATGTCCCCACTCAAAAGCACACACAGAGAAATCAATGAAACAGAAATATTATATTGCACATCTTCAAAAAAACCTCGCCGTCGACCATCGAACCGGTTGCATATGTGGCCCGCCACTAATGTGTGAAGTTTTTCTGATGCCTTTAAAGAGCGCCTTTAAGAAGCGCACGCACCATTCAAGCGTTTTGATGTTTTGCGGTGTCTCTCTTGGCTTGGACGTCGTGGCATCACCACTTCACTGCATCACTCACAGCGCCAGACACAACGACGACGAAATTCAACCTCAAACGTCCATCCGGTCCGGGCGTGAAGCGGCACGGTGTTTTCTTTCGCTTTTGTCCCCTCGTGTGGCCAGCGTGTGGCCCCCAAGTGCAAGTACCGTTGGTTGCCGGCAGCGCCCGGGGTCCCCGGGTTGATGACGGTGAGGCACAGGAATGTTCGCAGCAATTAGCCACAATGAGTAACGATCGCTGATAATTGCATTCTCGCACAGCGCAGCGTTGCAGTGTCGGTTGGGTCATCCGTTTTGGTTCGCTTTTATCACCAGCGGGACCGAAAACCCCAGCCCCAGGCAACTGATACGGGTGATCTGGGATGGTCGCGACCACATGGGCCTGAACGCAGCCCTGGCTAGCAGTTTATGAACTAGAATTTTGGTCTAGTCAAGTGATGTGTCCACGGAGCTACGCCGACCAGAGCGTCATGCTGCTTCCTTTTGGTAAGATTATTCAATTTATTAGCTTGATGAGTTTGCTTCAATTAGCGTACTCCCCCAGTCCGCCCCAAAGTGCCATGCGCGCCAGAACGTCGTCCATCGCAAGGGGTAGCAATTACGAACGATTGCAGTGCACCAGGAATTTCGACGCCACGCCGTAACGGAACCCGACCCGATCCAGCCATCACGAGATCGATCCACCCTGTGCGGTGTGTGTGTGTGTGTGGGAGCGTAAATGGAAGTAAATCACACAGCACGAGCCTGCATACCTGAACCCTTTCGAGAGACGCCCCCGTGGGTCAGGGGAAGGAGTAGTGATGGGCATAACGGTCCATTTCTTCCCACATTAGAATTAGTGCTCCGGTCCGGAGCGGAGCGTATCAGTGCGACCAATTAAGCAGCGCACCGGAAATGACCGTACGAGCGGACACCGCAGGAGGACAAGGGAACGGGGACCATACTGACGAGGTCTGCTGCTAGTTGCCATTTAGTCTGATTTGACACCGACACAATCTACCGTCCCAGAAGTGGGGTGGGGGAATGGGAAGACGAGCAAAGGTACGGACGGAACAGTTTGTCGACGTGGCTCCATGCAGTCTCTCTACGATCGAGTGACAACCGGCATGGTGCGAGGTCGGCATTGTGTGTGAAATTAACGATTTTGCGGAGATATAGACCCCAGGGGCCCTTAACCTTGAACCAAGAACCAATGGGAAAGCATTGAATTATGCGAAAGAATGATGATTTGGATAATCACAAAATTGCTCAAGAGATTTGTCAATCTTGTATTATGTTTAAGCTATTTAAAATAATGTATATATAGTTAAGAGTATTAAGAGTATTTAATATAATATTTAAGAGAAAGTTCAAATAAAACACATAACGAAAGGCAGCGCTATAGAAAAGTGTCTTCAAAGCGGTGTTAACACGTGACAGAACGCACCATCCTTATTGAATTAAGAATCGTGTAGATGTCTAGCTGATGTCACGGTTCTTATAAGTCTTATAAATAAATGTGAATCAAAAGTTCCTCCGAGCAGCAAAACCTCACCTCACCTCCACAACGGCGTAGAAGTGAATGAGGTTACCGAGCTTACAAAACTTGAAATTTACCCCACAAATATCGCCACACCAACGACACGGAACCCGACATGTGGGGCTCTGTGTGTATGAGGAAAAATTGATAAGGAAACCTGTCAGCAAGAAAAGTTAATGTCGTGGCATCGGCAAACAACGGAACGGAACGAAAAACAAACAAAACCAACCACAGAAAGGCATTCAAAACGCGGCGCAGCAGCGAGGCGCGCGCGCGCGCCTGCCGATCACTTTGCGTGCATCAGATTCGATACGGAAAGAAGGAGAACATATTTCATCGGATTTACCGCCATTTACTTTCTTCGACGACGTCCACAAATACACTTCCTTCGCACGGTTCCGATAGCAGATCCTGCGCGCATCGCTCCATTAAATGGTAAAACGAGACTGTGGCCCGTGTTGTGCCGCGCATCTTGGGTGCGGCGGCAAAGTGCAGATGACTCTCCACGGCATCCGTGTTTTATGTCCTCTGCATGGTGCACGATCCGCCCGGCGATCGACGCAAACGTTTGCAGGCGTTCGGTTTCCCCACAGCCATTTCGGCGACCGGTGTGTGCTTGTGCAGGTGGACACAAAAAGCGTTGGGTGCCGACACATCTTCAGCAATCGTCGCCGTGTGTCACTCGGTGATAAGTCAACATGCCGGTGCGGTGCTGAATTGTTGTGCGGTTTTTTTTTTTCACCCTCGACTCACACGCTGTACGAACGCTTTCCTAATATGCCAACCGGCAGAACTGGTCAGACCTCTTCAACAGATGTACAACTTTTATGAGAATTATTATATTTTTGCATAATTTTAAGATTAAAGCAGTAAAAATATGTAAATTGAGAAGCCCCGAGCGCTCAACCTGACCAGATGGCTCGGAATGGATACCATCCAGCCCGTACCATGCCCACCGCTACCATGATCTGGCCCACTATTAGCTCACAGTATACATGGCCCACCGTATTGGCTCTGGTTGGTTTCCACTTGAAGCGTGGGGTTATGGGCTAATTTCGAGAAGACTACTCACGTCCACGGTTTCGTTTTGCCTTCGTATAATCAGATCCAGCCGCAACGCACTACCAGCAATAGTAGCATGAATCGGGAAGAAAAACTTGATGGATGTAGAACTAACCAGAATGCCCCATGCTGATTTTTTGGGCGTTTGTTTCATTAACAAAACAAAATACCCATACGACCCGCGCGACAACACGACCCCGGGGGCTTAGACGGAAAATAGTTCACAGACCATCCTCGCGCATCCAATCGCTATAAATTATGGCCGTTTTCGGTCGACTTCTTCCGGTGTTTCTTGCCTACCGAGTGACTCATGATCGGAGGAGAAAAAATAAATTAATACGGACCGTTCTGAAATGGAGGGCCAATGGGAATCTAGACAGCGCAACTCATGTGTAAGTGGCTCTTGTTTTGTGTTTGATTTAAGTGATTAAAATCATATTCAGTATCGTTAAAAGATGATCACGAAATTGGTTGTTTATTATCCACATATAGACAAAGTCCATTTCTCTACGAATCTATTAACAGCATGTGTAAATCCATCACATTCGTGCCAGTATGGCCAGTTTTTACAAAATAGTATCCACTATTAAGCGCTTCATAAAACCTGTACGAATCATTATTTTCAATGAACGATGTACCGTCCCTTTGGAAGCTTTCACGATACTCGTTGGCAACGAAAGCGCCACCGATTGCCCCGGCTGCATCCGTTGGACCATCGATTCCGTCCGTACCGGCAGATAGAAAACATACAGAATCTGGTACATTTTCAAGTGCATGCAAACCGTACGAAAAACGAAGCGCAAGTTCTTGATTTCGACCCCCTTTTCCGCTGCCAGAAACGCAAACGGTTGGTTCACCCGCACCAACGATCAGTAGTGGGTCCTCTTTCCAATCGACAACTTGTCGTATAAATTCAACCTTTTCTGCATCGGTGCACTTTAGCTTAAGTAGAAGTGTTCCAAATTTATCCGTCATTACACTTTCAGACAAATGGCCTTTTTTAAAATTGTGCAATATAGCTGCCAACTCCACGTACATAGCGCTCAATTCGGCTACGTTCCCTTCGACCTGTTTCGATAAAACGATACATTTTAATCCTTCAGATTGGGCTCTTTGCACAATGCAGTTTACGGCCACTGCATTGCTGCCCAGTAAAAACAGCTCGTTATTATCTGTGTTGGTTTTATCTCCGTTGTCTCTCGGCTGCTCTATTATTTGCATAGCCACACTTGACGGTTTTCCCCACAGCCCGTATTTAATTAAAACGTCTTTCGCTTTCCGATTCACATCCACCCACTTCGGAATAACGGTGGGGCCACTAGCAATCAATTCTATCGGGTCCCCTACAATGTCAGATATTACGTAAGAATAAACCCGGAAAGCATTTTTAGCTTGTAAAGCCAATTGTCCTCCTTTCACATCTGATAGGGCTATTCGTACGTAGTTAAGCTCATCGATGGATGCACCGGCGGTGGACAATGATTTAATTATTTGCAGCTTTTCCGGCAGTGTAATGGGTGCTTTAGGCAGACAAAGTAGCGCGGAACCCCCACCGGACACCAAAACACATAGGATGTCCTCCGACGTCATGCTATCTGCGATTTGTCTTATCTTGCTGGCAGCCATCAATGATCGCTCATCCGGAAGGTTATCACGGGCGCACTCAATTATCTCTATCACAGTGTTTGGTGATAAGCTAAACTCTACATCGCCAGCAAATCTTTCGCTCGTACCAACTGGTATGCTTATACATCCGCTACACAGACGATGCCCGAGAAGTTTTTCCATCTGGACAGCCATGCCTAGGACGGCTTTTCCGAATCCGATCACATGATAGCGTTTCTGAACGTGGTTAAAACTTTCGTGGATTTCGCTCGCCGTTTTGTAATATCCTTCAAACAATGATCTCGGTTTAACCGCTTCTACGCCATACGAGAATAGTTCGCGCAGCTTATTCACGTTGGCACAATTCAATGTACTCATTCTCCTTGAAATTAATCGGTACGATCGTATCATCAAAAAGCGTTCTTTCATAACATTTGCGTTTGTGACGCAATATGAGGCTCTGTCGTCGGGAAGATACTGTGATGGTATTATAAGAAATCTGAAAGTGAATAAACGAATAAGTGACTTCCTCAACATTTTTACAATTAAAATTGTAACCAAAATTAAATACCCTGTCCCTTGTTCCACCTGTTCGGCCGTTTATTTGTTTACTGGCGTGTTGTCATTTCACCGCCAATCAACATCCATGTTTATAACCTGTAGCTCTGGAATTGATTTGTAGTTCAGCACAAAGTCTGCTGAAAACGCAATACCGAGATAAAACGAGCTAAAAATCATTTCATTTGTTCAAACAAATAATCTTCACCGACTCCTCGAGAGTAACAATCATAAAAATTGTGAAATTATAAATCAATTTAAATTAACATTTCGTTACGTTTACCTCACTCTATACACCCCTTGTGTTGGGCTGACAAGCGAGGGTTTCTTCTTGGTGTTTTTGCTAAACGTCAAAACGCCAATGGCCTCCTCCGATACGTGCGCTGCTATCAAAACAATCAATGCAAGCCGGTCCTGAAAAAGCGCGTTATTTTGCAAAAGAAATATCAGAACTGCAAGGAAATTTGTTCGTACTTCTGCTGCTAGAGTAGCATTATCGTGATGGCTACAAACGGTATAACTGAAACTCGCACTTCCGTCAAGTAAGTGATGATAGGCTTATGATGCCAGTGTTGAATCGCTTGACCATTGCTAATAACAATCATTCGCTTGTACCATTTGCAGCTGCGAAAACATTCCGGAACTGTTTCTGGATAAGTTGATCGCGAAGATGCACTTCAGCCAGTTTGGCAAAATCAAGCGCTTTATTCTACGGCCTGGCCGGCTTGCATGTACCGTTGACTACGAGACACCAGAATCGGCCCTGCTGGCTGTGGCTAAAGGCGGCCAGTTCAAGAATCATACTTTCAACATCTCTTGGACGGACGTAAAGAGCCAATCGTTAGGTGACAATGGAAAAATAGGCGGATCGGCTATCGATATGGAGGTGCAGATGGAGCTGGAAGCGTTTGACAACACACGAGGAGCACCTTCGCCGAGTAAGATCTGCTTTATTCCGTTGCTTGAAAACTAAAATTCTTGAATTGTTGCTGTCTAAAATTGAAATTCTCTTTAAAGGTTTGTTGGCGTATTATAAAACCGGTGAACAACGTCCTGCGGTTCTGTCGAACAATCGTGCTTCTCTTCCTAAACCTACGGCAACTACCGCATTTCGTGCGGAGCAAGACCCAAGGATTAAACAGATAAGAGTTGAGCTAGAAACGTTAGCACGCAAACCAGCATTTTCTGCAGAGGAGCGATACAGAGTGTTGGAGGCAAAGGATCGCTATATTCGCCTCACAACGGAACGGACGACTGACATTCGGAAGGCAAAAAACATCGAAGGCACTTGTCCAGACATGTGCCCCGAAAAGGAGCGCTATCTGCGTGAGTGGAAATGTATGGTGCCTTCGTATGAAAAACAGGTCGGTAGTGCTACACAGATAGATCACGTGAAAGCTATCAAACAATACTCTCGCAGCTCAGCCGACCAGGAATTACCCTTGCCGCACGAGTTGCGCTCGCAACAAGCTCTTGGACGCACGATGCACTTCTTGCTTACAAATTTGGCCGACCTGTGCGATGACGATGAAAGTGAAGGTGGTGGCAATGTGAGCGATTGGTTCCATTACATCTGGGATCGAACTCGCGGTATCCGGAAGGACATTACGCAGCAAGACCTTTGTTCGCCCACCGTCGTTGAGCTGGTAGAGCAGTGCACTCGCTTTCATATACACTGTGCGGCCCGACTTGTTTCCGAGGATCCGTCTGTGTTTGATCAGAAAATAAACACCGAGAACATGACGAAATGTCTGCAAACACTGAAGTACATGTATACGGATCTGGCCAAGCGCGGTCAACGCTGTCCAGCAGAAGCTGAGTTTCGCGCTTATATGGTACTGCTGTACTTGAACGATGGCAACTTCTTGTGGGAGTTACGACAGCTGCCGGAGGCGATTATTCACTCTAGTGAAATCCAGTTCGCACTTTCCGTTTACTTTGCACTGGAGGAGAACAATTTCGTGCGATTCTTTCAACTTGTACAGTCGACCAGCTACATGAATGCATGCATCTTGCTTCGATACTTCACTCAAGTTCGTCAGAAAGCACTCGAAATTCTACGAAAAGCTTACGCAGTACGGTCAACGGCAACGTTCTCACTGGAGTACATGACGAGCATCCTCGGCTTTGAGGATGAAGAGGAAGCGGATGCGTTCTTCGACCACTACGGCATTATGGTCGATCAAACGACCGACATGGTAATGTTTGAACCTAGGCAGTTGAATTTCTACGTGCCTGATCTTCCATTCCCGACGTCCCGTGCAGTCCGGTTGGTTGAGAGCAAACGCTCCGTATCGACAGGGGAAGCCATCTGCGGACGTCCCCTAGAAGAGTGGGAGAAACGGTTGCCGGTGGTACAACCACCAACCGAAAGTTTCGACACAAATGGTTGTTTAAAAGAGCAGGTGCTCCAGTCGGTCGTTGCAAATCGTAAGCATAATGCCGAAGAGAGTATAGCCCAACCTCAGAAACAGGCTCTCAAAGAGCTTCTACCGCTACATCCAATAGAGGAAGATAAGGTTGATAGTACACCAGTGCAGGCACGGGATGAAACAATGTCAGATGATAGGATCTTCAAAGTGCCTTCACCTACAATCGCGATTCCGCGGTCATCTCCTCGTGCCCGTACCCCTCCAAGTAAGCCAACGGTAACACCATTTGCAGTGGAGCCATCACCAGTCATTGGAACGTTTGACTCCAAAGCACCTAGTGATGAAATTTCTATCTTCAAACCATCGACGACCGTTGCTCCAGCAGCATTTACATTTCCCACTGGATTTGGAAAGAATATATTTGGCAATGTATCTGCTCCACCCGGTAATCCTCCATCCACCACATCTACAGCTGATGGTAGCAAAATTTTCGGCTCTTTTGCATCCGGTAAGGCAACGTC
Source organism: Anopheles moucheti (assembly GCF_943734755.1). Classification (NCBI taxonomy): domain Eukaryota; kingdom Metazoa; phylum Arthropoda; class Insecta; order Diptera; family Culicidae; genus Anopheles; species Anopheles moucheti. The sequence continues at coordinate 9,632,158 of NC_069141.1, read as the reverse complement.
CGGAGGCAGCATATTTAGTCAACCGGTTAGTAATGCGACAGCAGCCGTTAAAAATAATGTATTTGGCCAGCTAAACAGCATCACTATGCAGCACACCAATCCACCGACGAACATCTCAGTAACACCCGCCGGACAGACGTTCTTCGAGGCGGCCAAGGAAACGTCATTAATGAAGCCACAAACACCAGCCGCATCGGCTTCATTGTTCCAGCCCAAACTTTCCGCATTTACGCCATCCACAACATTTGGCGTTGATACGATATCCGCATCAGCGAACCCTTTCAGCAGGGCCAATATGTTCGATAAAGCTTCCTTAATACCTGACAAAGTGCCTGTCAGTTCAACTCCAGCGTTTGCGGCTGGCTTTTTCCAACAACCACCCAAAGAAACGAACGAAATTCAAGAGAAAGTTAGTATGCTACCCAAGATGCCCGACCCAAATGAGGCTGCGGAGCTAGAGAAACAGCAGGAAAAATTAAAACAGGAGCAAGAAAGGAGAAGGCAGGAACAACTCGAAAAGGAACGTAAGCAAACTATCGAACGGGCAAGTACTGATGAGCTGGATAAGCTGCTGGATCTGCTTGTGGAAGAGATTGTGCCGGAAATTGCAGAAGCTGCGTTGGCGCATCACAAACGACTGCAACAATATCCATTGGAGCTGATTGAAGAATTAGCGGGTGAGATACTCGCCTCATTTGTACCCTCGGTGGCCAAGCAGGAGATTGAGCGAATGGAACGAATAAAATCAGCCCGAGCTTGGAAACTGAGCGTCAAATATTTCCACCGATGGCACCGTCACGCACAGAGTGTAGCTAGGTGGCGTCGATTAATGCGAACCGTACCACCGTCCTTTGTCAATGGCAGTATTGCAATGGACCAATTACCGCGCTGTGATCAATTGCGCCCATTCTTAAGCGCACGGCTCACCGGTACGAAACGTAGCCCTGACGATGTGCTTCAAGAAGAGTCGGTACGTCGCGAAGTGTTCCTTTTCGATGCTTTTCCTGAGCGACAGCTTATCGATCCGTTCGTGCCACTGGAAAGTATGATCCACCAACTGCAGACACTGTCACCGACTCGTTTGCTTGGGTTTGCCGGGTTAATCTGCTGGAAATTGGTGATTTCGGTGCCAGCTGAAGGTGAGGAAGGATCAGCAGGATTTCCAAGCTTTGTCCAACGGTGGCTACAGTGCTGTGGATTCCGGAAAGACAACAGTACAACAAATCATCCTTATTTCTACTTAGACACACGGCCACCACCATCTAAACAACAACATTCTTATATGAGCTCGTCGCAGGGCGGTTCTGCAGACGTCAGCAAAGAACAGCGCGCAATCTGTATGCGTTTACTTAGGGGACGATCGTTAATCAGCGAAAAGGATACCGACCGTGAACTGGCATGTAATTTAAGCGATGGGCTTTTATTTTTCCTGAGTGATCGTTGTCAAATTGAAGATGCTCGGACACGCTTGAAGAACATTCTGTCAAAGTGTGGTGGTGGTGAACCAAGTATTGCTGTTGTTCTGTACTGCCCAAACAGTGCCGGAGCTGGTAGTACCGCTTTATCGGTGGACAACTTGGAACAGAGTCTGGGATTGGTTGTAGGCACGATAAAACGGTGGCGCGTATTTTTGTGGTGCAAAGCAACGGAAAACGACACACTGCGAGAGGCAATCACTTACCTTACTAACTGCTATAGAGCGCACCTGCAGTTTGAATCACCACGTTATCGGGAGCGTTTAGAGATGCGACCGCTAACCGACTTTCTGGAGAGTTGCATTGGTTCAGAAATGTGGTTCCGTTTGAATAAGGCCTGCCGCAAACCAGACGGTTGCACCTTAGCCGGACGGAACGGGGATGGAATCGTGCAACTGTACAATTCAATCGTTGGAAAAGTTCAATCGATGGTGGACCAAGATTTAAAACAATTTGTGCTACTGCCAGAGGAGTTTGGAAACCTTCGTGATTACTCGGAGGCAACTAAAACGGGCAAATTTTTACCATTGCCGGAAGCTTATTTCCCATCGGACTGGCATAGTTCCCAGCGTAAGGAGCAACTAGTGCAACTGCTAAAATCTCTGGAGCTTCGTCCACTGCCCAACAGCTTGCAGAGTGCAATCGATTGTGTCGCTCAAGAAGCAATCACTCAAGGCGTCGCATTGGATGTGACGAGACTACGGACGGAGCTGAACAAATACTTGTCCACCTATCGGATACTGTTGATGGAAGATGGTCACACCTTAAGCACGCTTACTCAACAGATTATGCAAGGCATTGTTTCACAACTCGCAGGATATGTGCATGAACCGGAAACTCGACCAGCGGGAAAAACTGACGAGAATGCTCGCCATTGCTATTGGGTACCACTATTAGCATTGATTTCAGAGAAGATTCTTCGCGCTTTATTGTTACGTATCGATAGTAGCAGTTCAACTAGAACACAACTCCTCGAAGTGTGCTATCGACGTAGTGAGTTTCTTCAGCACACTGAAACGAACTGGTGGAAGGACCAACTACTGCACTTACAGAAACAAGCGCAAAGAGCCATTGAAGAATCAGAAGTCGACACTACTCAGACATCCTCCGGATCTAGCTTCACTACGTACACCTCAGATCGAAAGCGCACGCATAAAGAACAGTCGCAGCATAACGATAGCATAACCAGTCTGTATGATAGTTTCACTAGCCTTAGCGATAGCATACGAAGCGATGCCGGAGGCAAACGGGCCAAAATAGTAAACGGTATGGCATACAGTCAGGATATTGTCGATGACGTAATTGCGAAGGGCTTAGACGCCATGGCAAAAGCCGAACAGATGATTAACAAACACGAAGCGATCACAAGCGAGCTACGTACTGTATTCAGTCCACTAGAAAAAACCATAATGGACGTGGAAAAATCATGCAGGACCCTACAATATCAATACAGGAGGTCTTCATCGAAGTGAGAGGATCATGGCAACGGTGCTCGAGCTGGTAAGCGAATCGTAAATCAAAGTTGTAGCCAAGAAAATGAAGAAATCTTTAGTCAATCCTGTTCTGCTTATCTTTCTATTACAGGTGCCGGCGAATACAGTAAACTAGTGAACCTAGCAGCAATCCTAGAACTACATCATGGCACAGAGTACCCGAGTTTATTGAATGAGAATTATACAGGACAGGCTGTTCGGTTAGGTGAGGATGGTTTGTACCATAAATTACAAGGTTTGTAAGTCATGTTTGTTTCACGGCCAAAAACGACTGGATCAGAATGTATGTTTCGATACTAAAGCATAAAATCGAAAATTGTATAATTGTTGTAAGGCAAATAGAGAATGTATTATTATAGGATCTTTAAGATAAGTTAGCTAAGGACAACGCGTGTAAATTTCAAACTGCAAAGTTCTATAGTCGGTAACGCAACTCATAACGTACAGGGCTGATTATTTGGCTACGGGATAAAATAAACATGTAACAAGGGCCGGTCTATACAATAGCGTATAATGGAGAACTGAACAACACACCGAGACCATGCCTCCAACATACATAACCTATCCAGCTGTGGGTATTTTCTATTGTTAGTCACAGATAAACAGCCATTCAGCACGACATTGAAATGCGGCAACTCAGCAAAATAGCAAGGATAAATCAAGCAGAGCAGTCACGCTAAGACCTCTTTTAGGTTTAGAGGTTTTATGTTAGATCCTATCTTGTGAATGGTTCACTATAATCGTTGGTGTACTGATTGTATGTTTGTCATGTTATGTTAAGTATTGATTAAGTTCGGCACAACAGGAATGTGTATTTTTTTAAACAAAACATTAATACATTTGCCTGGTACAATTCGTATCTTTGACATTAAATTAGAGTCAAATCGACAGTTCATATGCGTTTTTATTCCGTAATTTGTAAATGATGACAAAACGATAAAGTCGTTAGCCAACAGCGACGTGCTTTCAGACTATAGAAAGACCAATTGGCAACCTATGACCTTCGACCCAACATAGGACGACCTCAGAAGCAGCGGCGGATCAAACGGTAGGCGGAGTAGGCGGTCGCCTAGGGCCTCGTCTTATTGAGGTCCCCAACAAATTTGTGCTAATTGTGCCTTTTTTTTAATTTAATAGTAGAGTTAATTTATAGCACAAAATCTATTTAAAAAGGTAAAAAAATTGATCGGAAATATCCTTGATATATCGAAAATATCATTGGATTTCATATATCCTTCGTTATATAAAACATTTGTATCTTTTTGACTAGCTATATCGGCCCGGTTACACGGCTACGCAAGAAAAGTATGTAGTGTACTCAAATTCCTTCTTCTTTATCGGCACGACATCCTTAGGATGTTGAAGCCTACCATTTACGTTCCTACACACGCCATAGTCATGTGAAAGCGCACGAGCTGCTAAATACCGGTACACTATCCTTTCACTGTCCGTGGGCCGACTGTGGGGCGGCTTTTGCACGCTCGTACGAATTGTAGCACACCGTCAGGAAAGGAAGGAAATTCGAAACGTAACGGCGTTGTTGAAAATGGTCCAATCGGGTTCGAATGCTAACGGTTAGATAATACGATAAAAAAGCCTTATTTACACGATAAACGTTATTTCATTATGTTTACAACCAAATGTACAAAATCCAAATTTACGAACCAACTGAATAAAAAGCGAATTTATGTTTATGAACACTGTACAAATATGTATACATTTCTAAAGATTATGTAGCGTTTTTGCATTATTATTTAAATAATTTCCAGTTGAAGTGAATTAAAAACGAATTTCCGTAAAATATACAAGATGTTATGTGACTTCTGTGAAGAAAGAAATGGTTTTTGCAATTTTCACTCACGTCGCTTCGTTGCTTCGCGATTATCCAAACGCCATCCAGGAGCGCCGCATCCATCACCATTGTTTTCATTTTCAAACTCTCCCGTACGAAATCCCATACAAAGCAGCCGTTTTCAGATTTCTGACACCAAGAGAGCATGTATTAGCAGGAGGTTCAATGTTTATCTCTCCAGCGTGCATATTTTGTTGCTTGGGCCATCGCTACGCACACTATCAAACTCATGAGCACGATCGGTTGTGTAAGTGAGATGAAGTGAGATACGCATACGCATATTATCAAACTCATCTCACTTCATCTCACTTACACAACCGATCGTGCTCATCAGTTTGATAGTGTGCGTAGTGATGGCCCAAGCAACAAAATATGCACGCTGGAGAGATAAACATTGAACCTCCTGCTAATACATGCTTTCTTGGTGTCAGAAATCTGAAAACGGCTGCTTTGTATGGGATTTCGTACGGGAGAGTTTGAAAATGAAAACAATGGTGATGGATGCGGCGCTCCTGGATGGCGTTTGGAATAATCGCGGAGCAACGAAGCGACGTGAGTGAAAATTGCAAAAAACATTTCTTTCTTCACAGAAGTCACATAACATCTTGTATATTTTACGGAAATTCGTTTTTAATTCACTTCAACTGGAAATTATTTAAATAATAATGCAAAAACGCTACATAATCTTTAGAAATGTATACATATTTGTACAGTGTTCATAAACATAAATTCGCTTTTTATTCAGTTGGTTCGTAAATTTGGATTTTGTACATTTGGTTGTAAACATAATGAAATAACGTTTATCGTGTAAATAAGGCTTTTTTATCGTATTATCTAACCGTTAGCATTCGAACCCGATTGGACCATTTTCAACAACGCCGTTACGTTTCGAATTTCCTTCCTTTCCTGACGGTGTGCTACAATTCGTACGAGCGTGCAAAAGCCGCCCCACAGTCGGCCCACGGACAGTGAAAGGATAGTGTACCGGTATTTAGCAGCTCGTGCGCTTTCACATGACTATGGCGTGTGTAGGAACGTCCTGACTGTCTCCTGCTGCAACGTTCTTTCCATCTTCATTTGTCACTTGGTGGCGATCGCAAGGAGCTTCCTTCTCCACCGTGATATTTCTCGTGCTCTGTTAGATGCCGCTCATTGAAGTACAGCTTCTTGCAACCGGGATGCACGCAGAAATAAACTCTTACCGAAGAATCAACTCCGGTGGTGGTAGAGGCGCTATTGGCAGCTGACAAACCCTCCTCAACCGATCCGGTAGGTTCATCCTGTAATAAACACCGTAGCACTGTCACACTCGAGCCAAACGATAAAACCACTATTGCTGTATCACTATTTTCTTACGGGAAATCGTCTTTTTCGGGAAAGTAGAATAATTACACGTTCTTCGTACTATTCACTGTTATTTTCGCATTGTCCAGCAAGCTTGCGAAGCGTGAAAAACTTGTTTACATTCAAAACGTCAAATCAACACGACGGAAAGTTTAAGCGATCTGAAGAAAGCTTTCCGTTTCATCCAATGCAATAAATAGTTGGCAGTTTCGCATTTGAATTTATCAATGTTTAGCAAGTAAGTAGAGAAAAGGTCCAAGTAAAATGCCGAATTGTTTCTATGTTTCCTAGAAAGACGAAAGAGCGATGGATGTTTTAGTACGAGGTATTCCTTACCACGCTCACTCGTAAGCTTTGGATGGCAAACAGGTGGCTTCGGATTAACTATCCGGATACAATTCTCGGGCCGATTTGATGCCCCAAAGTGTACGATGACGCTGGTGCTGCTTTGACTTCCGGAACTTTGTGTCCGTCCCGTGCAACCCGAACGTTCCGAAGCACTCAGTAAATCTGTAAACATACAACAAACATTCATAAAAAGCTGTGCAAGAATATCCCTCATACAGCAGTTTGGCTTGTTGATTCATACTTCGCGTGATGATAATCGTGGTACTCGGAGCTGGGAAAGAACGGCAAATGGTAGCCACAATGATCCCGAATCGTGTTAAAGATTACCAACCGAAACCAGATGGCAGTGGTGAAGATGTGCGCCTTCATGAGCTGTATGCCGATCATTGGCGGGATCATGTTGCTGATGATGTGCTCGATCGGATGGCAGTACATAGCGGTCCAAGCAAACGGTGCCGTCCATTCGTGGTGCTTTTTATGGACCAGTTTGTACAGTGGCTCGAGGTGCAAGAATCGATGTACGTAGTAAAATCCAATCTCGGCGAAGAAGACACACACGACCAGATCGCGCAAGATCACACCCACCGAGGATACCGTGCGTACGTCCGGCACCGAACCACGGATTGTTTCGTAGTAGCAGGCAAACGTTAACGCGATTCCAATCACCGTTTGATTGAACAAGTTTGATTCATCACCCGCCGCAGATCGTGCGATTCTATCGGTTCATTGTTACCGGGTTGCGTTTTGTATCTACGCAAAAACGCCGGCCTGTTGGTGATTGGCTGTGGAACTGAACTTTCACATACGGCTTGCGGGATGTTATCGCTTAAAATTCTCGACAGTTGGTTCGCTGCAGCAGATCGTTTCTTACGTAATGCAGCAAGGATACCACCGCTGTCCCTGATCGCCGCGGACGTGGACACAATACCAAGTTTCAGAAGTTTCAGCATCGTGTAATCCTTCTTCTTTTTCCAGCTTTGATCCACGGTGAACGATACGCTTTTACGTTGGCTACAAGGATCGCTTATCGTGCGTACGTTTGCGTAGCTTACAACTGCGGAATGAAGAAAAAAGAACTTATTGCAGTTATTCGTATGCAGAGCAACCCGTTTTTTGCTGAAAAACAAAGATAGTCGGTGCGAAAATATACGCAATGGAGTAGAAATCATTTTTCTTTGCCTTTGTCGCCATATTTTGTCGCTTGGGCCATCACTACGCACACTATCAAACTCATCTCACTTCATCTCACTTACACAACCGATCGTTTTCATCAGTTTGATAGTGTGCGTAGCGATGGCCCAAGCAACAAAATATGCACGCTGGAGAGATAAACATTGTACCTCCTGCTAATACATGCTCTCTTGGTGTCAGAAATCTGAAAACAGCTGCTTTGTATGGGATTTCGTACGGGAGAGTTTGAAAATGAAAACAATGGTGATGGATGCGGCGCTCCTGGATGGCGTTTGGAATAATCGCGGAGCAACGAAGCGATGGGAGTGAAAATTGCAAAAAAACATTTCTTTCTTCACAGAAGTCACATAACATCTTGTTTATCTTACGGAAATTTATTTTTAATTCACTTCAACTAGAAATTATTTAAATAATATTACAAAAACGCTACATAATCTTTAGAAATGTATACATATTGGTACAGTGTTCATAAACATAAATTCGCTTTTTATTCAGTTGGTTCGTCGATTTGGATTTTGTACATTTAGTTGTGAACATAATGAAAAAACGTTTATCGTGTAAATAAAGCTTTTTTATTGATTACCTAACCGTTAGCATTCGAACCCAATTGGACCATTTTCAACAACGCCGTAACGTTTCGAATTTCCTTCCTTTCCTGACGGTGTGCTACAATTCGTACGAGCGTGCAAAAGCCGCCCCACAGTCGGCCCACGGACAGTGAAAGGATAGTGTACCGGTATTTAGCAGCTCGTGCGCTTTCACATGACTATGCCGTGTGTAGGAACGTCCTGACTGTCGTCCTGACTGTGTAGGAACGTCCTGAGGCGATCGCAAGGAGCTTCCTTCTCCACCGTGATATTTCTCGTGCTCTGTTAGATGCCGCTCATTGAATTACAGCTTCTTGCAACCGGCATGCACGCAGGAATAAACTCTTACCGAAGAATCAACTCCGGTGGTGGTAGAGGCTCTATTGGCAGCTGACAAACCCTCCCCAACCGATCCGGTAAGTTCATCCTGTAATAAACACCGTAGCACTGTCACACTCGAGCCAAACGATAAAACCACTATTGCTGTATCACTATTTTCTTACGGGAAATCGTCTTTTTCGGGAAAGTAGAATAATTATGTTATTTTCGCATTGTCCAGCAAGCTTGCGAAGCGTGAACAACTTGTTTACATTCAAAACGTCAAATCAACACGACGGAAAGTTTGAGCGAGCTGAAGGAAGTTTTCCGTTTCATCCAATGCAATAAATAGTTGGCAGTTTCGCATTTGAATTTATCAATGTTTAGCAAGTAAGTAGAGAAAAGGTCCAAGTAAAATGCCGAATTGTTTCTATGTTTCCTAGAAAGACGAAAGAGCGATGGATGTTTTAGTACGAGGTATTCCTTACCACGCTTACCACGGCAGTACATAGCGGTCCAAGCAAACGGTGCCGTCCATTCGTGGTGCTTTTTATGGACCAGTTTGTACAGTGGCTCGAGGTGCAAGAATCGATGTACGTAGTAAAATCCAATCTCAGCGAAGAAGACACACACGACCAGATCGCGCAAGATCACACCCACCGAGGATACCGTGCGTACGTCCGGCACCGAACCACGGATTGTTTCGTAGTAGCCGGCAAACGTTAACGCGATTCCAATCACCGTTTGATTGAACAAGTTTGATTCATCACCCGCCGCAGATCGTGCGATTCTATCGGTTCATTGTTACCGGGTTGCGTTTTGTATCTACGCAAAAACGCCGGTCTGTTGGTGATTGGCTGTGGAACGGAACTTTCACATACGGCTTGCGGGATGTTATCGCCTAAAAGTCTCGACAGTTGGTTCGCTGCAGCAGATCGTTTCTTACGTAATGCAGCAAGGATACCACCGCTGTCCCTGATCGCCGCGGACGTGGGCACAATACCAGAGGCCCGAGTTGTCCGGAAGGAAGTTTCAGCATCGTGTAATCCTTCTTCTTTTTCCAGCTTTGATCCACGGTGCACGATACGCTTTTACGTTGGCTACAAGGATCGCTTATCGTGCGTACGTTTGCGTAGCGTACAACTGCGGGATGAAGAAAAAAGAACTTATTGCAGTTATTCGTACGCAGAGCAATCCGTTTTTTGCCGAAAAACAAAGATAGTCGGTGCGAAAATATACGCAATGGAGTAGAAATCATTTTTCTTTGCCTTTGTCGCCATATTTTGTCGCTTGGGCCATCACTACGCACACTATCAAACTCATCTCACTTCATCTCACTTACACAACCGATCGTGCTCATGAGTTTGATTGTGTGCGTAGTGATGGCCCAAGCAACAAAATATGCACGCTGGAGAGATAAACATTGAACCTCCTGCTAATACATGCTCTCTTGGTGTCAGAAATCTGAAAACAGCTGCTTTGTATGGGATTTCGTACGGGAGAGTTTGAAAATGAAAACAATGGTGATGGATGCGGCGCTCCTGGATGGCGTTTGGAATAATCGCGGAGCAACGAAGCGATGGGAGTGAAAATTGCAAAAAACATTTCTTTCTTCACAGAAGTCACGTAACATCTTGTTTATCTTACGGAAATTTGTTTTTAATTCACTTCAACTAGAAATTATTTAAATAATAATACAAAAACGCTAAATAATCTTTAGAAATGTATACATATTTGTACAGTGTTCATAAACATAAATTCGCTTTTTATTCAGTTGGTTCGTCGATTTGGATTTTGTACATTTAGTTGTAAACATAATGAAATAACGTTTATCGTGTAAATAAGGCTTTTTTATCGTATTACCTAATCGTTAGCATTCGAACCCGATTGGACCATTTTCAACAACGCCGTAACGTTTCGAATTTCCTTCCTTTCCTGACGGTGTGCTACAATTCGTACGAGCGTGCAAAAGCCGCCCCACAGTCGGCCCACGGACAGTGAAAGGATAGTGTACCGGTATTTAGCAGCTCGTGCGCTTTCACATGAATATGCCGTGTGTAGGAACGTCCTGACTGTCTCCTGCTGCAACGTTCTTTCCATCCTCATTTCCAGAGGCTCCAACAATAATTACGCCCTGGTCCTCCAAGGAGTCCTTCACTGTCTGGTTGGTCTCATACACTGGCCTTAAGGATCATGTAGCACGATGTTGCAGCACAATCTCCCGTGTATATTCCGTGCTACCGGTGATAGAATGGATACATTTACATTGTAAAGTACAACCGAAATGAAAATTTATCTCAGACCCGTTCCTGTTCCATACTGGAAAAATGTACAAACTAATCACACTAATTATGTTGTACGCCGCGAACTTCTTTACTTCCTGAATGTTACTGTTTCACTTGGGTGGTTCGAATCGTTGGCTAGAAAAGCTTGACTAGCTGGCTATCTTAACTTTCATTGCCATGCTTTCTGATTTACAATGCCCTTAATGCGTGCTTAATTAACACAGTATAATTTATTTATTTATGTTAATTTAATTTCTGCGCTGTGTGACATAACAAGCCTCATTCCGTTTATCAATTGCTAACCGATTGAACAGTGACAGTAATGGGGTGTACACCGACGGGACATTTCCTCGTCGTTCTGCCTGACGGTAATCGTTTTCATTGGGGCTATTCTCTATAGACAACTACCAGTGTTTTTGTTACTGATAAAGGGTGCTTTCCGCATGCACTCCACCATAAAGCCTACAATCTTTCTTTGGGGTAAGTATAGTTTAACATTGTTTTACCTATTAAAGAGTTGTTAATTAGAAATTGTTTCACAATATAACGTCGTTATCGAGAGATGCTACTTAGCAGGTGATTTAATGAAGGCTCTATACTACATAACGCTTACAGCTCTAGCCATATAACACTGCTCGCCGATCGCTTGATTGATCGATACACTGAAGCAACGATCAAGTTCATGACCTCAATCATCATCACCGTCACACTCTTGTGTGAGAGGTACAGCTCGGTGTTAGCTAATTACATCCTCCGTACGCCACCTTGACATAGACATCATAATTCATTTTAATCACACACGAGCCCCCAAACAAGATCACACATCTTATCACCTCTCTGTAACGTGGAGAAAACACCTGGTACCAAAGATTTGCTTAGCAAGAAGCGTCACACTGTGCGATTCATTATCGCCACTGGGGGTACCGGCATATTTGCATAAAAGCTCGATTAAGGTCAACACACACGAAAAAGTGTGCTAAGACAAAGAATCTTGGCAGCAAAAATGAACTGTCACGGAAAAGGGATCGTTACCGGCGAGAATCCATCTCGTGGAAGAACCGCACAGTTTAGGCAGGTCGGTTCGACGCGGCACACACATAACTTTGGACGGATCGTTGCACTTCTGTGGCGCCCGTGTAATGTTCTTGTTGCTTCCTTTTAGTCTGCAACCGGTAAAACATACGATAAACGGGCGCTGCGAATAATTGGCCCTCCCCGCCAGGGAACGTGTTCTGATAAGACCCGAACCGACGATGGTCGGTGTCGTATAAAAGTGCTAAAAGAGAAATTTTGCGCTTTTAGAATGCCCGTAGCTGCTCGCGGCAGTTGAGCGAACGACGATCGGGTGTGATTGGTTGGTGATCGGTTTTGTAATACGAAAAAGAAAATAAACAATGCACCTTCAGTGAAGACACGCATTAACGGACGCTCTAAAGTGATGTTCGCAGTCGTATTGTTTCGGTGGTTAAGCCTGGTCTCGGTCACGATCAGTCTGCAGCTGGTTGCCGGTGCCGATTGGAACTTTCTCAAGTGCTTCGAGACGGTCAAACGATGTCCAAACCAGAATGTGTCGTTTTATCTCTACACGAGGTACTGCTCTTAGTTTATTACACCAATGCACGTGTACAGCAGGGAAAGTGGTTGCAACTCACGTGGATTAGAAGTGCAAGCCCGGGGCGTACGATTGAGCATTCGGTTAGGAACTCTACGTGAGATGTGTCCAATAAATTAATAGGAGTTACAAATTGTTATACTACGCTTAGTTTAGAATCGGATTTCCTTACTTCGCTCTACTCAACTTTAGATTTCTTTGCTCCATTCAAGAGAATGCTCTTGGCAATAGTAACCACCTTCAATGCTATCGCTACAACTACAAGGAGTGCAACGAGCATAAAGGTTAACACATCGTAAGAATACTTCCGGAACCAGCTCATGTAAACTGCGGGTGATTGCAGGAGATTCGCGTCCGGATTTCGAAGAACCCATTCGCACCACCAGGCCGCCCGTTCCAGTGGAGTCTCTGGCTGGTCACGGAAGAGTCGGGACATTTGCTTCATCCTCTTACTGTAGCCATCGTTGTCCAAAATCTCTTTCACCGCCTGCACTAGCTCGTTCGCTTGGAAGTGTTGTATCGAGAGTCGCTTCGCGATACCGACCTCTACGCAGTAGTTGATGTTTCGGAACTGGTCGGCAAACAGAGGGAACCCAACAATTGGTACTCCATGCCAGACCGCTTCCTGAGTACTCAGCAGTCCACTGTGGGTGATGAAGAGCTTAATGTTGGGATGGGCCAACAAATCGTTCTGAGGCATCCAGGCGCGGATGTACACATTTTTCGGCACCGGTACGGGTAGCTTGGACTCGTCGGATTCAAACTTCCACAGAAACTGATACTGCGACATCCGCTCCATGGCCTTCAGAATGTTTCGAACACGTTCGGGTCCTAGCAGATCGCTACGTGCGTTACTTCCAAGCGAGAACAGTATGAACCCATTCTTTGCACTCTCCACTACCTTACGCAAGTCGTCCGGCAGGGGTTTTGAGGGCATGATTTGTAATCCTCCGACGGGAATCATGTTGGGCATCATCGGTTCCTTGTACTGGATGATTGGATTCACGTTGGACAACGACAGGCGAACGTTTTTGTAGAACGTTTTCGTCGAGGGAGCGTCCGGATATAGTTTGCGCACGATCTTGTCCGCCTCCGGATGCATGAACTCTTCATGAATAATCATTTCATACATATCGTAGTAGAAGTTTTTCACACGCTGCACAAAACTCATACTTTGCGGTGCATCAAACACATGGTTCGGTACCAGCCCGGGATATGCTAACGCACCTAAAACCGTTGCTGACGTGGATGGCGCATTGTACGGTGTAGAAGGAATGTACGGTACACCCTTAAATCGGTGCATTATGATCGACGGTATACAGGGTCCGATCATGAAATCACTCACAAACAGCTCGAACTTGAAGTCCTTCGGGTAGCCAAGTAGAAGGTTCAATCCTTCCGATTTGATGGCCGCCTCACACAGGGTCAGACCAAATTCGTCGAACATATGCAACATCTCGACAGGACTTTGGTTAGCCATTTCGAAGAAGTCAAACTTTTCCCGCATCGTAGTATTGTACAAGACGCTGTAGAAATTTTCCAGATGAATGTACGTCACGTTCGCCGGTGGCTTCTCAACGTCAGCACTGAGCACGGTCACATTATGTCCACGTCTTCCCATTTCGTACATCAGCGGTCGCAACCTGGAAGTGAAGATTGACTGATATTAAAATCGCGCACACGAAAAAGACCTTCAAACGACGTCTACTTACCAGATGTAATGGCTTGGAGACGGCACACCGGACATAAAGAGTATGTTGGCGGCCTGCGAAACTCCCACTAGCACCAACACCACCGGTAATAGTGTCTTCATCGCGTGGTATCTCATCGCTGTAGCAGATCAACCTCAACAATGACCCTGAGTAACCGAAACGCGGTCGCTTTTATGTTCCACCCGCAGGTCCAAAATCAACAAACTGTCAATTGTAAAGTGGACGCGGTGCGATATGGTGATCTTGAGACAACACTCATGACTGGCAATAATACTGGCTTATGGCTGGCCCGTCGGATCGGGCACCTGCATCCATGCCTGTGCCCATGCTACACTGCACGTGATTTAGGATGAGATGGTCCTTTTGGCGCGAAATTTAGAGCGTGCTACTTATCGCTCTACCTTTCAATGCGTGCAATTGCGTGTTTTACACAGTCGAGCTTATCGTGAACATATCACGCCCGATTTGAATGATTTTACTGATAAGTGACAATGTCTGGTGACTGAAACGTGTCGTCTTACTGGCGTTTACTACGGTGTGACGATACTGACACGATTACCGTAGATTATTTCTTTCATTGATGAAGGTCATTAGGAGTGGGTTGGAGATTACGAATGCTATCATAATAGTTTGTAAACTATAATTCATTCCTTTAGCAGTTTACCCCTGAGCGGCAATGACTTCTACAGGTATAGTCGCTATTCTTATCTCGAAGGCGCCATCGTGACTAGGGAAACTTAAAATAATATTTATATACGTACAACTCCTACTATTTCTTGTTCATTGCACGTTTGAGTATGTTTGACAAATAGTCTTTATGTACAGGTGCTTATATCACTCCAACCGTGATACAGTAAATCATTACTTGAATTCGTGCTCTGACTCAGTATCGCTGCTCTAAACCTTCACGTATCGCTTGTACGTTGACCTTGACCCATTTTCGTCTTACTATTTCCGCTTTCCCCTCAAGAGAAACACAAGACAACCCAACCCAGCTGGACATGTTCAATCCCGAGTCGATCACAAGCGCCAACTTTATCAGAGGACGTCCATTGATAGTACTGATCCACGGATACACTGGACACCGTGACTATGCACCCAATCCAACAATCAGACCTGCGTACTTTGCCTACGATGAGTTCAACATCATATCTGTCGATTACAATCCGCTCGCACTGGAACCATGTTATCTGCAGGCGGTACGTAACCTTCCCACGGTAGCCAACTGCACCGCGCAGCTGCTCGACTTCATCATCGCCCACGATATCATCCCGCTCGACGATATCCACGTGGTCGGCTTTAGCCTCGGTGGTCAAACTTCCGGTATGATCGCCAACTATCTACGGGCCGGTCGGTTGAAACGCATCACTGGGCTCGACCCCGCCAAGCCACTGTTTGTGTTTGCCACGAACGAGTACAAGCTCGACCAGTCGGACGCAGAGTTCGTGCAGGTGATCCACACGGACGTGTTTCAGCGGGGCATTCTGCACCCGAGCGGCCATACGGACTTTTTCGTGAATGGAGGCGTCGTGCAGCCGGGGTGCGATGCATCGACCATGATGACTACGGGCGAGTGCAACCACAACCGGGCGCCCGAATACTACGCGGAGTCGATCGCCACGGAGGTGGGATTCTACGGGTATCGGTGTGCTCACTGGTATCTGTACATGCTCGGTATCTGCCGTGGCGGTGGCCCCGACGAACAGGTCGCTATTATGGGAGCGCACACTCCCAACACGTAAGTACACACCACCGCGAAACCGGTAGACATCAAGTTAGCTCGGCTTGTACTCGTTGAAAGTAAAAGCTACTCTTGCTAGCACGCTTGGACGGCATAGACTTGCCGCACCTCAAATATCTCGGTTGATGGATCTGGATCGTTCCAACTCGCTTACGGCAAACGCTCGCTGCTGATAATCATCATCAGTTAACCCGTTTCTTGATGGAGACATCGTCTTTTCTCGCCACCAGTCAGCCACTAACCGATGCGTGCAATGCACGCGAAGATACATTGCATGAATGTCACACTAATCGCTACTAACATCAGTCTCATTACGCATCTCTCTTTCCGCTTTCGGTAGGTGGCTCCTCACATATCGTACACTAACCTAAAGCACGAAACGTTGCCCATGATTATGCAATTGCATTGCATGACCTGTGCGGTTTGATTGTGTTACTGCCGTCCGCTGGAAGGCTCTGGAAGTGTCTCCACTAACCACACGCATATCTTCATTCCTTCTTTCACACCCTTGCAGAACTCGGGGTCTCTACTTCCTGACCGTTAACATGATGCCGCCTTATGCAAGAGGAAGAAATTACACCTTACGAGAGGAGCTAGCGTCCATATCGGCTAACATTGGAAACTAGTGGGCGCTCCCTTACCTGGGGAGCGATACGTGTCAGTCACATAGACCAACCAAGTACCGAGTGGGAGCAAAAGGGGAGGAAAAAATATAATTCGCACTAAAGCAACCCATCTCTTGAGCTCTGTGTTTCACTTGACAATGTTAGCGTGCTGAGTTTGGTATGCTAAGGAGGAGATCCCTAATTAGGAGATGCTCACACAAAAAAAGTTTCACAAAACGTGGCAAATTGCTAACGTCGTAGCACAGCAGGAAGACATTGCGCAACTTTATAACCTGCATAAGTTCAGTGACAATAGTCATAAATACCACACATTTCTCACAGTTCAGCTCAAGTTGACTGGAACCATATTTCGCACCATACTCCATTTTACGCAATCATTTTTGTGATAGAATCGGGATCGCGAATTATCATGCATTACCCGTAAATCGACTCAATCGACACCGTGACGCAATACCGGCAAGCAACCCCCTCAGATGTTATCATTGAACTGGCGGGCTTTCCGATCACCCACTCATGGTCATGGCAAGGGTTGTTCGACGGTTAGGCGGAACAACCCTGTGTCAGCCTCCATGAACTTCACACTTACGATCGGGTGGACGCGAATAATTGCACGGCGTGTGAAATGTTTTATTATGCGTTACGACCCCTAACACTGCTGCGAGTGAATGCGTTCACTCGACCTTAGTCGCGATCGACGATCGTATTCATCGTGAATGAATCCATGCACCAACAGGGTTTGCTGGTCGTGTGTGCAACTATCACTGGTCGAAATATATTTGGTATTTACTTTAATTAAAATTATTGCTGACTAACTTTATTTCAACTGCAGCAACTCCATAGGCAATTACTATATTCTTCTTAAGAAAAGTATCAATATGACTCGTTCTTGTTGTCGCTTAACGGCGAACCCTGTTATAAAGCGTGATACCTTTTAACCACAACTCCCCACCCAACACGTGTGGAGTTTCTCTCTTGCTTTCTGGTTTTTGTTTCAACCCCCCGCAAAGAAACGCGCATCTGAGATCGGGCTGAGAAAGACGCATGCACCCCGTCCGAACCAGTTTCCATAAAACCATCGGCTGGGGTGGTTCCGCATTTTTTCGCCCAGCTTGTTTTCCAGCTTTCGGTGGCATCGTGCTGTACGATCGATCGTGCTTTCTTTTGTTTTGGCCAAAGATTAATATTTTACTCAATTTTCCGTGGCTGTGGCCAAGAAAAAGTGTGTTGTTTTAGTGTAGCTGATTTAAAGCTTGTGCGAAAAATGTCCCAAAATTGCTCATAACCGTTACAGCACGTCGTAAAAGGCAGTCTGCACATCCAAGTGTACAAATGTGTTACGATCGGTACGGATAAAAGCAAACCACCCCTGGTTCCGTGTGCGACCTTTCGAATTTGGCAGCTGATCGAAAGGCAAAGTGACATAAGTTTATATCAAACGAAGCAAAAGTGGTGGAAACCCTAACCGGAGTGCAGCGTTCACAACAGGCAAGGGAGGATCTTTGTCGAAGTTCTTCCAACCGAGGTAGAAAAATCGAATCAGCAAACAAAAATTAACCAAAGCATAGCGAAGCATCGCCTGCCCTAAAGCGGTATAATACGCGCCGAAAGTGAAGTGTTACTTAACGACACCCATCATCTTGATCATCATCAAGCCAAGGGGGTTTTTTTGGCAAGTACGTGGAAGTGTACGGGATCGGAACCCCTATCTGGGGATAATTTTTTCACCGAGCAATTGAGCTGTACCGAAAGAAAATAGCGGAGAAATATGTAACCCAGCGGCGCAAACGGAAAGCGAGAGTGAGATAAGCGAAAGTGATTGGTGCGCACAGCTGTACTACCAGCTCATCGATTGCATGTGTGGCACGATACGGTGCGTTCGGATACGCCATCGAAACCGTACGCGGGAAAACCCGAGTAATCAAACTGGTAAAAAGAAATAGAAGAAATCCGCACACACCCCCTCTTCCGCTGGGCATGTTCATACTGTTGGTGCAATCCAAAATGCAGCAACTTCCGTTCGCATCGATTGGGTTGGTTTTTATTTTGCTGGCAGCGTTCCAGAGCATTACGGAAGGTAAGCAATTGAGAAGCTTTTGTTGGCTGGAGGTTATTTGCTTTTTTCAGACTCTTTTATTTCAAAGTGTTAAAGATAATATTCTGGAGTGTTTTTTCCTCTCATTTATGTGTTGCTTCATTACACGCGCGATAAACCCTGCCTGTTTAACGACGCATACACAACGCGATGGGACCGGTTTGCATCTACGTTTATAGCAACTTCCAGCGGACTATTAAAAAAATAGATCATTTGACCTTGCTCTATCGCTTTGAGAGATCAAACAAAAAAACTTGTAGACAACTCGTGAAGGAAACAAAACAAGAAGCGTTGCCTAACAAGAGTCTTTCATTAAATTAGACAACAATTTCATGGTAAGCTATGTCTAAAGCCACTGAGAAATTGAGAAATTCTATATTGAACAATTTTCAACAAGCCTGACTTTCGTATCACAAAGAAATAGTCAATAGCGAAGCACTCTTCGCATACATTCGTCACCGTATCGGGTGCGACACCACTAACCCACTGTCCCAAGCCCTTGCTGTCGTTGCTGATACAGCTCGAAACACTTGTCAACCCGAAATTTGATCGCACCATCGAACAACCGAACCATTTCATTTAACACGCTCTTGGCAAACGGTTCAGGTTAGAAATAGCTCCCAATAGCTGACAGCAGGATCTTTGCGCTCCCCCGAGCCGATGGTCACGATTTCTTTCCTTTCAAGGTTAACGGCGATCCACCCCGTTTAGACTGTGCCAGTTTTCACTCTCGATCGCGACCAACCGAACAAATCATCGCGATTCGTTGATGTAATAGCCGCACACAAAACAGCCCAGGGGCCACTTTTTACTACCCCTTCCTTCTGTTTTCTTGTTTTCAAACCAAACCCCAGACATGTCGCATGCCTGAATCGTTGGTTAATAAATACCCGCCAAAACCTTCCGTCCAGTCGTCCGGATCCGTTATACACCGAATACGAATTATGGTGTGCCCTCGTTCGTTTTGTTTGGGGGGGGAGGGTGGTTTCTTTTCGTTGTTTTGTGGTAGATTCGGGTCCCGAGGATTGCGCAACTAGGAAATGCACGCCAGACTCCTCACACTGTTCACGCGAATATTCACCTCCGGACGAGAAGAACAGGAATTGGCTCCAAACACACTGACATCAACCTTGGCGAGGGTTGGCCGCTAATGGTCTGGAGCCCGCATCCGCAAAAGCTAGATCGGGCTGGGCTAATTATCGGTCACGGGGCAGTCGAGATTGCATAGTGTAACCGGTCATTTCAAGGAACTCCCTGCGTGCCAACAGGGTGAGCGCGGAGGCTTCGGCACGCATGGTTAAAAGTGAAAGGAACTCATAACCGGAATCTATTCCACAAACGGGGCAATAATCTAACGCTTGCCGCGCGGCCACGGAGATCACGTCACGTTGTAAGAGTTCGGAAGTTCATCACCAAACGTGCAGAGTAATTTACCGTCTTTCGATATCTTCGGTAGCGGAGGGCTTCGTGCCGTAAAGCTCTGGAGAAAGTTCTTGCGGGTCGTGACGATGCGATGCTCGCTGTGCTGGGGTAGTTTGAGTAGCTATCGGTGCGTTACTGATTCATGCCGGGTGCATCATGATGCAATCAGTGTGCAATGTACGATCCACCTTGGCAAACCGGCAAGCCGTGAAAGGGCATCGAGGTGGGGCCTAGCTCTTCAGTGCGTTGTAATGCTACACGCTCACAAGCAACAGCAACATGGTCTCGAAGACATCCGTCATACAGCACCGTCGACGCCGTCTGCTCGTCTTGTGCTGTAATATGCGAAGCCCGCAAGTTATGCTGTAATCGATGATGGTCGCCACTGACCCGACCGTCTCCACTGAGCTGAGCTACCATAAGCACGATGCAAATACTAGCAGCTCCCGGGTTAGTGTGCTGGGTTTTTACCGGCAGCTTTATCCGGCTGGTAAACATTTCTCACCGTGCATTACATCTTTTGACATTTTTGGCGTTCCATTTTAGTGACCCACAAAGCGTACTTCCTCGGCCGACTTCATGTGAAAGTTTTTAAAAGATAGCATGGCATGGCGATGACTCATGCTCCAGACAAGTACGTGTTGATAAAGGTTGTTAGAGTTGCTTTGCTTTCTTCAATTAAAATGAAAGAAAGCAGCCGCTTGTTTCTGCGGCGACTCTGTTATTCGCATTTGAGAGCTGTGTGCACTTACCCACTTTTGACATTAAAGTGTGTTATTTTTTGCTGTCTATACCTCACACGGTCGAAGATATCACATTACTCATCAAAAAGTTCGTTCACGGCTTTTAATTACCTTTCGAATTTGTCTTTCCAATTCACAAGTAGTAAAGCTAATGTGTGCATCATCATTAAAACTCTTCTTTGTTTGTGCAAAAGTTTTCATCCTCCCAATTACTCCTTCCATGCCTCAACGGCCAAAAAAAAGACCCAAACAGTGAAGACCATTCGCCCCTCAAGCAAACAAGAGCAATTTAGTTCCCACTCGCATAACGCGTTCACCGCTTAATTGCGCATTCCAATCTCGACGCGTTGCGCCAAAGGTCGGCCGGAATTAGACGCTACTGTGTGAGGATTTCGAGCATGGCACAACAGTAAATCTCTCCACCGTGAGTTGATCACGTGCCGTGGTTATACAAACTCGCGCGCGCACACACATCGGTAGTCACAGTTCCCCGGAGGTGCACTGATCTAGTAAGATCAATGGTGGCAAGATCGTTTGACGCCTGTCTAAAACGCACGCTGAGGTCGTCGCTCGGCATTGAGGTTGAAGTGACAAGGCTACCAAACTGATCAGTGAAATGGAGTGTCATGCTTTGCAAGGACATTGATATTGGTCAAGATATTTTTCGTAATTTTATCAGAGCTGTTATATAGCTCGTTTTATTTATTATAAAACACATAATCATTGACACACTAAACTCCTTAATCGGAAAATTTTTCAATGCTTCATAGACTATTAACCAGTATGGCTATACATATTTATACCTTGTGCCAATATGCTCCACCATTAACTAGCATCAACAGCGTAATCATCGATGTTAACTGCCACAACAGCATAACCTCCTTTAAATTCTTCACGACAGCAATTAAATGACAATTTTTTCCACAATTACGATACAAACGGACGAACAAAAAAAAGACGCCCACCGCAGGTGACCGAGCATTAAAATGCAGCATAACGATGCGTGATATTTACATGCTTCTGGATTGAAGTTGCACAACCACTTCCATTAGGAACCCAGCCCCGGCAGTGATTCGCATTCGTACAACCAACTTATCACATCCACTCCCCGGCAACTCTCCCCGGTCTAGTAAACGAATGTCTGCAGTTAAAAACCCGCGGGGTCCACGAGAACGGTCGCCTGTGCCAATAATGTCAATTTTTCATTAAACTCATCTCGTAATCATATTTAAGTTATACCCTCACCGGTGTACGCTTTGTGTGTACCACGCAGTGCTGTGCGAGGCCTCCTCGGGATGTAGGTCAATTATTACCTTCATGAAAATGGATGCCTGCCGCTAGCAATGATCGTTTAGTTGTGGGCTTGCCTCTATTAAAGGGTTTTGTCGCAATATCAATACGATCGTACAATCCGTTGCGAAGTTGTGCGAGACAATCCGTGCAGAACACAACGTCGTCTTTGCCAAGCCTCTCAACGAGTTCGAAACCATGGCTACGAAGTGTCTAACAATGTGTATACTTTTCCTCTCAATCTTATCATCTCCAGCTCAGAAGCAGGAAAACAAGAATGTCTTCAACACTAGTTCGTGTCTGGAAAAGCCTTACCGTTGTCCACATCCACGGATCAAATTCTATCTGTATACGCGCCGAACCCAGCAAAACCCCGAACTGATCGATGTGCTCGATCCGGAATCGCTGTACTACACGCACTGGAATCCATCCCATCCGGTGAAGATCGTCATTCATGGGTTCGGTGGCGGACGTAACCTGTCGCCCAGTCCCGACATGCGAAAGGCCTACTTCACCCGGGGGAACTACAACATCATCATCGTGGACTATGGTTCTGCTGTGACGGAACCGTGCCTGAGTCAGATCGAGTGGGCTCCTCGGTTCGGAAGCCTCTGTGTGTCACAGCTGGTGAAGTACATCGCGCATCATCCACGCGGAGTTCCACCGGACGATATGCATCTCATTGGATACAGTGTCGGAGCACACGTGGCAGGCCTGGTGGCGAACTATCTCACCCCTGCCGAGGGTAAGCTCGGACGTATTACCGGGCTCGATCCGACGATCTTCTTCTACGCGGGTTCGAATAACTCGCGGGATCTTGACCCATCCGATGCACACTTCGTGGACATCATACACACCGGGGCCGGTATTCTTGGCCAGTGGAGTCCGGGTGGGCATGCAGATTTCTACGTCAACGGAGGCACTAGTCAACCGGGTTGTGCCAGTTCTACCATCTTCCGTAAGTGCGTTTGTTTGTTCCGGTGTAAGCAGTCAAGTAATTCTGTCGTGTGTGTATTTTCAGAAACACTCGCTTGTGATCATACGAAAGTGACGCCATACTTTATTGAGTCGATCAACAGTGAACGAGGCTTTTGGGCAGGACCATGCCCAACGCTTATATCCTACCTGCTCGGATGGTGCGAGCCGAAAGACTCGGATTACGTCCTCATGGGAGAACATCTCTCTAGACAGTGAGTAACTGAGTTCCATTCTTGAATTCTCGAAATGTCTTAATCATGTGTTTACGTGTTTTTTTCCAGGGCCCGAGGTGTGTTCTACGTTACGACGAATGCCAAACCACCGTATGCTCGTGGATTTCCGGGCAAAAACCGACGCACGGCCAAAACATCCGACTACAGTGGCGTCCGACGAAAGTAGGGAACTCACCAAGAGAACAAGCAACTAATGGTTAACCATTCGTCAAAAGCTACATGGTTGTGATATATAAAGCGGACGACAGATGAGAGACACGTTACCATATTCCGTTCCCAACAAGCTGCCAAAAAAGGGTAGTGGCCATCTGCCCAAGAAATGGATCGTTTCAGCACAAAGGCAAAAAAACGCTCATGACGTCATCATCCTAATGAATTTAAATTTGAAGGAAATTTAATTTTCTCTGCCACAAAGAATAGAAAAATCAACGGCAGCTAATTAAGCACCAGCAGAGGGTTAGTATTAGTAGCGAGTAGGAGAATGTGAGGATCTTAGTTTAAGGTAGGGATTAAGCATTCGTAAGTGCGATCGTCGCCATTCTACAGCGACTTGGTTTTGGATAGAGGACGCTAGATGAAACCTTCACGTGGGTGGAACGAATTTCGTTGGTCCATCCCATTCGCTATGCAACGCAGCGCGGTAATGAATTACTGCCGTCCTCAACAAGCGATGGTAACGTTGGCCAAGAACCTACGCTTCTACGCAATAACGTCAAAGAGAATCGACCTAAGGTTTTAGCGTAAAAGAGTACATTGTACATAGAGGGCGAACCTAAGTTAAGGGGGACTATGTAGCGGGTTACGGTACGTCATTTCGGATTCGGGAAACTCTGGAACGCCAGTTGAGTGTAAAGGAAGGAAAAATAAAGCACGGCCACTGTTCGGAGTTGATTCATTTCAACAGTTTAAATGTACGCACTTTTATTTTTGGATGTTTGTGTAGCGAGTTGTTTGCGAGCGGATGCATAGGATCATCTGCCGATCTCTGTTCTCAAACTCGACTGCCACACGCGTGCTGCTTTGCCAAGTTTGTCGTTTTTCACTCGATTAGTAGGTGGTAAGTTTCATACACTTCGCTAAACACGCTATTGCCAATAAGGGATACTTAACTATTAAATGTCATAATCATATTTTTTGTTGTTGTCCTTCTGTGTGTGCTTTCGAACGAAGTGGGTTTATGTAGGTTTTGTTCGCTTCCTTTCCACCGGCTGAACCTTTCACTGATGCTCTCATCATTAGCATCCCTTACCTAAGCCGACACACCTACTGACTTCGCCACCGTTCCGCGTTTAGTTACGATGATTGATTATGATGCGATTATAACAGCGAGACGATTTTACTTATTACTGTCCTGGGCTGAACTCTTCAGCTTTTGGGGAATATTCGTTATCATTTTTTAAACATTGTTTGCCTATAGTGAAGAGAAGGAAAGAAAGGTGCCACATACATGTGGTAGGTTATGGTTTACGGCCCCTTTTTTTTCCTGTTAGTTCACCTTTCCCATTTTGCATCGTTTTGTATACGTTTTAAGTATAGTATAGTGGCTTTTTTTTGTATATATCCAATGTACAATGTTTGCTTTGGCTTTCTAGCATGCCCTCGCAGATATTTACTATTCAACGTTTACAGCTATATTTATATATTTATATATGTATATCAACGAAGTGGCACTGTAGCACACCCGTCACTATAATATTAAGTACAATGCCGCTATGCTGCTACTCCGGAAACAACGAAATTACAACTAACCGAGCCACTGGATGGCTCGGGGGTTTTTTTGCGATGATGTTTTGCGTAATATTCTTGTATTGTTGTGGCGGTAATAACATTACCATTTTGGGATATCCGACAACCGCTGGGATGGTGTTGGTCCGAGCTGTAACAGCTCGATAACCTCCCTATTCCGTCAGCCTGTCAGCCTTCAATATCCTTGAATTTGGGTTTTTTGTTTATGGAACCGACAGTTAGTCCACAGTTCCGTCATACTTTTTTATATATATTTCAATTAACAACAACAGCTAGAACGACATCTGTGATTGAAAAACAGTAAAGAAATTCAGTACAACATAACGATCAAACGAACCGTACATTTATAATACGAGTCTCAACAGTAGTCTGAATAGTCTGAACGTTCGAGCGTTATTTCGTCCTTCTTTTATGCTTACACAACTACGATGCCTAATCTGCTTAATCATAGTGCTACGAACGCTCACGCGTTTCATACGCTCCTGCGAGCCATGTCCTACTCACCTGCTTCACGCATACGCACTACGTTTTTTGGGAAGGATACACTACCAGAAAAGGGAGGATGCAACAACAGCTGTGATTGTCATCCTGATAATATGCGTTCCTGGCATACCAACTGTTCGCAGTGCCCCGCAGCAAAGGAATCTTCGTTGGGTGCCTTAATATTTGTATCGGCCTAAACTACTACGCGTTCCACCTGCTCTGCACGGTTCAGTAGGACCAGATGGACCAGAGAGACAGACAGTTCGGTGTCGTTTACATTCTGTCCCCCAATGATTACGGGCTAGACTTATGTTACATCTCTTAGTTGGTCAAATAGCGAGTGGGGTAACTGAGGTCATGTACAGTGACACTGGCAGCACTTCTGTCAGTGCTGCCAGCGAGTGGTTCAGGAAGATGTGTGTGTTTGTATGGGTGGTTCGAGAGGGAGGAACGATCAAACCATGGTCCGGGTTGTGTAATAGGAGCAGTTACAGTTCGGTACAGTGTGGGTATACAGAACGATGGGGAACTAAGGCCTACCTACTGTCACTAAAATTTCAATTGATCGCGTATAGGGGTCACGTTTCCGTAAGAGACATTTTGTTCAAAGTGTTTTAATGTTCGTTCGAAATCATACGTTATTACAACTACCAACATCGATCATTCCCAACACTAGCATTACAATACCCGTTTGTTGGATGATTCCGACAACTCCACGAGCCGCCCGACACCAACCGAGAAGATGTTCGGTTCGGGTCGAACGGCCCGGCAAGAGCTGCCGTTTGTCTAGGTATATACAATCTTAGCCGGATACGGGTGGTTTGTCTGTTTATCATTATCGATGCCACAGTCTCAAAACCTCCGGTCCAAACCCCGGAACATGTGCGGCAAAGGATCGTAAGGAGGGTTACATGTTTTTCGCTGTTATTGTTTCTTTTGCTTTAGAGTTCCAATTCTCTTCCCGTGACAAATTTGGATGGTTGCCAATTAGATAGTGTACAACGACAATCTTCCCCCCACACTCACAAAAGGGCAATCGTTTCCCGCCATCGGTGTGGTGTTACATGACCGGAGAGGTTTTCAACGTGCATCGCTACTAATTAGGTTTCACTTCGTATTGCAACGATTTAAACTTTTGTTTGATGAGCTGTATATAATTCACTATATCACGGAACGGCTTAGCACTATTTGTTTGGATGTTGCCTTACAAGCTAGGCGTTGTTTAGTTATTGTTTCACTGTCACATTCGCAGTACTCCGTTCGTGCATATCGAACGCTTATTGAGCCTTACCACACTAAAAACTCAGGAATCTAAATTTATACACTTACATCAGCGACCGCTCAGCGTACGCTTCCTGCAGCTGCCAAGTGGTTTATAATACAAGCCTACCGCACCACGACATATGTCGGTAAAATAAAAATATCCAATTTCAACAACTAAAACCTGGTAGCTAGATACTTTACAGGAAAGCCCATCGGCACGAAGCCACTGTCGCCTTATAACCTACGCGGGGTCCGGTTCGGGCTATTACGCCCGTACCGTGTTTTATTATTGTCGCCACAGCCTTTGAGAGTGAGTTGACACCTCAAATTTAACTCTTCCTCTGCTAGAAACGGTCAGAAAACATACAAAACAAAAACATAAAAGTTACCTAATTACACGATCAGCTACACAAGCAGTACGTTGCCATTTGCGCCCTCGGTCAAAAGAGTTCAACGCGTGTGATGAGAGGAACGCAATGATCGCGCCCCGCCGAGGAACCACATTAGCGGTACATTCAACTTTCTTAACCATCCTTAATTAAGTTTTGCTTGCCGGATATTTTACGTGCGTCACCACACTGACCGTGTCGAGCTACTCGTTCACAAATTGACACTTGGTTTTTTTTTTCATTATTTTATATTTTGATTTGTTTCTATAGACAGATTTGTTTTATCGGAACAGCTGGAGGCAAACACTGTATTGGCAGGGGGGATTAGTTTGAATTAAGTTCCTTAACTTCATGCTCATCTCGTAACGTCTAAGTTTGATTGTTGCTTCATAATTCCTTCACTCTGCAGTACTTCCTTCGGGCCGGCAAGGATGCTCGCTGCCGAATAAAGCTACAGACGCGATTTATACCGTTCCAGCATAAACGAAAATTTTAAATTAGTGCGGCGCCTTAACAATTGTGTCTCATTTGTGTGTTTTGCTTCGCTAGTACTCCCTGGCAGGCAGTAGTCGATAGTACTCATGCTGTGCTATTTTGTTGCTATATACGATAATATTATTATGGCGCACGGCATATGGATGTATATAGTTAATATAATGTCAGTTTGGTGTGTATGTACACTCGTCGATTGGTTTTGTAAATACAATGTGCATCTTTTGCTATGTTTTTAGCTATGTTTTTTTGTTTTGTTAGTTACTATCTAGTGTTGTAATTGCTTAAGCAGGGTTAAGTTTTATTTTGTATTTCAGTTTCGCTCGATTGGCTTCCCTCAATTCCGCCCTTTCGCGGCTCCTGCCTACGGCGTTACGTTTTATAACGCAACGTAACGCATTGTTGCCATTAAACGGAAAAAACAACGAAAATTAAACATAACTCGAACACCATCTTACCAGCTCCGGTACTCTAATTCATGCTAAATGTTACGGTTTTCTTCATGCGAGCAGGTCAGTAGGTACGCTCTGTGGGATTTCCGTGTAAGTATGTGTCCCTCGCTTCCGGTTGTACCGGTTCCTCGCTGATGGCGTTCGGGTAGGCGAACGGATTGTTGGCCACGTGCTGTTGGACCGCACCGTACGACACCGTCTTGGTGGCGTTGATCTGTGCCATTGGATCCGTAATGCCACCGGCGGTTCCGCCGTCACCGGCGTCGTTGAAGGTGGTTTCCTTCTCGTAACCGGAACCAACCGGATCCCAGGCCCGTTGTTCTTCTACCGTCGGTTCGGCCCATGGTTGTAGCTCACCCGACGCAAAAATCGCGTAAAATGTAATGCCAACCAAGTGTACCGTGGCTGCTATCGTGAACACCGTTGACCAGCATGATTTAGGCTGTGGGAAGAGAAAAGTCGTAATTCAAGCGAATTCCAATTCCTTTGCACATTTAATTTAATAGTTAGTTCATCTTTAGTTCATGTCCCTTATATCATCATTATTTTATATCATTTCATCAAATATTGTCATGTCCTAGCCCGCCGGTTTGGGTTATTTCCAATTATTACAAAATTCCATGTCTTTAAAATTTTTATTTCTTATCCTCATAATGTTGTAAGTCAACTCAAAAATAAATTGTGATTTAAAATCGATTATTATATAACTTTTATACTTCGCCTTACAAAATGATAGCTGCATTAAATCGAGTATTCCTAATAGGAAACGCAACCGTCAATATTTGCATCCTTTTCAATTGCTTGTTTGTATGGAAACAAGACAAAAAGCCACAACAGTCGATTCAGCAAAATATTATACACAAAACGACAAAAAAACCCTTCTTCACAACCACCGACAATGGCCGATTGAACCGACGGCGTTGGGCGAGAAAACAGCCGACGCCGCAAAAATCACATCCCTTGACAATGGTTGCCATATAAGCAACCCCCACCATGTCAACAGTTGTACAGTTTCAAGATTTTAAAAGCCATATCCTTTCCCGACCATAGACGCGCCCGACCAGGATACGGCAGATCCGCTAGACTAGGGGTTTGGTAAACGCTGCTAAAAAGCCCTTCACAATGGAGAGAACTCAGTCGACCCGGAGCGTATCGGCAGCAGTGTAGGGTTTCGCTTTGTTCCCGCCACGCAAGGGAATGCCGTTTTGTTCGAAGTCATCGGGCATGTAACATCGTAACAAATTTAATTTATTTCATTGAATCAGCTTCAGCGCCGCTAAACGCTAACTAAATGATAGGGAAGCCGACGGAGTAAAACCATCGTCCGGATGGGAAGCTGCTCGATAGCGATAGATGAAGCGAATGGTGGCCTCGGCGCGCATAATGCATTTGCTGATCACAATCCGATTAGGCGACAACTTACCTGCCCCCGTGTCAGGTGGTCTATCGCGATAGGACAGATCAGGCCCGCTATCGTACCGATGCCGTTGGACATTCCCATCAGAATACTGGCGTAGCGTGGAGCAATGTCCAGATGATTGACGTTGTAACCGGATATGGCGAACCCGCTGAAGGCAACACCGAGCGTCAGTGCCGTCACTGCACCCATCTGCGGAGTAGAAGTGCAACCGGTGAGATATGATTGAAGAAGAAAAGGCCTTGGATGAATTTGGTATGTTGGTGTCTACTTACAGAACTGGTGGCATGTGCTACGACCAAGAAAAAGAGACCTTCCAACCCGAACCCTCCGCAGTTGAACAGCTTCCGCACGTTGGTGGTCGACAGGATGCCAGACTTTCGGATGTGATCCGCCAACATGCCTCCGAATGGTACGATGATCGTCATCAGTAGATGGGGCAGTGCACCCAGCAAACCAGTCTGCGGAAACCAATACAGTAAGACAGCCACAAAGTTATTTCCTGAGTCCGCATGATATAGGAATGCTCAAACTCTTTACCTCCTCAATCCGGAAGTCGAACGAATGCTTCAGATAGGCACTCTGGTACAGTACCAACAGATAGAAATTCCACGAGCGGCAAAAGTTCGCCACGATGATCGCGTACACGGGCATCGACGTCAGGAAGTGACGCCACGGTGTCGTTGCTATGGTCGGCATCGGCAGCTGTACCGATTCGCCGAGTGACTTTTCGATGTACTTCAGCTCCTTCACGGAGATGGTTGGATGTTGGCGCGGTTTCTCGAACGATAACCACAGCCAAAAGCAGTACCATATGAGACCCATCACGCCGTAGAAGTAGAACGGGGCGTGCCAACTGATCGAGCCGGTCAGAATGCCGGACATTGGCATGCCTATCACGACGCCTGCGTACGAACCGCTGAAAGCCATCGTTGCCAGCCGGGAGCGCTCGAGCGGTGGGGCCCAGAAGCGCCAGATACCGTGACAGGCGGGATACGTTACACCCTAGTGCGAGAATCCAAACGGTTGAAACATACGCATGAGCTCGTACGGTTTCGGAAAGTCTGCAAACTTTCTGACCGACCGATCTACTCACCTCCACCAGACCCTGCAGGACGCGTACCAGAATCACAACGGTCGGATGCAGCATCATGGCGCCCGGGACGAGCAGATTCAGAAAGGCCGAAATAGCGATGGCCGTACCGAAGATTCGATTTGCTGGAAACATCGACGCGAGAAAGCCGCCCGGTACTTGCGTCACTAGGTAGCCCCAGAAGAATGACGAATCGACCGCACTCTCCATCGCCACGGTCCAGTTGTACTTTACCGACTGCAAAGTGTTAGAAGACATTAAGATGTAACAATGGTGTGGATGCAGGATGAGATTTTCAATATTTTACTTCAAACTCGCAGCTATCTTTCATTTCCAATTCAAAACCCCGTGACGTTAAAAGGCAAAATATGGCCATTTCCCGTTGTTAAATCAAGCCAATGCAACCGGAAATCAAGCGTACTTTCCACCATTCGACACAATAGTATCCACCCGGGAAACGAACCCTTAAAGTCATCGTGCGCGCGGGAACAAAAAACTCGAAACGACATCCGTTAACGCATCACGATTTGCGCCCTTCGCAGCGTGGCGTCGATGAGTTGTCCCGGCCCGGGGTTTGTTGTCATTTTCTCGCTTCTTTTATGCTCGTTTCCGGCTTTTCCGGTCGACTTCTTTATCCCGTGTCTTTGCTTCCCGCGATCAGACATCCCTGGGTTGGTCCTTTTGCTGCGCTGTTGTTGTTGTTCCTATCTTACCGAAGCTCCAACCCCTGGCTGATGGTATCTATGAGCGCCGTTCGGCCGGAACCCTCCCTCAAAGTACCTTCCACTGCTGTGCGTATCAATTGGGAAACCCCCGGCACAATGACTCATGAATAAAAAATTATCATCTTTTGTCGTCGCATTTCTAATAAATGCTTCCATTATGTTTGACTCCATAAAATTTCATATTTTTCCTGATTTACTCTACCCAATTTTCCCGCTTCGGCCATTCGTTCGCATGTTGATGAAACGTCCTGCTACCTTGCGCTGTGCGAACTCATCCGGAACAAGGTAAAGGGGGGTTGGAATTTTCGGGCTTTTGGGGCCTTCATTTTGTCTGCTCATTATCTTTTATTTACGTGCGTATGAAGGTATCGATGTCGGAGTTATTTCATCACGAGGTATAAAAGAGAACTCACGGCATTTACTTCTAATGCTTATTGTTCTTAGTACCCCAAGGTTCCAAAACCTGGGCAAAACAGGGGGGGTCTTAACGTGACCTTAAGACCTCCAAATGGGTCTCGAAAAAAAACCTCTGATTAGAATACGTGACCAAATGAACCAAATATGCTTACCGGAGCCCTTGGTGCTATTTCGACCGAAAACACAATTTGCTCATCATGCAGTGCGTGGCGAAATTATAATCGAAACATGCCGATCGGACAAACGCCCCAAAAGGGACATCAATGACACGTGTCCCGGCCGGATGAATAATTACGCACGACAAAAGCCAACGCTCACCGGCAAACGGGTAGGTATTCGTTAATGGAACGGCGTGCAAATTGCTGCCCGTGCTTGGGACGGAAAAACTTGATGAGGGATGGCATACGCCGTGCAACACTTACCCCGTTCTCGAACTGCAGCTTGGCCATGCCCATGTTACAGCGCATACCGAACGAAATGATAAAGCCTAGGCAGGTCATCAGCGAGATCGTGTAGCGGGTCGTCTTGATGCAGGGACACTCCGCGCGAACGTACTTGTCGACGTGGCGCAACGGTGGCCGTTCAATTTCCTCGAACGACATCGGTGAGTCGTTGCCGCCGGTGTCCGTCTGGTAGGCGCCACCGACGGCTGCCCCATCCATCTGGTCATAGCCTTGCTTGGTTTCGAACTTTTCGAACCCAACGCTGGAAAATAGGAAAAATGGAGTTATCAATTTGAACTGTTATAAACTGTTATACGAATAGGGTAATAATTCGTTTTACTTCTTCAATATTTTGTCCTGTCTTACAATAAATAATATATACTATTAACTACTAATGAAAGATGTTTTTCCCCCAAAGAACTCAATCATCTTTCGCGTATAACATTTTCCTATCATGTTTGCAAATCTTCGCCCAACTTCCAAACACTCAAACAGCTGTCAGCAAAACGCCTTTCGCGCCGAAATATAATTGAGAAAATGAAATTAAATGAAAAAGACCCACTTAATGTCATTTCCGTGCACACAAATGTCTTTCGGCTCTTTGCGCGCGAACGGTATCGTTTTCCGCTCACTTGGATGTTCCATCCTTTGCACATGGAACGAGTTGGGGTTCGTTGGGGCGTTAGAAGATGCTAGACAAGACGTTGTACCAAGGCAGTGGCCTAAGATGCTGGCCCACTCACACAAAGAGCACCGGCTGTCTGATGTAAATTTGCTTCAGCCCAACGTGGATCCTGTTACCTCCCTGGGAGATGATGGACGATGTCGGTTGTGCTGGTAGTCAGCTTCTAACCACCGGCACACAGTGGGACACAACGCCATTCAACCAGTGGGATACGAACAAATCGCTGCTGAGTGGTGCTCTTCAAAACGAGATGGAAATGAATTTTCCACCTTATACCGACTGCAAGACAAAGCGTCCCAATGTAATTGATAATTTGTCTACCTCAAATGCCCTAGTCTCTGCTGATTGCTGAGTGTGAACACATACTCGTAATCCAGAAAGGTTGTAAGAACGGTTCGTTAGAGAG
This sequence comes from Anopheles moucheti, assembly GCF_943734755.1. NCBI lineage: Eukaryota > Metazoa > Arthropoda > Insecta > Diptera > Culicidae > Anopheles > Anopheles moucheti. The sequence goes on along the minus strand of NC_069141.1, from coordinate 9,598,805 downwards.
ACTGTGGATTATGTTTATGAATCATTGCTAGCGGGTTGTTGGAGAACTTCGTACAGCTCTAATAAAACCTCCCCGATATGATTCACTTTAACGCCTCTTTTTTCCTTCCTAACACAGTGCAACCCAGTATTGATTGCGCCCATGCACGGTAACAAGCAGAAACACTCTAAAATCAGGCTTCCACAACTTAACCACAACAAATCGTCTGCCTTACAGCATGGTTTACGACGCGCCATAAATCGTCATAAATATTTCTCTCGCAGCAAGAGTAGGACAACGACCACCGGAACGTGTGCCGCTTACATCACGCAGCATAAAAAATAATTGATTTGATAAATGTCATCCACGCAAAAATGGGTGCCAAAATACTAGAGATCGGTGAGCCACCGTTGTTAGTATATCCCGTCGGCAAAACATGATGGCGAATGCAATAAAGTTATCCTTTTATCTCGGCGCCTCGGCTAGACTTCCTCGGCATAAGCATCGTAAGGGTGGCTTCTTTTTTTTGTCGCCTTAGATTAAACAAAATTCAGAACATGATATTTTTGTTTTTCCTCCTACTTTTCATCAAGTTACGGCCAACTAAAATCCATCCAGATTTATGAGTACAGACATCGGTAGGGGAGAACCACTCTACCGAAGGAGACTTGGACCAGTGCAGGAGGAGCCGACCGGCTGGCAGGAATTATCGTTGACAAACATAATTAAGTTACTATCTGGAGGTTTGATAATATTGTTTACTAATATCCGCTTTCAAGAGTTCCGGATTCCCCCTTCGCGGAGCAAGATTCATCGCCTTTCAAGGCAATGTCTGGGGCCGTCCGATGAGCTGGCAAAACGTTCTGGGCCGAAATTTCGATAGCGGGTGATGAAATTGAATTTCCGGTCTCACCCTTGACGGTTGCCGCATCTAGCGCGTAAACTTGTCCGAATCATCCAAACAAAGATGGTGGTCATTTGTGCTGACGATGACTGTCTCGGTGATCTTTTGTTCAGGAGGAGCTTAACGGAGACTACTTTTTTTCGTGAGATTGATCCGTGCCTTGGTGGATATTAATCCGGTATATCTTCCCGTGGCCCATTTATGATTGATTACGAAGAAGTCAGATAAGCAAGAGGAATGAATATGTATAGTGGAGGACGATGGAAACAGAATAGTTCCTAATGTACTGTATGTCCTGAAGGTAATATGCTCATTTTCCAAATAGTGGTCTAATTCGAGAATTCGTAACTAATCATCGCGTTGATTCGAAACTTCTTTCCATCCACGATAATCAAAATTTATGATCTAAATCGAACACCCAAAATGTCCATTGCCATGAGCACAGTATGCAAATGAAGATTGCTCAGTCCCACACGTCCACTCTACCCAATCCCAGGTCCCAGCTTTACAGCACATAAATATCAATTTCACCGTCAAGCACGTGTCTTTCCCGACACCAGACAATTCGGAAAGGGCCGAACGAAAACCTGGCCGTGTAGCGTTGCATCCTGCCGGTTGGATGAAAATTAATGAAATCGCTTTTCAAGCATTTTTAATTTAAATTTGTCAGCACTTCAAACGATTGAATGGTTTGGACCGAAAATCGGTAAGCCTCGTACTGGGGCACGCTCCGCGGGTAGATACCGTTGCCTTGCGATGTTAACTTCAGCTCCGAAATCGAAAGCCCAGCACGCACCAGACCCAAGACGGGCATGATTGAAATCCAATTCCCGTAAATATCATTTACAATTCTTCAGAGACTTAGCTTTTAATTCACTGGATTTCGCTACGCTACCTTGCTTACCGATGCCAACCCGAACGATTTAACTACGAGAACCACCTCCGAGCGTTCGAATGCTGCAAGGTGTGTGATGTTTTGTTGCTGTTGTTGTGTGATGGTAACGTGATCCCGATCCCGTCTCGACTGCGTGATTACCCGAGCAATGTTGGGAAATTTGTCGGTTTTTTTTTGCGGAAAATGCTATAATCTCCAGGGTTTTCCAGGGATTGGGGTTGAACGCAAAAGGTATAGCGAGAAGGCTCTAGTGTAAGCAAACGTATTACGCTAAACGGTTCGATTATGTATTTTATCTCGAGGATACTGTAACGGAGACACGCTTCCGAGAATTATCACCTAAATGATGATGATAAGATCCAATGAATTCACTCTTTTCCTTCCTGGAGATAAACATCAAACAGTGTTTTCTAATATATTTTTCTTAAAAAAACATCTATAGTTTAAATTTCATTTGATAAAACATTAATATTTAACTGCTACTACCACTATGTAGCCGCAACAGGTGAGCAAAAACCGGTGGTCAATCAAAGTCTCAAGGAAACTCCCATTCCACAGCCCAAGGGACCACACTCACACCATCCTGCAGATGAAAACCTTTTCATCGGCACGCCGTAACACGACGCAAACCACGCTCTGAGGTGAATATTCGACGTAACGAAGCCAAAACCATGCCACCGTCAGCAGCTGAAATTCATACGCGTCCTGAGGGAGTTGTGGTGGAAACTTTTATGATTATGTTCGTGGGCCCCCGTTTTTCCGGCCAGAAAAACCATCCCGGTTTTTGTGTTGATTCGCTTGTTATGTTAGTGATTTGATTTTGTACTTGCGATACGAGTGCCCCTCTAGCACCGTTTGCAGTGCCGGAAAAGGGGACGTGAACGAACGCGCAAGGGAGATTTATAGAAACGGGCGCCCCCTGCGTACGGTGCGTGGGAAAGAAATACATAATTTATGTTATTAACTGGTAACAATCCGCTTTACTTACGGTGCGATACCGATTTGGTTTTGCCTCCCGCTAGGAAGGGATGGTTCCTGCAATTCCTGATAAGCGATGGAAGCCGGGTCGGTAATTGACGATATCAAACGTTTCAGTTTGGCTAATTGATACTGGCTACGTTTCCTAGCAATACGTGACAAAAAACCTAGTAGGCGCCTTGTACACATTGAACAACTTGTACAGTTTCATTTTTCTAAACTCTTTAATGTCGCATGGAGTCTCTTATACTCTCATCAAACCGCATAAATTACTTTAAAACATTCCTATTGAAATATATTCTTCAAAATTTAATATTACACACTTACCGACCGACTCAACTATTTACCCATGAACAAATAAAAACACCTGCAAACAATAGTTGCAATGAACCGCATAAGCACACGGAGCCACAACCCTCCATCGGTTCGCCGTGAAGCACAAAGATAAATAAACCCCTCCGACCGGAGAGGAATGAAATGAGAAATGTTATTAAAAACTGACTACCGGTCGGAGTTGATGTAAACATATTCTCCCAGTACCGGAAAGTCAAACATTTGCTTAAAAGCTATTAAAACCCCGAGCGAAAAAATGGGATGCGGCTACACTGCCTTTGGTTGGCACCGGTTTATCTCCCATCACTGTTTCACGTCTAGACGACAGGGTTTACAAGAGAACCATTTCGTTCTTGTACTCAAGAACAAGAGATATGCAAATAAATTTAATTTCTAAATTATGGATCATATCAATATTTGTCGTTGTGTAATTCCTCCACCTACTGCCGCACGAATCCACGACGGAACTGTAAACATAATAACAGTCGCTGTTTTAACCGCACCGTGCTATACACCAACGAATGTTGAGGGTTAAGCGAGTGGTCTATTTGCGGGCTGCTTCCGATTTACCAACCCTTGTTTTGCGACCGTGAATTTCTCCCAAGGGACACAAACCAACCCAGCGTCGAGGGTCGACCTCTAGAGACCAATATTATCTCTCGCCGAGATTGACTCAGCGTTTTGCAAAACATTTTCCGAACCGAGTCGGACCCGTGCCCTGTAACTGTAACGGATATCAATCAAACTTAGATAAGCCTATCGACGAATCGTCATCAAGCGCTGGGATTTTACCCACCAGAAAGTTGACGAGGAGTCGCGAAATGTGAACCATTCGGAGTGCAACCTTGCAAGGTCATATCACATCGCCAAAAAGAACTCCACCGGGGCTATCTGCTTATCTGACTTGGGCCATCATTCGATTAAGCCTTTCATTGTACCGCGATGATTGAATTTCCGGTTGAAGTACTTCCATCGATTGGCAAGCGGGAACACACGTAGCCCCATACCCGAACTTTAATGAAGTTTTGATTGATGGAGTCTGCGAACGCATGGGATACGCAGTTCATTAAAAAAGGATTTACTGTGCCGGTGCAACAGCATCCACTAGCCTGGTGGGCAGAAGCATTAGGTACTTCATGAGACGAAAAGTGGAACACTATTCACCTCTTGAAGTATTCGCACCGCAACGGATAGGGAGCAAACGTTATTGCCCAATCGTTTTGTTGGTATGACAACGATCCTCACGAACTGGGGCTTTATAATTTTCATTCTTCTCCTCCTGCAAAGTTTTCCACCAAAAAATAAATATTCCAAATGGGCAAGAAAACCCAAGCACTTATTTATTCATTAAACGGTAATCGTTCGTGCGAAATTGAATTTCCTTCCTATTACGGTTACGAACCCCACCCGAAAAGGTAGGCAATCACGTTGCCATGCCCAACCGTCTGCTGTTTCACTCTTACTCTACTCTATCTAATTATCGGCCCACTCCCATCCGTGTCCCATCCGTGTGGCGCCACACGAGGACTTTTTCCCACTGGCACCGGAGCCTTTCGTGACCGAATCGGAAGCGGAACAAACATCACAGCAGCAAAGTGCAAAGATCCGTCTGTCCGTCTGTTCGGCAGCGCCACAAAGTCTCCGGGACTGAGATTCTTTTTTTGCTTCCCTCCCTCCGCTTCCCGTCTGTTACCAACGGTGACCGGCCAATTCGCATACGAGGGGCTTCTTGCGCTTCGGACGTGGTAAATAACGATGGCAGGAAAAAAAGGAATCTTCCATTCATTCTGCTGCGATAAGAAAGGAAAAACTCGTGCAGACAGTCTCGGTACCATCCGGAAGCGGAAACAGAAAAGCAATCATTAAAAATAGCTGTTAAAAGATTGAATCGTCCAGATTACGCAACATAATAGAATCTTCGGGGTGTAGTTGTTTTTGTGCCGTGTGAATCCCTTCTGGAGAACGTGCGCAACCCAGGAAGTGCACCCAGTGGCTAGATGGACACAAGCAAAGACGATTTCTTGGTGATCTCTTAAGAAAGTAGCATTAGTTGTTATTGTTTCTTTTTCCCCCGTTTGGAGTGGTCGGCTTTTTTCCCCGTACAAAAGCTGAGGTGATCGGATTTTATCTTTCCTTAAACATTTTGTAAATAACATCTGAAGAGGATGGTGCACCGACCGTAGTTTGACGCTTAACAGTGGTGAGCATAGAAACTTTTCCTCACTAAATCATTGATTTCTGTCAATCATACTAAGATGCAGCGCCTCATGACGTCGGACGAAAGGAGACCTTTCATACTAAAGCATACTGTCCAAATTTTCTATAACCCATTGCTCAGCCAAGACTTACGCAATAGTCGGAAAATCTTCAAACAAACAGAACGACACAAACGGAAGCCAAAGAAAAAATAGAAATGTAATAAAACCGATACATGACCCTTCGCCGTTTGACGAGAAAGAAAAACAGCAATCAAATGAATTGGCAGGATTGATATCCTTCACCCGGTGCCTTCACTCTTCGACGGGTTTCGAACCTTCCACCTCCCTTGCTGGAACGAAATCGGAAAAACATAAACATTCAACGGAACCGGTGTCCGGAAAACCTGTCAGCGAGAGGATTTTGCAACAACCATTCCTGTAATCCCTCGTGCTTCGGGGAGGTTTCGATGCGAGAAGTGTGTACCATAACCCTCAAAACCCTAACGCCGGATGCCGTGTACCGGAAGCTTCCCCTCTTAAGTCCGCCACAAACGTTTGAAAACGTGTCTTCACGCTTTTCGTCCAAGGATATACACCAAGGGAGAGTCTTTAGCGAGAGGAGAAGGAAAAAAGTAGCGAAAGATTTACCCCTCTCAAGAGTTACAACAACAAAAAGGATACATCCACAATGTACAAAACCCCTTTCGTTCTCTTGGTGTTTTTTTTTTTAAGGACGAAACGAATTGCTTCAAAGCCATCGTATCGCGCTGATTATTGTTGCGTAATGATGTAATTTAAAGTCATTTCTCAAATGAACACTAACCGGTACAGCGCCTCGCGCGGGGGTTTTCGCTTTGATGGCGTTGGCGTTACTACCCAGCTCCGGTGACGGGTGTTGATTTATTGCATTTTGGGTAGAATGAAATAAAAAAAACAGAATCGCTCTCTCCTTGGAAAATGGAGACGCGCCCGGTATCGCTTTACGTCCGAAATATTGGGACAAATCCGTTGAAATTCAATTCCTTCCGCGCGAAGATTTCCCGCTTGACGGCGGAATTCTAAATAATGGCAATTTTTCCCGCACACAAGTGGGTGAGTGTTGTTCGAAGGCCACGTGAAGCAGAGCACAAAAGCACACCCAGTGCGAAACCTCATATCGATTGACGATTGTTTTGGGAGCAGACAAACCAATCCAGCAAAATCGATCGTACTGTGGACGGGCGGAAGTGCATTATACAACCATGGGAAAACCCCATTTACGGCCGAGAACTCCGATGCCGCTTGTGACGTACGGCGGAAGCCATGCAAGGCCGTCCAGAGTGAATTGAAATCTCAAGATTGCTTCTCAAGAGTGAAAGCGAAACGTGACAATTGTGCCGCGTGCCGTATTTGTACACAATATTCCTTGCGATCGTACAATCGGCTGCAATCAAACATTATAATGTGTGGCACGAGGTTTTGCGATTGTTTGGGGGAAAAATGAGTAATGGAATTTCCGATACCGGGTAGTCATGGCAACCGTATGGAAGTCGCGATAGTGATCCCTTTGGTGTGTTGGACTATTCTTCGTTTTGGTTTGTTCAACATTTTACACATTTTCTCAACATTTTTCCTTCTTTCTATCACAAACATTTATTAGTTTGATATTTGTTGCTTTCTTCTACTATTATCTACGCTAATTATCTTTCTTCTCAACAAGGACACTAACTTTTCCCTTCATGCAACGCACCTCCCTAAGCTCTTCATCAATCATTTACTCTAATCATGCTGTTACTACAAAAGCATCTTTACGACAACCAAAACGCCAAGGGGTTAAACGGCTCTAATTACTTTAGCGAATAACGGCCTTCCGACCGATTTCCGTCCCACTCAAAAGCGTGTGCCGACCATTGCGACGCGTGACTTTCCCATCGCACGGACTTCCTGACACATGACGCATCTCACACTCATCATGAGTCGCAGTGAAACCAGCCAGCAAAAGCACAATGGCGTTAAAATCTTCAGCCCCATCCCAGTAAGCTTCGTGCTCGATTCAAATTAAGATCATTTATCGGTCCGAAAATGACTCTGGCATAATTTAGTCATTACTTCCCATTTTATGTCGCTTAGCCTTCCGTGCGTGTCCGGGCAGAGATAGTGTGCCTGCCTGTCTGCTTCTTTTTTCTCTGCCACATCTCCGCTCTCCGGATGTCATCACCTTTTCGTTCGCCCTCCGTTTCGTAAGGATCGGCTTTCAGAAGCAATTTCCTGAGATTTCGCCACTTTTGTTTATTTATCGTGCGATTCCACTCCGAGCGTTTATTTCCAGAGGGGTTCCGGCATGCCAACATTCGTCCACCATTCGGGCGCTGGTGGTTATCAGATTCAATGTCCCGTTTTCTATCGCATGGGATGGCTCTGGATGGCAGCACTACCCATGCCAGGGTCAGTCAGGATCAACAATCATCCCCACGGAAGACGACGTTTCATTTATTTCACGTTTTTATTCACCTTTTCATTGGACAACATCCACGAATTGAGTGGAAAAAAACGAAAAAGAAAACACACACAAAACAAAAGTGGTGCAACTAAATAAAATCTTCCTCCTAAGACGAATGAATTATCAGATCAGACCGTAAACAATCCGGCAGCGTGATAGGAGACCGAGAGAGGAAAAGTGTCGGAAAAGTGTTCACAACTTTACGCATTCCAATCACGCACCAGACAAGTGGCTTAATGTGTCTCCTCTTTTGCATAACGCTTTGCTCTTCCTATTAACTTTAACCTAGTGCTGGAGATAGACGAGCCGCGACACTGGAGATATATCTTCACGTCCTTTAAACGTTTGCCTATTAAATAGACCGTCGCTAAAAGAACTACTCTTACGCAAAGAAGACTTATAGTGAAAGTGTCTCCAGAACAGACACAGGCCTTCCATTTTATTTTCTTCACTAGAAATACACTCAACCCACTGATAGTCAACTGACCAGTTCATTTTCCACCACATAAATAAGGCCCGGTTTCTAACGCCAGTCTCCGAGCAGTTGGAAAAGTGTGACGTGCTTTAAAGATTTTCACTTTCCATGCTCAAGGAGATACCACGAAGGGAGTAAGCTATGTTGGCAGTGGATAATCAATCCCCTTGGAGGCCCAGGGCGGAATTTTTAAAGGGGGGGCTATAATTTTGCTACGGCATTATCGGTGTTAGGGAGGTGTACTTAAAACATGATTTAACAACACCAGCAAAGTCTCGGAAAGAAAGCTCCTTTGCGTACACCTCAGAGTTCTGTTGTGTAGCCCTGTAAACAGGCCTAGTAAGTTAGTCTATACATAAACGTTTGTATGCGCTAAGGAGAACCATAACGCCACTACTTGGAGAACAATTTTTACGATTTACGTACATTTACGAATCCTGAGTAGTCCAACGCCTTCTACGATTTTTCGCCCAAGGTACAGTTTCCAATCAGCTTACTTTTTCAGTAACAATCAGCGAAATTTCGTAGAATCCTTTTTCTTTTCATGTTGATGTTTAAGACCATTGTTTTGCTCGAATTTGCTCGATTTGCTGCAATTTTGCTCGAAAACCGCCGAAAGGTATGCAATGTTTAAACACTAACTTTCCCGTTGGTCGTGAAAAATTTCTTCGAAAACTACCAGTTTCCGAATGTATAGTACCAAGAGAGCATCCACGGAAGAGGTTACACCTAGTACAGCAATTTTGGTAAAAAACCGCCTAAAGGTATGCAATGTTTAAACACTAACTTTCCCGTTGGTGGAGAAAAATTTCTTCGAAAACTACCAGTTTCCGAATGTATAGTACCAGGAGAGCATGCACGGAAGAGGTAGCTCCTGGTACTGCGCCGTAAGGTATGCAATGTTTATACACCAACTTTGCAACCAACTTGCAATGCAATGCGCCGTAAGGTATGCAATTTTTATACACCAACATTGCAACCAACTTGCATGTACCAGCCGAGCAAGATGGCGCCCAACTTCGTACTTGCATGCAACAAACTTGCATGCAAACTTGCATGCAATCTTGCATGCAAGTTTTTGCATGCAATTTCTTGCATGCAAACTTGCATGCAATTTCTTGCATGCAAACTTGCATGCAATCTTGCATGCAATCTTGCATGCAAACTTGCATGCAATCTTGCATGCAAACTTGCATGCAAACTTGCATGCAATCTTGCATGCAAACTTGCATGCAAACTTGCATACAAACTTGCATACAAACTTGCATGCAATCTTGCATGCAATCTTGCATGCAAACTTGTATGCAATCTTGCATGCAATCTTGCATGCAAACTTGCATGCAAGTTTACATGCAAGAAATTGCATGCAAAAACTTGCATGCAAGATTGCATGCAAGTTTGCATGCAAGTTTGTTGCATGCAAGTACAAAGTTGGGCGCCATCTTGCTCGGCTGGTACATGCAAGTTGGTTGCAATGTTGGTGTATAAAAATTGCATACCTTACGGCGCATTGCATTGCAAGTTGGTGTATAAACATTGCATACCTTGCGGCGCAGTACCAGGAGCTACCTCTTCCGTGGATGCTCTCTTGGTACTATACATTCGGAAACTGGTAGTTTTCGAAGAAATTTTTCTCGATTAACGGGAAAATTAGTGTCCTGGTCCTGGTGCTATTTCGTTTATATTTTAAAGTCACAAAGTCGATATTCTTCTTTGTATTTAATTTATTACATAGATACAAATGTTTTATATAACCCAAGAAGTTGTTTTTGTTAAATTTTTTCCCCTTTTTAATTAATTTTTTTGCTATACATTAACTCTGCTGTTAAATTCCCAAAAATCGCACAATCGGCACAAAATGTCTAGGGCCCCCAACACGGCGAGGCCCTAGGCGACCGCCTGCTCCGCCGCTGTATGTTGGACATAATAATGATATCCGTACTCCTTGGCATGCGAACGACTGGCAAGAGATGTCCGGAATGTTTGACACACACCCGCTAGCGCTGTTGATCGCTATTGATTTTTCCATTAGGAAAAGTTCACGAACAATGTATGACCCAGTTTGTGAGATGGAACGTTACAAGGAATTGTGTTTTTATGGCTTTATTTTGTTGTTTTGTTTTATTGCTTTAGTATGTGGGAGTTTGCTTAACTTAAAGTTCAAATGTTAAACTTATTGCACTCATTTTATTCTGATTTGAATTATTTCTCTAAAGCCCCACGATTGCTGCAAATAGATCCCATAAATCTCCCATCAAATGAGTTGCGACCTTTGAACTTTCGACAATGACGTACTTCTTTTTCGCAGTGTTTTTTCGTGTTGTTCTCACACGTGAAATCCACAACTGAAAAGTCACATGTATCAATCACCGTTCGACATGCGTGGAACGTGATATTGAGCCCTTGTCAGTGATTGCGGAGGCTGTCAATGTAGGACGGCAGGACGTCGTAGGATTGTCATCCCCCTTCTCGATTCTATCCTGCCTATCAACAGACTATTTTTCATCGCTCAACACACTCACCACATATCGGTGCTTTAACGTTGACTCATTCTACCATTGTTGCTTCAAACGTACAGCCGCCATTGGTGAGTGTATCCCGGGAAAATCTTTCCCTGAAACCAGAACACAGAAGCAGCTCTTAACGCCACCCAGACACACACTGGAAAAAAACCACCATAAAGGTAAAACTCATTTCATCTAAAATCTGTGCCTTCCAAGCCTTTTTGGGGAACTAACTTATGGCCAGCACGGTACGGTACGTATGTGTCAGCCCCCCAGGGGAAATCATTTAAGCCGCATATAATGATGACAACAAAACAGTCCTCGACAGGAGATTTGTTGCCTTCCAATCCCTTGTCTCCAGCCTTCTTTTCCGGTCCTTCAACATCAGCCCGCACAAAAGGTGAATCAATGGTTAATGCGCCTTTTAGCGGGTGGAAGGATTGAGTTTTCCGACTGCGATACCATCGTGGATGGCGAGTTTATCGGAAAGATGACAAACGTGATCATTTCACGAGCTGATTAATCGAAAAATCCCCCCGTTTGTAGCTCATTTTGGTCACGGTTGGCGAGATGTCTCTCCGAACTTCTGTGAGGCGACTGTTTCCCCATTTTCGGTTGCGCTGCTCTACCATCAACTGTATCACGTTCCATCGGGATACCCACCGTTACACCACAATGATTTACCTCATCCAGAACACATCACGCTTTGTCACTTACCCGACATCCTTTCCCTGCAGCGTGCCGTGTTAATGAGAGACCGGTTGAAGTTTCTGCTGATGCAGGGGGAATCGAGTTGTCAACGGTGCTAACCAGCGCAAAAGTGAGACATCACAAGTCCCCTTGTCACTAGGGATGGGAAAAGACACCGTCCCTAGTCCGTCCGTGGTGGTTAATTCCTGATTCGATGTGCCACGCACACTTCACGGTGAATGAAATTTAACGTCACTCTTTAAAACATAAGAGCGGTACCGTTGTTTGGTCGCTTGAAAATGCTGATTAAGATAAAAGTACTCACTTCATCCCACCCTCGCTTTCAGCGCATCCCTGCCTTCGGTGAAAAGTCCACTGACACCATTGTTTTGGGAAAAGTTTTTCGCCTTCGGTTTTCCATTTCGTCACTTGCAGTGCTTCATCGGTCGGACGGTTGTCCTGGATGCGCCGGATCATTATCGGGATGAGCGTTTTTTCTTACGATATTAATTATCATTAGATCAGTCGGGAGTCGAAGACGATGTGCGGTTTAATTGATTTGCTTCTGATTCAATCACTCCGCAATGGAGGGAAGGGAAACTTGAACCAGTTTTAATTTAATTATTCAACAGCATGAAGGAGTGTTTTGGAGAAGAGTTTTCATCAATCTTCATCATGTTTGGTGTACCGAGAACAGACCGTGGAAATAGTTTATTAACCAATCGGTGGTCGTCATATTTTGCAAGGAATATTATTTTTAACATCTTCCGCTTGATTCCATCTCATCCGTTGTGGTAAACCAGAAAAGCCTTCCATTCTTAGTTAAGCAGTATAGAAACCCCTTCATCCAACTAGTGTCGCACAGTGTCCCCTATCGGTCCGTACACCACATCAAACGGATTCGGATTCGGCTTTAACTTGAAATGAGAACATTAAGCTTGGTTGAAACGCTACAAACCCCTCCAGAGAACCGCATACAACAACAAAAAAAACCACACCGATTCATTATCATACCAACGTCGAGATATACCGTAGCCACTGAAAGCCGCTTAGTGTGCCAGGCTTTTTATCCTTCGGTTGCCCATTCAAATGTGTCCCCGCGTGAATGGCGCAGCATGTGGTAGATGGATGTTTTCTTGTGTGTGATTTATTTTATGTTTCTTTTTCCCTGCGCTGGAGCTGGAGTTTGCTAAGCGGTGCAAAATTATACCATTCATCCCGGGTCTATCCCGGTGCCATCGGTCTCAACACACCAGTCACCGGTGGCTGTTGGAACGACAGTGATAATAGCGTCAGCTCATCACCAACCCGGCCTTCCCAAGGGATCCATGGCGAACAAAACCGTTCAAAACGGCATCGACTCGAGTGTGTATCGATGACTCTCGAGCATGTCACAAGCTGTGTATGATCTTGCTGCTTACCGGCTGCTTGTGGACGACTTCAACTCCCTCCACCCGGCACAGGACGAACCGGAACAACAGCACAATAGGAAGGCCTTAGCAACAGTATTCAACGGCGAAGGATATCCTTCATTTAAGGTAGAAAAATCAAGATACAACGGAATCGAGATACACGGAAGCAAACTCTTTGCTACTACGATACTATCTCGAGAAGGATCTCGTCACGATGGAAATCTAACGTAAAACCGGTGGTCCATTTTACAACGATTACTAGAGACGAACAAAAACAACCCCCCTTTAACCGTGGTTTTGATCTTCACCGTTAAATGGAAGAAAAAAGCCACGTACACCCATTTTCCATTCTTCCCATACGAGTGCAGCCACATCTGGTCAGTGCCGGGCGACAACAATCACTATAATGGTGGTCAGTTGCTTTTATCTAATTGGACTTTTGCTTCTGCCCATGTTGTCCTAAACCTTCGGATGGCACCGGATCACGGCGAATGGGAATATTTTAAACTACTTCACCACCCTGTCTAGTACTTGCCGCGAATTCGTTTATTTTTTTGACTAACAAATCAATTTCATGCTTCACTTGCTTTAATTAATCACACCATCAGTTACGCACCGTTATGTGCGCAAAAGGGACCACAGCAATATCGGCATTTTCGTTGTGATATCGATTTAAAAATATAATATATATGATGCCACAATTTATGATCAACGTCATCATCATCGTTTTGCAACAAAGTTGAAGTCCACCCTTCGATTCGCTCTTGGGGTTGGGTGTGTTTTTGCCGAACCGAACATCCCGGAGCTGGAGTTAGTTTCCGGACCATGAGTTTTCCACCAGAGCAGAAAATATAGCTACGAAAGATGAGGAAAAAATGAGGAAATTTTGAACTTTTTTTCGATAAGAATTTTAAGACCAAGTTATGTGTAAACTTTATTATAAGTGTACCCATCTTCTTAAAGCGCTTCAACCACTATCATGCGAGTTTATGTGGAAAATTTGACCGTTTCTTGCTGCGATTTTCTTTTGCCTTCCGACGAATGTCTTCTCCGTGTCCCCCATTCCTGCTTGTGGTAAATTGTAAATCCGATTATAACTTTGCTTGCACATTCTTTCATCTTGCAATTTATGGGACTGGAACCACAGCAAGGCGTGTTCAGTAGACCGAGCAGATCCTTCCAGTTTTTTTTGTTGTTCTGGCGATTGTGCACATTTTTTTTCTATTTTATTATCAGCAATATGATAATGTATCAGCGTCCCAAGCCTAATCGTATCGGTGCTGATTAGTCAAAAAAGGGAAAACTTGCAACAGAGTAAGTGGATTTTGTAACAGTTTTATCTACTGCAAATGATGATTTACTTTAAAACTCCCCTGTAAATTATTAAAGTATTGTTTTCTGGTTTGATATTTAAATTATAATTTCTTAACTTGAAATCATAATCCACTACGCCAAATTTTTGTCGTGGAGTGCGTGAAGATATTCACCGCAATATCGTCCACCAATCGTTTCCGGAATGTTTCAGTCCGTCATCAATATTTGTATTCGGGGATAACTTACAGTGGAACTCCTCTCTAGAAAAAAAACACATTTCAGATATCGAAATCCCCCGAAAAAATATAAGAAAACCACCGTTTCCGATCCATTCTGCCAAGCACTTAATAAACCACTCGACAGCTAAACTGTGCGAGAGTGAAAGTACGTGACCGAAATGACTAAAACCATCGATACAGAAAGTGAAACCACCACTATATTCCACATCTCCTCTTCCAAACTCTCATTCCGGCAGTTTGGGGCTCATTTTGATAAAATTTGTTCGTCTCGTATTGAATGTTAATGCACCGAAAGAACTCTCCACCCAGCACTGTGTTCTCGGGTGCCCACAGTTATTTTATTTTTATTTGAACGTTTCGCGATTACTTCGCCGATGACATTATTACATCCGGTTGCCTATTTTTTGTCGGTGCCAAGGCGAGGCACGTGCCGGCGTGTCAGTGTCGTCACATGGTTTCCACCCTGCCCTATATCAAACGTGAGAGTCCTCTATATTGATTTGTGCTCGAAACGGGAATTTGGGGTGGTGCGTAACGGTGGCGAATGGTAATCAATATTGCGCGAAGATTAAGAACCTGCCCGACAAATACACTCGCTAGTGCAAATATCATCTGGCGCATTTGTTAAAATATGTAAATTGCTAGACATTTATGCAAAGAAGCGATCGTTACGTTTCTTCTTGTTGTTGCTCACTCCACCACAGGGGAGTGTGAGAGCAAATTGTCCTGTGCAGTAAATACTTGAAACGTTGCCATTTTACCTAATTTATTTAAAATGCTTTAAAGATTGATAAATAAGTTGCCCTATCTCTGGATGGATAAATTATATTTAAAATGATTTAACAATAAATACATTTTTTAAAAGTTTCTAAAACCAACCTGGTCTTCACACCTGCCAGCATGACTAAACGCTTCCCCAACGACAAGTTCTTGTTGCTTTCCACAAACTGTTCGCACAAAAAACATTATCGACAATAACACTCTCCCATTACACACCGTTGCGCAAAAGGAAAATGGATCTCGGTCGGGTACAACAATGAAATCCATTAACGTGATTAAATTGCTTCGGTTGTTGAAACGGCTCATCCGTCGCGATTTTCTGTCCCACGCCGCTCAGGAGGTTTTCCACACACACACAACAATCAAACACTGATGTCGTTTTCTGTTGACGCAATCGTTCCGCACCGGCAGCTAGTGTCCTGGAGGAAGCAAGCTAAACTATACCCGAAAAGGGGTAACTTCCTATTCAGTTTCTCTCCCCGTGGATTCTACCGTTGTTTTTCCTTGCATTGTGGAAATTCAACTGCACGTAGTGTGAATGCACAGAACAAGCACACTTTTTACTTCACACAATCCCTGTCGAATGGATGGGATGGATGGCGTCGAGCCATTCTACTAATGTTGCTAAATTCATTTTCATCACCGTGGCCACATCGAGGGTGATAAGTAAATGCAGATTGGTAACCGTTAAAAACAATTACCACTCTGGTTACGGTTGTTTTCCCATGTCTTTTGAAACGACCCTCGAAACGAAATGACTTTTTCGCATCTGAGAGCAAAATAGTTGGGAATATGCGAAGTTCTATATTCTATTCCGTAGCAAGGAACTCCTTCCCACGGCTTTATTGATTGACCGAATTTCCAAACGCTCATAATGTGCGTATTGCGGGACGAACTACAAACCAACGCATCTAGCGACCACTTCAACGCAGACAATCGTTCCCGCAGGATAAACAAACCGACATCTCGGCCCATTGAATACCCGTGCCAGCCGCCAAAAAGTCGCCAAGTCTCGCCGAAAAGTCTGGCAGTTCTTTTTTATGGCTTGCGGACGGCACGGTTGGAACCGCGCCAAAAAGGAAGAACGAACGCGAATAGTTCTAGTAGTGCGTGACATGGAGTTCCTCCTGCGCCCGTGTGGTGGCTGGCCGGAGAAGAACATGAGTATATTTCGGTTCATCTCTAGCGTTTCTTCCTTTCTTTCTGAGCGTACTGAAGACGACTGCTCAGGCAGTGCTTCCATCGCCCCTTTGTGAGAAATGGAATAACATCGGTTATTAGTGCTCTTGTCGCCAACCCGTCGGAAAACTCTTCCCGTTTTGTTGGTTCTTCCTAGTTTCGGTGGACTGGCCTCGTATTTTTTTGACTTCCTTCAAGCGCCTGAACGCAGGGCCGCCGATTGCAGGGAAATTTGTACAACCGCAGCAATACCAAGGGGAGTGAAGAGCTCTCGGTAAGATGCTGGTAGATATTCGCTGTGTGGCGCCATCGAGCCGATTCGGCCGAAATGATAAATCGTTTTCGGTGCAATACGATGCGGCGGAAGAAATTGGGAGAAATTGAGGCCAGATTGTGGTGGTTCTTTTCACGAAGACACTGGCACTGGCAAAACAACAGTTTATACTGGACCGATCGAATTAACTATTGAATATTTCTTTTCTTTCCGGAATAATTCTTTTCTTTGTCGTCTTCAGTGATTTTGTTACAATTAAAGGATTTCGTTAAGAATTAACTTAAGAAAGTTGTAAAGTGATAACAGCACATTCAGGATATACCCTAACATCTAGACATCTGACATCTAGACAACCCAACATTACCAAGTAGAACATCATAAATCTCCGCACCTCAGCAGGTGTCCCTTTGGAGCTCCCGCAGGGCAAATTTAACGCCTCGAAATTCGTCCAACCTCGAGTTTGTATTTATTGTTTCTCCAACTTCCGATAAGAGCATCGCCCAAAAGGAAGAAAACAAGACAAGCAACCAAACAAATTGTTCCCCGGGGGTCGAATTAGAACTCGTCTATTTGACGCTCGATGATGGTGTAAAGCAGTCGGTGCAACTTCACTTAAAGAATCGAGCATAACCATTTGCCCAGTGTTCGAACGTGGTGAGCTCTAAAGTCTTTTCGTGTATCGGTACGAACCGGAAGCTGCGAACATAGTGTCCGCATTAGAGCTCACGCTAGCGTAACGAAATTGGCATCAGCACGTGCCGTTTGATGCGTTGTGGCGTCGCTCATATTGTCACGGTTACACGCTTCATACCGCTTTCGGTTTGCCGTTTTGGCAATGCTCACTTTATCATGTTCCCTTTTTTATAAAACCATCATCATTGGTGCGTAACCGAATGCATTCATTCCGCACCTCAAAGAACCCATATCACATTTAATATTTATGTTTAATACCTCTAGGCAATGGAAGTTCTTTGATATTTTACACATCATTTCGATACATTTCTAGACCATGAATACTTACTGGAAATGAATCTCAGCTCTTCAAACGCTAATAGACGTGGTGGAGATTTCACTTCATTAAATAGTGCCCTGAAGCCATCACGAGGACCCAACAAAGCCTCCCTTGCTTCCACAGTAAAAAAGGACCATTCGAATCTCGGCCCACCCTTCGCCCGCTTCTCCGCCACGAGCCACGAGCCAGCTTTTTGCATAAATCTCTTTATCTGCGAGACGTTCGAATGCATACGCCAACACCGGAAGCAGAACCGAACACGGAAACACCCTTTCCTCGTACAGTGCTTAATTAAATTCAAAATGCGTCCATCAACCGTCAGTAAAGACTCCACCCAAAGTCGGGCCCACTCTACGCGAGTTTTACCGATCGAACCGACCTGCCAGCAGCGTTTGCGATATTGTGTTGTTATTGTCCTTTAGAGTCCTTCCGGTAGCGTTTTTTTTATGCGGAACAAAGTTTCCCAAAGAGGGTGGAAAACACTTCCTCTAGCCTTTCATCCTTTTACCCTCGGAAACCCCTTTTCCCGATCCCGGTGTACCGTAGTGCTGGTAAATAATCTGCCCATTAGGATCCCCATTAGGCGGTATTATCATAAGCAAATTCTATTAAACAGGACGGCACAGCATCCATTCCAGCCAGCGCTGTGGAAAATTCAACGTCGGGAAAATCCCTTCTCGCTGGAATGTCCCCGATATGCGGAGATGCAAAGCATTTACCGTAAGTGGGCGTTACCGATGAAAGCGAAACATGTACTTTAGTCATTTATAAACAAATCCTCACAATCTACGCGGCAGTCCTTTCCCGGAGTGGCTAGGCAACGGAACGTTTAAAAATGATACAAATCCTTGGCTTTGTAAAGAGATCCATTTGCAATCCAATCCGCTTAAAATTTATAGCATTTGCTGTGGAGGATGACGGCATCAAGAGCAGTAATTTCCAACAAAACGCATCCTCTTTTAATTATGAAATGGTAAAAGTCTTATTCGACAATAATCATTTAATCTTCAAAAACTTACAGACATTCTTATCCAAACCCACTGTATTTTTTAAGCTATTTGAAACATAGTACCAAGCGTTTTAAAAGTTTTTTTACTGATGGCCACTTTGGAATGGAATGTCAATTCCGATGACATGTTTTAATATTTTTTCTATAGTGAAAGATATGCAAAAGCCATACATTAACTGCAGAATAATTACTTAAATGTGGTTATATTGATGCGACCAAGTCAAAAAGGCTGCTCCGGATGATCTAATGCTCAAAAATTATTAATATTTGTAATAATTTATACTCCATTTAACATCAAACTCCATCTAAACGTTTGCTTCCCAAGCCGATCGAAGTCATCAAAAACGCAATAGGCGCAACGAATCGGATCGGGAACCGTATTTCGTAATTCTTGCCGATACGCCTGAGAAAGCCTTCATCATCTCGAGTACTTAACTGAGCCACATTTCACTTGGCATCATGGCATGGCAGATAGCAGCGTTTGCTTTACAAAAACATCGTAACAAAAGCTGCTCGCTACGCTCATTGTGCGTTCGAGTGGATCCCAAATCCGGATTACAAATGCTTCCCACTTTTGGGCCGGCGTACCCGCTGTAGTACGGGACTTTGATACTTACCCACCGAAAACGTTGGACGCCCGGTCCTTGAAATCTGCGAAGCCCGGCATTGTGTGCTGCGTTGCTTAGAGACTGTGGCTCGCCTCTCGGTCGCTGAATACCGGCTGATGTAAGGCCCTAACACCGAAGCAGTTGCTGGGGGTTTTGCCAGCACCTTTTTTTCACCTGACGAGCTGCTGATGTGTGCTAGCAAATAAGCTGTTAACGAGCGATACGTTCGTCTGTGGTTCTAGTGCGCTCTGTAGTGGTAGTCTGTTTCATGATCTCGAAGAATATCCCTATGCGTGGAGCAGAGGTTTGAGTTAAAAACTAAACATTAGTTGAAATAGATTTAAGAATGGGTAATATAGGAAATGGGTGCGTAAATTAAGTATTCTAGCGATAGAATTATTTGGCATCCGCCTATATCCTTAGCGGTCGAAAGTGAATTCATCGTGTAGGTAGTATAAATGGGTTTGTCCTCGACTAGATTATGTTTCTACTACGACACGACAGAATATCCAGCTTGTCAGATAGCAGAAAGTCGTTAAAGTTTACTTGCTATAACTCACCAGCAAGAAATTCTCAAATTCACATTAAAAGTAGTCAGCCGGAGAGACTGTTTAAAACACAATTTTGCTGATAGTTAACACATATGAACATGAAAAATGAATTGAATTTTGGTGAAGAACAAACGACCAATCAAACGGGAAATTTGGAGCAGAATCTTTTATGTTACACAACACTTTTCCATGAGATGGTTGCTCCACCATGGATGATCAGCAATGGACATGCTCTATGACCTCCGGTAGGTTGATCATGCGCACAACCTACATTTTAAGGTCTGCGCAAACTATCTGCAAAATTTGGGGTGTCTCGTTTTGTAACATTTTCCCATTGCTAATATTTGAATTACGTACCTCACTTGATGTAAATCAGCTACTCCAGGCTATCGCTACTCCACCATTATTTGTTTGGTGATCTTAGCCCAGGACAGGATAGCGCAACAGTGGTGATATACTCGAAGAGATGCTACTTTCCCACCAAATCCCCAGCACCACCACCACCACTACACACCTACGCACGTACGGGAACTCACTGACCAACCGGAAAGAATGCACGGACGACCTACAACTGCATTGATTTCCATCTTTTGAGCATTGCTATGCCTGCGATACAGCATTACTGGTTTGTGAGTTGCACTCTGGACGATGCCCTTGTCACTACACCCCGGAAACTGCACACGGTCAATGGCCCCGAATGGCGCACGGACGCACGCACATTACCCCACACGCACACTCACACGCACACACACAGACACAGACGTACCGGACGCATTCGCCACCGGACCCGACCCGACCCGCCGCCGGTCCACCGACCCGCGAGGAGGACCCCAGCTCACCGCAGTAGCCCAGGCAATGGCGACCCACCCCGTGGTAAGGATGGTCCGCTAGTAGCGCAACCGATCTGCTTGCATCCAACTGAACTGCCAGCGACGGACTCCGACTCGAACTGCTACGCAAATGGTACCGCACTAGCCCGACGACGGTCAGCAATCGTCTGGCTCGGGCCCAGATCCTGGAACGTCCTTGTCTGGCATCTTCCGCCAAATAGCGATACAGTCGACTCAGCTCTCCCGGACTAGGTGCGCTCTCCTTTCTTCCCTGGCAGTCGACTGCCTGCTCTGGCTAACGAGTCCTTACCATGCTGCAGGTGACGCATGCGCCCCAAGGACATTTCCACTTTTGCTCCCCAGGAAAAAAGAAAGCGCTCTCGTTACATTACCGTTTGCGGCTGTGTTGGAAGGATCTCTAACCCCCCCCTAGCACACACATACAATCACACCGGTCCGATGACGGCCACTCAGAAGCATCCGAAATCTTGCGGCCCATGTTTCAGGGTGGCAACAGTAGCTACTGTGCTGTTTGTACTACCTTACATAATGGCCCACCGTTTACGCCAATCGACAGACGGCGAAGGTGGAGCTGAGATGCGCTTTAGGAACGGTCTCGTATCCTTGCTACGCTTATATACTACGTCCACCTTCGTCCGTGGGCATAAACTCCCGCACACGCTGCAAGCTTTTTACGACGAACTGTAACGTTTTTGCCCACGCCGATGATTGCGTCGATAGAATCCTACACACGGTTCCCAGCAAACCGCAATGGCTTCCGACCTTCGTTCGGACCCGTTGATAAAAATGCAATACAATAGTGAGTGATGGAAGCGTTTTTTTTTTTTGTTGTTGCTTCACTTCATTTTGACATTCCCTTTATTACACATTCATACACGATTCGAACATTTCTGTCTGGTTTTTTTTTTCGTGCTGGAGAAAGTTGGTGGAAATCACATTACCGGCTAGACGCCGAGTTTAATGGAAAAGTAGACTTTATTTAAACGCGATAGGAAAAAAAGAACGATGGAAATGGTTAATTTTAGCATTTGCTTTTGTCCCCGCACCGCAGCAACGATGGACCAAACTAGAAAGGGTGAGTAATGTCGCCTTGTGCTGTGTGGAATTATAAATGGAAAGGAGAGCTCTTTTCGGTTCCTGCCAACTAATGGGGCATTATTTTTGGAACTAATCTCCTAGCTAGAACACATTCTTGACGTGTAAAGAAGCTTTTGCTCTATGATGTATGCTTAAACATATTAGTTTGCAATTGTGACAACTCGTAGCATATTTTAAATTAGCCCTCTGAACCAGTTGTGTACAGCGGGGACGAGTGTTTAGCTGCAAATAAAAAAGGATAATCTTTTCCATCTATTCTAATAACTTTTTATGCTTACATCGATTGACAGACCAACCATTTACTTTCATTGGTTCCGTATAAGCAGCCTGAATTATCAAAATGAATATCTTTTATTACCAACCATCTAGAAGCTGTTTTAGTCCGTGTCTGACTCATCTTGCTCTGAGCAAAAACCCAATCATAACAATTCATAGCATAGCATCATATCAACTTTCATTAAGTATAAATTGGGGAAACGCAGTGTGAATATTCTTTTATAAATTATCCAATTTCGATTATATCGTAGGCATTTGGTTCATTACACTGAAGATTGTGGATAGAATTTTAACTTAATGTGGCAATAATAAATTTGGTAACAATTAGTTTTTCTTCTTTATCGGCACAACAACCACGGGGGATTGGTTCGGATGGTATTTTGGTCCAGTCGGATGAAGACCGGCTCCGCTATTATCATGCCACCAGGCAACTCCATTAGTTGGAGTTAATTAGCAACAATTTGTTTAGGAACAATTTTGTTATTTAATTTAGGTAAATAGCTTTTAAAGTATTCTTTAACTTATGTAAAAGCATCTCAAATTGTAAACTTATATATTTCCTTGTGGCAAAATTCAACATATACAAGAATGTTTTTATTGGATTACGCGCTGTTGTGCTGGTTGCCAACTGGTACAGGCTGAAGAGGATAATATTTGAAGCATATAAAACTTATATCGTACCAGGATTCGCAAATCTCCGAATTTCAATAAATTTACCCATCCATCTGTTACCTATAACATCCATATCAGTTGTAGCAGCTGATAAGTAAATACTCAAATTATAATTTTTATTTTGTATTTGTAACACGAAAGTCATTAGCGTAAATCTCAAACAAGTTTTCACATCAAAAACTTACTAGAAATGCTCAAAATGACTGTTCTACTAGAAACTGATGAATATATAGCTTATAACACACATTTTTTACACACGGGAGATCCACTAAGTGAACTCCCTCTTACAATAGTCCATAACTACCTATGACATCTCCTGCAGGGTTAGCAGCAGGAATTGGCAAAGGGGCTGCTCCGCCACTAATCGCCCCTGCACCGCCGAGTGCTCCTGCGCCAGCAACAGTTCCAGTTAGCGAGGAACCTCCAACAGGCAAGCCTCCACCAGATGGTACCATTCCCTGGGCAGCATACGGAACAGCGCTAGCTACAGGAAGAACGTTGTCTGTAGGACTCACAGGGTTCAGATATTCGCCAGCAAGGTCCCCTGGTGTTGGCGATCCTCCTCCGCCTGGTAAGATACCTCCACCACCATTCGGTATCATTCCTTGGACATCGGGAGCTCCCGGTACAACATTGTTTGTAGCGCTCAGATCGGGAACCACACCACCCGCTGGGTAACTCGTGATGTCCGAAACTGGTTGCGGTGCTACGGCATACACTGCGTTTAGAGGTCCTGGTCGGCCGTAATTAAAGAGAGGATGAGGTGGTAGTAAACCTGCAAGAGCCATCTCTGACAGAAGTAGTAAGAGAGAGGGTGAGTATACAATTAGCACACATTAATCGATTCTAAACAGTCTGGATGGACTCATAACGTACTT
Source organism: Anopheles moucheti (assembly GCF_943734755.1). Classification (NCBI taxonomy): domain Eukaryota; kingdom Metazoa; phylum Arthropoda; class Insecta; order Diptera; family Culicidae; genus Anopheles; species Anopheles moucheti. The sequence continues at coordinate 9,575,217 of NC_069141.1, read as the reverse complement.
CTGCACAATAACAGCAACTCCACTACAACAAACGCACTACCGAGCTGGGACACCGTTCGCTTCTGCTTCAAGCCGGTAGTTGTATCGTCAAGCATCTGCCTCACGATCGTTTTCCACGTTTTCGACACTTGGTTCTCGATCACCTGCTTCGGTGTGGCGATAACCTTGTTCGCTCCATCACGCTCCCGATCCTCGCTGATCAGATCGTTCGGCAGCAGTTCTACAGTTGCCTCCCGTTCCACTGTATATGCCGAGGTTCTTTCAATCGGAAGCACTACAACGAACGCCGTCGCTAGAAGAATCATCGCTCCAGACGCACGCACCATTGCTGAAACACAAGAGCAAAAGCTGCATCACATCGCAACACTTAAACCGTCAGCAAATGTGTAACGCTTCGTACTAACTCACAACGGACACAACGGACGTACGACGCATGTTGGACACATTCGGTCTGCCTACTGAAACGTGCCGCGGCGTGCGAGTGCATCTTAAGTAACTGTTATGAAAAGTAGCCTCGGTTTATCAGGTTGGGCGTGTGGCTACGGCTCCACAGACGGTAAACAATCCGAACGACGCGCTGCTTCGCAAGAGCGCTCAACTAACCGCATCCTCTAGTTCCGTATCGGACGTCTTTTTGCTTCTTTTCGCTTACCTCATAAAGGAAAACGTGCACAGTTATTCATTTTCACTACTTATCGTTGAACTGCGTACCACAAAAATCCACCTAAATAAAGTCGATTCTTGACCGCTTTATAGTCGCAAAAACACCAACAACGTAACAACGGATTGTGGAGCTGTTTTTATTTGCTAACAAGAACAAACAACATGTTCAACTGTGGCCTTTTCTTGGGGTAAATCTTCAACTATGAGCGTAACGTTCTTTGTGATGAAGTTGCATCAGTTGCTACTATCAATCATAGCGCTCATCGCGCTACACTGCTTGTTCATCATAAACGCATACTTATTTCTTATCCAATCTTATCAGTGTGGTACACTCGATTTAATCCGGGTGTCATTTTTTTTTGTTCTCACCCCATTCGTCCCATTCTACCGTCACGTAGCATCTCGCGATACAGTCAAAGCGTAGGGTCTGCTGCCATCCTTTTGCCCGATGCCGCATGGTGACTTCCAATCCGGTGCCCATTCCCATCACGGTTACGGTCGATCGCAAACCGACACGCGTCCAAGGTATTCCCAGAATTTCACCCCCAAACCACTACGCCACGCGTGTATCTCGTTGGTGCCAACTTATTGCCACTTCACTCCTGCACCCTCTGCGCTATCCGCAGCTCGAGAGAGAGTAATAACTCGACGGTAGAAGAAAGAACCGTACAGCGAAAGATGCTGGCAGGCAAAGCAAAGCGCCCCATGCGTCATCCCTTTTATCCCGAATGGCGTGTCGCCGGTGGTCGAACGAACGAATTGTTTGCTTCATTCGCCCTACCGGCACGAGCCTATCGACGGTTTCGATGTTTGCCCGTGGGGCGAGTTGCCGATTCGCGTCGGATGTTGACAACATTGCTCGGAATCTTTTACCATCGGTCACGGCGGAAGTTAATAAAGTCGTTCAAACAGTCACTTAACAGTAACTCGAGCACTAAAGAATGTAATGAGCACCAACGAGGGAGTTTGTGCCTTTGGTACATTTTGCCAAGGTATCTCCGCAAAGGGGCATCTAGTTTTCCCTGACTTTTTGGTCATAATATTTGGGGTATTGTAGTAATATTTCACACTAATTCATCGCTTTTTGCCGAGAGTTTGTAACTATTTAGCCCAACAACTTTATTTTACCATTATGTGTCTTGTTTGCCATGGAAATCACATGCGCCATCTGTGGAATGCGTAAATATGCTCTTGTAAAAGTGGTTAACTCGTGCTTGTTGAACCGTGTCGTTCCCATAGTAACGCTCTGCGTTGATGAGTTGTAGCACGTGGAAAAGGTATTTTATTATCTCCTTGATTGTAGGTAGACGTCAACGTACAAAAATTGAATATACGAAAGAAAAGATGGGAATCCTTTGCTGTAGACAAACTGCATTTAGTTTAAGAATGATTCTCCATTTATTATGTATGTAATTTAATGTCCCTCAAAGAGGAATTTATGTTGACTTCATGAGGTATAAAGCGTTTCCATTTCAAATACTAAAATGCATAATTCCCTCAGTTTAATATAGTATAATTTATTAAACACTTAATCAACTTATACAACTTTTCTAAACAAGGCTTCACAAGCTTAAAACAGCGAAGCTCTCCTGCAAGCAATGCCATCGTATTCTAATGAGTTCTAATTTCCTTTTCTGTGAATCTGGTATTTGCATGTCTTATGTAACTACCCTCAATGGTATGCGATAAGGAATTTTACATCCCTCGTTCATCAGCCTCATGATGCTAAGATTCACATTCGTACTCAATATTTGCAATTCCCGCTGCCTTTCGGAATCACTTTTTAATGACACGCGAACTAATTTACAGCGGGAAAACAGCGCAACCCATCCACCCACACGGCAGGTTGTGAAAATCTTCCCTCGGCGCTTCCAACCGCCGACCCCCGACCTCGTCCTCCGACGTCAAACCGATCCAACGGCCGCCTAAACTCCGCCTACTCCGGTGCGATTCTATGTACACGCAGCGCGGCGTAATGTTACGTTCGCATCATTTGCCCCAGAAATGGCCCCCGGTTGATATGGATACATTCTGGGTTGCCATTTTCGGTTGGCAACGGAGCTTTCGGAGCCCCAAACGCGAAGTGGAAAAATGGTACGGCAGCGAGCAAAAAGAGCACTGCAAAGCAGAGCGTTTGCGTACGACAGAACCCTAGGTTTTTTTGTTGGACAAGATTACGCCATACTGCGTGTGTTTCTTGGGGAAAAGCCGAACACCAGTTCCGGTAATGGAACAACATTGGGGAAGGAAAAAATAAACTACACTGCATAATTCTATGCGCTGTGTATCGATTTTTCGCTGTGCCTTTGCTGTTTGGCAACGGATACCAGGCCACTGCCCACGTTCGGTCGAAGATATCTGCAATTTCTTTTGCAACGCCTTGGAATCGGGTGTAGTGAACCCTTTTTGATTTGCATTAATATTTTGCATAATGCTTGTTTGGTGAAATACATTTCTATTCCTATGATACAATAATAAGCACAAAAATACTAATATATCTATCTTTGAAACAGCATTCGGGACAGCATTTGATAGTTTCCGATCACATTTAATAAAGAAGTAAATAAATAATCTCTTTTATTATTTTCATGAAAGCGATAGCCCGTTTTGATGAAAAACCAATAAATCAAATTGCTACGTGTTCACAGGCTTGCACTATTTTTAAAACGAAGCAACTACCATCGGATGTTTATGATTTAATTCTGTTTATTGTTCTATTTATCTCCATTCTCTGGAATAGCATTTAATTATGATTTTAAGTTTGTTTCATAGATAAATCTATTTAAATTGTCCTAGTGTACCCCTGATAAGGGGCTCTTTCTCTGTTCGGAGAAGCAAACCGAGAGGTTACCAATAGCAGTCTGACCGGGTTGTTCGTTTTTAATAAAAACCTATTATTTAAGTAAGTTTGAAAAGTAGCAATAAATACACGAAATATCATGTAAATTAGTAAAACAGAAAAACAATAATTTAAACCCTTTAAATTGAATAGTGTAAAATAAGTGATGAACAAAGCGAAACAGGGTTTAACCGTCTAATGTAATCCTATTTCTTAATCAATTCTAATTTCATAAATTTTAATTTAACATGTTGTGTAATAATTGTGTAATTGCAGTTAATATGGCGTTGCTATTTATATTATTTTATTTATCCAAAGACGATTTATGCAAAGAGCGTCACACTTATACAACATCACTAAAAGCATAAAGCATAAAGCATAATCATAATATTCGGTCACTAACCCTGCTTTTCATGCTGGGTATGCTTTTATATCACGGAAAGCTTTGCTTTATAGCAGCGTTACAATTTATGTTATAGCGTTGCGTTACTGTGTCTTGACTAACCACGGTTATACAGAGCGTTACGAAAACGTTTCGTCATTCAAATTTCAGTTTAAATTTAAGTGTTTTCTTTCTATTTCTTACCAAATAGTATTGAGTGTTTGCATCTTGTATTAAATACAAATTCAATAGTATACCATTTATCAAATAGTTTATAAGTCTGATAAGTTCATCTTTTAAATGAACAATATCGCACTTTCTGCCATCAAAGCTACCGTAGATTTGTTTTTAGGCAAACCACAGAACATCTATGCGGGGTTTCTTTAACGATTGCACAAAAGAAGCTGTAACATTTCGCCGTTTTTTGTTTACAAAATTAACCTAAAGTGAATTTTATCGGTAGATATTACGGATAACTCGTGTGCTATGAGTGCCAACAGTGTCAACTTGCACGATTTGCGTCTCAAACTATTCGGACCAACGCTGGACGATTCCTTGTTGTATGGAGTTGATCGAATTATCAACTGCTTCGTTCACGGACAGAAAGGCAGCAAAGGACCTCTGAAAACTGAAAGCTTCTATCGGTCCTGTGAAGCTTTGCCAGAGCACGATAGAACGGCTCCGAATCTTCACCTCTTAGCACCGAAGCTTTCCTCCGACGAAATGGGTACGTAACGGTGCTTGTCGTCCAACGAGCGTGTTGTTATTTAAGCATATTTCCACCCTCGTCTGTTCTTCCTAGATATTATCATTGACGCAATTGTTCAGTCTCGCCGCAATAGTCTAAAGCCCGGAAGGAAAGTGACAGCATCCACCAGCAGGCACGATGCGGATCCCAAGCTACGTCATACCCGGTGGGCCATCGCAAGGATCAACGAGTTTGACGATGGTGGGAAAACGTACGAAATTATGAAGCCACTAGACGGGACACTGCTACCGACGGTGTCGCAAAACACGGAAATTGTGTTCGCCGTACTGCAGAACGGGAACACTCTCTCGTACCGAATCCAGCTCCAGCCAGATCCATCGGTGGAATACTGCCGATGCTGATTGTGCGTATTTTATAGTTTGCAACTTTTTCTTCTCTAACACACACACACGTAAAGTGGCAAGCAATCAGAGTGGAAATTGTGTAAAGAACATCCCTTTTTTTCAGCGTTACTTTTCTCTCTATTGTAGCTCAATTTAAGTTTTTCTTTCACGTGTCATCGGCAAGGCAGAACGAAAGCAACAAGAACAAGCGCGCCGTCGCTCGTCTACGATCAGTTGTCTCACAGCAAATGGGATGAAAATGATAACAACATTCAAAACCCAGTCGTGCGCAATAGACAAGCAGACAGCGGAATGGTCTTCGTGTTGCAACCTAATCGCAACTATTTACTGCAAAAGAAGCTTGTCCCCAAACAGACGGGAACGTTTTGTCGAGAGGGCTGTAGAGAAATCCAAAATTTAATCTTTGAAAGTGATAACCAAGTTTTTCGTCTGTCGATTGTTGTCCGATACCGTGTGCAGCATCCATTTTATGGTTCATAAAGCAAGCTCGTGCATTTCGGATACATTTTCCAACATTTTCCAACATGAAGATGTCGTATGTGACATTTACTTCGGAAGGAATGCAATCAACTGCAGTACTGTCAGCCATCCGTTTGGATGGACACATTGACGGTGAACGAAGGAAACACACTCGGAAGTTTGGTGTATTCGAAACCACAGACTCAATTCAATCTTTTCCACTCGACAGATGATCTCCATTAGAAGAATACCGACCTGTTAAACATGTCATCTCAGTTCAGCAAGGAATTACATTTTATAAATGCTTCCTACTGCACATCTTCGGTCAAATAGCAAAGCGAGATATTTAATATATCACCCCAAGTCCAACAAATCCCATGACTTGGCATTCACTTATCTCCGCCCGGATCAGCCTAGGAAGCAGATATTATTCATCACTCACGACATATGGTGGCAAAAAATCAATTTCGAGATATATTTACTCATCGACTGATGCTCAGCTTAGACAGATTTGCTTTTCGTCCTCTCTGTACCCATTCATCCTACATCCGAAAACTTGAGCTTGTGCCCTTTCTTAGGGTCAAACGATAGACACTGTACAACAATCCGCAACCAAACAACTGCATCCCGACAACTTGCTCCAATTGTTTGGTAAACACAATCCCGTCCAGGTTGCGTCCTCGTGCGGGTCCACTCCGGACCGGTCAAACCGAAACCGAAAGCACTACATCAAGCGCCCAGACAGATGGACAGATGTTTTATTAACCCTTGCCCAATCTTTTGTCCGGTCCCTGTTCTGAATCCACCGGTCCGGTTTTCGCAATTTAGGCGCCATTCTTCACCCCCAAAAAAGCACAACAACACGAAAAACCAGTCGTATCGAAGAAGATAGCGTGCGTGTGCAGCGAACGCACCACACTTTCCGGGGGCATCCTGCGTCGCTACACGGACACACATTGTCTGCCGTACGGCACACCGTGGGCAAGGGCCCTCTTTTCTTGGATGCGATTCGATTCCCCGGGACGTGGTTATTATTATTTAATAAGCAGCTATAGTAGCACATCCAAGAAACAAGCACACCCGGGTTCGTTCCCTTTTAGCCCTTTCGCTCGCGCATCGGAAGATTTGGTAGCGGCGGTAGCCTACAAATGAAGGAAATGACCGAAAAATCGCTTCTCCATGCAGCCCGGAACATACACACGGTTGCAGTTTTAAGGAGGAGCACTAATTGGTACAATCAACAGTCCGATTGATTTATTACGCGAAATGCTTATAATTCGTGGATACATTTTCTTTTCGATTGACACCAGCCCTGGATCACTGGTGGATCACCAGTGAACAAATGAGTGTGTAAATCGCACTTGCCGGTGCGCAGTGGAAACGGTTTTCGTTGGGTGAACCAGTAAGTTTGTAGTGTTTTACTACAACACAAAAAAACGGTTGAGAAGGATTGTCAGATCTCAGATGTTAACAACCAAGTTAACCAACCAATGGATATCTCTTCATCACATTGCATCATTACATCTGGCCAGTTGTATTGAATTATTAATTGGATTATTAACGCCTATTCGGTCGAAAACTTGGCGAATGAGTTTGTAATTCGCTTTGTGTGTTGCACAATGATAGCTCGCGAAACTCGCGATTATGAATTTCATCCTTTTGAAAGCAACAGTTTGAATACAACGTAGGGGATCGTTCGCAAACATTTGGCCGTGGCTAGGATTTGGTTCTTTCTGAATAAAATTAGTTTTTGATTTTTCAAGTTCCCATCAAATTTAGGTTCAAAAAGTGGCAGTTTTGCACGTTGACGATAAGAAACGGAAGTTACGTAATAAATGTAGAAATGCGTTTTGGAGTTCGATCGAAGTTAGGGTAGTTTCTTAATGGACCATCCTCTGAATAAGAACTGTGTAACAGGTTTCGCACAGTAGCGACTAAATTATCGAGGGGGAAAACGCTGAAAACTTTTAGATATACACAACACATTATCTAAAAATAAAAAAGAACTATCGATGATTTCTTTTAGTAGTGGTTTATTTTTAATATATTTGTTTTGTTTGTTTGTTTGTTGGTTTGTTTGTTTGTTTTGTTCTGCATCACCTTAACCATCCTCTCACAGCTTCCAATTTACTTTTCGTTAATACACGTGTCCTTTCGACAGACAGATCGCTAGTAAAATGCTTAACCAATCCTAACCAACCAAAAAAAAAGCTTTCCCTTTTAACGGCGGGGAGTTGCTTTCGATTAAAGTCATGGTGCTTGTGCACGGCTAGCAAAGAAGAAGCCTGTTTTTATTTTAAAGGGAGAAATTCGCCTTATCATCACGGTTTGATTCCATCCCCTAGACTCGACGCACGCGCGACGTTCAAATTGCTTCACACCTAACCAAACCAAGGCAGCCATTCCTCCCAAAAACAGCCACGCACTCCAGCTGCTATCCGAGCAAGGCATTACACGTCCCAAACGTTTAAGCGCTAATTGCTGCCCCTTTAACAACTGGTCCAATTACAGCATTTTTTCCCCTCTATCTTGTGGGTGAAATTAAATTACAAACAACAATGGGGCGATAACTAATTAATATTACAATTGTAGGAACCATCTGATTTGAAGATTGGGTGTGTGTGTGAGTGTTTATGTGTTTTCGTTTCTTTTTCTTTTGCATGTTCATTTGTCAGGTCTTGTAACCTTTCTATCGAATCCTTTCATTCGTGTTTGTTATAATATTTATATGAGAGAAATTATTACCGCGCTTATAATGCAAACAAACGACATTTTTCTCAACTAACTTTTTTTTCTCCCCCTCACTATGCACAAAAGAAAAGCTTTACAAAGCATTTCAAACATCCTTTGTTTGTCTGTGATGGTTTTCCTAATTTATTCAAAATGCCACTCTGGAAGCTTGTCGTGTATCGCGTTTTCCTACCTCCATTGCTTTTTTCATTGCAAAGCTAACACTAACTCTTTTATAGCTGCCTATGCTGCAGCATTCGACATGTAATGAAACAAGACACAATGACCAATTGTTTTTTTTTTGTTCTTTGCTTGTTTTGTTCTCTAATATAACTTCAATACTGCTGTTGGATTGGGCGGGTAATCATCATTATCAGCTAGTTTATAATGGGGGGATGGGATTGTTTTTTTGTCCATAAATACCTGGCTTACTGATAACACAAAAAATACACACACACACACACAGGCGCACAGAAACACGCAACACTTGTTCCACATGGTATGGCGCTCGCACGCAGGATCTAATTTCCCTGCCGTTAAATATCTCCAGATGGTTTGTTCTTCTTTTCTTCCCGACTCTTTCCCTTCGCTCGGATTTCGTTCGTTCGAATTCGAATCTCGATCTTTGCTGGTAGTTTTCGCCTCGAACTTTTACTACTTGCAAACAGTTAAATAACGTTGCTTTTTGCCCTTTTTGTTTCTGTCCTTTTTCCTTTTTTTGCCCCACATGTTTTATGCTTTTTGTTTTGCCCTCCATCCATTTGCGTTTGTTTGTTCGGTTTCTTCTGCTATACAATAAATATTCCCTTTTTTGTTTTGCACTACAACTAGAAAAGGTGGTTACGATTTCATTACTTCATTGTTTTTATTATTATCATTGTGTTTGTGGGTAGTTTTTTTTTTTGTTTGTTTTCGGTGTGTGATTTAACTCTTTCGCTTGCATTCTACTGCTGACTTACGTCCCTATAGTTTCTCGCGCCCTGCAGTCCCGTGCATCCTTTGGCTTATCCTTCCTGTGCATCCTCTCCATTCAAATCGGTTTTGGATGATTAATCCACATAAATTACACACAACGGGTCACCTCCGCCCTGCGTCGCGCACATTAGCATCCCGAATGGATGCCACTGTCCAACAAAAACCCCATCCACCATTCGGCCATTCGTGAAAGGAAAAGCTCAACCACACTCGTGAAAAGAAATGTCCGATCAAGCTGCGATCCCGCTGTTTCGTGTGTCGCGTACGATAATTGATCGACCGATTCGGCTCAATCAGGCAAACGGCCAAACACGCCGAAAAGCCGCCCGGGCCCCGGGGAACGCTCGGTATCCGATTGCGTACGCGTCCGAGGAACTCCAAAGGCGCTGATTCATCGCTTGGAACCACATAGTCCGATGCAGGTGATTCCATGCGCGCAGCGTTCAACCAGCAACAACAACGAAAAAAACGCCAACATTTTCGACACAAATTTAGCACACCTGAAAGGTGTGTGTTGTGACTTATGCAGACGATTGGTGACAGAATTTTGCCCCATTCCGTAGCTCCGTTAGTTCCCCACCGGGTAGTTTGATGTCTACAGATATCTCTCACCATCAACCCTCCTTCGCGTGGAGGCTCGTGCTATGACTCACGCCCAGCTTCACAATATTGCGTCGTTTTTGCGTATCGTTTCGCGGCACAGGAAATCCGATACACCGATCGAATGGGAATATCGCCAGCAACAGCAGCAAAAGTTCGGCATTTGGCCGGCGGGATATGGGGGCTGGGTGAGGGGGAAGGGGGGAGTGGGAAACGGTGCCCATAATTAACACCGCCATTGAGATGGCTGTTAGCTCTATCCGATTTCTTCGATACGGTCAGACCAATACGGCCGTCCATGGTATCGGGCCGTATCGGCTTGTGTTTCGCGCCTGACCTGTCCTCTGCTGGTGACATTCTCCTCCTGACTGTCACCTGCCGCGTTCCTTCCCAAACCCCCCTCTCCCCCCCGGCCACCTGCCTTCCGTGATTCGCATCCAATCATAACTAATTTATTCGCCCCTCCCTGGGGGGGGGGGGAACAACCAGGTGGCGGAGGACCCTGGAGTTCGGACGATTATCTCATCGGCGATCGACGACGAGCGTCAGGGCTTCCAAGATCTCGCCTCCTCCCGGGTGGCTCACCGGCTACCGGCGTGCACGGGGGATGGTTTTCAACTCGCTCATCTCTCTCCACGCCATGCCACCGAAGCATGACATCAGAGATCGGCACCACAAGTTCATGGACATGGTAAGTTACCGCGTATGCACAGCTGAATTTGGAGCGCTGTTAGCGTCACAAAGCGATCACTCATCCGTTCCTCTAGCGCTAGAGCTGGGTGCGAAGCCGACATGAATGACTCCAATCAATCGCCGACACTGCCGAGTGTCGCAGTCACGTGCGCGCACTGCAGCGAGAATAGTGATGCATGTGCATGTCCAAACCGACCGGTGATGATGAGTCAACTGTGCGGCATGGGTGTCCATGTCGGATCGGATCGGAACGCACTCATTACTGTTAACCCAAGCGCTAGAATGTGTCCCCGTGTAATTGTGCTCATTATTGCATGATACAAACTTCGCAAAACTTCCCATAAAGTACCGTGACAGAGTGCTTACTGCGTCCGCTCAGACTTGAAGTTGAGCGGCAGAACACCCGCGTCCACAATCTCCCAGAGCTCTCGTCTAATCTTGAAGTTGAGCGGCAGAACACCCGCGACCACAATCGCCCAGAACTCTCGTCTGATGTAACAAACGTGCTACACATGAAACGATCATTATAACATTTCCCATTTAACGGCCTTTGCCACCTCTCCAACATCCCAAAACCTGGGACTTTCCCCACCCAATACTTGTTGTGAACGAAGCCGCGGAAACGACTTTACATCGTTGATGCCCACATGATGTACACGAGGGGTCCGGATTCTCCCTCTCTCTCTCTCTCTCTCTCTCTCTCTCTCTCTCTCTCTCTCTCTCTCTCTCTCTCTCTCTGTTACTCTTTACTTTTGGCAAATTCGCGCATCCATTCATCATTCTAAGGCGAACGAAATTACCACCTTCCTACGATGTGATGTGCGGCCGCTTCCAGACCAGTGCGGCATCTGTGTGTCGCATCCTTCCCCAAATGGGCGACGACCGCGACACCTTCGCGCGGGTAACTTTATCTCTCGCCTCATCGACTCGCCAGCGTGGACGTAAATGGAAGGTTGGCCAAACCCCCGGGGGCCCGGTTGCGACTGGCTGAAGGATGTTCCATTTCGTGCTCGGAGCCGTAACACAAATCTCGCCTTCAAAAATAAACCAAACAACATAACCGTCACCTTTCACAACAAAGATGGACCAACTAAACTATGCTGGCGGGTGTTTGTCCCGAACTTTACCCCGACCCCGACAAACGTGGATGCACAGGCTCCCAAATGCACAAATGCTACATAATCTGTACGCTACATAATTACTGAGACAAGGGTAAAACAACAACGGGACAGATAAGAGAAACATTCTAGTAACAGCTACATAATACGAACAATAATACTAATCAAACGTAAACCTATCCTTCCGTCACACATTCACACAGCCACACACACTCACGCGGACACATATACTCGCATAAACACACGCACTCACACACGCACCGCCTCCGCACGTTCAATGCAACGGTTCGGCGATGCACTTGCACTGTTTGATGCGTTGGATGCGCTTCCGCCGCAGCTGCGGTACGAGCGACGGGCAGCGCAACGTCACCGTCACCCAGGTGAACTTCTTCGGCTTGCAGAAGGCGCACGAGCGGAACGCGGGCCCGGTCAGATCCTCGTCCTCAAAGTCACCGTCCAGATCCCGCCGGCTGCTGGCCGAGTAGCTGGCGACGGTCGGTTTGCCGCCGTGCCGCCTGCGCTTCGGCGACTTCGGGATGTAGAACGAGTTGCACTGGCCGTAGCAGAAGCGGTTCACGATCGTCCGGCTCAGGCAGCCCTCCTCCCGGATCCGCTGCACCAACGGTTCCGTCTTGCACCAGTCCTTCTTCAGATACTCCTTGCGCGTGACCAGCAGTGCGTTTTTGCTCGACTTCAGCAGCTTGTCGCCCCGGTAGGCGTGCAGATCGGCGAGCAGATCGCCCGAACCACCACCACCGCCACCACCGGAACCGTTGTGCGACACCGGGCCGTGGGGCATGGCGTGCCGTGAACCGTGGCCGCCCTGGCGCCGTCCGTGGAAGTCGAAGTCGATCGCCACCTCGGGCGTTTGGTAGAGATCCGTCCCGTCCTCCGTGACGTCCTCGTCCAGGTCGTTCTGCACCAGGTAGCGTTTCTCGTTCTCGCGCGACGCATTTGCCCGCCGCTCGGCCAATATTTGCTCCACGTGCCGGGTGTTGATGATGTCCAGTATGGAGTCGGACAGCTGTATCCGGTGGCCGGACGAGTGGACTAGCAGCAGCGATAGCAGCACCAGCATCTTCATCGGTAGATTCATCTGTAACGGAGCAGAAAGAGTGTTGTGTTTAATGAACCTTACGCGAAGAGTCATTCATACGAGTCTTAGATGACTCCTGAGTCATTCGAATCTGGAAGCGACTCTCAAAAGATTCACGTATCAGAAGGTCAAGAATCTTTAAAAAAAGATTTATTCATTCAGTTCCAACATTAATACGGATTCACCCAACACTAATGGGAACTTTGTTCCAAAATTGACATGCAACTCATAAATTCGTCTTCTAAGAAATTTAAATGAAAATTAAAGATCGCTACCTTTTTTCTTCTTTCTTACCCTCCCCCCGAAACGCACCGATTCATCACGGATCGGTCCCGGGAATAGACAATTCCACATCATCATCTAATGAAATAAATTTTCAAAAGGAAGATAATCACAACCACGAACATCCACGATCCGTCCGGAGGCGTACCCGACGTTGGATGCCGGTACCTCCAAAACCTGGGCCCTTTTGCGGTCGAACGCGCAACTCCGGAGGGCACCGCCGCGCAGCCAGCAGGCAGCCAACCCAAAACCGTCCTACACACAAACCAAAACGAGACATTGTTGTGCCCGCTCAGCACTTCCCACCTTAGCGCGAGCGAACCGTACGCGACCCGGGGCCAGACACTTGAGACCGGCGCCACAAAACTTTTTCTTTTCCCTCGCCTCCCCATCACCGACGCGGGCCCGCCCGTGGGTTGCATCTTCCCCCCTGGTGATCTGCAACAGCACCGAATTGAATAATGCTCTCCCCACACACACACACACACACACATACAGTGATACGCGCGTAAGACGATCGGTGCAGGCTGGTCGTATGCACCCGGTTCGCAGATTGGCTTAGGAAGCGACATTTCTGCTTCCACGGGCGGACGGGATTTTTTCATGAATGAAGCCTGGAAAATACTCCAGGCCCATGAATGAAACAATTGGAGAGGGAGAAGAGAGGGGTGGGGGAGGTGGGGGAAATTGGTGGTTCTATTACTACTTCTACTTGCTACTACCGAGTACCGCGCCACTCGATGGCGCGTGTGTGCGCGAGCGACCCTGCCGTGATCGTTGCGTGCGATCGCGCGATCGGATCGGATCGTCGTCACGCGAGAAATCAGTCCAACAAATCGGCCGGCAAACGGTCGTAAAAACTAAATGCTCTCCTTCCCACCACCGACACTTCACCGCCGCCTTGTTGGGGCGCGTGGGCTGTTGGACGTTTGCGCATCGGGGTCTCGACGTGTCGCGTACGCGCACGAGATACGCGATTCATCCATTTAAAACCGAAATCCCGTTCACGAACCGATGGCCTCCGCAATTCCGCCGGGTTTTTGCTGCTCTGCCGCGCAACGGATTTATATGTATTTTTTTTTGTTTTGGTGCTGTTTGCTCGGTTTCCACTTCTCGCTCCGTCCCGTTTTGGTACATTTTGTTTCCCCGCGTGCTTTTCGCTTTTGTTTTCGCGCGGGGGATATGCACACTTTCCTAGTGGCAGCCAAACATCCAGCACCGGGTACCCCACGTGCGATCGCGTCGGTGTGTTGTCGCCGCGCTAAGAGCCGCGTGCGCCCGCGTTCAAGCAGCGTGCAATGACAACAACGGAGCCAACACGCTGGACCAAATGGCAACGCAATCGTGCGCATTATACACGCGCCACCCGTACCGGTGTGTGATGTCAACAATAGGGGGGGGGGGGGGGGGGGGTTTAAAACAAAACAACATCCAGTGGTGTACCGTTCCGGCCGCTGTGCGCCGTTTTTGGCACACGCATCGACGGCAGATAAGTGAGCAGCGTGTGTGTGTGTATGTTGCCGGCCTCGGAGGACAAACATCAACGGAAGGAGCGCCCATTCATGAGTGAATCTCGAGGGAATCGGTACCAGACGGTGATGATTTCATAAAACGTAACGCAAGCATTTCGCAGTGGACAGAACACTCTTGACATTAAAATTGATGTGTGTCACATTTGATGTTTTATGTCGCGTTACAGGCATAATTTTCTGGACCTCAACATTTGGACGTTTCCTGCACTGGTTCAGGCATAATCTGGTTCCAAGTAGAGTTGGGACGCATTAACCAACTCTGTACAGTGCGATCAGTTCTTTTAAGTGAGCGAAAGAACTTCGTTCATTAAATACATTAAAAACTGTAGATGCAACTGTATGGAGCAAGTTGAATGAACGGCTTGTAACGCATAATGAACTGCCCGTAACGCAGGATGAACGACATATAACGCAGATGGAGCAGTCTGGAACTGCAGATTGAGCGAACTGCCCATCGAATGTAGGAGCAATTAGTGACTGACCTGGAACAGTAGGATGAGCGAACTATGATGTATGAGAGACATATTTTAATGAGAGACAAAAGAACGAAAGACCTGTACCGTTCGTTCAGTTCTTCACAAAGAACGAACCGGATCGCTCAAGTACCCCACACTCAATAGAACACTATTGACACCAAAATTGATGTGTCTCACAATTGATGTGTTATACCGCTGCGAGGCATAATTTTCTAGACTTCAGCATTTGGAAATCTCCAGCACAGGCTTAAGCATAATCTGGTCCAAAGCCTTGTTCTTCAACGCCTATAACGAACGATCGCTCACACAAAAGCTGAAGAATCGCGCGACATCTCCAACGCCGTCGTCGCCTCTTGCCCAATGTATAATTTATCTATTCAACTTGACTATGCTTAATAGAGTTGTCAACCACCAACACTAGCTAATACGTTAATCGTAAACTTTAATACGGACAACAGCTCGCGCTCATCTTATCCGGACTGTGCCGTCCCGTCTCGCGCTTATCTCGCGCTCCCGCGTGCGAGATGTTTGGCGACTTCATTCATTGCCGTGCCCCGCAGAATCGACGAATTCGGCACAGGCGACACACTGCACACTTACATGCTGTGAAAATTGTCACCTCTAGCTCACCAACCACCCGAATTTGTATCGCAACACGGAACGCACACACCCACGACGAGAACGAGTGGGTCCCGCCAAGGGTGATGATGATGCTCCGACCGGCAAGGTCCACGACACCTAGTGCGACGATTCGCACGCCGAGCCTTATTAGTCACCCGACCTCAGGGAGGCATCAGCTTCAACCAGACTGCGCGAGATGGAAATCAACAGTCGAATATCCATATATCTGCGTGTGTGAGTCTGTGTGTATATATGCCACACCTTCGCATCTTCGAGGAAGCTGCTTTCCTTCAGGTATCGCTGGATCACTGGACCACCGGCTTTTTTGTATCCAACTCCCCCCTTCACGAAAATGGTGAAATGCGACACCATTAATCTAATGGCGAGCGTCGAATTTTTAATCAGCCATAAAACGCTGACTAACAAATGTTTCGTCCGACCACGGTTTGGACATTGGACCTCGCAGTCACGCGTGACTTGGAGTTTGTTTTTTTTTTCCTTTGCTCCTGAAGTCCCCTCTGGCGAGAGAACCCCCTTTTTGCCCATTTCCTCGTACATTAGACGTTGCAAGTTCTAGTGCAAGTGCAATTCGAATAGCACTATTCCCATCGGAGTTCCACACGTTTCCTCCCCCATGGGGTCAGGCATAAAATGGCCCCATGAAACCGAACGACTCTCTCGAGAACGAATGACGGCCGGTGCCGCCACACAACCGATACGATCGCCGATCGTCCCGGGAAAAGGTAAAATATTGAGACATTCGAAATCGGACGCCACTGCAAAGCGGGACGCCACAAATATCTTTGCCAAGTCTGGATTTGGTAGCCTCCGTCGCCGGCATCGCCATCTCCAGCCCAACAGACTGGAGGTGTGTTGGTTGGATGATTCGATCGCCATTTGGAGTGGAGTGGCGCCGGCAAAAATGCTGGAGCCACGTTAACGGGCCCATTGCCTACTGCTTCCTGGTGCTGGCTGGCTGGTCTGATTGGACGTCCCGTCAATGTACGCGCACCTCGCGCTCTGCCCCCGCGTGCACCCTTGGCGTTTGGGACAGTCTTTGGGACAAAACTTTGGAATTGGAAAACTAGGTGCATTAACTCGCTCCGTTCCCTGCCTAAGCGTCAGACGTGAAGAATCGTGGGCCCTTGCAACTTCAAACCAGTATTCCGGCGCGAATGCCATAATCGTATTCAGCTTGCGCATCACCGTCCGATCGTGCTATCGCCGGTCAGCAATCGGACGTTCCGTCCGTAAACTGATCCGTACGGATCTTATCGCCGTGCGCAATCGAATCGTCCGTGGCCGGTGACGGTGACGGTGCCACGCCATTCGCTGCTCCATCACGCTCCATCCACGCGCTTAATTACAGGCGCGCTGTGAACAGTGTCATCCAAAATGGTGCGCAGCCCACCGTTCCGAAACGGAGCGGGCGCCCAATTTGGTGGAAACTTCCCATTTCCAGGAAACCGAGCACACCAACCTACTGTTTGCAGAAAGGGTATCCAGCATCAGTGCCGTTTTGTTATTTTTATTCTCTCCTCCTCTCACGCTCTATTAAGAACATCCGGACGTGATTGTCCTAGGTGGCCGGCAAAAAGGAAGATCAGGTGGAAGAGATGGAGGCTATTCGTCGAGAGTGATTGTCACTCCATTTCGGTCAAATTGCTGGTGCTTCGCGCCGAAGATTACGCGGACACTTGCCCGGCACTGTAATTGTGGGATGAGAAATGTGCGGGTCGTAAAGCTGTCGCGCGCTAAGGTGGGCCCCCGGGTGCTACCAGGCCCAAGGCGGCGACGTATATGGGCAGCAAGCGTTTAGCCGATAGATCTTCGCGCAGATCTTAATCTGTTTCAGGCCCATTGTAAAACCATTATTCGCATCTAAAGATCGGTCGGTGAGCCGATTCTAGCTGGCGTTTTTTTTTTTTTTTTGGGTTGTTGCTGCGATACCTCGTGGGTATTGCCTTCTGCGCACGACTTCCAAAACTGTACAGCCACGCAAAGTGAAGTGAAGTGGTCCATTATAATTTTACTACTCCTTCTTACGACTAACAGGAGCAGTTCCTAGAAGAAATGTTTTATGTAAAATAAAGAGCTGTAACACAGCTTCGCTATTTTCTATCCCATGGATGTGATCCAAAAACTGTTTATACAGCAGCTTTCGTCTATTGGAGACGGTTCTGCAGCTAAAACTGCTACTCTTGCGAGTTCTTTTCGAATCTTTTCCAATAGCGTCAAGCTTTTTCACCATAAAATCTAGTCGCTAAAAACAGCCCATTCCATATTGGTGCATTTTCTAGCACCATCGCTCAGCACCATGACTCAATAAATGAGTAATTTTAATATGGACGATAAATCTGCCATGGAAATCATCACCGTGTGCCCCGCGGGCAGCAGCAGCAGAGGATTGATGTTATTTTTTTTCTTTATTGTTCGCTTCTTGACGCAGCTTGGCTCTCATCACAACACTTTATCTGACTCATAAATTTCAACTAAATTTATTGTTTTCCAATGGCACACCTTACTCCTGACCGCTGGCCAGCACCGCACGCTGCACCAACACATGCGTGAATGCTTAATCTGCCGCCGATCGAACGTCACGTACCGATCGACAGACGGCGACGAAGACGTCCACAGTGCGGGCCCGGTACAGTGGGCAAATAACTAAAAATAAAAATCCGATCTAGAACCAATCTTGAGTCATGACCTGTAATTTGATGGATTGGGAAAAACACGGACAGTTGGGGTTGGAACACATTTTCCGCCACGCTCGGAACCGCTGGACGGATGGTTTGGAAGCGGTCGGTCTGCGTCATAACAATCTGCGATTCCTTTGCCGCAATCGCACCATGAGCGACTCCAGTTCGACTTTCGCACCGCCTGTCATCATCATCCGTTTTCGTGTAATGGATCTGTTTTGGCTTGGCTGTGGCGTACAGCTTTATGAAGCTGCTTGACTGCTGCCGATCGGTCGCCAGCCTGCGCTCCCGGCTTCCCGGACCCGGTTGTGCATTATAAATTATATCCCACAAATCCATTGCTTTATTGCAAATTATTACAACTCATCGAATCGGTCCGGCGTCTAGACGCTGGGGAAGCCCCCATCCCTTATGCCGCCTCCAGAGTGGACCGTTGGTCCGTTGCATGAGCGCTAAATTAACCTTCGCGTAATCAATTTACTTCAGTTTACTATACCATAAATCTTCAAACGCACAGCGCTCCGAGCCGAACCGAGAGCATCTGTTGATCGTTGATCGTCATAGCTTTAATCAACACGATCCTTTTCATCTAAAGCGAGTCAAAGCGTGCTGCATGCCCGTAAGATCTGATACGATCTTTACCGGCTATTGCCAGGATTACCTAGGGGGCTTGTTGATGTTTTCTAATTACCACAAAGTCTCCCCTATCCACCATCTCACAGCCGCGGATCTCGTGGATTAGAACCTCCACACCTTACCTTTTCACGATCGCATGTCAACGGGCTGTCGGTACTGGGCCCCGGGATGACATTCTGCTAATGAAACAATTAACACCAGTCGCCAACCGGGACGCGGGACACAGTTTTCAATTTTATGTATCAAAACATCAGCGTCTAAGTACACCATCAATCTTAACCTGACCGGCAACGACACACATGACAACTTGTTTGGACGGTCGCAAGTCATACGCGAATCACGCGAATTGAGTAACGCCGGCACAGGACAAAAAAAAAACGGATCATTCGGCGACACAATCGTGAGAATAAGTTGTCCGCGGGTTCATCTCATTTGCAAGGTGATGCCACGCAATGTGGCAAACGGATCTAAATATGTACATTTATGCAGCGTACGAATTGATTGAAACGTGCAGCCATTGCTTATCCCTTTGGGAGATCCATTCCGTCACCCACTCCGTCACCCGGCGGAGCCTTCACGGTGTGTGTCACTTATGTGTGACAAACGGAGCGCGTTATCTCGCGGCGTATTTGCCTGCATGCGCTGGTGATCCAGGAAATCAAAGCATCGTGATTTCCAATATTCAAATCGCAATAAATCACCGACAATCGGTGAGACAACTGCAAATTACCGTCGCCACCAGTCGCATTTGAGGTTCCGCTGAATCGGTTTCGGGAGAGGTGTCCCGGGGTACGGTTGGGTACGGTTAGATATTTGCGCCCTTCCTGGACACGCCAAACCTATCGACAAACAAACAAACAAAAAAAAACAAACGCCCCAGCCGTGGTGTGCCGATCGTGCCGACCGACCGTTGAGCCCCGGGGCCACGAATGATGAATTCTTGATAAAGTACCGACATGAGCACGACATGAGCGTGTTGCGACTGGGAGGCGAGGTTTCGCGACACGAAAAGCGAAAGATCGATAGAAATGAATTTCCATGTGACATTCTTTTAAATCGATTTATGACACCTGCACCACAATGGTACAACAATGCATATTGCGATACCCTGTGTATCGGTAGGCTATCCTTCAAATTCCATTCCATTGCGATTGAGATCATTGAGCAGGCAGTGGAGCTATCCACGTGGTATCGAACGCACCTAAAGATCTAGAGGAGAATAAAGGAAGATAACCTCACTCTGTACCCTGAAATAGTTTTACAACCCTTAAACTTAACCCCCCCTTTATTAATACCACACGTGGCAAGAATTCCCTAGCAGCGAAAGCTGATTTTATGGTTCGCTTTGCTTCTTCGTCTCTGCATATCCTCCGCACCAATCTGTGCCGTTAGCGTTATTACAAGCAGAAGTTTAAAGCCATTCAAATACTGACACATTGTCAATTTAAATTGTGGCGCCTCGACGGCATACCGAAATAGCTGCCACCACTTGACGACACCAGCGTTTTTATGGCTGCTAGCCGGTCGCCCCATTCGGGGCTGCATTCCTCCATGTGCAGTAAGCTATCAAATTGGGAACGGGGAGTGGAGAGAAAAGGGAGGGAGAAGCGAGAGAAGATTAGTGCAACCACAGCCATACACCGTGCCGTGTTGTTCCGCGTGAGGCGTGAACTATAATTATCAACCGAGCGTACCCAACGCGAGATCCCGACATCGGACGCACCGTGTCGTGCATGTGGATAATCCATCCATCCAAGATCCTTGGATCGCCGTTCAAATAAATCCAGTGCGCTTTGCTGTCAGCTCGTTTGCTAAATAATACAACCCAATAATACGTCGGGATGATCTGCAAGCCGTAACCGCACGTTACGCAGCCAGTGCAGCTTCATATCGCGTAGTTGTTGTTTCGCCCTTCCCCGTATGTTGGGGAGATGATTTTATGATCCTCACATTCTAGTGCACAACCGAACAACCGGACGTCGTGATGGGTTTCGACGAGACGTTCGGCTTTATTTACGCACCGTGCGCGTCTTGCCGCGGCTCCTTCTTACAGCCGGCCCGTCACGGTAAAATGGTTTACTTTAGGTCCGGGACTCCGGGGGCTAACCCCGAAAAAATGGCCCACCACGACCTGGCGTAAACAAACACGATCATCGCCCCGTGTTGCTGATGCAGTTGCGTACGAAACAGGTCGCCACCACAGGGTCTATGAGATCAGCTGATCCACGGATGCAGTGGTAAATAGCTTACCATGACCACCGCCTTTTCTATCTCTTTTTCTCTCCCCTCACTCTCTCTCTCTCTCCCTCTCTCTTTGTCGTCAGTCGAGAAACCCAATCCAACAACCAGGGTGCCAGCTTATCGTCTCGAGACCCGTTCCCGGAGGTTTGGAAAAGCCTACATCAAGCTCTAATCCTGCCGCCAACGAAACCATTAGCGGCGGTGCACGGTGATCGCGTGATCGCCAGATCCGGGCGACACAACCACGCGTGTAGGTTGCAGGTTGCGCTCGACAGCGGGACGGTTCCGAGGTAATTACATTTCATTTAATTAAAAATCCATCACTTATCTTACACACAAATGGAAGAAACCGAGATAAAGCAAAATCATAACAGTGGTACGGTATGAGATACACTCACACGCGGTGTTTTTTTTAAACATTTATGTCTCCTGACACACTTCGGTTTTACTTCCATCCACCAACAGCACCAACAACGGACGGTGGAACTTTAAGCACGTACGGTAAATAAAACAAAAATCCCTTTTACCCGGGGAACCGCACCCGCTCGTTTCATTTTATCACCTTTTTTTTTGTTGTCCTGTGGAAGCCCTTTTACGGTACCGGACATGGGCCGGAAGTACTTTCAAAACCGGTGGTCCTTTTTGTCCTGAGTCCCGCCGACTGCATTCCTATGCGGATCATCCGGCATGAAAGGGATCGTTCTGAGAATGGCCACCCTACCTGCCTGGTGGAAGGTAAATGTGTCAAAATTCCCACGCATCCGCACGTTTTAATCCTGTTCGATGCGAATTCGTTTCGGCCCAAAAGGTTCCGGTGGTGTCTTGCTGATCGGTAGGGAAAAACTTACCGAGACACGTACTGCGGGAATGTTTATTGTGTCTGTAAGATCACCACGCTTGATGGGTGGTTGGTTTTTTTTCTCTAGAAAACGTGCTTAAAATGTTTTCTAACATATTCTGTTTCTAGAACAAGGCAAAGAACAAGGTGAAAGATGTTTACGCTTTCTGATAATCAAAAATATTTCTAGTAAGTGTTTCGTTTCGGCCTTTTCTATTATTAGTAGAAAAGAAATACATTATTTGCTTATTTAAGTAGACTTATTTTTTATGAAACGTGCTATAAAAACAGCTGATTAGAGAACAAAGCGATAAGCAAGGTAGAAATGTTTACATCTTCCGACAATCGACAAGATTATACAGTATTTCGTGTCGATCTTTTTGTAAGTTGTATAAAAATATATTATTGTTTAGTTTATCACGAAAATTTTATTACTCGTAAAAGCTACTGTATAGAACAGACAAATTGAGAACAAGCCGAAGAACAAGGCAAAAATTATTAACAATGCAAATAAGGGTATTTCGTTTCAATCTTGCTGATGCTGATGTTGATGGTTGAAAATATGAAGATTATTTACTTATTAAGTCTGAAATGACTAATATTTGATTGTGTCTACTTTATTGTGTACTTTATAGAACATTTAATTCGAGAACAAGGCGAACAACGAGGTGCAGATACGACAATTTTATAGTACTTTCTAGTGATCTGGTTGAAACTTTGGAGATTATGAATTAATTTATTTATTCATTTATATGTTTATAGTAGATTTGTCATGTGCACAGTGAACATATCAAGACATTATACTTCATTTTTAAAAGATCAAATACATCGTTTGCAAAGATGTTATTTCAATATTGCTCAAAAAACATATCTCACACATCAATCAACCAACAAAAAAACTCATTCTAATCAACAAAACCGATCAGTTTTTCCACGTGCCGCAGAAACGTAACATCACCACACGCATTAACGCACCGTGTTTGATTTGTTTTTATCGCTCGACGTGAAATGCCGGCCGGCATGGCGCAAAACTAACGCCCGCCCGGTACCAACTTCCAACCAATCCAGTGCGCCTTCTGTTCCGCACCCGTAGGGCACTTGATTTCCGCATATCCCATATTTCCATACGGTTTATTTATACGCGTAAGAGTGCGAGCGAGAAGGAAGAGGCAGAAAAACAACAAATAATTGTATCGAAAATGAAAAATTAATTTCTGATATCATGCTCGTAAATATACACACGCCCGAGGAGCGGGCGCATGCTCGATCCGCCACCCGGCCGTCGCCATTGTCGTCGTCGACGTCGTCGCCATCCGTCCAGAGCAAGTCACGTTAAGGTTCCCGGGGTTTCCTTCTCCTGCTTTTCTGACGCGTACAGGTCAGGGCATCGCGAGCGGGTGCCACGGTGTCCCACCTTTCCACCTCCATAAACGTGTATGTGTGTGTGTGTGTGTATGTGTGTAAATATATATATTTTTATTCTTCTCAGTTTTCGCTACGTCGCCGTGATCGCCGGTGGCTGAGCGATGTAGCGAGAGCAGCACAAGAGATCAAACATACACACACAGCAGATCGTGAGGTTCATGATCGTCGATCCCTACACGTTCAAACCCAAATCCCCCCCCCCCCCTCAATTCCCTCCCAACCGTTCGCTGTGTTACCGCTTCTTCATTCCGCACCATGGCGCCAAACGTGAAACTGCCCGCCTGTCGCTATCTTATTTGTCAGTTAACCTTAAATCTTTAGCGCAACAACACCGGCACCGGCGGACGCCGTGATCATCGTTCGCCCGATCGTCGCGGGGGCATATGCGGCACAGACACCAGCCGGTGACGGGTGGAAATGGGGAGGAGACGGTGAAACGGTCGACGTGCGCCATCATCATCGTGCGACGTGCACCGCCTGTCGCAGCTTCCGCCTATTCCATCCATCCGCGTTGACGACGATGATGATCTGTCCCAGGCCCCCGTTGTTTCCCCGTGCTCCGGCTCGCATCACCCGGCCCGGCTCGGTTCGTCTCGGCCGCCGACGATGGCGACCACTACGACGCCAGCTAAGCGCCATGGTGCGGGGAAGCGAAAGAGCAACCCCCTCCCCACCTTCTTGTGTGATTTTTGCTGCTTACGCTTACCCCGCATTTTCGTCCCTTGCTGCTCCCTGTCCCCTTTCCGCCTACCATCTTCCACCCATCGATCGGGCAGTGGGCCAAAAATTGTATTGAAAAATCCGCAACCAGGCCTGAAACTCGAGAGCATCTCACCGCTCCGATCGGACAGACGCTCTTTGCATTCAAAAACAAAGCACAACCAAAAAAAAACCCCTGGGAGACAGTCGGAGCAGATCGCGTGTAAGATCGCGCAAAAAGGATTCAATGTTGTGCTGGCCGCTGCAAGGTTCACGAAACAGAACTAGCACGCGGACAGAAGGAAGTTGAGAAGCACATACGAATGTGCGTGTGGGGACAGCGCGTGTGTGTGTGTGTGTTAGTGGCGCCCGCTGCTTGGCGACGGTGACCCGATCGGGAGGATATGGGAAACCTTACCCGAGCCTGCTGGCGTCACATCCGAAACCGATTTCGATACGTGTGAGAGTAGAAGCTAAAGCGAAGCAGAATCAACGACCACGCATCATCATGATCATCATCATCTTACAACATGATCATCATCATTATCATCATGCACGCGCGTCCTTTCTCTGGACAGAGGGGGGAAGGGGGTTTCTTTTCCTCCTTTGTTGTTGCGTGAGAAAGCGAACGCGACGCAGCGCAGGATGCAGGGAATTATTAACCGGGCAAAAGCAGAACGGTGTATAATCAGAAACAACTTGTTAAGCGCCACCAGAAGCATGCCTCCTGTCTGTTTCCCGGCTGTTCGTTTCCCCGCTCGTTCGTTCGTTCGGTCCGAGCGAGAAAACGTACGATGCGAACGATTTGCCAGATGCGCCGTGCTGCTGCATCATCGATCGTGCGCGGTGAAAAATTATTACATGCAACTTCCCCGATCACCGCTGTCAGAGCTACGGCTGCCTGCTTCGCCTTCGCGATCGCCAGCGACCAGCTGGAAACAGTCACAGAAAAGGACGTTTTGCGAATGCGGACGGATTGGGCGGCATTTAAGCGCCAGTCGGACGACCCGAACCAGACGCTCATCCCCTCCGTCCATCCGTGGTCGGTAGGAACCGTAGAACGAAGACAAATACAGCAACCGATCCCGGTGGGTTGATCGTCCTACCCGGTCCCCCAACTCCGGTGGCCAGGAAAAATAGTCTCATTTTCTACGCGCAGGGTTTTTTTTGAAAGAGAAAATGTCAAACCGCTTTCGCACCCCAAACAGGGTGACATCGCACCACCGAACGCGTCTTGCCCTTTTGCGGTGTCGAAGAAGATGCCGTCACTGTCAAAGGGCGCCAAACCGGCGATTAACTGCCCAACCGGGGTCTAAATCCGCGACTCGTGTACGGGGGTCCGGTGCCAACCATCCATCCGTAAACTGCCGCTGGCCGGTTCGGTGGCACATGCCGCACTGGACTTCCACCCCGAAAAAGGGAAAAAGGGCACGTCGTCGGGTCCCAAAACGCAGAAATGTCACGCATGATAGCGGCCCAAGTGTGCTTCCCCCGGGGAGGGTTTATGTGTGACTATTGCTACTATTTTATCGAACGACTTCGTCTTTGTTACTGTTGCGCCGTTTGTTATTACGTATCGCCGTTTGTTGGCAGTTGGCGGCGCCATTACTACAAGGTTCTTTTTCTTGTTTTGTTGCTGCTAAACTTTCAAATACATGTGCCATGTCGTGTCAGGTACGGTAGGCAATTGCGATGCGGATAGCGCAACCTAATCCTTTTGGTGTCGTTAATTACATTCGCGCTGCAATCCAATTAATGTAGCAGATTGTGGCGCCAGCAAGATCGATTTCTAAACATTGGAAAACGGTGACTAAACTCCGCTGCAATGCAGGCCAAGATCACTGGCAAATGTTATTTTTGTAGGGGTGTTAAGATCAAGTTAGAAATCTTAATAGTCTCTTCGTAATTCTTTTCAAGTTGAAGTAATGTGTAGGAAGGGATGTGGAATTTTTCCCATTACCAGGATCTTCTTCTAAAAGAATTTGATTCTACACAAAGTTTTCTCAACAAATACTTTCGTCACACACTTGAACTCAAAAAGCTTGTAACTTTTAATCAGGAGTTTCGCATGCAAGTTAACAAGTTCGAAAAACTTCTGTATCATATTCAAGTTAAAGTAGAGTTTTGGTAAACTTTGTCCAAACCTGACGAATCCGAATTAAAGTCGCATTTGAAAGGAAGATGCTCGGAAAAATTTGTGGAACTCGCTATGTGACGATGAGGAGTCACGATGAACTCATTATCGTACAGTGTATTAGGTTAATTAGGGTCCGATGAGCTGGTAATGTTATGAGAAAGACACCAGACGACCTATTCCTACGATCTTTTTAAGTCGTCCACCTAGCCAGAGGAAGGGTGGAAGCCCCTCATTGAGAAAAAATGATGTCATTGACATGGTCGTCAGATAGACGAGCATATCATATTGGCACACGGCGGCGCTCAATCGTGAGAATCGTTAGAAGACTCTTACAGCAGGCCAAGACTGCGAAATGGTTGTAGCGCCTAGTAATTAAATAAAAAAGTTATTCCAGCAGGACTTTCAATTCCTAGAAGATATACGATATACGGCAAGATATACGAACTATTACATTTCTGACCTGTACATTGATTGCTTAATTTAATCTGAAGGATTCCACATAACTCTTGACACTTTTTAGTTCAATTTCCCTACAATTCAGAAATATCTGCAACATTGGGATTTGTACTCGGAAAACCTGGAGTTCATATTGATGAACATCTTCCAGGTAGATACAACATCCTAAATGTGGAATCCTTGAAAGCATAGCACACAATACACCAGAACTTGTTCCCTACGTAACTTATGTATTTTTTCCTCCAGAATAACATCCTGGGCAGTCGTCCATTTTACAACTTCCTTGCACCATAAAGTACCAGTACCAAAGCTGTCGCAATCGCTGTTTGATGGGCCCAACGCCATTTCCCGTGATGAACAGTTCCATTACCGGGTGTCTGCCAAAATAAACGAACCGAGCACAGCATCTCAGATATCTCAGGGACCAGCTGATTTGTTGCTGGTCGAACGTCGTAATGCTTGCCAATGCCGATCACCTCGAATAGCTTTTCTTCGATGGTCTAGCCCCCTGGGCGTAATTTGCCTGTTCGGTTTTTAATTAGAAACATATTATACCAGATTGCCAATCTGCAACGCTCCTGCCTTCAACCATCCAGCGATCGTTTGAAAAACACATTTACATACGGTCACACAGAACATCGCGCACATATCAATCACGGCCATTCATTTCGCCCCGGTTACCCATTTCGCATTCCGCGCATATTGCACCGTCCACACGGACGAACGGGAAGGACGGGACGGCGAAATTGAAGGTGCCGGAAAAGCTGGATCCGCGAACCAGGGGGTGGGGGGAGGGGGGTGCCGGACGCGTCAGCACGCCACGGTGCTAATGTGCGAACGGTTTGACTGTGGAAAGGTCCAACATTAACCCTGGCCACCCGTGCCGCGTGCCTCGTACATTCCACACTATCGCAATTTATCTCAATTATCTTTTATGGAATTTTAATAACAGTGCAACAATAGTAATGCGTCGATTTGTTTGTACTCGAAAGACTCGCACTCTCGCCGATAGTAACGCCGTTACACTTGCGCTTGTACACACCTTCACGTGGCAGGCGTTCGGCAGAAAGCTGTGGCATGGAAAGCGTTCCGGCGCGTACGTTGGGATGGTCAATGTCAGTACTTTGTTGCACCAACATGCACGCCAGTGTCACCTGTCCGTTCACCATACGCGCGATGCACTTCCTTTTTCCGTCCGACACCGTGTTTGTGTGTACAGGCGCAATGTTTCATTGAACCTGCCGGAGTCCCGAAGACGTAAAACACTTCCCATTGCGCGGCGGGAAAACTCATTCATAGGCCACATTCTTCGCATACCTTTGCCGGGGCGCGTGTAAGCAGATGCGCGTGATTGTAGCGCATGGTGATGGCTGCTTTTCATCACCTCGGCTACGTTAATCACCTGAACGCCCGTGAGGGAAGCAACGTTCCTTCCCGCTGTGAGGCGATCAGCGTCACGGGTAGGAAAGGATGTTTTCCCAAGTGCCGTACGTTTGACCTATAAATAACTAACCGGTTCATTGTTGAGCTGCTTCCGATTTGAGCGTACCGTACGATCACCGGATCCACCGGATGAATTCCTGACGCATTACTTGTATCACCAATCGAATCGCCCATTCCAGCCACAAACCCGAAACGGATCGCGGATAATTGGTTGCGTGATGATCGATTGATTGATTGACGTGCAGAATTTATGGCACTGGAAGCCCTCACCTAGCGCATCCCACGCCACCAGACCTTCACGGTCATCGCGGTGTTATCATTTCGGTTTCGCAAACACCATCAACACATTTTTCCACAGCGAAACAGGTAAAACAATGCTTTCCCCGTATCGCATACAGTGCGGGAAACCACAAATCTATCATCCGCCGTACGCGTGCGTCATTAGTGTCCGAAACCGGTGCGCCAGGTGAATCGTTTTGGGGCACGCGTGCTACTAAAAGTATCGTCCGACCGTACACTAGCACGGCCATCGATCGGTCAAACGCTCAGCCACTGCCACGATACAAATCATCCAATATTTGCAAAACCCATTACGGTGCCGAACTACCGACGAAAGCCGAATAGCAACACGCCCGTGATCTCACACCCGCGGCATCGGTGACGCAAAGGTGGCCTGTTCCAGCGCATCCAGCGCGGCGATCACGCAAGCCCCGGAAGGAATGTAAACAAGAGGTTAATTTAGAATGCAACCCACCCCAGACTGTTTTTTTTTCTTTTGTTTTTGGTTCTCACTCCTCCCTCCTCCACCTCGGAGGATAATTGGCTCAATTATGATCTGTCAATATTATGCCAGCAACACCCTTCCAACCACTTAATGTGTCGGGTGCGTGTAAACAAAACATAATCTATTCCCGCACCGGGGTTTAAGGGGGCAGAAGGGTGCTATAAAACGAGCTGCTAAATAAGCACCGATCGCTCGGCAAGTCAACGTGCAAAATGTCGCCAGCAATAAATCAAACCGTTCGAACGGATTTGATGGCAGTCGAGTTGGTGCAGTCGGTGGTTGTGAAGATTTATGAAGCGAACCATGGCAAAAAGGAAGTTCGCTTCGCACCAAAACTCGAATCTTTATTGTCTTCTGCACTCGTGGGGGTCTCTGTTTTGGTTTTACTTTGCTTTGTTTTTTTTTTCGGCACTTAAAGTGCATCGGAACGACCTTCCGTCCAATATCGGCAATGCGACAGTCGGTTGAGTTAATCCATCCCAAAAACGACATGCGCACGATCGGGTGCCGTGCCCGTGGTGAAAAACAACTCAATTGCCAAACCGCTGCACTAATCCGCGTCTTGCTAAATCCTACAAATCCAATTAGCGGCAGCAAACCGATGGAGCTTGGATGGAACAGAAAACCATTGCCACATCTAGGGAGAGCGAGAGATGGCACAATAAAAGACCACTGAAACATCATTTTTGACGCCCCTTGTCAACTTTCCACACTCGTAACAGTGACACGGCCGAACAGAAAGCTCTCCTTTTGCAACATTCGTACTCTAGAGATGTAATTTTACCGCATTTCGATCGATCGATCGATCGTACGAAATTAACTTGCATCACCGAGTCGGAAGCATTTGTCTTCGAACCAACCAAAAAAACAACCAAACCCCGTTTATTGCAAGTACTCACACTCATTAGCAAAACCGGCACCGATGGGGTCATAAAATTTTCAAATTAGACCAACCAACGCCGGCAATGGCGGCCAAGTTCTGCTGTATATTTAGTTCAAGGTTTTGAGGTTTTTGTTGCTACCATTTTGGAAAACTGTGATCAACCGTTTCCGTACCAAAGCGGTGCCAAGAGTTACCCTGTCGCTTGGTCTGAGATGGGAGGGCAGTGAAATTTGGAAGAGGAATCCTATTATTTATGGGTTTGAGGATGCAACCTAAAAACTGTGGAGAATTCAATTCTTGACGAAGCAGTTCTGATTGGTAGGACTAGAAGTTTTGTGGTACCTCTAAATTATGTAATAAAAAGATATCCATCCAACTCTTGCGGTCACCTTATTCCTAAACGATGGTAATGAGTTTGACTTCTTTGACCAGCTTGAAGGACATGCATCGAGGAGAATAAGTTATCTGCCTGCAAGATGTGCCCCAACGAGACATGCCCAAAGTCAAATTCCTTCTACGATCGCACCGAAAACTGCTCATCCCGCTCCTGCTCCCAAGTGAGCTATCTTACGATCAACTTTACCATAAGCGGCATCCAACGGCACTGAGCTGCAGCTCAGCTGCAAGA
The DNA here is from genome assembly GCF_943734755.1 of Anopheles moucheti. Classification (NCBI taxonomy): domain Eukaryota; kingdom Metazoa; phylum Arthropoda; class Insecta; order Diptera; family Culicidae; genus Anopheles; species Anopheles moucheti. The sequence continues at coordinate 9,544,769 of NC_069141.1, read as the reverse complement.
CCCCCGCAAACAAACATCACGCGAAATAGGCCACCAATCGGCGTGAAATCGGCGGGCCCAATGCTAATGACACGGCGACGATGTAGGTTTGATTGCATCCGATTTCGCACTCGGCTCAAATTACCCACAGCGGCGTACTGTGTACGCCTCTCCCCCCTGCCCCCCCCCTCCTCATCCCGGTCGGCCCCCCCACTGCCACAGTGCTCGTACTACTTTAATGGATAATTAAACACCTTATCCGGCGACCTGGGATAACCGCGGGCGCAGTAAACCCCGCAACCAGCGGGGCACAGAGGTTCAACCTACGATCGCACGGTACGTTCATTGACAGATCTGCTTCGATTGTGTCGTTTTTGTTTCCATGCCCCCACCGCCACTCCAAGATGCAATTTAACACCCCCGGGAAAAATCATTCAAAAGGCCGCGGCTTCCAGGTGTTCCGGAAGTTCCCCGTGGTGAAGTGAAGCAAAGCACTGGGGAGTACAAAAGTAAAAAACGACGGCAATCCCACCAATGCCGTCATGCGCGTGATGAGTCGCCGACCGCAATCCTTCGCGGTGCTGTCCAAAGACGGTAGATTAATTACGATCGCCTTTAATCTATCCAATCTCGAGCCGAGCTGAGAAGATTGTGGGATATTGAGTGGTGCAAAAAAAACGAGAAGTGTCTTATTCGCTGCTGGGCAGAGAGAGAGGTGGAAAAATATGACCGGACATGGTGACGCTTGGTTCTGGGCAGATAGTTCTTAGTCAAACTTTCTCGCTCCCCCCCCTTCCTGGCATTCCGCGTGGTCTTCCATCCCAACATCCGGGCTTTCTTCTACATCCGCTCTCCATTGTGGCAGGACGCACCATCGCCACGATGACTGATTACATTGTTTTGCTGGCAGCGGTTCGAGTAATTTGTAATTTATCATAACCGAAACGGGCCAAACCGGTAAAAGGATTCGCGGGGGGTGCGTGTGTGTGTCTATGTGGCAAAAAGCCACCAATCATTCGAACCGAATGTGGATGCCAACCACTGCGCCATAAATCATAACTGCGCTGCTCTTAAAACGACGCTGGTCAAACTCAATAATTGCACCACAGTCGGGCACTTTCGACGGCAGAAGCGAATGCAACCGATCAGCTGACTTTGAGACACTCGAAGGACTTCCCAACGCCAACGGTGCGGCATCGGTGCGGCGAGATGCTTAGAAGTCTAGACATTGATGTGATTTCGGTGGCCCCATCAAAAACCCATCACGACGTCAACGATGAAATGGAAAGGCAATAAGAATGACGCCAAGATGGAAAAAACCGCGTTTTAGCTACTGCTGGAGAGACCAAAAAGGGGGCCGGGGGTGTTTAGAAAACAAGACGAACAGTTTAACACCACTTTAGTCACTCGTAAATCTCCTAGCCAAACACCGAAAGTGCCTCGACGATGAGTTCGTTGGGGAGAAATGTGAGATATTAACTCTAAATTCCAATCCGACAGCGAAAACATTTCCCTACATGGACCGAACAAAAAGGAAGCGTGTATTACGCCATCCTTTTTAGCAGGTTGTCATACATGCCGGGCGTAAAATAAACAACCCTGACCAAGGGTACCGGCCAATAGTACATGCGGAAAAATTCTCAGGATTCCTTCCGTCGAAAAACCCCCGCCCTGAAGGGCCCCAAACACACATTGAGGAAAAAAGTTTATCCTTTTTGTTTTGCCAGCCGGTGGTCCAGGTTTTCAAGGTTTCGTGGCGACCGCACCGCACCTAACTTTGGCCGTTTGTTTTCGCAGCCCGAACATCCGCCAAGAAAAACAACCCTTTCAAACTCCGATCAACGTCCCCATTCCCCAGCCTAAAACCCCCGGGGCCAACTGGTGCAAGCGAACGTCCTTGCCGGTTGGGAGTGCCGTGCTGCAAGGAAAGTGTCGTTTCGACCGTATAATTTTAAGATCACACTCTCGGTGCATTTGTGTGTGTGTGTGTGTGTTTTTTTTCACGCTTCATCCCCCGTTGCGCATTCCTGCGTGGGATTTTATTGCGAATTTTATGTTATTTTCCCCAAACCGAGGACACATATTGGCTGCACCAACCCGTCCAGTCAATATGTTGCCGGAGCTAAGGATTTCAGTTTTTATTTTTGCTGTTGTTTGCGCCCATTGAATAATCATGTTTGTTATCGCGATAAGGACCTTGAAAAAGGGGGGAGAGGATGGGTTATTGTTTTTGCCTTTTTCTGTCGCAGCAAGGCGAGTTTTCTTCGCGAAGGTGATACGATAGATGCAGGCACAGACGCGCATTTGTTGAGTGATAAAATGGACTTGAGCCCGGAGGTGTCGTTAGAAGGACGTTAAACGGTGCCAGGACGTCGTCAGTACTATTCATTCCAGGGCGATGAAATCACTCACCACTGTTTTGTAACGTATTGTAGCGCTATTATTATGAATGCGTCACCGTATTAAAATTGCTGTGCAACAAATAGCGAACAGCGTGAAATAGTTTCGATGGATGAGTTCCAAAAAACGGGGGGTACCGTTCAGGACATCTGGTCGTTGGGCGTATATTTGCACATACCACAACACAGCACATAAAGAAGGAATTATTGGAATTTCAACAATGAAACTTTGAAAAAAAAACCGCCAAGAATTCGCTAGTACCTTGCAAACGATCGCTCATCTTCGCATCGGTGAGTTGCTCCCTTCTTAGGGAAAAACTTATGTCCATCCATCAACGGATGAGGGAGTATTCGATCAACCAACACACACAGCAGCGGGTTGCATCAGTTCGGTAGGAGAAAACCGATTCGTAGCCGGGAAGAAGCGTAAGCAAAAGCAACTCTCGAACGGAGTCCTGGCTGGCGCTGTCGAGTGCGTTACGACGCCGATTGCCCTGATGGGCCCGGCGTCTGGCGCTACTATACACAGCCTCTCGAAACCGGGGCCACTACTAAACCTTTGCGGGGTTCTAATGTGTACCGTCGAGAAATCATCTTCTCAAAGGTCCAGACCGAGAGTCGAATGATCGGCTTCCCAAACACTACAGTCTCGAGGGTCGTTTCATTAGTCCCTGTAGCGATGGTGCCCTTTAGACTTCCGCGACACCACCACCACCACCACCACCACCAGGGCGCAAAAGGGAAAGATGGTGATGATGATGACGTTTCGCCACCACCACCGGAAAGAATTATCATTCTGGAAGCTGTTCCGGCGCTAATGCCATTACCCGGGTTTGATGAGACAAGCTGACGAAGCGTTACTATGATTAATGGTTTTGTTGTGTACAGAGACGATCCCATGTTGGGGATGTTGCGTACCGAGCGTATCCGTATATCACTACGAATGCGCGTAAGTAATTCCGCGTTAGTAAATATGAAGGAGCATTAAGAAAAACAGATTCAAATGGGAAATCTATTTCCTCCTACATCGCACACCATAAGCGTTGTGTGATTTGCAGTTTAATTGCGGCGCTGCTTGTTACGAAACTCGGAAATGCAGCGATCACGATCACCGCTCTCGGTAGGCTACGATTGATGTGGGTGGAAAAAGTCAAATATTTTCCCCAATAGCCATTTATGGGGTGACAGAGAAATATTGGTCATTGCTCAATTAGATTATTGCCCTGATTTTTATCATTGAGCAATCATGGTTTGGTGTAGAAATCAATGAGTTATCGAAAGGTTTAGATCGTGATCGTTTTCTTCAGCTTTAAGCGGGTAGTACATTTGACAAGCTTAAAAAAGAAATATCTGATTTACAAAAAGATTTGCTGTGTTCATTTTATAGAAAACTCTATCCGATTTTAACCCATTACATCCCAGCGTATGGAATTTCATACACATAAAGTATAATCTTAAAATCACTTATTTTAAAATGTTGTTTTAATCAAACTAAATTATGCCATAATTTAAGAGTGCTTTTAGTGCCAGCAACACTTCGTGGGATAATTTATATTGTATTTTGTAGTGTGAAAAATTCGGGAAAATTCGAATCGAAAGGATAACCTTGCAAAATTACGGATTTAATATTCATTTCGTTTGTGTTAAAATGATTAAATACAGTATTAAGTACAAATATAAATTTTGTATGGAAAAATAGAACTTTCATTCTCTAGATATTTCGACTTCTGACGATATCGAAATAAAACTAATGCCCCTTTCCCTTAGATTTTTGAAAATAACTTAGAAATTTTACGTATGATGACAGAGAAGTTAATGAAAGTACGAGAAACAATATTAATTCTATTTCAACATTAACAAAGCGATGCCCATGTCCGCCTGTTACCAGGACACTCATTGACATGTAGCAACGATAAAGGAGGAGTGCACTACCCCCTTAAGCATATTTGCCTTCTAACTATCTTTCACTGCTTATGATCATGCTGATGCATTATTCATTCTATTGTCTGAAAGAAAATGGGAAAATGGAAAATTTCCCTTTCGCAGCATAATGTACGCAACAAAAAAAAAATACCGCAAACCGGATCAGTTAATGAAAACGACTTAAACAACCAGTTAGCCTGACCGGCAATCATAATGAAATCAAACACCAAACGTGCTAATCGCACAATTAACTGTTTGCCTTGTCAGCCGATCGGCCATACTTCCACCGTGATTCACCCCTTTTCCGGCATGGGAAAGAATGCCGGCGCGCATTTTTTTTTTGTGCTGCTGTTGTTCGTGTGTTTTGCCACTACCACAACGGCTGCCCAACTACTACCACTACTACTGTTTCCAACTTACCTTGAACGTTCCGTTCAACGTAGCGCAACTGATGATAAAAAGTCTGAAAAACGTTCCCCCTCGTTCACCGTTCGGGTCGTCTCGGCCGTCCTCCTGGCTGGCCGGTTCTTGGCTGGCGTGCGTGCGTCGCCGACTGGGGCGGGGTGTAGGAAATATTTCTCTACGACGGTGAGCGGTGCAGCGCTGATGATGCTCTAGCAAACGGCGCTAAAATGGCGCTGGTGGGGAGGAGAGGCAGCAAGCACAAATCACCACAATTGCATCACTCCGATGGCGTCAACGTGGGAAAATCTCATCAAAAATGTGCTCTTTTCGGCCTTCGCAACGGTGAAAGAACGCCGACCGATGTTGGTCGCTACCAACCAGGCGGCAGCGAAAGGACACACACACACACACGCGCGCGCACGGAAAAACGGGTGGAAAATGCGTTCAACAAATGTCTGGCCTTTTGGCTGGATCCGGCAATCCAGGCGTGTTTTTCTTTTTGTGTACAAAAACAAAATAAAACCCCTTTTCTGATCGATCAAGTTCGAACCGATCGCGAGATATGGTTCGGTCGAGTAATCTTCCTCTCTTTTGCACCACTAAAAAGTTTCGCACACTAACCCCGGTGTCGGGTTTATTTATATTGCTTTTACCATATAAATCATCAAACGGCAAAGGGCGGGACGTGTCGTAGCGCGCACTCGATCGCCATAAAACGCTTTCCGCGGCGTAATGGCGAGAAGGAAATGGCGCCAGCTACCGAATTCCGGGATCGGGCACCCAAGTCCGGCTGGAAGTTTCCTCCCGGGGGTTGGAAGGGGGTAGTAAGCAAGGAGGAATTTTCCCACCGATAAGCGGGAAAATAGGTTGTTTTTAACGATAGCTTTTCAGTACACACAAACACTTAAGACAACCACTGTCAAACAAGCACACAATCACTCATTGGAGCACAAAACACACACTCATAATTAGTTGGGGCACAGTTTACACACAGTGTGGCCGTTGTTGTGGTTCGTTACTCGTACGCTACTCGATCGTAATTTCAGTACTTTTGGCCAACACCGAGTCGCCACTGATCACTAAACACGGGGTTTGATTTAGCGTGAAGCGAACCTCAAAAGTCTGCTAATGCGGGTGGCCGCTTGCGCACAGGATTTGTTTGACATATGCAGTGGAAACGGCAACAACATCGCTCTCTCTGTATGTTGGCACAAATTAGCTTTAGAGATGCTGGAAAAGAAAATAACCAAAAAAAAAATTAGTAAAAGAATATTTGTTTGGCACCCCTTACGGAAGGGGGTTGTTTTGAGTGTCTGTTGGACCACGCTCCCCGTACAAGACTAGATAAAGATATCACACGTTTTCAGCACACGCGATCGCTCGTGGCATTGGGATCCACCAATTCGGCAGTACGCCGCACTTCCGTTTCCGTTTTCCTAGAAGGGGTGGAAATGAGTCTAATGTTTCAGTTCCATTCGAGCGAGCGACTCCGATAAAATCGTTCGAGACCACGGGATGCATTCTTTCCAATATGCAAAGTGTGGCCACATAACTCATCCGCCCATTCAAACCCAAACTTGTTGCACATCACAGCGCTTTTACACCGTTTCCAATCGCATTTATTAATCGCCCAAGTTTGCAACGACGACAACGATGTTCTAATTTGGTGATCGTTCTAATGATGGTAATAAAAACAGCTTCAATCACTGTAACCCGGCTGTTCGGTGGTTGTCCCTCGCCAGCGGATCATCGCAAATCAGACGCGAATATCGGTACTGTCCAAACACTGCGGACTGTCCAAAAAACCACCGCCACCGACGGAAGGCAAAACAAACCACCGCCGAGCAGCGGGGGATGAAAACAACAAACACGGCGATGTTCTACCAGAACCCCAAACGCGTGCGAAACACACGCGGAACCCTTTTGCCAAAGCCACCCATCCGTCCGCTGGTCCCTATCGCACGCTTTTTATCACTCAACACATGACCCAATCTGGTGCCACTAGACTCGAGTTTTTTTTTTGTGTGTTGTTGTTTTGTATCATAAACTGTTTTAAAAACCCGGCAAAAATAATACCTATCAACATACGGGAATACCAGGAGGAAGCAAACGGGCCACACTTCACAACTCACCAAGAACGAAACGATCTGCTTTCTGGACTGTAACTGTAACGAAATCTTCCCGTTTTTTTGTCTCTCCCTCGAACAACAACGCGCAACACCGAACGAAACCCACAAAAAAACACGTCCGCACGGCTCGGGTGGCAAACCAGCAATGAATGAAATGGATGAGCGCGAGATGCTTGGGACCGCGGCCCGTTTCTCAAACACGCGTCTGCGTCAATCGAGAGTGGTGCTATTGGTTGAGTAGAATGCGACTTGATGTGATGAATGAAAGTGTAATGAATTATTGTTTTATAACGTTTTTTTTGTAATCATAATATTTTATGATTTTAATTAATTTTTATGTTATTTTAATTTTGATTTTTAAAAAATACTTTAGTGTTTTGTAAAACATTCCAATTCGTTTAGGTAAATTATATTTCCAATGGCTACAATTCTAATGTTTCTATTCTTTATATGTAGTTACAGCTTATTTTTTGAAAGTTTTGACAATAATAGTTAATAAAAAATAAATGCATAAAAGGGTTTTAATTAACAAAAAGGGACTTAAACAGAATGATCATTAAACATTCCGTTAACCAAAGAATTTTTATATCATAGCTGGTAGTTCGTACCGTACAGCAAAACACAAAACATTTTTTTTACCATTTCACTTGCGTTTAACCCACTGTGCGAGATCGATTGACGATTGGACCGAACAGCGGGCCGAGTAGTAAGATAAGTTCGGCCCATTGGATGTGATGGGAAGGAGAAAGGAAGAAGGAGGCCGTGCAGGTCGTATTATTATTTAGTATTATATTATTTTTCAAAACTCTTCTCGTGAATATATAGTTTTTCTTATAAAAATAAGGAAAACCTGAAGCATTGTATAAAACACGGTTCATGAAACCATTTTTCCGTGCAATAATTTAATCTAACTCTATCGTTATGCTTCATTAAAAGCCACATTTAACAACCAACTAATTTTGCCGCCATTGTTTTTTTTTTTCACGCGTATCAATAGGACCGCTGCGCCATCGATAGTGATAAGCATTAACGCGTGAAAGCGATACATATATTTTGCACTGCCTATTTCTTCAAAGCCTTAACACGCTGGAATGATTGCCACACAATATGGAAAGAAGTCAGTGAACTTTAACACCCGGAAAGGATCGCAACAGCGCTTGAAAGTAGTAATTTGCCCCCATTTTCCTAAACCGTGCCCAATTTCTTATCGCATTTCCTTTATAATTACATTTCCAAACATCACACAGCAGGGCCGATTCGTTTGATGCAGTAATACATTCATTATCGTATAGCGAGATGGCGCTGCTCGGTTGATGTAGGTCATATTTAGTACGGTTGGAAGAGGTTAAAACATTTCTCGATTGTTTTAGCTAAAACAATAATGAGCATTTCACGCCAAGAAGCTCAAGCAACTGCCACCCCCATCCACCGCTAATGGAGACGCCTCGTACCTCAAATGCTACATCATCCCCTCGCCCCTGATGCTTATCATTTTAGCATTTGCATAATCTTATCGAACGATCGCACCAAAAAAACACCATGCAAACGATAAACAAACGGCATGGTAACGGGTGCTGCGCAGCAAATCACTGCAATCGATTAGCAGCTCGGTTTCGCCAACGACGTCTTAAAGGACATTTTGCGCAAACTTGCCCATCCATCTGCGGCACAGGGTGCTACCCGGTGCAGAACAGTTCTAGGGAATCGTACAGGCGGTACGGGCCACGAACGCCCTTGTCTGGTGTCAGTCTGGAACGGGCAGGAGATTATTAAATCAAATCACCATTAATCTACATTCCCCGGGAGCAGCGCCGCCCCCCATTCCCACCCTCTACTCACAGGAGGGAGGGAATGAAAAGAGGGGTTGTTGGACATGTGGCTGAAAGGAGCAAACACATACACACACACACAAATGCAACAACCACCCAAGACTGATGACAGGACACACCGAAAGACGGGTGACTACACCCTTTTTTGCACAACCGGTGTGTGCGGTGTCTTTGTCAGATCGTTTAAATATCACGCCACGATCAGGGCAGTGGTGCGCCGCTAGTGCTGCAGGACAGTTTCTTCCTACAGCATTCGCATTGGCAAAATACATAAAACCTTACCCGTGCCGTCCGGTTCCCGGCCACCCGGTTGCGGTTTGATCGTCCAGAACTGGATCGACTGGTGCGGGAGATGCATAAACTTTTCTACCGACCTGCGGTTTTCGAAAGAAGAGGCAATGGTGCAGAAATATTGTCACACGCATTCAAAAATACAACCACAAGCTGCCCTGTTGACAGTGGATGAAATTTACGGCAAGTTGATAATAGAGTTATAATAAAAGTTTTTAATGTTTTGAATCGTATATTCGGATGTTTCATTTTTTACTGAGTATTATTATGCATACCGTATATTTGTTATGCTCACTTGTTCGACTCCCTGCCACGAACGATCGTTGCGAGTATGGCACAATACAAAACACACAAACACACAGTGCAGCACTGGCGGATGTTGGGAATTATTCAATGAAGCAGCGCTTTGATTTAATCCCATCCAATCTCAACCTGCTGCTCAACTGTCGATTTTGCTGGCGACGACATTCACGGTGCCGTTCACCCAAACACCCAAAGTAAAGCCTCCCGCACGCGAACCGTGTGCGGGGTCCCCGGACTCGGACGGTGGAACTGTTTGGAGCTGGGACGCATTTTTGTTTTGCTTTTTTTGCAAATAGAATAGCAGTCTGGGGTGCATTTAGATGCGCTGCTGGCGATATGTACGGTACAATTGTTCACTTAACGGTGGTGACATGACGCCGCAGTTGAATGTGTGGAAGATCATTCTGTAGCCGTAAAAAAGATTCATGAATCGAAATGAATCTTTGAACTGAGTGTATAAAGCTGAATCTCTATTTCGAAGATCATCCAAGATTTTTGCCCTCCACCTTTGAGTTACACCACATAATTCGAGGGTTTCCAAGGATCCGCCTCCACTTTGAGGATTCATGAATATTCTGAGAATCAATTCATGATTTTTGAAAGATTCCTCACTGAGGAATTATATGAATGATTCTTCTCCAGAATTATTAAGCATAGTACTATATTTAGATATTCTTTTATCTAGTTTACTTTGAATTTCGAATTACGCGAATTTTTCCCGGGTTACAGCGATCGGCTATTATAGTGTATCTCGGGGACTGCCTGTATATCATATAGAATTTACTTGATTTGTTTGGCCACTTGTTTAGAGGTGATTTCTTGTAGATGCCTCACAAAACGATGGGCATTGAAGAATTCCCAAACTGATGAGCACCAGCACTACAGCCTCGCTACTCTGTCCAGTGCTTAAAGGTTATTCCGACGAACACAGGTTCTGAAAGGACCTTAAGGATCTCATAGTGATGTATAGACAAAAGCGAGTAGAAATGGAATTGTTCTTCTAAACCATCATTTCATATGGTTTATTCTTCCAGTTATTCAAGAAAGACTTCAGCTACATTTGGTGCACCCTGTAATACCATTAAAAATGCACCTTTTCACCATGCACAACCTGTCAAGCATGGGAAGCATCAGCGAACATCTGTTAACCTCGTGGGCATAGATTTGTAGGTGGGATAAGCACACAAGCAGTACGTTTCTTACCGCTACCGCATTCATCTGCATTGGCGCTACCAAGCATGGTCACGTGTTGTGCCCTGAAGCCCGTCTCAACAATGTTACTGTTACACCGGTTACGCTGTCGTTAGTTAGTTTCATGTTTGATTTGATATTTTTATGGTTTATGGTTTACATCCCACCACCCTCCAACGTATGACACGCGTAACCCTTTAGCACCATTCGCCGGAAAGGAAGCTGTGAATTAAGTCTTCCTACGCCATCCGCTGAGGTGTCGATTTGAACTCATCGTCTGCAAGCGAATGTGGAAGGAAATTGGAAGGGGGTACACGTCAAACGGAAGCATCAATATTTCGCCTTTGGTAATAGGTGCAACTTTTTGGCTGTTTAATGTCCCAACTCTTATCTATCGGGTTCACTGATTCTCAGTATATTATGTGAAAAAAGATTTGAATTCGCGTTAAGTTCTTCGAGACTATAGCTGGTGTAAACTAACTTAGATTTATCTAGCTATACACCGTCCCACCCGCTTGTACTTGCGGTGGATCGAGGCAACGCACTAGTTTATTGCTACTTTCGCGTAGCATTCCGTAAACTATGACCATTTTGCATGGGACTGTTTTATTTTCCCGGCCATTTGTCTGCCGAAGCAAATGTCCTACCCACGCAGCTGCGGCGGAAGGCACACGCGAATCCACGAAATATAACACTCACACGCCACAGTTCCAAGTGCCCCCGGAGGGAGGCCGGTAAGGCTGCCAGGGTACTTGAGGTGAATTTATGCATGACCGCACTTTACTTCACACTGGATCGGAGTTTGATTTTTTATTTGGCTTCAGAAGGATGCTGGAGGCGATCGTGAATGAAGTTCCCCATGGATGGATTTTTATGAATGAATTTGTAGCAGGAAACAACAGACTCCACTCGCTTAAGGCAATGCCGTTAAAAAGGCATACCGCGGCCGACCTGCTCTGACCGGGTTTTTTTGGAGGAGACGAGAGTGTCAGCTGTCCCCTGCTCTGTGCCCAGTAGTAGTACCTGCAGCCAACTGCGATCGAATCAAAATGGGACAGAGTCCACGGGTGGGGGGCATCTTGGCCGCCCATAGAGGACTACTTTCCCAACTGTCCCGTATGGTGAGTATGCTTGAGTCATCGACATTGACCGTACAGCAGACAAGCAAGCATAGATTAAACACATGAATAGTTTAAATTAACCTAAAGATTTTGGAAACCTGAATAAGACATTATTGCAATCGTTTTGATCACATTTTGGCGTGTTATTTATTCGATTTCTTATCTCTGTTTTCACTTTAAATTTGACTGCAATTTTATTTTCTTGAATATTCTTTCATCTGAAACATACTTAATAGATAAAAATGATAATTGCAAAACGTACTAAAATCAAACCAATAATAACACAACCCCGAATTAATGCGTTTTAAAGCGCATTTTAGGAGCTTCTTGTAAATCTCAGAATAACGACATTTTATTGTCAAACCAGCAACGGATTCAAATATTGTGCACCCTGGTTGTGATATAGTATTTTCACCGGAGCGCTAGTTTGACATTTCCTTCTCATACCGACGGTCGTGCCGAAGTTCGAAATTTTTTCTATTTGTTTTATGAGCAAAACCTACCAAATATAAATTATTTGTTCTTTCAATATTCAATTTACCCCTGTAATACAATCCGATCAACTAAAACTGTGATCAAAATTCGAAACCACAGACTGGCTCAATTCATACGTTTTGACAGTTTATCGTTTGACATTTTACCTCGAATGTCGAACACGTTTTCTGATTCCTGTTTGAAATTTTACAGCAAATATAACTAACTATCATTAAACAAAAGCAATTCCCATTTTATCCGCAATTGAATACAATACTTATTGCGATACATCAAACAAAACCGAACGCTTGCTATGCACGGAAGATGACGTTCGATTTCAAACGTCACTTTCGTCTGTCATATGGGACATAAATATGGCAGCCTGAAAAGTTCTACACCTTCAGTCCAATAACTTTGATTGAAACGCTTTCATCGAACGAACGTGTACAATAAATAAAAGTTGAGCGCAGAGCGAATAATTCCGACCGTAAGCTGAAATTCTTCCATCGTCAGTTTTTGTTGTGCGCTTGTTAGACGGATGGTAGATTGCGTGCGACCGCATTACTCCTCCACGAACCGTATCGAGTGTCGAGAATCAGTCTCTTGCTCCGTTCTTCATCAGTGTGTTGTGCGACCGCACCGAGGAAATATAGTGAAGTTTGCCCGTGTTCACAAGGTTTTTTTTTTCACCCTGCCCTCCGATCCAATAACTTACTTTTGCCGTGGTCGTGCTTCCGCTTGATTTGTTCTTCACGCACGTATTCGGCCCTGGTCAGCGCAGGTTGTGTGGAATGTGGAACTGGAACTGGTGGTGTGAATGTTCTACGCCCGGAAGACGCATCTACTGCCGGATTCGTACGTATCGCTCCGTTCAGACGGGGGCTCCAAGTGATTGTGAAAGAACGCAGATAAGAAACAGGGCCCGTCTCCGTCTGTGCAACCCGCGTGTGCTGCGTACCCGGAGAGCGAAATCATCCACACTAGGCATCGCTCGTTGGCAAAGGGTTCAATCAATTTGTGTGTGGAACTGTGACTGTGGATGCAATCCTTCGAAAAGGGTCGCTAGATTTGTGGTGTTGCATGACGGTGCATGAAAAACGGTGCTCCTGGGAACACCGACATTGGTGCGCGCCTGCTCGCATCCACGCTGTGCCTGTGTGCGTTGCGTTTATGTATGTATGTGTGTGTGTGTGCGTGTGCCTTCGCAAGTGTGTGTAGCGTGTCCTTTGAAGGAGCAGCTACATTTTCAGCTTCTCGTACGAAAAATGGGCCGTCTCCGAATGCTTCCCTGTCTGCTGGTTACCTGATTGTCTGGACGTACGTTACCCATCCGCACACGTACACGTTACGTACGGCTGCGTAGTCAGATGCAGTTTTGTGCAGTCCCTGTTTCCATTGGCCGCAATGGAAACCCTTTCTGGTTCATACCCGTCTCCGGTCTGATGGATTGTTTATTGACGGAAATGAAAGATGGATGCAGCTGTCCCTTTGGCGAGTGGGAAGTTCCCGACTGGCAATCGCAGGCACATGTTGGGAAAGGTTCGGCCTAGGGTTTTTGTTGTTGTTGTTGCTTCCCTTTCCTCGATTACCAAAGGGCAGACTTGATGGGTCGCGTGTGTTCGATGTGTGTGCGAGTGCGTCGTCGCCGACGTCTGGCTCCCAAAATCGGCTGGTGGAGGTACTTTTTTATTGTTGCTCTTCTCATGTTTAAGAACCACTGCGTTATTTCTACAGCGAGAAAAGTGTTCCAAAAATCCTACCGTTTCATTTGTGTCCCGCATTTCAACGCGGCGATACGGGATGGGAAAATGTCCTGCCAAGTTATCGTGTTCGCAAAGGATTTGCTCTAGTGGGTGTGACGGGCCACATAAAAGCATTCGAGGCTTTGACTTCGTCACCGTTTTTGCTCTTCGTCTGTGTCCTTGATACCGGCATAAACTAAACCTCGATGCAGAAGGCTTTTCTTACCATTTTTCCTTAATAATGGAATGCTTTCACTTACTGTTAAGGCCGTAATTTTGATGTAATCATGCGCTATACTTGGTGAGCACCATGCCATCTTTGTCTTCTCTTAAGTTAAATACAATTCATATTTCCCTGTTTGCTTTGCCCTGTTGCCGGTAGCAACGTAGCGTTGACTTAGGATTACAGCACACCCCCTTCGACCAAGTAAACCAGTGGAAGAGGGATTGTCTTGAACCTTATCCCTTTAACTTTGAAGTGGCTAAGAAAAAGGGGTTTAGAAGAGGGCAGTGAAGGACGGCCATTCGTTCAAGCTTTGGTTATTTTTATAATGTTTAAGTTCGCCCTACTTACAAAACTACTGCCAGGTCAGGTCTTGACCAGCTAGTCGAGCGACGCTATCACATAGTGCGCAAAAAAAGTATATCTTGTGCGCTGTAAGCATTCCCGCACACTAAACCCCACCACACGTCGCCGTAGTGGACCGCTGTGCACTCTTTCACATTACCATATCCCCACGTGCGATGTGCCTCCCTTCGCGCTTACACATGGCCTGCGAGCACGTTGTTTCTTGGCGGTGTTCTGTGACGACGTGCTGTCACCCCGAAAATGCTGCGTTAAAGTCTGGCTAGAATTATACGGAATGTATTTTTCCTCTTTTTTGTTTGTGTCTGTCCCGTGAGAGTGTGAGGTTTGTATCGTTTGGGGACAGTTTGGTTCCACTACCCACATAGACGACGAGCCGAATGGGAGCAGGGGACCCAGCGGTTGTAGTAGATGTCGTTACCGCTTGCCAAACTCGGCTGCTTGTTAAATCAATGGATTTCTGCCGTCATTCGGTGTGGTTTGCTTGCCTTGCTCAGTGGCAGGTACTGTACCGTCAGTTACGTAGGATACACGGTGCTCGGAAAGAAGGGATCCGTCACACAACAATCAGGCAGCTGGTAAAACTGTGTAACTTGAATGCTGTGTTGAACTGTTTTCTTCCATTTTAGGATAAGCACATAAGAAGAACGCCACAAACATCAGCAGAAAATCGCAAACGAAGACTCGGTTTTCAGTTCGCATCGATGTATCGATAGTCAGCAAAACGGCATTACCATCCTTCGTCTCCTTCGTGTCGCTGAACCTGCGAACCTGCTCTTCACGCCAAAATAAACCTGGGAGAAGGAAACATGATCGTTCCTGTTCTCCAGTGTCGCGACGAACCAACTCCACGACTCGTGCGAATGCGTTTGGATCCCTGTCCCTCCCGTTTACGCCACGCTCCCAACGCGATGGGATATCCTTCGTAAGACCCACTCACCCGGCCCGGAAAGGCAGTCAGGCCAGACAGGCGAACGCAAACACACAAACCGGCCATCAGCCATAACCTTGGGATTCTGTTTCTCTCTCTTTATTAGTGAATTAATTTCCTTATATTAAATAGGCGAAACGGGCAGCAAAGCAAAGCTCACGACTACGCGCAAATGTCCGTGCAAAACCGGGCCCCGCGTGTGCGAGCGTGGTGGTAAAAGCATCAGTTTTCGACCCCCAAGAAGAGCGAACAGGGCAAGATCTTCTCCCCCCCACCCTCCACTATCGCTAGATGATCATCCGTACGAGAAGCGCGGAACCTCTGGAACCTCCGGTGTTTTCCTGTGGAGCAAAAAACTCTTCCATCTCTGCCAAAAAGGAGAAACCGTTCCGATGTGCGGTTGGCGTGTGTTTTTTCTCGTTTTGTCTTCATCTTCAAGCCCAACGTGGAGAGCGTGGAAAAGCGGGTGTGCTTTCTGATATACGTTATGTACGTAGAGGAGGATCTTTTGCCGCAAAAGGAAAAGCGTTACGGCGGCGAAGGCGAATCGACGCAAAAGGGGGTTAGCTGTGCAAAACTGTGGAAAAGCAATTGGTGGCAGTGTGGCGTAGCAACACAACGCACAACACGAACGCGAAAACCACCCGTCCCGGTGCCGATGATTCTTTCACGCCAGTTGCCGAAATTCGCAAACCTCAATATCCATTCGGGCTCTCCATTTGGTTCTTCTTCCCGTCTTCCCGTAGCTCGGTGTGTGAAGCAAGCAGAGATTGGGTTTTCGGAAAAGTCGCGGTACGAGACGAAGTAAATGGTTGCGAAAAAATTGCAAACGGCCATCGACAAACTAGATCTTGCTCTAGTTCGTGCGGCAATGTGTGGGAATTGATGTAGAGAAGAAAACCCAACAGATCAAACCATCCACGGTAATCTTCTCTTCCAATTCCGCACTGCCAGGGGTTGTACAGATTGGACCCGCCATTGGTGTTGGTGCCTTTGTGCGGATCGCCTTGTGATCCCGGTATACATTATATTCTGAAGCACATTTGCCTGCAATCGATTGATCCGACAAGAATCGAGGTATGCTGCAGGGAACATTCATTTACCTAGTGCGCGAAATCGCATTGGATTGAAGCAAAGGAAGATAGCGGAGAAAATTGGAGCAATTTTCTCCTTCTACAACAATCGTATCGATTTCGTGTCAGGTGTCCATACCTGCAGGTATTCGCAGGTGTTGGTGTCCCGCGATCGCTCTTGAAGAATAGTGTTGCAATTTCTCAATTTCGCTAGCATCGTTTCGCCCTCTTCTGTTGTATCTTCAACTTCAACTGGGCCTCCTGGAGTATGGTTTGGGATATGCGAAACATGGTCGCCTCAGATGATGCAACTCCCCCCACTACCCATCAATTTAATACATTCGATGTTATTAAACCGATCATCCCTTTCTTTAATCACAGTTAACAAAGCAACCGAGCAGCAGCTCTTCGCGTGGTAATAACGAAGAAGCAGTGAAATAGTGCAGGAAAAGGAGAGTAACAAATAAAACCAGAAGCGTTGCAGAAGCAAAAAATCTTCTGTCACAAAGATACTTATCTCGAGCGAGCGAAGTTTCAAGGCCATTGCGTGCGCGGGTCCGACTTGTATTATCTGGTCCGTCCGTGAAAGTACACAGCCCCAGACACACGGAAAGTGCCACCACACTGCTGCTGGCGGAGACACCACAGTGCGAGCAAATCGACGATTGCGCGAGCGAGCGAGAGCGCCAAGTGAACGCGAGTTTGTGCGAACGCGAATCATTCAATGCGCGGGGGGCGGTCTGTCTGACACGGTGTGTTACTGCGTGTGCATCTTTTTCTCAGCTGGCAGGCGAAACGTCAAGCCTACGGTGTGCGTGTGTAGGTGCAATAGCATAGGAAAAAGCATAAAGAAATAAATAGTTCTACATCCGTGTGCCAGAGTGCTGTGCGTGGTTGGTGTTAGTGCAGTGGCAGTGTGTGCGCTTGTGAGTGGGTGCGTGTGTTTTTGTTGTTGTTATTGTTGCGTTCGCGCTGATTTGCAGTACCGCGGTCGCTTTCCCCGTGTGGGTTTTTTGTGTCCAGATTTTGTTTAATTAAGTAAAAAGGGCTAACATCCCGTGGCCGGGGCTCTCCCCCCCAAGTGGGCGTAACATCCGTGCATTTGCACGATCACGATCGTGTGCCACAGGAAGATCCCGCTGGTGCGTGTGTGTTTGTGTATTTGTTGGTGTGCAGTAAGTGTGCGTGGCAAAGTGCATTAGCGCGAAAATTACGTACGTGTGTCTGGCAGATAAAATCGGTGGATAATCTTCACTAAACTCTCAATGGAAGCGTGGTGTTTGAGAATAGAAGCTCATATAGGGTAAGTTGGTTGCGAAACAAACGTAGCAAAACTACAATCACAAACCGTCATCCATCATTTTTCGTTCCCGTGTTGTGGGAAATCAAAGTATTTTAAATATCCCGCCCCCATAACACTCATTGTCACCATCATCCCCGATTATTACTCACCGAAATGGGTTATCGTGTCGCGGTTGATAAGATAAGCCGATTATATCGGAAAGTCAAAGCCTGTCTTAAGGGCTTTGCTATAGGACCTGCATTTGCACAGCCGAAAGCATGTAACACTCTCCGATAAGTGGGCATAGTTTATGATTCACGCGTGTTACGAAGAAGCTATTGCTACTTCCCTTCGGGACAGGAAGCAGTGGTAATACGCATTCCTTATCACTGATTTCCCCACTTAATAAAGCCCTTTAAACCCCTTTCACGCGACGAGTAGAAGGAGGAAATTGCAAAACCATGCACCTTTAGTCTGTTTAATGAATGTTTCGATTGAATACAGTCATTCAAATGAACCTTCAGCGCAGTGTCATTCGTGCCTTGAGTAGACTCGCAAAAGTTTTATGAATCACTTAACAATGGGCCTTCAAAAGGCATGATCCTTCACTGCTTCTAGGCTCCTCGTTAAAGAATCATAAAGAATCATCTTCTCAAAACATTCATTAAGCACAACACTAGTATGAATCTTAATAAAAGTATACGAAGATTCAAATCTTAATCGGCCAGAGTTATTCATTCGACTTACATTTGAATCTAAAGTTGAATGAATCTGATTCAAATTCACCACACCGTTTTGCATAACTCTGCATGGACCATTTACCTGAATGATGCGTGTTTCTTCACCGGGCTATCATTTTATAAGGTCATATCATTTGAATAAGTTATACTTTCCAATTTTGCAAATTTGAACAACGCATCATTAAATATGGAAGCCGCGCCCGTATATTAGTTAATATGTTGCTGGTAATTATTAATCCGGTAATGAATCCGACTCTGCTGCTGATGACCCCACACGCATGAGACGCATCATAGCGCACGACCCCCGGAATGGGTATAAAAACGTTAACGATCGATATAATCTGATTCCGGAGCGCTTTATAACCCTAGACTTGCATAGATTAGGCCGCCCAAAACTCCGATCAAATTTCTTTCCGCAGAACGTTTGTGGTGTTCTTCGTTGAGGGGGGGTTTTCTACCTCTCGCTTACGGAGAATAGCGGATGTTGATTTTTTGTTGATGTTCTTTCGGCTTCCTGTCTCTCGTGCGCAAGGGCCCAATAAGAAATGTTGCCAATTTCTATCGGGCCAAGGTGTGTTCCGTTGTAGTTCACAGGTGATTTTACCTTCTCATCTCTGCGGCGTTTCTTCTCCTTTTGCTTCGGCAAATGCTTCACGTAGCGCGCTCGTATAGCTGGATGAGAACATTGCAAAAATCATCTAAAAAAAAACAAATGATCTAAATTCGGAGGAACGGGTCAGAGGGGCGTACACAACGATGCTCAATGTACGTCGTGCACGCCGGGATCTGTTGTTTGCTGGATGAAGAATCTTTTATTTTTTCCCTTTTTTCCTGTGCCTTGGGTTCTCCCGCCGGCCAACCCGCCTGGGTCCGCAAAATTATGCTCCGTATGTTCGGTGCTGCAGCAGTTGTAGACGCAGCAAACAACGTCTGGCGGGGCAATAGAGACGTGTGTGTGTGTATGTGTGACTGTGTGTTGGCAAAAATTCCAGGAAGACCGTATCGTTGGTGGAGATGGCAAAGCTGGAGTGGAAAATTTCCAAAAGTTGCAAAATAATTTGCAAACGTGCTAGAACCGAGAGAGGGAACGGATGGATTTGGAATGGAAACACCGAAGCATGGTTTGCAGTGATTTGGCAACTGTAGTACAGAACGCGTTGGAGTCCAGTACTCGTTGCGTGTTGCCATCCTACGTGTGTGAGTGATTTGTGTCTTGTTATGTACCAGTTTCGTAATATTAAGATCACTTGAAATTTAAAGCGAATTTTTGTTAATTTTCCCTTTTTCGTAACACTTGTCATCAGAAGTTTTTCGTATGTTTCTTAATTAATTTTGGAATATCATTTAAGTACCTCGAGTGTTGCTTTTATGGTACAGAGAAAAATGTTGGCTAAAATACAGATAGAGTTCATAAATATGCATGCAATTGTCCAGTAAGAAATGGAAGATTGGACTTACGCCAGGTTACATTAAATATTCATAGTACAGTTTGATAAGCATCTCGGAAAAATAATTACACACAAAACACTGCTCACAGCCCAATGTAAACCATAGACGCGAGAATGCAAAATGTGTATAAGTCCATTTGCTTTTGACACCATCTACCTCCATTTGTGAGCAAAAACAAAACAAAACAAAATTGTGCCTAAATTCCGCTCCAGCCCAATCTTCATTTTGCGCTACAAGATTTCGCTCTTGCTGCGTGCTTTGCGAAGATTTTTTTTTTTTGTTGTTACTTACGTCCACCACTATCCATTTGCAAGCGAAGCGTAGACGAATTTTATGAGGAAGAGATTTTTTCGCGAAATTAGATGATTAAGCGAAAAAGGTTCCTTGGGAGAGAGGAATTCTGCCGCCAGCAGTGCCGTTTGATAGCACCTGTAGCAATCGCTGTCTCGCACAAGCGTCGGAATCTTTTCGGTCGTTTTTTTTTTTGGTGCTAGTCTTTATACTGGCAAATTGTGCTTGCGGCGGGGAGTCGGATCGGATTTTGGGCTGTATCATATTGATCACCAAAGGAAGATCCATGAAATTTGTTTTCGAGTTGAAAACAAAGAAGCAAGGAGGGGAAAAAAACACACAGTAACGCTGATTTTAAGTTGAAGAAAAACAAATTTCTTCTATTTGCATGTACAACGAAGCATGTAAAGCATTTGTATCATAACATCATTAATTTGAGTAGTTATAGGAAAAAACATGCTTATTCAATTGATCCTTAAAAAATGAGGCAGACAATGTCTCTTTCAATGATCCCAAAACATTCCGTTATAGGACAGTAAGAGCTAGGATAATTTGAAACTGAAGGTGAAGTTACGAGTTGGTTACCAACGTTAAGTAAAAACAATTGATTTCGTGATTGTATTATGTGATTTGTTAGGAAGAATACGTGTTCTTATTGAATAATCTCTGAGATGTTTCAAGAAATAATCTTTCAAGTTCTGGAATTCGATAGGAATAGTATCATAAATTCTTTTGATAATTTTGCAAAATCTTAGCGCGACTAATAGTTAAACTCCTCAAGGAAAACTGAGACAATCCCAATACAAACTCCAAGACTTCCTTCAGAAAAATACTTAAAACTTACTAAAACAGTTGGCAACACTGCTTGAATACTGTGCAAAAATCTTAGGAAATGTTCAGAATAATCCGAAGATAAATTGCAAGAAACCCGGAGGAAAACTGGAGAAAACTCTGTGTGACGTAGTCCAATAGTCTTTTCAACGTTTCAAGCTGAGCGTATTATTGATGAAATTAGCTAGCTTATTGAATGTTCTACTGCGATACGATCGTTAGTAACTTAAAACTCGCCTGGGCATTTGTAAAATTCTTCCCACCTCGCTGATTACTTGATCAACAAATAGTGTAACGCCATCAACACCGGAACAACCCCAGGCCCGCCCGGAAGGAGGGTGCATGGTTTTCAAGCCCACCTGCAACGGTATTTGATTCATTGACCGCCTCCCTCTCGAGAAGGCCTTATGAGATCGCGCTAGGAAATCGGTTTGTTGCAAATGCGTAGCTAAACATCCGGACGCCGGTAGCATGTTACGGAAGTGTCGAATGCCTGAGCAAAACACATGTTTCTATAGAACCTGGAACTCCTTGGTGTGCAGCTTAAAAGGCGTTAGAATCAGAATGATGCAAGGTTTCAATGGGAAGATGTTAAAGAATTTTTGAATTTAATTGGAATGAAGCAGACACGAGGAGGGAATTCCTTGAGAAGTAGTTAGATTTCGTATGTGCATTAGAGCTCTATCGGAATTTTAGCTTCTTTAATAGGTTAGTAATATTCCTGAACTTCAGTGGTGCTAGTACTACTGCCGGTGTGTAATCAGCCAGTAAAGTCAATTAACGTGACCTACGGCTAGCATTCGCGCAAGCCACCTTTTGTCGATTGTGATATTTATGTGCGGTGCATTGCTCCACAAGTTAACCTTCTCACTACTCGGTGCTGTGTTGTGTTGGTTTAAAATTTTAACAATATTTCGCCCGTCCAACCGTGCTAGCCCTCGTACAAACAGCTGCTATGCAAACAGTAAATGCCGGATAACCGATCGCGATGACCTAGACACTGCCCAGCAGCATCGAAATGTATCGGTATAGTCCGTTTCAGTAAAACAGCGCGACAAATGGTGTGCATACCTCGCGATGTATCGATCACACAGACGTGAAGCATAGTCGTCGTACGTACGGTTTGTTTGGTCCATGTCCGTTGATTGATTTCCGCATCACGACAGCGACACACGACTCCCCCACCACACACGACAGCACTGGCATTCGACGACACACGGAGCGGATGATAATTAATTTACCAAGCTTTCCATTCGGCCTGGAATCGGCGGTACTGTCGCGCCATTAAATTCCTCCCCGGGAAGCGTGGTTCGTTTGCGGTGGCATATACAGGGAGCGAGTGTCGTCCGCATTAGGTTTCCCCCGGGGTTTGGTAGTGCATGCGTGCATATGGAGGAGGTCCATTCTTTTATCTCCATTCTATCGCGCCTTCCTTCGTCTCCGTCTTGCCTGCGGCCGGTGTTTATGAAATCGATACACGTGCAGCAACTCCATCCTGTGTGTGTGTGTGTGTGGGGCGGGTGGTGGTGGTGGTGTGTATTGTTTTACATCGTATCTAGTAGTTGTTTTTTTGCTTCTTCCATTTAAGCATTATATTAGCCCTCAACAGGGACGTGATTATTTCGCTGATCAAAACACCACGAATACTGTCCTGGAGGGTAGTGTGAGGTTGTAAAGGGATAGTGCGCGTGTCTTCCGTTGTTTTTTATTTTTCTTCAAGGAATAGTTGAGTCAGGGTCCATCCGCGTCCACCTGTTTCCATCTGCTCCCTTTTCGCGTGATTTATCATAACGGACGGAAAAGAATGCGGTCCCGGAGCAATAATTGTGGCATCATTTGTATGCAAAAACTTAATCCGTAATCGTTGTGCTTATCTTTCCTTTGCAATAGCTGTTTTTATTGTTTGTGATTCATTTCTTTGCTCCAATGGTTTGTTTCTACTTCGGTGCGTTTCTATAATTTAGGCGCCCCTCTCTCGCCTCTTGTGGTGAGGTAAGGCAAAAGCTCTTTCCGGTGGCGGTGTATCAGCTGTCCTGCACGGTAAATAAATATGCCGAATTGCAAAAGGTCCCCCCCCATTGAACAGTTGGAACGTGGGTTTCCAAAAACGAGAAAAGAGTTTGTCTCATGCTGTCTCTGGCTTTGGTACATTGCGTGATCCGTTGGCGAAGGAAAGGAAGTTAACTCGGTTTAGGTTGATTAAAGTTTCTATCGCATCGTACGGGGCGTTCTGGCAAAACTACTGCCATTATGCTGTTAATTATTCATTCGTTGTAGAGTGATTCATTTGTTTTGTTTTTTTTTTGTTTCCGAACTGTTTAATATGCCTGAAATATTCTGCCAACCGTGCCAAAGTCGTGCAAGTAATATTTAATAATTTGTAACTCCGATGAGAAGTTTTACAGGGTTTTCACAATCGATAGAATATGCTGAGCACAACTTACAGAATTGCCCGCATGAATAAGATAAACGGGAAGATTGTTCGTAAAACACAAAACACTTTAGTGAATCGCAAAAACACTGGACATGGAATCGTGTACAAAGTTTAGCGAATGCCAAATCAGTCAGCCTGTTTACGTATAGACGGATTCAAGAGTTGAAATACAAATTTTGAACAAATGATGTACAGAATAGGCAATTATCATTTATGTTATCCGTTTTCATTCCAGGTCTTAAATTTAATCGCAAAATAATTATTTTATGTCTCAACTCTTGAATCCGTCTATACGTAAACAGGCTAGTCGAAATCACTAAAATTGTACACACGATTTCATATGTTTTACTATCAATCTTTCCATTTATCGTATTCGCTTACGCGTATCAGTAAGGTCAGGTCGCCATATTGCTATCTATTGTGAAACCCTGTAAACTCCTACAATCGTCACTTTGCTAATTTGTACTACTGTTTGGTCGGACGCTTTTGGTATCTTTTGGAAGAGAAATTAATCCCTGAACCCTCCTAGCAGGACGAAGAATAAATACTCGACAAACCACTCCACGCCAATTAATCCTTTTCTAATTTCTCCCAACACACCGCGCTACTAAAGGGGGCCAAAATGAGGCACCCACGGACTTGAATTTACATTGCCCGCGATGCATCACCGTCCAAACACCGCCTGTGTTGGGTGTACTGTTTAAAATGTAAACCCCGTTATTATGTGGCGACCAGGTTGACCCGATTGCCTGCCCCAAGGTATCGTGGAATGATTCATCGTTCCTCACACACACACACAGGCGCGCGCGCCCCTGGCTCCAGGGGTTTTCGTGGGGCGTCGCCAGTAAGCGTGTTATAGCGTGTGGTTCTCGGCTAGTCGACCCCTTCGTCGATTAGTATAGCCAAATGCTCCACCAAACCATGGGAAGTAACGACAACCACGAAAAAAAAGCACCCCGCGTGCAAATATGCGTCATCCTGCTTTGAATAATTCGCTAACAAGCCACATGTGTAGACAGGTTATGTTATAATACGCTTACATTTGGCAGTGTGTGTGTGGTTGTCGCCCCGTGGACGTCGTACGCCACCCAACGAAGAGACGACCTTGAACGACACCACATGTCTTC
Organism: Anopheles moucheti; assembly: GCF_943734755.1. Taxonomy (NCBI): domain Eukaryota; kingdom Metazoa; phylum Arthropoda; class Insecta; order Diptera; family Culicidae; genus Anopheles; species Anopheles moucheti. Next base: position 9,520,239 of record NC_069141.1, on the reverse strand, counting down.
TTTTGTTTGCGGTGTCTGACAAATGCGCGGGCCACATCTTCATGCACGTGACCGTCAACAGGAAAAGCCTCCGAAGGACGAACCGAGATTGGCAGGCTAGAAGAGGATCAGCCACTCAGCGCGAGCACCACAAATTGCGTCACACGACGAGTTTGCTAAAAGAAGATGAAAGACCAGAAATTCTTAACCGCCACCCTGCTAAATGGCCACGTGTCCTTTTGTGGCGGTGTTCTTCAGGAACAAAAGAAAAAGGATACGTCAAAGCGCCCCGTTATCCTCTCGGAAAACCGACCACACAACCGGACGATCTAACGACGAAGGACGCATTCGGGGGAGAGTGATGTCTAATTCTATTATGCCTCCTCTGTACGGGGTAGTTTTTGCAAGTGATTAATCGAATTTTGAAGCCTGCGAGTCAGCTCAGGATCATTTATAAGCAACCGTGTAGTTTCGCTTGGTTGAACGCACACGGGTCCGGTTGGTATCCTGATGCTTTTGGTGACTTTTAAGGCCAGCGCTCAATTTAGAGAATGATATTCTGATAGTCTTCTTGCTTGCTTCAGAGTACACATGAAAAATCGATTTACCGACATATGCTTTCAGGCTTCCCGTGTATGTTCCAAGGGTTCAAATTTCTGGGGGACATATGTAGCCGTCTCTTCCGGAATGTCACATTTAGCGTTTTGTTTGGTTATGAAACTTTATGTCATCTTCACCAAAAACGCAACGGTCGGGGTCGGGACACATGCTACGAAGCTACATGTATTTCCGCAACGAATGGCCTTACCCCGCTGGGATTCCCATTCTGGTGTGCGTTTTAATTTTTGGACGTAACTGGAGAAAGTGTCTAATACGAGTGACGCCCCCCCATTTTTGGCCATCTGTTGCTCCGGCATTGAGGTTTGCATTGAGGTTTGGCCCAGAGTATTAATATATTTCAGATCGATGTAGCTTCTCTTTAGTGTCAATAGATATAGAATTACGCAAGTACATACATAGGAGAGGTACATAGGAGGAGTCATCAGAGTGTTCTAAGCTAATGTATGGACACACTGTTGGCTAATCAACGAAAAAAGTGGCGAATTCTGAAGGTTTCGGTTAGAATTCTTTTTGCAAACACACCGTGCCTTTGTATATCGTTTCAGCACTGTTTACATTGCATGGCGAAACAAACATAGAACGCATTAATGTTCTATAGTCTAGACAGTAGGAAGAATGGTGTGACTTGGTATTTCCAAAAACAAAAAACAGCTCTTCAAAACTTTCGTAACTCCTTCGATGTTTTTTTTAGTAATGTTGAGTCTGTAGTACGAATAGAAGGCGCAAAATTTTGGGAAACAGTTAATTACATTCTAGACATTGAAATGGACGTCAAAATATTATAACAGCAGCGATTAACCTTGTCCTTGAAAGATATTAGGTTAGTTTGGCTTTTTTTTGGTGTTGGTTCGTCTGGCGTGTAACAGATATCGCACATGACAAAAGCGACGGCCTTGAGAGTGAAATGGGTTGCATGTGAAAGCCCAATGAATCCGTTTTTGATTTATGAATGTGTTCGTCTAGACTTGCATTGGGCGGACATTCCCGAAAACATACTGAGCGTCCTCACGACGGTAGTATAGGTTCCCGCTTATGAACTTTAAAGCTGATTAGTTTCGACCCACGTCAATTAAGTTTTACAGAATTACCTTATAAATTATTTTTATTAGTATTATGTAAATAATAATATCTCTATAATCTACCTGCGTGCAGTATGTTTACCTTGTTTACAATACGTCGTAAATCATACGAATCGATAAATCTGAAACTATTTTAAAGAAATCCTAACCAGACTCTGAGTAGCGGTCTTTCATTTCCTAAATAGATTTTGTCCAAACAACGAATCAACCACAGACGCGCGCTTCTGGAGAAGGCGCAGCAAAAGGAATGGAGAGGGATTTTTGAAAATTCGCAACTCGGCGTAAAATTAGCGTGTGATATCTGCAAAACACCGTGCCACCGCGATGTGTTTACATTTGCGATTCGGTCATAAATAAACAATGGCAATCCCGCGACCGCCGCGAGAGTACTGAAATCGGATCGGCCGTGCCGAAATATTGCACGCATTTCGAATTTACAGTTGCCGCGCCATCGGGTGGGGTGGGGTCCGCATTGTGAGTTAATGAAATAAGGCACGATCGATGTGGATGTGTGGTTTGATGTATCAATTAAGTCATTCTTGACATAAACTTAGCCGGAACGTCCATGATGGCCAACTTCAGTAGGGTTTCGCCCAATCCGGCATTAGCATGGGCGCATCGCGTGCACTTCTAATCTGTGTGTAATCGTCTCACGGAAACGAACGACTATCGTAAAGACGGCGTTGGTTCCGGTCACCGATGGTCCGGTCAACGCATGGTTCATCTGCCTGTCTGCCTTCGTGCGTGCCAATGACGCACGATAGTGGAGGCTACCACATACAGTGGCACTCACTGATCAACGCAGCAGAAGTAGCGTTCTGCTTCGCGGCAGGCCTGGCTTGGGGCGCATTCGCACCGTTCTTTCTCGTGCGTTCGCTCACTGCGCGAGCAAAGTGCACTGACCGGGAGGCGGGTTGGAACTACTGCCAGGCCGGAAGCGGACCACCACCGGGAGTCCACCGTAGCGAGTAGAAAGATAAATGCGAATGCGCCTACGCAAAATTGTTTCCTTTTTATTTGCATTTCACACCGGTACCGGTTGGACACGCTCCCGCAATCGCGGCACGTCGTTCTTCAGTGTCCATATGCAGTTGCCACTGTACGTTTTGTTTCGTTTCTGGACACATTTTCCAAATGAAATAATAGCTCAATAGCTGAACGTATTATTGGATATTTGCCAGCAATATTGTTCGAAGGAAGTGTTTGTCGTCGCAAAAGTGGCATTTGAGTTCCAATTTGCCTTTGGCCTGTAAGTCCTTGAACACCCTGTGTAGACTAAACGCATTATGCATGTATGTACAAAGGTGTCGTACTTCGATTGCCGATTGGCAGTCGGCTGTTAATGCATCTGCAATGTTTTTATAATGGTATTTGCGCAGCTTTGTTTGGACGCAACCACTTTCATCATATTGTTGAAATAATATATTAGTCAATATATGATGTCGCTTCAACAGGTACATGAATGGGGAAAACACACACACTTCATTCATTGTTCAATCCTTTTTAGTAAAAAAATATAGTTTTCATTTCACACGAATTGAATGTGAAGGTTAATTGTTGGTTGGAGATATTTGTTCATGTCTGCTGATTAGAAGTAGACATCTTCAAACCAATCTTCCTGTAAGTACTATCAATATCCAGTAGTTAATGAGTTGTTTTATTTATTTCCAAATGTTGGATAGGTCAACATCAGCTCAAACATAGAAATTCGTTGTACTAATTGAATTCCTTTCAAGGATTTGTATCCGAGATAAAGAGCTACAATAAAGATTTAACTCACTCATGAAGATTTCAACAATTTCAAATGAGCGAAATGAGGGGAGTTGGAGCTGTGACATTCAGCTCACGATTTAAATCGGGAGTTAACTCACATAAGAGTTAACTCATGATTTGAATCGTGAGTTGAAGGTCGCGTTAAGGAGTTAAATTGCAAAACAATTACAAACATTCTTGTTGGAAATTTGAATTAACTCACTCCCTCATTCGTTCATTGTCATTTGCTATTCTTCATAGTTTTTTTCAATGTTCATCCTTCCAAATTAACTTGATTGCATAAGAGCACGAAGATGTTAATGAAGAATTAAGCGTAACTCTCACCAATGTAATTTACACACGCTTATTAATACGTGATGATTGATGTTTGTACTTATTGAGCCTCAAAGTACCGCTCAAAGCGGCACCAGTTGCACCGGCACACGCTTTCCGGGGTGTCCAACAACAGCCCCGCCTTGCATCTCCTGTTTCCAATATCAAAGTGCAACGGCTGCTGCTAAATAATGAACCCGCTTTCAGTCTGTGGTTTCCTCAACCCATGTGTGAAATGCAATCAAGCTTTTCCAACTTTCCCAAACCTAATCTGCCGCCGCTGCAGCAACCTTACTGTGCTGGGTTGCGTACGTGAAAAAGTGCACTCCAAAACCCACACTGCCCCTCACTTTTACCCATTCGCTCCGTCTCTTGCAACCTCCTCCGTCCTCCCCGCGTTTACTCCCGTGGCCTTGCATCAGTGCCGAAAATTTCTAGTAAGAGAAATGCACACCGGGGAGTGGGTTGGGTTTGGTTGGGGGCAGGTTGGAAAATTTCTCCTTCCCAAGTTGCAACATTCCCCAACGCGCGCGCACGATGTCGATATTGGAGTTTGGTGAGACCCGAGCGAGGGAGAAAGCAAGATTAAAGAAACACAGAGATGCCCCAGAGTGTGTGCTTCCTCTTTGCCTTGCCAGTGCCGTTTCTTTTCCGATGTTGCTTTTTTTAGGACTTGCTCGCTCGGTAAAACTGGTGTCATGCCAGGCAGAAGTGAACGCTTTGTCCGCTTCCGAACTGCAGTCTAACGACGGGAGAGAGCCCCACATGCACCTTCACGAGTGAGGCGAATTCATCTCGCCGGCGTTTGAACGATGGGCTTTCACAAAATACAGAGATTGCAGCGTTTTCGGGGAGGTGTTATCTTCGTCCAGTTGCCGCTGGACCGAAGTTTATGGCACAAAACGCCACAGAAGTCAGCCGGGGCTTCGGTTGGTTAAGCTGATGTTGTAATACCAAAGGTTGGCACGTGAGCCGGCTCTTCCAAAATGGGTTCGGTTGAAATATCAATTGGAGAGTAGGAGAGCAGATTGAAGTTAGTGATGCTACCAAAAACGCATGCAGTGTATTGCTTTTCTCAGTATGAGCTTTCGTACTAATTAGGGTAATGGCGTGGTTAGTTTCAAAAAACGTTGTATGTTCCAAAGGTTAATTGTTTGTTTGAAAATATGTTTCAATTGAGGGTGGTGCGTTATTTATATACAAACATATTCATTCGTCTAATGCATAATAAATCTTGCTCTTCTTCAGTTTTGTGACATGTATTTTGCCAACGTCTCCCAGTACCGGTGATATTACCTCTGTCCGCATTTAAGCCCGAGTCAACACCCGTCTTAAGGCGGAACGAATGTGATCAGGTTGTGAACAGATTGCTCTCAATAATTCTCCTGTGCGGTTAGCCGAGATGGGAAGGAATTGAGTAGGTTTTAGAAGAAATTATGGAGGTCCTATGTTGGACGTGCATTTTCACTTCTCGCTAAGCGCTTCCACTAACTTCGTCGCGCACTCGGCGCGACCCATCCCCAAAGGATGGACCACACATGTTGGACAACAACTCAACTAACGCCTACCGAAAACGTTTGCCGACCGGACGATGATGTATGGACGTTCAGGTTTTAAACGGTTTGAAACATATCGCCGGGTGAAGAGGCGTGCGCGCGCGCGCTCTCGTGAATTGCGCCCGATCAGTGTTTGAGCTCTCGTAGCAATATTGATGAGATGTGTCCTGTAAAACGAACTCGAACTGTGCTTGGGAGTGCGATATACGCATCCTAGGTACTACTTAATCACACAATTAAGCTGTCATATTTTATCAATTAGCTTGTGCTACTCCCCACAGTTATGTGGTTAGACCAGGTTGTTCGGTGGAAAGAGTTCACCCGGCTTCACTAGATGCAACCAAATTATCCATTTACTAATGAGTAGCCCTTTGCAAAACTCATGTATGTGTGAATCGAGGCTTGAGAAATAAAATTAATGATGTAAGGTTTAAATATCACTGGCTCTGAACTATTCGTTATGGTTTGTTTCATGCGAATGAGATCGACTTCCATGGAAGTAGAAAATTATCATTTAGTAAATAACATAATTCTTGCGAATCATAATTTGTTTCGTTCGACACACGCAAAGTTTGAACGTTAATCCAATGGAAAATTTCTATATTTTCTGCTTTCGCACTCTAGTCAGATATTGAGCGTACCTAAGCCTTCAAGTATTGCTAGCTTTATACTACACCCTTCCCATATCCGATGTATGATTTATCTCGCGTGTCTACTACGGCAGATTTTCAACGCGTTTTTCTTCCTTTTTTGCGAACATAAAGACAAGTAAAAAAAAACCATTTGCCAAAATTATCTTTGACACTTTCCCTTTGGAAAGTTTGCCTACTACGCGCCTCGCCTACCACCAGCCCCAGCCGCCGGCAATTGCGTGCGTTTGAAGTAGCGGATGACCCAACCCGTCCTTTCGAAATGCACATTTCAAATCAGTTCAAACCCCCCTCGCTGCTGCAGCCAGTGACTTTCGATTTCCGACAGGAACGGCAAAATGAGAGCAATACTTTCGAAATTTATTACACCGTGCCGTAATAACTCATACGATTGAGCGTTCGATTTTCTTTTGCCAACTTTGCAGTAGTGATGTTTGACGATTGATTGTTTCTTGTGCAAGTGTCAGTGGTGTGTTTTTGTTGTCGTTGCAGTGATTGAGAGGGTTGAATAAGGTCGGATTCTACAGCTGGATGCAGGGTGGGTCTTGTTTTTGCGCCCTTACACGTTCTTCTATTGGAGAATTGTGACAAGTTATCGAATTTAGTTCAGACTATCAAGAAATAAACTCCCCCAACTGTCACATCCTCGTTTACATCTCTCTATTGCTAGCAGACAGTTAGTCACTGGTCTGGTTTTGTCTGTTTAGCTGTAAATGTATCATGCTGATCGGAAATGGCGAATGATTCACTTTACACCCAATAGGGAAATTAGTCAGTACTATGGAGAACCAGCATTGGATTTGGGGAAAAAACACTCACTCTAGCACGTCTGATTCATTTTGCCCACGTTCAGTGAGTAAGAATTTTCGCACGCATTTGATGTTGAGCGAATTGTTGACAACTTGTTTTGTTTTACCGTGCATCGTGTATACAGTGTACTAATTGTGTTGTACACTCACACACGTTACTATAACTGTGTTTACAGATAAAACTTTTAGGAACACACTGCTCTTAAGTGCTCATGGCTGTTCTTCGTCTAATTATAGGAGTTTGTAATGTATACTTCCGCGGTGGCCCGATGGTGTATTGGTAGCGTTGCCGTCCTTCACACGACAGGCGCCGGTCAAAAATCCCATCCAGACCGTAGCAATCTGTAGATTTTTTTAGTAGTAAGCCAGACTAGAACCAGTCAATGACGTAGTTACGTTGTTCGGTCAAGAATAGGAAGATTGTGTATACATCCTATGCAAGATAAATCCCACTGTTTTGTCTACTCAATAATCAAACTTTTTACACTACGATAAACATAAACATAACAAAACAACAAAATGCTGGCGCACCTGTTTCGGTTTTTCCCACATTTCCCTTTTGTTGATGATCGTGGACAGATGTTTGATTATGATCTTCGCAGTGCAACCCTTTTTGTTTGCAGGTATGAACGGGGCAAGTTCTCGTCCGATACACTTTGCTTACGGTCGCTGTCAAAGGCAGGTCGGAAACGTGTGTCTGTAAAACCCACATTTCAAGTGTTTCCGTCTGACCGAATGATGACGGCGTGCCACTCACTCCCCCGGCGGGTGGACCACCGGGTGGTTTTCTAACAGAAGAACGTTCGACACCCCGCGTTGTCTGCGCCATCCTCTGATGACCTCTAATAAATCACGTTAAATGCGTATCCCCCCCGTGTGTGTGTGTGTGTCCGCTATTGGGGACGGCCCCACCATCTGGACGAGTTGATTGTTAGGGTGTGGTGGGTGCTACCGGCAGTTATCGAGCGTGAAGATGCTTCCGAAACCCCGCTCGTCCATTTGGCCCCCTAGGCCAAGCTGTCCGTGTTGAAACGTAAAACCACGGATAGATGAATACCTCGTTTTTTATATTTTATTTTTATCGTGGAACGATTAAAGCCAAACTGCTGCTGCTCGCCTCGCGAGGTATGGCGTATCTTGTGATACCGTACCGTACCGCTCTCAATTCATTGAGACGTGGGTGAACTCGTGTGTCATCAGGAGCCAAGTGTGTCTGCCCTAGTAAGCGGATGGGTTAGATACCGTCCTGGGTAGCATAGATGCTAGAATTTATGTTATAGAACTGTAAGCTGATACGCTACACTCTGTCCGAAGATCACCGACAACTCGACGTTCATTCCAATTTTTATGACATCCGTGATATGTGGGTTTGGTTGAACGAATAAAACAAAAAAACAGGTTGAAAGTGATAGCGGTCTTCGAACGAGAATAAGTTGACTACAACTTGCGAGTGCTATCAACGAATCTACAGTGTAATCATGTTTGCGATGTTCGCAATTAATTTTCCATAAATTGTGCACAAGCGGAACACGCGAGCTCTAATGGTGCGCTACTTGCATGCATTTGTGTGATATATTGTGTTACCCAGTAAAGCCATAATTCGTGCATTGAACAGTAGTTCCTATCGGGGAGTCGGAGGGGATCCCATTGTAGGTCGGAAGTATGTCAACTAAAAAGGGTCAAAATGGAGGTATTGCTTTCGGTTTTACTGTTCACAACTGCGCTGTTGTGCCTGCTCTTTGGTGGTAAACCAATTCATAAGTTGTAAATGGCATGTTGTGTTTAGGGCTTGAGGAGACCTAGACATGAAAACCGGGACACTTTCAATCAAGTCCAGAGTCTCCAAGGCATTCTTCTGTATGCCGTGGCACGCATTAGAAAGCAACAAGAGCAACATTAGGTTGTCGAGTTGCCGAACGATGCAATTACATGCCGCCATTGTGTAGCTTAGCAACAGAAATAACAACGTCCCAAACGTAGCAGTCGGGTTTGGTTCTGTTTGGATGCATGCCACCCTCCACAAGGCAGGGGCTCCCCAACTGTTCGGGGGGAAATTAAAAGTTTATAAAGGTCAAGTTCGTTGCTTCCAGTTTGGTTTCTCCTCACTGCTCGTCACATTGGTTGGTTCGTTTTGCGGTTTCCGTCCCCGTGCCAATCATCAAGAGTCTGCGGCGTATCGTCTCCACATCACAGACAGCTGTCATCCTCATGTAGATCTGTAGTCTCACCCGTATCTTCGATCAAAACAGTTGGCATGTTCTAATTGGATGCGCGCGTGCTCGCGCTTCTTTTCCCCTCTTTTTTCCCGGTTTTTCCTTTCGTTGCAGGTACTAATTAAAATATCCTCGACACCCGGAGGTCGACCGAATATTTTTCCCCAAGCCGCTTCTGTTCTGCCATGCCGGGTAGTCGTTCCAGTAACAACGATACCGAGCACAACAGGTCCCCTAGAGAGAGCGGCGAGGATTCGGAGGATGAAAGTGAAATTCTAGAGGAAAGTCCCTGCGGAAGATGGCTGAAACGGAAGGAAGAGGTACGTAAACGGAGTTGGGTGGGGTGGGGAGGACCGATTAATGAAGCCGTTGTGAAGATGGGGTAACTCCATAAAGCATCAGTTTTTTGGGGACTCGGGAATTGTCGACTGTGTAATAGTGCCGTATCACGGTCCCATACGGTGTGATCCGGCTGGTGGATCGCGCGGATGTCTAAGGTCCGTGTGCAAATTATGGTCTGGCCGAGTTAACGATCTGCGGCATCGTTTGCTTGGGCGTGCGTATTCCTTCCCTCTATTGTGTGTTGAGTTGTTTAGAAGCAATTTTTGCAAAATTAATTTGACCTTTTGTCAGCATCTTTCGGTTGATAACAGCCGCATTGTGGCGGTTCTGTTTGATAAGCAGCTGGCGGCATTCTTCAGCTAGACGGCAAACAAAACATGAACTAACCATCCGTTCACATACACTGATTTTGAGCAGCTTTTTTTTTGAAGGGTTCGCTAACATACAATGTGATGTTATACCCCACCAGAGTGCCGTGTATAGATTGTCTGGAATGGACACCGGTCAGCTCCAAAACGGATCAAGCGTCATTCGCTCGCTCGCTAGCTGTTGTATGTTTGCTCCATGAACAATCATTCTATTTATTCACTTTGTGTGCTAACCATCGGCACGGGTTTCAATGGGCCACCGGTAAAAGAGAACAGTGATTTATAAACTTCAACTATTCGGAACATTTCCGCTTCGCTATTCTCCGCAACCCTATTTCGCGAAAGGCGAACCGGCCAAACAGATTTGGCTGCTGTGTCGTCGTACTTTTTGTGTTTGCTGGAAGCAGGGAAGGTTCACCAGTTAACACATGTCTTTAGTCATCGCCGGATCGCCGGTGAAAACCATTGCTGCAGTGATTCATTGCGCAGGGTTTCCGCAAAGCAGACTGAATCGGTGCTATTTTATAAATGTTTTCGCTTGCCGCGAACAGCCGTGTGCAATCGGGTAAGCTGTTATGCATAAACTTTGCCTAATGAAAACACTTCCAATTAGTCCATAAATTAAAGCATTAATTGTCATATCCTTTGCCCGGGGGCGAAATATAACTTCCGGCCCGATAAAACAGAATGACGAACGAAATGGTGAAAATCGTTCCGGATATGTAAGGCAAAACGAGAGCATTCCATTTCCGGTTTGCGTGGCATGCGTAGAGCATTTGTTAGAGTTGCACGTCAGTGACGCACGCACACGCGTGTATTCCCGGAGTTGCTACATCTACGGCAATTGGAATGTTTGGAATAGCTTTTATTTCGGATGAATTTCGATCATGTGATTGCATTCATTGTACTTGCAAATTGTTGTTCGATCGATGCCACGGCGCATTATTTTTCTTTATCAACAAGATTTAGGTTTCACACGACACTGGGTGCAACTGGGTGTATTTGCAAAATGGTAATCCATGACCCTGCTCCGATGCTTGATACCTCCTCGAGCAGGAGATTTCTTGATGCAGTGTAATCTGAACCGATTTCGCATCTGTGTCAACTGCCACTTTGTAGCGCAATCGATCGAAAGCAATGACTGCAGTTTATCGATGTTTCTTTACCTCTCTTCTCGGATCTCCGAAGTCACGTAAATACTGCAATGGATTTTTTTTCTGTCCAATTCATAGTCTTGAGCACTGATTTTTTGCCTTACCAATACTTAATTTAATTCTACATTTTAATGTTTGTGTTTATTTGTATTTTGTAGTGTTGGATAATTCAGATTAAGATTCATTAAATTGAAGCTCTATTCCAAAGATTTTTAAATCCTCAGAGATTCCCGAACCCTCCGAGATTCAAGAATCCTCAAAGATCTTAAATCTATTGAGAGTCGGCTTCTGATTTGAATGACTCCTCATTCATATGATTCGCAAAAGATTCAGTATGCACCACACTAGTATTTTGATGGTTTGTTTAAGACATAATGTACTGTGCTTAATGAACCTTTTCAAAAGAGTGATTTAAATCACAAATCGTTTCTCAAAAGATTCATTAATCCCCAGAGCAGTGATACCGTTTGAATTGGTCGATTTTTGGCAACTGAGACCGAGAGAGGGACCTGGGGTTGGTGTACATTCTGGACAAGCTCGTAGGTGGAGATCATAAATCTTGGATGGTTTGTGAGTTCATGATGCATGATTCAAGAAGATTCATGAATGTTTGAAATAGATTCAGATTCTTTAATTCAGTTGAAAAATTCATCAGATTCGTGTATCTCAATTCTCACCCAACACAATACGCAATACAGTACCTTCTTTAAGCCGAAGAAAAGCGGAGTACGAAAACCCTTTTTTAAATCCATTTCAGATACCATTCCTTCGTAATTAGCTTATAAACCATTCCGAAGATAAAACCGACATTGTGGACCTTCTTTATATCCTCAAAGAAAGCAGAAAGAAAGTGATAGTGAAAAGGTGTAAGAGATGGGGTTCCTAGGGCCCTGACACAAATTACTACCGCTCTAGCGTAATGGTCATCCCGCTGAACTGTTTCATTCTGCCGCCTTTAACAAGACACCTGATCGTAAAAGGATGGTCGTATATAATAAGTTTATTGTGTCCGTGTTAGATATCGCTTGTTTGGTTGATACTCCTTAGGGGGAAAAGTGTCTTCATGGGTAGAAAAGTACCGCCAGGGGAGAACGTCTTGCCTCGGTTGCGCGGGCGAAAATGAACATCCTGAGAGACGGCAGCGTTACTACATTGGCAATGCATTGGTGGACATTATGTCTGGTCTGGTATTTCTTGTCCACGTCCATAAATTACTTACTGCAGGGGGGGCACTTGGAAGAGCGGCAGTGGCGGAAGCGTTGCTGCACTTTGCATTAAATCCTGTTTCGTAGGCGTACAAAAAACTGCATTCAATGAGTGATTTATAAACATCGCAATCCTCCTTCGCTTTTTCTCGTGGCGCGATAAATTATTCCCGAAGCAACTGCTCACTGAAACATACCGTGAAGGAGTAGTGTCTGCGTACTGCTGTTGGGACAATCGGAATAGCAAATGCAAGCTTAAGCCAACATCATAGACAAGTTCGCTGTGGTATGGATCTTGTAGTGATTGAATTGGTATGCATTAGAGCCGTTCGAAGCGTGCGGAGGTCGTCGTGTAGGCGGCGCACTGCTGCTGTGAAGATATAAGAGAGCAATGCTCGCACAGAATGTGCGCATAATTTCACTGTGCAGCGAGGTACTTTGGGAGTCAAGTGGACCGGATAGAACGGTATGACAGGAGGATGGCACTGTTGCTTCTAACATTGTAGCATCAAGAGCACAACAAGCTGCGAACCATATCCAACAACCGAAAACCTGCAAGTGAAGAAGGTGACGGACTCTTCCCTCTTACGTTGACCATCGCTAATAGATGCACCTCCTATAAATATCTGTCCTCCTATGGTGGGCCCGCATCAACGTCGGGATGCGGGAAAATGCGCTTAATAGACCAATAATGGGTGCTGTAAAATTTCAACTATTTCCCCATTTCTCTATGGACCGCGCATCCATCCATCGGCAATTCGTGTGGGTCCCCGAAAGGCTTCCGGAAAGGTGCGAATGATGGCGTGTGGGTATAGACACCTTCGCACACCAACACCGAGAGTTATGTTGGTTCTTGCTGTTGTTGGGAGCGTTAATTTTGCATGAAGTCGCCGAAGCCTCCACACCACGGTGCTTCATGTCTCCGATAGCTACACCCGGTACGCACATCACATCGTTAAAGGAAAGCAACGTCCGCAATAATCGGTCGGTTTTTTGAAGGCGGTAGCGTCGCACGTATGCTGCATTCGTAGCAGTCACCATGGGTAGTAGAGACCTTTCTAAAAATAGTCACAAAATCAGCATTTGGTCTCGTTCGTTGGACGCGTGCGGAGTGCGTGGTTAGGTTGTTTGCGGGGGCCAGCTCTGGTGTGCGTATTTGCGTGTATGTGCGTCGGTTGGCGAAGACGCCTAAATCTTCTCCCGCTATGCGTCTGGCATGTTAGTACGTATCTCCTCAGGCTACTCATCGAGCCCTAAGCGCATTGCCGCATGTCTTTGGACCTCAACCCCGATTGCCGCTGTCGGTCCTTTGGTTGAAGTCGTACCATGACATGACGGTTCTGGTGGCGGTGCCATAAGCTTCGGACGGAACGGTGAAGCGATGACTGAACCAAACCGGCACCCGAGAATGTCTTGGGAAGGCAAACAACAACAGCAGCACACACAAAAAAAAAGTTACGCAGTGTTTACGGAACCTCGTTAGACCTAAGTCTCTCACTCTCGCAAATTAATTTTTCCTTGTGTGTTCATTCATTACATTTTATGTTAACCATATGCAAACCGGGCACCGCCTCGTCGTGATGCAGTTGGCAATAATGGGAAATACGCATGAAGGTGACGGATGGGGGAAAGCATGAGTCATTGATACATTGTGTAGCGAATAGATGAGTGGCTTGGAGTTAAATATGCCGCATCATAATTTCGCTTTGTTGGAGAGCATTAGCAATTTATGTGGTTTTGTTTTAAAAAAGAATCTAAAGTGATTCTGTTACTTCTTCCACACATTAACGTTGTGGAGACATCCATGACTATTTGATGATGGCCATCAGGGTTCAGCTACATTGCCTTCTCTAGCATACGACGCATCATCCATCAGCTTGATTACGAAGTTGCTTGGATGTTCGCCTCTTTCACACCATCCCAACTTGCCGGAAACTTGTGGACCACAACCCCGAAAAAAAAAACGACTGGCCAGGAAGTACTTTCTGGAATGAGAAATCTCATTGCACACATCCTGGCACATCCGTACCGTTTGTGTGGGTCCGAACCCTGTCTGCTTCCGTTGCGCACATTATGGAGCTGAAAGGGGGATTTTTAGATCTGTGGAGGTATCGCCAAGATTTTTTTTTAGGAAAAAACCAACGAAAAAAACATCCCCCCTCTGCCGCCATCATTTGGCGGACACCGAACTTGCGCTTCGTTCCGAAGCTCGGGACCGATTTCGCGCGCGCGGTTGCAAGTCAAGGCCATGGAATTGCTTTCCGCTTCGACAGGTTCGACGGATCTATTTATTTCTATTTATTGTGTTGTGTGTTATATTTTTTTTTCTCCACCACGCGCACCCTGTGACGAAACACGGCCAGGGTTTCGCATGTTTGTGGACGCACACGAGCACACACATGCCATGCCAAAGAAAGTGCAGACATCACGCCCCAACACCACCGCCGCTTCTGGTTGCAGAAGGGAAAAATGTGCGCCAATGGCGGCTGTTGGGGGCAAACGCTTGGTCGCTGACTTTTCATGAACTATTCGCCTTGAGTCATTGTGATGGTGGTGCTGGCCAAACGAACAAAAAAAAATGAACGGAATCGGCCAACGAGCAGAAGAATGTCAGGACGCATCGGTCGGTGTTGTAGAAGGAACGCACAGAAATAAAATAAAAAAAACCCCGACCACATATTAAGGTCGTAGCGTGTGGTGCAGTGATGGACCTACAACAACTTTCTCCATGGTGAATTATCTCTCGCTCTTGCTTTTGTTGCTTTCCTTGCTGCGTTTTATTTTGCTTTTGCTCCCTTTTTATACGTTTCATAGTAAACAATCGCGTGCATCGTACATTTTGATAAAGCCAAGTTGTATAAAGCAAAAAAGTTTAACGATGATTGCCATTACAGGGTTTGCCAGGACAAACAGTCCACTCGTCCAGCAAATTATTGAATTGAACAGAAGATGGCGTTGACATGTTCGATAGTGCTATGGAGCGACGGTAGAATGTTGTTGCTGGCAACGCGGTTGCTATGGATTTGACAGAAGCTGCTTTGCTATTCGCTGTGTACTTTGCTAGTTGGCGCTAGTGCTGCCAGCAACATCATTATACGATTGCTCTTTATTTCTGCTGTCAACGCCATCTTCCGTAAAATTTAGTAACTCACAAAGAGAGTCAGTTATATACCTGGACAAAACAGATTCTGAATGAACTTGTCTATATAATGGTCGAAACCCCTGTATTATGTTCTCATCATATGTTTCTACTTTATCAAATAGCTACATAAAAGTGTCCTCAAAGCCATTTTTTCTTTCCCATGCTAGTGAGACTGTTAAAAAGCTATCGCTAATTTAAACCACAATTACAAAACAAACAACCATCGTATCGTTCGCATGCTTTGGAGTTCTTTTGGTAGCATTTCGTATCCCCGGGCTCCAGCGTGTCTGTGTGCCTTACCTTAAAAGCTTCCTACGGAGTTCGACGACTGTTTGTTGAGGCTGGTGGGGTGTGACCGGCAGCTGATGTCGCATCGGCCATCGGGAAATGTTGAGCCACAAACCGTACGGCCACCGGTGCTGTGGCTCGCCAATTAGGCTCAAACCGAAGCCGAAGTGCTGCAGTATTATCGCCAAAAAAGTGACGCTTGATTGGTCATTCCCTTTACGAGTATGACACTGACCCGTCTGGTTCGACACTGCCCGTGGACCGGGCATTGATGATTGTAAACATTCCGATAACAGTTCCTAACGATCTCTCGCTATTTTCCGTCTTCCATTTTCGTGGGGTAGGGAGAGGGGGGACAGGTTTGTGCAGCAACCCGCTTCTCTGTTTGTTCCGTTTGTTTCAACGTTCAGTTTTACGACGGGGCCAGTAGAATTTCCAAGCAATCGCGCGCTTCCGACATCGGGTTTTTTGGCGTCTGTTACAATTTGGAAGGCGGCCAAAATAGTGCAAAATACACAGCTTCAAATGCCTAAATGTGGCTTCTCCGATTCCGTTGATCCAATTGAGGGATGGGATGGGTGGATGGGGGGAGGCGGCGAAGGGAGCGTCCCCAAACGTGCCCTTTAGTTGGCACAAAACGTCCACCCAATGGGCAATTTCGATCCGTTGGAGAAGACTCTAGCGTAAACTATCATTGCAAACCCCGACTGGTACTGTAAACGTTTTTTCGGGAAGGAGGGAAGAAAGGCCAGAGAGGGAGAGTAGAGAGAACGCAATATATTGGACAAGAACCAACAATGGCAACCTATCAACGCTAATAAAAACCGTGTCAGTGGAGAGGAAGACCACCGGGATTCAGAACACACTCTCACTTAGAGAGAAAAAAACTCCTCCTCGCAAGAAATGTCCTTTAATGTGTCTGCTGTGCAATGACGTGGAAAGCGGACCGGCTATCGGCTATCCGTAAAGGGCACAGTGAGCAGCAAATTTGGTAGCATTTTTATTAGATGCTACTTTTCACAAAACCCCCTAATGAGCGACAAAAGGTCGTAAAGCGTGGAAAGTATACCGGGCCGCAAAACCCGGTACCGAACATACATATATCCGGACGGGAATGTCCTTGTAGTGCTGAACTGTTAATTCCATCTGTCGCAATTGTTTACTTGTTGGATTGAAACAACTATAGTTGCTTCCTTAGCAGTGGGGTTTGTGTGCGATGGGAAGGGTGGTTTTTTGTACTTCAAACTAGTGCTAACTACTTACATTTGCGCGGGTCCTTGAGAGTGTCCAAGGCATTTGCGCCTGGTTGCGGAGAGCGCAATGTTCGCACTCCTACGTGACATCTTGCGGATGGTGTACGGTAGTGGCCTCGAACTCATTTCCAGCACCCTACTACTGAAGTCAGTGGCGAGCCGAGAAACTCATAATAAAAACAACTTATTAGCATTTATGTCTAGTTATATAAATAGTCATCTGATGCTTAGTGTTGCTGGACGGTTTCTGCAATGCATGAGCAATGTTTCGTTCTGCCGGGCCATCCGGCCCAGTACACAGGAATCGATAGTGCATACGCCCACGGCCCAGGGAACCGCTGTGTGCTGTGTGCAGATAATTATCACGGTGGCTTGTCTTACTTTGTGTCATGGATTTGTTTCTATTGATTTAACCTCACCGAACGACACACAGTGACTAACAGCAGCACCGAGCGGCACTATACATTGTTTCGATCCGGGTCCCTCGCAGGTGTTTGCATTTCGTGTACGGGAAGCATATTTGTTTGCACCACCGAGGTATCGTAGGCAAATGTGCGAAGGGAAAACCCTGATAAGGCGATAATCTCGTACCGACTCTTACATGGTAGTGAGAACATTTCATTGTATTAAACAGGCGTACTATATACAAGAGAGCTTATGCCTGGAGTACACAATGCTGGAGAATAAATGTATTTATTTAAACAGATTGATTTAGCAATATTGTTAGTAAAGAAAAAGAGGGAGGTAGTAAATGTTGTGACTATATAGCATTTGTTCCCTAAGAGCAGCGTGGCGGTATAGTGTTAGTGACGCTGTTCTTCACTAGACAGGTTACGGGTTCAAATCCTACCCAGTTCCCCTAATAGCATTAAAGATGTTTACTATCCGACGACGTGACAGAAATAAAGCCTAGTAAGTAGCCATTATAACCTAATAGTAGGTCATTTATCCAAAAGCTTTTTAGACTTGAAGAATTTATTAAGCACTAATCTACCGGGCTGCACTATTTAACTGAACTTCAATACAAAATGTCACAAATCTATCTAAAAAAATGTCTATGAACCTTATGGCATATATATTGAAGATACAGTGCCGCGTTTTTCGGCATAATTTTCATACGTAATTCATGATGCCACTTACTTGTTCGTATTGAGATTAGTTTCCTTATCTCTTCTTATAGAAAAATCACACTAGGAAGCTCCCCGTTTTGTGTGCAGCATAAACAAACCTTTAGCTAGACTATTCGATTGGAAAGCGTGAAGCACCGTTCGAAACTGTGGATGAGTTATACTTTTCATCATAAACTTCTCGAAAGTGTGATTAGTGCCTTCCATAAAAAAATACATTGATTTGCTCACACTTTCCGTTTCTGTTTGATGCTGACACATAAAACGATAAATTCTTCAGCCCGGGTATGTGCATTGTACAGAAGAAACAGCATAAAATGTGGTACTACCCCCAATCAAACTGTTCATAAAGAGACAAGGTTAGTTTAACTGCACAAATAATTGACTTAGTCTTCGAGCTTCTTCGTGCGTTATGCTACAGTAGTACCATTGTAGTTGTAAATTATATTTTACAATCATACTTTACCTCTGTAATAATCGTTATAATTGGGAAATGTGCACAGTAGCAGCAGTGATACGATAAAGTTAATAAGTTGTCTAATTTACACCGAAGACGAAGTGAGTGTTAAATTTTCTGGATCATTGTTCCATCACTCATGGCTGTGTTTAGTGGATGGTCATCAACACCCATTGCACTGATGTTCTGGCCCGTTCTTTATCTTGCAGAAGTAGCCGTTAGTAGGTAACCTGTTCTACAGCTTACCACCGATTACGTTTAATGAGATGAGTTCACTCTTTACCGCACCGTCCAGTGGTACAATCCCTGCACAGAGACATATAAGAAGACTTGCACTAGTCATAGTTCTTCGTCATCCATTTTATTCATTCGCCTTGTCTTGTTTAAATATGGTGTTGGTATGTTTCGAATTTCCTTCGGTTTTTTAGAAAAAAGAAAAAGACATCCCTTCACTACGCCAGTGCGTGTCTTCCCGGAAGGTGCAGTGACGTTTCCGTGATGACAGTTTGCCACAATTGGATGCAAACAGCTCGGCAGCAGAGTACGATTGCGATCGTGGCGCAGGGTGTTAAACTTTCGAGGAAGGCCAATGTAGCGTATCCTTCCGCACTACCAAACAAGCTGAACTCCCCGGGTCTGTAGGTGGATGCAGCAGTGAGTAAAGCTCCATTTGTGGATGCGACTGATATTCTCCGATCGATTGGGACGGTAAACCCGTCTCGACTGTCGATCGTCAACGGTCATCAAGTGATGGAATTCCAGTGTTACTGTGTGGATGCCGCCACCCCTTTGCGTTAGTCAGAAACTGGTTTCGATTGGATATTACCGCTACCACTACCGGTTACGTGTGTGCAAAGGTTGTCTCCACCACTCATCAGAAATAGACTTCTTGGAAGCACTCTGTAGGGTTTGTAATGCATGAACCTCGTAGCTCCCCATCATCATTCCTCCATCGACCAGTGAATCCGTCATTGACCTCCTGCAAAAAAAATGTGCGTGCGTTGCTTGAAGGAGCTTAAAATAGCCCCAGTCCAGTTATCTAGCCACACAGTGGCTAGGGTCTTTGAAGAGGTTAGATTGTGTAGTTTGGTTTAAATTCATCCCAATCAAGAGATCCAGTTATCTTTCGTAGCCAAATAGATGTATCTTCAGGATCTCTGCTTATATTTATATAGTTTCTGCAATATCTGCTGTTAACGTAATATTCCGTAGTCGTCCTATAAGAAATAAGAAAACACTCTCCGTTCGTCCAAATGAGGATCAGCGTTATGACGCCATAAGGCCATAAAGTGGAATTATTCAGCCGTCGACCTGAAGGGGAAGTACATCATGTTTGTCCGTGCCACTTAAGCAGCATACTTTATCCCCCCAGCAGTTGGGATTTTATGGAAAAATGGCTAAAATTATGCCAACAAATTAATGCCATAAATTCGCTACTAAAGCAAATGACAAGACACGTGCCACATTTCATCGCACATGGCCATAAACTGTCACACATCTGCGTCTTGCGCGGTTCTCACGCAAGGCAGGCAACTATCGCAAGATAAACTAACGTTTATGAAATGTTATAAATATTACAGTTTTTATAAGTTGAATGAAAAAAGTGTTGCTATCAAATCCACAACAGGGTGAGAACACATGCAGATATCACTGAGAGCCATACGGGAATGGCAAAAGGTTTTGTTCTGATGCGTGCTACAATGATTATTATTCGCGCACGACACAAGGGCCAGAGAACTTTAAATCCACGTCTCACATATTATCATGTCCCCGTTCGTCCGTATGTGGGACGGCGTTAATCCAATGGAAGTGATGCATTTTACAGCTTGTTGCCACGCTCATTAGTTGCAGTTACGGTATAATAATTCTTGTGTTCTTTCGCTCGTTGTTTGGCGCTACGGCAGCTTAGTAGGAAATACTTTGTGACTATTATTTAGTAGCGAGTTTTATACTCAAAATAAAAAAGGTGCAATCGTTTTTGTTTGCCCCGACAGTACGGTGACATAAAATTAAATGTCTTGTCCGTGTGCTATAAAATGAAAAACACTCACTTATGAATTCGATTCGTTCGAAGTGATAATACATCTCGCTCAACCGTTCGGTGTGCCGTTCAGTTGTCACGCCACGGACAAGTGCAGCGTGGTTGGTCAGTAGCGTTGCACGAACTTGTCCACTAAACTGTGATAATTTCACATCCACCCGGAATGGCACGTTCCCGCATGCGGCAAGCGCCGGCCACGGGGCATCAGATTGATGAAGACATCTGACGACAGCTGCATAAAACATGACCACGCGAGACGAACACACGGTGCATTGCAGGAGATTAGTCTGCTGAAGGTTGAAACAAAGCAGAACAAATAAATTCAAGTAGCAGACATTTTGTGAGGAGGATGCCGCCCAGGGTGAAGTAAGAAAAAAACACTCACGTTGCTAAAATAAGCAAAAACGAGAACAATGATTATGGTATCACATTTTTTTCTCGTTGGCGAACATTTCAAGAGCGGTGTTTTCTTTTCCCACTCAAAGCAATATTGTGTGGTGTGGTTGGGAAGATTTCAAGAGCATATTCCGCTGCCGGTCGGTAGTGGCCAATGCCAAGTCACAGGTCACAGACACATTTGGGCAAACTTTCCTTGGGTTGGTGGGGGACCGTTGATGGAAATTTGAGTGTGCGCTAAAGGCAACTCGCGGATCAAGCTATCGAAAGATATTGAAGCAGACAAACAAGCGTGTCGGGGAAGGTGGGGTTTTAAAATTAGCGAATGGTTTGTTGAAAGTTTGATTTATTAATGGGCATCATATTTATATATACGGCCAGATAAATCTTTAAAAACCTGGCCTCAATATGATTGATGGAATAATTATGCATTTGTAGCTAACGAGCCGCTGGCACTACTGGGCCTGTTGTTATTGATTTGTACCTTTTTTGTGTTTTGTTTTAATTTGGTTATCTAATGTTTGTTTCTACACCATTTCTCTCTCTCTCTATCGTTTTAGGTAAGCAACATTCTCTACAAAGGGAAGCGATTTTATGATCTTGAAAAGAGTGGCAAACAATTTGGTAGCTATAAATTATTCCAAAGCAAATCGAAAACATTGCTCCCTTCGCCATGGATTTTCGCTGGACGTCGCGTGGTACCGCATGGTGGTTATGAATGAATGTGGAAGAAAGACGCCAAAAAGGTGCCCGTACGGTTGATACAATGGAGGAAGGACCACTGTTTGAACGACTCCATAAAACTCCCAAACATAAAACGCTAACCGTGCACATCAAGTGCTGATGTTCAGTGAGCTAATGCAATGGAGGGAAGCAGATATAAAATTGCCCCGATTAGAGAGAAGGGTAGCGGGTGATTCGTACTCCAGAACGGAGAACCAAACGGAATGAGTGTTTTTGGTAAAGTTCAGCACTCTGGGTTGTTTCTTCGCCTTTAAGCGGTCGTCGATCGTCGTCGTGCAAGATCCGCCAGTGTCCAACACTACACTGTGGAGCGCTGAAGCGCGAAACATGGAGCAAGCACTGCATAAACATCAGCGGCAACCGGCAACTCATGCGTCATTAAACGGGAAAAGATTTATTTATATTTGCAAAATATTTTATGCGATTCCTTCATTCCGCCTTGCCTGCACACTGCCTGGCTATGCTGCCCGCTGGGGGAGGGAAGGGCCTGTGTGTTGATGTGGAGCTAGATGTTGGTGTTAAAGCAAGACAAAAAGGAATAGTGTGTTGATCGTTCACATCGGTTTTGGCAGGTTTTGTGTATTTACGGTGCTTACAAACACGGATTAGAATCGCACATGGCAAAATGTGTCTTTCTGCCCTTCCTGTTTCGATCATCTCATGCAGATACGCTGTATGGAGACAATGAGGTTTTGATCCATCGTAGAAACAGAGTAACTCCTTTGGAAGCAACGTCTCCTAAGTTCCATGTCAGCAACTGTCAACAACATTATTGATGCATATTCACACGTAGCGGAGCAGTTCAGTTATCTCTTCTCTCGTCACTAATTTGACTAACGCTTTTAGTTCCTTGTTGGTTCGTTTTGGTGCAAGCTGTGGCTGTGATTCGTCAACCGCCAAACACCCTGCCTACGCGCCGTATCCCTGCGTTTATGCAAATACGCAAACAACATTGTAATGCAAACCGCAGAAAAATAAAAACAACAATAAGTCCCGCAATTCATCCATATAAGGTCGTTGTGACATCGAAATGGAACGCGCACTGTGGTAGCAATCGTTCGAAGCGAATGCTCTTAGGTTTCTATCAGTTTCTAGCAGACAGGCAGTAGTTTGAGAGTATTGCATGACTTCCTCATTTTTCTTTCGTCGAACTGCGAACGTGCCAGTAAAGCATAGCATTAGCTTTTGCTTGTTTATTATTTTCTAGGAAGTTTATCGCAACTGGTGCTAAAATATTACCACGAAAAGGTCAGTTTAAGATAATGTTTCAAAGTTATCTTTTATCATAAGCGGAAAGCATGACGTTAACGTAAATCATAGAGGGAGAAAAAAATTAAACTATAGCATTCAGAGTGGCACATATAATGGCTGTTATTTATTTCAGTAGTTTTTTTTCGGATATATCTAGTTATGCAAATTGAATTCAATCCGCGGAATGTGACGGTCACTGATGCAACCGAAGCGTTTTTCATGTTTTTGGAAGATATTTTTGGTGTTAATGATTTTTGGTGGTGAATTAATGATGGTTTAAACAAATTATTGAATGTTCTTTCGTCCATTTTGTTTAAACAGTTTTTTTTTGTCATTCTTCAAGAACGGCCTGGGCCGTATTGCTAACAAAAAAGAGATAATTGCATTGCTACAATTATCACATTCCTAGGCAACGGCACCAAGTTTACGCAGTGTTAAACCAAAACTAACCTCTCAAGTGGAGGAGAAGACGCGACATTTGCTTTGTTTACGTTTTGCGTTGGTGCGCCACGGACGTGCTGGTATGTGAATAAGCTCCCAGCTCACCACTACGATGTGTGTAAAAACTGTTGCACAACCCGTTGTACTACACTGATAAGCTGGTTCTTTTTGCCAGGGAGACGGTGCAGCACCGCCAGGCAGTAACAACGAAGAAACGGGCGGGGGAAATCAACGCCAGACAAAGAGATACAGCCCCCTGCACGATAAGGGCACTGATAGTAAGAGGCGAAGGAAGAATCATTTGCAAAGCACCGTGAAGGAATAATTATGCGCAGCGATCATTTGTTGGATCGTTGGGGAGTTCATTGCATGTCACGTTCGATCTGATACACCAAGAACTGTAGGATTGAGTTCCTGGCTTCACAAGGCACGTCACTTCGTCGAGCTTGTGACGATCGAACGAACTGCGTATTAATCGACGCCTCAAACAAACATTCCTCCCAAAACAAAACAAAAAAAGAAACACACCATCGTCAAAGCAGTATTTTCAAGTACAACCTGTTTCAAACAAGTATACTATCCGCTAGTCCTCCTTCCGATCTACGCACAAACAAACGAACATTGCAAACCTTGACCCGTCACTTTGCGCGGCTTGGCGAGGAAGCAAGGCAGCAAATCTCCGACCAAATAAAACTTGCGACTGAGTTAGGTCGTGCGCTCCAAACTTCGTTTGCCGTGATCGTAATTTGGTCGCTTCTTGCGCGCCTGGGTCTCTCCCTCACCCTCCCACTCCATCTGTGGGTGTGGATCGTTATGTGCTTTTGTACCGTATCTTACCTTTGAAGGGCGTTCTTTGCACTCATAACGGTTTATGTAAAGTGAAATAAATCGCGACAGCACAATAGGATAACGATGGCAGGGGATTAGCAGCTAAGGGATGACAGCGGTAGAAGAATGAGGTTTGGCAAAATCACATTTAACTGTACGTCAGATGTTAGACCAGTGGCTGATGCTACTTCTTCGGAGAGATACTACGCAGTATTGCTACTAGCTGTAGATCTCGACCCGTTTGTCGTCTGGTTAGTTTTGGATGTCACTCATCTATGCATTGGGGGATGAATGTGGGCTTTGGTTGTTATTTGTTGTTTGTTTCGGTATTGTCTTCTGACATGTCTTCTTTCATCTTTGCCATTATTAGTGATGTTAGACATTTTGGTATCATTATACTTGTTACACTTATTCTTTTGTAATTAATTATTATTACCAAGCGATTATTGTTAAATATGAATCATAGCTTTAGACTACAATGCGATATCTCCACGTACAATTGAATTGGGTTTCCTTCGTTTTAATGTCATTGCGAACGAAATGTAGGCCTTCTATAAAACCGTACAACAATCGCTCAGAATAAGCAAAAAAAAACCATTTCACGGCTTATTATCTCGCGAAACTTCGCATTCATGGGACATTAGGCACACACTGGTGTTGGAGAGATAGGTGTGTCTCGTCATGTGCGCGCGGGTACTGTGCACGATGTTGATGTTGCACGGGAGGAGTAAACGAAGAATGGTTTTGGCGCCAATGATTGATGCCGCAGTTGACGCTTCCCCTAGTGTGTTACTGATGGTGTAATCCGAACAGTCCTAGTGTGTGTAATTGATGTTTGACTACACTGCCGACCCGGGTCCTGATTAGCTGTTGGCCTAAATTCAAATAACGTCTCTCATCGCCTAGGTAGAGCACTCGCACGCGGTGCAGACTCTTTCCAAGCCCGCCGCGCACTAGAAAAACCATAATTCGTTTTTCGCTCGTTTCTTTTTTCATTCAGGAAAACTTTAGCAAAGCAAAGTGTGTTGCATTGAGAATGGTGACCGTTGGAGACGGGAAGGAACGCTCCTGCCCGAGCATTCGGTCGGCTTCAAATTTATGTGAACTTCAATTTGAATCGACTGTTACACAATCAGAGAAACGGACAACTGAACATTGTGGTGATGCTGGCGGGTGGAGGCTAGAACCTTCGTTAGATTGGCTTTTGTAGTAATACGTTTTTCGGGACGACGCTAACTTGCGCTGTGTGTGAGCCAATTTCACAATCGGCACAGTTTAGGGGAGGGAGGTTCGTTTAATGAGACCAGTCAATTAGAATTAATTGCTTTTTAACTCGCCACCGAAAAGGCGTAATCAAAAAACGGTTTTGCTATTAAGTTTATCGCTAACGAATGACCTTTCTGGTGATGGTTGCAACGACCTTAAATACCGAATGATTTGCATGCTATTACATCCCGCCCGAGCGAGTCTCAAATGGTTTGTGTCGTTTTGCTTGAATTAGTCGCCCCTACTGAACTACAGTTTTAGGTTTAATAGCCTGGGATGAGGGATTTCGTATGTATTACTTAAGACAACACAAAATATCCCCCACAAACATCATTGTCACATTGCGTCATTGAAGAATTACAATACCAACAGCAATAACGATAACGATAGATAGCAAGGGAGGACTGTGTCGTAATGTTTTCCGATGGACATCCTCTTAAAACATTTCATAATATTGTCTATTCATTTTTGTCCGAAAGCAGTCTTATCTCAAGGCGGTTGGTAGACGGGTTTGATTTCTACGAAATGATGTACCGACCACCACCGACCCTTATCACTTTCGCCACATATGTTATGGATGTTTAAACTCTTTCGTTCTGCGTGTGTAACTAGCAATAACAAGCGTAGGATTCACTGTGAAAATGATGCAACACATTCGTATCTTAATAAATGTGGTTAGAGATAGGATAAGAATAGTTACGTGAAATAAGCCTAGATCATCTAGAATTCAATGTTAAACTGCTAACTTGATTTAAATTATAAATCCTTAATGCTATGATTAATAAGCCTTCCAGAAAAAATGCAAGGACGCCCTATTTAAACGGCCATTACGTCAACTGACGTCAGCTCAGAAGAGCGTACTGGACAAATGCCTAGTTTGCTTTCTCTTGATCTTGCCGAGCAGCTATCATTTTGGTTTTTGCCACAAAATTATTAGATTGAGATTAGATTAGATTCGATCGTTCGAGTTTTGGTCGAAAAAGCACCTCATGGTCCAAAGCACCTGAGCACCATTTAGAAAATTGGTGATCTTCAATTGTTCTCTCTAGAAGATCATGTGCAGCCCAGATGCTGGTCGCCTAGTTGACACTTACAAATAACAAAGACGAATTCTTTGGCAGGAACTTCGTCACTGTTAGACAGATAACTTCAACCTCCAAAGGGGAAACGAAGAGATCGCTTTGTACGTTCATTTTTAGATTCCACTTCTTTTTAGGAGGACGTTTCCTAGCAAGTGCCAGCACAGGACTTTTGGTTGTCACTCTGGCTTATCTCCACATCGAAGAAGATGTTATAGGTCTTAGGTCGATTATAACCGGAGGCCACGAAATATCTCACCAAGTAAATCTTATTCATCTTGAGTATGTATTTCCCCTTAACGAATAGAAACGCTCACTTACGAATCGAAATTGATCACTTCGCTCACTTCGCAAACGTTTAGGACGTTTAGGGCAACAAATCACACCACATGGCGTAATCGTAAATTAGAACTCACTTGGCGCCATTTAACCGGCACGCTGACAACTTACATCGATGAGTCGCTCAACGAGTAAAAGATTGAACCCATTCACCTTCCACTTAAATGCGCCTAGACCTTCAACTGCTAGGCATTTGATTCGTTTTCGATGTTTGCTTTGAATCTGTGATTAAATAATTGGTGTCTAACGAACCAAGCACTACGCCTCACGGAATGGTGGGCGCCTGTTGAGTTGAAGTGGCCGTGATTTGTTGGTTGTAAAATGAGAAAAAAAGGAACTAACGCTCAGACTGAAACATTGCCGAAAAAAGGTAAAAATATCCTTATAATTAACATTTGCGCGTGTCCCCCTATGAGTGAGATGTTGTACTTTGTTACACGGGACAATGTGTACAATGTACTGTCCAAACAAGTACAAACATTCAATAAACAACAACCGAATGTCGTGCGGAATGGTGGTTCTATGGTGCCCTTGAAGAAAATGCCTTGACTCGTTAAAGAAGAAACGATAAAACCAGGGAAAGATGGCAAAGCGGCAGCAGCCAATGTTTTCTTTGCTTTCGCGACTGTTTATCATTAACCCACTCACCCACCCATCGTACATCAATCATACGGCTCAAAACGACACGCGGACACAAATATTGGAATTTATTTACCTTTCGCTTTTCACTACGTCAAAACCATGCTAAGGGGAGGATTGAGCCGTTGTCAAATAGTTGGCAGGGCGATAGAAACAAGGGCAAAAATGGCCAATTTTTATGTTAGTCCCCAATCCACCGCCACAATGGTTAGATTCATGGGTGTGAAGATGAATGAGCCATAATGTTGCTATAAATCGTGATAAGAACCGTATGTTAGTAGCACAAAGCTAAACCAACCTTATAGAAGGTGCAGCGCGCACGGTAGCCACCACCGGCGCGCTTACACCTCCTTCTGGGGCACGTAGTGCGCAGCTAATTGAACTCGATCCGCGAATGACGCAGCTTGAAGCTGTTTAAAGCCGCCAGCTGTACTATCAAACACAATACACAGAACGCACGAACGCCGCCCCTTTTCCACGGGCACGCACACACATGTGTGGACCCCTTCAGACAGTGCCCCATGAGTGGGTTTGTTCTAGTCCGGTCTAGGCATATTAAGGGTGAAGGGATCACACCCGGGGGGCGGGCGGACGGAGAAAAGTTCAACCCAGTGTGAGGCGCGAAGGGTGACTTGGCGCAAAACGGCTCGGTTCAAACACTCGTAATGGTGGTTTACTGCGTCAAAGCATTTATTTCCTCGTTCCTGCCGGCCTGTGCACCATCCAGCGTGCCGCGTGCCGCGTGCTGGTTCCGCTAAACCTTGTGTGTTTAATTAAGCGACGTTGGCGCCATCGCTTATCGCGGGGTTTTGTGTCGTACCCGTCACCGAGGATCACCGGAACCATGGCTTTGGCTGTATCTACCCTGTATTCACTTGTATGTTGCACTGCAAGGTGCAGATGAATGGAATGTCACAGTCCAGACGGCGGTAACACGAGAACGACGTTCTCCACGCAGACAGGTGACTCGACAAGGATGGAGGGCGCATAGGAGGAGGAGGAGATCTTACACGTAGAACATTACACTGCCCGGTCGTAGAGGGGATTAAACGAAGCTTTTAGTTCCAAAATCTCCGTTTTTCGCTTATCGCTTCCGGTTAATAGAAATTCTAGCGCAGAAGGAAACACAATCATCTTCAACCTTCAGTTGTGGGTGGGAAAAAAAGAAAACAAAAATGCGTGCATTGCTGCACCATGCTATGGGGGGTTGGGGGGGGGGGGGGGGAGTCGAAGTCACGTGCAGTTAAAACCCGCAAAACCACGGTTGTTCAAAACGGTTTGTTTATCATTCGAACTCATCCCTCCCCTCGCGTAATCGCGTTCGCACCGAGTTATCATCTACGCCGTGTGCTCGCCCTAGTGATGGGCAAACGCTGCCACCCCCAAGTGAGGGGGTGAATAAAGCAGGGAATAGCAGGGTTTATAAACACGCAGTGTTGCCGTAGTACACAGTTTGTAAAGGTCACGGTCTAGTTTCGTGATGATTAGGGACGAGTGCGATCGATACTTCGATGCTAGTTTGTTGAAGAAATTTATTATCTTCATCGAAATCGTTATTTAAGAAAGGGAGAGTATTTGTTGACGATTTGTTGAAAAAAACCTTGAGCTAAAAAAAAATCCCCAGCATTTTTGCACCGTTTTGTAAATATTTTGCACATGCTGCCACATGTAAAGCTCATCCCGTCCTCAACATCATCTGTCAACGTGTGGCGCGTGGTGAATTCGCATTGTTTAATTTTGTACTTTCTTTTTTGTTCTGTTCTACAAACTTATCAATCGATCTTACGCTCGAAGGTCGCTTCGTCCACTGAGCGAGAGACGGATCTGGTGGGTTTTTGTTTACACCGGTGTGTTCTCTTCCTAGTGGCCACAGAACGAGCGGAACAAATCCACTTCCACCCACTCGCGTCTTTGGTTAGAGCGATGTAAAACCCTGCCCTGTCCCTCTCCTCCTCCCTGCCGGTTCTCCTCGGACGACGGCCGGCAAACACAGCAGAGGTATAATTATTCGGTTTAAATTCTTCGCGCGCCTCGCTACTCATTTGTGGGAAGATGTTTGTTTGTTCTCTTATACCTTTCTATTTTTTCTATATTCGTGTGGATCGGGGGTTTTTTTTTTTGGTAGCGCAAGTGAAACGAGCGCCACATTTGGCCGATTAAAACGTCGCAGTGGACGTGCATGTGCATCGCATCGCGATTTGATGCTGGGTTGGTAGTGTGGTCGCGGACGGGTGCCGGACGGTGAGACATGTTAAAGGGTCAGTCTGTGAATGATGACCCTCGTCACACGTTTGTTTTCGTCGCTTATTTATAGTTTGCATACACTTGTTCCGTGCAGCGGGGGTTGTCGGTGGCATGCCCCGCCTGTGATGGTGGACCAGCAAGGATAAACAATGCGAAAGGGACAGATGGATGTGTGTGGTCCGGATCCGGAACAAGGTTTTCCAAACAATCGATTCAAGAAGGACTTGCGCGCAGGATGTAATGCCGGTGTTATCCTTTATAATTAGCATTTGTTGCCCTTTCGAGCAATGATTACTTGCAAGATTATCATGCGCAGAGTTGGTAGCATTTCGGAACAGTGAGCTGTAACATTGTTTTCGCGCTGAACTTCTCATAAATGCTGTTACAAGACGAAAGCGTGTATGTGTTTATCGTTGCAACCACCATGCCACCGTCCTTGGTATAATTTTAGGCAGAAGGTGCACATTAACATTAGCACAAACCCACTTGCTAACCTAGCCACACGGCACCCCCTTGCTACGGTTAGTGCAGTTGCTGCTAAATACAGCAACCTAGAACACGATAAAGAACGTCGTGGGATTATAAATAGAGCCCTACGATTCGTATAAATAAATCATGCGCTGGTAATGAGAGTTAACAACGGCTCAAAATAAACCATAAATAATCAATCGATTGTTTGAAATATTAGCTTCATTACCAGTGATGGCCAAAGTTATGGTAGATGGTTACTATAAACTGCTGGTAGTCCTCGAGAAAAACTACTAATAGTACACACATAGAGGATGGTGGTGTTTTGTTTAAGTTTAAAGAGTAAAGTGTGCCAAACCTGGACTAATATTGAGCTACAAGATAGAATGGTCATAGAACATCAACAAACGCAACATCAAAGTCAATCCAATGGCTGATATCAAGCCGCCCGACGCGGTCTGGCCTGACACGATCGGATGATCTGGATCTACACCAGGATTCAACGTAAATTCCTCGTTTGTCCAATCAACGAATCGTTGATCCTCCAAAATGAAAAAGTTAAACTAATATATTAGATCTATTTAGAATACAATATCAATTATTCAATTTACTTCTTATTTGAGCATACAACTTTTTAGTTTAATCTGCATATCTTCGAATTATCTTGCTGTCTAATATCAAGATACAGCATATAGTTTCTCGAAAAAGCACACAATCCTACTCTCTTGAGGTGACTTTAAAGCTAAACAGAATCACCATAACCATAAAACCTCATTTTGAATTTAATAAAACCGTAAAGACCACTTTTGCAGCTTGCACAATGAAGATGACACCGTCATTAGTGTCTAGAGTTTGTGATTCGACGGTCACACACACACGCACTTGCCAGACAGACTAAGCGCACATTCGAGGCAGATGTACCTTCTCGTCCCCACAGTCCTTCTTTTATCTCTCCAAGGTTTTATTTGACCATTACCAACATATGGTATCATAACGTCAACGCGGTGTGATACACCATGCCAGAACATTGGAACCAACAGCAACGGCAACAAAAAAAGTGTTAATGAATATTAAAACATGACACCTAATTAAAAATAAAACCCATTGCCTTACCAGGCGTTTCTGCTCAGGCCCCCCTTTTTTACACTACTGCTTCCTGGCTAGATATAATCTAATCCAAGCACCAAGGGCCGAAGATTCTGTCAAGCAGCGTCGCGACATCCCGTCCGGTTTGCTGCGGTTCATTACCGACTATTAGAGAAAACGGTTTCGGTGTTGCGATCCCTCGTAGTGGAAGGTGTACATTTTCCACTAATTAAGCATTTTTCGGCTGACCTTTACTCTACCACCCTAGTAGTGGCAGTAGGTTTATAGGTAGGTGGATAAGCTTCGATTTACTCAACGACCACACACACACGTAAAGGGAGGCTCCCGATCCTGTCTACCCGAACCCGGTACAGCGCTGCTACGACAAACATGTTTGCCCACATCATTTCCGAAATCCACATCCACCGTTCGACCAAATGCAGTCCATTTGAATCCGGCAACCAAAAGCAATCTGTCGGCATTCGCTCAAGAAATAATCAATAGCAGCAAGCAATCCACTGCCCTACAGAGAGAGAAAGAGACGCTTTTTGTTAGCCGTCTGTGGGATAAGACTGTTGGAGTTCATAAAAAAAGGAAAGATTCTGCTGTTGATCTAGATCCACCCTTCAGCCTGACCGTTTTCCAAGGACACTGGCGAGACGGAATAAATATTAATATCGTTCGCTATCAGTAACAATTACGTCTGGATCCAGTTGCTGAATTAAATATATCCTACGGTGGTGTTTGGTTTGGTGAATGTCTTCGTTTTGGTTACGTGCCTCAACAAATGGACGCTGGACGGGAATCTGATACCTTTTGTACGACAGCTATAAAATAAAACATTCGGCTTTAATCAGTAAGAGAAACACTGCGATTCCGAGGAGATGTTCTCACATTCTGCTGGAAACTAAACGATGTAAGGTCGATGTATATTTCCAACAGTAAACTGTTTATTTAATCATAATTGATAAAACTTTAACTGAGGCAGCTGTCAAAGCGAACCAATTGATTGCTTCTCTTCGTTCACTTCGCTTCCTTGGGAGTCTATAAAAAGCCGGTTAGTTATGACTTTACTCAGCCGTAATCGATTTCTTCGGTGTACATAAAGGCATACTATACCACTGGCTGTGCAGAATGAAATCTCATACTGCTGTGTGTACAGAGTGGAACACGGTATCCATTCTGGTTCTGATTTTATGCTGCCACATTCATAATAACATCGATGCGAACGCCAACATTGCAATGATGATGGAAAACGGATGGGCCCTATCTCTGGTCCCGAGTGCTGTACTGCTGAGCATTCGGGGAGGAAGATGGTAATGGAACAACAGCGTTGGAGCACAGCTGTGTTTTGGTTGTGTTACTTTAGCGTGCATGTTGGGGACCTCAGGGAAAGAGGTAGATATTGCCATCGAGTTATTCTGTAACTCCCCAAGAGCGCTCATTGTGCGAAGGGCTTTGACAAAAAGGGGGAAGAGATTTATTTTCTGCGTACCATTGAATTTTCCTAAAACTGCGGCATTGTGGCTTTTGGGAAAAACTGTTTTATTTATTTGTTTTTTTGGCAATCTCAGCACCGCCTCATTCAG